>NC_136917.1:77541122-79020808 GCF_949752795.1 Hyperoodon ampullatus | reverse complement strand
CCTCCAGCTACCTACACTGGTTCCATGCCTGAGTGGGATTCAGCAATCTTGGAGAAATTTGGGGATAGGGAATAAAACACACAATATCCACGTGATGAGTCTGTACTAGGACTCTGCTGTTCACTAATTATATAGGACCCTGTATATTTAAAGTGAAAATTTGAGTGCTCTCAAGTAAAAGGGAGCCCCTAGCCAGAGTGTCTGTCACACAGCACAGTAAAGCCAAGGGCTACATTAGATACTGACTCAGTTTGTGCCTCTCCTGATATCCTTAATTAACTATAATTATAATCCATCTCACACCCAGAAAAGATTCATTTTTACTCCTGTCAACAGTTTTACTTGTGGATTTTCCTATGATGACAGTTCTCCTGTCTATTCTCCAGCCAGATGGCACCTGTCCACTCAGCCATGCCTCTCAAACATGGTTGTGTCCTCGCTCACAAGTAATCATGGCTCATCAGGAAATTGACACTGACATTCCCTGATCATCTTCTGAATCAGTTATTTTTTGAACAGCTCAGGAGCTCTCATCAAACAGAACCAAACAAGAACACTACTGAAGCTTCCTGACATGAAAAAGCAACACAACCATGTTCTATGAAATGTAAGAGGGTAACAAAGATTAGATGTGTTTTAACCATCAGAAAGCCTATATTGAATTATAAAACAGTAATTCGCAAGCTTAGTTTTGCAGGTTCTAGGTTTTATATTTCTATATGGATATTTCTAAAAACATAAGCTTAATTTTCAAAAGAATCTCAGTGCTAAAAAAGAAAAAGTTTAAATTTACTTAATAAGTATTTATTATTCAGGAACAATTCCAGAACATGGGTTTAACAGTGCAGGAGGTGGTCTCTATTCTCCACAGTTTTATACTTCAGTGATCAGTACAGAGATGTGAATATACCATCAGGGTGCAAAGTAATAAGTGCTCTTAAAGACAAATGTAGGGCTTGGGGAAGTAAGTTAAAGTGACTGGGCTCTGCCTTGGACAATCATGAAAAGCTTCTTTGAAGAAGTGACATTTCAGCTGAGACGTGAACTAAGCGTTTGAGTTGTTTAGGCCCAAGGGAGGGTGGCTATAGGGGGAGTAGGCAGGAAAAATATCTCAACAGAGAGAATGCTGTGCTATCTTGCATCAGAAGCATCAAAGTTTAACCACATTCTGAAACCCTGGGAATGACTAGGATTAAAAAAATCAATTAAAGAGACTCAAAATTGTCATTTCCACATGGGGAAAGAGAAAAAACATACACGACGTCCTTCCATTGATGTAACTCTCGCATAGGTGAGGTTTGTGGTAAGTTGAGGTCAAGTTTGACTTACTAGAGTGTATTTAAATTGCCTCCTGAGGTAATGACAACAGGGATAGAGAGGGGGATATTAATATAAATTATATTTAATAGAGAGAAATTGGAACTCAACCCTTCAACAAGGCTGTAAAAACACAAAATCTTTATCATAGGCGGGGAAATAATTTTCCTCCAGACTCAAATAATTTGGCAAGTGAAATAGGGTCTACGCCAAAGATAATTGAGGACAATGAAGCTAAATATGCCAATGTGCTATATTCTTTCTCCTTACCACATGTAAATACTTCTTAAACCAACATTTATTTCCTGCAAGATACTTGGCTAAGCACAAAGATTTTTTTTTTTTTTTTTTTTTTTTTGCAGTACGCGGGCCTCCCACCGCTGTGGCCTCTCCCGCTGCAGAGCACAGGCTCCAGACGCACAGGCTCAGCGGCCATGGCCCACGGGCCCAGCCGCTCCGCGGCATGTGGCATCTTCCCGGACCAGGGCACGAACCCGCGTCCCCTGCATCGGCAGGCGGACTCTCAACCACTGCGCCACCAGGGAAGCCCCAGCACAAAGATTTTTTAAATGAGCAAAATGAAATCATTTTCCCAAAAGAAAGATCAGATGATAAAAACAGTGATTTTAACACTGGGTGACAACTTTTATGAAAAGGAAGACACAGGGAGCAAATGAGAGTAAGGAATAAAGTGGCCCACTTGAAAGAGAGAGGAATTCCAAAGCTTCTCAGATGAGCTCACACTTGGACTTTCTTACATAATTCTTGGGAATTGCCCGGTGGGCAAGCTGGGGGTGGATGGGGTGCATTTGTGGCCCAGGGCACATCAGGAACAAACACGTGAGAGGGGTGAAAAGAGATTCACAGGAACTAAGGATAGTTTGCTATGGCTGGACTAGTTTTCATTGGTTGGACTAGTTTACTCTGAGGGAATGGCAGGATGTGAGGCTGCGTAAAAAGCAGGAAGATCAGGAAGAAAGGGAAAGGCTTATTTGTCATTTTTGGAGTTTGGGCTTTACCTTACAGTCAATGTGGGGTCATTAAGGGATTTTCAAAGACATGAAGCAGCATGGCCAGAATTACATTTTTGAGGATCACTTAATTGTAATAGAAGAATTTCAACTGGATCATCCAGAGGGCAAACAATAGTAGGAGTTCAGGTTTCCAATTTCATAAGTTAGATTATTTTAATAGCTTTCTGTGCTGATTGCAGTTGCAATGGAATGGATACCAGGAATTTGAGAGATACTCAGAAGATAAAATTCACACAAATTGTTGCAAATGGGCAATGGTTAACAGAAACTCTCACCCCAAATTCAGAACGCACTCATGCTGACAAGTATAAATATATTCATGAGGAAAATGGAATAATGTATTTGAAATAATAACTGCGCTGCCAGTTTATACGGATACTGTAAACCAAAAATTACCATTAACTTAAATAGCCACTCATATTGAATTTCTTCTTTCTCAGGAAGTGAAAGGCTATAAAATTGTGTATACAGACACACACAAATTGCAGAAAAAGAGGTATGTGTCAGGGTGGGAGGAAAATTAAATCTCTTAAACTGTTCAAATACCTAAAGGATTTTAGAAGCCACTTTCCCACATACTATTTGGTGAATTACCATTAAAAAAAAAAAAAAAAGCTCAGTCAAATCAGAAAAATATTCCTGAAAAATACAAATGATTGCAGGTAAAGAAAACTGTTTACAATAAATGAAGGTTTACTGAACAATATCTGCTTAATAATTTTGGCTGAAGGTTGTAGACAATACATAGCGATAAAAGCAGGCACCTTAACATTTCTGCCAGGCAAAAAGAAACAATTCAGCAAGCAACTGTGAACTGATATGCAGCTAAATAAACAACCAGCAATAAACACTGCTATGCAAGTGCTTTTTACATAGCTAAACCAAGCTGGGTGGCTTTGGAGTTGGAGAAGGCAGTGCTAAATATGTAATAGCCTGGGGCCTCGCTGGACCAAATAACAGTTATTTTCGAGTAGGTCAAGCAAGAGTCAATAAAAAAGAAAGCAGGATTGAATGTTGGGTTCAGCGTAGGCTAATAATGCCCTTCTGGGGTAAACCTGGGTTTCAAATAGCCAGAACCAACTACCAAGTAGTTGTATACTTCTACTACCAAGTAGAAGTATAAGTTGAATAGCTAGAAAACTGATAAATTCTGCAAACCAGAGTCATCCTGAACACAGATTCTCTGTGTCAATGTTTTTTCCAACATGGTTATCAGAAACACTTGCAATGGAATCACAGGTAAGCTTATTAAATGCAGAGTCCTGGACATCACTTCCAACATACCAAATCAGAATTTCTAAGGGAGAAGCCTGGGAATTAAATTATTTAACAAACTTACCAATGATTATGCCTTCTAAGGTATGAAAACTATTTTTGGTTGTTTCATTGCTTTTTGTTTTAGTTTCAAATACTATGGTTTACATATAAATGTAGGGATGGATAGTGAGGTGATAGATAAAGAAAGGTAGATGGATACATACATATAGATAATTAGACATATAGCTAATTCTAGGTCAATTTTTTTTTTCTTTTGCAGCAAGCAAGAGCTCAACTGGTTAACACCATATTAAAGACAGAGACTGTTTAGAAAGCAGGTTCTTTTGAGATAGAACAAATATACACACAACAATTAGATGATATCTAAGGTACTTTATAATCAAGTACCAAATTGTGTGAGGCAAAACATGTTCACCAAGGTGAATCAAAAGATGGACATGCCCTTTATTCTTTCTACTCTTTGGCTTGCCTGCATCCCTTCAAGTAATTAAGGTTTCTGTACAATAACCTATCATAGTAACTCATCGTTATTTAATGAACTTTTTAAAAATTATACCATAAAATCTTTGTTGAAGGATTTGAGGGAGTGTCATTTATGAATTTCTTTGAAATAATGAAAATCTTTTGTTTTACTGGTGGGAGAAAAGCAAAATAATAAGTGCACACACTTAGCAGATTATATATAAACAATGTCTTCAAGGGCATATACTTTTTCTCTCTTAAGTCCATGAATCTCTTTTACAGATACATTGGTGACAAAGTGGAACAGTAAACGGACACTTCACTTCCTGCTTTTTCATTGGGTTTCTGTTGAAGGGAGAGGGTGAGTGGGGTCAGGTCTGTGGTGTGATGGCAGTTGTCAATTAAACACTATAAAATTTTATAGACCTATGAATATATGTGTATGTTGCAAATCCTGAAACCATAAATCCACCTAATTATTGTGAAATCCATCTCTATAGACCATGAATCTAGAGTAAAATTGAACCCGAAGGTTATGAAAACTACTAAATAAGTTTGTAAAGACGTACATAATTTACAAACCTGCTCTAATTTAGATTAGCAAATCCTTCCCTCCTGATGGGCACTGCAGAGAGTAAAACGAATAAAACCTGTCTTACTGTCTGCTATTTCTTCCACAAAAAGGCACTGGGCAAGTAGGTGTGTGACAATTGTCAATGCCGTTATCAACAGTGTTTCTTTAGTTAAACCTCCTGATAAATAATAATTTTTGAACCCAATTCTTATGAGTGCTGAGAAATGACAAATTACAAACTTCAAAATCTAAAAATTACCTTAAAAAAGAATAAATTATCAAACTCATCTCTTAAACATTAGAGTTGCTTCTAGATCCCAAACTCCCACCTGCTAGTCAATTCCATTCCTAGCAGGAAGGCACAGAGGGTGGTGAGGAAAAGATTCAGCTTGCTGCTTTACTCAGTCCTATTTGGAAATTACCCAGTTTTGTGCCCAACTGGCCTTGCCAGATTTCATCTTTTTCCAACACAGAATCTAGGGTAGACTCATTTTTTTCCCCCCATGGTTGATCAGAAACTGCAAAAGATTGAAGCAGTTGACCTCAGGATATGACTGTATAAGTAAGCAAGTAGTCTCCAGGTTGGGGCCCTAGAAGAGCCATTCAGTATATTGTTATTTCCTTTAAGATTTGTTATGGTGAAAGTTTAATAACAAAAAAATCTAAAAATATCTATGTCTTAGAAAACACTTTGGCTCATACTGACTTCACCAACTTGGATGTAATCTGAATAAAATACGAAATAATCCCTATTTATTTAAAGGACAAAATAATGAAGAATTTTCCATTTTCCACAGAGTACTTTTGGTTACCACTGATAAATCATCTTTGTGAATGAATTAGAAGAAAGAAACACCAACATTGTGATTCCTGGGCAGACTATTCATCTTCCTTGTCCATCAGTGAGTTTCTTTAAGAAGAACAAAAATACCTATGGTTACAAGTTAAGTGGGAAGATCTTAAAAAAGAATTTTTTTGTAAAGCTTTTTATCAAAGCAAAATTGCATTCTTCATATGTATAACAATAACATGGCTAATATGGTCTGTTTCCTTTTAAGTCCTAAAAAGTGACTGTGGTTTTACCCAAGATTATCTAAAAATCAGTACTGAAATAATTGGGTAGGTATTAAACTATGCATCATTCCTCTACCAGGGACTAAAAAGTCCTGATCAGTTGGAAAAATCCACATCGAAACTCTGGGTTGGCTCAAGTTCATTTTCATCATAATCACAACCCTGTTTATCACAGGATACAGACTTGACATTATTTCAGGGTTTTCCTAGAGACTGAAATACACATTGAAAGCTTCTTTTTCTTCCTTCCTTCCTTTTTCCAGCAGACCTCAGTGCATTTGTGGAATGTTTTATAGACCATGGGCAAGCTGGGGAAAATGACATTTATGTATTTCTGCATAACTGAGGCATATATCAGGCAAGCATATCACGTGTCAGACTCAGTTTCCAGAAAAAAAAAATACAGTTTTATGTAGTTGCGTTTCACTTCCCCCATCCTTGGTATATGTGTTCAGCCAAGTGCATGTTTTGTACCTTCAAATATTCAAGTATCTCCTTCCAATAACATCCCAAAGTCTGTACTTTTTACATTCCAGGATGTAGTACTGTCAACTTGTGAGGATTAGGTTGATTCAGTAGTTGTGTTAGCTTTGGTTATTCTTCATAGTTTTAAGTGGTCTGTAATGGAGGTCAGTAACATTCAAATTCAGCTCTTAATAAGATCATACCAATTTGAAGGAGATATTAGGCTCACATCTGTGCCAAAATGGTAGTTGAAATGGAGATCATTTTATAGCTATTTATGGAAGACATTTCATCATTTGGTTTAATAACTAAGAAGTTATGTAGCATTTTGAAAAGTTGATTATCTTAATACATGTGGAAGAGTGCTATTGTTCAAGAAATTTAAGACAATCATATATAGGCTTGGGGATTTCCCTGGCAGTCCAGTGGTTAAGACTTCACCTTCTAATGCAGAGGGTGCAAGGTTAGATCCCTGGTCAGGGAGCTAAGATGCCACATGCCTCGCGGCCAAAAAACCAAAACATAAAACAGAAGCAATACTGTAATGAATTCAATAAAGACTTTAAAAATGGTCCACATCAGAAAAAAAAAAAACTTAAAAAAAAATCTAGGCTTATCTATGCCTTTTAAACACATAGATTAGTCTATCAACTTAATTATCAAATATGCATGATTAAGCACTTTCAGGCATTGTAAATATAATCCCTGCCATAAATTTGTTCGTAGTTCTGTGAAGTAGTTTAGCAACTTTTTTAGAAGCAACTTGCTTTTTGCTAATGAAATCATACATAAAATCCTTGTACATTTAAAATTAATTTAATTGCCACATTATTAGGATAAAATTATTTTATAAATATAAGCTTGTAAAGCTTTATTTGTAAAACTAATAAGAATAATGAGGCTTTTATTTTTAAAAATTTTGCATTATGGTTACAAGTCCAACTCAGCCTCTATAGTATTTATTTCTATCATGTATTTTAGCTACACAATATTAAAAACCCTATTTACTCACTAATTATTTGCAAAGATTAGCTGTTATTGAACTACTCATCATGACAATTCAGAATACTCTTCATGTAAATACAGATAGAAAGAAAACTCACAGAATGAATTAATCAGGTAGACTGTGCTAAATATTTTGTGGCATTCAACATTTTAAAAATATGATGTAGGGGCTTCCCTGGTGGCGCAGTGGTTAAGAATCTGCCCGCCAATGCAGGGGACACAGGTTCAAGCCCTGGTCTGGGAAGATCCCACATGCCACGGAGCGGATAGGCCCGTGAGCCACAACTACTGAGCCTGTGCGTCTGGAGCCTGTGCTCCGCAATGGGAGAGGCCGCAACAGTGAGAGGCCCGCGCACCGCGATGAAGAGTGGCCCGCACTCGCTGCAACTAGAGAAAGCCCACACACAGAAACGAAGACCCAACACAGCCAAAAATAAATAAATAAATAAATAAAATTTTTTAAAAAGATGTAATATTTGATTATATGTTTATTATAATCTTTAAACTATTTATTTTGAAATAATTTTAGACTTATAGAAAAGTCTCAAAAATAGTACAGAAAGTTCCTGTATATCTTTCATGCAGCTCACCCTAAAGTAAACATATTTATAACTATAGAGCAGTTATTAAAAACAGGAAATTAACATAGCATTATAATACTATTAACATAGCAATACAATACTATTAACTAAACTATAAATCTTATTAAAATTTCAAGAGCTTTTTTCATTAATCTCCTTTTCCCATTCCCAGAACCAATCTAGGATTCCAAATTGCATTCAATTGTTAGTCATCCAGTAGTGTCACTTCCTGTTTTTCTCTTGTCTTTTATAATCTCAACACTATTTAAAAGTGATACAAATTATTTTGTAGATTGTTCCTCAATTTCTTTGATATTTTCTCATTAGAATGAAGTTATGAAAATAAAGATTCATCTTTAATTATATGAACTATTGTGATGTCATTTCCAGTTTTATCTACGGCTTGATCTGTTTCATCAATTTGGGAGAATTCCTGTCATACTTTTCCTTCAAATGTTGCTTCTGCCCTTTGTTCTCTCTCTATAAATCCATTTATACATACATCAGACTTCTGCGCGATATTCCTCATGTCTCTTGTGCTCTTTTGTATTTTCAATCATTTTTTTCTCTCATGCTCCGATTTATTTTCTGTAGACCTAGACTCTCATGCTTTTAGTCTTCTCTTCAGCTTTAATATTTTTTTTACAGACTCTAGCTCAGTTTTTCCATATTTTTATCTATGGTTAACACATTAATTGCAGTTATTTTGAAGCCCATATCTCATAATTTCAATACCTGGCTTAGCTGTTGGTCTATTTCTATTGTGTTGTTTCTTGGCTTTTGGTTATTGATCCTCAGTCTTGAAATCCCTGGTAGTTTACTGAATGTTGGCTGTTTATTGTGAAAAAGTATTGAAGCTCTAGGTGTTATGTTACCATAGGTCTCTAGAGAGAAATTATGCTGCTTCTAGCTGACAGAGAGAATATAGGCAGATCTATTCGAGGGCGTGTTCAGACATTATGAGGGCTGATCTATTTATGAATTGCTCTTACATCAGTTGTAATAAACCATCAGGGATTTCAACTGAAAGCCTTAGGTGTTTACCATGACCCTTCTTACTTAACAAGCCTAAAGTTACAATTTTTTGTTTCTATAGCACTGTGAGACTTCATAAATCTCTGGTTATCATTTTAGTTTTTTTAATAGCTGATTTTCTTTTAGTTCTTTGTGTCTCATCCCATACATACACAATTCTCTTCTCCAAGATCTTGTCCCATTAACTGTTGTCTTCATTGGTAGCGTGAAAACCATTTTGTTTAGATATTGTTTTCTTTTCTCTCTAGCCCAGTGAAATTCGATATGCTCTGGGCTACTGCTTTTTCTTAATTAGCAAATGCCCTAAGCTGAAAAACTGAGGGAGGGTATACCTTGGTGCATTTTCTCTCTCTCCAGAATCTTGGCCTTTCTGATATATTCAAATTTTGTTGTATTTTACTCAATTATTTTTGGTGAAGTGTTAGCTACTACATCATAGTTGGAAGATGAAGAACTGTTACAGACACTTCACTGTCTTAATTTCTTAAGTACATGTTTGATGCCAGTACAATGTGACTGCTCACTGCAGACAGCTCTTTGGTCTCTTTGCAGTGGTCCCTTCTATTATCCTGGAGCAGAGGGCCAGATCCCCCCCTCCGTCAAAGTGCCCTCCCTATGCGCCCAGCAGCTCTGTCCACACGTCTTCCTCACAGAATTCTCCACCTCTTCTGGCTCGTAAGACTTTTAAATCCTTTATTGGTCTTAGAGTCTATTTACTCTCAGCCAAGGTGATCTAACCTCCAATTAGCCGGAGTAGCATCCAATTAACGTGGAATATAGCATATTTTCTTCATCTCCAATGAAAACCAAGACAAATTGGTCCCTAAAAATATCACATTCATTTAAAATACATATTAAGGATGCATGAATTAACTTGGGAGGAATCCTTTCACAAAGTATATATGTATATCAAATCATCACATTGTACACGTTAAATATCCTACGATTTTGCAATTGTACCTCAGTAAAACTTGAAAAAATATCCATCAAATGTTTGATTTCATAGTATTCAGAAAGGTAATGAATATCTCTCTGTCTTAAAATCTAAAGCAGCACATATTTTCCCCTTAATATCTCTCTTCTTTTTATCAGATACAAAAGCAAAAGTCAAAGTGAGGAATTCTCTTTTCATGGAGTTATCATTAATATTGCATAGTTGGTCATAAGTTACATATCCATATCAAATCAAACATTAAAATTCCTTTCTCATTGCCCTTAGTACTTAGTAAAATTTGTTTCACTTTACACTTTGGCTTTTAGTTTCCTACCAAGTTTTGAATCATTCTCCTAGTCTCATATGTTTATCTTTTTTTTCCAACGTTTTTATCTGACTACCTAAAGCCCAAACAAATGTTCATGGATCCATACTGGATTCTTTCACTACATTCATATTTTCTTCTTCACTGAAATAGTTTTCAAAATCAATATGAAAGTTCTGAAAGCCTTCTAAGATTAAATTTTTTTCCAGAATCTCATGGTGTGGAGAAATATCTTCATATTTTCTGAAATGTTTGAAGTCTAACTTCCTTCATATCATCCATTTCTGAATTGACAAATTATAGTTTATTCAACAAATATTCACTTTTGCTCATTTCAGTTTCATGATATACTAAGCTTATATTATTTGATATATTACAAAAATATTTTGCAAAGTATATAATATGCTGTATAAGATTCAATTGAAATTCATACTAATTTCAATATCCTCAGAATAAGAAAATATTGATTGATATTTATAAGAGGACCAAGCACAAATTAGATATTTTTAACAACTTCCCAATACAATGTTTGAAGTTGGGGCACAGTCTTTACCAGCATATTCATTATTATAATTTAACTTTATTTTTTTTAATTAATTTATTTATTTTTGGCTGTACCATGATGTGGCTTGCAAGATCTTAGTTCCCTGATCAGGGATCAAACCCGGGTCCCCTGCAGTGGAAGTGTGCAGTCCTAACCACTGGACCACCAGGGAATTCCCATAATTTAACTTTAAAGTTATGCAGAAAATTAAATGAGAACCTTCCCAAAATTTAATTTATCCTTGAGTAACTTCATTGGTAAGCTTCAGAAAAGAGGTATTGATGAAGACTACTTTGCAATAAATCTTCATTATCCTCAAATGTAAATATCACTGCTTGGTTTAGTCAGTTCACTTAACAGATTAATGATAATAAATAAGATCCATATCTCATGCATAACTAATTGATATATCTATTTCCGGATCCTCATGTGGTTGTGGTCATATGTCATGTTCTTACAAACTACTTGTTATAAATTACATCACTATAAGTATAATGGCCTTATCATGCATTTCATAAATCAGATAAGTTACTTGTAAAGAATGTAAACCATTAGACATATTTTAGCTGGGATGGGCAATTTATTTTTGGTATATATAGAAAGCCTCTGTAGCTTTTCAAACTGTCAAGAAACTGGAACTATTTAAGAACTATAAGCCTGTTGCCTCTGTGTGGTTAATGACACTAGGTCCAAAGGGGGGAATGAAACAGAATGCCTCAAAGCTGAGGAAGAACATTTAAAAGTCTCATCTAAAGGGAGATCTCAGTGGGATTTTAAGCAGTGTGCAATGTGGAAGGTCATAGACAAAAACTTTGTAAAAACGCTTTCTGTCTAGAAAATAGTCTTCTGCATAATATCTCCCCCAAAATAGCACATTCTATAAAAATAACTTCTTGTTAATTTCACAAGTTCAGCATACTACTTCTATCTAATTGGATATCCAAATATTTGGTCATGGAAAATAAATATGATATGGGCTGATACCCAAAGAAATCTCATGACCTTTATTTAGCAAACTGTTTTAGCTGTTTATTTTAAAACTTAAACTATCACTAAGGAAGCCAAGTTGACAGCTTAACACGGCATTCTTTTTCTTTCCCGAGTTTAACTTCTGCTTAAGTGCTATGATTCATCTAAAAGGAAAGAAAAGGAACACAAAAAGGCACAAACTTGGAAAAATTTGTCACCTGAAGACAATAAATAAATATATATATATATATATACACACACACAGTTATTGTGTGCAGAGCTACACGATAACTCTTCTTTTTTTAATTTTAATTTTAATTTTTGGCTGCGTTGGGTCTTCATTGCTGTGCGCAGGCTTTCTCTAGTTGCGGCGAGCGGGGACTACTCTTCCTTGTGGTGCGCGGGTTTCTCACTGTGGTAGCTTCTCTTGTTGAAGAGCACGGGCTCTAGGCACGCGGGCTTCAGTAGTTGTGGTACACGGGCTCAGTAGTTGTGGCTCGCAGGCTCTAGAGCGCAGGCTCAGTAGTTGTAGCGCACGGGCTTAGTTGCTCCGCGGCATGTGGGATCTTCCCAGACCAGAGCTCAAACCCTTGTCCCCTGCATTGGCAGGCGGATTCTTAACCACTGTGCCACCAGGGAAGCCCCACAATAACTCTTTAATACTACTAAATCATAGTCTAGAGTGCTCCCTAGAGAAAAACAGTGCTTAATTAACCAAAACCACAATAATTCAAAATTCTATTTACATTATTGATCCTAGCACGTCTTTGCTACCTTGAAATAGTAAAGCACTAAAGGTGAGGTGTATACAAATACAGTAATGAGCAAAGGTTGACTATAATCACAAAATGGATTCTCCATAAAGCAATTTACTGTGTTTAGTTCAATGAACAGACAACGGTTTCTTCTTGTGTGTGGCCAATGCCATCTACTGATTTATTCACTAATGTCTTTTAAAATGCTCAGGAAGCTTACATCATAGGACTAGCAATTATGTCACCTGGATTTAAGAGCAAAAACAAACAAAAATCATCTTAAATGATTAGAGATGGTCTCTCCACGTTTATCAGAGGATATACAGTTTCACCAGTCACCCCTCTCTCCCCAGGTCTTTCCTGTAGCTGAGAAGTCATGACTCGCTGTAGAATGAATAGATGTTTTACAAGAAGGCAGAATAATTAAAAATGTAGAGTTATCAAAATCCTTAGTTTAAAAGTTGCATCCACTAAAATGCATTGTACTACATCATATTTATCTTTGCTCTCTTCCAACTATAGCTTTGTTAATTGCTTCCTTTCTGTATATCATCTGTCATGAGCCATTGTTTTATTAAATCATTTAAGTTTGGCTCACCCCCCCTTTATAATTCTCCTCACTCTCTCTTCTACCTCTATACAAATAACACCTCTAATATGTACACTTCCCTCAATATCTGACCTTTACATAAAAAACGAGAGCCAGTTTCAAAGTACACTAAGCTTATATTATTTGATATATTACAAAAACATAAGTGTAGATAAAATGGAATCTTTCATGCTCACCTTATCAATATTTTAGCTGCCTCTATGTTTCAGCCCAGACAACCTCCTCCATTTCCCCCTGAATAAGTTATAGATAATATAGGGCAATAAAGATACAATTTATATTGTACATGTGGGACCAAGAATTGTTGCTCAACACTGTACCACGTTGCACTCCAGCTTATGATTGTGAACAATTGTGAAGTATTTCTAAAGTAAAGTCAAACAACAGTTAAATTCAGGGACATTATTTACCTAGATGCTCTTCAAAAGCTGAAAACAACAGAGAAAGGCATCACTGTTCATGTTCCACCTGATGAGTCATTCTGGCATTTTAATTACCTAAGTACTGGTTCACGCAGAAAGAGGTAACAGAAAGAGGTTCACGTTGTTGTCTTCATATGGTGGCAGCAGCAACAAAACAAACCCAGGCTCACCTGGGAGATCCAGACACAGTGCTTTGAAAATAGCCCTAATAGGGTGACAGTGAGTCTCCGACCTCCTGCCTAACCATCTCTTTCCCTTTACTTGGTTCCACTTTTCTAGTCCCAATTCCCCTTATTTATTTCTTTCCAGATTTTGAGCCCCTGATCTATCTTGACAATCAGCTGGATGTCAATGAATCCCTAAAAACCAAGATGTTAGCCATCAATTGCTTCTACTTAACCCTCCTGCACTTATATTCATATATCAAAAGGGGAGAAATAGCGTTGACAGTCTAAAAGGATTAAGGTATAAGGTGGACATTTTGGAAAAGTCATGTCTTTCTCTCCTCAATGGTTCCTCATATGTGACTTCCAATGCCAGTTGCTCTTACCAAGTAATAGAAAGTAAAAACACAAACTAGGGCTTCCCTGGTGGCGCAGTGGTTGGGAGTCCGCCTGCCGATGCAGGGGACACGGGTTTGTGCCCTGGTCTGGGGAGGATCCCACATGCCGCGGAGCAGCTGGGCCCGTGAGCCATGGCCGCTGAGCCTGCATGTCCGGAGCCTGTGCTCCGCAAGGGAGAGGCCACAGCGGTGAGAGGCCCGCGTACCGCCAAAAACAAACAAACACACAAACAACAAAAAAAAAACACAAACTAGAATATCCTTCTGTGCTAGGAAAACAGCTGTCTATAGACGCCTGATACACAGGGCAGTTGATCCAAACACATGACCAAGCAATGCTACAGGGGAGCTAGAAGAAAGTAGCAAGACTCCCTTTACCAGAGCAGTGCTCTGTATTATTCCAGATATTCAGCATCAGCTTATACAAAAGTCTAGGATTCGAGTAGGGATCTGTATAATTTTCTGTATCATGTAGTCAGATACACCTCCTTTTATTTATCACCATGTAGGGAATGTCATTATCCTAGTGATAATGAATATAATTAAATATTTTAATTAGTATTTTTAAAATGTACCTCAACATCGCATTGCAACTTAACAACTACAGCAAAATAGTTCAACAACAACAACAACAACAACAACAAAAATTCTCCAATGGGATTTTTGGGATCAGAAATACTACTCCAAGTTCCAGAAGAGCCAATGTTCGTGAAAATTGAAGAATGATAAAAATATAAATAGGTAACCTTACAACTCCAAATAGAACTAGAACATAAATTAAGCTGAATATTCAAACAATGGGTAGGTCAGAGTTTATTGCCTTAAGCATCAGATCGCTAAAACAAAGTGAGGCTTTTAAGACATGCTCTCAGGAGCTTAATGTAGCAAGATAAGGACTCTTTTCCCATCGATTTTCCAAGAGCTGTTATGTGTAAGTTCTACGATACTGGGTAAACCAAACACCCTTCCTGATCCTCAGCCTCCTTGGTAAAAAGGAGATGGCAAAACCTACCTGGTAAATTTACCAGGTAAATTATTTGCTCATTCAATGTAAACATAATCGAGTGCATTATGTGCCTTTTCTGAAGGTAAAATATACAGGCTCGTTTCAGAAAATATAATAAAGTATAACAAAGGAAATTCTATGACTCCTTGAAAACACTTTGGCATTTTTTCCCTAATATTTGTATCACCACATCATAATCCTAAATCCTACTTTATTTACTAAGCATTATATCATGAGAGGCACATGAATTTTGGAACTAGAAACCCCAGAAATCTGAATCCCAGCTCTTCCATGGAATTGAAAAGTTTGCTTAAATTCTGGGAGTCTTAATTTCTTTACTTTGATAATGGGGATAATATTAGCTACCTCATCCACTTCATAGGCTCCTTTAATGAGATAAGGATTGTAAAAAGCCTAACACAGAGTTTAATATATAATTCATCAATAAATGTTAGCTTATTCCCATTCTACACCAAAACCTATTGAAGTCGAGACAAGGCATCTGTCAAGCAAACCCATCCATCAATCAACTAGGAACCACACTCAGGACTTTGAAAGGTGCCACGAAGGTGTGTGTGTGTGTGTGCGTGCACGCATGTGTGTGTGTGAGCATGTGTGTGTTTGTGTACACACGTGTGTGCCTTCATGTGCATTTCCTTAAGACCCTGCAAGAGGAAGCCTCTTCAGGGGCAGGGACAAAGAAAATGTCCTGGGAGATGGATGGCTTCTGAAAGACTCCAGAAGAAAGCTGAGGCAGGCTGCTGATTGCTCTGCAGTCCTTCTCAGTACCTCTGTCACCAATTGAAAAGGGGTCACCACTCATGTTAGAATCTGCTGGCCTTTCACACCTGTACAGTCTCCAAACAGCCGTCCTCTCCATCTCTCACCTTAGAGCTTCTGTGCCAAGATGGCATGCTGAGATTCTGCAAGCTCTGAACCAAAATGGTTATTTTTCAGCTGGATGCGGCTCAGAGAATCTAAGGAGAGTGCAAGGTAATAAAATCAAGACTCTGCCAACAACATTACCCCCTTATCCCCTGCCATTAAGATAGTTCTGCTTTACTCTGCAGGATATAAAGAGGATTTAGCTGAATAAATCCTATTATTTATTACAGCCGCCATTTACAACAGAAATAGTTTCCACCCGCCTGCTTAGGAAAATGGGAAAATTACTAGATCATCACTTATGGTCACAGAAACATAAGTCTCCCAGCTGGCAGTGAACTTCAAGCCACAGATAAAAAGATTCAAGATGATGGAGACTTAGAAGATGATAGAGCAAGGAACAGCAACTTCTGACTTTCTAGCATTTACTCTGAAAGTCACAGGAATATGGCAAACTTTTAGAGCCGGCAATAAGAGCTGTAAACATGGAAGTGCAGGCTCCCACTTACATCAACACAGAAATTTAACCCTGAAGGGAGGCAAAGATTTGACCACAATCCATTGACAGGTTAAATTTCCTGCTTTCACATAAAGTTGTTGAAAATAAGAGTAAATATAGTCCTTTCAAATAAACACATTCTATCTTTCATTCTGATCCAATCAATCTCCAAATGAAACACAATGCTTGGATACATTTAAGTTCCTTGACAGTTAAATGCATTTGTAACGTTGGTAAAGGAAAAATTACATATTGTAATGCATTAAAGCAAGAGAGATCTCTATCTCCTGCCATCTTTGAAAGTTTATATCTATAATTTTCCCTTCCTGAAGCTGTGATTGTTCCAACCTATTACGTTAAGTTAAAAATAAAATATTACTTTTTTTAAAATCACACAACATTTTGAGCATTTTTTTAAAAGAATAACGGCCTTTAGTTGGTTCCTAATTTGATAATTCTGCTGCCAATTCTGTCTTCTAGTATAGCTTCTCTTTAATAAAAAGCTGTAAAAGTTTACAGGTATTTTTAAATGGCTGTTACTTCTAGGATGTCGATCATACAGTCAAGCATTCCTAGTCACCTGGGGAGCCAGGAAGGACACACACTTTGACAAGATACTAGGCTGTTGCCTAAGGAGTTGGAATCTAGCTTCTGGTTCCACCATCACTGATGAGCATTTGACTTCAAACAAGTGACTTAACTCCATAAAGCCTGGTACACACATCTGCTTCCCATACTAGATTGTAGGCCATTAAGGGGATTTTTTTAAAAAAGGAAAAAGAGGAAACTTTCCAAGATGGCAGAGGAGTAGGAGGATGTGGAATTCATCTCTCCCCACAAACACATCAAGAATACATCTACAAATGGAACAGTTCTCACAGAGCACCTGCTGAACACTAGCAGAGGACACCTAAAAGGACAAGAAAGATCCCTATGTAACCAGGTAGGATGAAAGCAAGAAGAAGGGAAAAGGAAGAGGAGAGGAAACAGGACAGGACCTGCACCCCTGGTGGGGAGCTGAAGATGAGGAGAGGTTCCCACAGCTGGGGAAGCCCTCTCACCAGTGGGGGGATTAGCTGGGACAGAAGGGTAGCCTTGAGGGCTCGGAGGAGAGCCCAGCAACTGGTCTGTGGCAGGCAGGACAGAGTGACCTATTCAGGTGCTCTGTGCCACAGCCCTGCACGTCCCAGCCTGAGAGAGGTGTCTGTTGGTGCACGTGGGGGCTGGGGGTTGGGTGCTGGAACATGGGGTTTGGAGAGCAGACTGGGGGAGGGGACTGCTGTTGGCTGTGAGGAAACAGCCTTAGGGGACAGGAGTGAGGAGCTCTGCAACCAGAAATGCTCGTGGAGGAAGCCCAGACCACCACAGAAGCAAAGCGCGCTGCTGAGTGATGCCCAAAGGGCGTGGTCAACCCTGTAGCCTCTCTCCTCGTGCACCGGCCCCTGCCTCCATGGGCACTACGGAGACCTCCTGGGGGAGTGGGCTCTTACCATCACCTCCTCTATATCCCCCTCCCCTCCTGGGCAGCCTGCTTGCCCCGATCACTGCCTGATGGGCTCACATGTTCCGACTGCTAGTTTGACTTTTTAAACAAAAATGTAATCATGATATACATATTGATCAGCAACTCTTGTTTTACTTTGTAAGGCTACCTTCACAGTATGGAATTACTTCATTATGAATAATATACTGCAAGGTTCTTGTTTCCCATGTACTTAACAACTGCTCAACTGAGGGGTATTTGAGTTGATTCTCATTTATTATTATAAAACATGATGCATTTAAAATCACTTATATATTTCTTTACACATGTACACACACACACACACACACACACACACACACACACACACACACACTTCCCTTTTAAAGAAACTTCCAGAAGTGGCAGTGGCAATATAGGATCAAAGATATATACATTTCAAATAGTTCGGTCCAACTGTCCTGAAAAAATTTATCAGTTTACAGCCTCACCAACAGAGTTTGAGAGAACACATGTCTTGAAACTCTTTACTTTCTCCTTGTATTTCGTGCAGAACCTGTTATAGCTCTTGGCACATAATCAGCATGTGATACTTGCTTGAAAGGGTGAATAAAAGCATTGATGTTAAATAATCAAATCATTTATTTACACAGTTATAAACATATATAGGCACATGGATATGTGCATGTATCTTTATAAATGTCATATTATATACCTCACATTCAACAAGCATCCTAAATAGATCTATTCAGAAGATTTGAGATATGAAATTCCCCATGCATCAGTACATTGTGATTGTTTAGTTAAATATAATTTGTGGGTTCTGAGCAGAGGGGACTTAGTCATGCAGTGCTTTCTGGCATTTTCCATGATATACACTTGCATTTTAAAGTCTTGGAATCAATGTAGTATCTCTATAATAACTTTCTTTAGGAGCACTCAACTACACCAAAAATAGACTTATTATGTCTCTATACTTTGAAATGTAAGCTTTCTCTTCAAACTAATGAACTAGTTTCTCTGAACACAAAGTATTCCTTGAAAGCAAGTTCTGTTTAGAAGCTGCTTAACTCTCAGGAGGCAAGATGTTATAAATGTTTAAATTGTTATTCCGGGGTAGCAGTAATTTGGGCTTTGAGAGAACTGGACTGACTTCATATTGTGACCAAGACTAGGGCCCCTTCACTTTACGTAAGAGATGCTTTTGCTAAGCAGTCACTAAGAAAAAAAAAGGTGTCAAATTATATTTTAATTCCCCAGAAGAGATAGACCACTAGACAGGAAACATACTTAAGACAATATAGAATAGAGTTTACAGAATAATAGAGATATTTTAAGTAAATAACATTTTTATTACTCCAGTTTTTTGGATCTATAATTCTACTTTAAGAATTCATAATTGGCATGTATGAATAGTGTCAAATAATTAAATTCAGAACTTAAGTTCAGTACTCCATGAAAGCAGCATTACGGTGTCAAAGCAGTGAGTTCATTTGGACTAATGGGACAAGAAGAGGAGAGATTCAGAACCCAACAGCCAAAGTCACACTGAAGCAAAAGATCAAGGCAAAGAAGTGGCTTTAATGCTAGTAAATATTCCAGAGGCAGAGGTCATGGAGACTCAGAGTCAAGAAAGATAAGTGGCAGAAATGAGGCAGATAGATGGGAAAAGAACTAACATGTATTGATTTCTCGTGATATACCAGGCACAATGGCAACATCTTTCCAGACAGCTCTTATTTCTCTTAATCCTCCCAACTGCCTCTGACAGTCATTTATACTGTTATTTATAGAAAAGGAGAGAATTTAAGTGGCTTTGCAAGGGTTACTCAGCTGATAAAAGTCAAGGTTAAAGCAACAAAGAGGGTGTTCTTTGAACTACTCCATGCTACAGCCCAGTGTGAAGCCCCAAGTCAGAACAATCTATTTTATAACAGAGAGAGAGCCTGTCTCCAAAGTAAGTTTCTGAACTTCTCCCTATGGGAGTAGGAAGTAATAACTGACTTTCCAATATGAGATTAAGTTTAGTCTAGCAGTTTCTGTAAGTATCATTCCTGGCCTACATCCTTAAATATTGTCAGGTTTCTATTAAAAACAAGGGTTTCTAGGCCCAATCCACATCTATTAAGTCAGAGTCTTTCGAGTTGGGAGGCTAGGAAACAGAGCTTTAACAAACATCCCATGTGGCTTTTAAACACAGTGATGCTTTAGAAACACTGATTTAAAGGCTTACAAGTAGGGGATGCTTGACACCTAGCATATTCAGACAAACCTGGTATTTAAAATTCGGAGGAAAGCCATCCAATTTTCCAGTTTCTGAGGATGACTGAAAATGATAACGTAATGAAGAAAACAAAATAGTTTCCATCTTTAACTGATGAGTTAGGTAACAGCAGAAGAAAAAGAGATACATGTTGCAAGTCAATTTCAACAACTGTCAACTAATAAAATTACTAAACACTAATAACAGAAATATCAGTTGAATTAAAGCAAATTAAAGGTATCAAAATGACAAACTACCCAATCTTGATATCATTGATAAGTTTTCAGACCTTTAAGGCAAGATGTGATAGCTAGCAATAGTTGGAAGAGTATTTTCTAAAGCAGCTCTTCACCTAGAGTTTCAGACACATTAGAATAAGGGCTCAGATAATTCAAGTTCTACCTTCAATTTAATTATCAATTAATCTCTCTGCTTGAACTTGGTAGACACTACAAATGAAGGCCAAGGAGGCCAAGGATCAAAAATACATAAGATTCAGTTGGGAATTTTCCATAAAAATTTTCTAATGGGGAAAGCGGGATTCTTCCTAGACCACTTCCTAGCACCTTAGATGGACTCTATTAAGATCAAGCAGAAAAGAAATGTGATTAGAAAAGAAACTTCATTTTCTTTCACTCCACATTCCTTTCAGAAATGCTGGTTTATTTCTTGTTAGTGTGTTTTTTGCATTTCAAATACCAGCTATGCCCACGATAATTTCCTGACTCACTCACCTGGAATAATTGCTCATATCATTCGGGTACAATATTCAAGTATAAAGAGATTTTTAACCCATGAGTACATGGATACGTGGTAAATAGGGTTAAATTTGCTATGTTTTATCTGTGTTCCCAGTACTGTTCAAATTATTTATAGGATTCATCTAATTTAACTCTCATAACAATTCTGTGAGATATAATGATTATGATATCCTCATTTTCCAAATAAGAGAATCAAGGTCCAGAAAGGACAGGAAAGTCGCTCCAAGTTATGGGGATATTAAGTAGTAGGTCCAGGATTTGATCCCAGGTAGTCTGGTTTAATGCCCAAATCTTAACCATTATGTACACTAACAGTAACAATAATGACATACACAAATATCTGGTATCCAAATCAGCACAAATGTCTCCTACAAGGTGCACTTCATTATTTAAAAAAAAAAATTAATGCCATGGGCTCCCCTGGTGGCGCAGTGGTTGAGAGTCTGCCTGCCGATGCAGGGGACACGGGTTCGTGCCCCGGTCCGGGAAGATTCCACATGCCACGAAGCGGCTAGGCCCGTGAGCCACGGCCGCTGAGCCTGCGCGTCTGGAGCCTGTGCTCCGCCACAGGAGAGGCCACAGAAGTGAGAGGCCCACGTATAGCAAAAAAAAAAAAAAAAATTGCCAAGTTTTATAAAAATGCATATAGTAGATGCTTTCAGTAAGTAACTTTCAAAATAAAGCATAGATTCCATCTTGATTCTACCTAGCTCATCTTCTAGCATCTATATATACAATGAGGCTCAAGGTTTATACCGACAAAGCTGAATCTCTGACAGATTCTAAAGTTTATTTTCAAAAATGAAAAGGAATAGGGATGGTTTCAGTATAAATAACATGTAACTAATTGTTAGCTATTTTATTTATTTCTTTAAACATGGACAATTCACATATGGTTATGGAATAGGATATATCGGGGTCAAATCCAAGCGTAGTCACTTACTATTGATGTGGCCAAGTAACTTTATTAGGCTAAACCTCACTCTTCTAATCCTATAAATTACGGAGTTGGACTAATTATTACCCAAAATAATAATGAATAGGCTATATCAGAATCCTTTGGGGTACTGTCTAAAACAACAGATTTTTAAGATTTAACCCAACATATGCTAAATCTAAGTCTCAGACAGTGGGGCTCATCATTTTAAATAAGCCCTCCAGGTGAACCTGTGAGAACAAACAACTACTGGACTTGATGACTTAAAAATTTCTAAGACACAATTTCCCAATTGTGTCCAAGATAAATTACAGTTTCTTGTTCCCCCCATTTTAAAGAAAGGAAAGATCAAAGAGTTAATAATTTAATTACATAATAAATATAATTGACAATGATTAATATTCTCTTTATTATTGCAAAATCATAAAGCAAGAAAAGACTTTGCAAACTATTTGATATTTTACCTTTAATTAAGACTAGTTTCATCAGGATTGACATACCACTTTTGGAAGACAGTTTCTTTCCATCACTATATTTATCCAAAAATGCAATAGATTCCAAAACTCAGCAGCAGCAGATGCCCAGATAGTTACAGTCCCATAAAAAAACACTAATTTCTGCCATTACTAGCTTGAGGGAATATTGCTTGAAAATTACTCTATGTAAAAAACTAATTTATACTTACCTATAATTCATCCACCACAGTTAAACAGTGAACTTAAAACACTAGAGCACTATAAGCTTTCCAGGTAGTGCCTTCATCAATTACAAGGATAAAATTCTAAGATTCTCTCTTGCCTCATAAAAGTAATTCCTTCACTATCTTTAACGCTAACAATATAGGAGAAGTTACATTATTTGGAAATCAGAATGTAGTGAATTTCCATATATCATGCCAAAATACATTTCCTAATAAAAATTCTTAATATAATTAACACTAAACACATAAATAGTGCTCAATAAATATTTACTGAAATAATGCATTAGTTAACCTGTTTATAATGTTTAAATAGGCCTGAAATAACAGTAACAAAAAACCCCAATAATCCAATTTTTAAAATGCATTGTTTTCACTAGGCCGGCAGTGCACATCCACTGAGGTCAGGTCCAGGACTGCAGTAGTCGTGCACCTGGACCTGTTGGGGGAGCTATGGATGCAGCTTGGACTTTGGCCTGGCCCGACCCCCACATGTACGTGCCCACAAAGCCCACAGCTGCTAGCAAATGAGTTAAACAGATACTTCTTCAAAGAAGATATACAAGTGGTCAATAAGCATGTGAAAAGATGCGCAACATCACAAATCACTGGGCTGATGTAAATCAAAACCACAATGAAATACCCTCTCACATCCAATAGAATGGCTACTATCAGAAAAACAAAAAACAGAAAATAACAAAATAGGAATCCTTGTATACTGCTGGTGGGAATGTGAAATGGTGCAGCTGTGAAGGAAAGCAGTACGAGGGTTCCTCAAAACTTAAAAATAGAATTACAATATGATTTAGCAATTCCATTTCTGGGCATATGCTCAAAATAATCGAAATCAAGGTCTCAAAAAGATACCTGTAGTCCCATGTTCCTAGCAGCATTATTTGCAATAGCCAATGTAGAAGCAACCCAAGTGCCCAGAAACAGATGAATGGATAAACAAAATGCATTGTATACATATAATGGAATATTATTTAACTTTAAAAAAGAAGGTAATTCTATCACGCTACAATTTGCATGAAGTTTGAGGACATTATGCCAAGTGAAATAAGTCAGTCATAAAAGGACAAATATTGTAAAATTTCACTTATATCAAGTACCTAGAGTAGTCAAATTCATACAGACAGAAAATAGAATGGTGGTTCTTTGGTGCTGGGGTTGCAGGAGGGTGGCAATGAGGAGTTATTGCTTAATAGGTACAGAGTTTCCGTTTTGTAAAATAAAAAGAGTTCTGTAGGTGCATGGTGGTGATGGTAGGACAACAGGGTGAATGTGTTTAATGACACTTAACTGTACACTTAAAAATTCTGGACCCTGAAGTTCACATTTCAAACAAACAAGATGCCCTCCTTTTCCTTTTTAATTGTTGTAAACTTCTTAAGCATAGGAACTGTGTGTTACTATTTTGTATCCCCAGCAGCTAAAACAAGACCCAGAATGTAGTTTCTTAAGTAATGGTAATTTAACTGACCTACAAAATAAGCAACTTTAATCAAAGTTGTTTTTTTCTTTTCTTTTAGGTAGGGAGAGAAGTGGGATTTGTGTTACACAAGCTGTATGAGTTAAACCTTAACATACAATTTTAACAAAATACTAAAGAAATTGGATTTTATGGGCCAAATGCAGAGAAAACAAGTATATGTATATATAGAGAAAGGAATCAACACTCAGGAAAAATTTCTGCTTCCCAGATTGAAGAACAAATAAAAGAAATCTAGAAATGTAAGATAGAATGGTTAGACACATGCCCAATGAGGATTTTTCAAGTGGAAGGGAAAACTGATGACACGTTTGACATCTTTTCCTCTGATGATTTTAGTAATAATATGGGGGTCAGTTGTAATCTGACAGAAGGACTTAGAATGATTGTGCATAAAACTCACAGTGAAGAAATCACGAAAACTGGCTTTTCTGAAGATTATAAAGTTTTACAAAATAGTTTTACCATACAGGAGCTCAATCTAACCTAAGTCATAAAAAAAATATATTATTTGATGTGAACAATGTTTTGTGGTATGGTAAAAAACTACAATACAAAATGGTACCTGATTAATGAATGTGAAATTCTAAAATTGTACTTCTAATTTGAGTTTTATATAAACACTTAAATCTATATTTTATTACAAAAGAGTTAAATTAAAATAAAGTTCCAAAAACATAGAATTTGCTTTATTTTTCTACTTTATAATGTTATTGGACACTTCTCTTTAGTGTATAGAAACACATATTTAAGTATACATATCTTATTTATAAATAAGATGTTATCAGAGTGGAAAAAAAAACTTGCTTTATATTTTAAAAACAGCTTTTCATGAATTAAATAAAGGCCATGAAAAACTTGAAACGCACAGGGCTGTACAAACACACAGGGATTAGAGAGGTTGCTGTATGTTCTCTTTCTGTTCCCCAAAGCATGTTGTCTTCTGTCTGAAGGACCCTCATACAAAGCTCATTAGAGAAACAATCCTCCTAGAGCTTGGTGAAGCTCTGAGCTGAAATTCCATCACTTTTTCTTCTGACTCAAAAAGCGAAATCTATCGGAACCCGAAGCAATTAAACAATTAAAACCCGATCGCTTTCTGAGTCGCCAAGTTACAGTCAGACCAGTCAGACAGCAGGGAAGCCAGAGGAGCTGGCCTGCGCACATGCCCCTCGGGTGCGTGCTCTCCCTCTGGCTCTGCTCTGTACCTTGGGACACTGACCCCTCCAGCCTGCATTCTCAGGCTCCCCCATCAGGGGGCGACTGACTGGCTTTGGCCTATGGCAGGTCCTGGCAGGGAAACAGGAGCAGGAGGAAGGGAGAAGGGAATTTCCCCCTCCCTCTCTGCCTTGGGAAAGTTACTTTGTTACTTGTTTTTCCCTTATCTGGCTTCTTTTTTTTCATATAGTGCTTATGATTACCTGTAATTTTATTATAGGTAATAAGATATTAAATGAGACTTTTTTGTGGCCTGCAAATTTTCACTAAAGCCAAAAGGATGAGAACAAACCTTGATAAGCAATCAGACATCCTAAAGAGAAGTACGAGAAACATCCTTGAAGGACTTACTAAACAACAGCAGGACGAGTCACCACCACCCCATCCAAGCTACTTAAGAAAAGACTAGAAATTTGAGACAGAATTCTTTGAAGGGAAATAATAAAGGTAAGGAGTAATTATGCTTTTACCCTCCCTATCCCTTCAGATAAAACACAGGAGCAGTGTTTCCACCCCTAGAGAAGCACTCATGGAAGGAAGTTGCAAAAAGAGAGATTAGCATTTTCCTCCCAGGCTGGAAGCTCAGGGAGCTACAGCACTCAAAGGCTCATTCATCCCCAGGGGACCGACCACATGGTGAAGGATGAGAGAGAGTTCTTAGAAGAACATGACTTGTATCACCAAGATTCTAGAGCGAGGTGTG
Organism: Hyperoodon ampullatus; assembly: GCF_949752795.1. Lineage (NCBI taxonomy): Eukaryota > Metazoa > Chordata > Mammalia > Artiodactyla > Ziphiidae > Hyperoodon > Hyperoodon ampullatus. The sequence goes on along the minus strand of NC_136917.1, from coordinate 78,994,918 downwards.
AACCCGAAGACGGATGCCTGCTTCTCACCTGGAGAAGGCACAGTGCTGACTAGAGCATCACATTTGCCTATTTTCTTCTGAACCTCATTCGGCTGATCTAGTCTTGGAAGTAACCCAGCAGGAGTAAGGAGTGGGTAAAGAAAGAGTGAGAGAACAAAACATGCCCCTGATCAAGCATCTCTTTTTTGAGCGGCTGATTTCACATTTTATCTGAAATTAACTTTTGTTTGCCTGGGTTAACGGTAACTAACTGATAATCACATTACATTTGGAACTTTTTCAGTTAATTGCTGACAATGTAGAAAAGGAGGCATGTCAGTTTCAGACATAGTACCCAAATGTGTTTTAACCCGCTAAGAGTAATTACTTTTTAAAAACTCACCGTACAATTAATATATGCCAAGACTGCTTAAAGCCTTTTCCTTTGGTAAGGCATCTATTAACTAATTAACTGAGAACCAAGTTTGTGAAGTAGGACAATAGGAGTGGCCTTTTCTTACTAGACCACATGCATCTTAAATGTCAGTGGTTTCAGAAAAGTGAAGCCCACCATACTGAGACCATCCAATAAACGAGTTAGAGAAATATTTTTAAGTTAATGAGTCTGTATCCATACTAAATGTTAGCAATAGAGGTCAAGAACCTTGTTTGGCTTCTTTGCCATGTATCTTCAGTAACTAAAACCCAGCTTTGTACAAGGTCAAATCTCAGTAAATAAATAAATAAAGGAATAAATGAGCACTAAAGAAGGATCTAAATAAAATTTCATACCAATAAGAAAGCAAATTACACATTGAGCTTATGTTTTTTCTAAAATCCTATTCCTATCTAATGCTTATTTTTATAATAAATAATTGATTGAAAGGTAGAAGTTTCAGTTAATCATGAGTTTTATCTAAATCATCATAGAAGTTTTATTTCCCATCCCTCACATCTCTACAGATATATTCAATCAGCTGCCTTTTTTCTTTCATTTTCCTTTTTTGAATGACTGTTTAATGGAATAACTAGATATTCTGGTTTCAGATCATCATAGCCAAGTGTGCAGTAATTAAAAAGATGATATCAAATGGTATTTACATTTAACAACATGTACCAGCTTTACCATATGTTTTCTACCCTTGTCAAGTTGTTTATGTGGCATTTTATCTGCAGGCAACAGCTTTGTTCCTCATGGCTGGAGTCACATACTGTGAGAACAGAATAAAAGGTAGAAGGAAACTGCTCACTGAATTCACCTGTGCACAAGGCAGCATCTCATATTGAGACTCTGGTGAGATAATTCTAGGAAAACTCACAATACAAAGAAACACATTCAGCACAGGGTTCTTCAAAGTTTCTTTTCCTGAATTCTTAACAGAGGGTGGTATCCAAACTCGAGTGGCTGTTGACTGGGGGAAGCTTCTGGATTCGGTATACATGAGACTACATGCCACATATGAATATGATTTTGTTTCCCAGAAAGAACCACCCCCCCCCAAAAAAAATAGTAGTAGTTACCTTCAGTGAGAGGGACTGGTAAAATGGAGACTGAGATTTTATTCTCTGCTTTATAACTATCCATATTGATTGTATATTATTTTCCTTTCAGGTTCTATGATTATTTTAAGATTAACATTAAAATGTAATCAATATACCAAGATGCCTTGGTTTAGTCTGATGATAATTTCTACTTCTAGATTTGCAACTAGATTTTCCTATATGACTAGGGTCTTTATATGGAGATAGAGATTCAAATGGATGGAAAAAACACAAGCATTATCTGTAACTGTGTTCTGTCATCCAGTGTGGGAGAGAGGGATGACTGTCAATTAAAACAAAAAGTTACGTTTTCACCACCTCAGTCAGAGTATTGGTGACAAAGAATGAGGACCATTATGGGTCCTTATCCTTGTCCTTGCCCTCGTCCAGCCAACAGAGAAATTCTCCTTCTTTAGCTGGCTACGGAGAACACAATTCAGCAGCATTAACTGAGTGTCTGCCTTGTTGCCACAGCCTGTCCAAAGAAACAGCCACTGAACACTGAAAGGGCCATTCGATTGTCACACTACCCATCAGACGGAACAAGAAAGCATTGAGCCACTTAAGTTTGGGCCCCCCAGGGAAAAGTAATTCATCCATCCTTTTAAAATGTTCAGATAAGCCAGTAACACTCTTACATTTCAAAAATAACATTCAAACATATCTTGACTTACAATTGGAGTATAAAAACAGGTTATACCAGGCAACTATATTCCCAAGGCATAGAAGCTTGGTATCTGGCCCCCAAAGAAAGAAAGTTCCATTACCAGGTGGCAATTGCTTAGAGAGCCTTGCAGCCTAGGAGAATACTTCCCTAGGACTTGACAGTCTCAAGACCTTTCTTAATGTGTCTTGGGCTGGTTTCCTGAAAAATAGACTCTGATATGGGTATTTGTATGCAGGAGGTTTGCTGGGAGGCAGTGTAGGGCATCACTTTAAGAAAGTGAGCAAAACAGGACTGAACAGAGGGAGAAGTTGAAATGTGACTGGATTTCCAACAGAGGCCTCAGTCAATTCTCCAGGCTATGGAACTGGTGTGGCCTTTCAAAACTGTCCCAAACTGAGACAAGAAGTCAGCATTTAGTACCTCTCCATCAACCAGACATAAGAAGAGGGTGTAACTCTCTGGCTGAGGGCAAGCATTGAGGAGAACTCAGCTGTGAGTCATCGACAGACAGCAAACCTGCCTCCCTCACAGCTGAGGACATAAGTGCCTTGGTCCCGAAAAATGGATTAGGTGGCACTTCACAGCATCCGCTAGACAGGATGTCTTCACTACCGGGAAACGTACCCCATGTGATAAATATCTCTGTCTCTTGGATGCTTTCATCTTTCAAATTGGACTGTGTTGAATATATATTTTAAATAATAGTTAAAATTTTAAATAATTTTAAATAATAGTTAAAATTTTTAAATTTAAAAATTTTAAATAATAGTTTAAAAGCCCATGAATTGTATCTTTGGGGAATACTTGGCCCATGTTTCTGAATGATAGAGAAGCTGAATTCCCCCCGAAATATTGAGAGGAAACAATGTATTGATGAGGAAGAATACATTTCTTACACTGTTCTCAGTGAATTAACTGGTATTAAAATTTTCAAATTAATTGAATAAGGTTGACAGCAATAACATTATTATTTAACAGTAATGAGCATTACAAGGATTCCGTGTTATATAGCTCAGAGGACATGGATAAGCTCTTTTGTCAATCACAAAACCCTGCTCTCTTGAGAAGTCATCTGTTCTCAACAGTAATGGTTAGCAGTGGGTATCAGAATCCTGAGGACAACTCTCAAAGCCTCTATTTCCACAGGCAATATATGAAATGATGACATTTGGGACATTACCCATACATCATAGGCAACAGTATTTAGTCATTCATTGACTGAGCTCCTGCAGTGTATCAGGCAATATACAGGCATCTAAAGCAGGATCTTATACTAGAGTTAAGGAATGAGCCCCAAACTGTGTATGTGTATATGTATTATACATAGATATTGTGTGTGTATACAGACGCACACAATTTTTATTAGATTCTAATCATCTGTGATGCAAAAAAGTTTAAGATCAAGAGTTACAAAGATAAATATCATGGTCCCTGCCTATGGGTCCTTTATCTCAGTGAAGATATTGCTACTGAGGTTTCCTTGGTGGACACACACTCTGAGAATGGAACATAATTACATAAAAAGAGGCAAAAGGCTCAGGAATTTTCATCTGGAATTTAAAGATACAAATCCTGGGTTTCTTACTCACTGTGTGAACATGGACAACTCTTAATCTTACTAAGTTTCAAACTATTCATGAGAAATAGGAATACAAGTGTCTACCTCATGGGACAGACTTCATTATGTGCCCCACCTTGTACAGTGCATGGCATAGAGTACAACACACTAGATACTAGCTAATATTAGTAATTATTGCTGTTCTATGATCTCCTCCTTGGCTCTATCAACACTCACTTTAATGTGCAATGAGTTCTTAGGAATAAAAGCAGGGTGGATAAGGGCAAAAGAATACCATCCAAGTCTCAGAGGAAAAGAGCACAAGACATACATTTGCACCCAAGCTAATATTATTTCTCATCCAAAATATAATGTCATAATACCTTCTTAGTGATGCAAAGCCTAACATGGACTAAAATCAGGGTACTGATATAAAATGCAATACATGTTACAATGAGAGCCCACGGGCTGTCAAGGGATATCAATTGGTGGTAAGAATAAAATAAAATTAAAAAAAAGCTTCTGGGTGAAAGCTAAGAGGAAAAGAATATTTTAGTACCAGACCAATACTAAAATCAACCGTAAGTCAGAGAGTGAACAAAATTGAAAATATAATGAATTGACCATAACAGTGGTCTCTTCTTTGATAAAAGCCCTTAAAATGGCAGCATTATCCCTTTAAATAGGAAAAGCTCTGAAGTCTTCTCACCCTCTTATAATATGGGTACAAAGATATACTAAATGGATTCTTCCACTATGTGAAACCTATTACTTCTAAATATTAAATCACTTACAATTCAACAATGTTTATTTTGAATTCTAAGAGTGTACAATAGCCCATTTGGAATAGTTTAATTCAATTTTTCAGAATCTTAAATTATTCCATGGCCCTTTCCTGCTCAGAGAGATGGGTGTGGGAGAATGACTGTGTATGGTGAGGACAAGGAAAGGAAGATGAATAAAATTCTTAATGTTTTATGTCCTTGGAGGGGCTGATTTCAATCATGCATAGTAGTTTGTCCAGTACTGAATCCATTAGGATTCTTGATTGCAAGCAACAGCAACTAAATCTGACTGATTTAAACAGAATAAAAAATTAAATTATATACAATATAAATATTTTATATTTAAAATATACGTCTATTTGGGGGTAAATCACAGACTCATAGAATGGCTAAGGAAACATGCATATATGCAGGTAGAGAACCACATCCAAAATCACACCATAGGATCAGTGTGGTGAGAGCAGCACTGCAGCTACCTCTGGACACTAGACACAGACCTGGTACAGCACCATTCCTTGAACAGGACACTGTTGCTGCTGCTGCTTCCAAATGACCACCCTTGGAAGCTGGAGGTGGTTTCAACGTCTCAATGCCCAGAACAAATTGTCTCCTGCCTTTGCCTTTTTGTATAATTAGCTCCAGATTCAGCTTCCAATTGGTGGAACCTACCTTCTCTGCCTAAAATGTGTGTAAAATGAAGATGTGTGTTTCCCAGCATATAGGCCGGAGGTGGGCTCTGCTTCCTAACATGACTTATATGGCAGAGAGTTTATCAAATGAAGGAAGTAACTGAAAGACTGAAAAGCTAAAGAAAATGACAGATTTCCACTCTAAGGCCCAAGGAAAAGTACCACTTTCCAAGAGCCTTCTCTCCCTCCCATGACTTCGAAGTTAATTTCTTCTATCTCTTCGGCTGTTATATTCCTAAGTCTTATGTAGATCATTTTGGTAAGTAGTATGTTTATGAAATTATCTACAGGTTTTAGATAGTTTTAGTTTCTTTAAATTTAAAATGCTTGTTGAAGGTCATACACCAAAATGCTAAAGAACCAGATTTAAAGCACAGATACTGGGTTCCCTGAACTTAATGCTAAAGACATCGTATCCTCTTTGTGTTTTCTAAAGATAACAATTCATTATTCATTCAAATTGGATTGTTCTAGTGAACAACATGAAAATTATCTTACTTTAGCTACACACAGCTAACTGAAAAGCCAAATGGGACAAATTCCAATAAAGCCCTCATCACTTAATAATGTTCACTAGTAACTCAATTCAAAAATTACCTAACAAAGTTCAGCTGTGAGGCAAGGCATTCAAATGAATTACTCGAGCATGACCAAAAAGACTTGTGCCAAAAACTGATTCATTACTTTTTAGTGCCTCTCTAAGTAATTTTCTTTGCCTATCACTATGATATATATGCTATCTGATGTGAAAGCCCCAAAGAGTAGATGAGGAGCTAACACCTGGTAAATATGTAGAATCGTATCCACAAGAGGCAGAGAGGTCAAAGGCAACCAGGCCAGAGAAATGGTCTCTTGCTTTTTCAGGCTGTGGTCTGTTTTGGAGTTTTCTCACAGTTGTTTACCCTTGCCTTAGAGGATGTTTTGCTAGTGTGGGCAGACTAATTCTTAAATTTTAGAAAAAAAAATGGTTTCTTGCAAATTTTCAAGAGTAGCTATTATTTACCCTTCATACAAATATGTGTGTGTGTGTGTGTGTGTGTGTGTGTGTGTGTGTGTGTGTATGTGGAAGGTTGGCTGCCTTCTGTAGGCAAAAGAGTCCTTCACAGGGTTCAACCAGCTCACCAGGAGATGGCATTGGAGTTAAAACAAAGACCCCTAAGACTAATGAGTGCCATTTTATCGGATAAAATGTGTGTGTGTGTGTGTGTGTGTGTGTGTGTATCTCCTTTGTGAACCTAAGGTGTGCATCTATGAGAAAGAAGTACTGATAAGACAGCATGGAATTAAGGAAATCCAGGTTCTGAATCCAGCTGTCCTCTAAATCCAGTTTCCTGTGCCACAGAAACTATGACAATGGTTCAGGAGGCAAGGAAGGCCACTCTCTACCCTGACTTTACATTTAATGTTGATCAACTGAAAATGTAACAAGATACTCAATAAGCAGCCAGACCTAGCCAGACCAGTTGTGAGCCCCTGACCCCAGAGGCATTCTAGCAGAGAAAGGATGGTAGTAGGTTCCACATCCTACAAAAGGAACCCAGTTAATGAATTAATGATGGATAGTAGTCAGTGGTCTGCAAAATGCCTTCTAACCTTAAGGCCCTGCAATTGTAAAAGCCAGCTATTAGAACAGCAGTCATACCAAAGAGCTGCCAGATGAAAAAAAAGATAATGAAGACAAACATCTATGACAGGGTGGAGCCTGAAGAACTAACTCTCAGAATCAATACCTCAGTTACTGAGTGACGGGTGGCCAAGATACTTGCCAGGGAGTTTCTGACCTCTCCCAGACAGGTCAACCTCTCTGACTTTTATGTGTGTCTATTTGGCAGCTGTCCTAATATAACTATTGCTGTACTTCCTTTGTAAAGCTTCCATTTAGCTTGAACCAAAAAAAAAAAAAAAAAGAAAATACATTATATCTGTATAAATTTAGCTCTTTTGCTAAAGAAATTTTACAAAGGAGCACTATATTCTTAATTATTCTTATAAATATCAGTACCATTTAATGACCCCAATGAAACACTGCAAGTTTTCAGGGATGGCTTGAGAGGGGAAATGTTAGAAAACAGGATTTATTTCACCATCTAAGTCCTCACAAACAGTATATTGAAATATGTGAGGATCATCTTTTTAGGTAAAAATGTAAAATTCCTGTTAATTCACTTCTTTGTACTGGTTTTGGGTTTTATGTGTGTGTATATGTGTTACTTTTTTTTTTTTTCCGACATTGGGTTTAGTAGAAAAGAAGGACTAATGGGTATTATGGGCTCAGAGTGAATTTTATCACACCAGGCAGCCAGTATTGAAACATTTTTTCCCTAGCAGCCGTTTCTTTCCCACGTAATAGTCAGAAATGAGACACAACTAAAGGGAGGCCATCCATTTTGCCCTCAAACTCTTCAGAATAGCTTTGATTGCTCCTCCAAAACCATGGGCTTCCTGAGAGTAGGAGTTGCTTTTTCCTTGCTTTGATGCAACATGCAAAATCATTCCAAATTCCATCTTTGAGTCTGAATGTTTAATCTGTTGTTAATGCTTCAAATATTTTTTTTCATTCATTAGGCAACAGATTCCAACTACATTTCCCTGTAATTTGTACCTCATTTAACGTTATTACTTGAAATTACTCTGGGATGTGGTTGGTTGCAAAAATTTCCCACAAAATCATGTTTCATTGGCCTGCTCAGTTAAAGGACACAAGTGATCTTAACAAAGGGAATGTGAATTATAAGCAACATGAAGTATGAAATCATGCATATGTGAAAATAAACATTCATAATGTGTAAAAATTCTAATATCAGACTCTCTGTTGTTGACAGAAATAAAACTTGAGCAAATATTATTCTCATAAGCAGATTACAAAAGATAAATGATTCCCTCTACCTTCTTCTCTGCAAGACTACTTCAGTTGCATTTAGATATTAGAAACCCCATGAACACATTGTAGGATGTTCATATAAAGCATCTGCAATTGCCTAATCCTTTGCCATGTATACATGCTTCAATTCTGTGTTTGAAGTTAAAACTGCTTCACCAGGGGTTAAGGATGGACTCTAGGAGAATTAAGGTAGCCTAAGTCATGTCAAGTTAATTTAACATAATTGGAAGTCAGGCATTAGTCCTAGGATCCAGGAAAACTTATAATTGGAAATAATTCAGAAATTTGGAACAAGGAAGACAGAAGGACTTAGATACAAATCTTTTAGCCTGAGATTTTGGCATGTGGGGAGAGTGGGGTGGAGAAGATGCACTTTCTTTGTAGTCATAAAAATGGCCAATAGGAAGCAGCTCTCTGGGCTCTCTTAAGAGAGTAAGCTCTGTTTAACTGGGGTGTCACTTTGCACCTTCTTTGAGGGACCCACAAAGAGCCATCTGTAGAATGTGCACTCATTATCCACCCTTTTCTTCTGTACATGCTCCTCTGTCAATCACGCATGGACTTTCTCATAGGCTGCCATTTCTCTACGGGATCACAGTCAACTTCTATTTTTGTTCCAACTTCAAATCACTGCCTAATCAGTACCTCTTAATTCTTCTTTGCCTCAAGTCTACATACATTTGTCAGAAGATTAAATGAAAAAAATGAATGTAAACCACTGGTTACAGCACCGAGAGTAAGGGATTAGAAAATGCTAGCTTTCATCAGCAGCACCAGCACCCTTCTCCCTTGAAAATATTCCTTATATTCTATTATTGAAAATATTAATGTCAGTTCCATTCATTAAGATACACTAATACGAATGTCCAATTAGATTTATCTCCTAATAAATTATTTGGGACAGCTGAGCCTCATGGGGGAAGTAAGGGGAAGTAAAAATAGCAAACAGCATACCTTGGAGAAAAAAATGTCAAAATATTTTCCACAGAATTAACTGGAAAATAAAATTGAGAAACATTTTACAGAAAGCAGTGTCATATTATGATAGTAAAGCATCTCCTTTGCAGAAATAGCCTCAATTCTATTGTTTTCTAAAAATTTTTTTTCTTTTTGATCTATTTCTCATATTCTCTTAATAGTCTTAACCAATCATTCGTATCAGCGACTCTTGTTTACACAGCCTCCAGTAAGAGCTAACAGGTTAATTTTTAATAAAGCAAGAGAAAAGAATGGAATTCCAGACACATGTACAAAGGAATTAAAGGAGAAATTACCTAGAGTGTTACCAAGTGGATTTGAGACTTAAGATTTTAAGTGTGGTCCATTTTATTCACTATTCTTCAAGTTTGTTTTTCGTGAGGCTATTGCCACTGCAGCCTTAGTCCTGGGCAACTCCAGACAAGTGTGTAAATCTGCTGAGGTTTATCTTTGGCACAGGCATCTTCCCATTTAATTGCCTCCTCTCTCTGTGGTCCCTTCTTGCTCCTAAGTCTAGCAACTCAGTTAAATAGTCATCTTTGGCAGCATATACCCATCTCTCTTTACAGTAGAATTTTAAACCAATGAAAGATGTTTCTGAATATTTCAAATTCAAAATTTCCAAAATAGAGGTTTTGACTGGTTTTTGATAATGCCTATTACAGGCTGTGGCTATTGTACAGACTTCTAACATCAAGAGCTGTAAGAGCCACTTGTCAACTCAGTGGACAATGCAATAGATGTCCACCTTGGGTCATATGCTCTCTTTGACCCAATAAGCTGTGACTCAGTAGAGTGAAGATCTTAGCGACTGTGGGTAAAACACACTCTGAAGAAGGTTAGGGATTATATTTCACTTACAAAGATGAAGGAAGGTATCTTTGTAGCAGTTTCATTCATGATTGTCAAGACTTCGAGGCAATCAAGGTGTCCTTCGATAGATGAATGGATAAAAACAAACAAACAAAAAACTGTGATACCTCCACATAATGGAATAAAAAGGGATACTCAGGGATAATAAGTGAGTCTTTAAACCATAAAAAGTCATGGAGGAAACGTAAATGAATATTGCTAAGTGAACAAAGCCTATTTAAAAATGCTACATACTGTATAACTCTAACTATGTGACATTCTGGAAAAGTAAAACAATGAAGACAGTAAAAAGATCAGTGCTTGCCAGAGGCTCAGAAAGATAGAGGGAAGGATGAATAAGTAGTGAACAGTGTATTTTTAGGGCAGTAAAACAATTACTCTGTTTGATGCTGTAATGGTGGATTACATGTCATTGTAATTAATACATTTGTCCAAACCCATAGAATGTACAACACCAAGAGTGAACCCTAATGTAAACTATGGACTTTTGTTAATAATAATGAATCAATATTGGCTCATCAATTGTAATAAATGTACCACACAAGTGCAAGATGTTAATATTAAGAGAAATTCTGGGAGGGGGAGAGAAAGGGGGTATATAAAAACTCTCCTTTCTTTCTGATCAATTTGCTAACTGCTCTAAAAAATAAAGTCTATTAATTTTTCAAAAATGGAGGAGGGAGACAGAGACAAACATACAGTGACCAGGAGGGAACTATAAAAGCCAATAAAGTCTGTAAAAAATGCCTTTAAAAAAAACCTTTTTCTACAGGTCCAAGTTTCTTAGTAAAAAGTACTGAGTTATGCAATCAATGTGAGCTTTTTAAAACAATACTGGTAAAGCTAGTCACATTTCATCATTCACCTGCTAGCAGATAAAAATCTGAAATAATATCTAAGGATAAGGGCAACTCTGGACCGAGAATTCTAGCAATAAGCAGAGTTGCTGAAACATTAAAATATATAGATTTGTTTATTTTCAGCTAAAAATAAACAAATTACTCTTTCTCTTGTCTGAAAATATACTGGAATTAGGAATCAAGCATAATTTTCTAAAAGGAAAATAATGAAACAGTATATATTAACCCAGGAGAAGATATAAAATATCTTTCACTGGTTAGGACTGAATAAGGCACTGCTTATGAAAAGAAGAATAAAAAAGTAAATCTTTAATTAAAAGTAAAAAAAAGCCACCACTAGAAAGTAGCCACACTCAGACTAAAATGCAGTCGGCTATCTCATAGTTCAGAGTTCTTTTTGCCACATTATAAGTGGAAAATAAGGCTGGAAAGATGGTTCAAACCTATGAAAAGTAAATAAGAGTAGAAGGGTCTTAATGACAAAGAAAATAGCATTTTGAACAAGGTTTTTATAAAGCAGGAGAGGTAGGTTTGAGTGGAGAACAAAAGTCAAATCTTGACAAGTACCTACTTGATACTTTCATTAAAAAATTAGAACTTGAAATAAAAGGCAGCTACATAAAAAAGATCTTGAAATATATACCACTATATTTTTTAACATCTTTATTGGAGTATAATTGCTTTACAATGGTGTGTTAGTTTCTGCTGTATAACAAAGTGAATCAGCTATACATATAAATATATCCCCATATCTCCTCCCTCTTGCGTCTCCCTTCCATCCTCCCTATCCTACCCCTCTAGGTGATCACAAAGCACCGAGCTGATCTCCCTGTGCTATGTGGCTGCTTCCCACTAGATAACTATTTTATGTTTGGTAGTGTATATATGTCCATGCCACTCTCTCACTTCATCCCCGCTTACCCTTCCCCCTCCCCGTGTCCTCAATTCCATTCTCTACATCTGCGTCTTTATTCTATACCAGTATTTTTCACCCACGAAAAGATCCAGGAGCTCACGAAAGACAGGAATTACAATTTGTCTGAAACTTGAAAACAAGTACTGTAGAGCTTATGCAAGAAGCGCCTTTCAAAATGAAGTTGAGTCAAGAGAAGTAATAACTTGTAGGATATGAGAAGTACTCAAAAGACATATTAAGAAAAATCTTTTGTAACAGAACATAAAAAAGACTTCTTTAGCCAACAGATGGGAGAAATAATATTTAGAGAGAGAAAACAGAATAGGATCATTTTCCATCATTTTATTATATAAAGGATGTAATATCACGTAACTCTAGTTGAGCCAGATGAAAAGTGTAGCTCCAGAGAATGCCTACACAGAAGGGTCTCAGGATTGACAATCTTGTTGGAGTGGGGATGTGGTAGGTATGAATATGCTTTACATAGCACAATATAAGATAAAAAATATTGATTGTCCATGCAAAATAATCATCTCTCCATTATTTCGTGCCCGTCACTAAAAACTGAAACTCAAGTTAACCCGCTTTATTACTAACTGGCAAAAAAAAATGATGGATAAGACTAAAGCAGACTTCCAGCTTCCATTTAGCAGGTAGTAAAGTGAAAAGTACTGCTTCCATTCTACCAAGAAGGAGGAAAATCTGCCAATCAACTACTCTTGAACCCCCTCAGAGACCTAAAGTCACAAAGCAACCAAGTAGCCTGAAATCTAAGGAAAGACAGGCACCTTCAAGAGAGGAGGGCTCAGTGCTGGCTTATATGGCAAAGGGATCTGGGAGAAAGACAGGATTGCCGTTCAAAGAGTAGGAAGCTTTCAGCGAAAATGTCTGTGAATATCTAAAGACCAAGTGTGAGCAAACCCGAGACCTGGTGACCACAGACACAAGGGAATTTCACAGCCAGCTGCAAGCTCTTCTCCTTAGACCTCACACGTGGCTGCAAAAAAGACTGGGGACAGAAAAGAAGCCTCCTGGTGGTGCTGCCTGAGGTAGAAAAGCAAACATCGCTGAGGAGAAGGTGTAGAGCCTGGCCTGGAACTTTCTTCCTTTAGGAGCAAAAACCTTGAGCAACTGGGGGAAGGGCGGCAAAAACGGTCACCCATGAGATACCTGTGAAGACTCACTGTGGCGGGGGCTAGGGCACAGGTTAGTAACACGACAAAGAACGCTCTGGCTCTGGTGAGAGGCAGATGACTACCCAGGACCCACACTTGCTTGGGAGGGGCAGGGTCACTGAGCATGTTCCACTCCCATGACCAGGGCACACAGAGACTGCCTAAGACTGAGGATGAAAGGGGCAACAGAGAATACCACTCCATCTGTGCAACGGGCTCACAAAGGTAGGGGAGCAAAAACTGCCACCCCCAAACATGTTTCTTGGCATGAGGATTATTTTAGGCTGGTTGTTTTTAAGCAACAAAAGGCTCAGGAAGAACTTTTATCTCCTTCCTGTTAACTGTCTAAAAGAATTTAAATGAGGGGCTTATCCTAGGAAGAAGGCAACCACAGAGCTAACTACAAAGGCTTCGAGCTAGGTGTGGTAGACTGGGGAGCTTTGGCAAAGCCTGTTGGTAAAAGCTCCTCTCTCTGTCCCACTGTTTCTGCATGGCCCAGCAACCATCCGCTTACCAACATTTGCTCTTTTTCATCCTCCTGTGAAGTGCCTTCCTTCCCCTTGAAGTCCCAGGCCCCTCCCTACCCCCTTCTCCCTAGTTCAGGACTGCATGTAAGCCTCAATGGTTCGAATGTCGAGAGGTCTCATTTTTCTTATGGGACCCGTATGTATGTAATTAAATTTGATCTTCTCCTGTTAATCTGTCTCAAGCCAATTTAATTCTTAGACCAGCCAGAAGAACCTAGAAAGAGTAGAGGGAATTTTTTCCTTCCCCAATAGAAGCATAGAGTAACGATATCAGATGTCTGTCACTGGGACAGGGGCAAAAACTCTGAGGTGAAACTAAGCGAGTACTATGGGTAACCATAGAAACAACAAAATCCCAAGAGAGCTACTAGTTAGCAAGGTTGCAAGATACACACTTAATATACAAAAATCACTTTTATTGCTAGAGCAACAGACAATTGGAAATTGAAATTTTAAAAAGTATAATTTTCAGTAGCATCAAAAAAACTTAGATATAAACTAAAATATGTGCAAGAGCTATATACTGCAACCTATAAAACACTGATGAGAAAAAATTAGCAAAGACCTAAATAAGTGAAGAGCTACATTGTGTTTATGGTTTGGAAGACACAATAGTGTTAAAATGTCAATTCCTTCGAAACTTACCTATAAGTTCAATGCAAAATCAACCAAAATTTAAGTGGTATTTTTTTCTGAAGAGACTGAAAAACTGATTTAAAAATTTAGTGGGAAGGGCAAATAACTTAAAATAGCCAAAACAAGTTTGAAAGAGAAGAGTAATATTGGAGAAGCTTCACTACATCATTTCCAGACTTATTAATTATGAAGCTGCAGGAATTAAGAAATTGTAGTACCGTTGAAAGCACAGACACATAGATCCAATTGAACAGAAGCGACAGTCTAAGAAGAAAACATAGCAGAAATCATTGTGACCTTTGCCTAGGCAACAACTTTTTAGGACACTAAAAACATGAATTACATAAGAAAAAGCGGGTTAATTGGATTTCATAAAAGTTGAAAACTTCTATTACTACTGAGAAAATAAAAAATAAACCGCATATTGGGGGAAAATTTTTATATACATGTTACTCATATATGATAAAGGACTTTTATCCAGACTATGTATACAACGCTCAAAACTCAATAATAAGAAAATAACCCAGTACTAAAAAGATTTGAACAGATATATCACTAAAGAAGGTATTTGGTTAGCAAATACGCATATGAAGAGTATGTTCAACAAAATTAGTCACTAGGCAAACACAAATTGAAATCACAAAATGATGCCCCTTTATATCTATTACAATGGCTAAAATCAAGAACTGATAATACTATGTGCTTAGGGCATGGGCAGCAATGCTGTTAGTAAGACTGAAAATATTAGTTACTTTGGAAAATAGTTCACCAGTTTCTTTTAAAGTTAAACGTAGGTCTACCATGTGATTCAGCAATCAGGCCCTAGGTATTTACCCAGATAAAATTAAAACATATCATTCTTAACCTGGAGATGAATGGTATAGTAGTTTTATTCATAATTCCCAAAACCTGAAAAAACACAACATGTCCCTCAACTGGTGAATTTATAAACAAACTATGGTCTACACACACAATGAATCAACTCAACAATTAAAAGGCATTAATTTTTGATACTTAACAACAGGGTGGATGAATCTCAAATGCACTATGCTAAGTGAAAAAAGCTAGACTCAAAGGCTACCTATTGTACAATTGTATTAATATGATATTTTGGAAAAATCAAAACTAAAAGGCCTGAAAAAAGATAAGCAGTTGCCAAGGACTGGGGATGGAGGGAGGGGTTGTCTACAAAGGGGCACAAGGGGATTTGTCACGTGATGAAACTGTTCTATACACTGGGTGTAGTAATGATTTTACAATTGTATGTATTTTATCAAAAACTCATAGAACTATACAAACTGTGGAAAGTAAAAGTATAAGCAGGGAAACGTTGATGTTTCCCATGAAGCTGTGTCTATGAATGTGTAGTAGTTCTAGTCTACCTTATTTCAGGATTATCTTTTAACAGGTCTGCATTCTGAGTGTAGGCTCAGAGAAGGCAAATGGTTAGACCGATAAAGGTTGGGGATTTCTCCAGGACAAGCAATCAAGATAGTTTAGGTTATTCCTAGAATATAAGTGAAGTGATAGACTATCAAATTAGCTTCTGTGGAGAAGGAAGAAATGTAGAATGAGGTACAGAAATGTAAAATAGAAGTAGAGAGAAAATCCCAATGAAAATGAAAAACAGCTGTAGGAGCAATAATTTTGCAAGCAATCTGGAGGGTGCTCGGGGAAGTCTGAAATTAAGATTTCAGAGGGTAGAATGTGGCTTGTCTGAGGTGTCCAAAAGCAGACAACAAAACATAGGAATGGAAGCAGGATTTCAGGAACTAGCTATGTAGAAGGTGCAAGGCAAAATGGGGAAGAGCTCTGGGTGTAGCATGTCTTGGAGGCAGTGCATGAGTGGGTCAGTCCCAGCCAGGGGTTGTGGAGACCTCAACAATGAATCCACTGAGAAAGACTGAACATTGGGGGGCATTACAAGGTGCAGGTGACTAATCCAGATGGCTCCTGGTACGTAATTATGTTGAAATGAAAGTCAGATTTTCTTTTTCTCAGTGCTATATAGTATCTTGTAGGTCTTTTAAAAACTCTTTCACTATTAATATTAATTAATAAACTCTTTTCTTAGGTCTGACAGACATCCTCTATCCATTGTATTTACCCAAACAGAAATAGAGAAAATATGATTACTAATTCTTAAGTGTATCTTTCATACACATGAAACTTACTGGTAAACTACTCCTTGGTTTATTTTGTCCAGATTAAATGTAAGCTATTGCTGGAATTGATTATATTTTCCCTCTACTCAACATCTACAGTGTGCTCTTTCGGATTTTCTCCATAGTTCCTCATCTTTATTAATCAGAAACTCAGAGGAAAGTTATCTAACAAGGGAATGATCAACAAGAACATGACCAACATTAAGCATTATGAAAAAAGTTTAGCACTTTTTATATTGTATTGAGATTTTATAGAATAGCATGTAGCAACATAATATTGATGTATAAACATTACACACACATACAGTTGCACATCTTGACGTACTTGTCTAGTATAAGGTCTAGTATGAAGGGGACTAGTATGAAGTCTGAGGCTTTAACAGAAATTTCAGAGTGGGTGCATACAGCTAAGGTCTTTACTGATAAAATAAGCCTACTCTGAGAAAACGTCTTCTTTCTCAGGTGATTTTCTGTTGGTCAAGATAGAATTCTTTAAAAATTTTCTTCTGATCCCACAGCACATTCTTTTGAAAATTCATGGTATGGACTCATCATAGATGTTGAAAAGGGATTTAATTTTTAAACACAATCCAGTCATTTGAAATTAACAACTTGGTGAATAATGAGTGCATTATCTATTCCACTGCTAAACAACAGTAAGCAAATTCAAAATCAAACACAACAAAACAAAATAAAGTCAAACAGAATGAAATAACCAGATAGGTCTTTTGACTTAGTTATGAATTGAAACTTACACTAAAGGAGAGTTTCCCAAATACGAACAAGGACACCTTAGTTGAACATGTGTATAATGTACCAAGATGACTATTTTGAAAGTCAGCTTCTATTTGGATGTACATGTTGTGCCATTCTCATTACTGTATATCCAAACTTCATCCATTATAATTACTGGTAAAGAGTTTGGAGGAGGATTTTGTTAGCTTTGTTGGTAACAAGAGAAACCACCTCTGACTAATTCAGCTAGTGATCAGCCTTAACTCCTAGATCCCTTATACTGCACTTGTCCATTGCCAGTGATGTCCCATTTTGCATTTGTATACAGGCTCGGCCCAATTACCCAAACTAACGGAGGAGAACAGTGGCACAGATCACCTCAAACAGCAGCTGATGATAACACATTTCATTTTTTTTGTTTGTTTTGGAATGCAGTACATGAATAACTTTGCAGAGAACATACCTTCATATTTATAGCTGGCTTAGGCTAAGGTCAAAATGTGTGTGTGTTCTTACAGGCACTCCTGAACGGCAGGAAGTCATCCAATAGCAAGGAGGGCAGTGAGGCACAGCTGGCTCAGTGGGTAATAACAGGTCAGTAGCAAAACTGCCCCAAGAATAGTTAAAAATGAGAGTCGCTTTATATAGTTTACAAAATTTTGTTTTTGCTTATCTGCCATTGATACACTGCCTACTTTACATCTTCCTATTTGTATATCATATGCTCCAGCCAAACTGGAGTATGCTTTTATTTATTCATGGATTTATTCATTCATTTATTTAATAAAAATATATTGAGCACTATCTGTCAATTATTATTCTAGGCACCAAATGTAGAATAATAAAACACACCTTAATCTTGCCCTGATACATTTCTTTTCTAAAATAATTCCTTATGCCTGAAATTCCCTCCCTTTCTGCTCTGGACTCTGGGGCATCTCTTTCGCTTTTAAACACCACTCATTTCCATTTGGGTATCATGTGGTTCCAGAGACGTGGCTCCTCCCTGAGGTCTATGACTCAAGCATTTGGTCTAGGCCAGGCCAACCAGAATGAATCCCAGGACTTTCTCAAGGAATCCCAGGACATGTGTTCCACTCCACTCCACACTCTGAGGAAAGATAGAAACTGACCCTATTACCACTAAAGCAGCTGCTTACCTGCAGGCAATGTTGATCCACAAACAACAAAACTAAAATGAACAGGCTAGTTTGAGACTTTGATCAAGCATTTGTTTTAAGACTTTTTAATGACATGAGCAAATTATCTTGCTTTATTGTTTAAACCACTTTGAGATGGCACCCTCACACTTCGTGGCTCCACAAACTAAAATTGGAATGTGGGCTCCTCCAATAGCACAAAACTTGCTGTAGCCTTGACCCAAATCAAGGTGAGATTAGGTTTTCTCTACTGAACTTTCCTGACACTTCACATGAACCTCTCCTATAAGGCATTGCATTCTACTCTGTTTTAAGATTATTTCTGTGTTTATATTCTTCCTCCTTCTATACTGTAGTCCTTTAATTGAATTGTCTCTGCTGAATTTCATTTGTTTTCTTTTCCAGCTTGTCTCAGTAATTTTAAATTTTAATGCCAACGTCTGTGCCACCAGACTCTCTGGCCAACATAATGTCATTAGAGAACCAGAATAACTCATGGTCTGTGTCATAATCCAAGATCAATACTTAAATAGAGGACAGAGTAAAACTGTCAGTAAATTACACTTCATAGTTAGCTATTTAAATATTTCATTTTCACTTTAGGTTTCCTGCAAATGAATCAAAATGGAGAAGAATGATCAAGGCTATTCATATTCCTGAAATCAGAGAACATGGGTTCAAGGGCCAAATCCATTACTTACTAGCTATGTGGTTTTTAGCAAGACACTTAACTTCTCTGAGCCTCATATTACCCATAAAGAAGTGGGTACCTGAGCCCATTTCAGTTATACCTGAAGTTATACCTGAACTACTCATTTATTTTGTAAACTATAAACATCTTCCAACTTAAATGCTTTCACCTTTATATGTAACAATATTTGTTGAACATCTAAGTGCCCAGTCAGTATGAAACCCATCAGGGATATAAAATAAATGCTGTCAATGAATCCATTATGGGAAAAATAGCAATTAAAGGAAAATTAAAATTCCGAGTATTGGAAAATTTCAGCTTGGAAAATTTCTTCACTGGGGATGACACACACAGTTAGCTATTCATACATTTAAAAAAATCTATTTCTTCTTATGGTACACATAGCATTACCACATTTCCAAGTCTCACTTGCAGATAGGTATGACCATATGACTGAGTAATAAGATATGGAACTATAAGTGGAAGAGGTATATACCATTTCCAGGTCCAGTAAATTAAGAAGTGGATATACATCCTCTAACGTTATTCCTCCTTTGAGCTGTTAAATGCAAATAATAGTGAATCCATAGGGGATGGAGGAACCAGTCATAAGTTAGAGAGAACATGAATATCTGACTCACTGTGTGAAAGACAGGCAACCCCCTATCCCACGACATCTGGCTTGAACTGTTAGGTGAGGGAGAAACAAATGTCTGCTGTGTTTAAACCATTTATTTATTAAGACTAACTTGCCTTAATCACTATCCCAAGACACGATGATTTTTGGTTTTCTTTCTACTTGACTGGCAGTTCCTTCTAAGTCCTTTTTCTGGTTCCTTCAAATCTTTAATCCTTAAATTTCAGAATGTCCCTTGTCTGTGAACATTTTCTATTTTCGATTTATAACTCCTTCCTCAGTGATTATAGGATTTTGGCTTTTACTCTGAGTGAGAAAGAAAGCCATCCAACCTTATGGATTTAACTGCCTTCTCCATGATGATCATTCTTTTTTTTTTTTTTTTTTTTTTTAAAAAGGGCTTCAAAGGCTTGGCTTTTTTTAAATTAATTAATTAATTTATTTATGGCTGTGTTGGGTCTTCATTTCTGTGCGAGGGCTTTCTCCAGTTGTGGCAAGCGGGGGCCACTCTTCATCGCGGTGCGCGGGCCTC
This sequence comes from Hyperoodon ampullatus, assembly GCF_949752795.1. Classification (NCBI taxonomy): domain Eukaryota; kingdom Metazoa; phylum Chordata; class Mammalia; order Artiodactyla; family Ziphiidae; genus Hyperoodon; species Hyperoodon ampullatus. The sequence continues at coordinate 78,974,932 of NC_136917.1, read as the reverse complement.
TCACTATCGCGGCCTCCCCTGTTGCGGAGCACAGGCTCCAGACGCGCAGGCTCAGTAGTTGTGGCTCACGGGCCCAGTTGCTCTGCGGCATGTGGGATCCTCCCAGACCAGGGCTCGAACCCGTGTCCCCTGCATTAGCAGGCAGATTCTCAACCACTGCACCACCAGGGAAGCCCCCCAGGGAAGCCCCCATGATGATCATTCTTAAATGTGTCTCTCTAGCAAGTACCTTTCCCTGAAGTCCAGACTAAATTATCCAACTGCGTACTTGACATTCTTACTTGGGTAACTCATGGTCATCTCAAACTTAACATGCCCCAAACTGACCTCCTTATTCTCCTTCTCAAACCTCCCCCTCTGTCTTTCCATCTCAGTTGTTTATGCCAAATTCTCATACTCTACATCTCAACTCTCAGCTATATTCTTTAAGCATGTGCAGAATTTAACTACTACTCATCACCTCCATCACCACCATCCTAGACAAACCACTATCATCTCACATTGGATTATTACAGTAGCCTACTAAGTAGTCTCCTAACTTCAGTCTTTGCCCTCTTAGTATCTACTCTCAATGTAATAGTCCAGGTCATTCTTTGCCTTCCATTTAAAATCCTTCAGTGGCTTCCTGTTCACTCAAAGAAAAAGCCAAAGTCATACAATGGTCTCCATATCCCTATAATGGGGCTTCTTACTACATTTTTAACCTCATTTCCTACTATTCTCCTTTTATTAACTATTCCAGCTTTCCTTGTTTTCTTGTAATTCCTCAATCGCTCCAGGTATACTTACCCCTGAAGGTCACTGCAATTACTTTCCTTTGTACCTGATCTGCTTTTCCCCAAGATGGCACACTCCCTTACCTTCTTCAGGTCTTTACTCAAGTCACCTCTGTACTGAGATCTTCCCAGGCCATCCTATCTAAAATTATCCAAAAAGTCCTTACCGCTGTTCTCTAATTTTTTTTGTCACATCTCACTAGCCAACATTTTATGTATTTTACTTATTACTTTACTGCGTATCCCTTTCACTGGAATATGAGTTCTAGGAGGGGGATTTTTGCTTGCTCTGTTAACTTCTGCATAGTCAGAACATAGTGTAATGTCTGATACATAAGAATAGCTCAGCGAATATCTGCTGTGAATAAATAACTAAATATTTTCATTGGTTTTTCATCTTGAACTGATCTAGAAGGTTGAATAGAACTTAGCCAGGTAAAGAACAGAAGATGGATAGCAACATGATATAAATATACAAATGAAAAAGGTAGCATGGCATATTTGGGTAACCTGGCAATAGATGATTATAGTCTGATCATAAGGTACTATATGAAGCGTGATGAGGGAAGAGGCTAAAGATTTAAGAAAGACCTAGATTATGAGAACTTTTGCCTCTGTCCATGGTAAGGACAATGATTTTACTCTAGAGTCAGTGGGGAGCCACTGAAGGATTTTTAGGTAGTGGAGTAAAATAGCAAGATTTATACTTTAAAAACCAATTACTCTGACATCATGAAAAAGAATACAGTGGAGGGAAGCAAGGTCAGGTTTGGGTGAATAACTGAGAAATTGTTGAAATAGTTCTCAAAAATTCTCAATAAAAATTAAGAGCATAAAATAAGAGAAGGGGACATATTTGAGATATACTTATGAGGTAGAAATAATGGTACTTGGTAAATAATCTGATGTAGAGATTGAGATATAGAAATAAATTCAGGAGAATGGACTGGGATGATGCTGACCTTGTGAACTTTCTCAGATTTCGTTAATCACCTACTTCTTTTTCTCCCTGGGTTAGTGTTCCATCTGAGGAGGCAACCTGACTTCTTGACTGACCACCAAAAGCCTGGATGATGCAATCTGAAAATTAGTTCCTCAGGGTGTGAATACTGAACAGTAGAAAATGTGAGACTATGGAGAGAATCAGGCAGATAAATTTCTCCTCTATTCTCTCTTCTGTAGAGCACTTCAAGGCATGGTTTCAACTCTCAATACCATCAGAAAAGTTCTGCATGCCCAGAAAACACACTTTATGAAGGACTTGCTATTCTCCTTTATAGTTTCTTGTAAAGATGGTATCAACATAACAATGTGTCACATCACATGGCTTACATCTTTCCTTGCCTTGTGTTTCTTTTTCCCTCATCCTCACCATCCTGGGCTTGCATTTCTCAAATAAAGTGTTAACACTTCAGTCCTTGTGTCAGGATCTGCTCTCTACAGCACATAAACTCTAATGTGTTAAGTTGGAGATTGGGTGAATAGTGGTTTCATTTGGGCTTAGGAAGTAGGTTAATAAATTCCATACTGTTAATGATCAGCATGAAGAGTTAGAAAAACGTACAAATAAACATTGTGTAGTCTGCTCTGGAATTCAAAGAAAATGTCTGAACAAGAGGTACAGATCTAGAAATCATGGGCATAAAAATTTTGGTAGACCCTTGAGTGTAGGGTATGCTATGGTCTGAATGTTTGTGTCCCCACAAAATACATACGTTAAATTTCTAATGCCCAATGTGATGGTATTGGGAGGTGGGGCCTTTGGGAGGTGGGTAGGTCATGAGGCTCTGCCCTCATGAATGGGATTAGTACCTCTATAAAAGAAACCCTAGAGAGCTCCCTAGCCCCCTCCACCATGTGAGGATACCATGAGAAGTCTGCAGCCCGGAAGAAACCCTGCTGACACCCTGAACTCAGGCTTCCAGCCTCCAGAACTGTGAGAAATAAATTTCTCTTGTTCATAACCTACTTAGTCTATGGAATTCTGTTAGAGCAAATCAAACAGATTAAGACAGGATAAAAGAGAAAAAGTCTATGGCATATGAATCTTTAAGAGCTGGGTAGAAATTGGGGAGGAATTACCCAAAATGTAGAAGAAAAATAAAAGAATGTTTCAATGGAAGTTAAGAGGGGAGAGAGTTGCAAGAGGGACAAAGTGTACAAAAATGTCAGATGTGTTTGAGATGACAAAGACGAAAAGCACTACACAGTGACAGATTTTGCAGTTAGTCTGTTATGGCTGATATTGTTGGATGCTCTTTCTGTGGAATGGAAGTGTCAGAAAGCAAACTGCAGTAGGTTAAGCAGTGTCAGGGAGGTTGCAAAGTAGAAAAGATTATACATTCTTCTTATAAGAGACATTACTTGGAAGGGAATGAGGTCACTGGCATTTTCACCCTAGAGAGAAATTTCACTGCCAGCATGCCTTTCTGAATGACATAACCATAACCAGCAGTAGCCATAACCATAAATATACAGTTTATAAAGACTCCGTAACTAAAGTCTGATATGTGAATAATTTATTTAGGGAGATTAAGAATTTTATGCTGTTACTAAAAACACTCTAAATCAAGAAGGTGATGATTCTGGTGCTGACTAGTAAAAGAAGTACAGTCATGTAGGATCAAGAATATTAACTGATGACCTGAAAAATGATGAGCAAAAATCATGATGTGGATATATTGAGGACAAAGACCTTTTCTTTAGCCATACATGGATATGCTTTCACCAACAGGAAGAAAGATTGGAATTCATATCTAAGCCACATTACTTATAATTTGGTGGCTATGTTAATAGAGATATATGGCCTGTAGGTGTCCAGGCATTTCCCTTTAATATCTTAATAAAAATAGTGCAAGCTCCCATTAGACTTCACAAGAAATCCAACTTTATTGGATTTCCCTCTCCACATATTTCTGGGAATCCTCATGGAATTTACTCAACATTCCATAAATACAAGAAGGCTGTCCCTTGCCTGATCCACCACTGGTCTCACTGAAGACATCTATTCAGAATTTCTCTGTCAGTCACATCTTGACATCACACACCAGTCATCCCAGACTGCCATCTCTCCTTCTGTATCACTTGTCCAAATTTAGACACAGGTCTCTCCCTAAATTTCAATCAGTCTAGATTTCAAGTAAGACTTGATTGAGAAGTTTAACTGAACTTTCCTGAAACTTCAAGATAAAAGGAGGAAATTGAACCTCAGAAAAAAAAATTTATATATATATATAAAATTGGAATTAAGTTTTAACCAGAATTTAAAAGCCAAGACACTTCCTTAATATCTTACTTCTGAACCCCTAGTTTATGAAATTTTATAGGGGTCACTAACAGCCAAACCTGTGGCTATGACTCAACATGCCTCCTCACCCTGGTGTCTAGACCTTCAACCACCCTGAGGACCTCACAGAAGAAAGTAATTTGTTTTCTAAAATTAGATTGTTTATAGATGCAAAACAAACATCTTTTTACATCTTCATTTTCTTGAAATTGCCAATGTCTCTGCTTTAATTGGCATAATGAAAAAGCCCATTAAGCTGTTTTTCCTAAAATAAAGGAAGTCTGCCCTCAAAGGTGAACTCAACTACATCTCTAGCCTCATTATTATTTTTTTACATGGGGGCAAGGAAGTTCATTCTCAACTAGAACAGACATTATGGCACATATGAAATTTATTTTTTCATTTGAACAAACAACAGAACTCAATGTATCAGACGTCTGGCAGTGAAGGACCCCTGAGAGCTGGGAAACAAATGAGATATAGGAAACAAAACAATGGCAGCAGCTTACTACCTGGAAAAAGTTTCTGAGTTGCAACACAGGCAGAGAGAACATGACTAGAGTCCACTGGTTTCCCTGAATTAAAAAAGAAAGAAAGAATGCCATTTGAAGCAACATGGATGGACCTAGAGATTGTCATACTGAGTGAAGGAAGTCAGACAGAGAAAGACAAATATCATATGATATCACTTATATGTGGAATCTAAAAAAAGGCTACAAATGCACTTACCTACAAAACAGAAATAGAGTTACAGATGTAGAAAACAAACTTATGATTACCAGTGGATAAGGGGGGAGGGGTAAACTGGGAGACTGGGATTGACATATACACACTACCATATATAAAATAGACAACTAATAAGGACCTATTGTATAGCACAGGGAACTCTACTCAGTACTCTGTAATGACCTATATGGGAAAAGAATCTAAAAAAGAGTGGATAATATGTATATGTATAACTGACTCACTTTGCTGTACATCAGAAACTAACACAACACTGTAGATCAACTATACTCCAATAAAAATTTAAAAAGAAAAGAAAAGAAAACATAACTGAGAGCTTGGGGATCCAAGGTGGCTAGAGTTCACAAGTCAAAGCACCAATCCTAACCTAGACCCCTTAGTTTGACACTAAGGTTCTATACGTTTTCATCCAAGCATCTACCTCCAGTTTAATCCCTTTGGATATCTCCCCTATAAAATTATCTTTTAGGCAAGTCAAACTACCTGCAGTTCTCTGAGCCTATCTTTGTCTTTGCCTTCCCCTGTGAGAATTTTTCACACTGCCCACTGCTGGATACCTTGGTGCTCCCCTAATGAATACTTACTCAATGACCAAATCTTGACTCAAGCACTAATACTTCAAAGAAGTCTTTTTTGATATCCTACATCCACCCACTCTTAAAATCCAAAATTTCCTTCCACTGGACTCCACCAGAGCTATGGTAGATTAAATATTGTAGCCCCCAAAACGTCCACATCCAAATCCCCAGAACCCGTGAATATGTTACCTTACATGGTAAGAGGGGAGATCTGATTAAAGATCTTAAAAAGGGGAGATTATTCTTGATTATCCAGCTGATCCCAATATAACCACGAGAGTCCTTATAAGAAGTAGGCAGGAGGGTCAGAGTCAGAAAAGACAATGCAATGATGAAAGCAGGAAGAGAAAGAGAGAGGGAAACTGGAAGATGCTACACTGCTGGTGTTAAAGATGGAGAGTAGGACCACAACTGAAGGAATGCAGGCAACTTCTAGAAGCTAGAAAAGTCAGGGAAATGGATTCTCCCATAGGTCTCCAGAAAGAACATAACCTGTCAATGCTTTCATTTTAGGACTTCTGATCTCCAGAACTGTAAGAGAACAGATATGTGTTGTGTTACATCACTAAGTTTGTGTGTTTGTTAGAGCAGCAATAGGAAACAGATAAAATAGCCTATGGTCATTTTTCTCACAATGTCTAGAATACATTAATACATTAATGCATATCTTTGTTTATATGTATGTCTTTGCTAATAAAATGTAAACTTTCTAAAAATTTTTATTGAAGTATAGTTGATTTACAATGTTAATTTCTGCTGTACAGCAAAGAGATTCCGTTATACATACATATATTCTTTTCCATTATGGTTTATCACAGGATATTGAATATAGTTCCCTGTGCTATACAGTAGGACCTTGTTGTTTAACCATCCTATATATAATGGTTTGCATCTGCTAATCCCAAACTTCCAATAATTCACTCCTCCCCACCTTGGCAACTACAAGTCTGTTCTCTATGTCTGTGAGTCCGTTTCTGTTTTGTAGATATGTTCATTTGTGTCATATTTTAGATTCTGCATATAAGTGATATCATATGGTATTTGTCTTTCTCCTTCTGACTTACTTCACTTAGTATGATAATCTCTAGGTCCATCCATGTTGCTGCAAATGGCATTATTTCATTCTTTTTTAATGGCTAAGTAATATTCCATTGTATGTATATGTATGTGTATGTATACATAAATATAGTGCTGCTATGAACATAAGTGTGCATGTATAGTGCTGCTATGAACATAAGGGTCCATATATCTTTTCGAATTATACTTTTGTCTGGGTATATGCCCAGGAGTGGGATTGCTGGATCATACGGCAACTCTCAGTTTTTTGAGGACCCTCCATACCATTTTCCATAGTGGCTGCACCAATTTACATTCTCACCAACAGTGTAAGAGGGTTCCCTTTTCTCTGCATCCTCTCCAGCATTTATTGTTTGTAGCCTTTTTAATGATGGCCATTCTGACTTTTGTGAGATGGTACGTCATTGTAGTTTTTTTGTTTTTCTGTGTTTTTTTTGCGGTACGCGGGCCTCTCACTGTTGTGGCCTCTCCCGTTGCAGAGCACAGGCTCCGGAGGCACAGGCCCAGCGGCCGTGGCTCACGGGCCCAGCCGCTTCGCGGCATGTGGGATCCTCCCGGACTGGGGCACGAACCCATGTCCCCTGCATTGGCAGGCGGACTCTAAACCACTGAGCCACCAGGGAAGCCCGTCATTGTAGTTTTGATGTGCATTTCTCTAATGATTAGTGATGTTGAGCATCTTTTCATGTGCCTGTTGGCCATCTGTATATCTTCTTTGGAAAAATGTCTATTTAGGTCTTCTGCCCATTTTTTGATTGGGTTGTTTGGGTTTTTTGTTATTGAATTGTACGAGCTGTTTGTATACTTTGGAAATTAAGCCCTCGTCAGTCACATCATTTGCAAATATTTTCTCCCAGTCCATAGGTTGTCTTTTCATTTTGCTTATGGTTTCCTTTGCTGTGCAAAAGCTTATAAGTTTGATTAGGTCCCATTTGTTTATTTTTGCTTTTATTTCTATTGCCTTGGGAGACTGACCTAAGAACACATTGGTATGATTTATGTCAGAGAACATTTTGCCTATGTTCTCTTCTAGGAGTTTTATGGTGTCATGTCTTATATTTAAGTCTTTAAGCCATTTTGGGTTTATTTTTGTGTATGATGTGAGGTTGTGTTCTAACTTCATTGATTTACATGCGGCTGGCCAACTTTCCCAACACCACTTGCTAAAGAGACTGTCTTTTCTTCGTTGTAAAATGTAAAATTAGTTTTTAGACTATCATTCCAGAACAGCCCTAAATGAAGAAATGTCATAGAAAGAATCATAGAAAGTAATGTTTTGAAGAATTTTTTAATCTACAGAAACCAGAGGAGAGACTGTAAATCCATGCTGATCCCAGCCTGAGCGTAGCCCATGCCTGAGAAAACAAATCTGAGGGTTGGGTTGTGATCTGGACTGGGCAGTCTCCTACTGCTGTCTATCGTTAGATGGATACTTCTCCCACACATCCTTACTACCAAATTCTAGCCATCACTGCTTGTCTGCGAGCCATAGACCCTGCCCCAGTTGTGGGAGATACCACCAGTGACTTGTTAATCATTACCCCCATATCCAGGGTCTTAGCAGGAATTATACTTTCTGGTCAACCCAATTTGGATCTGTAAGTGCATTTTTCTATGAAAATATTATAATTTTTACAGTTAGGTTTAAGATGTGATAACAAGATTCTATCCACAATGTCTGTTATGGGTTGAATATATTTTTATAGGTTGATCTATGAATTTCACCATCATTTAAAACATTTTGATGGTACATGACTTTGGGTTCCAAACAGACTACTTAAATATCATACTGCATATAGCTCAAATAGAGTCTTAACTTCTAAGTAACTAAACACACATCATGCAAAATAAACAACTTTGGGAAAAGCATATGTTTTTAATTCATCAGAGACTCAAAATTTGAGCAGAATAAAATTTAAATCTGATTTTTATTTACAACTTCAATTTCCCTAGTGATTTTGAAGGTAGAAAAGTATAGGTGTCTCATGCCCTCTTTGCTTGGCAGTGACACCAAAGAGCCACCATATTCCACAGTAGACCCTGAAAGGGGAGCAAAGTCTCATGTGATGATGGTAATAGGCAAACAAATTCATTGATTTCTCTCTCCTAGCAACTCCTGTTCAGCATCAGCCTTTTTTCTCCTCTCTGATGCCAGACAAATTAAACGATCAGGGCTACTGCTTGTTACTGAACATCCAAAGGGATTAAATTTTAAATATTCAGCAATAGATTAATACTGCTGGAAGAAAAACTGGAAGCCAATAAACTGCTAGATTGAGTTTATGGCTCCATATGTAACGTCATCTAAAAGAGTATGCGACAGTTTGCAAAACAAGCAGCCTCCAGGCAGCATAAGCACTTGGCTCAGGCATTTTAACAAGAATGCCAAAACTGGGTTCTTGCATCTGCAGTGCCCCCAACCCTCTCATGGTTTTGTCACTATTTGTGTTTCTCTCACATTGTGACCTAGCTAGCAAACTCACAGCAAGGTGACCCAGCTTAGAAGTAGACTCATTCAGCAGCTCTTGGCTCAAGAAAACCCCAAATGAAATTACACAACATTTGGAGCAAACATTATAGATTTACTTAGGCAAAATAAATCAGTCTGATATTTCAAGACTCCCAGTAGTTCTAATTCAATGGGGAAAAGAAGACAGACGGAGCCAGCAGTCTCTGTCTCTCATCAGATTAGATACAGGTAGCTGGCATGAGTCAAGTCACTCCTTTTTCTAAGAAGCTGTTAATCATCAAAGAGAAAGAGAGACGGAACAATTTTGAGTACTTTTCCACAACAATTACCTTTTCATTTGTGGTTCCAGAAACTAGTTTTGTTCTCTCTCTCCTACAATTGAAAATGTTTCCTAACTCTGAGAAATATTCACAGTGAAAAGCAAAACTTACGTTCTAGGGTCTTTTTTTTTTTTTCTTTTAGTTTAACCCAGTTATACTATAGATAATAGATTTGTCCTAGTTATAACTATATTCTGCAGGGATTGAGGCAAACAAAAATATCATTCAGCCTGACTTCTACGTGTGACTTGTGCTAAAGTGTTCTAGGCTTTTATGCTCATAGAGAAGTCACTACATTGTTTATATAAACAGATTTTTAGTCACTGATCATATATTAAATCAATAATTTCCAAACATTTTAGTATAGAAACAACTTTGGCAGGACAAAACCCCCTTTTCTTCACCAAGGAAACTACCCCACACAGAATACTATATTGCTCTTGATAGCCTGTCCAGGGCCTTTTCTCAGGCCATGGAGAACAGAGTGCTTTGCACAGGGTGTAGCAGAAAGCAGAGTTGCAAAGAAATCATCTCCCTTAATGAGGCTTTGTCTGCTTCTTCTTTTCCCTCCTTCACTTCAGTACATAACAGAGTGGGTAGGATTCCACTGAAAATGATCTCTGACAAGACTGGGGTTAGTGGTAGTAACATAATTAATCCTACCCAATATCCTAAAGCCATATAGTCATTCAGGGCAAAAAGGCAATTCAACTGTTTTCATTTTCATCTTCATTAGTTATACTATCTCATCTCCTCTCAGTATATTAATTCATCTCCTTAAATTATAAATAACACATGCTTTTCTTAGTGTGTTTTAGACAAGGTAATGAACTGAGCAAAACTGATTTGACACCTTTCTTTGGAAGGAATCTCTGTCTCTATTTAGACTTAATCTTTTCCTTTTTTCCATTTACCTTCCTTCTTCCCTTCTTTTCACAAACATACCATCAAGTTATTTTTACTCTACTTCCTACTTCTAACGTTTAAATTCTTATATTTTTGGAGTAGGTCAAATTAGAAGTAGCATATAAATATTTTGAGAATTGAAGGGCTAATTAAATATATGTCAGAGAAAAATAATCTGTAAAAAAGGAAAGCACCATATCTTTTAAGGAGTTTAGCTACAAAATTGTCTTAGACATCTGTCTGATACTTTCAGTTCATAAAGTATCATAATACCAAGACAAAGGCTGACAAGTTCTTATTGAAAGTAAGCTACTCATAGAACAGAACTGAAACCCACTTAATATTTTTAAAAGGCTTAAAGCAATTATTTTTCCTAATGTTTATATCACTTTTTGAAATTTTAGTGTTTATGACATTCTAATCTATAGGCAAATTTTATCTCAACTATATTTATTATAAAACTATGTTCTTGGAGAAATATATCCTCCCTTCATATTCTCCTATTCTGTGTCATAAATTGCATGGTACCTGTGGCAGCAAGCCCTAAACATTTTCTCAGCCCACTCTGGATAGCAATGTGAGAGCTTCTTCCCAAATATTCATATTCACGTGCACTATACATACCTTATCGTATATTTACAATAAAACTGGATAAAGTTTCTAATTCTGCCTTAATTTTCCCCTAAATCTTGATTAATGGATATAATACTTTCATCTTAAAAAACATGGACTGAGTTACAACCTAGCAACATCACCCGGATTTTGTACAAAGCAATGAAAAATGTCAGAGTTCAGCTCTAGTGCTGGGTCTGCTGACCTGCTAGGTGAGCATTAAGGAAGTCCCTTTCCATCCCAAGGCCTGAGTCTCCTAAAATATTAAATAAGAGGATTTTAAAAGCTAGTTTCTAAATCCACTTTCAACTCTCACAGATTATAAGCCTTTTCTTTGTTTCACTGGTTTAGTTTTTAAAGCAACTTTATTAAAGTATACTTTATAGATAAAAAGTACCAATTTTAAAGTGTACCTTTCATGAATTTTGACTGATATATATGTATATACCTATATATATATCTCTATATATCTCTATACATCTATATATATACACACATATATATACCTATATATCTATATATATCTATATATACCTATCTATCTATCTATATATATATATCTATATATCTATCAATAGATATATATATGCCTAATAACTAACATTTCAAACAAAAGAATACATATTTCCAACTTCTCAGAAAGTGCCCTCAGGGTCTTTTTCGGTGACTCCTCACCCTTCCACCTGGCTGCAGACAATCACTCACTGATCAGCTGACTATTCTAGAAGAGCATGTATATGTAGTCATTCAGGATGCCTCCTTTTGCCTGACTTATACTGCATGATGTATTTGAAATAGGTACATATTCTTACATGTTCCAGCAGTTTCTTTTAATGATGAATTACATTCTTTTTTATGTATTTACCATATTTTGTTTATCCAATCTCCTGCTGATGGACATTTGAGTTATGTGAATTTTTTAGCCATTTGAATAAAGCTGCTATGAACATTTGTGTACATATGTACAAGCCTATAGTGAACATTTTCATTTCTCTTGAATAAAAAACTAGAACTTGAGTCATAGGCATAAGTTTAGCACTGAAATAAACTGCCAGCGTTCCAAAAGGAATGTCCCATTTTAACTCCTAACTGCAATGTATAAGAGCTCCAGTTGCTCCATATCCCTAGTGACACTTGGTATTGATGATCTTTTTAATTTTAGCCATTCTAGGGGATGCATAGTACCTAGCTGTGGTTTTAATTTGCATTTCCCTGATTATCACTGACCCTGAACATCTTTTCCTGTGCTTATCAACCATTAGTCAACATACTCATATATTTTGTGGAGTGTGCTCAAATCTGTTGCTCACTTTAAAAAATTTGATTTCTTTTGAATTATGAGTTTTTGTACATATTTTAGATATTTCTCTTGCCATATATGTATTAGGTATTATGGATATCTTCTCCCAGTCTGTGCTTTACGTTTTTCTTTTCTTACATGGGTTTTCAAGAAGTTTTAAGTTTATTATTTTTTTCCCTTTATATTTAGTGCCTTTTGTGTCCTAAACCATTTTTTGCCCTCCTCAATGCTGTGATGATTTTCTTCTGTTTTCTTCTAGGAGTTATATAGTTTTGGATTTTGTGTTTAGGTGTACTATCCATTTTGTGTTTGTTGTTGATAAACTCTGAGGCAAAGTTCAAGGGTCACTATTTACCATCCATTCATCCATCTGTTCCAGGACGACTCACTGAAAACAATATTCCCTCCCCATTGAATTATCTCAGCCTGTTTTTGAAAATCAATTGACCATGTATGTATAGGTCTATTTCTGGACTGTATATTCCATTTTATTGATCTATATGTCAATCCTTATACCAGTGTCACACTGTCTTTATTACCATAGCTTTATAGTAATTCCTTTAATTGGTAGCATAAGTTCTCAGCCTTAGGTTTTCTTCTAAACTGCTTTGGCCACTAAATACACATTTTTTGATTCCATATAAATTTTAGAATAGGTTTTCAATTTCTATTTTTAAAGAAAGGGGCAGTGTCATTATGTTTGAGATTGAGTCAAATCTATCAATTAATTTGGGGAGAACTGACATCTCAAAAAGCTTGAGTCATCCAATTGGTAAACATAGCATGTTCTTCCCTTTTTTTAGATCTTCTTAAATTTCTTTCAGCAATATTTTGTAGTTTCCTGAGTATATGTTTTACATATATTTTGTTAGGTCTATCCCTAAGTATATGATGTTTTTGGTATTATTGTAAGTAATATTTTTTCTCATTTATCTGGTGATAGTAGAAATATCTACTTCTATAAACTCACATATTCTGGACTTTTCATATATGTGGAATCATTCAATAAGTAGTCTTTTGTGACAAACTTCTTTTACTTAGCATAGTGCTTCCAAGGTTCATCCATATTGTAACATGTCAGTACTTCATTGCTTTTTATTGCTGAATAATATTTCCTTGTATGAATGTACCACAGTTATTTTTTACGTTCACCAACTGTTGTATATTTCGTTAGTTCCCACTTTTGGATATGAATAATGCTACTCTGAATAGCTGTATACAAGTTTTGTGTGGACAAATGTTTTCATTTCTCTTGGTCATATGTCTAGGGGCAAAATTGCTGGGTCACATTATAACGCTATGTTTAATCTTTTGATGAACTGCCAGACTGCTTTTCAAAGTGGCTGTACCATGTGACATTTCCCACCAGAGTTTATGAGGGTTTCAATTTCTCTATACCCTTGTCAAAATATGCTATTATCTGTCTTTTTTATTATCATCATTCTAGTGGGTGTGGTATCTCACATTCTAGTGGGTGTGGTATCTCCCATTCTAGTGGGAAGTGGTATCTCATTGCGGTTTTGATTTGCAATTCCCTTGTGGCTAATTATGTTGAGGATATATTCATGTACTTACTGCCATTTTTATATATTCTTTTGAAAAACATCTACTCAGATTATCTGTCAATTTTTTATTTCCAATAGTAAGGCCTCTGTATATCTTCTTTGGAGAAATGTCTATTTAGGTCTTCTGCCCATTTTTGGATTGGGTTGTTTGTTTTTTTGATATTGAGCTGCTTGTATATTTTGGAGATTAATCCTTTGTCAGTTGCTTGGCTTCATTTGCAAATATCTTCTCCCATTCTGAGTGCTATCATTTCGTCTTGTTTATAGTTTCCTTTGCTGGGCAAAAGCTTTTACTTTTCCCTGGTCCCATTTGTTTATTTTTTGTTTTTATATTCATTTCTCTAGGAGGTGGGTCAAAAAGGATCTTGCTGTGATTTATGTCATAGAGTGCTCAGCCTACGCCTTCCTCTAAGAGTTTTACAGCGTCCAGTCTTACATTTAGATCTTTAATGCATTTTGAATTTACTTTTGTGTATGGTGTTAGGGAGTGTTCTAATTTCATTCTTTTACATGCAGCTGTCCAGTTTCCCCAGCACCACTTATTGAAGAGGCTGTCTTTTCTCCACTGTATATTCTTGCCTCCTTCATCAAAAATAAGGTGACCATATGTGCGTGGGTTTATCTCTGGGCTTTCTATCTTGTTCCACTGATCTATATTTCTGTTTCTGTGCCAGTACTATACTGTCTTGATTACTGTAGCTTTGTAGTATACTCTGAAGTCAGGGAGCCTGATTGCTCCAGCTCTGTTTTTCTTTCTCAAGATTGCTTTGGCTATTCGGGGTCCTTCGTGTTTCCATACAAATTGGGAAGTTTTCTGTTCTAGTTCTGTGAAGAATGCCATTGGTAGTTTGATAGGGATTGCACTGAATCTGTAGATTGCTTTGGGTAGTACAGTCATTTTCACAATGTTGATTCTTCCAATCCAAGAACATGATATATCTCTCCATCTGTCTGTATCATCTTTAATTTCTTTCATCAGTGTCTTATAGTTTTCTGCATACAGGTCTTTTGTCTCCTTAAGTAGGCTTATTCCTAGGTATCTTATTCTTTTTGTGCTCTTAACCTTTGTGCTCTTCCAGGTCACTTATCCATCCTTCTGCCTCAGTTATTCTGCTATTGATTCCTTCCAGAGAATTTTTAATTTCATTTATTGTGCTGTCCATAATTGTTTGCTCTTTAGTTCTTCTAGGTCTAGGTTAAACATTTCTTGTATTTTCTCCATTCTATTTCCAAGATTTTGGATCATATTTACTATCATTACTCATTACTCTGAATTGTTTTTCTGGTATACTGCCTATTTCCTCTGCATTTTTTTGGTCTGGTGCATTTTTACTTTGCTCCTTCATCTGCTTCATATTTCTCTGTCTTCTCATTTTTCTTAACTTACTGTGTTTGTGGTCTAGTTTTCACAGGCTGCAGGTTCATAGTTCCTGTTGTTTTTGGTGTTTGCCCCCAGTGGGTTAGGCTGGTTCAGTGGATCGTGTAGGCTTCCTGGTGGAGGGGACTGAGGCCTGTGTTCTGGTGGATGAGGCTGGATCTTGTCTCTTCCTGGTGGGCAGGACTATGTCTGGTGGTGTGTTGTGGTGTGTCTTGAACTTATTATGATTTTAGGCAGCCTCTCTGCTAATGTGTGGGTTTGTGTTCCTGTCTTTCTAGCTGTTTGTCATGGGGTGTCCAGCACTGGAGCTTGCTGGTTGTTGAGTGGAGCTGTGTCTTAGTGTTGAGACGGAGATCTGTGGGAGAGCTCTCACTGATTGATACTATGTGGGGCCAGGACTCCTCTGGTGGTCTAATGTCCTGAACTCCGCTTTCCCACCTCAGAGGCTCAGGCCTGACACTGGCCAGAGCACCAAGAGACTGTCAGCCACATGGCTCAGAAGAAAAGGTAGAAAAAACAGAAACAAAATAAAATAAAGTTATTAAAATAAAAAATAAAATATATATATTAAAATTAAAAAAAAGAAGAGAGCTACCAAATCAGTAAACGAATGCATCAGTGATAACAAGTGCTATTAACTATACTAAGATAAACATAAAAATCAGAAACTAGTCAGTGTCATACAGCAAACCCCAAGTCTACAGCTGCTCCCAAGGTCCACTGCCTCAATTTTGGGATGATTCATTGTCTATCCAGGTATTCCACAGAGGCAGGGTACATCAAGTTAATTGTCGAGATTTAGTCCACTGCTCCTGAGGCTGCTGGGAGAGATTTCCCTTTCTCTTCTTTGTTCGCACAGTTCCTCAGGTTCAGCTTTGGATTTGGCCCCGCCTCTGTGTGTAGGTTGCCCTCTGGCGTCTGTTCTTTGCCCAGACAGGAGGGGGTTAATGGAGCGGCTGATTAGGGGCTCTGGCTCACTGAGACCAGTGGGAGGGAGGGTACGGAATGCAGGGTGAGGCTGAGGCGGCAGAGCTCAGAGTGACATTGCAACAGCCTGAGGCGTGTTGTGTGTTCTCTTGGGGAACTTGCCCCTGGATCCCGGGACCCTGGCAGTGGCGGGCTGCATAGGCTCCCAGGAGGGGTGTGGATAGTGACCTGTGCTTTCACACTGGCTTCTTGGTGGCTGCAGCAGCAGCCTTAGGGTTTCATGCCCATCTCTGATGTCTGCACTGATAGCCGTGGCTCATGCCTGTCTCTGAAGCTCATTTAGGCGGTGCTCTGAATCTCCTCTCCTCATGCACCCCGAAACAACGGTGTCTTGACTCTTAGGCAGTTCCAGGCTTTTTCCCGGACTCCCTCCCAGTTGGCTGTGGCGCACTAGCCCCCTCCAATCTGTGTTTACACAGCTAACCCCGGTCCTCTCCCTGGGATCTGACTTCTTAAGCCCGAGCCTCAGCTCCCATCGCCCACCCACCCTGGTGGGTGACCAGACAAGCCTCTCGGGCTGCTGAGTGCCGGTCGGCCCCGATCCTCTCTGCGGCAATCTCTCCGCTTTGCCCTCCGCACCCCTGTTGCTGTGCTCTCCTCAGTGGCTCCGAAGCTTCCCCCCTCCACCACCCGCAGTCTCCTCCCGCGAAGGGGCTTCCTAGTGTGTGGAAACCTTTCCTCCTTCACAGCTCCCTCCCAGAGGTGCAGGTCCTGTCCCTGTTCTTTTGTCTCTGTTTTTTCTTTTTTCTTTTGCCCTACCCAGGGACGTGGGGAGTTTCTTGCCTTTTGGGAAGTCTTAGGTCTTCTGCCAGTGTTCAGTAGGTGTTCTGTACGAGTGTTCCACATGTAGATGTATTTTTGATGTATTTGTGGGGAGGAAGGTGACCTCCACGTCTTACTCCTCCGCCATCTTGAAGGTCCTCCTGATAGGGCTAATTTTAATGTATACTGTCTGTCCCTGTATCTTGCAAATAACTGATTGCCTAGAAGGGTCAAAGATGTGCCAATTACATTGTGAAGCTGCCTGCTGGTCTTGGAGAGTCTCCTAAAGAGGCGGAGGGTGGCTGCGGCTCATGCTGGGGCAGAATTATTTAGGAGCTTGTTCTACCGTGCTAAGCCAGTGCCGGTGTGTGCCACTAAGTAAGTCTTTTAATATACTTTTCCCTTACGGGTGAAACATTGTGGCTATATTCCAAAATTTCTGAAAATAGTTTCACAGAGGAACAGTTACATGAATAAATGATTATGTTCCCAGAAAAACACACACACACAAAAGCCTTGTATCTCATTGTGATGATATAGTGCTACCACCAGACTGGCCTTTGGAATTAACCTGCTTGACAGGAAAGTCCATCTCCTCCTCTTGAAAACTGAATAATCTTGGACAAATTACTTAATTTCTTGTTCTATCAGTTTCCTCATCTATACAGTTGGGATAATGGCATTATCTATCTTAAGAGCTTTACTGTGAATGTTTAATGGTAAAGTGCATATAAAGTATTTAACACATTGCCTAGTATATTCAATTAAGGTCAGTTATAATGATACTTTCACTCATGTACCCCTAAAACAGCATAATAATTGTGCTAACTCAGTGAAACCCACCCGTAATTGTTTTACATTGTTTCCATGGGAAAATCAATTCTGAATTCCAAACTGGGACACTAGGACCACATGTAACTTAAGCATTGGAAACTTCACTGGCAGATGTTTGGGGCCAAGGTAGAAGCTTGGCATTACTGTTGATTTTTTTTTTTTTTTTTTTTTTTTGCGGTACACGGGCTTCTCACTGCCGTGGCCTCTCCCATTGCAGAGCACAGGCTCCGGACGCGCAGGCTCAGCGGCCACGGCTCACAGGCCCAACCGCTCCGCGGCATGTGGGATCTTCCCAGACCGGGGCACGAACCCATGTCCCCTGCATCAGCAGGCGGACTCTCAACCACTGCGCCACCAGGGAAGCCCTACTGTTGATTTTATCACTCAATATATTCTTGAGATAATACTTCTTCAGGCATTTGCTTGTTTCCAGTGCTCCATCTTTTTGTGTGAGTACATCTTAAATTGACTGTTTGTAAATCATTTACTATTGAAATTCCTTCAATGGGAACGGTTAAAAAAAATTCACAAGAGGTTCTCATTGAGTTATAATATGCAGTGGATTCTCTACTGATCATATCCTATCATCTATATATTCTTGAAATTGAGCTTTATCAATTTGATGTGATCCATGAATGTATTCTGTTTGTACCATAAAACCAAGAAGAAAATAATGTCTTCACTTGAAAAAGAATCCTTAAAGATCTGGCTTCATTGTGGGATGTTTTTCTCACTCACATTTTTTTGTTTTATTTATATTTCAGTTTCCAGCAGCTACAAAACTGTATTCAAAATACGCAAAGTGTTAAATCTTCTACAAAGACCAGCTGTCTGCCCAACTGTGATTTTTTTAAATTAAGCTTCCTGGATTGGAGGGTAGCAGAGGAAAAAAGAAGAAAAATAAAAGAGGGTAGAGATCGAATGAGTACATATGAAGGTGAAAGGATTAGTTTCTACTGTAAGAAAACTGCTAAGTAGTTCAAAATACTGCAATATACAAATCTTAAATGCTTCCAGATGTTATTTTTTTCACTAATAAGGGTGATGGACAAACTAAGAATGTCAATAACTTTATACATTAGTCCAGCTATACTTTTCCAAATAAACACCAAATCATGTGCTGACAAATGTCATTACTGCCAAAATAATAAATTTTTTCCATAAAAATGTCATGAGTACTAGAGTAAAATTTTTATAAAGGAAAAATTTAAGCAAACCTAATGGACTGGGAATTGAGTCCCGATTGAGTCTCATGCACTATAGCTGGGATAAATATTAAATCTCAGTCATCAGTTTCCTAATAGAAATCTCATTTCAACCTTAATTATATCTACTCTCTTGGTACCATGATTATAAAAATTCAAAGGGAAAAATATTTAAGAATAAGTTGTCATTCATGAAAGAGCTTCAGTCCCTTTGGAATGGACCATGGTTCAATGTAAGCAGCACAATTATTTCTTGCTAGCACAAGGATCACATTGCTGGGTAAAATACCCTAGGCTTCTCCCCATCTCATCTCTACCCTATTAAGAAAATGTTGAAGCCATATTTTTCCTTTTGCCTGCTCTTAACTATGATAACTAATAAAACTGATAAACTAAAGCATAATCTCTAAGCCTCCTACAGACTCTGCCTTTAGAAAACAGCAACATTCTAGGAAACACATTTAATAAGGGTGGTTTCATTCAAAATAAAGAATATGTGTGTATGTGATATATCTGTGTGTACGTGTGTGACACAAGCTTGTGTCAATCACGAATGCTCTCCCAGTCCTTGGGCAGTGGAAATATTTTGGTTTATGTATGGCCTATATCACTTGAATGCCTGGCAACCTCACTTATTTCTCTTCTCTGCCCTCTATTTGGCCCAGCCTCCCTACCCGAAGGGGTCTTGCTTTATTGTTACACAGCCCCACACAATCAAGTCAGTAAGTCCTGCTGATGCTGCAGATCCAGGGAGGTAAACCAGCAAGTCACTGTTTTCCTGGATCCTCAACTCTTCAGAATGGAGCATCTAAAAGCAAGCAATACTCTCTCCTGCAGAATCTTTGCAGTATTATCTGAAATGTCTCCCTCCATGACAGGTCTAGTGATTGGCAAGGAAGAGTGAATGGAATCAAACCCCCTTTTGCCAAGTGGGTGAAGACGGGGAGGAACAAAGGAAGCAAAAGTTATTCAGAAGACAAGAACTTCCATCCTACTGTACAAGCAATCAGAGCCTAACTTGCTCACCAATGATCACTGGGGACAGAGCAATCAGAATTTGCTCACATCAACTCTTTTTGGTAGGAAAGAATGTTTTCCAATAAATTTTTACCTCAGTGAAGCATAAAAATAAGTTCCAAACTATCCACCATAATTTTTGTTTTCTGTTGGCAATTGTTAAATCTAGTATTCTTTGTGGCCTAAATGGCCAAAATCTCCAAAATAAATAAGGGGACTGTTAAATACCATCATTTATGTACTTTTCATCAGAACGGGAGATGATTTTAAAAGAAACTGTGCATAAATAGTATAGGACACTATATTTATAAATATGCACAATTTATACCTAGTTAGAAGACATTTAATTAAATAATAAAAATGACCACCTCTTCAACAATTTTTAATTCCTATGCTTTATAACATACGCACTGTATCTCTGCATGTCAACATTTTCCTGTATCCAAGAATATTTTCTTTCTTGAATAATTATATTGTCTAATCTTTCTCCTATTGAGTTCGTTAATTAGACGTAACCCTCCTATGATTGATCAATGTTTTCAAGGTATAGCAGGTGTCTCACACAACCCTTCAAGGATTCAGGACAACTTCCTATCAGAAGCCATTAAAAGCAGCTTCCATCTATAAATGTCCCTTCAGTTTACTTAGTCAGGGTGGTTCTCTCTGATGTGAAACATCTCATGGGAAGAACCTAGTTGCCTTCCTAATTTTCATATTTTTGCCAGGTTTCTAACCAAAAAAAAAATTTTTTTTTTGGCAGGGATAATGTTATCTCTCCACTGCAAGACCTCTTAAGTAACAGATAATTAATTGCATCTTTGTTTCTCAATGAAGCATAAAAACTTTCTAAAGAAAGCATTTGTTGCTTCGTAAGTTAACTACATATGTTTTGAACAGAAAAACCTTTTTTTTTAACTTCCAAGATAATGTTTGAGGCAAAGAAATATTTTTTGGTTTTTGAAAAATTTATTTAATGATAGATAGGACTTCATTGAGGGTTTAGACTGAGAGAAAATAATGAAACTGGAAGAAGCAAAGATGCTTAGATGGTGCAAATAATCTAAAGAATAAAGGATCTAGCAATCAGTGACTCAGTTTTTTATTAAAAATACAAATTCATGAGATCCTGTGCAAGCACTAAAATACAGAAAGCTAATATTTGTTTACTAAGCCATCTCAATGAAAGTTGAATGCAGAATATTAGACTACTTATGAGATAGAGCAAAGGAGTTCATTTAATTCTTTAACAAACGGAAATAGAAAAATATACTCTGAAAGGGAAAAAATATGCAGTAAATGCCTTATAAAAGATACATTGGGCACTGAGATACAAGATAACAAATACACTTTGCAGGATGATTTCTATTAGGATAATAGGCTTTTTGTTTGTAGATCTTACATTTGTAAAGATGTGATTTCTTCTTTTTTACCCACTACATTCTCCCCAGACATCAAGCCCAGTTAGTCTTTCTTAATACCTTTAGTATATGTCCTTTCCTTTTAATTCCACAGGTACCATCCTAATGCAAACACTGTCACCTCATACCTGAATTCTGAATGTGGCCTCTTAACTGACCTGCTTTTAATTTTTTCTCCATCTACGTCTTTCTACCTACTGCTTCCAGAGTAAACCCTTTATATAACGCATCTTCCCTTTTATAAAACACTTTCATGTTTCTCTTGCTCCCACAAAGTAAGTTATGAAAATGTAGCTTAGTGCCGAGAAGTCACTCACTGAACTGGTCTCAGTCAACCGCACCTCCACGTCTCCTCAGTCTCCTCCGTGCTATAAATGGGCTGGGCTGCCTGTTGAGACCTGCACACACCCTGTGTTCCCAGCCTGCCTGGTTTGCTCTGTAATTCCCTCAGCATGAAAGGCTCTTTTAATCTCCCTCTGCCTATCTGAGTTCTGCTCATATTTTACAGACTTCTCAAATTAGGTGTTATCTCTTCCATAGACTTATTTTTTCATATTTCTGCAGTTGAAAATTATTTCTATCTTTTAAACCACAAGCCTCCTTAGACAAACTTACCAAGTATAATTGACCAAGAGCTTAGGATTTGCCTAGCCCTGGCACTTTTCATCCTTTATTTTATCTACTGCTTCTAGATGTCCAAAGTTATCAACCTCAGGGCTATCACATAGCAGTAACACGCTGAATCATTGTTGAAAATGCATGTTACACACAAAAGCTTAGTGGCAACATAATGTACCAAAGAATACAGTTTAAATGAAAATATCACATATCCATTTGGAGAAAGATTTTTTCAGTGCCATTTGTGTGGCACACTGGAGAAATTAGGAAGCATATTTTATCATTTAAAAATGCTAAATTTGCATCATTTAAAGTATTACAGGTAAACTTCCTGGTGAACAATCTCCAAACACTGTGTAGTTCATAGTACAGGAGTACAAAGGTGAATGTATTATTGTGATAATTTATCTAACTGAAAAGGTTTTCAGAGTGTAACCATCCAGAACCAAAATAGATCTACAGTCTGAAATCCAGTTTCTCTTTACTATCAGAAACACTTCTCTGACTTGTTTCATATAATAGGTTCAAGGTTAAATTTTCAATGATAAAAGTTTTAAAATATTTCTGTGAAAAATTTAATCTTTTATTTGAAAACGGTAATGGTGAAACAATTTCCCAAAGAAACAGGAAAGCTAATTTTATTCTCTTCTGTTCTTTTTCTTTCTTTTTTTTTTTTTAACCTAAAAGGATATCTATACATCTATACACACATTTACCAACAAAAGTATAGGTTACAGACTGAGGAATAGTAAACTGTGATCACACAGAGTGGTGATATGGCAGAGGGTAAAGAACAACTGGCCAGGGATTATGACTTGTTCTAGATTCTATGTAAGGCAACTTTCTTCTACAATATGAAGTATTACTAGAAAACCAAGACGCTTTGGAAAATCTAGATGGAGTTAGCCTTAGTAATTTGTCATGTGATCTTAGGAATCCACATGACCACTGGACACTACAGTCAATAAAGCACCAAATTAGGAGGCAGAAGACAATTAAGAAAATTAAAGAAGTGTTTTTAGGTACCTATATGTGAACACTAGCATTAGCTATTACCAAGCAGCACCTCTGTATTTTTTTTTTAACATCTTTATCGGAGTATAGTTGCTTTACAATGTTGTGTTAGTTTCTGCTGTATAACAAAGTGAATCAGCTAAATGCATACATATACCCCCATATCCCCTCCCTCTTGTGTCTCCCTCCCACACTCTTTATCCCACCCCTCTAGTTGGCCGCAAAGCACTAAGCATATTTCCCTGTGCTATTCAGCTGCTTCCCACTTGCTATCTATTTTACATTTGCTAGTGTATATATGTCAGTGTTACTCTCTCACTTCATCCAGGCTTACACTTCCCCCTCCCCATGTCCTCAAGTCTGTTCACTATGTCTGCGTCTTTATTCCTGTCCTGCCCCGAGGTTCATCAGAACCTTTTTTATTTTTTTGGAGTTTCCATGTATATGTGTTAGCACACGGTATTTGTTTTTCTCTTTCTGACTTCCTCTGCTCTGTATGACAGACTCTAGGTCCATCCACCTCACTAAAAATAACTCAATTTCGTTTCCTCTAATGGATGAGTAATATTCCAGTGTATATATATGCCACATCTTCTTTATCCATTCATCTGTCGATGGACACTTAGGTTGCTTCCATGTCCTGGCTATTGTAAATACAGCTTCAATGAACACTGTGGTACATGACTCTTTTTAAGTTATGGTATTCTCAGGGTATATGTCCAGTAGTGGGATTGCTGGGTCACAAGATAGTCCTATTTTTAGTTTTCTAAGGAACCTACATACTGTTCTCCATAGTGGCTGTATCAATTTACATTCCCACGAACAGCGCAAGAGGGTTCCCTTTTCCCCACACCCTCTCAAGCATTTATTGTTTGTAGATATTTTGATGATGGCCATTCTGATCGGTGTGAGGTGATACCTCATTGTAGTTTTGATTTGCATTTCTCTAATGATTAGTGATGTTGACCATCCTTTCATGTGTCTGTTGGCGATCTGTATATCTTCTTTGGAGAAATGTCTATTAGGTCTTCTGCCCATATTTGGATTGGGTTGTTTGTTATTTTGATATTGAGCTGCATGAGCTGCTTGTATATTTTGGAGATTAATCCTTTGTCAGTTGCTTGGCTTCATTTGCAAATATTTTCTCCCATTCTGAGTGTTGTGTTTTTGTCTTGTTTATAGTTTCCTTTGCTGGGCAAAAGCTTTTACTTTCCACTGGTCCCATCTGTTTATTTTTTGTTTTTATATCCATTTCTCTAGGAGGTGGGTCAAAAAGGATCTTACTGTGATTTATGTCATAGAGTGTGTGCCTACACTTTCCTCTAAGAGTTTTACAGCATCCAGTCTTACATTTAGATCTTTAATCCATTTTGAATTTACTTTTGTGTATGGTGTTAGGGAGTGTTCTAATTTCATTCTTTTACGTGTAGCTGTCCAGTTTTCCCAGCACCACTTATTGAAGAGGCTGTCTTTTCTCCATTGTATATTCTTGCCTCTTTCATCAAAAAATAAGGTGACCATATGTGCGTGGGTTTATCTCTGGGCTTTCTATCCTGTTCCATTGATCTATCTTTCTGTTTCTGTGCCAGTACTATACTGTCTTGATTACTGTAGCTTTGTAGTATACTCTGAAGTCCAGGAGACTGATTGCTCCAGCTCCGTTTTTCTTTCTCAAGATTGCTTTGGCTATTCGGGGTCTTTTGTGTTTCCATACAAATTGGGAAATTTTTTGTTCTAGTTCAGTGAAAAATGCCATTTGTAGGTTGATAGGGATTGCACTGAATCTGTAGATTGCTTTGGGTAGTACAGTCATTTTCACAATGTTGATTCTTCCAATCCAAGAACATGATATATCTCTCCATCTATTTGTATCATCTTTAATTTCTCTCATCAGTGTCTTATAGTTTTCTGCATACAGGTCTTTTGTCTCCTTAAGTAGGCTTATTCCTAGGTATCTTATTCTTTTTGTTGCAATGGTAAATGGGAGTGTTTCCTTAATTTCTCTTTCGAATTTTTCATCATTAGTGTACAGGAACAGAAGAGGTTTCTGTGCGTTAATTTTGCATCCTGCTACTTTACCAAATTCACCGAGTAGCTCTAATAGTTTTCTGGTGGCATCTTTAGGATTCTCTGTAGAGTGTCATGTCATCTGCACACAGTGACACTTTTACTTCTTTTCTTCCAATTTGGATTCCTTTTATTTCTTTTTCATCTCTGATTGCTGTGGCTAAAACTTCCAAAACTATGTTGAATAATAGTGGTGAGAGTGGGCAACCTTGTCTTGTTCCTGATATTAAAGGAAATGGTTTCAGTTTTTCACCATTGAGAACGATGTTGGCTGTGGGTTTTTCATATATGGCCTTTATTATGTTGAGGTAGGTTCCCTCTATGCCTACCTTCTGGAGGATTTTTATTATAAACAGGTGTTGAATTTTGTCAAAACCTTTTTTTGCATCTATTGAGATGATCATATGGTTTTTATCCTTCAATTTGTCAATACAGTCTATCACATTGATTGATTTGCATAGATTGAAGAATCCTTGCATTCCTGGGATAAACGCCACTTGATCATGGTGTACGATCCTTTAAATGTGCTGTTGGATTCTGTTTGCTAGTATTTTGTTGAGGATTTTTGCATCTATGTGCATCAGAGATATTGGCCTGTAGTTTTCTTTTTTTTGTAACATCTTTGTCTGGTTTTGGTATCAGGGTGATGGTGGCCTCGTAGAATTAGTTTGGGAGTGTTCCTTCCTGTGCTATATTTTGGAAGAGTTTGAGAAGGATAGGTGTTAGCTCTTCTCTAAACGTTTGATAGAATTTGCCTGTGAAGCCACCAGGTCCTGCACTTTTGTTTGTTGGAAGATTTCTAATCAGTTTCAATTTCAGTGCTTGTGATTGGTTTGTTTATATTTTCTATTTCTTCCTGGTTCAGTCTTACAAGGTTGTGCTTTTCTAAGAATTTGTCCATTTCTTCCAGGTTGTCCATTTTATTGGCATAGAGTTGCTTGTAGTAATCTCTCATGATCTTTTGTATTTCTGCAGTGTCAGTTGTTACTTCTCCTTTTCCATTTCTAATTCTATTGATTTGAGTCTTCTGCCTTTTTTCCTTGATGACCCTGGCTAATGGCTTATCAATTTCATTTATCTTCTCAAAGAACCAGCTTTTAGTTTTATTGAACTTTGCTATCATTTCCTTCATTTCTTTTTCATTTATTTCTGATCTGATCTTTATGATTTCTTTCCTTCTGCTAACTTTGGGTTTTCTTGTTCTTCTTTCTCTAATTGCTTTAGTTGTAAGATTAGGTTGTTTATTTGAGATGTTTCTTGTGTCTTGTGGTAGGATCGTATTGCTATCAACTTCCCTCTTAGAGCTGCTTTTGCTGCATCCCATAGGTTTTGGGTCATTGTGTTTTCATTGTCATTTGTTTCTAGGTAATTTTTGATTTCCTCTTTGATTTCTTCAGTGATCTCCTGGTTATTTAGTATTGCATTGTCTAGCCTCCATGTGTTTGTATTTTTTACAGATTTTTTCCTGTAATTGATATCTAGTCTCATAGTGTTGTGGTCAGAAAAGATACTTGATATGATTTCAATTTTCTTAAATTTACCAAGGCTTGATTTGTGACCCAAGATATGATGTATCCTGGAGAATGTTCCATGAGCACTTGAGAAGAAAGTGTATTCTGTTCTTTTTGGAAGGAATGTCGTATAGATATCAATTAACTCCATCTTGTTTAATGTGTCATTTAAAGCTTGTTTCCTTATTTATTTTCATTTTGGATGATCTGTCCATTGTTGAAAATGGGGTGTTAAAGTCCTCTACCATCATTGTGTTACTGTCGATTTCTCCTTTTACGGCTATTAGCATTTGCCTTATGTATTGAGGTGCTCCTATGTGGGGTGCATAAATATTTACAATTGTTATATCTTTTTCTTGGATTGATCCCTGGTCATTATGTAGTGCCCTTCTCTGTCTCTTGTAATAGTGTTTATTTTTAAGTCTATTTTGTCTGATATTAGAATTGCTACTCCATACTCCAGCTTTCTTTTGATTTCCATTTGCATGGAATATCTTTTTCCATCCCCTCACTTTCAGTCTGTATGTGTCCCTAGGTCTGAAGTGTGTCTCTTGTAGACAGCATATATATGGGTCTTGTTTTTGTATCCATTCAGCCAGTGTATTACTTTTGGTTGAACCACTTCATCCATTTACATTTAAGGTAATTATTGATATATATGTTCCTATTACCATTTTCTGAATTGTTTTGGGTTTTTTTTTTAGGTCTTTTCCTTCTCTTGTGTTTCCTGCCTAGAGAAGTTCCTTTAGCATGTGTTCTAAAGGTGGTTTGGTGGTGCTGAATTCTCTTAGCTTTTGCTTGTCTGTAAAGGTTTTAATTTCTCTGTCAAATCGGAATGAGATCCTTGCTGGGAAGAGTAACCTTGGTTGTAGGATTTTCCCTTTCATCACTTTAAATATGTCCTGCCTCTCCCTTCTGGCTTGCAGATATTTTGCTGAAAGATCAGCTGTGAACCTTATGGGGATTCCCTTATATGTTATTTTTTGCTTTTCCCTTGCTGCTTTTAATATTTTTTCTTTGTATTTAATCTTTGATAGTTTGATTAATATATGTCTTGGCATGTTTCTCTTTGGGTTTATCCTGTATGGGACTCTCTGCACTTCCTGGACTTGATTGACTGTTTCTTTACCCATGTTAGGGAAGTGTTTGACTATAATCTCTTTGAATATTTTCTCAGGCCCTTTCGTTTTCTCTTCTTCTTCTGGGACCCCTATAATTCAAATGTTGGTGTGTTTATTATTGTCTCAGAGGTCTCTGAGACTGCCCTCAATTCTTTCCATTTTTTTTTCTTTATTCTGCTCCCTGGCAGGGTTTGCACCTTTTTATCTTCCAGATCACTTATCCGTTCTCCTGCCTCAGTTATTCTGCTATTGATTCTTTCTAGAGTATTTTTAATTTCAGTAATTGTGTTGTTCATCACTGTTTGTTTGCTCTTTAGTTCTTCTAGATCCTTGTTAAATGTTTCTTGTATTTTCTCCATTCTGTTTCTGAGATTTTGTATCATATTTACTATCATTACTCTGGTTCTTTTCCAGGTACTTTGCCTATTTCATCTTCATTTATTTGGTCTTCTGGGTTTTTATCTTGCTCCTTCATCTGTAACATATTTTTTGTCATTTCATTTTTTTTTTTTTTTTTTTTTTTGATGTGTGGTGCTGTATTCCTGTCTTACTGGTTGTTTGGCCTGAGATGTCCAGCACTGGAGTTTGCAGTCAGTTGGACAGAGCTGAGATGAGGACCTCTGGTAGGCCTCACTCCAATTAATATTCCCTGGGGTCTGAGGTTCTCTGTTAGTCCAGCAGTTTGGACTCAGAGCTCCCACCACAGGAGCTCAGGTCCAACCTCTAGCCTGGGAACCAACATCCCACAAGCTTCATGGAGTGGTAAGAAAAAAAAGAGAGAAAAAATGGAGCAGTACAATATCAAAGAATAAAAAACAATATAAAAGTAGAAAGATAAAAATATATTAGGAATAATAAAGCTATAATTGAAACAACTGCAACAAGGTAAACTAAAAGCACATCAGAAAAAAAAAAGTGGTGGGGAGGCACACTGTTTTTTTTAATGGAAAGACAAAATATGTTAAAATGCCCATTCTTTATAAAATAATCCATGATACTAAGGTAATCCCTATTAAAATTTCAATAAAGTTTAAGTTACTAGGCTAAGCTTATTTTAAACATATATGGGGGAAAATGTGTGACAGAAGAGCTAAAAATATTTTTAAAAGGACAATTACATGGTACATGAGATGAAAGATATCAATAAATGTAAAATTCATGAAATTTTAAGCATGATTTTGTTGTTAAAAATGTGTAAATATATTGATGGAAAACAATGAAAGGTCAAGAAGCAAACTCGTGTATTCATGAAAACTAATTTTATGACACCTATAGCATTGCAACTTAGTGAAGTAGAGTTTCAATAAAGACTTTTGGGAAAACTTGGAGAAAACAAAATCACATGCCTTTCATAAACCATGACCCAAAACAAATTACATAGCACAGGGAGATCAGCTCGGTGCTTTGTAACCACCTAGATGGGTGGGATAGGGAGGGTGGGAGGTAGGGAGATGCAAGAGGGAAGAGATATGGGGATATATGTATATGTATAGCTGATTCACTTTGTTATAAAGCAGAAACTAACACACTATTGTAAAACAGTTACACTCCAATAAAGATGTTAAAATATAAAACAACAAAAAACAAAATAAATTCCAGGTATATTATAGTAGCAGAATCATAATATAAATTTAAAACCATAATACAGTTTTTAAAAAATGGAGAGCATTTTTATGATCTTGATTGGAAAGCACTTTTGTACATAAGACCAAAAAAGCAAACGAGTAAACAGTAAAAACAAAACTCCAAAACCCAGAAACCATAACATTTTTTCTATGTACAAACTTTAAAATAATTTCAAATAAAATATGCATCATAAGCAAAGTAAAGAAAGACAAATCTTGAAATGTAGGTTAGAAACAAATTGAGGAGAAGATTGACTGCCAGGCTAAGTAGAGTGAATTTTCATCTGTGAGCAACTGGGAACCATAAAAGCGTTTTGACAAGAAGAGTAGAATGATCAAAGATGCCTTTTAACAAAGGAATTTGTTCAGCTATATAAAGGATGATTTAGAGCTACAGCAGCAGGCCAGGTGGGAGGAAAGTGCTGTGCACACAGCTGTTCAGTTTGGAGTCAAAAAGATCAATCATGAAGCAGTTACAAGGAAAGACACAGCAAGGGTCACCATCATGACTACAGAAAGGTGAAACTCATATCTGAGAATGTGAGAATTTTAAGAGAGGTCCAAGAACTAACATTTATTGAGTATGTGTGTTTTTCAAGGATTCTAATTTGCCCAAGGGGACACAAAAAATATGTTGCTAAGTCTGATCTCTCTGATGACTATCCTATGTTTTTTATCTCTATATATATTCCAAATTACCTCATAAGTAACCTACCCTTAGGATAGGTGTGGTCAGCTTCGGTCCCATCAGAAATTATCAGGGCTGAAGCATAAGACAGAAGTGCCTGTGAGTAGGGTATGTGCAGGAAGGGGTTAATTCAGCAGGCTGAGTTCTTCAAACTCAACACCTTCCAAAAAAGGGCTTGTATTCATGACTGGCCCTTTACCAGCTCCTGGGAAATGACCTTTGAATATTCTGTCTGATATAAGTGTTTTTGTATATCTGAGACCTTGGGCCATGAAGTACCAGCTTAATCATATAGCTTATGATAACCATGTGATGTAATGACAAGCACCTACTTTTACTCTGCGGGTCTGGAGTCTGAGTAGCTGAGGTTAGAAACATGGATGTTGCTGTATGCCTATGGGAATGACCCTCAAGACTTGAGTGAACGTCCTAACTGGTAACAATTTGCATGTGTTATCACATATTACTGTTGGGAGAATGAAGCCAGTCCCCATCCCATGCAACTCCACTGGGAGGGAACATCTGGAAGAGTGTGCCTTGTTTCTCCTTGTGCCTTTTCCCTTTGCTGATTTTACACTGTAATCTTTCTGTGTAATACACTATAACCATGAGTATAACATCTTTGCTGATTCCTGTGAGTCTTTTTGGCAAATTCTGTAGACTAAGGGTACTCCTGGGGACACCAGGCACATGGCAGTTGCCCTACGAAGGACTACTCTCTGGTAGATATTAATTATTTTTTTTCTAGGATGGCTAGTGAAGGAATCTGAGAAGGAGTCTGAGAGAGACAAAAAACAGAAGAGTACATTGTTTTGGAAAACAAGGGAGGATGGAAGGAAGAAAGGAAGGAAGGAAGAGAGGAAGAGAGGGAGAGAGGGAGGGAGGGAGGGAGGAAAGAAGGGAGGGAGGGGGAGAGAGAGAGAGAGGGAGGGAGAGAGGGAGGGAGGGAGGGAGAGAGGGAGGGAGGAAGGGAGGAAAGAAGGGAAGAAGGGAGGGAGGGTGGGAGGAAGGAAGGAAGGAAGGAAGGAAGATGTGCAAAATGGATAAAGAATGAAATAGGAAAATCAGTGATAACCATGAAGAAAATAGTACAATAAGGAAAACAAATTGTAAAAAGGTTCAAGAGTCAGCAGGATATGAGGAAACAGGCCTTACATATAGATTACTCAGACAACTTAGGGGGGTAAAGGAAAAAGGCCAGAGTTTGACTCAGTCATAGAGATAAGTTTTATTTGTTTTTAATAGGATGTTAATAAGACATGTAAGTTTAATCACAAGACCTAGATTCAATTTCTGCTCTGCCACTTACTGTCTTTGTAACTAACACTTGTCACACAATTCCTGTGAGCCCCAGTTGTCTCATTTGTAATCAAAGGGGCTAGGCCTATTAATACGTGCTTCCCCATAGGGTTATTGTGAAGATCAAATTCTAAGTTTTTTGTGAAAATGTTTTGGAGAAATCTAAAAGGCTAAACACTTTTAATGCATTATTTTTAGCTCCATTTTATGTGTAAACATGAAATATAATTAGGCAAAATGATAAAAAGAACCTAAAATACCTTATTCTCTCTGGTTTAATTAACGGGTATTTAACGAGTGCATGAGGTAATGTACAAAAGATGTATCAGTGTAAGGTACAGCTCTTTACTCTTGCTTGTAAATTACTAGAGTTACTGAAGAAACATCAAGTTGCTGAAGTTTTCCATCTCCCATTATTATATTGATAAACAGAGAACGATTACAATTTAGGCTGGAAGTGATCCTCAAGTATCACCCTCCCGTGTGTGGGGAGCTACTAATTAACCTTTTAATAAGGATATTATATACCATGTAGGAAGATTAATTCTAGATCATTATTTTGTAAGTAACTGGAAAGACTGTACTTTGATTTGCCTTCTTGATCAATGCATTTCTCACAAAATTTGAACCACAACACTAAAAATAATTGTCTCGTGAAATTTTCAAACACATACCAATAAGTTTAAACACCATTTTTTCTGAAAAGAAAGCAGTTAAACTAGCTTATAGCTGAGTTGTTGTTATTTTTTTAAAAAGACAAGGACTCTTCTCATAGCTCTTATGATAGATGCCATCTTTGAGATGCTGTGATCCCATAAACATGAACTTTATTACCTCCTGAGCTACAGAGGAGAATACTGGAGTCAACAGAACAAAGATTATTGGAATAAACTTTAGTTCACATGGATCCATTATGTGAACTAAAGGAGAAAAAACAGTCTTAACACTCAAACGTTGGTTACTCAGAAGCGGCTTCATAAAACAAGTTGGCCAATTTCAAACTGACCTCATTTAAGGAGAGTCCTCTTTAGTTTGCACTGTAAAAATAAAAATGCCATGCTCCTGAAATATCTCAGATCTGCCATGTTGTTTCTAATAGGAAAGACAGTGAGAATGAACCTGCCAAGAGGTACACGGAGGAAAAATTAGAAAACAAGATGATGCACAGAAACCCACAGTGAAGCACTATGTTGTAAATCATGCTGCTGTGTTCCTTCTCCACACATTTTGATATAGTCTTAAAGTTGAGCAGACCTCCAGAAGACCTGAATAGAGATTTTTGCAAAGAAGACATACAGATGGCCAAAAGGCACATGAAAAGATGCCTACCATCGTTAATCATCAGGGTAACATAAATCAAAACCACAATGAGATATCAGTACACATCTGTCAGAATGGCTATCATCAAAAAGACCACAAATAACAAATGATGGCAAGGATATGGAAGAAAGAGAATCCTTGTACACTGCTGGTCGGAATGTAAATTGGTGCAGCAACTGTCAAAAACAGTATGGAACATGCTCAAAAAACAACTACCGTTTGAAATAACAGTTCCACTCCTAGGCATATATTGGAATAAAAGGAAAACACTAATTTGAAAAGATTCATGCACCTCAACTTTCATAGCTGTGTTAATTACTATAGCCAAGATAAAGAGCAACCTAAGTGTCCATCAACAGATAAATGAATAAAGAAGATGTGATATATATGTATATATATATATATATATATATATATATATATATATATATATACACACACACACACAATGGAATATTACTCAGTCATAAAAAAGAATGAAATATTGTCATTTGCAACAACATGTATGGAACTGGAGGATACTATGCTTAATGAAATAAGTCAGACAGAGAAAAGACAAATACCATATGTCATTGCTTACATGTAGAATCTAAAAAATAAAACCAAAAAATGAATATAACAAAACAGAAACAGACTCACAGATATAGAGAACAAACTAGTGGTTACCAGTGAAGAGAAGGAAGAGGGAAGGGACAAGACATGGTTAGGGGATTGAAAGGTACAAACTATATATAAAATGCATAAGCTACAAGGATATATTATACAGCACAGGGAATATAGCCAATATTTGATAATAACTTTTAAAAGAGTAGAATCTATAAAAATATTGAATCACTATGCTACACACTTGAAATTAACATAATATTGTAACTATACTTCAATTAAAAAAAAAAAGTTGAGTAACCCCTCAAAGGGACCAGTAATAGAGACATAGCCATAATAACAGAAAGCAGTGCTGCCAACATCTCTGCTTTCAAGAACCAGATATAGCTCTAGAATAAATGCATGCTCAAAACATATTTATTTTGATTGTCTCTCAGAGGTTGCAATAAATGGTTTCTCTCTGAGAAAATAATTACTGAGAGTGTTTTAAAATCTCTTAGATCCTAAAAGAAGTGTAGTGTAAAACATCTGACTAGGACACCTGTCTTTTTAAAATATACGGACATTTGCTTATTTAACATTAATGACTGACTGCTCAAAAACTGGTGTACAGATTAAATTTTGCGAGTGTCTTGGTTCATAGATTTGGTCTGCAGAATCGTACAGTGGTTCATTTCAGAAATTGTTTTTATTCATGAGAAAAAGATAAAAGATAGTCTGGCAGCCAGAAATAATTGTGATTTAAAAAAAATTTTTCAAGTGTTTACTCATGGTATCTTCCCAGTGAAAGGCAGCATCACTCAATTCAAACTGACTGAATTTCAGCCCAATGATCCTAAAGGAGAGAGGGGTCTCAAAACACTAGACTTTTAAATTTTTTTGGAGTTTTGGCATAAACCAACTGCAGACTGTAAATTGAACACACGGCATCTGCCTATAGTTTTCTGCTTCTGGAGAACTGCTAGCATGTTGATGAACAATTATTACATTGGTGACAAGTAACAAGTGTTTTCTTGCTATTTTAAAACTCATGCATCTAGTTTAAAGCTATCTCTTCCTTCCTCCCTCCCTCCCTCCCTCTGACCTGACCCTTCCTTCCCACCTTCCTTCCTTCCTTGCTTCTTTGCTTCCAAATAGGAATTTGGAAATATATCAACTGAGAACATTTTATGTGAGAAAGAAAGGGTAGATTGACAATAAAATTGCTAATTGAAACCTGCTAATTTACTGGTGTGGTTAAATAACTATTGGTTTTTTTATTTAATCTTAAGCCAAACAGATTTGGAGGGCCTGTCAAATACATATTTGGATTACCTTTTAAAGGCTTGAATTGATTTAAGCTTTATTTGTAATAAATAGTCTCCATGGTTCTAGTCAACTAATGTCTAAACCATGCTTTCAAAACTTTAGGGCACTTATTATTTATTTCTGACAAGATACTCACTAAATCTCTAAATATTGCCTCTCAGTTTATGAACAGCTCTATGTTCTTGTCAAAACAAAATCTAAATTACTGTGTGCATAAGGAGGGGAATAGCAACAGGAGTACACTACACAGAGATGACTGGATTTAGAAATCTGTAATTATTTTCTTGATGCCCCCCTCTTCCCCAACTAGAACCAATATGCTGAAAATATATTGTTTGTTTTTTTTAATTTTCCAATTAAGTTAGAAGAGCTTTCAACTCCTCAGAACCACTGCTTTCTGGAAGATATGAAAATGGGATACCCAATCATCTTATTCAAGCACTGGGAAAAGTATTCCTGATAAAGTCTAATGTTAAAAGCCAATGATCACACTATGTCTTGGACAGAGTTATGCCCAATTATCACTGACTCCAGGAAATCCTTGCCATTCTTCTTTCTTAACTGAACTGCCATTAGTGCCTGAAATGAGGGAATTATAAAATTCATTTGATCACAACTGATACAATGAACTGTTCTCGCAAATGTGTGGAGGATCACTAGATATCCTCCAAAATCTGCTCTGACCTTCCACACTAATCAATTTGTTGCCTGGGAGCCACTGGCCAGACAGGGACTATGTTATCCAGTTGACCTTGCAGCTAGGAATAGTCACATGACTAGTTTTCATCATGGGAATGGTGCAGAATCGGTTCATACCACTTCTAGGCTGAAACATTTAAAAAGTGGTTGTGCCTCCTTAGCATACTTCTCCCCCTTCTGCTGCCTGGAATGTTCAAGAGAAGAGTGACCTTATCCACTGAAGATAGCAGAGCCACTCTCAGTCTGGGTCCCTGAATGACTGAGGACAGCAGTGTCACCTGTCATATCACAATAGCTGATCACATGAGAGAGAAATAAAAATTAAGTCACTGAAAGTTTCAGGTCTTTTTGTTACAGCAACTAGCACTGCACCCACAAAAACTTCAAGAAAGTAGATCCTTTAAAAGAATCCGCCAACAGTGACAATACCAAATGCTGGTGAGGATGTGGAGTAACAGGGATTCTCATTCACTGCTGGTGGGAATGCAACCACTTTGGAAGACAATTTGGTAGTTTCTTACAAAACTAAACATATTCTTATCCTATGATGCAGCAATAGCTCTTTTTTCCATTTACCCAAATGAGTGAAACTCAGGTCCACACAAAAACCTGCACGTGAATGTTTATAGCAGCCTTATTCATAAATGTCAAAACTTGGAAGCAATTAAGATATCCTTCAATAGCTGAACAAATAAACTGTGGTATATCTATACAATGCTATATTATCCAGTGATAAAAAGTGAGCTATCATGCCACAAAAAAGACACAGAAGAACTTTAAATGCATGTTGGTAAGTGAAGGAAACAACTATGAAAAGGCTACATACTGTATGATTCCAGCTACGTGACATTTTGGAAAAAGTAAAACCATGGAGACAGTAAAAAAATCAGTAGTTGACAGGAGTTATGAGGGAGGAAAGGATGAACAAGTGGACGACAGGAGAAGTTTAGGCCAGTGAACCTAGAGTTCTGTATGATACTCTAATGGTATTTAGATACATGTCATTATACCTTGTCAAAAGCCATAAACTATACAATACAAACAATGTAGTTTGACTGACAAACTATGGACTTTAGTTAATAATAACGTAACAGTATTGACTCCTTAGTTTTAACCTATGTACCTTATTAATACAAGATGTAAATAATAGGAAAAATGGTGGGTGAGGGGAAGGATTAAAGAATATATGGGGGAATTCCCTGGTGGTTCAGTGGTTAGGACTAGGTGCTTTCACTGCCGTGGGCCCAGGTTCAATCCCTGGTTGGGGAACTAAGATCCCACAAGCTGCATGGTGTGGCCAACAACAACAACAAAAAGAATATAGCTTCTCTATACTTTTTGGATTTTTCCATAAACCTACAACTGCTCTAAAAAAATCTTATTAATAAAAAAAATCTGTTCTTTCTTTTCATTATTAACACATCCATACTCACACACATTTATATACAACAGGACTTGCTGAGGAAATGAGGAGGAGCATAATGAAAGGAACTTAAATTGACAGAAAGAAAAGTGATGAAACTAGAACAAGGAAAACATGAAAAGAGAGGAGTTGAAGTGTCCGTGAGAGGACAGTGAGAGCGTAGAACACATTTATGCTTAGGTGGAGAAGAAGATTTAGAGAGAGATGTTCATGGCTGTCATCTCATCCTAGCTGTTTATTGTCTGCTCATTTGTAAGTGGGAAACTCCAAAGTGGTGCTAGATCTCCAAGATCACTAGATTTCTCATGACCTCTTCAACTATAATCAGTGAAGCCCTATACCTCTAGCCTAAACCACATGCAAAAACAATTTTACCAAAGCAGTATTTAAATAATATTATTTGATTGTTTATTTGCTGCTATAAGCACTTTCACTTATTTACATACTTTAATAATTCCTATTTTAAAGATAAGGAACTGCAGCTCACAGAGTTACATAACTTGCCTAAAGTTGTACCATGAGTTGAGAACTTGCATTTGAACTCTAGTGACTTAACCCCAGAATCCACAATCCTATCCAACACAGAAGCTTGCCTCCTGGACTCCTGGCATCCATGTGTTGCCACAGTAATGACTGAACTTCTGGAAAAGACTCCTGCTTAGCCATTCAGTTCCTATCAACACTTTATATAGAGCCCCCCTATAAACCCCAAGTTTAACCTCACTAATTCCTCTGTCATTTCTGCATTGTTCCTCTTGTACAAAGCAAATCACATTGGCCCTTGCTCCAAAAGACCATTTGCCTAGATCTACAGCAGTGAAGCCTGTGTTACTTCTTGTATTTGACTGACAAGACCACCA
The DNA here is from genome assembly GCF_949752795.1 of Hyperoodon ampullatus. Lineage (NCBI taxonomy): Eukaryota > Metazoa > Chordata > Mammalia > Artiodactyla > Ziphiidae > Hyperoodon > Hyperoodon ampullatus. The sequence continues at coordinate 78,937,541 of NC_136917.1, read as the reverse complement.
AGTAAGCAGAGCCTGAGTCAGCAATACCTGCTTAAACTAAGCCTTAATTTAGAACTTGCACAATTCTTGCTTGAAAACATCTCAATAGATGGTCCCTATTCTCCCTCCCACCCCACTAGCCCTACATCAGATGTTCCAGCATTTCTTACAGCCATCTCCATGCTAGTTATTGTACCTGAATGTGGATACCTTGGAATTCATTGTAAGATATGATAGCCCGGGATCGGGAACCATCACTTCGACAACATGACTTCCTATGGGGTCAAATTGCATGGCAAAAATTGTCTAAGCAACATTGAGGAGCTCCTAATGAAGCTCTGAATAACACAGACATGCTTAAGGAAGACAAGTAAGGCATGCTTATTAACCAGTCTAAGAATAAAGTAAATTTTGTTAGCTCTTGACCCAGATTTTCAGATGCATATATAATTTATTGGTTCCATGGGTTGCTTTAGCCCTGCTCAAAGCCCTAGGGTTAGTTCTGGATGACTTGTGTGGTCTGATTTTTGTTTTTAGATTTGTAGTTTTCTGTTTGTTTAGTTTAAAACCTTTACAGATGGATTTTTATAGCTTTTTAAAAAAATAATTTCTCTATTTTTTTTTTCGGAGATCAGAGTGCATGGAGCTTAAGAGGGTTTTTTTCCCTGATGTGGGTCAGCAAAAATATTGCTTGAGAAGATTTCAAGACTTTCATAGAACATATACAGTTTGCTGAAAAGGGTTTTCAGCAAAATTATTTAAAGAAATCAAAAATATCATAAATTCTCAAATTCATATAAACCTACAGTTATACTGCTACAGCCTCAGTGTCTCAAAAGAACTTAAGACAAGAGGAGCTCAATAAATGGTACCTACTTTTAAGTCAGAGATCTAACACCTGGAGTTTGGGTTATCTTCAATGGTTCCAATCATAAAAACAGTTTCATAACACTGGAGACTCATGGGAGTACTACTGCCCCCTAAGTGCATTGATGATATTCACTAATGGTATTAATCCAGCCACTATGAACGTGCACTGATCCACTTCCATGTGCTAGTACCCTGTGAGTTCCCGACCAGCAGTGCCTATAGAGAATTAGTCCAAAGACAATATGGGCACAAAATGATGTCCAGTAAATTGGTGCCTACATGGAACCAGAAGTATAGTCCGGGTTTCATAGAATAACCAGAATAAACAGCATCTGAAATTTCAGCAAATCACCTCACCTGGTATAAAATTTCTTCCAGAATAAATGCTAAACCATGGAAACCAACTTCAGCATGTATTTTGGGTGTTCTGAGAGTCAACTTCCCATGTGGGGCTGGGAGGTCCCCCCCACCGACACCAACAATCGATTCTCAGACACCGGCAGAGTGTTCATTCTAACACTACCTACCTAAAGACAGCATCAGATTTCACAGGTTAAGGGCTCAGTCCTACAAGACTCCCCTGACCCCCACCACCACTTCAGACACAAGCTGCGAGCCCAAAAAGGTGTTAACCCATGCTTCTAACCTACCAGCTATAGAATGGAGGTTCCAATGACCCCCTCCTACTCAGGATGCCAATTCCAAGTCTAGGTTGTCACCTGTACTTCTGACCAACTGACTATAGATCAGAGGTTCTCAAGATCTTCTCCTCGAGTTTGCTTAATTATTAGAGTGGCTCACAGAACTCAGAGAAGCATTTTACTCAATAGATTACCAAAAACTCAGAAACAGGCAGGTGGAAGAGACGCACAGGGTAAGCTATAGGGAAAGGGCTCAGAGCTTCCAAAGCCCTCTCTAGACTCCTGACTCTGCCCGGTCGCCAAGTGTTCACCAATCCAGAAGCTCTCCAAACCATCCTTTTGGGGTTTTATGAAGGCTTCATTACAAAGACGTGATTGATTAAATCATTGGCTGTTGGCGATTTATTCGGCCTGGGGGGGGTGTGGCAGAGGGGTGCCCTCTCCCCTTCTCAAAGGTCAGGGGGTGGGAAGGAAAGTTCCAATCCTCTATCACCTTATTGGCTCCATTTGCAAACAGCTTGCATTCTTAGGTGCTTTCCCAAAGTTGCCTGTTTAACATAACACAAGATAACTTTATCACTCTCAACCCTTAGGAAATTACAGGGATTTGGGGAGCTGTGAGCCAGGCACTGTGGATGAAGACCAAAAATATATGAGAAATACACTTTGGTCATCTGAATGACCAAATAAATATTTTTAATAAATCACAGTACTGCAGATATATGGTATATGCACAATATCATTCTACACTGGATCAATAAAAGGTAACTTGAGCTAACTTTTAAAAAGCCATAGCTAGTGAGAAGAAGCCGCATGGCACAGGGAGATCAGCTCAGTGCTTTGTGACCACCTAGAGGGGTGGGATAGGGAGGGTGGGAGAGAGATGCAAGAGGGAGGAGAAATGGGAATATATGTATATGTATAGCTGATTCACTTTGTTATACAGCAGAAACTGACACACCACTGTAAAGCAATTATACTCCAATAAAGATGTTTTTAAAAAAAGCCATTATGCTGCTGATTGTGTACCTGTTAGTTTGTGGTTACTTATCTGCTAGCCACGCCCATTACACAAGGAAGTGAGTTCTTAGCTTTAGACCTCCATAGACCAATAACTTCCTGATTTCTCAGCACTATCTCTAAAGGATATATGGATTTAAAGTCTAGAAATGGGAAGTTGGGGTTTTTTGTTTCATTTGTGGGGACAAGTCATCACATGACTTCATCAATGAGCCAATTAACAATACTTACATAGACAAATGTTGAGATAACACAGTAATACATGCCATAGAGTTAAAGCAAGCTAAAGAGAAACACCATAGCCATGGGTCAGGCTCACCCTATTATACTGAGTTACTCCATTCAAGTACTTCAGAACCTACATGACACTCAGGATTATGGCTAATAAATGAGAGTTTAGGAAATACATGAAGGCCCTAAAAATGTCTTAAAGGGCCATTTGAAGTAAACATCCCCATCCTTTATTTATAAAGGAAACATTTAGTATGTTCTCAAGGAGGAGTACAAACCTATTTCTGTTTTGAAAAATGAAACTTATTATTGATTTACATATGATTACAAATTTTGAGTTGATTTCCAAAGTAATCAACATTACCTCATGATTTTTTCCAGAATTTTCAAAGGAAGAATAAATTTTGTACCGATTTTTGTGCACACAGGCAAATAGCATGCATAATATATAAACAATGACTCTTTAGTATTTGCTGGTTTTCTGGTTTTGCTTATTAATAACTATTGTTTCCACTCACACTTTGAAATAGCAACATCTTGAAGAATCATAATAAAGGCATAATTTCTAGTCCAGTTCACAGATATTCTAAGGAAGTGTACTAAACATACATAATATCTGTATAAATTGTATGAAATGTGTATCTGTAGCCCTGCAGAAATAGCAAAGACCCAGGTTGCTGATTCTGTGCTTCGCTGCGTTCAGGGCAAGTCATCTACCAAAGTAATGAGGTAAATGACAGAAAACTTAATATTAGTTTTGTGAGGCCCATTCAAACCTTTTTTCTCATAAGAAAATGTTTTTGTGGTTTTATTTAAACTAATACCACCTCTTCAAAGATATCACTCTTTGGGTTCATGTACATGAAACTAGACTACTGCGGTAGAAAAAAGTGTTGCACTATCCAACATGAACCTTAGCCTAAAGCAAAACTGAAGCCTCTATTTGGTTAAGCTGAACAGCTTTTATGAAAGCTGATAGCAGTTGATTTCTTTTTCAACAATTGATTTTTATTATATTCCATAGTCCCTATATTCCAGGGACTCAAAGTGAATTTAAAGATTATCTGCAAGGGCTTCCCTGGTGGCGCAGTGGTTGAGAGTCCGCCTGCCAATGCAGGGGACATGGGTTCGTGCCCTGGTCCGGGAAGATCCCACATGCCACGGAGCGGCTGGGCCCGTGAGCCGTGGCCACGGAGCCTGCGCGTCCATAGCCTGTGCTCCGCAACGGGAGAGGCCACAACAGTGAGAGGCCCGCGTACCGCAAAAAAAAAAAAAAAAAAAAAAAAAAAAGATTATCTGCAATATGTATTCTTAGAAGAAAAATGATTCTCTTAAAAAAGGTGGTTTGGGAACTGTTTCTGTAAATGTATCTCACAGTCTAATATCATGAGTAAAAAGGAATCGCCATGCATTTTCAGTGCGGATCATAGCAAAAAAATGGATAATGACAAAAGCGATTTTCATAGCAACATAAATATACTAATTATAATAGAAAATATGAATATGGAATTAATTGTGATACTGGAACATAGAATAAAGAGAATGTTTTTCTCTTGTAATCATGTTTTTGCCTGTGACTCTTCCATTGTTTGCCAACTGCCTCTTACTCATGTCACACTTAATTTCCCTCTTTTGGCCCGTGCTGAACTCTCTTGTGTGTGGGCAGGAGGAGTAGCTGTGACACTCTAAACATGTCCCATTACCTACTCTAATATACCAATTTTACATCCTGTCTGCTACAGGCTTAAAAGCGGACAGGACCTTCAATGAATTGTTTCTTCTCCAGAAAGCACTATTGGCTATACCGACACTTCAGAAGACAGCTTCTGGTACATTAGTGAGTCCTTAACCCTGAACTCAAAAAGCTTATTTCTGATCTGAAAATGACCTACCACCTTGGGGACTTGTGGTCCTTTACGGGACACTGAGATGTTGTCTAGGCTTATGCTTGAGCCTATGCAACCCTTGTGACCTCTCTTACCTGTCACTCATTATTTGCTAGGAAAAATTGATTGAGAATAAAATTAGTTTAAAAAAATCCTACTATTAATTTAATAATGTAGAAGTGTTATCATTCCTGCCCTCTAATACCATCCAACATAGTGCCATTTCCCAAGTTACTGTAGTTCATTAGCTGAATAAAAGCAAACCTTCTGGTATAAATTTTTTTAGATAAGTTCACCTTTCTCAAGGAACAAATGAAAAGGGCAAAGCATGACAATTTCTCATTTTATAATGGGAAATTTATTCAAGACTTTTTTTCCCATTTACCACTGAAGACACATTACAATTAAATGCCTTCATTTGCACATAAGTAGCCTACAAACCCTTTATTTTTTTAATTCTCCAGGTATTTACAGTGTGTTTCTCTCTAGCTATTTTAAGTTTCATTTTTATTCTCTTCACCTATTAAGAAGTCTGACTCAGAATCTAGATTAAGAGCAGCAGTGACATCAAAACTTGGCTGATGCAGAATGATTTTCATTGTCTTGCATAGGTAATCAAAATCAAAATAAGCGAAGAAAACAAGTTGTAAAAGAAATCTGTGTATTTCTACTCTCTGATTATCAATATGCTGATTAACTGAATACTCATTTTTCATGACAATGTTGACAGAAAATAAGAAACTAAAAATTAAGGAAAAGAAGTTTATTTCTAAATGTTCTATTATGTCTTTGGTAGAAAAGCATTTATTCATCTTAAAACTGAAAAAATTCCTATCACCTAAACAGTTTAGAAGGCTGTGTACACATTCTCCATTACATTATATGCCTTCTCTTTTCACTTATATAGATGTGGTTGGGTTTGCTCCTGGAATTAAAAGGAAATTGTCATGATATTTTTCATTGTGTTAATAACCAGCATCTTTGTAGTTGCCCCTTAGAGGTCTAGAACAGAAATATACTTTATACTTTTTTAGTATAAATATTTCAGTTTTATCATTCAGTTTCCCAAGCTGAAAATGAAATACCAATCATTGTGCAATACTATAAAGACATAAGCTGAGAGTTTGAAAATGTGGGTTCTAATGCAGGTCTCTTTAACCTTGAAGAAGACTAATAACTTCTCTGGGTTCCCATATTCTTCAAAGTTCTATACAAATATGAGTACTGTTATCATTATACATTTACCTATAAAGTGAAAGTGTTGAGCTAAATGATCTCTGAGATTATTCCTATCTCAGAAACTATGACCATTTACTCAAATATAAATAGTACTGATTTCCATTATTTCAATTAATTTCACAAGGAGCATGCACAAGAACAATTACCTTATACAAATCGTTAAATAGACAATATATTCCATATCACAGAGAATATTCTGAATATTAATATTCAACATGAGTGTAGAATCTGATTTGAATTTCTCCTTGATTTTAAGAAGATGAAGATTATTTCCATAGGTCATTTGAAAGGTAATTTTCCTAGATTTTCTTTCAATAAAGGCATTAGTTTTACCCACTGTTTGAACTCTAGGTCACCTCTCTAAAGGTAATGAGTAGAAAAATTAATTTTCAAAAAGAAATTCTTTAAATTCTTAATTTTATAAAGTTAAGTTTTTCTTGCTGGGTTTTTTCCCCTGTATTTCTTAATTAAATCTATACCATCTGATTACTGCTTTGCAAACTTTCGAAAACTATAAAAGCCTTTTTTAAAACAAACTCAAGTTACGTAAAAGAACGGTAATGAAATATGTGTGAGACAGACTACCACACACACCAGACAAATTTATGATCAAATGTCACCAGAAACTTTTCCAAAATTCCTGAATATACACAGAGTCAGTGATAGTGAAGATGGAGGATTTTTGTAGAGAAAGACCTTTCATAGTGCTTTTCCTATATTCTCCCTCCATATGGAAGATTCAAGGGAGATGCACATCATGCACCTTCGCATTAAGGTAAGCTAGGAAAGCTTCAGGGGAATGATTTAGAGATCTTGGCCTTGCGTATTCTGAAATTTTGAGGGGCACAGGAATTAACATCTGACTATCATTTATAAAACTAAAGCAGCTAAGAATTTGCATCTGACTCTCAAACAAGAAAATCTAGAGAACAAGACAGGAGGTGACTAAGTGTCCTCAATGATAGCACCAGAAGTGTATGATCCATGTTGGGATCAATCTGCTGCTGCATTGGGACCAGTTCTAAGTTAGTCCAAGGTAGGCATGTGAGTTTCCTGTGGAAGAGATGAGGCCATACGAAGAGTCAAACAGCAGAAGACCTGAGCAGAAAGAACCCAGATGCCTACCACCAAACACCAAGAGTTGAGAAATTAATGCAAAGATAACACAGGGAATAGAGCTGAATAAGTGTCAGCCCTCCAGTCAAGGGCCCTGCAAAAAAAAAAAAAAAAAAAAAAAAAACCTATGAAGAAGCTATAAGAATGCTCCAGGAGAGAAAGATTCAGGTTTCATTTTCATCAAGACCAACTAAGAACTTCAGCTTTAACCATCTTTGAAATCAGTGGTTCCTTCAGTATCTTAAATTTTACATTCTAAAAATTGTATTGAATCACTGTTTGCAACTTAAAGTAGTATTAGGACTTAGCTATTTGTTATCTAGAAAAGAACATAAAAGGCGTGAGATCAGCTAGAGTTACCATCTAGGGACAAGGAAAGATTATCCCATTGAACCAAGCTTCAAGACAATGGAAGATAAAAGTAAAATTGCATTTTAATTATTCATGAGTTGTGCTTGTCCAGGGCCCTGCCCACTATCCCAATCTCACTGCTCTCAGTATACTTCCAAAGAAACTCCACCTTTCACCAAAAATGATTTGAAAGCCATGTTGTATATCATCACTACAGGAAAAGACATTTTAAATATTCAAAGTCAAACAAATGGATTCTTATGTAATGACCCAATATGTAAAATATTGCTGACATAGAATTTTTAAATCAAGGTATAAAATCAATAGTTAAGTTTAAATTTGTGCTTATAAACTTCAACAGAATTTCTAGATACTGTGAAAATTTGGAGCCAGAAAACTCTCCTGACTTAGAATATGGTATATGAGAATACCCCAAATCAGTCTATTTACCCCCAACAAAATCACGTAAAAGGAAAAACTTCTTGCAAGGCAAGGACATTGACTCTTAGATGGGAAAGAAGGTAAAAATATGAATTTGTGGAAAAAAGATACACTACACACAAAAGTGCAACAAGTAGACTTCAAAGCAGGAATAAAATCAAAACAAGATCATTTAAGATATAGAGTGGCTTGTGGGCTTTAACTAATGGAACTGTCTTTCTTACAACTGTGATATATTTAATTCCATTTAAATAAGATTAGTAACCATCCAAACCAGCAGTCAAGGGCATTCTAAGGAACAAAAAAGAATTTATTTAACTTCTATATATAGAACTTCCTTCAAACAAGTTCAGATTTACCTTTGTTCTCCTCAAATATTTTAAAGAACACATTTAGGAAGTATTTGACAGAAATCAGTGAGAAATGAAGATTTGTTATATAGTGTTTAATTGCATATATATATTTCAATCCGTGCCCCCCCCCAAGATTTAGTTACATAGATTGTCTCTAGTTGTACTCATAATTAGAGAAATTAAACCAATGACACAATGAATGGACTGTTCACCTGATTTCACATTCAAAAAGAGATGACTCATATACTTTGATTTTAAACAATAAAGAAGTTTCAGGTTTCTTTGTACAAAAGGAAGTGTTTTATATTAAACGAAATTATTGAGACTCATTACCTTTTCTATTTAAATGTAATCTTAACTTTATTCTATTTTTCTCCAAAAAACCCTTGTAAATGAAGAAAAAGATACAAAAGGAAAAAAGATCAGGAGAATGAAACAAAAAAGAAAATAAAACAAAAAAGAGATTTCAATTAAATGATTTTGTGAATTATCTGAAAAGAAATTAACTGACAACAAGATTAGCCATTTAGGACTTTGACTAAACAAGATACAATTAAGAAGAGATTAAGTTTCAAAAGGCTACAATGATAGAATTGGAGGTCAAAGTTACACTAATTACTTATATTACTTATATCTAGTTTCTAAGCTCAATGGAAATGAAGTCAAAGCCAGCACCTGGTAAAATGTTAACAACTGCAGAGATGTTACCTAAAACAGTTAACAAAATTAATTTAGCTCATTTACTAGATAAACTGCTGCATGAAATACACACACGCGGAAACACACACATGCACACACACAGGCAAAGAGGTACATATGTATGCAGACACACACACAGATGCACACACAAAAGAGAACTGTCCTGGAATAATGGCTGCATTCACTTAGGGATAGGACTTCAGCAGTCCTCAGATAGTTCAGCTTCAGCAGGAACACTTCACTTCTCTGTTTAATCTTGCCCTGTATTTATTTTAAATCCATATTTTTTGAAGGAAGAATATTCACATCGTTTCAATTCATTTACACTTCACTAATAATCAAAATGTTGCTTTAAATATTCTTCTAGATATGTAAGAAACTATTTTCTCACTCTCTTCTCTTTTTTTTTTTTTTTCTTTTTTACAGTTGAAATTGTGCTTTGGTAAAAGGAAGCCAACTTGAATCTCAAATGATATATACACTCAAGTCTAAACTAAGCAGTAAGGCAGTTCAAACAGAACATCTATTTTCCAGGGCATTACTGATGTTAAAGAATTTATTCTCTATTAGGTTATCTGAGCACAATATGCACTTTAAAAATGTTGCAACAGATATTGAGACTGTAGATTTGATGGCTTACCAAAGATATTAAAATCTAGCTGGTAAATAACATGCATTTTAAATTGGTAAAATATTTGGGTATGATGCTCAGTGATGAGCTTGCAGCCCCTGTGGAGACACTGCAATCTGCTGTGCCACACTGAGCTGGTATTTGCAAGGGAGCTTTTTTCTCCCTTTTAAAATATGTTAATTTTACAAACCTAAAGAGCCCTGAATCCAAACACTAAGTACATAAAAATAATGATTCTGTTTACAACTTTTAGTCATGAATTTCTAAATAAAATTCAAGTGCATCTGTTTTCTAAAGGATATAGAGGTGTTTCCATTATTTTATGCTTATGAAGTTGTAACAGCAAGCATCAAATGCTACAGGGAAGTAGCATAGCTGACTATGCTAAGCCATTAAGTCATTATTTCTAGTACAGAACATGTTTAAGACAAATTTTCCTGCCACAGACTTAATCCATCTTACAGAATGTGTGAACTTTGAGGTCACAGACTGATACCCTGAATGCCAAATTCATTCTCAGACATGAGTTCTGTGGCCTCTATGGTGATAAAATATTTTACTGGTTCTGACATTTAAAAATTGGGAGATTTTGCACAAAAAATTTAGATTTCTAAACTTTTTGAAAAACTGGGGATGTCTGGCAACATGTGGGTTGGCATTATTTTAGACAATAAGCAGCAGAAGCTAAGTAGTGGTTCCTCTTTTATAAGGTAATTTACACTCCAGTACACTCCAGTCACAACTGTCCCCTATTTTCTTGCAATTATGAAGGTGAAAATTAGTTACTATTTATTACAAGTGTTTGGTATTGCCTCTTTTATCTTAAAAGTTTCTCACTATACTCATTTATTTTATTGCCTACTCCCTATGAGGGGTGCTTCACACCTCTTTTATCTATTCAATCTCTTCCCATGAAATCCATACGACCTTTATGACCACTTAATGTTTCACTACTCACTCAAAAAATATTTAACGTTGGGTGACCTGCATTATCATATATCTTATAATATGTATTTTCTCTCTCCCCTAATAAACTGTAAGCATTAGAAGAGGGATTATCCCTTATCAGGTATTTGATAACCCAACTTTTACAGTATGTCCAAAATAGAGTAGATTCTTGATAAATGTTTTGATGATACTATTATTGGTGGTGCTGTTAGCGTTGCAACTCAAATTCTGCTTCAGTCATCATCTCTAAAACTTTCCCAGAGCCTTGAGGTGATGTGAATGTTAATACAACCTAGAAATATTGGGACTTCAGAAAAGGGATAAAGGGGGTGGAATAATACTCATTTGCAAATATAAAATATACTTACACGATACAAAGCATTATAGTATTTAAAATAATCAGATTGTTTCAAAAGTCTAAAATAAAATTGACATTCTATGGCCTTAGACATTTATACAGGAAATCTGAACACTAGATTTCCCATCATTTCATGTTTAGAGTCACTGGTATTGAACTTGCCTTCCACTCTAAAGAGCAACACACAACATATATGAGGCAAATGTCTTAAGACACTAAACAACAGGCAACAAAGGTTCGTAATACTTGAGAAAAAGAGAAGACACAAAGTGGACTGCCACACACATGCTGGTTCTCTGTCAGGGAGTACTTCCTGTCATATAGCAGGGAGGGAGAGCCCAAACAGACCATCAATTTACGGAGCTGAGAAAGCAGAAATCAGAGGTCGTGATCTTGGTTCAGGGCAGGTGGTAAACCAACTAGGAGGTCATGGATTGAGAGATCAATAGAAGAGCTGAGATAATAAACTTCCCACACATCTGTCTGACCAATACACTATACATGATTGTGGGAAAGTCATGAAGCACAACAAAATCGAAAGCCATGGGAGACCTGAGAACTTGCAGACTTCCAGTATGCTCATCATACACAGCCTGGGTAGCAGAAAGCAAAAACATTACAGATTTAAGATGTCTGAGCATGCATAACCTCTGCCCAAGCCCCAGTCAGTGGCTGAGCATTCAACCACACAGATGCAAGGCCTATCTCTCGGAAGGCAGAGAAAGAACTGAGCAGCAGCTACACACTTCTATGGGGAGATGGACTCTGCTGTTTAAGTCAAGGCAAGTTAAGGAAACAAACAACACCCAAAAACTTTTGGAAAAATTTAAAAAGGAATCCAAAGTTGCTCCAACATACTACTGACAGTGTTTAGTTTTCAATCAGAAAGCAGTAAGTGTGACCTATACCCATACTCAGGAAACAAAGCAGTCCATGGAAACTGGTCTATTCTCTGCTTCCCCAGCTCAGTGAAACCACTTTGCATGAGAACTCAAAGCAGCTAATCTAAATACGTTCAAAGAATGTGTTATCACTGAGTCAACAAATGGGGTTATCAGCAGAGAAACTGAAACTACCCAAAGAACCAAATGAAAATTCAAGAGATTAAAAGTAATTGAAGGGAAAGTTTCACTAGATGGGCCCAAGGACAGATTTGAGATGGTAGAAGTTAGCAACAGTGAACCCAAATAGAAATCACTAAAATTATCCAATCCCAAAACAATGAATCTTGAAAGCAGCAAGAAGAAAGTACCACATATTACATACAGAAGAATAATATGATTAACACTCAACTTCTAACCAGAAGCACTGTAGACCAAAAAGAAGAAAACTATCAACCAAGAATTATATATCCAATGACACTATCCTTTAATAAAAGTGAAAACATTCCCAAAAGTCTTGTGTGCACTCTCTCACCCCCAACACACACGTGCACGTATATATATATATATATATATATATATATATATATGTTTTCTGTGTATATATATTTTTCTTTCATTAATGCATTTTAAAAACCATTTGACTGTTTAAAGCCCAATTATAACGTTGTATTGTCAGGCTCATAACACAGATGAGGGAGGAAATTGTTATAAATTATATTTTCAATAAATAGTGCTTTTAATAAACATAGTATTTTCAGTAAATATAGTATCTCAATAAATGGTGCTAGAACAATTAGATATTCAAGTGCAACAACACAAAACTAAACAAACCTCAATCTTAACTTCAGGACACAACCAAAAACTTCCTAAAAATGGATCACAAACCTAGCTGAAATGCCTAATATAAAACTTGCAGAAGAAACATAGTAGAAAAATGTGTGACTTGGTTAGGTGAAGATTTATCAGGTAGTACATAAAAAGCAGGAATTTTCGAAATAATTGATAATTTGAACTTTGTCAAAATTGAAAAATTTTGTTCTTTAAAATGTACCATTAACAAAATGAAAAGGTGAGCCCCATTCTGAGAGTAAACATTTTCAAAAAATACATTCAATAGAGTAATTTTATCTAGAAAATAGAGAACACATACAACTAAATAATAAAAAGACCAATAGTTCCATTAAAAATGGACAAATTATTTGAATAGACATTCACCCAGAAAATATACAAATAGCAAAAAAGCACATGAAAATGTGCTCAATATCATTATTCATTAGGGAAATGTAAATTAAAATCATAATGAAATATCACTATATCCCAATGGCATGGCTAAAATTAGAAAGACTAACATTATCAAGTGTTGACAAAGATGTTGAAAAACTATTACACCCATACAATGATGTTTGGAATGTAAAATGGTGGAGTCACTTTGGAAAACATTCTAGAATTTTTATTTAAAGTTAAGTAGCTAACATACAATCCAGCAATTCTTTCTAGATATTTACCAAAGAGAAAAAACAAACAAACATAGAGCCACACCTAGTCTTGTGAGTATCCATAGCAGAAATACAGATAATACCTAAAAATTGGAAACAACTCAAATGTCCATCAACAGGTGAATGAACAAAATGAGGTACAACCAAACAATAGAAAACTACTCATCAATAAAAAATAATGAAGAATTGATGTACATAACAACATGGAAGTACCTCAAAATCATTATGTTATGTAAAAGAAGTCAATCACTAAAAACCACATATTGTATGATTCTATTTATATGAAGTTTCTAGAAAAGGCAAAATTATGACAGAAGACAAATCAGTTGTTCCTTGAGTTTAGGAGTGGGAGAGGAGTATTGACTTTAAAAGGATATGAGGGAAGTTTTTACGATGATGGGAATATTATAAATCCAGATAGCTGCTTGAGTGTACAAATGTACTAAAATTCACTGTACTCTTAAAATGGATGATTTTTATGGCATATAAATGATACTTCAACAAAAATGTTAAAAAAAATCATCCGGAAGATATGAAAAAATTCTCAACGTGTCAGCACCTAATGAGAGCTTCAAAACACGCGAAATATATATGACAGACGAAAAAAGAACAGGCAAAACCACATTCATAACTGACGAGATTAACACCCCTTCTTTATAACGATAGACCTGGTAGATAAAAAGATCAGTAAGGATATATAATATTTGATGGGAGTGTTGGTTACATAATCTTTACATTTGTCAAACTTGAACTGTGCACTCTGGATCTGTTCACTTCTCTATAAGATTTATCTTAACAATGAAAACCTGAACCATTTATGCAGACCAAAAGAACTAGATAAAAATGATCAGTAAATAGGTAAGTCAATGATGGAGAGTAACATGTCACAATATAGAAAAAGAAGAGCAAATGAAACCCAGATAAGTACTCTAACCTTTCTGAGATACTTTTCTTTGCACAGCCATAAAATGCACGTAGAGTCTAAAGCATTCATGGCATTAACAAAACTTCTATGACTGAAATGCTAATTTTTAAAAGAATACTGGAAAAGATGATACATTTGATTCCAAAAGCAAAGCAAACTTTTGGTATTACAGAAATACTATACACCATTTCACCAACTGATGCTAAATGGTAAACTGAATAAAACATATTTAAATCAATATAATAGACTAAGTATTAGTGTCTTTAATATGTAAAGAACTCAATAAAATCGATGAGAAAAAATTAATAACTGCAATAAAAACTAGAAAAACTATGATGCATAATCCCCAGTAGAAAAAAAATAGTACCTTATAAATACATGAAAAGATATTCATCTCTAGAGTAATCAAAAACAAAGTTAAAATATAATTGCATGACACTGAGTTAGTTAATGTATTACATATATTATTACCTACAGCTTTTTTTTTTAAGAAGTGCATTTAAATTGGCATTGTGTCTGTCAGAGGTCTAGCAGGAAAAAGATAGCATACTGAAACTGAATTATTAAAGGGAGGGTGGGAAGGAGGGAGACACAAGAGGGAAGAGATATGGGGATATATGTATATGTATAACTGATTCACTTTTTTATAAAGCAGAAACTAACACACCATTGTAAAGCAATTATACTCCAATAAAGCTGTTAAAAAATAAATAAAGGGAGTTTACTTGCAAACAGCAACAAAGAAAATCATCCCTACAATGGGAATAGTGGAAGAGATTGCCACATCTAGGCTGGGTAGGAACAAGGGAAGAGAGCAGTTGCTAGTAACCCCTGGGATGAGGGAGAACCGTGTAACACAGGCCAACTGACAGGAGCTATGGCCTTTATCCTACGGCCACTAGCAGCCCACCAGGAACAAAGAAAAGGGAATAAATACATGACCTCACTTTCTTCCTTCCCACTGATCTCCAGTGGATGCTTACTTTGCTTGAACTCAGCAAGAAGCCAGAGAGGAATGGAGATTCACAGGTCAGTCTTCTAGTGCAAAAGTCTTGTGGAGCACAGTGCAGAGTAGATATAGAGGGGCAAACATCAGATAACCTGCACAGACACACTCCTGCAAGGAAGGGTGGGAGGCTGCTGTAATTTTCAAAACCTTTCACAAGGTAATTTGATGATGCACATTAAGAGCCTCAAAAGTATTTTTTTTTTTGGCCTACGAGTTCTATTTCTAGGAATTTAACCTAAGGAAAGAATGTACACAACAATCTCTACACAATTATACTTACTGCAGAATTATTTATCATATAAATTTGAAATAACATTTCAACATTAAGTAAAAGCCATGTGATAGAACATCATTAAATATCATGCATGTTCTATAGAAACTATCTAAAGGCTTGGAAAACGGTTTACAAAAATTGTTAAATTCAAGAAACAGAAAGCAAAATTACCTATATAGTATGTGAGTACTCTGTGGACAGGAGCTGTGACTAGTTACCTCTGTGTATTTTCTGCATCTAGAACAGTGCCTGGTATACAGTATATGATATATGCAAATATATATGCAACAGGGAAAATTACAGAAAGTATTTCAAAAAGTTAACAGTGACTTTTTCTGGATGGTAGAATCAAGGCTGATGTTTGTTACTTCATACTTTTACTTTCTAAATTCTCCTTTATGATAAAAAAAATCCTTTAAAAAGGATCTTTTCTAATTTTTGAAGCATTATTTAGAAACCCTGCAAAAGTCTCCAAGATCCTGTGAGGTCTGCTCTGTTTCATCCCATTGAGGTCACTCCATCATCAGTGGGAAATCCCCTAGGGAATTCCAGAGACAAAGATTAAAATCTCAGAAAAAAATAATTAAAAATCCACTTCATCCTTCCACCAGCATTGGAAGCAAGGTTTTCATTCTTCCAGCAATTCTAGTTTCACATGTTTTCTGGGGCTGTACTGAGTCATCTTCTGTGGTGACAGGAGTCTTAGACTTGAATCTCTTTTCTGTAAAATGTTTAAAATAGTTCACAAAGATGGGAGTGAACTACCTTTAACAGCAGTTAGTGTGTAATGGAACCATTATAAACACTTTCAAGGACAAAGATTAAGAATTCTAAGAATCGTAAAAACCAAGCTCAAATTCTCCATATTACAGATTTGAAAAATGAAGCTCATTTCATTCAGAATTTGCTCTATTCTCATGGGACAGAAAGGACAAGAAGATTGGTTTGCTGAGTCCTGGTTTAGTGTATTGCTATTTTTGGTATATAAAAACCAGTTTCAGTGAAAGAGTTCAGCCATGCCAATCTGACTGAAACAAAAGGGTTACTTAATAGTAGGAAAACTGAGTTGAATTGGTCATTCAGAATTAATTTGCTCTGTGCATACACTCTAATTCAAATTAATTGATATATTTTTTAGATTGCCAGTTTCAAAATGTTCTTGGGAGCTTTTGGTTTCCTTGAAGGACCTGAGGGTTCAAAAGGGAGATATGTAAATCTAGGTCCAAGCAGGAGACAGAAACCACTCAGTGATTTAAACAGGAAAAGTTCATTAAATAAATTATTAAACCATGATTACAGAGTGACTATAAGGTGTAAAGAGAATGCTAAAGGGCACTGCATTGCTGAGAGAGAGTATCTAAGGAAGGGAAACTTGCAAAGGAGGTCTTCTCTCTAAGGCTGGGATCAGACCTCACTGGAGAAGGCATGGTGGCAGCCCACTGGATGGCAGAGAAGTGCACTGGGATGCCCAGCTCAGAGGTGGCCCAAAGTCAATGAGCAAATAGGAAACAAGCCTGAAGCACAGCCAAGCTGCAGCTGGTGGAGAATATACTGCTGATCAGTGATGCAGCTGCTGAACCCACAAAGAAGCTCTTTCCTCCTGCAATGTCCCTCCAACATCCTCTACTGAGAAAGTGTAACACTGTGCTCACTTTAAAGCACAGTTTAAAGGAATCCCATCCATTACTGCAGAGCAGTTATTAAAGGGTAATTTTAGGCTGAGGCAATAAATTGATAAGTGGGAAAGGAGGCCTACCTAATAGGTCAGGCTCTAGGTCTTGTCCCCATTTCATTCAGAGCAGCTCTGCTATGCCATGGTTAATAAATAGTGGTTCCCTGCAATAGTTGTTTGAAAGCCAAAAAATACTAAAAGACATTACAGAGAAAAAGATACAATGACATAAAAATCTTAATTTTAGATTTAAGGAAAACCATTAACAAAATAAAAAAGTAAACGGCATTTGCAAATTCTTATTACAGAACAGCCCAGGCTAGAGGAGGAAAGAGGGCTGCAAGAAGAGGCTCCAGAAAATTTTTTTAAATGCAACTAATAAATGATTTGTGCTTAAGTTTTTGAAGAAAAAGAAGTATTATGTAACAAGTGAGTTAAGTATTTTAATGAATTTGATAATCCCATTGAAATCAAGCAAATAGAAAAGAAGGAATTATTTTTGAAGTTATATAAGAAGGAAAATAATCATTGTGTGGTCCTTGATTCAATAGTGTAGTCACAGTAAATGCTGATTGCAAGAAAGATTGTGCTATGATTCCATCAAATTACTGGAGTGAGAGAAAAAGAGAGAGATATTACAAGATAAACTCTACTGAATCAAACAGACGCAAGATTTACTACATAATGCCAAAAAAAAAAAAGAGAAATCAAGAGTTGTGTAATATTTTCTTTGTTTTAGAAATACGGAAGCAAATTACCAAATGCCATAAGAAATGAACCAAGGGTGCAAATGTTTTGGGGAGTAGAACTAGAGATATAAGGAGAAGTGAAGGTTTTTATTACAATTATTTTAGCTTTATTGGATTTTTAAATTATGCACAGGTTCTACTTTGATAAGAACAGGCCAAATCTTATATATAACATGACTTCTACAATGCAAAATTCACAAGAAAAACATTGGAAGAAAATATCTAAAATAGTAACAGTGATTGCTATCCTACATGACTGTTAACTGTGTCTTTATATTTTTAACCTTTTAAAACTTTCTAAAATGAGTATCATCAGAAAAAAAATTACCATGGAGAGAGCAAGTAAAGGGTTAAGCAAAGTCATTAGATTTATGAGAATGGAAAGCATGAAAGATAAATGAAGATAAAATGAATGTATAAGTATTATACCACCAGGCAAATGATATTTATTAAGTGACCACTGTGAGTCTAGCAGTAGAGGTAATAAACAAACAAGCAAACAAAATGATAAAACATTGCCCATTCCCTTGAGGCGCTTAAAATTAAATGGGAGAAAAGAATAAGTAGAGGAAATAAAAGTTAGATATTGATTTTATTTTAATGACAATTTTTTAAAACAATAAAATAACAAAAATCTTAGTTGACAGCAAGTTTAAAGATGTTACTCAAAATCATTTGAAATGAAAGAATAATTCCTTCTCATATTCTTGCTCCTACCATCAAAGATAATTAGTTGTAAATATCTCTCATATAAAATTATGAACATCACCATAAACTCCCTAAGTGTATTATTCAATTTGCAGAATGCCAAACTGAACAGGACTTTTCCCTAAAGATTCATCTTGTGTATTCTCAGGACATCTGCTTATCCTAATACCAGTGGTAATGATGATCTTTCATTCTTTTATAGCATTTACCACTTGCTTGAATTGGTTTCAAATATCAAGTCAAATATCAAGTCACTTTCATGTCTGCCTTTAATTCAGATGTGAATTAACCAACATAGTAATTAAGCTTAAATGTCAGAGCCTCTTCCTTAATGGACCCCTTATAGCAATACACTCTATATATTTTTGTAGGATTTGCAAACACAGGACACTTTAACCAAAATTGGTTGAAACTGCTGTCTCTTTCTGCTCCAGTTTACTCTCCGACACACTTCTGCTTATGTAGAATCATGTTTGGAGTGGCTATGAAGTAGCTGAGCTGGGAACAACTGAGTTTGATTTAGTTAAGTCTACACATATGGATCACAGTCATGTCTATGTATATTTTAGCAATTCCTGGCCATTTTGGTATAGGTATGACTTCCTGGAAATTCTCACAGCCCACTGTATTAACTCCCTCATTGTTGACACCAAAAGATGCAGAGCAGAGATATTATGAAGCAATTAATATGTCCTACTGAGGTTAGCACTGAAAGAATGAGGATAATGGAGGGAAAAAAGGTTTGAAATACATAGTAATGTAGCATGAAAAGCTAGCCTGTGGAAAGTTCCTCCAATTCTTACATCTCATTTAAAAAAACAAAAAAGAAAATTTTGAAAAACTTTTTCCCCCATATTTGACAGTGATAGTACAGTATTTACCTGACATTACAATCAGTTGTGAAGCTGAAGGAAAATTTTCAAATTATCAATAACATAAAAAAGTTTTCAAAAGATAATCAAAAATTATCTCCCTACACTCTATAGAAAATATTATTAAATTACATTCATATGAAATGGCAATTGAAGTTTAAAGCCAAAAATAAGTAGTAAAGAAATACTATAGAGTTGTATTAGGCATTTAATTAATTAAAATATAATGATTTTCTTCTGGGTGTTGTAATTTTACTGGTATTGGTCAGCTTTTTAACATTAGCAATTTATTAAAATTTTTCTCATCCTAAGTAAATGTACACTTTCATATCTATTTCTTGATTTGATTTGATTTTTCTCTAAATTTTCCCAATTTGTGTACAACTGAGGTCTCATAAAACTGAAGACACCCTGGATGTTTTTATTTATTAATTATTATTATTTATTATTATTATATGTAAGAAAATATATCCTCAGGAAGGTGTTGAAGCTGGGAGATGAATAAAAAAATCACATGGGCTCTCAGAGCCCTGCCCCAATCATGAAATTATATAGACTCACAATTTGTGGAAATACCCAGAATTAATTACTTGGGATAATTTTTCTTCTTTGTATTTGTCTAGATTTTTTGTCTTCTATATCAGTAAATGTATGACATTTTGGCACCGCAAAGAATATTTTATATGCACGCTTCCATTGATAACAGACAGCCTCTTAAAATCATGTACCATTGAACTACCCTCAGTAATTGAAACGTCATGAATTTACTCAGTCATTTTAGATCTCTTTCTGAACAATTTCCTAATAAGGACTCAGTTCCATTTTCTGACTTACTAAAACCCTTTTTTGAGCTCTAGGCTCACCGAAATCCTACAGATGCTGAGAACTCGTTGACAGATTTTGAATTGGTTATTAATCACTGTGTGACGTATTAGAACTCAGATTGACAGTGTGACAAAGCAAATGCGTCCCTCATCAGATCCTTTAGCAGTTACTGCTCAGATAAAATAAATGAGTGTTCTATAAATTGCATTAATTGAAAGTTAAGCTATTAGTTATAATTTTATAACAATATTTAAGAAAAAAAGACCACAACTTATGAAAAGCTTAAGATGGCCACTTTCATAATGTCGTTCAACTTTATGTATACATGACTATAACATAATTTTGCTGCAGTCAAGTTAGGACAAGATGTGCTCAGGTTGCTTAAGAGCTGTAGTTTGCTCATTTCTACTGAATTTTACTTGGGGCCATGTCTAATGCTCGGGCTCTAGACAGACTACAGTTTCTACATGCAAAATTATGTCAATTTATTTTCATTTTGATAAAATTGCCATTACCTTCCCCGTTTCTTAAAACGACAAAAATCCCAACATATTCAACTGTTCATATTCGATTGCTAGAACATCTTACAGCACAACAAAGATTTACCTGAGTAATTCAAATTACCACAAGGCTAATTATCATTTTTATCTTCATTATGTGAGTTGACTATAGCACTTCTTAATTCCATCATTCCTTGGTGCTCTGGCAAAACAGCCAGACACCAGGTGTTGTGACTCTGGCTCCTGGAATTCTGCCTGATCTCCATTTTTGTATGGTAACATTGCAGCCAGGAAATAGATTAGATTATGCTGATGTTGAGCTACAGAAATACTGCTCAGTCCAGTAATCTTATAACAATGCAAAATGCCCACTAACAGCAGCCTGGCAGTATTATAATTGAGAGTCAGTTAGAAGTAAAGTTTGGTTCCATCATATTATGAGGTGTCAGCCATGTGTAGAAATCAGTCATGTGAAGAAGGGAGTAGAAAAAGGAATTTAAGTTATGCCACTTGTCAACAATATACAGAAGACGAAAGAAAGTAGTCAAGATTGTTATTTTCCTTGAGCTGGTATATCTTTCACTGCATACTTAAAGAGGATAAAACTCTCTCAAGACCTGTTAATTGTCAAAGGAAGGATTGTGGAAATGCGAAAAAATAAAAAAAGAATCTCCGATTGATTTCTATGACAACTATGGCAATATTCTATGCATGAAGAGAAGTCACTATCCTGATTTCTTGACAGGTTTACTTTGTGGTTCATGGATCATCTGTCACAGGGTATGGATCCAGAAACATAGGATGTGCACTGAATCACTCAAAGAATGAGTATATCACAGTCAGCATCAGCTAATTATATGCTGTGTTTCCTACTAGGCTCCTTATTACTCTGAAGGGAAACTAGCCCTTAGAGAAAACTCTGAATACTGTCTATGGTTCACAGACAGATAACAAATACACCTAGATTAGGCAGATCAGCTGAAACTGAAGAGGGACTGATCACATTTGGAGCTGGTTGCCTCCTGTGAAAATAGTCAAGACATTAGAGTAAAAGCAGGAAAGTTTCAAATTCCAAACAATTAATACTTTATTTACCTAGTAACTTAAGTAGTAGTTTTCCTCTTTAAAAATATGCTTCAGGGGCTTCCCTGGTGGCGCAGTGGTTGAGAGTCCGCCTGCCGATGCAGGGGACACGGGTTCGTGCCCTGGTCCGGGAAGATCCCGCATGCCGCAGAGCAGCTGGACCCGTGAGCCATGGCCGCTGAGCCTGCGCGTCTGGAGCCTGTGCTCCGCAACGGTAGAGGCCACAACAGTGAGAGGCCCGCGTATGGCAAAAAAAATAAAAAAATATGCTTCAGATATTGTGATAGGCAGAATCTAAGATCCTCCATCCCCTGGTATACATATCCTATATAATACCCTTCCCTTGCGTTTGTGCAGGACTTGTCAAGATGATAGGATATCCCCTCGTTGATTAGGTTCCTAATAAATTGACTGTGAGTTCATCAAAATGGAGATTATCCTGGGTAGACCTGACCAAATCAGTTGAGCCCATAAAAGAAAGTGAAGTGCCAACCGCTTCTGGCCTTGAAGATCCAACCTCCATGAGTTCTATACCTGCAAGGTAATGAATTCTGCCAACAACTACACGAACTTCCAAGAGGCTCTTCAGCCCTAGACAAGACCCCAGCCCTGCCCAACACCTGGACTACAGTCTGAGGAGCACTTGAGCAGAAGACCCAGCTAACGCTGCCCAAACTTCTGACCCACAGAAACTGTGAGCTAATATATCTGTGTTGTTTTAAGCTACCAAGTTTGTGGTAATTTGTTACACAGAGACAGAAAATCAATAGATTTGATGTTCAAAACTGACCTTTTAAAGAATATTTCTTCTTTTTGGAACATATTTCTGTACATATGATGTTCTCCACTTAGTCAATAGTATTCTCCAGAATCATGTTTCTCTGACTGAATCTGAATTGAATCTTGTCTCTAATTCTCACTCAGTTTCATCTGTCACAGATATCACTATAAAATCCTGACTTTTCAGACCAATTGTGAAACCTCAAATATTTCAACTCTTCTGGTTTAATTTTTTCAATCTTTATGTAAAATTCTTCCTACATTCTAAAGGAAAACGGGAGAAGATAGGTGTTTTTCCATTCAATTGATTTTAGTCAGCTTTTTGTCTTCCTAACTACTGAGGAAAAACAAATAAAATTTTGAAAAACAATAAAAACACAATTATATGTGTCATATTTTATACTTTATATAGTTACCTTATTTCATTTTAGAAAAATAATTTAGAAAATATAGGTTTGATGTTTAAAGATAGTCAAAGGAGATCCAAAAGCCACTCAGCAATTAACCTTGAAACTAAACAACTGCACCTTCCCCAGCATCTCACATAGTGTCTCAGGTATAGTAAGTACCAAATAAACATTTGCTATCTGAATGAATAGAAATAAGAAACTTTAATTTGTACAAAATGTCAATTGCCATTTATCTTTTCAGCACAATAAATAAATGATGTATTTTCTACTTTGATTCCACAATTCTATACTGAAAAAATAACACATAAAGAAAATTCACAATGCACTGAAGAGCAGATGGGTGGAAGAGACATCTCTTTATAACGGAAACATAGGTCATTATTTTTAAGGTCTGTATACTCTCCAGGATACATCTAGATAATAGTTTCATAACATAAAGGGAGAGCTTCTGATTTAGTTTGAAAATCTTTCTTTGAACGCCTTAACAAAACACTGATGTATAATTAACTATATAGTGCATGAGCTTTCTCTCATAATGATCCTATATGACTCTCGAATTTCACTCTGTCAAACCCGTACTGTTCTGCAAAGTTGGGGAGATAGGAAGGAGATAGGACTATCCTCATAGGGGGAAAAACCTTTCATAATGTTTTCAAGATATGTTTTATAAAGTGTCATAAAACTCAAAATATGTTTTATAAAGTGTCAAAAACTCTAGTACTCTGTTGGTACTAGTGGATTATGGGCAGTGGACTACCACCATCATTGAGAGAACATGAGGTTTCATTGCATAGAGAAATAGCATGGAAATCTCTATACTTGCCCACACTATTTAGAACTTTTGCCCTAAGATCTCCACTTTCTCTAGACTTGCCACAGCTCAGACATCCACGCGGCAGCAGAAGTGGATCCTCCAGGAGCCCTCTCCCCTCTTGCCTTGTTCATACTGCTCTGCAAATTCTCAGAGAATAAGGTATCTACATACAGAGCTGTCATGTACACCTAGCTTTCCCTGCAAAGAACTTCTGAAAAGCCACAAGGAAACGGATCCCTTCTGCTGCTTCTCCATTTAAGAGACTTGGAGATGGCTTGGCATTCATGCTGTGGGATTGTGGCTTTTTTTCCTAAGGTGACTCTTATCTGGCTGACGTTCATAATAATCTTTCCAGTGTAGAAAAAGGCTATCACCAAAACTGCCTTGGACTGCTCTGAAAACATGAAAACTGAAAACACCAATTACACGACTTTCGACATGTTTGAAAGTAAGAATTATATGATACACGATCCATAGCTCCTTTTTTAACAACTATAGAATATTTTATGTACTATATGAAAGCCTACACAAAAATACTGAAACATGTAACTGAGTTTCTCTTGTGTGATGTGGATGGCAAATATGGTCACTTTGGAAGTAATTCCGTTTCACAACCACAGAAAACAAAACAAAAACTGCGTCGCACCTTGATCAACCATCAGGAGAGAGGGCATGAAGTACAACCAAGGAGAACAGTTATGAGAATTGAAAGTTGTGAAGTTCAAGTGCCTTCTGCCTACTCTGAGAGCAAAAATCTCAGTCACAGAAAATAATAATATTTAACTAAGGCCGACTGTAGCTAAACAGGACAAATATTGAATCATCTGGGGACTTTTAAAAGAAACAGATTCCTTAGGCCCCGTCCAAGTGTTACTAAAATACACTCTTTGGGGATGTAGTCTAAGAATCTTTATTTTTAGAAAGCTAACTCAATTGATTCTATTATTATCCAGCTTCAGAAACCAAATCAAGTGGATGCTGTGGTTTGTTGCTCAGATTCTCCCTTCGGGAAGAGTCAACCGTCCCACAGTTGCCACCTCCCTGGGTGCAGCCAGCATCCAATGACTGGTTGATGTGACAGGTCAAAGACCTCATGTGTACCCTGGTTTGATGTAACGCTAAAGGAATCAAAGCTGCAGAACCTCCCCTGAGCTTGGATGCCACTCTCAGTCCCTCACAGGTGTTATTCCCAGAAATAACAATAAAATTCCTGCATGCACCTTTTCCTTCAGAATCAGCTTCTCCAGAAACTCAAGCAAAGAGAGCTGGTGCTTAAGTGATCTTTGAATGCGGACTCTCAACTAGGCCGTAGCTGATCGTGAAGCAAGATGAGAAAGATATATACATGGGGAAAGGACCAGGAGTCCCAAGGCACTGTGAATTAGAATATGAGTAAGGTAGGAATTCAACAAGACACTCAAGCAGACGGTGGCACAAGGGGGACAGTCAGAGACTCAGTGGAGTGAGGAAGGCATCAGAGGGGAGGTTGGCCTGAACAGAGTCTCTGAAATGGGGAGCGATTTTGCTTGGAGCAGTGGGAGGTCAGCCCCATGGACTACTGAAGTTGGGGGATGGTAAGAAGGAAATCCCTCCAGGGCTAAAGCAGCAGTTCAAGACCAGTAATGGCTTTAGAAGCCCAGTGAGGAGGATGTTTGTATAAGGGGTGAAGCAACAGCAGCTTGGAATAGGGAATCAGCCAAAGTGAGTTAGGTAGGGTGTCTGCCTGGGGATTGTTGAAAGGAGGCAGGAAATTGGTTATATACAGAGAGATTGATCAAAAAAGTAAATACACTGAGTATATGAGTATGTATGTAATACTATACATATGTTTATAATATTATACATATTTATAATTGAATATTTATATCTAAATATATATTTCATATATTTACATACACACATTCTCTAGCTCTGTGCAGTGAGAGGGCCTGATAGCAGTGATACCCCAATAGCAATGTGTATATTTAACAGCCACATTTTTGCTTCTAAATTTCATTCTCCACTTAAAAAAACTAGAACAACTTAGAGAAATGACTAACTCCAGGGCTGAGGGAGAGGAAGTACAAGATAAGCCTGGAACATCTTTCTGAGACAAAATAAGGAAGTGATCAAGATGATGAGATATCTCAAGAGAACATCTTGAAGGGGCTCCGCTGGTCAAATCTGGAACAATTTGAGCATCAACATGAGTAGTGATGATAACAAATTAAAACCAGAGAATAAAATATGAATTCATGAGTATATAGTGGTATAATTAATTAATTAAAAATTAAAAGTTTGGGCTTCCCTGGTGGCGCAGTGGTTGAGAGTCCGCCTGCCGATGCAGGGGACATGGGTTCGTGCCCCGTTCTGGGAAGATCCCACATGCCGCGGAGCGGCTGGGCCCGTGAGCCATGGCCGCTGAGCCTGCGCGTCCAGAGCCTGTGCTCCGCAGCGGGAGAGGCCACAACAGTGAGAGGCCCGTGTACCGCAAAAAAAATAAAAAATAAAAAAATAAAAATAAAAGTTTGATTCAAAGATATAGGGATAAATGAATAAAAAGGTATATTTATTTAGATCAAAAATATCTCCTAACGAAATACTTAACACCAAAGAATAAAAGGGTAACTTTACAGTGAAGACTCTTTTAAGATATCAAATTAGTCAACTAGCAATGGGACAAATCAAATGTGTGTGCAACTTGGTATGACATATGAATAACAGCATTATTTCTTTGACATTCCTGCCAAATGACACTATATAAGCCAAATCTAACCAGGAAAAAGCATCAGTTAAACCCAAACTGAGAAACAACCTACAAAATAAATTGCCTGTAACCTTCAAAAATATCAATATCATGAAAGTCAAGGAAAGACTGAAGAGCTATTCCAGATTAGAAAAAACTAAAGAGATATGACAGTAAAATGCAATATCTCATTCTGTATTGAAAACTTTTGTATAAGGGCCTAATTAATGGGACAATTCATAAATTTTTTATCAAGTTTCAGGATTAGATGGTAGTAATATTTAATGATAATTTCCTGATTTTGATGGTTGTATTGAGGTTAAATAAGAGGATGTGCTTCTTTGTAAAATAATACACAAAATATCTGGGGGTGATTAGATATTCTGTTGGTGACTTGTTCCCAGAAGTTTCAAGAAAAAGAGTTCTTTTTATTTTTCTTGAATCTTTTCTTTCAAAATTTTTATAAGAAGTAAATTTAAAAGAAATATATGAGATTTGGGAACTCTATTGCCTTCCACATTGCACATAATGAGGACCCAATTACTAGTGGCAAGGAAAATACTGTTAGCTCCTGGCGTGCTGTAACCATGAAATTGTTAAACTTTCACAGAAGCTGAGCTGGGATGGTCTGTCAGTTGAAGGTGGATGGATGTACTATCTCACGTATTCTAAAGATTCAGAAACGATAATTCCAAGTGTATTGGAATTGGATGGCTGTTGTTGAATACTATGATTGCACTGAATAAAAGGAAGGCTAAGGGTGATTAATTATCAACTTAGTATAAGTGTGAAAATCAGAGAGACCAGTAAAGTATTACAGTCTGACCTGAGGGCTATGTCAACTCTCCCAGCCTAAGTAACAATATAGTACAAAGGGATTTGAATTATCTGAATATCTCACAGAACATCACATCGGTCTACTACTCAGTAGAGAACACATACACCATTTGAAAAACAGTTCTTAGCATGTTACTAGGCCCTGACAGAGAATCTGAAGGTTGAACCTAAGATCAGGAGTAGGATTCTATTAGACACATGTACTATGTATAAGGTGATGGGCCCATCAGCATGATGGGGAAGAATGGTGGAAGAAAAAGGCCCAACTTGTACCATGTATAGGTCAGCAAAGTATGTATGTGCAAATCTCAAAATGACTGATTCTAAAATATAGCTCAACTCAGGATGCCTTCGAAAGACAATGGTAAGGAGAAATCCTCCAGTGGGCAGTATTAAGCAAATTAATAAACTTGGACTACTGGGCAGTAGGGAATAGCTTAGCTGGATGGTCAGAGTCCTGAGAAGAAAAGATCGGAATATTACAATCAAGGGTTCCTGGGAAAGACCATGTGATGCACTTATGGGGCTGTGCATGAAGGGTGAAGATTATTATGTCACATGTTAATGCCACCACAGAAGAGTGATTCAACCAACTGCTATCAGTCAGCCTCTGCCACTGGCCACCCCAGTGCTTGCACAATGGGCTTGTGAATATAGGAGCCATGGTGGCAGGGTGGAGGTTCTTCATGGGCTCAACAGCATATACTCCTCACCAGTGCTTATCTAGCTACTACTGCTACTAAATATCAAACCTTTCAGCAACAGAGACTAATGCCAAGTCCCAGATATAACACCATTCTTTCATGAGTACAACTAGGCACCTGGTGGCAGGTTGACTACATTGGACCCCCTCTACTCCAAGATGGGCATCTAGTAATATTGCTGGGGTTGAGCTATATAATGGATATGGTTTACCTTAGCCAGTAATACCACCCAAGATCTTACAGAGTTCTTGATCCACCTACATGGTTTCTATAACATTATCTAATCTTAAATGAAAGGATTTATATTATAACAGTCAGTTCAGGAGTAGTACCATAATCATGGGAGCCACTCATGCCATCAAATTCTATACCACCCAAAGGTGCCATAACGAGAGAGCAATGGAACAGCAACTTGAAGGCATATCTGTAGCACCAACGTAGAGAAAACACACTGCAAAGATGAGGCAACAAACCACATGATGCAATATATTCCTTAAATCTGAGATCATTAAAAGGGGCTGTGTCTTCAATAGATAGAATACCTACTGGTTAAGGAATGAAGGGTTGAAAATAGCAATGGCCCACCTGCCATAGCTCCAAGTCACCCACTAGGATTCTTTGTGCTTCCCATCCTTTCAGTTTTAGGCTCTATGGATTTACAGGTCCTTGTTCCCAGGGGAAATACTTCAAACAGGGGACACAGTAAATATTCCATTAACTTTCAAGCTATGACTGCCACCTGGTTCCTGCCAAAAGACCAGAAGGTAAGGAAATGATGACTACTTTGGCAGGACATGAGGCTACAACAGCCTCCAATGGGGGCAGGTGGTCCAGAAGGACATCTTTAGTAACTCCACTGTTAGGATTTGATAAGTGCACAAGGGCCATAGCAGATTCTTGATCCCTGAGAGACCAGGAACTGTGTCACTCTACTATTTAAGCCATGTAGTTCAGTGGAGGTACTGCTGGTGAAGAGAAATTAGAATGAACAGTAGAGAAGGGAGATGAGGAATGTCAGTTGCTGGCCTGAGACGGGCTGCAGCATCAAGGTTATAATTCATCCTATTAACCTTCCTTTCCTGAGATTCTCCAGGGAAAGGAAACAACCAGAATCCTAGAGGAGCTTTCCCAGATAAGTTGAACTTACTATGTGAAGCAAGGTAATGGTGGTATAAGAGTGAAGTATAGTGGATACTAGGACCACCTAGGACCCCTTTAGGACCCAGACACTCATTCTCCCAACTCTGGGGAGCGCTGGTGACTGATGGATCACAGATGACTCCCTTTCCAGGAATCTGCCCCTTCACCTGAGCAGCCCACATTTCTTGATTGGTAGATGCAATTGAGCATTTTGCTTGAATCTAGGATAACTCTGAAGAATCATTCCAACTTCAGAACTACCCATGGGATTCTTGGCTTAGGCCTCTGTTGCATTTAAATGGCAGTTCAACTTCTCCCTCTGCTATTCTTTCCTTCCTTTCTCCCTCACAGGTATTGTTTCCGAGAATTCTATCCAACAAAACTCTTGCACACAAACTCTGATCTCAGTGTGCTTCTTGAGGAATGTGACCTAAGATACTAAGAGATGGAAGCATCTAATTCAGATGTATTGAGAAGGGGCATAACTATTTTTGAAAATCTTGGTTTCCTTCTAGTATCAGGCCTTAGAGTCTTGTGAAACAAAACACAAATAATAACAATGAGAGGGAAAGATAGTCAGAAGCCATAAGGAGAGTGAATAAAAGAGCAGGAGCAGCAGCTATGTATGTTGGACACCTAATATGCTCCCTACTACAGAGGCTTTACATGTTTAGTCATATTTTATTCTCAACAACCACACAAAGAAATGATCATCCCAATATCATGGTGGAGGAAGTAAAAGTAAGAGAATTTTAATAATGTACAGAACTAGTAGTATCCATATTACCTGAATCCCAAACTGACTGATTTATTCTCTCTAGGATTTCTTCCTCCACTTGTAAGAATAAGGGTTAA
Organism: Hyperoodon ampullatus; assembly: GCF_949752795.1. NCBI lineage: Eukaryota > Metazoa > Chordata > Mammalia > Artiodactyla > Ziphiidae > Hyperoodon > Hyperoodon ampullatus. The sequence goes on along the minus strand of NC_136917.1, from coordinate 78,907,516 downwards.
AGAAGACAGAGTTGGGAAGAGTGGCAAAGCCATATTAGGTTCCAGGCAATCAATAATAAATGGCTCAAGGGTCAGAGAATAACAGCTAGTAAGAATAACTAAGATGTATTGAATAGTTCTTCTGTGCCAAGCACTATATTAAGCTACTTACATGGATTTTTTTCACTTAATCCGTAGGACTACTGCCTGAGTAGAGGTACTATTATTAACCCCTTTTTACCAACGAGGATGTGGATTTACTCAAAGGGGTATAAATATCTTATTCAGGCTGAGACACATAGTGTAGTCCAACTGTTCTCAAATTTTATCATGGAGGAATATCTGGAGAACTTGCTAAAACAGAATATATGTTTCTACTTCAAGAGTTTATGATTTAGAAGATTTAGAGTGGGGGTCTAAGAATTTACACTTGTACAAATTCCCACATGATGCTGACAGTGTTGGTCCAGAGACCACATTTCAGAACCCTGGTACAGTCCAGGACAAGGTTCAAAATCAACCTCAGGCATCCTAACTTCAGAGCCCACAAATTCCCTGCTAAATACACATTTTTAGCAGAACCAACCAACCCAAGTTTCCTGGGTTAGGAATGAGAGCCATTGTACCAGTCAGACTCACTTCACAATGCTAAGCAAGGCATTTTATATTTCGATGTCTTTATAAAATAATAACAGTCAAACCTTCTGCCAAACCCATGAAATATTGTGAGACTTAAGATTTTTCCTAATATAAATATGAATTATCATAAGGGGTATAATCAGTAAGGAAATAACAATTTATTGTACTTATTGGACTGTAAGCAGTCCAGAGACTTAAGCACTCTCCAAAGAAAGCAGGTGAGACACACTAACAGCCCTTAAGAACAAAGGTATGTCAGGAAGCTGCTGGGCATCAGGCAGGAAAAAAGAGAAGCACCAGGAGGCAGAAGAGATGAGGAAAGAGAAAGTGATCAGTAAATATTTCACTTACTGCGATTTCCCCTTTATTTGGCCTTAAAAGGGGGCAGTGGTTTTTGTACATTTTTTGGAATTGGAAGAGACGAGTAGAGGCCCTACCTGTAGGAGGGCCTTGTAGTCACTTAGATCCCATTCCCTGGCTCTACAGAGGATGGATAAAAAGTGCACCTCAAGTGGCATACAGTGTTTGAGAAAGACATGGCTTACAGTCATGCAACAATTAGAAGATAGCACCAAACAGGTTATGATCAAGTACTTGCACCTCTGGCACGGTTAGTGTTAACAAGTAGGATGACTTCAAGGTAGAAGCATTAGCACTCAGCCCTGGGCCTCCTAGACCCCAAGACAACAGAATTCAACAAAGGAAATGACTGAAGTCATCTCCAGGCAAGGACTCCAAAACAGAAAATGCTTAGCACTCTCCAGCATATTGGATAAAGCCTGTTCTTATGGCTTAGCAACTTTATTCTATTTTTTTTAGTTTTCCTCCAATTTTTACTTTTTTTAAATTGAAGTATAATTGATTTACAATATTATATTAGTCTCAGGTGTACAACATCATGATTCAATAGTTTTATGGATTATACTCCATTTAAAGTTAAAAAATATTGGTTATTACTAGCATACTAGGCATTTGTATACAACTAGATATAAATGACTGAGTTTATTTTTAAAAAAGAAGCAGCAGTATGTGTTTTACAACATAACTCTTCTGAGAAACTTCTTTGTATCACCTGGAGGAGTGAGGCAAATGTAATTAAATAGAAATTATCTCCATCACTTTTAAAGTGAGATGACTTTGGGCCCCTTTTCCAAAATACTCATGTATTATATTGTCTCTGCTGTTTCAACATCATTTTCTTCCCCTTAAAATTAATGTATTTTCTTTTTTTATTGAGATACAGTTGATGTACAATATTATATAAGTTACAGGTATACAACACAGTGATTCTCAATTTTTAAAGGTTATACTCCAATTATTGTTATTATAAGCTTTTGGCTATATTCCCTGTGTTGTACAATGTATCCCTGTAGCTTATTTATTTTATACATAATAGTTAGTACCTCTTAGTCCCCTGCATTTACTGCCCCTCCCCCCTTTCCTCTCCCCACTGGTAACCCCTAGTTTCTTCTCTGTATCTGTGAGTCTGTTTCCTTTTTGTTATAGTCACAAGTTTGTTTTAATTTTTAGATTCCACATATAAGAGATATCATATATTATTTGTCTTTCTCTGTCTGACTTATTTCACTTATTATATTTTCCCACCACACCATTTAGGGCTAGTTCCCTAGTGTGTGTTCAGGGAAATAAAATAAGCAAAACCTGAAAACAATGCAAAAAGAAGAGTTCTATAATTTTTTTAAAGAATTCTATAATTTTAAAAAATGTTATAGTACAGGTATTTTCTGACAAGACTGCCTGAGGGTCATTTGATTCTCTCATGGGATATAATTTTGATTTACTATTCACAGTTGATTAAGGCTCATATGTAATAACTCTGTAAAGTTAGAGGTTGATTTGTGGACAATGAACCATGTGTGACTTTTTCTTTTCTGTTTGATAGAGAAGATATCCCCCAAAGGTTATAGCTTATTGCCTTACAGGATATTAATGAGTTTTTTATCAGACCAAGCAATCTCAATCCAAATTTCTTTTTCCACTGACCTTATAAATCTGAATTTCTCATACCCTCATTAAATCACCTTTGTCATCCTGTATTAATGAACTGAATAAAATTTTGAAACGTGCTAACTACTTGTATGAGTATTATTTTATAACAATTTGAGAATCGCACATTTTCATGTATAATGGATGAGTTGATGTTCAAATCTTTTATCTATATTTTTTTCATATCTCATTTTAAACTTGGCTGGGAGGCAATGGTTTGAATGGAAGCGAAAATGAATACAGTAAGGTCAGTAGTCATATAATGGTACCAGGAAACAAGACAAGTTTCTTACTACCTTATCCAGGGCTTTGGAAATAATTGGATATTAAAGAATATGTTTAGATATAAATGTAAGACATCTTAGATCAGGTAGATCAACTAAATTTGCTCCCTGGGAACAGACCTATACTCTGTCTTATCATGGACTTGTGGATATTTGTAGCTAGGTTCAAAAAACACTCTGACTGATAGTGGAATAGAAGAGGAATAAGGCATAGTCCATGCTCTCTTGCAGCCTTTACAGTTCCATCTATTCATTGATTTATTTAGTATGTATTTATGGAGTGCTTCCTAAGTTTCCACTCTTGCTTGATATAAGCAGTAAACTTATTTATTTATTTATTTATTTTTTGCCTTTCACTGAGCCTACTTTCAGAAAAGTGGGAATGAGAGACAAAAATAGATGCTTAAAAAAGTTAGGTACTGGGCTTCCCTGGTGGTGCAGTGGTTGAAAGTCTGCCTGCCGATGCAGGGGACGCGGGTTCGTGCCCAGGTCCGGGAGGATCCCACATGCCGTGGAGTAGCTGGGCCCGTGAGCCATGGCCGCTGAGCCTGCGCGTCCGGAGCCTGTGCTCCGCAAAGGGAGAGGCCCGCGTACCGCAAAAAAAAAAAAAAAAAAAAAGTCAGGTGCTGATATGTGCTATGAAGAAAAATTAAGGGGAAGAGAGTAATAATGATGGAGACTGCTATTTCATATGTGGCTGGGGTGTGTACATATGGTGGAGGGGGTTCCTCTGAGGAATTTACATTTGAAGCAGGGACACAATGAAGTGAGGGGATATTGTTATTCTTAATTTAAATTGGTCCAAAGCAAATGATGTTATAAATATTCATTGTTTATCTTTCAAAAACATTCTAAGAGAGTATTTGAAATATGTAAACCCCTGCTAAGTGATGAATGAGAGATAATCAACCCAAAGTAGAATTTCTATTATAACACTGTCTATAAATTGATACTAAAAGTTAAAAACAAAATGAATTTTATCTTCTTTAACTATAAAAATAGTTAACTACACAGCAAAGGATAACAGAATTTCTATTTTCCTTGTCAGAATCTCTTTGATTCCTAGCATCAAAGTCAAAATAATTATCTTTTCTTATTTTCCTTCAATTCCTCAAAATCATGTCAACTTATCTTGCTTATAATGAGAAGAGGAGTCCTAAAACTTGGCTGCACATTGGAATTACCCAGGGAATTTCAGATACATGTAAGTTTCCTGGATGCCAACAACCCAGTTCTGACGTAATTGGCCTGGGATGTAGCCTGAGCTTCGGGATTTTGATACCACTCCAGGGACCCATTCAGGGCAGCCAGTTACGTAGCATCCATGTAAACCATGATTTTACCAGGCAGTTCCCCTCTCTGTCCACCCCACCACATCCACCCGCAGTTTCTGTCTTTCTTTTTATTGTTGACGAAGAACCATAACTTGTTCATCCCATTAATGTCTTCTAACTCTTACTGGCCCTTCCTATTGGCAGACGCCATTTCATTCTTTATCTGTGGAGACTTTTTTTTGGCCTTAGAACTAACAGGTTTCCTCTTTTAATTGAACAAATCACTTTATAGACCTATTTGTTGCTAACATATAATTAAATATAACAATATGATAATTAAATTTCATAACTAAAACCTAATTAAAACATAATTCATAATTTAACTGTGTATAGAATTTTAGGTTAAAAGCTATTTTCCCTTGAAAATTTAAAGATATTGTTCCATTTTATTCTAACACCTAATGCTGCTGATGAGCACTGTGATGTGTTCCTTTGCTCCTGCTAGGTTGATTCATTCATACCTTAAACAATTTTGCCATATCTTGTTTTTATTTTATAGTCTACATGATTGTATTATCTTTACTTTTTCTAAACCTTCTACTGAATAATGACAATTTTAAATTTCTACATTATCTTTATTATTTTTTAATGGTCCTTTCTCTTAACATCCTGTTCATGTTCTTTGGGTACAAGGTCATCTTCAATTACTCTGAGGCTATTTACAGGATTTTTTTTCCTCTTCTGTCCTCTGAATTTTCACTTTTTCCCTGAGATCAGGCCTGTTTATTTGGGTCTTTCTTTTTCATATTGCTGATTTTCTTCAAGTACTTAGTGATCCATTGTTATCCTTTCAGGGTTAAAAATTAGGGGGTAGAAAGGTTAACTGAGGGTTCTGAGTATAGGGGCATAGTTTGACTTGGGGGATTTGGTTTACCTCCAAATGGATGAGTAGTTTTTCACTAAGTTTGGGCTTCCCAAATGTCAGACTAAGGAGGGCATCACTTTGGAGATCAACACCCACCCTTCCAGCCCTAGTCTTCTTTGATTAGCTGACTTAATCTCCTTAGAAAAGAGCCTTCCCTTTTACCAGAGAGGTCCATATTAGGGTGCTCATAAGCTCGTATGGAAGGAGGAGGCAAGAAAGATCTCCAGTGCATATGCTCCGTGGTTAAGTTTTCAGTTAACCACCTATTTTTAGCCTCTTCTCTCATTACCATATGAACCCAAATCTGGAGCTTCTGTAGGTGCTGCAAGACAGATCACCTTTCTCCCTTTGCAATCCCTTTGAGTATTCTGGGCTATAACTCCCTCCTTTCCACTTGATCTGTTAAAACCCTATGATTTGATCTCTGTCTTCCAGAAATACGTTGAAATCAGTCATCCACTAATAACCTCATTCCATCATATTTCTTCATTGGTTTGAATTTATTTCTTTAAAAATTTTTTCTCTGCTACTATATTAATTGGGTCTTAGATGAAGGGAGACCCGTAAGCATGCTTACTGTATCATCTGGGGCTCAGAGAAATCAAGGTTTCATTCTTATATCTACCTGTTATTATTTAAATTTGACCTTAAGAAAATTTCTTCAAATAGATTTTTTTCTTCAAACAGATTTTTTTTGATGAACAGCAGTCTGAACATCTACAAGTGACAGATGAATTATATGAAGAGATTCACCCTGTGACAAGCTGTACCCAATTAATGACATCAAATCCAGATTTTCTTTTATATAACACAGATGCTAGGACCAGAAGAGAGCTGTTTATATTGGATATGCAGAGGTCAGCCTGTGAGCCAACATTTGTAGAAAGGACAGGAGAAGCCTGATTCTTAATGTTGGTAAACTCAGTTCTCCCCACAGACAAGAACCACTTGAACTCCTTCTATAGTCTCAGCTTCACTCTCAGTTCCTAGGACCAATTCAACATGAGCCAGGAGGAACTGAACCACTCCAGATTCCAATTCCACAGTTTCTCCTGGTCCAGCTCTGGGCTGCTATTTGATCCAGTCCTTCTACTGGGCCTCTGCAATTCTCTCTCTCCAGGAATCCTTTCTCTTGTTGTTTATTCTCTCTGGATACAGACAGGGGTGGGGTTCTGCTTGGCTGGGTGCCTCCTTCTCACGGGCTGGACACCTGAGCATCTGCTGGGCCATCTGCCTGATGCCACCTGGCCTGCGGGCCCTTAAATCAGTTACCTTGGATTCCACACTCTTGGCTCCTATTGTTGGCACAGAGCTCCCCCACTGTCAGTCTCCATGTCACCATTCACAGTGCTCTGTGATTGTGTTCTTTAAGCATTGTGTTTGCCCACCAGCTGGTACTCTTTTGTCAGCATCTTCTAATGGTTACTTTCCAAGACTTGTCTAGACCATTAAGCAAGATGCAAGTCAATTTATAGACAATTTTCAGATAGGACAAAGATGATAAATTTTTAGGGTGACAAATTATCTGAATCAATACTGAAGCCCCATTTCTAACAGTCTATACTGCCTCCTCGCCAACTCTAATCTTCTACCCTTTTAATCCTACTGTATTCCCATTTGTGAGGCAGAATGATAGGAGCTAAGAGTGCGGGTTTGGATAGAATCAGGGCTCTAGTAACTAACATTCTTTATGGCAGAGTGTTTGTCTCCCCACCCAAGAAGGGAGAAAATAACATTACGACTTCAGACAGGTTTTGAGAATTACTGGAAATTATATACACTGTTGGCATCTAGAATAATCCATCTACTTCTTTTGTCACTCCATAGTGCCCGCCTCTTATATCTCTTGTACACTTATGCTGATCTCACTTAACTCACTGAATTTGCCTGTGAGAATCTGAGTATGTGACCTTGGCCTGATCACTTAGCTTAGCGGCCCAGATTCTGAATTTTATTCCCATCTTAAAAGAAATACCTAAGAACTAAATAACTATTTCCAAATACTGTGCCATTTTAATCACTGTAAATTTAGGTATATTTATACCATAATTTAATTTGTGAAATATAAGTTAAGCATTTTAGGAAACGATAATTTCTTGTTAGTTTGCATAAACAGCAACTGAATATTTACCCATGAAAATATACTGGTGACATGATTTTGGGATGAAACAACAGTAGGGATTTAGAAAATTCCTCATTTAAAATTTGAAAATTTCATATATAATGCAAATAAGTGTATTTATTTAGAGCCCTACTCTCCTACCACAGCTTGTCCCAAAGAGTTAGATGAAGAAGTTTCCAAAATTAGAATGGTAAAGGGTATTGCAACAGTTTTTCAGTTAAATTATGTCAGCACTGAATAAGCCTTGCTCTAAAAAAAAAGGAAACAAGGAACAACTTGCATATGTTTTAGTGTAAGCACTTCTTATACCAGTGGTTGTTACCATGCAGTCAGTCAGTATCTTGAGGAGGAGATGGCCTCCAGTCACCCGTAGTTTTTAAAAGCTCCCAGGTGATTCTAATATGCAGCCATGTTAGAAGACTACTCTCTCATATAAATCAGAATGTCAACACTTGGATCACATTTTTCTTTCTTTTTTTTTTTTTTTTTGCAGTACGCGGGCCTCTCACTGTTGTGGCCTCTCCCATTGCGGAGCACAGGCTCCGGACGTGCAGGCTTAGCAGCCATGGCTCACGGGCCCAGCCGCTCCGCGGCATGTGGGATCCTCCCGGACCAGGGCACGAATCTGTGTCTCCTGCATTGGCAGGCGGACTCTCAACCACTGCACCACCAGGGAAGCCCGGATCACATTTTTAAAGAGCAGGTCTAACTTTAATCCCAAATATAATGCAAGTAAACATGGTGGAAGTTAAAGCAATATTAAAGTAATATTTTCCTGTTCATAGGAATCACCTCAGATAGTGGTTGAAAATGTCAATTCCCTGGGTCTTCTCCTGATTCGGGTCAGATTTAGTAGGTCTGGGGCAAGAACTAGGAATCTGCATTCTAACTCCAGCTGATCATATATGTATGATCATACATATATATATATATATATATATATACATGATCATACATGTATAGCAAATACAAGGTATAGAGCTCCAAAAAATACATAAACTTCAAGGAAGTCTCAAATACAGTGTTAAGGTCATGGGCATGTGTCACAGTTCTCATGTGTACAACACACTGGAAGTCTTTTTTTGTGTGTTTTTTTTTTTTTTTTTTTTTTGATTTGGGTGTCAGAGGCCGAGGGAGGAAGGAGTTGTGGGGAGATGGAAGTTCAAAGGGAAGACTGACAAAGGGTGAGGAACCAGGCTTATGTGAGCTTAGAGTCGACTGAAAAAAGAGAATGTGGTAAGGATTTGGTGGCCTCGTTTTACAATGGCTGTAACTTTTACTTAATACATTACCAGGTACCTCCCCCAACCTCCCTCCTATTTATAATAAACCTCTGCTTTGGGATTTTGCCAGAAAAAAAATCAGATTAAAGAAATCTTATGAAATTAATATGATTTAGTATAACACAAAAAAGAAGGCAAAAATATACAATGTAGAAAAGACAGTCTCTTCAATAAGTGGTGCTGGGAAGACTGGACAGCTACATTTAAAAGAATGAAATTAGAACATTCTCTAACACCCTACACAAAAAAATAAACTCAAAATGGAAGTCTTGACATTGTCTTGGATCATAGAAAAATGTGTAGTGAGGTTCCAGAAAAATTCCTAGAGGTACAGGCATTTGGATAACAACATCATAGAAATTATCTCACCAGGCTGGCAGAGAGAAGTCCGCAGCATGTAAAGGAAGTTTCACTCAACAGTGCAGGTGACAATGGACCTCAGCACTCCTTGGCCCTGTCTCCATCCTGAGTACGGAGAATCACAATGGTGAACTTCTCCTTACCCTCCACTGCTTTATGCTAAACACTGTTTCATTATTTTGTGTTTAGTGCTGGGATGAGTACCTAAGTATGGGGTCCGTGACTTTTATATAACTCTAGGCACAGTGAATCACTTTCTTCTGGACACGGATGAGAGATGTAAAAATAGGTACTGCACAGGGTCGTGCACTGGGTCAGCAAAGTATAACTGCTTGTTTTTGTGAAGAAAATTTTATTGGAACACAGCACACCAATCATGTATATAATATTTGTGGCTGCTTTGGCACTGCAGCGTCAGAGTTGTGTAGCTGTGACACTAGAGGCCATCTAGTCTACAAAGCTGAAAGTATTTACTATGGAGCACTTTACAGAAAAATTTTCTGGCCCTGTGTCATCTTGCCACTGTGAAAGTACCTGGGATTGTGTCACCTCAGCATAAAGCACAGTATGGGACAGTGAGAGGCTGAGCCCTGAACACCACAGGTACCTGAAGCTATTCCTACCCCTGGGCTGCTCAGCTCGAGACTATAAATGATTATCTTTTGTTTTGTTTTTGTTTTGCTTTACTTTGCTTTTACTTTTGTTTTACTTAAGCGATTGGAGTTGGGTCTTCCTTTACTTACAAAAAAATAGTTCCAAAAAAAATAGTTCCAATACCAACTATGACAATTAAAAATATAAGCAGAGGAGAAAAAAAATAACATAGCTGGAATTGGTGTAGTAATTAAATATCTGACCAACTTTGAATGAGGTTGAGAAACTAAATTATTTTTGCAACAAACAAATACTCCTCCCTAAAAGTTGCAAATACTCGTAGAAACAATTGAAGACAGACTAATAAGAGAATGATTCCTGTGAAGACCAAGACAGAGACAACATGCGAGCCATCCTGCGAGCAGGTCGTCACCAAGAACCTGGAGAGCTGAGATGAATGGCACGTGCATACACCACACACTAGATAACAGTGTTTCATACTTTGCATTTTTAGGCTTACACTAGCTGCTAGTTGAAACTGACATAGCTATACAGTTTAACTCTTTTGTTAGTTTAATTCAGAACTGGCTAATGTTCGTCTTTAACTCCTTACTTTCTAGCACAGGATCTGACTTAACGGTAGATTCTCAATGCAAGGAACAAATGAGCCAGAATTAGATGACCCAACATTTTCATTTTAGGATGCAGATCAAGGGAGTATGTAATAAGAACTTAAAGAATTAGTCCTCTCAGAGTGCATCCTTATCTGAAAAAGACAGTCCCCAAAACACCTCTACTCTTTTCTAAGTGGATAAATCTCCCTAAAATGTCCAGTGTGTCTTATAAATTCTAAATTGTAATGACCTAAGCTGACCAACACTCTTTACAAACATCAAGTCACTTTATTCATGATCCTTGATAATGTTTGCAGTTGACTATTGCTGACTCTTAAACTTAAAGAAATAAAATATGCATGAGACCTGGGAGATTGAGTTAATTTTCTGTTAGTGAACAGTATTCTCTTTTTTCTTTTTTGCAGTATGCGGGCCTCTCACTGTTGTGGCCTCTCCCGTTGTGGAGCACAGGCTCCAGACCCGCAGGCTCAGCGGCCACGGCTCATGGGCCCAGCCGCTCCATGGCCTGTGGAATCTTCCCAGACCGGGGCACGAACCCATGTCCCCTGCATCAGCAGGCGGACTCTCAACCACTGTGCCACCAGGGAAGCCCAACAGTATTCTCTTGAAGGATATGCCCATGTTGGATTTGTTGGGAGCAGTAAGACATGTGTGAATCAATAATGTTCCCTATTATCGGTCAAGAATATAGTGAGCCCTTATCTATGCAAAGAAGAGGTTTCTGTGTTCCAGGCTTCACTTGTAAAAATTACTTCTGTGAATCTAGTGCTTAATCCCTTTGTTTCTGTTAGGATAAAACTTGCTTTATATAAGCCCTCTTCAAGTCCTTAATTGAGAACAAGAAGCCTAGGTTCAGATTTGTCCTAACAGTCTGAGATTTTTCATCTCACTGATAACAAAGGGTGATACAGAACTGCTCTGTTTAATGTTAAGTCTCACTTGAAGACTGGAGAATAAGATTGCTAGTTAATCTTCCAAAATTCGAATAAAGCTGGAATTCATTAACTGAAGCACCTACATTTTAACTGAGGTTCTTCTTCTTAAGAAACTTCTTCTTAAACTCACCATGCATCTGGCTTACACCTTGTTCTCTACTGAAAGCAATCAAAGATAAATCCCTAAAACAGGACAGAAGTCCACATTAGTTATCTCTAGCGGCATAATATATTACTTCAAAACTTAGTGGCTTAAAGCAACAGTATTCATTATGCCATAGCATGTCAAGAATCCAAGCACAGCTTAGCTGGATCCTCTGGCTCTGATCTCTCACAAGGCGGCAATCAAGGAGCTGAACAGAGCTGTTGTCATTTTAAGGTTCAACTGATAGAAGATCCATTTCTACAGTTGCTCACCTTGTTGTTCCAAGATTTAGTTCTTCATGGGATGTTGGACTGAGGGGCTCAATCTCCCACCAGATACTAACCAGAGCCCTCCCCCTCCTCGGTTCCTTGCCATGGGGATCTCTCCAAGGGCAGCTCACAACATGGCACCTGATCTCATCAGAGTGAGCAAGTGGACAGGCAAGAAAGAAAGTGCTAGAAAGATGGAAGTCACAGTCTTTTACAACCTAACCTCAGGAGTGACATTCCATCACTTTGGCAATATTCTATTTATTAGAAGCAAGTCACCAAGGCCAGCCCACACTTAGGTTGAGAGGATTAGACAGGGTGTAAATATAAGGAAGTGGGGATCCTTGGGAGCTACCTTAGAAGTCTGATTACCACAATGTTTTTACAACTGAAGCTGCCAATGGGGACTGGTATCTTAAGGGAAACAAGGCTGAGCTGTAGGAGTTTATTTGCTAGACTGACAGTAGTTGTCTTGTCCCATGCTTATCAGGGGCAGCTACTTCAAACTTACTCTTCACACATCTCTCCAACCCCTCACCTCCACCTTCATCTTCAGTTCCTTACTCACAGAGAAAATGCTCCTTACAGAGACATTGTTCCTTATTCACAGAGAAAATGAGAGCAATCAAACAAGACTTTCCGAACTGTAGACTGTCAAAAGAAAACTAGGTAACTATATTTTAGCCCATTCTTTCATTTTTATTCCGATTTCAGAGAAGGAGATATTCCTGTTTTCGAGTAATTCCTTGCTGATACATCTTTCCTTTCTACTCAAGGCCTTTACTTCCCATTTCTTCCTTATCCTGTACCCTCAACACAAGGCCTTCTTACGGTTTCAGTCGTGGCATGTCATGTGCCCAGGTTTCTCCCATGTTCTCTCCTTGTCCCCTTCAGATAGCACTTCACTGCTCTTCAGTTAGCTACTTACTTGATTGTGGCCTACTTGATGGTGGCTACTATTTTCACCAAGGCACTAGTCCAACTCTTATCAAGGTTTATAGCTAAATTCAACTGCCTTGAATTTATAGCCAAATTGAATTTGTAGCTAAATTCAACTGCCTCTTTTCAGGCTTTGGCTTAATTAGCTTTTTGTATCATTTAGGACTTTTGATTGTCCCCCCGCTTCTAGAGATACTCTCCTCCGCTGCCGCCCATAATACCACCCTCTTATAGTGTTGCTCTACCTGTCTGTCCACTCTTTCTCAGTCTTCTTTGCAGAGGATTCAGTCTGAACCTGGCCCTTTAATGCTTCTCTTTTCATTTCTAGGTAAGGCATTCTCTTTGTATTCTATAAGTACTCCTAAGACTGTAGCCACTTCTCTGATTTTAATTACCATCTCTATGTGAACAACTCTTAAAGTTTTACCTTCACAAATTTTTCTTTCCTAAGCCTCATGTTCCTATTTAACTATGTAAGAAAAATCCATTTGGTAATTTAAGTTCAATTTCAAACTGAACTCCTCATCCCTCTCAACCAAATCTATAGCTCCTAAGAGGTTCTTCCTTTTTATGAGAACTCCCTCCATTCTGCTACCCAGGTGAGAATCCTGGACTCCTTGCTTTACATAGATACCTCCAGCAACTCTCAAGTGTCAATCAAGACAAAGAAAAGATTAGGTGCTAGGATAATCCTAACCCAGTACTTCACAGCCCCCATGCTCCACCTTTAACCTCCAAATTGAATAAAAATGAAATACATAAATAAGTGACCTTAAACAAAATCAAGATGGTGTATATGGTAGGCAGAATAATGTCCCCTGCAAAGATGTTGATGTCCTAATTTTCAGAACCTATGAATATGTTATGTTATATGGTATGAGGGAAATACCATTGCAGGTGCTATTAAAGTTGCTAATTAGATAATCTTAGAACAGGGAAATTTCTCTTGGATTATTTGGGTAGGCTCAAGGTAGTTACAAGAGTTCTTAAAAGTGGAAGTGGGAAGAAAAAGGATAGTCAGTATCAGAGTGCTAACACAGAAGAAAGGCTAAACTACCTATTGCTGACCTTGGAGATGGAAGGGAGCAATGAATTAAGAAATGAGGACAAATTTTAGAAGATGGATAAGCAAGAAAATGGATTTTCTTCTAGAGTCTCCTGAAAGGAACACAGCCCTGCCAACACCTGAGCTTTAGCCCCGTGAAATATTTTTCAGACTTCTGATCTCTAGAACTATAAGATCATACATCTGCTTTGCTTTTAGCCACTAAGTTTGTGGTAATTTGTTACAGTGGTGATAGGAAACTAATACAGGCTACCTTCTTTAAGTCACAGTTTATTTTTTATGTTAGACTAACCCAGAGATTAGCTGTTACTAAAATCAGAAATGACAGTGCAGATATTACCACCAACTCTGCAGAAATAAAGATTATAAGAGTATTATGAACAATTTTAATCCAACAAATTGGATAACCTAAATGAAATGTTAAAATTCCCAGAAACACAAAAACATACGAAGACTAATCTGAATAGACTTACAACTAATAAGGAGATTGAATCAATATTCTAAAATCTCCCAACAGACAAAAGCCCTGGATCAGATGGTTTCATTGGTGAATTTGACCAAACATTTAAAGAAGAACACCATTCCTTCTAAAACTTTTCCAAAAGACTGAAGAGTAAATACTTCCTAATTCATTTCCTTGAGGTTACATTACCGTGATAGCAAAGCCAGACAAAGATACTATAAGAAAAGAAAACCACAGACCAACGTGCCTTATGAACATTTGATGCAAAATTCCTCAACAAAATACAGGGATACCTCATTTCACTGCACTTCGCCTCGTTGCACTTTACAGGTATTGCATTTTTACAAATTGAAGGTTTGTGGCAATCCTGCATGGAGCAATTCTATCAGCATCATTTTTCCAACAGCATTTGTTCACTTCATGTTTCTGTGTCACAAGGTGGGAATTCTCACAATATTTGGAACTTTTTCATTATTATTATATTTGTTCTGGTATCTGTGATCAGTGATCTTTACTACTACAAAAAGTTTACAACTCACTTAAGGCTCAGATGATAGTTAGCATTTTTCAGTAATAAAGTATTCTTAAATTAAGGCATGTACCTTTTTTAGATATAATGCTATTGCACACTTAATAGACTACAGTATAGTGTAAACATAACTTTTATATGCACTAGGAAACCAAAAAATTCGTGTGACTTGCTTTATTACAATATTCATTTTATTGCAGTGGTCTGGAACAGAACCTGTTATATCTTCAAGGTATGCCTGTACTAACAACCAAATTCAGCAGCATATTAAAAGAACCATGTGAAATCTATCACAAACCTGTCCTCTCTCATAACTGGTATTTAACATTATACTGCAAGTCCTAGCTAGTAACAAAGATAAGGAAAGGAAATAAGGGGTATACAGATAGGGAAGTAAATCAAACTGTCTTTGTTTACAGATGACATCAGTGTCTGTGTAGAAACCCCTCTAGCTGACCCCCCCTGACCCCCCCAAACCCTCCTGAAACCAATAAACAAGGATGAAAGTCAATTATTTTTGTATTATTATATATACCAGCAATGAAAAACTAGAATTTGAAAAATTCTTGAAGACTTGACATTTATGATAGCATCCAAAAAAGAAATACTCAAGTGTAAATGAAACAAAATTTCACAGGATCTTTATGCATGAAAACACCAAAACTCTAATAAAAGAAAATAAAAATCTAAATATCATAATAAGGGTTGCCTAGGAATCAGAGTCACATTCACCAAAGGAGGCAAGACCTCACTAGAATCCTGACCATTTCTCACAGGATCTCAAGGATGCTTGATCTTTCTCTTTATTCTTCTACTACTTCTTTCAGTCACCAACTTTCTCACAACCTTCTTCAGTTAATGTCTTTTCATATCTCTAATAAAACTATTAAAACATAATTTGAAATGATTGCTAATGTCAATTTGTGTGTGTGTGTGAATATGCACTCCAGTGTGATTTGTGTCTGTAAACATTAATTTTTGCTTGGAGAGAATAGTGCATTTGATTTAGTGTAAGATTTTTTCTCTGCAGTGTCACACCTACCTTGTGCTAGTTTTCTTGTTTTTAAATCTATATACATAGTAACTATCAATGTCTTATGAATAATTAAATTACGCTACTCTGCTTCTGTTACACCGATTTCATCAATGAGATTTAACCTTAATCAATGTCCTTTAATTATATGAGATAAACAACTTATTAAATCAATGCCAATAGTATACAAAAGTGGTCCTTTTCTCCTACTTTTCTAAAATTGGCTCCATGCTATTTTCAAACACTATAAAGAAAACAAAAATAAAGTTGGAAAAACTACCATAACTTGACACTGTATATGATAGTTATTAAATATAAGCTACACTCTCACTTTTTTACATGATAAAAATTATTTTTCACTCATTTAAAAGAGGAAGCTCAACAAATCTGATCATGACACTGGACAAAATAATGCATGATATATACTTCTCCTATGGTTTATAAGCAAAGTTCAGAAAGATGTTACAGACTCAAAGAAAGTAAAATAAAACATCCCAGTGACTTTTAGGGACACAGAGTGGAACAGAATTTATCTACTATTCCAAAGGTCAAAGGGCACTAGTAGGAGATGAACCACAACACTGGATATTTTGAACAGTGTTATTAAGTCTTAAATTTGTTTGAATCTAGGAGCATTTTTGTATGATGCATCAGTTTCCATGGAGCAAGAGAAATGATACTGGTTTGAGTGTCTTCGCTAGTTTAGAACTCCAAAATAAAGGCTGGAAAATTAGAAAAGAACAAGTGTGAAGTAGAAAAATAAAAATAC
Source organism: Hyperoodon ampullatus (assembly GCF_949752795.1). Classification (NCBI taxonomy): domain Eukaryota; kingdom Metazoa; phylum Chordata; class Mammalia; order Artiodactyla; family Ziphiidae; genus Hyperoodon; species Hyperoodon ampullatus. The sequence goes on along the minus strand of NC_136917.1, from coordinate 78,891,266 downwards.
GTTTCACATCTAATAAATTTCCAAATAGCACATATACCCTGACAATCTTGTGGCACTGGCTCACATACAGAAACTATATACTTGTTAAGGAGTGATTGAAAAATTGCACAAAGTGCTTTATTGGCTTTATGTCACTCTTTGAACAGTGGCAAATAATGAACTCCATTCTTGACGGAAAGAAGCCACTTGTATTCAAGTGCCAGTCACTTACTTTCCTAATCAACTGTGTCATTCTTCACATTGCCTTCTCTCAAAAAAAATGAGCTTGGAGCTGGGAAAAAGTTAAAGTGATGTTTTCCACTGTCCAGATTACAAAAGAGCATATTTTCATAGATTATGTCCATGTGTGCTAAAGATACTATCTAATGTGGAATAACAGTCGCATTTACTAGTCAACGTTAACACATAATTCCAAGTTTCTTTCCAAATCCTGAAGTAGTTCAGTATCATACTACCTCAATCTAATACAGGTCTTAATAGTTGGCATTAGCTATGCACATTTCCATATCTCCACAGAGACTAAAGAATAATCACTCTTGTATGTAAATACATTTAGTATAACTACCCTAGAGACCACAGTGGCTGCTGCAGTTATTAATGAAGCTGCACTTAATTTGATGCTCACCCAAATTACTTTCTAGGAAAACTGCAAGAGGCTAAACATAATCTGAGCTCAGACTCCACACTTGCTATATTTGATAAACTAGGAGAGAACTAGTAAAACTGTTTGCACATTAAAAATGTGACTGCTTTTCTGGTTGGGATGTGAAATGTGCAAGTCTTCTGTTCTCCTCCCAAGGTCAGTTGGTATTTTGTTCTGAGTATGTTGCTTGAATCTCCTCAGGTCCTTATCTCCAGAGTCTGTGGTTAGTCTTTCACCATAAAACAGCCAACAAGAGGACTTCCCTGGTGGCTCAGTGGTTAAGAATCCGCCTGCCAATTCAGGGCACACAGGTTTGAGCCCTGGTCCGGGAAGATCCTACATGCCGTGGAGCAACTAAGCCCGTGCGCCACAACTACTGAGCCTGCGCTCTAGAGCCCGCGAGCCACAACTACTGAAGCCCGTGAGCCACAACTACTGAAGCCCACGCGCCTAGAGCCTGTGCTTCGCAACAAGAGAAGCCACCGCAATGAGAAGCCTGCGCACTGCAACGAAGAGTAGCCCCTGCTCGCGGCAACTAGAGAAAGCCCGCGCGCAGCAATGAAGACCCAACGCAACCAAAAATTAATTAATTAAAAACAAACAAACAAAAAGAGCCAACACGAAGCTCAGATCAACAGTAAAAGCCAAAGCAAGGAGGGCAGACTGCTGCTGGGGCACACATTTTCGTGTGTTGTCACCAGTGTTGTTTTGTTATTTGAAAAACTTCCACCAAAATACACACATTTGCATTGAATTGTGCATTGGAGTAAACTTGGAAATTTTGGTTGGCTAAGTCTTAGCATACAAATTGTTAGTTTATAGGCTCAGGGTACCTGAAGGCACCCCCTGAAGACTGTGCTGGGACTGCTCAGATTCTGAGGAAATGTACCGTACTTGTCTTTAAATCACCAAACCCATTAAACTTTTTAGTTTAGCCTCCTTTTGTTACTTTATGTGACCTCTGGTTTCTTACCTCTGAATCCAACCTCTGCACACACAGACATTTCAAAATGTATCCTGTCAAAATCCTTCAAGTACTCTACTTAAGAATATCCATGACTCAAATTTTCTCTATGCCTTTATACATGTTAAGTGACAACCCTTAGTTGGTGTCTTTCAGACATCTCAGCTGAAAAGAAGGGAGTTTCACCATATTACTCTTGCCCCTTTTTCTTGATAGCAACAGGTCTGTTGATTTTTGAAGAGTTCATCCTCTTAAGAAATTATGAACCTAGGGGCAAGACGGGAATAAAGACACAGACCTACTAGAAAATGGACTTGAGGACACGGGGAGGGGGAAGGGTAAGCTGGGACAAAGTGAGAGAGTGGCATGGACATATATACACTACCAAACGTAAAATAGATAGCTAGTGGGAAGCAGCCGCATAGCACAGGGAGATCAGCTCGGTGCCCTGTGACCACCTAGAGAGGTGGGATAGGGAGGGTGGGAGGGAGGGAGAGATGCAAGAGGGAAGAGATATGGGGACATATGTATATGTATAACTGATTCACTTTGTTATAAAGCAGAAACTAACACACCATTGTAAAGCAATTATACTCCAATAAAGATGTTTAAAAAAAAGAAATTATTACTGAATTCAGAAGAAAATTCTGCTCTCTACTTTCACCAATGTCCATTGTTTGCTGACCTTCAGATGCAAAGTAAAATTCTTTACACTTCCCATTTATAGTTCATCTTCTCTAGGCCTGTAATAGTCTTGAACAAAGCACCAAAACAGAGGAATGGATACAGAGCTTCCCTCATGTACCTTAAACCCTGCTTTCTGTGAGATTCTGGGAAAAATCAGGCAGCTTATTTATCAAACTAATCTGTACCAAGGCCACACTCTACAAAATATAGATACTATTGGGGCTCATTCACAACACAGAAGTGGTCTTAGAATTAATTTTTATAACATCTGGGATATTCTCCAAACCTTTCAGCAAAAGAAAAACAGATTCTATTCAAATGCTATAAATTATTAAGTAGTTAAGCATTTAAAATGTCATTTTCATATGCTTTCTTTCATTAACCAATGTCCTTTTGTCACTTGAAAAATACAAGTGTTCCTAATTCTCAATTTGGAATTAAATTTGATTACCAAATGACATTATCAACGACCTAATTAAAAACAGAGATTCTGAAAATCCAACCTAGCATTTTATTCCCATGTCAGCCAGTAATTATGAGATTCATGATTTAGCTGGGTTTCTTTTTTGTTCTTTATCAAAACATATGCCTCAGTTTATAAAACATGACTTATAGTGATTCAGCTTTTACAATTTTACATCATTTGATCACTATCAGTAATGAAATGTACTGTAATTCAAACCAAGAGTTAGCCATTAATCCTTAAAACAATGATCACTGACATTTAATAAAATATGTGAAGATCATGGTTTAATTCTACTTCCAATATTCTCTATCACATCTGTTCTCCTCTGTACTCTCTCTTATGAAATAAACAGGAGAATTACTACTCTTTGTGGCTGATGGCTGGTCCAAGAAGATTGGTAATGTAATTGCTAGTCTGCTATTATAAGTCATGATCTAGTAGTTTAATATAAAAGAGTTAAGCAATTTCAGTTACATATTCCCATTATGCAACTCTCAATGATAAGAAACTTTCTACGTGAGCAGAATGCCTCATGTCACTGGACTCAAACATTTTTTTTCTTTCTTCATTTTGCGTCATATATTCAAGGCTAAATTAATCACATTTCTCCCCAAATTGGTCTTACCTCTTGACTTTCCTATTTGCTTAAATATGAGTACTTTTCTCCTAGTTATTCAGGCTTGGCCCCTAAAAGTATTTCTTGACTTCTCTCTTTTCTTAACCCACTATATTCAATCATTCTAATGCTTATGTGTCTTTCATATCCATTTCTTTTTGTTTTTTTTCTTTTGTATTAAATATTTTTTTTTTACTTCCACTTCCCAAAACGTTGATCCAAGTCTTCAGTCCATTCATTTGGACAATTCCAATTACTTCCTACCTAGTCTCTTTACTTCCAAGCTCTCTACCCTCCAATCCAAACTATTTACAAACAGCACGTTCATTTTCTCACTATAAAGCTCCCATCACTCCCCTGCTATTTTCAAGCCCTCACAAGTTCCTCACTGCTTAAAAATAAAACTCAAATTTCTTAACCTACCACTCAAGGTCCTACACAATCTGAACCCAACTCCTTCTTCATACTGTTCAAGATTCAAGTCATAATGACTTTTCCTTTAACATGTCCCTACTTTTCCTTGCTATTTTTGTCCTCTGCCATCCCCTATACATTTAATACTCTCTATGCTCTTCTTTTACAATCTGTTCTTCAAGTTGTTTTGTTTAGATCCTGCTTTCTCATATGACCATATACTCTAGAAGAGATCTCTCCCTTAAACTTGTAAAAAGCTTTATGTTTGCATTAGTTATGAAACATTATGGCTTTTTCTCCAGTCTTTCATGTTAGATTTATAACCCCCCAAAGCTACTGATATCATCACATTCTTTTCTATCTAGTACAGAACACTGCATAGGAAATAGTTCAACAGAAGTATGGAGATGACATGGATGAAATAATAGCTTACATGTAAGTGAGGGGGCAGCAAACTATGGCCTGTGGGCTAAATATGGTCTCCCACCAGTTTTTATAAATTAATTCTTGGGGTGACACAGCCATGTCTAGTTGCTTATGTGTGTCTAGGCTGCTTTTACCCTACAATAGCAAGGTTAAGTAGCTGCAACAGAGACTCCATGGCCCACAAAGCCTGAAACATTTTAGGCTTGATAGAAAATGCCCTTTAAAGAAAAATGTTGCTGACCTGTGATATAATACACTGAAGGAAAGCTGGAAAAAATAATCTTTGTTTGGGTGCCTGAAGATATTCCACAAGGAGTGTCCACTCTGATCCTGTTTCCGTTTTGTCACTGCCCTCCCTTTACTGTCAGCATACCCATCAGTTCTACAAGTAAGACTATTCTTGGCTAAGCCATCTGAAGCTGGGTTTTTGTAAAGTGCTTCTTAGGAGCATACCTGTTTAAAGGCATTACATTGGGGCACCTTAGATAAGCTCTGCAGTCAATATTTAGGACCTAGGGCCTCCCTGGTGGCGCGGTGGTTGGGAGTCCGCCTGCCGATGCGGGGGATACGGGTTCGTGCCCCGGTCTGGGAGGATCCCATATGCCGCGGAGCGGCTGGGCCCGTGAGCCATGGCTGCTGGGCCTGCGCGTCCGGAGCCTGTGCTCCGCGACGGGGGAGGCCACAACAGTGAGAGGCCCGCATACCACAAAAAAAAAAAAAAAAAAAAAAAAAAATATTTAGGACCTATGCTGATCCTCACATACAGCCACTGACAAGTGACAGCTGCCAGTCAGTCAGAACTCACCTATAGATTTCACCACCATAAGACACAAGCTCGGAAGGAGGTGCAAAGCTGTCTCAACCATGATGGCAAATGTCTCAATTAACCATTAGAAGGTATTTTAGTAAGAGGATTCTTCTCAATATTCCAGAGAATACATTTAGCTGACTCATTTTTGTCAAAATAAAAGTGGTTTTGGCCATTTTAAAACTTAAAAAAGTCTTCTCTAAGAATTGAAAGTAGTATGTTTTATACAGAAACTGAAATAATTATTTCTGTACTTTGGAATTCATAGCTCCCCAAATATAGCACTGCGTGTTCACATACATATTTATACATCTATCATGTTGAGTATTCTCATTTCAAATCTAAAAATTCATAGGCTTACATACATTACAATTTAAATTCTGAGTAAAAATTACATAGGTTCTTCTGGATTATCCTAGCTACATATAGTTTGATACTTATGCATTTATTCAGTGACTATTACTTAGGAACTGTCATGCTCCAGGCATCACGGAAATAGTATGGCATAGCAAAAAGAGCACCAGATTTCTAGCTGGCAGAACAGGGTTTGAATCTCACCTCCACAAGCTGAGTGAATATAGTTAATTAATGTCTTTGAGACATAATTTTTTGTAAAATATGGAATATGATATAGTTGTTGAGAGAGTTGTTATAAGAATTACGTGTGGTAGCTGTGTTAGTCCACCTGGCGTATACACAGTTCAGGTTCTGCCTTCTGGGAGCTAGCCCTGTGTGCTAAATATAGAGGTGATCACTAGACCCAATCTGCACCTATTGCAGGGGCCTCATCCTCCTGGTAAGTTTCCAGGGTTGGGCATTTGTCCCAAAGTCAGGACAGTTACTGCTGGGATAAATGTTTCTTTGTCTATCAGACCATAAAACTGCAAGAGAACAAATCTGGAGAAGCTGGTAAAAATGCTCCACCAAGTAGAGAAAGACTGCGTGTAGCAGGAAAGAACAAAGCTAATATAACTGATGGATAGAGAGAGACTGAGGTCGCTCAGTTCTAGTCCCTTGGTCACTAGGGCTGTCCTGGAACCCTTCCAATCCACTCCCTTTCTGCTAAAGCTGTATTCTGTATACAGAACAAAAATGCTTACCAAAGAACAAAGTAAGTGCACAACAAATGTCAATTTCCTTATTCTACCTCCAGGCACCTGGGAATAAGAGGATAAACAGTATATGGTCCCTGACATCAAAATGCCTCTGGTTTAGTGTCTTCACTTTTTAGACAGCAGGGACCTTGTTTCTCTTATTTATTTCCAACACCTAGAGCAGTGCTTGATACATTATAGGTAAACAATAAATATCTGCCAAATAAATAAGTTCGTGGTTAAATAACTATAGTTGGTTTTTTTGTTTGTTTTTTTGTTCGTTTGTTTGCGTTACGCGGGCCTCTCACTGTTGTGGCCTCTCCCGTTGCAGAGCACAGGCTCCGGGCGCGCAGGCTCAACAGCCACGGCGCGCAGGCTCAACAGCCACGGCTCACAGGCCCAGCCGCTCCACAGCATGTGGGATCCTCCCGGACCGGGGCACGAACCCATGTGCCCTGCATCGGCAAGCGGACTCTCAACCACTGCGCCACCAGGGAAGCCCATAACTATAGTTTTTATTTATTATAGTTAAATAGTACTGACATAGTGAGTATTATAATAGACACATGAAGATATCTAAGAAAATCAAGAGAAACTTACCTAACAAGGTTTTTGCAAGTATTATAGATAAAGTGTACATGAGAACATAACAGGAAACTAATGAAAATGTTGTTGTTAATATAGCAGATATTAGTTGCCCCACAATGCCCCAAGAGCAAGAAATGCTGATATTCTCCATTTTTCCAAAGTAAAGCAAATCTGGCTCTAACAGCCTATAAACCAAGATCAGCACAAAGCCCAAACTCAGGCATTACTGGAGCTCCTTTCCCTCTCTAACGAATCATATAGAATTCCTGGACTTAGAATATCCTGGAAAACTAACAGAGGAGGACCCTGGCTTCAGGCCACAGTGTTGCTGCATTACTTGAGGCCCTGCTATGCACTGCCTTTCTTGGACTCTTGTCCATTACCATCTCCAGGACACGATCTCTCTGAGCCATTGCCACAATGCCCACTCAGCAATCCCTTTCAAGTTATGCAAAAAGTATTTTTGGCATGGTGCCCAAGGTCACATTATTTAATTGCCAGGTCTCCCCAAATACCCACCCAGCATACTTAGTCATCCATCTCCAAGGTGCAGCAGTTGGCCACCTGAAGAGTCCTACACCTGCCCTTTCCCCATTCTGACAGCCACCTCCATAGAGGACCACACTTTTTCAACTTAATATATCATCCTTTTTCCTTCTATGTCTTAGGTAACATGATGACTGATCTCCCAGGTATGGTTTAGTCAGACCTTCAAAAATGGCCTGTTACCTCTACTTAGAACACAAAGCCATACTCCTTAAAGAAGGAAGAATTTCCTTTCTTTTTTTATTGTGATTCCACTGGTGATCAAACAAGAAATACTTCCTCAGCCAAATTTTTTGGGGTACATTCTGTTTGTGAAAAGTTGCTCTCCTACATTAATGTGGTCACTGTCATCATTGTGATGGTGATGATGATGATGACAGTGATAAATAAACTAAGAAAAGCTGAACATAAGTGAAGATTCGCCCATTTTTAGCTATATATTTGGAAGAAACTTCCTACTGCAATGCATTTTCCCCAGGAGAAATATTGTTCTAAGGGATTATAATTGTCAGTTTGAGTTCAGTAGAAGAAGAAGATTCCTCTTGCTGTTTCAAAAATTTGAGACAAATGTGCTCATGTTCTCTTCAGGCATAGGTAAACATCATTAGTCCAAACCTTCATAAATAGAAGGGAAAAAGGCTTGAATTCATCAAAATAAAGAAGGCATGAGCAGAAAGCATTATACATATGCACAGAGAATCTGTATGCTCCTTGTTCATTCCAAGTCTGACATAGTTGAGGGCTTTCGGGTGTCATCCCAGCTTTAATTCATTTTAGCTGAAAGCTTCTTTACCTGGAGGCTCAACTGCCAAGCCACTGTCAGTCCCACTATGTTTCATATCAGCTGGTGATGAGCAATTACTGACACATTCATAGGTATCGCTCCCTCTCAGTCCTGACCCTTCACTGAGTTTCAATAGCATTAGATGAGCTAGATGCACTATTTCCAGGCTACCTGTGGTAAAACAGACACACAAGGACTAGAATGCATTGAAAGACACTACAGCCTTTTGGGTCATAATTTATTAGGATCAAAAGAGGCATTAACACTAACAGATTTAATGCTGCCTTCAAGAGAACTACATTTCAGAGAAAGAGCTTTTTTCCTCTCAGAGCTAGGCAGAGGTATTTCCCCAGAGTAAGAAACATTGGCAACTGACTCAATAATTTGTTTTTGCTTTTTTTTTGCGGTACGCAGGCCTCTCACTGTTGTGGCCTCTCCCGTTGCGGAGCACAGGCTCCGGACGCGCAGGCTCAGCGGCCATGGCTCACGGGCCCAGCCACTCCACGGCATGTGGGATCTTCCCGGACCGGGGCACGAACCCGTGTCCCCTGCCTCGGCAGGCGGACTCTCAACCACTGCGCCACCAGGGAAGCTCTGACTCAATAATTTTAAGTGTAGGTAATTCATTGACAGCATCACAGATTCCGTATCAGTAAAAAAAGAGCTTCGTGTCCAGATGTGTGGAAATTCCCAAACCAGCCCAGAGATTGAAAATCTTTCTTTTAAGCTAAATTTAACTCATTAGTTATCTCGCTATAGCAATGAAACAAGAATATCTAATCCACAAAGTGATGTACCTTTTCTAAAATGATCATGGACTTAAAATAGCGTTGGCCATACATACCATCCTAATGTACTATTTTCTCATTTTATTATAGTTAGAAATTCATGATATGTGATTAATCCTCAACTAGTTTCTGTTCTCTTCAACATACATATCACAAAATGAACCATCAGAGATTGAAGTATGTTTTGTACTTTATAAAGGATAGCACTTGCTATTGTTTTGTCCCTTAAAACGTTTTGTCATTTTATTGGTCAGGGAGGGGAAAAAATGGAATCACTGCCCAGTTCTCATTTAGAATGCATAAATACTTTAGCAAGTTTTGTACTTCGCTAAACATGCTAACTATTAAATCTCTCCATCTTGTTATTGTCTCAAAAGTGGCAGTGAAAGCATAGAATTATTCCATCATCTGGATAAGATTTAGAAGAAATGTAAAATGATGCAAAATTGGCTTATTTTACTAAAACTTGTAAGACAACTTTGAAAATTAAAAAAAACACTTATTTGCAAAAATTATACCCAAATTATCTAGCATGCTGGATGATGACCAAAGTAATATACATTTGGGGAGTAATTCCTTAAGAACAACCGACTGTAAAGTCTATGAACCAAGCGATTGTATCGTTTTAATCTATGATACGCAAGAGAAAGTGAGTCATTAACAAATACCCCTGTTATGTAACTTAAAGTTTTATATGCACTCTTTTTATGCAATACAAAAATATGTCTATAATTCACACAACGACAAAATAAAATAACAGGCATCTCCTTTATCCAGTCACATACCTGTCTTAGGTTACAACTGGAGATGCTTACTCCTTGGTAAACATGCCTTTATGAAAATGTTAGTTTGAAGCACTGGCAATAAAACATGTATTTACTTTGGCCACTAATAGCAGAGTACTCGCTTGGCTAACATTTCCACAAACTATTGTCAGTTGCTAAACCTTGGCTAGGACTTTGACAACTGCAGTGAGAAGGGCAAAAACATTTGCAAAATATTTGCCTTGAAAGTATTATTTGCCATATGGATTGGACTCAAAAGGTTATGAATCCACTTGCACATTTTAAAAATATTTTGCCTGTCGCTGCAGTCTTTCTTCTTAATATAACCTCAGGTGAATAAGATGTATGAGTGTATGTGTGTGTGTATCGTAGTGTGAATGTACTTGTAAAATAAATGTTTAGTCACAAATAATGTTTCACGTAGGCCTATTAAAGCAGGTTTTAATTTAATCAAGAATATATTTGTTGAGGTCATTTTAATAAATTGTTCTAGCTTCAGAATCAGAATTTAGTATGCCTAATAACATATATAAATGAGATCTACTACTTTACAGATTGATCTGCAACTTTTTTTGAGTTATAGTTGATTTACATTATTAATTAGTTTCCAGGGTACAACATGACAACATTAAATTAAAGATTATACTCAATTTAAAGTTACTATAAAATATTGGCTACATTCCCTGCATGGTACAATATATCCTTGAAGTTTATTTGTTTTGTACCTAGTAGTTTAGTTTGTACCTCTTAATCCTCTACCCCTATGTTGTTCCTCCCCCACTGCCATCCCCACTGGTAACCACTAGTTTGTTCTTTCTGTGAGTCTGTTTCTGTTTCATATTCATTCATTCATTTCATTTTTTAGATTCCCTATTTAGGTGGTAACATAGAGTATTTGTCTTTCTCTGTCTATTTCACTAAGCATAATACCCTCCAGGTCCACCCATGTTGTTGCAAATGGCAAAATTTCATTCGTTTTATGGCTGAGTAGTATGACCTGCAACTCTTAGTTTCCTGGGTGGGATGCAGAAACCCACCAGATGGAAATGGAAGCAAAAAGAGTCTGCCTCCCTCCAAGTCCTCAGTCTCCTCTGCTTTCTGTCAGTGAATTTCCATGTGTTTAGGAGAGTTCTGTGAAAGAGAGTGTAGGCTGACGTGGTCCTATGTCAGTGCCTTGACTATGAAAGTGGCCATCTGTTGCTGAGTAGAAACTGGCCTCGGCAGACTGTGGCTGAAGCACAGTAGTTAATCCAAAATCCCCTTCCTCTGCTGCTATACTTGTGGTACAGTAGCATTTCACCCACAGAAGTAGGTGAATTCGTCAGCTTTAGCTTCAGTGAAAATCAGTTTGGCACACTGACCAGTGCACTCAAGATCAAAGGTCTTTAGATACCTTCCTTTAGCCATGCTCACAAGTCAAGAGAGGCAGTGGGACCAAGCAGATTCTTCTAGAAGCAGCTAGAGCATAAGACCCATGTACAGGTAAGAAAGCCTCAAGACGGCAAGGATTTGATCCATTCTGCTTTTTTGTTATAACTTCAGCATGTAAAGCAGAAACTATAAGATAGCGGACACTCAAATTATTAGGAAGGAAGGAAGGAAGGAAGGGAGGGAGGGAGGAAAAAACTTAGCATGTAATGCCCTGATGACTGTGCTCTACCCAATAGGAAATGTATTTCTAATAATCAATTGTAAACAGTGTGGCTCTCTATGAAAGCTGATTCTGGAACATTATAAGTGGGATTCAATACCCTTGTCCCATGCATTATGAGGAGTGCCAAAACATTACACCCCTACTTATGCCTACTTATTTCTGTTGCCCCCCCAGTAGAGGTGATCCAGGGCCCTTTCCTGTGCCCACCATTCTGGCCAACTAACACACTGATTCCCATTCATCTCATCCAATTCTGTGCAAGTCACTCAGCTGGACTTTATTCCCTTTACTCTTATCAAAACATTCAGGGACTCTGTTGTATATAATGCCACTAGGCTATGAAGAGGGTAATACAAGTGTATCCAGATAAAACTTCCTAACTCTAGATTTCATGGAGAAGAGATGAGCTATATGATATCATTTCCTTTCCTCCTAGAGAAACCCTGATTTCCACAAACAATTTGGCCAAGCACCTCTCGAGATATTTATATGCTGAAACAGGCGGACTGGTTTTTTTAATTGAGGCAAAATTTTCTCTTTCATTTAACATCTTAGTCAGTTGGCATTCTCCCACCTGTAATACTTGCCTACTGCTACATTGGAAACTACGCCAAAACTTAGCGGCTTAAAACAACAAACATGTATTATATATCACACAGTTTCTTGGGCTCAGGAGTACATTCATGGCATAGAAGTGGATTCTCTCTAGACCTGGTAAATTGAGCTTTCAGATAAGATTGCAGCCCTGGCCAAAGCTTTCCTTCAGCCTCAGCTGGATGATCACTCATGCTGTTATTGCCAGGTCATGGTCCCTTGCCCCATGGGCCTCTCCACAGAGCTGGTCCTCAAAATTGCAGCTGGCTTCCTCCAGGGGGAGCAATCCACAAGAGAACAAAAGAAAGCACTCAGGATGGGAACTACAGATATTTTAGGATCTCATCTTGGAAATGACATACATCACATCATCAGTTCAAACTTCAGAATCATCATCTAATCAGTTCCATGTGTGAAGAGACTCCTTGGGTGGGGCTCCTTGCATATAGCTTCGATCTACCTGCAGACCTGCACAACTAAAGAGATAAGTTGTCTTGCTACACACACTAATGTGCAACAGAGGGACAGCGAAAGGATAACTGCTATAGATATTCCTGTTCAAAAAGGGAGAAAGTAGAAGGCACAAGGGTGTCACTGCTCCACAGAAATTCTGAAATCCAGGCAAATCTTGATAATTCCTTAATTACATCTCAAGATCCAGGAATAATTCTCTATAGCTCTTGGCTCTGCCCACTGGACTCTTATTTTTGTCCCCTATGTTACCTCTCCTTTTTCATGAAAGGTATCATGTGCTGGTAGCTGACCAGCTTTCTCAGCCTGCTCCTTGGCAGTAGAATTCTAGGGTTTCAGGATCTTTCCTCAACTTAACATTCTGTCCTTCTCAATCCAAGCTGGTGGATATTTCTGCAGCATTTCTTAAACACTAAGGGCCTCCTTCGAATCCTCTTGAGCTTCACGCTATTAAACAAAAGCCACACCCACAAATTTCTTTAAGAGAAGCCCTTTATAAAATCTCTCGTTTTACTGAGATCTGTAAAGAACACTTTTATTCTCCCTTGAGGGCCTTTTGCCTACAGAATATGCTGATACATCACCTTAGATCTGAGATTTAAAAAAAAGATATTTTAAAGTTACACCCTTGGCTGCATCTTTGGAATGTGCTTTTCTGGCTGGGCCCTGGGTTTGACCCTTCCTTGGAAGCCATTTCTTACTTTAGCATCATTTGCCATCTGTAGAAATGAAGAATTTTCAAAACATCAGTTGCTGATTCCTCGTATTTAACCATCCTTCCCTCAAGTTGCCTCTTTTCTCTTTCATTTTACCAAAAGCATCAAGGAGAACTAGACATCACCTTCACCACTTTGCTTGTAAATCGCTTTTGCTAGATCATTCAGTTCATTAAGCACATTTTCTACTTTCCAAGTTACTTCACACAACAGTGTTGTTAAATTTCTGCCACTATATAAGAAGTACCCCCTTTTCTCCAGCTTTCAATAACATCTACCTCAATTCCTGCAAGCCCTCAAGAGCAGCCTTACCAAAGACCATGCATCTCCTAATTAATAACTTCTTTAATTCACTTTAAACTTTCAGTAATACTCTCCTCAAAGCCAAATGCCTGTTTCAAAACCACTTCCACATTTCAGGGTTTTTAGTAGCACCCCACTTCCAGGTACCAAAATCTGTTTTATTTATCTATTTCTCTATAACACAAATTATTCCCCAAATTTAACAGTTTAAAATAAGAAACATTTATTATCTCACAGTTATGTGAGTCAGAAATCTGGATGCAGTTTAGCTGGGTACCTGTAGTTCAGGATCACTCATGATTGCAACAGGTTGCAATCAACCCGTTGATTCTGTCTTCAGTTTCATATGAAGGCTCAACCTGGGGACCTTCTTGCTTCCATGGTTGTGGACAGGTCTCACTAGAGGGCTCCCTCATGAATAGCAGGTGCCTTTTTCTTAGGCAAGTGACAAAAGAGAGTGTGCCCAAAACAGAAGCCACAATTTTTTACAATTTAATTTTAGGAATGACATCCTATGACTTCTGCCGTAATTGATTCATGAGAAGCAAATAAGCCTCACCCACATATAACAAGAAAGGATTACATGGGGAGTGAGGGAGGCCAGGGATGAAGATCACTGGGGGACATCTTAGAGGCTGCCTACCACGAGAAGTCAAAGATCTTCAAAAATCACTAAAAAGTGAATTGATATCTTAATTCAGGAAATACCATCATCAAGGAGTTTGAAGAACTTAATAATAGAAAGATCAGTCAAGAAGAAAAGAAAAGCATTGTAAAAGAGTAAAAATACCATTCAAGAAGGAAATGGTCTAAATGAGAAGCAGATTATAATTTTGAACAAATACGGTGTTTAAAGGAGAAACATACATTTGATCTTGACACTGAAATACTAATTCATGTGGCACAGGTTTAAAATGACACATGATTACATTTTTTTTCCACAGGGTCAATCATACCATTTGGTTCTGAAGAGTGACACGTGATTATAATATGTTAAACAACTTTATACACACCTCCCCCACAAATTTTAGAGTCAATATATTACAACAATGAGAAGTGAAGACTTAGTTATATTTATAGACAAATTGAAAATTTTACCAACCTTAAAATGTAAAATAGAGTTCTTTACTGTAAAGTATAATAATGTTTGAAATGGTAAAGTATGATAATTTACTCCATTTTGGTAATTGTGAACCAAAAAATACCTTTTTAAATACCTTTTAATCACGCATGTAATAAAGAGTTAAATATATTGTTAAAATTATGAAAGCAATAAAATAAACAAATTAAAATATAGTAAAATTTGTTTGGAAGGGAAATGAAAAAAGTATAAAAGGCATCAGTTTATCCATTTGTGAAGATAGGAGCTTGAATCTATTATCTAAAGTGATAAATCAAGCAACAGAATTGTTAATATATTATTTTGTTTTATAATGATGATGAAGAATGTAACCAAAAATGCTTACATAGGATGTGGAGATGGGATTAAGGAAGTTGATAGTGTTAAGATTTATTTTTCATTCAACACCGTTATAAAATGTTTCTATTGTTTTTGTACGTGTCTATTTATTATTTTTAAAATTAAACAGTCTGCAAATAAATAAATACCCATAACACAAAACATGGAAGTTGTTTCTAGGCTAAGTGCCTCAATAAGTTGCTCTAGCTTTTAACCCTCTGTTGTATCTAATCTCCAAAGATGAGCCTCCAATGGGCTTCCTTGTAGTTCCCTCATTACGAATCTGGTTTGGCCCATTGACTTTTCTCTGACTCACAGAACATAACACAAGTAATGCTGTATTCACTTAGTCATAAAAAGTCTTTCAGCTTCTGCCTATATCTAAGCAAATTCTCTCTCTGGGGAGTCAGCAGCCTTGTAAGATGCCTGACTTAAAACCTGAGACTACCATGCTATGAGGAAAACCAAGCAAGACGTGGAGAAGTCACAAAGAGAAAAAGATGCTCAGCCAGCCCCCAGGTGAAGTGTTAGACATGTGAATAAAGAAACTATTTTGGACATCTAGTCCAACTGAGCCTTCAGATGTCTCCAACCCCAGCTACCATGAGAGACTACAAGGGAGAACTCCCCAGCTATTCCTGATCAACCAATAAAACCATGAGAATTAATTAGTTGTTAGTTCTAAGCCATGAACTTTTGAAGTAGTGTACCATTAAGTAATAGATAACCAAATTCTAATCCAATTTTACTTTGTACACATTGAATCACAACAGTGAAAACTCACAGCACTATTAGTGGCCCAGGGCATCAGCTTATGACAATGAATGCACAGTGCCGGGAGGAGGCATCCCTGCCACTAGAACATGCACGTCCAGGCGCTTTGTCAGTGACCCTTTCTTCTGCATGTTACTGAAGAGCAAGTCAACACACTAATCTTTGCTGTCATCTTTCTTAGATTGCAACTGACCATTTCCCTCTTTCTGGATTTATTCTTTCTTTGGTTGTAATGTGGTCCCTCATTAGAACAGAGGGAAACTTTTACTACTGAATCATGGCCTAGAGAATGCTTGGTCTTTGAAAATAACCTAATCTTGCCCTGCTGAGTCTCTAACTTCATGTATCCTATGTTAATTGCGCGCCTTATCCTCTGAGTTTGAGAGGTGTCCTGCTGGGATATCTAAGTATCAACGCTAGGAATATTGATGCACCCACCACATGTTCTCATTTTGGATACATGACTTCCAAACTTAAAGCAAAAATACAGTAAAATATTAATAAATTTCATATTCATAGAAGCAGCAGAAAATTTAAATAAATTGACTAATTCAAATAGATAAATAAATCCCAAGTGCAAATTTGTGAAGAAACACATTTCAGTCAAAAAAATAAAATAAAATTTCATTAAAACAAAACTGATCTCCTTAAAGGTATTTACTTTATGCATCCCTAGTGTGAAATAATTTATTAAAGTGGGTAATCAGTCTTGAAATATTTTTGTTTCAATATTCAGGGCAATGTATTTCATTTATTTGAAACAAGGGAATTTGGCCATTAAAGTGATGTAAAACATCACATGATGTTTACAATATAGTATCAGTATCCCTGAATTCAGTTATTGCAAGACAGATGAATTGGTACTGAAAATATGATTGTATATTTCTTCCCAACTTATCCATAATCACCTAAGAACCTCTTCTCATAGGAAAGTAATCATGAAGTATAACCTACAAAGCACCAATGTCATCAAGGTCTTATTTTTTGTTTGCTTTGCTTTCCATGTGTGACATTTTGGGTTTGGCTTTCTGTTACACTATGTCATCTGGTAATATTTGAATGAAGAGTTGATCTACATCCTGAACCTGAGGGATCTTCACAGTTTTCAGGTCTCAGGAAAAGCCCTCTGCTATCCACCCCAAGAAAGGATGGTGCTGAGAAGGAACTAGCCTAGAAAATTCCTTATTCTCAGACACTTTTACAAAGGAAAAGACAAAACTGAAGGAAGAAAGCCAGTGCCTGGGGATTCATATCATTCCAAAGAGTCTTAGTCCCTCAGAACCCAGCACAACAGAAAACTTAGAAATGATGCCAGAATGGTCACCAAACTCAAGGTATTCTGAACTTTAGATGGGAGCTGTAAATCCCTGAGAGAGCCATAGGATCCCACAGTGTCCCCTAGTTAGAAGTTCATTCATTCATGTATTCATTAATAATTTTAAAACTATCTGTTGAGTACCTGCTATATGTCAGGCACTGTTTTAGAAGCCGGGGATAAAAGAATGAATAAGACACAGTGTTTGCCTTTAAAGAGTAAGCAGTTTAGTATGGGTTATAAGAAAGTGAGCAATCAATTACGACTCAGCAAGGGTTAAGGGACCAGACAGAACACAGTTTAGTGGGTAAAGTACAAGTTGCCTGAAAAAAGTTGCTGAAGTGATAACATTAGATCATATATTTTGACCTCAGAATGGATTTAGACATGGCCAACAGGAACATGAAAAGATGTTCAACATCATGAATTAATAAAGAAATGCAAATCAAAACTACAATGAGGTATCACCTCACACTGGTCAGAATGGCCATCACCAAAAAGTCTACAAACAATAAATGCTAGATGGTGTGAAGAAAAGGGAACCCCCCTACACTGTTGATGGAAGGTAAATTGGTGCAGCCACTATGGAAAACAGGATGGAGTTTCCTTAAAAAACTAAAAATAGAGTTACCATATGATCCAGCAATTTCATTCCTGGACATATACCCAGAAAAGATGAAAACTCTAATTTGAAAAGATACACGCACCCCAGTGTTCATAAGCAGCACTATTTACAATAGCCAAGACATGGAAGCAACCTAAGGGTCCATCGACAGATGAATGGATAAGGAAAATGTGGTGCATATATATATATATATATACACACACACACACACACACACACACACACACACACATACACACATATATATACACAAACATACACATATACACAGTGGAATATTACTCAGTCATAAAAAAGAATGAAATAATGCCATTTGCAGCAACATTATCATACTAGAGATTATCATACTCTGTGAAATAAGTCAAAGACAGACAAATATCATATGATATCACTTCTATGTGGAATCTAAAGACACAAGTGAATTTATTTACAAAACAGAAACAGACTCACAGACATAGAAAACAAACTTATGGTTACCAAAGGGGAAAGGGAGGGGAGGGATAAATTGAGAATTGGGGATTAACAGATACACACTACTATATATAAAACAGATAAACAACAAGGACCTACTGTATAGCACAGGGAACTATATTCAATATCTTGTAATAACCTATTATGGAAAAGAATCTGAAAAAGAAATTTTCATCATTTTTCCAGATGAAGAGATTCATTTGTCTCACACATCTATGTCTCCTGCCCCATGTAAACACCTTTACACTTTCTATCACCTCTACCTGAAATGCTCTTAAACTGCATTTCTTCTCTACATCCCTACTTACAGCACTTAACATCTCTTCTCTAGAATATCCTAACAACCTCCTTTGTAACTGTCCTGCCCATATCCCCTCCTCACTCCGGTCAGTTCTCCATACTACTTCCAACTATAATCTAAAAATGTAAATTTGGTCACCCAATTTTCCTGCTTTAAAAAACTTTCTAGTGCCTCAAATAGCTAAAGAATATAATCAAAACTAGGAGCTTTATACATAATGTCTTTACTTCAGCTAAATGTACTCAGTATCCATCCATCCAACCATTCATCTATCCATAGACCTATCTGTCCACCTATTTCAAAAGCATGAATTTAAGTGTCTAGTTCCCTGCTAGGCACTGACAATATAAAGATAATATGAAGTTTCAACCTGAAAGTGTGCCTGGTTCTGTGTCCTCACATTATTTCTCCAGCTTCATCTCTCACCACTCTCCCCAGCTTCCAATGACCTGATTCACACACAAATATCCACATCCTATGTTCCAGCCACACCAACTTTCTTCTCTGTCTCCAAATACTCCACACTCCTTCATGATTCTGCATCTTCTAAAACTTAGGTTTCATATCCTGGGATATCCATATCCATTTCTCCCTCCTAGGGAATACCTTAGAATTCCAGATTATATATAACTTCTAAAAATCCAGCTCATACATGCTCCTTGTATGAGTTGGATGTTGTTGTTTTTAGGAACATTTTACAGACTGAAAAACTGAGACCCACAGATCAAAGGCTGGTCCAAAGTTGCACAGCTAATAGAAAGCAGAGCCAGGATTTGATCACAGTTTCTCAGATTTCAGTGCCCCATCTTATACAACCTTTTCCAACCCAATCTTTTACACTCTTAAATTTGAGCCATTTATTTGAGGTACCCAAGAACTTCTATTGTTCCCAAGCCTCAGAAGGGGTATTGATGAGTGTCTCTAGATGCTTTCAGTCTATTAGGGAAATCAAGTTTCAAAGGGCTGAACCGTGGGTTGACACCCAAAGACCTGTGTTCTGCTTCAACTCTCGTAATAACTCTCCACAAAAGTGTAAGCACATTTCCTCTCTGCATCTGCTTCTCCATCCATAAAATGTGCCTGGTAATAACTATGTCATAATTCAGCCAGACACAATTACGTGAAGTTTTATATATGTTTCTTCTCACTTCTAGTCCTTTGCTCAAAGTATTCACTACCCATCATAGTCTGTCTTGTCCATGCCCTCCTTCTTCTGGCTAATGTTTACCTCCCCTTCCCATCAGAGCCTAGCACAAAGAACAGTTTCTGTGAATATATGTCAAGTGAGTGAATTAATGACCTCAAAAGTTTTCATGTGGCGTTTCAACCTTATTCTGTGAAAAATGCAAGTGCACCTCCTGACTTCTCCTTCAAATACACTGACAAGAGGTGAAAGAGTCCCTTATGAAAATAAACAGGGATGAAGGGGATAGAGGTCTTTTCTGTGTGAACCATATCTATTAGAAAACCCTAAATTTTAAACAAGAACATAACTTGCTAGATAAATATTTACACCTAGAAAATTTCAAGTCCAATTTTATTACAACTGCATTCTGCAGTTTAATGGAAGGTTTTGAATTTGTTCTTCGATTTATCTTGTAGAAAACATCAGGAAATTTTCACATATCTATAAATAGAATTCTCTGAGGAGAAAGGCGCTTTAGGAAAGATATGACTATATTTTATGAGCCAGCACAAACTGCTTAAGGGAAATTCATTAAAATTTACTTGTAACTTAAGAGTTTTCACTTTGAAAGCAATTAATTTTACCTCAGAAATTCCTCAGTTATTTTTCTAATTCCACTTAACATTTCTATCCTTAGTGGGAGCTGTCTAAGGCAATGCTATGTGCTAGTTTTCTGCAACGATGGAAATGTTTCATATCTGCACTGTCTGATTGGTTGTGGCTATTAAGCATTTGAAATATGGTTAGTATGACTGAGAAACTGTGGTTTATATTATTTAGTTTTAATGAATTAAAATTTAAGTATAAACAACCACAGGTGGCTAGTGGCTATCACACTGAACAGCACAGAGCCAGTATATACCCTCTGTATCTCCAAATTTCTGAACCTGTATTCAGATGCTATCTTTGGGCATGATTTTCCAAACCGTTAAGGAAGCAGGAGCCCTTCAAATGGGAAGCATTGTGTTTTGCATTCATCACGCTCCAGAGGGCCTACTTATTTTATTTTTACTCCATCTCATTTCAAAAATAACCAGAAGTAACTCTATTCAAATACATAATTTTTATCTTGCTACAGATAATATAATGTCAACAGAACCAACTTACCATCAAATTGCTTATAAATTCAGAAAAAACTTATGTATTGAATTATTTCTCATATGTCTGTCAGAATATTAAATTTAAATATATATATCAAATTTACAACCATTAAAAGTGTTATGACAAAAAGGTTCATAATAACATGGCAACCTATAATAGGGAATTTGACCTCACCAGGAGAAACATGAAGGATGAGATAGATTTATATTAATTAGGCAAAGAGGAGAGGTAAAAGCATTCCAGACAGAGAAAACATGTGGAAATGTCCTGTGATGGGCAGGACCATGATAAGTACAAGGAAAAGAAGCAGTTAACTGTAGCTTTGAGGACCCAGACAATAAAGGGCCCTGTGGGCCATTTTAAGGAGTCATCTTTCCTCAACACTGAGAGTACCAGAAAGCCATTTTGAAGATTTTAGCATTGAAAAGATCACTTAGACTTCTGTGGATTGGAGAGTCCGGTGTCAGACCTTATGTTTGTAGGCAAACTAGTTAGGAGGCTATTTCAGAAGTTTAGGAAAGTTCTGATACATACCTTGAACTACAGTGTTGGTGGTAGGCATAAAGAAAAGTGGATGATTTTGAGAACATTTCAGAGATGAATATAGGAAGTGCAGTAAAGGAATGATAAGAGTTTGGATCGACATATATACACTAATATGTATAAAATGGATAACTAATAAGAACCTGCTGTATAAGAAAATAAATAAAATAAAATTCAAAAAAAAAAGAGTTAGTATGACTTCTCATTGTTTGGCTGAGAAATTGGGTGAATGGTGGCATTAACTACTAAAAGAGGACCATGATTTTGTTTTCTTTCATTGGAGGATATGGGTAGAAATAATGAGTAGATTATTGAAGTTCCACCAAGAGATTTCTAGGAGATGGATGAATGTATTTGTTTTGTACTCAGAAGAGAGGACGGAATGAGAGATAATAAACTATGGATAAGTTGTATTTCGGTAGAAGTTAAGGCTGTGGAAAAGGAGCAGACTGCCTATAGGGTAGGAAGTGGAGACTGTCTCCAGCCATGTGAAAATCTACTCTCAGTGGAAGTTAGAAGCTGAGTCTGCAGAACATCCAGATAAGTCATTAGAAGTTAAAAGAAAACCCAAGAGGCTACTGCATCACAGAAGCCAGTGGAGGAAACGGTATGCATTTCCCACCTCATAAATATGTGAGGCAGTTTAAAAGTACACTTAAAAAAAAAAAAAGGCAGGATAAAGTTTAAATAAACTGGGCCAGAAGAACACAAGAATAGGACAATAAATTAACTCTAGGAGAAGGTCATTTTTCATTTTATACAGTGCTTTGCAGTTGCTAACTATAGACAACAAACTTGGTTCTAAGTTGCTTTGTCTCCTATCGCATTCTGTCATGTGGAAAATAGGGACAAAATGGTACCTGTCTCATAGTGCAGCTGGGAGGAGTGAAGGAGTTAAAACCCATTAGGTATACACAGCCTCAGCAACTGCTCCAGGTCACCATGGCCATTAGATGTGGTAATGCTGGAGCCCTGGTCACGGTGTTAGAAGATACGTTGTCTCAAGGATTGCCATGAAATATTTTGATTGTGTGCTGTCTTTGAGAAAAGTCAACCTATTGCATTTGCCTTTATATTTCCAGTGCTTGATACACTGTCTGCCACTGAATAGACTCAATGATGCTATTTAATTAATTCTCCTCAAACGCTACTTTGGGTTTGTTTCTCAGTAATTTAGAATATCTGCTCAGAAATTACAAAAAGAGACTGGTAATGATGCATGAGCTAATGATTTATTTTCGATATAGGTGTGAAAGTTTATTAATAAATGAGTGTGCTTTTCTAAATTACAGTCCGTTGGTGACAATGAAGCACAGCGGATTAGATGACCATTTCACAATCACTAATTAGTTCTTCCTCAGGGACCATGTACAGGGAGGTGAAGTCTTTTTACCAGTGAAAAATCCTGAAAATCACCCTAAGTCATTTCCTGAAGGTAGACAATTAGATAAGCACTTGATTAACCTAGAATTGTGTTTTTAATTAATGGTCCAAGCTTAGGTCCATATGACCAACTTTTCCAGATAATCAGGGCTGAGATATTCAGTAGTTTTACATTCTCTACTGCATACTCACTAGTTCTACTTCCATTTCTTTCTTCCAGTGAAAAATTGGCAGCTTTAATGAAAAGTACCCTGTAGTCATCATGCATGCCTCCTAACCTGGAATATTTGAACTTCAGCCATCTGTGTGGGAACTAACCATCAGAAAGCAACACCCATTGGCTTCTACACTTTTGTTGCAAAACGTGAAAGTAGCCAGTGCAAGCTATAATCAGTTGATCAATTAATAAGTATTGATTGAATATTCAGCATAATACTGAATAGAAAATAACCTGAAACTATAAACTAAAAATGCATATTAATGTTGTCATTTACTATTTACACTATTTGAAGTGCTTTGCAGGTACTATGAATTTTAATTCTAAAAACAAAACATCTAAAAGCTAGGTACTGAAGTGTAAAGTAATTGAGTAACCCGGCTGGAGTTAAACCTTAGTAAGGGGTGGAACCACGAGGCACCCTAAGAATTTTGACCCCATGAAACTCACTTTTAACTACTGCCCTACCAATGCCTGGGTACCCAATCACATTTTAGCCTCAAAAGTCATGTTGCACCTTTTTTTGCTATATGATATAAAGCTGTAGGTCAGAAAATGTTTACAGCGCTTTGGATAGGCTTTGGAAAATTGTATTACTTCATCTGTCCCTTCTGAGATACACAATATCGAGTATTTTCCAAATCACGTCGGACAGGTTTTTTTGTTTGCTTGCTTGCTTGCTTTTCAAAGGTAGCAAATCTTCAAAGTAAGAACAATTTTTTTCTCTTATATTTGGCTCTGAATTTGAATTCAAATTATAATAACAGTGACAAATATCGGTCTCCACCGTTGGCCTAAACCAGAAGCATATACATGAATCTTCTAGCATTGTTGAAAAATAAAGGCACTCTTACTTATTTTAAATTCAATAATATATTTCTTTGGGTCACACATAATAAATGCTCTTTGCGGTATAAAGATTGCAAGCATCAATCGTAATTTGATTTTTTTCTACTGGACATCTTGTACAGGCACCATAGCATGACTTTACCTGTTATAGGGTAGTTAATGGCATTGAAACTTATACACCACACTATGAATTCTGCTTGAACTGGAACAGATTTTTACATTAAATACAAGGACAGAGCATAGTCTTTGCAGCAGTGTTCTCCCCAGCCCTGGAACCATCAGCTAAAGATATTTTATAAATGCAATAGCAACATGATCTGTGCACTATTTACTACCTGTATATAGTCAGAAAAATATTCTTTGCAAGTCTAATTTAATTTTAAACTAAACTCACCCATGTCCTAAATGAGACACTATGAACAGAATAGGAAAACTCTTCAGCATTTGTAGACATCTAAAATTAGAGATAAATCAAATCTGAGAATACTGGAAACATGAGCAGTCCATTTAGAATTTTTAAAGTAATACAGGTTTTTCATCTAAATTAATAAATATTCTAGGAAGTATATATTAGAATCCCATGAAGATTCCGTTTTTTGAGGATAAGTCTCTTGAGAAATATGTGATCCAAACCTGAGTCCAAAAGAGATCTTAGTAAAAACCCATTTTATAAAATAAGCAGAGATTACCTTTTAACAGCACTTTTTCTAAGAGATTTTAGTTATTCCATAAATATGCTTTAAACCATGAGTTCTTTTCCTGGCACCATGAATTGGCTTCAGAGGGTTTCATGAAACACTGAAACAGAATAACATTATATGCATACCCGGAAAGAAATATTGTATGTTACTGTAATTTTTCTGTTTTGCAGAAGCAAATATTCCCCTAAAACTGTTAATATTACCTTATTCCCAACAATGGTAACCATATATCTATTGCTTTTTATGTTAAGATACTGATATTAAAATTGGGTTTTCTGAAAATAGAAAGGTAGGTTTAAGGAAAGTGCCATTTACTATATTCATCTA
The DNA here is from genome assembly GCF_949752795.1 of Hyperoodon ampullatus. Lineage (NCBI taxonomy): Eukaryota > Metazoa > Chordata > Mammalia > Artiodactyla > Ziphiidae > Hyperoodon > Hyperoodon ampullatus. The sequence goes on along the minus strand of NC_136917.1, from coordinate 78,866,667 downwards.
TCTCAGTTACCAGCAAAGGAAGAAATGCTGTGCTATACCCTCAGCTAGTGTTGACTGATAAAAGCAAGTAATAGTACAAATAAGACACTTTGACACTCTCTTAGAAAATGTTTTTCAGTGTCACTCTTCATTTTCCTTATTCTCCTTCTGCAAGACCTTTCTTTTACCTTCAGTCCCACCATCATGATCCCAGACATCTATTAATCAATGTGTTGCTTAAAATATGACCCTTTTTACACAAAAATGTTTGATGACACTGATCATAGAATTTCATGTTCTTTGCCAGTATAGCTATTTGCACAAAATGGTATTTCTACAATAGTGTTTATCCAAAGTATAGAATGTATACTACTGATGATAAATGATCCTAGGTTTTATAAAAACAAATATTTTTACTTTTTAAAGCAAGTGACAAGTTGTGTTAAAAGATATCTATGATATGATCTTGGCAGTATGTATGTGTGTGTGTATACATCTGCATATGTTTATGTATATATAAATACATACACTTATATTCATTAAAATTCATTTAATTAAAAAGTGAGTTAATTTTTAATTAAGTAATAGTACAACTGTTCATAATTATGGCAAAGAAGTGTAATGATGGCAGGAAACACCTACTTTTGTAAAGAACCATCATAAACTACATCATACTAGATTTACCCTGATCATATTACAGCCTGGAGTAGCAATATCTATAAACAAAATATGTTGTTTAATATTTATAAACAAATATGTAAAATGTGACTAATATTCTCTGGAGAGAACAAAAAGGGTACAGAAGAATGGAAAAATTGATCCTTGTTTCAAGAATAATATTTATTTAATCCTCATAGGTTTAATGTTATTATATTGCCTATATCTTTTTTTTCTTTTTTAATTGTTTGTATCTTTGTGCCCCTTTTATTTTTTGTTTGTTTCTTTGTTTTGTTATAAGGGTCAACAGTTGTATGAATTAAGTGATATAATACAAATGCAAGCATTTTGCTGGAAAAGAATGACTTAGAATAGATTTGTGAAGTCTTGAGACATCTTCATTTGCACACTAAGGATAAAACTATCTATTAGTTGTTCAGTATTATATTGTTGAATCTACTATTCCATAGTTTACTGGGATCTTCCATTTATGAAAGGATGCCAGATGATTATTGCTGTTTTTGACCTCTGACTTTTGTGATGGTTGCAATGGTTAACTCAATTCAGTGGACTTTATTTCTTCATCAAAGTCTTCATCTAGCTGTAGTGTTTCAGTGAAGGGTAAAACAGCAATGAATCTATTCAAACATGAAGAAAAAAACAGAACTTCTGACAACCAAGTAACATAACAAGGTCAGGGTTCTGAAATTTGGAGCATAATTTTTTCTCTTTGACAGAAAAAAATAAAAGCATCGAAAACTCAAAATTAATTTAATACAGTGAAAAATTGGCATTGCATAAAACTTGATATTTTATAGATTTTTTTTTATTTCAGAAAATGAATGAGTACATATTAAGCAACATGAAAAGCAAATTGTTAAGGTATATTGGAAAGAACATGACCTATAGCCTGAAGTAGACTGGGATGAAATTTCAAACCCATCACCAAACTGTCAAATTATACAACTCCTGATCGTTGGTTCCTTAGCCACAAAAAGAAAGTAGTAATATTGACATTACATGGTTAAAAAGGATGTCTACACCAAAGTCTGTTGCAGAATAAATGCACTAGAAATGTTAATAGACTTCCTTTATTATTGGCAGGCTATAATGCAAGTATTCAAAAGAATAAAAAAATATATCTACCAATATCACCCCACCACAAAATAGAGAGGGAAGGTGAAGGAAAAATAGGACCTGAGTAACTGAATAGACTTTTTTCTCAATTTGTTTTGTTTAGAAATTTTTTGGAGGTTAGTTGGGCAAGAAAAAGGAATAAAAGGCATCCAGATTGGAAGGCAAGACACAAAACTATCTTTATTTGTAAATAACATAATCCTTCATATGGAAAATCCTAAGAATCCACCATGCAACTACTAGAACTAATAAACAAGTGCAGCAAGGTCACAGGATCCAAGATTAATATGTAAAAGTCAATTTGATTTCTATATACTCTCAATGAAAAAACTGAATATGATATTAAGAAACCAATTTCCATTCCAAACAGCATCAGAAAAAATAAAATGCCTAGAAATAAATTTAACAAACGAGGTATAGGACTTGTATTTACATAACATTGTTGAAATAAAAGGGAAGACGTTACATGTTCATGGATCAGAATATTTAATATTGTAAGATAGCAATACTCATTAAATTCATTTACAGAGTTAACAGAATCCCTATCAAAAATCACAACTGACCTTTTTGAAGAAGTTGGTAAACTGATGCTAAAATTCATATACAAACGAAAGAACCAAGAATAGCGAAAATAATCTTGAGAAAGAACAAAATTTGAGGACTTGCACTTCCTAGTATCAAAACTTACTACAAAGCTATAATAATCAAGATAGCAGGTACTGACATAAAAATAGATATACAGATAAATGGAATTAAATTGAGAGTCAGAAATAACCCCTTATATTTATGGTCAACCAAATTGTAATAATGTGAAGAAAATTCAATGGAGGAAAAAATAATCTTTTAAGAAATGGTACTGGGATGACTGGATATGCTCATGCAAAAGCATAAATTTGGATCCCTACCTCACACCACGTGGAAAAATAAACTCAAAATTAATCATAAACCTAAATGTAAAATCTAAAGCTATAAAACTCTCAGAACAACACACAGCAGTAAATCTTCTAGACCTTGGGTTAGGCAATGATTTCTAAGACACAAGACCAAAAGCATTTTTTTTAAGTTAATTGGACTGAATCAAAATTTTAAACTTTTGCACTTTAAAAGAAACCACAGAGAATGTCAAAAGAAAACCTACAAAGTGTGACAAAATATTTGCCAATTATATATCTGATAAGGAACTTGGATCCAGAATATATAAAAAATACTAACAACTCATTGGTAGGAATAGGGAGTGACTACAAATGGGGCAGTATTTCTTTGTGGGATGAATGAAATGCACTAAAATTAATTGTGGTCATGGCTATACAACTCTGTAAATGTACCCAAAACCATTCAATCTTACATTTGATATAACCAAATTTTATGGTACATAAATTCTTAATTCAAAACTTAATAAAGCTGTTAAAAATATTTGGAGAAAATATTTTAACAGTAAATGGAATCTGCCTAGCACTGCTGTGGTACTATAAGTGGTAATATTTTTAGTATTGTTATTCAATTGTTAGTTTGAGACTGCTTTCTGTGTGTTGTGGGATAAAGAAATTGAGCAACTGTAATTGTAATTCTATCATCCTGTGTGCCCTTGAGAACAAGGTTTCTCAAGTGGAAAAAGATGGTAGAAATATAATACAGAAGACTTTAAATAAAAACCCTGTACTTCTAAACTTGATTAGAATGATTAATTCACAAAGTATCAACTCATGAAGCATATCACATGCATATAGTTGTAGATATATAGACAGATAAAGATATAAATAGAAACAGATTTATCCTAACTTAATCCAATGAAGAAGCTTAGATATAATAAGCAACCAAACATCAATAGGCATCCCCAGTAACCAGACTGTCTTCTTGAAGTATCATTTCAAAGTTAAAAAAAAAAAATAGGACTTCCTAGAGAAATTGCAGATTACAGAACTGGGGCAGGAAGTGTACAAGTTGACTCTAAAACATCTCAGTCCAGATAGTAAGGACACACTCAATTTGTCAAGAGACAAATTGAAGAGGTCTTATATGACCAAAGATGGAGATTTCTGAGCTTCAAAATGGTAATATCAAATGTTTAAATTAACACATTAATAATAATGATTTTTTTAAATTAATTAATCACCTTTGGAGGACTACAGAGAATTCATTATCTTGAAAACTACTATTCATCCTGCCTTACACATATTTAACACTGGATAACCAATTAATAGATTGGAAAAAGAATTTCTTTATTAAAGTATTCCTACAAATAAGTGAGAACATGATAGATTTGATAGATTTGAATCCCCAATTAATTAGTGGATCTAGACATTGAATAGCAACAACTGTGACATCACAAAAAGATCACCGAATATTAAGTTCTCCCTGTTGGAAGAACAGAACTTCACCTCTGCTTTTGCTAAAATGATAGAACCTGAGTTGGAAAATGCCTCTGGATCCAGCTGTCCATGTGTAGACCATACAGAGGACAGAGAAATGTGTTGAACTGTATCACTAGCATGCAATCAACTAAATCCAGACCAGCCATCTCTACAGATCAAATGTCCTTTGTTCTTCAACAGATACAAAGAAAAAGAAATGAATGGAAAAGGAACTTATAGACTAAAAGAGAGTTAAAAACATGGTTGGTTTTTCAAATTGGCAAGACTTTACTGTGTAAGGACACACACTTGAGCGACAGAACTATACAACAAGGAAGTGACTTGATGCAAGGAAGTGACTACTATAATGGTCAGACTAACAGCTAATTTTAGGTGGAGGAAGCGTTTCTGATCAGCACAGGACACATAGAGCAACATCTGTGGTGGCTGGCAAAATTTTGTTTCCTTTATGTGGTGTTTACAAGAGTGTTTACCTACTATAATCTCATTGAGCTATTTATTTTGTGTGTGTGTCTGTGTATTTCTGTTTCTTTTGTTATTGTTTCTGTTTTGTTTTACAATAAGAAGGGTAATAAAAGTTCTTAAAGAGGTAGCATTTGAACTTCCAACACAATGGAGAAAATAAAGGGAAATAAAACATAGTCAAGATGGAAAAAAAAAAGTTAAACAGCAAGAAATGGGTACAAAAGAAAGCAGGAGCAGAATGAAAGATGAGGCCATTGGCATTAGTACTTTTAAAATCACTGTGATTACTCCAGCCTACCACACCTCACAAACTTCAGAATTAAACTGTCACATTTATTTATGTTTTTAATTTTGGTAAAGATTTATTCATTTGTTTATTTATTTATTTTTTTACTTTAATGTGTTACGTTGCATTTTTATGACTCTATTGTTTTTGTTTTACTGTTGTAGTTTTTAAGCTCTGTGAAATTTTATGGCTTGGTAGATAAATTCAAACCAATCATATGTACTATGCATCTGATTCTTTGATTGTATGTCCATCATCTTGTTAAATCTTACATTCTTATTTTTTCTTTTCAAAGATTTTCAATATTTATATTCTTGTCTACAACTGTGATTTCTCCTGTTATTCTGTTTTAGTTCTGTAATTAAATGTATTTAATATATACCACAAGTTCTTGTAACAAAGAAACCATACTTTTCAATTTGCTATTTTAATTCATTACTTCTTTGTCTGGATTCTTATCAATGAGTTGTTTTTCATACTTCAGACCAATCTAAATAAGATTTATCAACAGGGTCAGAAAAGAAAACTTTAGTACATGGTTTCAGAAGAAAAACAATTAAAATTGATTCTAAATGAAAATAAAGTATCAGTACTGCAGGGACCGTGAAAGAATATGCAATTTTTTGGAAAAATTACCTATCTCCAAAATGTATTTGATCCCTAATTGTATTACCAGTGATGTATTCAAACTTTAAAGAAATAGAAAATCTGTTACATAAATTGTTCTAGATCACACAAAAGAAAGCAACCTATTTTTTTTTTAATGTTAAAAATTTTTTTAAATTATTTATTTATTTTTGGCTGTGTTGGGTCTTCGTTGCTGTGCACGGTCTTTCTCTAGTTGCGAGTGGGGACTACTCTTTGTTGCAGTGTGCAGGCTTCTCATTGCTGTGGTTTCTCTTGTTGCAGAGCACGGGTTCTAGGCACGCGGGCTTCTGTAGTTGTGGCTCGCGGGCTCTAGAACGCAGGCTCAGTAGTTGTGGCGCACAGGCTTAGTTGCTCTGCAGCATGTGGGATCTTCCCGGACCAGGGCTTGAACCCATGTTCCCTGCACTGGCAGGCGGATTCTTAACCACTGAGCCACCAGGGAAGTCCCAGCAACCTATTTTTAAACAGTGTAGCTTCCAAATGATCTTACTATATTTCAGAATTTGCCAAAGTTTGGAATCTTTTGATTACATGTTGCCATTTTCACCACAATTCAATAGACATCTTTTGTTTGGTTGGTTGTGTCTGTGCATTTCACAGTTTTTCTGAGATAAGATTGTAGTGAAGGTTAATGTTAGAAAAATTTATTTGGACTTGTTATAACTTAGTTTTTTTCCCCTCTAAGTGCATATTTTATACAAAATTACTCATTATTTAGTTGGTCTCTGAGAATAAGTTACTTGCCTTTAATGCCATATTTAATTATATAAATGTCTTTAACTTTTAGAAGTTTTTGTGTGTATTACTTTGGTTTTACCACTTTGACAAATGGATAGAAAAATTTTGAACAGATATTTTGGGTTTTCTGTCCTTAGTGGCATCAGAAAACTTGAGTTTTATAAGGTTACAACTTTTCTATTTCTCAATCACATATAGTTTATAGTCTTAAATTTTTTTAGAACTGAAATTAATATTTGACTTAAATATCCCAAATAAGGTAAAGTCTCTCTTAAATAGAAATTTATTTTACATTGCTAGAGAATTAGATCAAGTAAAATGATTTGTATTTAAACATAAATCTGTATTTTTCAGAATAAAATATATCTTAAATATATACTTTAGAAAATACTTCTTATAACTTCTATGTCATATGGTTATTAGAAGTGAATTCTGTTTTGAGACTCTATACTAACTAGTTGTGGGAAATCATTATGGTGCCTTAATTCTCTCATTAGTATGATTATCATGTGATCTTCCTTGTTCTTTATTGATGTGGCCACTGTATTTCTAAAGTAAATTATTTCCTCACCAAACATAAGTAAAAGTTGGCATCCTTCAAAAATTCTGCTTGCAAATTGCAGCAGTTGAAAATTGCTTGGCCTATGTTATCTAAACTGTTTCAAAAACCACTCTTATGCTTATCATTGACATTTCTCTCCTTTAGCTGCTCTTTTCCCCTATATTCCTTAAAATGCTCTTAAACTGGATTTTTTAAAGCACCAATGTCCTCATCCTTTAAAATTTTTAACTTTCGTAGCTTCTATTACCTTTATCAGCTTAGTCAACACCGCTTTCCTAATTCTCATCACGTCAACTACTGAAGTAATTTTGTATTTTACTATGATCACCTGATTTTCTTTCAGAACACTTTAACTTCCAGATCAAATCCAAATTCCTTATTTTCCCCCCAGTTTTCCCACATATGGAAATGCATCACATGAGGATTTAGCTTGGTTAATTAGTATGAATTTTTCAGGCCATGTATTAATTAGTAATTGCATACAGCTGTTAGTAACAGAGTCTGACTACAGTAATTTTTTTCCTTAATTTAGTGGTTTATTTTCCTCATATAAAACTGAAGTATATGAATTCCAATCTGGTATGTCAGCTCTACAAAGTCATAAAGGAATTAAGCTCCTATTATCTTTACTTTCCGTCACCATCTTAAGCATATGTCCTCTGCTCTCAGCATCATAGGATGGCTGATGATTTCCAGCCATCACATCAATTTTCCAGGAAGGGAAGGGGCACAACAAACAGTTCTCCCAGACAAGTCAGCGCCCTAAGAAGAGTTATTCTGGTAACCCCACTCAATTGCCTTCACTCATAGCTCATTAATCACTCCTCAAGGCAACTGAGGCGAGAAAATATAATCTTCCAGCTGAACACGTTGCTGCTCCAAATGAAATCATAGATCTATTATTACATTGGAGAGGGCAGTTTATGCCCAAATGGGCAGCTCTACTTCCAAATTATCAGCTTAGGTTCATACATATCTGATGTCTACGTTCTCAAAAGCCAAACTATTTTTACTAACCTTAATTGTAGGGTTTTCCTTAAAATAAAAAGATCATATCTGCTTTATAAACCTTTACTTAAAGTTTGTAATTTGAGAGTTTGTCACTTGAGTTTTGTTACATAGTCCCTTTGTTATCAAGAGAGTGTAATATATGAGTTTCATCAAACTGGATGTGGAAGTTTCCAGTTGCCTACCTTTCCCCCTCATCACCATACGAACACGCGCACGCACGCACACACACACACACACACACACACACTTATACACACATTCTTTACTATATGCATCAATCTAATTAGTGGGTGTTAATGATGCTTAGGAAGATGCAAATTGAGAAAGAAGAAATATTTTAGAGAAATGAATATAAAATTGGTATTTGAGAGTGCTATTTATAATATATTGTCAGTTTAACTAAATTTTTGCAAGAAAATTATTTTCCCCATCTAGAGTGTCCAGGGAATATTGCAGTTCTTTTCCAAAACAGAAAGTCTTTTTTTGCTTGGAAAAATATCTTAGAAAAGGACACAGAGACTTCCCTGGTGGTGCAGTGGTTACGAATCCGCCTGCCAATGCAGGGGCACAGGTTCGATCCCAGGTTGGGGAAGATCCCACACGCTGAAGAGCAACTAAGCCCGTGAGCCACAACCACTGAGCCCAAGTGCTACAACTACTGAAGCCCGCGTGCCTAGAGCCCGACTCTCCAACAAGAGAAGCCACCGCAATGAGAAGCCCGCGCACCACAACAAAGAGTAGCCCCTGCTTGCTGCAACTAGAGAAAGCCCTCACGCAGCAACGAAGACCCAACGCAGCCAAAAAAATTTTTTTAATTAAAAAAAAAAGACACAAAAGGAATCTACCTAAAATATTATCAGTTTCATAGCAAATATTTTAAGCTTGTTTAGGATTTTAGTTTGAAAATAAAAATACATTAAACTAATTATATTTTATCAATACTGAACAAAATTTAGATTGCAATGGCAATTATTCACTTATTCAAAAGAAAAAGAATATCTTAGATGTAATGTTTTTCCTTTATATATATTTTCCAAGAACATTTATGAATGCATGCATGATAAATATTGTTCACATAATATTTGACTTTCACAGCATAGCTATAAAGAGGAGTACTTTTGCAACAAGTATTTGAGGATATCATAAATTTTGTAAAGGCTTCTTAAATATATATGTGTGCATATATATATGTCTGTACGTACATATATATTTAACATTTTTAAAAGAACAGAAAAAAATAAGATTTTTAAAAGAGGCATGAACCATATCCCAGACTTAAAATGTTAAAATTTTGCCTTATTTGCTTCAGATATATTTTCAATGAATAAAACATGACAGAAAATCAAAATCTTCTTTGGTTTGTATACATTTAATATGTATGAATCCACAAAATGTATAATGTCAGTGTTCTTTTTACATCTTTGAATAAATGTTTTATATTGTTTATATGATTCTGTAACCTACTTTATACTCAACATTATTTTTGAGATTTTTTTTTTAATTGGGGTATAGCTGTTTTACAATGTTGTGTTAGTTTCTACTGTACAGCGAAGTGGAGTTCCCTGTGCTATACAGCAAGGTCTCATTAGTTATTGAGATCTATTCTTATTAAAACATCAATTTAGTTCATTTATTTTAACACTTACATAGCATTTCATTACATGAATATTCCACAATTTATTTACTGGCATGTTTTCTGATGTTGAAATAAACAACCTTTACATAAGTTTCTCTCAGGTACACATTCAGATCTAGTATTGCTAATGTATTTACTGTCATAAAATATTGACATCTTTGGTTTTGACAATGCCAAATTTCTAACATGGCTACACCAGTTTATAGTTCTGCCGTGAGTGTTCTGATCTTCCAATATAATCACGAAGTCTTGGTATTGTCATTACCCTTTTAAATGTTCGTGCCTCTGACGGGCCTGAAAATTATGTCTATCTCCTAGCTGTAATTTGTGTATGCCTGAACACTGTTTACTTTTATGAAATTTATTTTTCTATATATTTGCTAAACATTTGCTGTTGCATTTATTTTTGTCTTTTCTTATTGATCTGTAAAAGCCATTATTAACTTAGGATACAATTATTTGCCTATGGTATGTATCACTAATAATTTATCACAGATTGAAAAATAATAAAATTGAAGGACAGTGAACAATCTCATTTTTATTATATTTTTAAATATACACATAACATTATATGTAGAATATATATTAATTTGTGAAATGGAAAAATATAATAACCATATGTGAATTCGTCACTAGAATATATCAACAGTTTCATCCTCTTCCCCTATCCCATACCTTGTTCTTTTCTCCAAGGCTAACTACTGTCTCATTTTTATGTTTAAGATTTCCTTACTTTTTATTTTTTTTATTTTTTATTTTTTATTTTATTTTATTTATTTATTTTTTTTTGCGGTACGCGGGCCTCTCACTGTTGTGGTCTCTCCCGTTGCGGAGCACAGGCTCCGGATGCGCAGGCTCAGCGGCCATGGCTCACGGGCCCAGCCGCTCCGTGGCATATGGGATCCTCCCAGACCGGGGCACGAACCCGTATCCCCTGCATCGGCAGGCGGACTCTCAACCACTGCGCCACCAGGGAGGCCCATCCTTACTTTTTAAAAGTTATTTAATCATGTCTGTAGGTATGCATAAATCGTATTTTTAAATTTTGCTTGCTTCTGTGCTCTTCCACTTACTTCATATATTTTTCTGGGCTCGCCTTTTTCATTTAACATTATATTTCCAAGATGTATCCATAGGTTGAGGAGTTTGTTTCTGTTGCCCATTATTTCTGATAGTTCTTAAATATAGTATCTTGTTTCCTTATGCGCCTGATTAACTTAGACTATGTACTGCACATTGTATTTGAAAACAGCATTTGCAAAATAATTTAAGATCCAGGACTGTAATGTCATCTTCCAGAGTGTGCTTTTACTTCTTTCTGCCCTACTCTTAGAGGTGCTACTAATTCAGAGCCACATTATGGGGTGTGAAGTTCCCTGAACAGCCAGGTGGTGAGAAACCAGACTTCAAGTTCCTCTGAGGGCTGATAAACATACAGTTAAGTATCATATGGAACATGTAGACATTGGGTTCCAGCTCAAAGTTAATGGTGGTCAGGTAGTAACAAGGCAAGTGAGGCACCCAGAGTGCAAAACTTAAGAAGCACTCACTCTTAGGGGGTACAAATGCAGACAGCACCCTTAGAAGACTATAAGCTTCAGAAGTACTAACCCTGAAAAATTCCAAAGTGTAGTCTATATATGAAAAAGTATTATCAATTTTCCTATCATTATTTATTGAAGAGTCTACAAGTTTAGTAATTTTAATGGTTTACTGTCACATGTCAAGTTCTGAAAAATATTTCAGTCCATTTTCAATCTCCTTATTTTCTTCCACTGATTTGATTTTTCCTTTGACCCCTGGGAAAATATCATACTTTTTAACATATCATAATCCTATGCTTGGCTTGTTTTCAAAAGTGTCTTCAAAATACTCTTCGCCCCATACTTTTACTTGTATTTAAACATTCCTCCAGAAAAACTATTGAGATATTGGTTGGAATTACACTGAAATTGTAAACTAATTTGCTGGGACTTATATTTTCAAAGTTGAGTCCTCCTATTCATGAATTTGATATTTCTCTCCATTTATTAAGATTTATTCTATTTTTTTACAGTTTTATTGAGATATAGTGTACAGTAAACTGCATATATGTAAAGCATACAAAATGAAGAGGTTTAAATATATATATATATATACACCCATGAAACCATCATCACATCAGAAGCAATGAACATTTTCATCATCACCAAAATCTTCTTTCTGCCACACTGTAAAACATCTTTCTCTTCAAACCCAACTACAGGCAAACACAGATCTGTTTTCTAGTTCTATATATTGGGTTTTATTTTCTAGAATTTTATATAAATGAAAACAATCACTGTGTGCTCCTTTTTTTGTCATGTCTCTTGCACTCAGCATAATGATTTTGAGATTCACCTATGTTATTGCATTTATCAAAATTTATCCCTTTATATTGATGAGCAATGCTCCATTTTGTGGCTACACTACAATTTTTTATCCATTTATCTATAGACAGTCATTTGGGTTGTTTCCAGTTTGGGGATTACTGAGAACAAAGCCGCTATCATGATGTGGGTCTAAATCTTTGTTGGATATACACCTTCATTTTTATTGAATAAATATCTAGGAGTAGAATAGCTAGGTTACATGTTAAGATTCAGTTTACCTTTTATGAAAATGCTGGATTGTTTTCTGAAGATATTTTAGTACTTTATATTCTCATTGGCAGTATATGGTGGCTATAATTTCTCAACATTCTTGTCAATACTTGGTATACTCAGTCTATTCATTTTAGTGAATGTGTACTGGTTTTTCACTGTGGTCATTTTGAGCATGTGTAGTTTTGGTAGTTTATATATTTTAAAGAATTGATTATTGATTTCATGAACACAGTACTCTCTTAGATCCTTTTAATGTCTATGGGTCTGTAGTGATGTCCTTTCATTCTGATATGGGTAATTTGTATCTTCTGTTTTTCTTGGTCAGTATGGCGAGAAATTTACCAATTTGATTGGCTATTTCAAAGAGGTAGCTTTAGGCTTCCCTGATTACTTTGTTTGCTTTCTGTTTCCAATTTCACTGATTCCTGTTTTTATCTTTATTTTTTCTTCCTTCAGTTTTCATTGGGTTTAATAGCTTCTACTTTCTCTAGTTTTTTTTTTCTCTAGTTTTTTAAAGTACAAGATTATATTACTAATTTGAGATCTATCTGTTCATTTTTAAAAATTCTAATTTATCAATTATTTACTCATCCTCTCTACTTTGATTACTATTTACCAGTCCTATTCTAACAAATCTTCATTTTTAAATGGTTTTAGTATGACTGAGGAAGTACTTGAACAGCATTTTTATTGGATTTATTTCCTCAGATGTTCAATTAACTTTGCAATGGATTTTCATTTAATTTTAAATGTTTAGGATATACATTACCTTGACTTCATGGACAATCAGAGTTGCTACTGGTAGATGCCAAGGAATATTGCTCTCCCTTTTTTATCTTAAGATTGGATTATTTAGTAAGTTCTGCAAGCCACGTTTACCTCAATAATTAAATGTTCTTTTTCCCCACGTGTCCAGGAAAAATGTATTATGGTAAAACTAAACTCCACAGTAATAATACACATGGACTAAGCCTGAGCTGAATGTGTTTATAAATAGCCAGTGCAGTATGAATAGCCCTGACTGGTGTCCTAGAAGCTTATTTAACACCTTAAACTGCTTCAGAATATATGAAGAGGACTGATTAGGTCATTTGGAAAGCATTTTTCAACTCTCATTATATGGCCCTATGAATGTATCTATAACTTACACGATTTTTTATTTCACATTTACCTTCAATTCAGGGCAAGGATTAAAAAGTGTTCACCCTCAGCTAACTGATTTGCTTTTCTCTTGACCAACCTCTTCCCATGTGTACAGTTGCAAATAGCTCATATTACTTCTCCCGGAAATTTCACACACACACACACACACACACACACACACACACACACACACACATGCACGCACTGCATGGCATGGTTTACTCTTAAGTCATAAGTATAAATGAATACATAAGCAGAAAGCATGTTTAAGACAAGTAATAAATGATAAAAAGCACACATAGATAGCAGCAAGCACTATATTTAGCACATTATAGTAATTATCTTATTTAACCCTCATAATAAGCTTACGGATAGGTTCTATTTTATTGGCATTGTATACATGAGAAAATTATGCTTAGGGAGGTTAGGTAACTTGGCAAAACTAGCAAGCAGCAGGGCAGGGATTCCTTTGTGCTCTAAGTCAAAAATGCTTTCTATTTTCTTTGACATTTATAAAATCCTATGTCACAATCTCACTTTTAGTTTTTCACTGGCAAATAAATACAAAGAAACTTCAATATAAATTAGTTAGTTTAGAACAGTGTAGTGTTGATCCACTGCCTTCTCAATATCAGATTCTAAGAATATGTAAACTGAAGCTGTGCAATGCCCTTGGGCTTTCATATTAAGGGGAATATTCACAGGATATGAAGTATCAGAAAAATTTAAACATGTTGACCTGACTGACAAACCTTTTAATCTGCTCGTGTATTGCTGGCATGAGTGAAATACATGAAAGAAAGAGAAAAGAGAAATGGAGCAGAGCAGAGAGGCTAAAAGGAATGCAACAGAGCAGAAGAGGAGAAGGCAGCAAATGGCAGTCCTCATCAAATTTTTACGCTTTCCTTTCCTTTCTCGTTTTTTTTAGCTCTGCACCTTTGGTAACTCTAATATATTATACTATCTTCATTCAAATCACTTCGTAAATTAAATCCCTCCCTCCCATCTCCTACCAGACACTTGAGGATTAACATTTTATTAAATAGTGCTACTTATGGATAAAGACAATGCGGGGTGGGGGGTGGGAGAACAAGACAAAGAAAAAAGAAGCAACCTTCACAACTTTAAGACAGGTCCACCTTTTTATCTAATGTTTTACATTTTTCTTTTGATTGGACAAGCACAGAATATTTCTAGCCAGCACCTCACAGCCTGTCAACATTCTAATACTTCATAACTTATAAAACAGCTTTCTTCCCCCAAAAGCTCAATATGCTTTGCAGATATCTCATTGATGCTCACAATATTCCTTCAGGGAACTGAGACGACAAGAATTATTATGTGTTTTACGAGGCGGGGAAAAAGGGTGAAACAACAAGGATCCATTGTCACTAGTGAGTTACAGAGAACCAGGAACTTCAACTCTAATGCTGTTATTTCCCTGACTGCATAAACTATGAACAGAGACGAAAATGACTAAGTCCTGGCACTCAGGAGGTTAAGATTTTACAGGGAAGAAAAGTAGGTTAACAAGTAGCTAGCTATCAAATGCCTTCCTGAGCTCCACTTGGATGCCTAGTAGGCAACCCCAACTGAAGATGATGTCCAAAAAAAGAAAAAAGAAAGAAATCCTTGACTTTCCCCTAAAACCACTTCTTTTTCCAGTGTTCTCATCTTATAAGGCTATGATCCACCTAGTTGAGCAAGCAACCGAAGTGGTAGTCACTCATTTTTCCTTCTCTCCCACTTCCTTCATCTCTAAGTTCTATTGGCTCTACTTCCAAGATTGATTCTAAACATATGCACTTCTACCTTTCTCTTTGATACAATTCTATCTATATTACCATCACCCATTCTAATGTCTGATAATCAGACAAAATTGGAAACCTTCCAATACCTACTACTGCAATGCCCTGGTATTATTGGGATTAATGGCATTATCATCCTCCTGAAGACTCTCCCTTCTCCCGTTCTTATGTCTCTTCACTACAATCCACTTTAACAACAACAAAAAAATAACAGTTTGAAAAATGTAGTCGTAACTTTTATCAGTTAAACATATGAGTGGTTAAAAGAAATCAAATAATTCCACCATTTACATTAGAAAAGAAGTCTCCTAGTTCATAGTCAGCTCCTCAGAGATAATCCTTTCAATTCATTTGGTATTTATCTTGTGTGTGTTTGTGAGTGTGTATGTGTCTATTTGTGTCTATAAAACATGCTATATTTATATGATATACTACTTCTTGATTTTTCATTTTGCAGTATTATCTATTCACTTCCATCTATAGAAGATGAGGATTTGGCTCTCTTACCATTCCCTTCCAGAAACCACATATTCACTTCCTATAACCTCATCCTTATGACACATTTTTATTGTAATTTTAATTATGTAACTATGCAGTATTTACATTATTTTGATGCATTAATGCTACTTATAGCCAAGCCATCCATGTTTAGTTATTCTAGATACTTATAATAAATTTAACCCCCATTCTCCCCCAGCTGTGAGATTTTTCTTAAATACATTAAACATATTATATAGTATCTCAATTTCATCTTCCTTTCTTACAGAAATTTCTACTATCTTCCCACCTATTCAACCTGGACTGGTTGAACTTTAAACCTGATACACAGGTATCAATCTGGCATCCTCCTCCATCATCATCCTGAATATTCTATTTGCTGTTGTTAATACCTGTGCTGTTTCATGGGCCCCATGCTTCCTCTTTCTTGATTTACTCCTCATCTTTGTGGAGTACATCCTCTAATAGCTTTCTGAGAAACAGTGAGAGGTAAAAACTTTTAACATTTTGCATATCTGAACATCTCTTTGCCTATTCTTACTCTTAATTGACAATTTAGTAAAGTAAAATATTCTAGATTCTAGAATGGAAAGCATTTCACTCAGGATTTTGACAGCATTACTTCATTATCATCTAGCTCTCAGGATTGCTGCTGAAAAAGTCTGAAGTCACTATGATTCTGAAAATTTACATGAAACTTTATTTTTTAATCCTGGAAGATCTGTCTGAAATGTTCTGACATTTTCATCTACTGTGCCAGTTACATGGTGAATCCTTTAAGTCTGGCAATTCATAACATTTAGTTCTGAGAAATGTAATTCCTTGACAATTTCTACTCCATTTTCTCTACTTTCTCTTTCTAGAATGCCTATTATTTGGAGGATGGACCTGCTAAAACAGCAGTCTTCTATCTCTTTGACTTTTTGCTCTATCCTGTGGGAGCATTCCTCAACTTGATCATCCCATCCTTTTAGTTGGCATTCTATTCCAGTGTCATAATTTAATGTTATGTCTGTTTTATTTAATTGATGTGAACATATTTTGGGGTTATTGGTGCAGTACGTTCCAGTATCTAATTGAAGATACATTAGATTGCTTAAGGTTTTTTTTTACTCCTTGGATAGTCTCAGTTTCAACCAATCCATCACCCTTAAGCTCTGCAGTGATCTTTTTTTTTTTTTTTTTTTTTTTTTTTTGCGGTACACGGGCCTCTCACTATTGTGGCCTCTCCCATTGCGGAGCACAGGCTCCGGACGCACAGGCTCAGTGGCCATGGCTCATAGGCCTAGCCGCTCTGAGGCATATGGGATCTTCCCAGACCAGGGCACAAACCCGTGTCCCCTGCATCGACAGGTAGACTCTCAACCACTGTGCCACCAGGGAAGCCCTGCAGTTATCTTTTATAATGCTTAAATAATGATGTTTTCCTGTGAAGGCCTTCTAATATCATCCTCCTGAATTTATAATAAAGCTTAAATTTCATACCCTGGGCCAGAAGGTAGAACATAATTTGGCTACCTTTCCAAATTCACCTCCTCTCATTATCATAGCTAATAGAAACTCAAATGTCTGTTAAATAAGTGATTGTGGCAAGATTCAAATACAAATTTATGTAACCTTGGATCCATGACTTGTCCATTCACCACACTACTTTTTTGCTCCTATAGACTTTCAATCTATTTCCCACTCCAAAACATCCTATCGCTGCAAGTTGATCTTCCTGAACTGTGGCCTAATCATGTACTTTTGCTTCAAAAACATTCTGACCTTTCCATGATAAATTAAAGGTATCAGTCTAGTAATCACGGCTCTCAACCTAACTCTCCAGTTTGCCCATAAAAGTGGTCACTGCTTGAAATGAGTAGAATCACCTCATCTGCTTATTCAGTCAGTAAATGGGAGCAAATTATTGCATTATCTCCATCCAAGTAGACTAAGCAAGATGGTCTTTTATTGAAAAGGCCATTTTCAAATGTTAAGATGCAGAGTGTGTGTTCATTAAAAAATTTTAGTGTAGACAAATATTTGCTTATAATAGTACCAGAATCTCCTTGAATAGTAGTGGGAAGGTGGGAGTAAGGAAGGGGGAGGATGCTGGCAGTTCTGGGAGGTTTTAAAGCTGAGTTTGGAAATGAGACTGCAGGAGGAGACAAAAGGGAAGTTGGGCTGGAATCTATGATCACAGATTTAACCCAGAAACAAATGCAGTCCAGGATCAGTAGCTACACTAGAGTCCTGTTTTAGTGGCAAGTAGAAGGAAAAAACAAAAGAAGAAAAAAGGACTATACAGAAGGACACAGTTCGCCTATCCATTATTTTCCCTAGTCCTAGATAGTCCTCGAATCCACCAGGACCACCCTTATTCACAGCACTATTAATCTCTCATAGGCGCTGCTGAAATGGCCTAACTGATCTCTACACATCCAGTCTTGCCTAGCTCTAATCCATTCTTTACACAGCATCCAGAGTGATCTTTAAATTCGTAGTCGATCATATCACTCTCCTGTTGAAACCCTTTAACTACCTCCAGTTGCTCTTGGGATAAACCCAAACTCTTTACTTGGACTAGAAGGTCCTGCATCTTCCAGCCCTGGACTGAGTCTACAGTATTTTTATATAGTATTCTTCTCACTGGTCCTCTCTAGTCTGATAATTCTAATGCTAAATTCACCTTTTATAACACAGCTTAAGTGTCACCTCCAGAGGGAAACTTTCCCTGACCTAAAGATTACAATAAACCGGGCTTCCCTGGTGGTGCAGTGGTTGAGAGTCCGCCTGCCGATGCAGGGGACACAGGTTCGTGCCCCGGTCCGGGAGGATCCCACATGCCGCGGAGCGGCTGGGCCCGTGAGCCATGGCTGCTGGGCCTGCACGTCCGGAGCCTGTGCTCCGCAACGGGAGAGGCCACAGCAGTGAGAGGCCCGCGTACCGCCAAAAAAAAAAAAAAAAAAAAAAAAAAAGATTACAATAAACCATCATCATATTTTCCCAAGGTCCCTTACTCTCCTCCTTGGTTGCACACATCACTCCTACAAATTTTTATTTGATATCTACCATTCCCTGGGTTGTAAGATACATAAAATAAGATGCTTAGACTCATAGCTAGTATATAATATATACTTAATAATAATTATTGTAATAATAACAATAGCTATTCCTTGAATGCGTAACATATGCCAGGTGCTCAGTGTTTTATCAACCTTAATTTATCTATCCCTATTTTAGGTTTGAGAAAACTGAGGTACAGAGTAATCACAGAAAAGCTTCAAAGCTCATGAGACAATGAAGAGCAGTGATCCTGGAATCAGCTTACAGGGCTTAAACTCCAACTCTGGCACATGCTGTATAATCTTAGGCAAGTTACAGGTAATAACAAATACTTATCCAATAGGGGTTTGCAGGAGAATTAAATGAGGGCAAGAATAAATGGAATTATTTATCAGTGAAAATATTCAAATTATATTTCTACCAGTGTGGTCCAAATATTTCAGTGTACTACCTCTAATTGTCAATTCCTGAGATTTTATACACCTCAGTCCCCAGTAGCTTGAGTGGTACCTACTTGGGAACAGAATGGAAGTACTGTTTCAGATATACATGTTGTAGCCATTAGTTATGGTGCTGGGACATATGTATTACATCCAGAATGTAACCACTGAACCACTGTGCAGGAAATCTGAGCTCTCCTAAATGAACTGAGTATGTCACAGCATCTGGAGTCAATACACTAAGCAAAGCAGTGCTCACCAGTGCTAAAGTGAGAAGCGATATAATTTAGTATTTGAGCATCCCATGGGTGTAAGGTGTTTCCTTCCTCACATACTCCCCATGTTTCAGATTGTCAGCATTTTTTTTTTTTTTTTTTTTTTTTTGCGGTATGCGGGCTTCTCACTGCTGTGGCCTCTCCCGTTGCGGAGCACAGGCTCCGGATGCGCAGGCCCAGCGGCCATGGCTCACGGGCCCAGCCGCTCCGCGGCATGTGGGATCCTCCCAGACTGGGGCACGAACCCGCGTCCCCTGCATCGGCAGGCGGACTCGCAACCACTGCGCCACCAGGGAAGCCCCGATTGTCAGCATTTTAACAGAATTTTCTAAGGAGAATGTCCACAAAATGATCTTCCTGACTTTGTTTCTCCAAATCATTTCCCTCAAAGAAGAAAACTTCCATCCATAATTCTATCTTAATCTGATAAAATTAAGAATGAAAATCAGTAATGTCATGGCTGTTTTCCCAATGTAACTGATAATGCACACGTCTACAGGCAGCTCTACCCTGGTTCTACTTGTGAAAATATAGCAGCAGAGCTTGGTGTGCCCTTCAATATGCCTGGAGACTATACTAGTTCTGAAATACTTACGTGGCAAACAGCCCTTCACTGGCGCCTGAAGAGAGTTTATTTTCTGCTCCATTAGCAACATGCCCACTCAAAGTAAAACTACTTTTAAGGGCCTTTTAGACATGCTCTTCAATTTCTTTTTACCCTCAGTACATCATTATTTTCCTATTTTGAGAAGTGTTCACTTGAGACTTACAATCTGCTTAGGTGAAACTAGGTAATTATACTAGTTAATTATACATGTGCATAGCCAAGTTTGAAGCAGCTGTAAATTCCAATAGCATGAGTCTAGACTAGATTTTGCTTATTGATTAACTGATAAAGGTACCAGAATTAACTCTGTATCGAGGTTTGTGGTGACAACCTAACAATTTGAGTTTTCTAAAATTTTAAGTCAGAGAGGGTAAAGAAATAGATAGATCAGAGGATTCTGAGGAAATGGAATGCAGTTCCATTTCTCTCCACTAATGATCCCAGTAAAAGAGATGCCTTGGTTCTGTGAAAGTCTACCTGAGACTGAGCTTGCAGCCCCTGGCAGAGAACCTTAAAGCTTGAACACTGGCGAAAATTATGCATTATGAGATCTGTGCATGCCCAGGGAATATTTGAGATCAGCCTACTATTAATATGTTTTAATATGTCCTATGTCTGTATCCCTCACCTCCAACATACCAAAATGGTGCTGAAAGATTGGTATTAGACTATTCTTCTGCAGTATGTGAAGCTAAAAGAGTGTAAATATATCCACAAGTCAAAAAAAGGAGGCAGCAACTTTAGAATTCCACACTCAGCCAATATATCATTCACCTATCTAGGAAAAATAAAAATACTGTGGATATTCAAGAATCCAAGGGAAACAAGAAAGGATTCTGACCAGATAACAAATGCATCAAAAACAGAGATCTTACCACAGACGAAAATGAAGAAATCAGGGAATAAAAGTAAACAATGGTCCTTGATATATATATATATATATATGTATATCTGTCAAGTGTGTATTTATATATAGTGTATATATAGTATATAATGTACTGTGTTCATATAGGGCATATATGTTTTTATATGTAAAATATATATTTATAATATACCCAAACACATATGTGTATGTTATACAATTAAATTTGAGTGTATAATAATATATTGTCTAAAGGTATATAACTAAAGTATCAAATAAGAACACAAACTTTTTTTTTTTTTTTTTTTTGCGGTACGCAAGCCTCTCACTGTTGTGGCCTCTCCCGTTGTGGAGCACAGGCTCCGGACGCGCAGGCTCAGCGGCCATGGCTCACGGGCCCAGCCGCTCCGCGGCATGTGGGATCTTCCCATACCGGGGCACGAACCCGTGTCCCCTGCATCGGCAGGCGGGCTCTCAACCACTGCGCCACCAGGGAAGCCCGAACACAAACATTTTAAAGGTTTACTGATAGGAATATCTTCATCAGTTTTCAATATTATGCATTTCTTCTTTGAACTGATCGTTGGTCTGTTTATCTGTGGTTCCTCTTACTGAAAAGAGGCCTTTTATTTTTGTATAATCAAATCAACTATTTTTTCCACAAACTGCACATTTTAAAAGATCTATTAAAATGCAGATGCTCAATGAATTGTTCTATAGCATGTAATTGTTCACTATTTATACCACAGCAAGAAACAACTCACTAAGGACTCAAGGTGTGTGCTACAGATCATAGGGTGGTGGTGTGCTGTATCAAAATCAAGTGTGAAGGGGCTTCCCTGGTGGCGCAGTGGTAGTGAGTCCGCCTGCCGATGCAGGGGACGCGGGTTCGTGCCCCGGTCTGGGAAGATCCCACATGCCGCGGAGCGGCTGGGCCCGTGAGCCATGGCCGCTGAGCCTGCGCGTCCGGAGCCTGTGCTCCGCAACGGGAGAGGCCACAGCAGTGAGAAGCCCGCGTACCAAAAAAAAAAAAAAAAAAAAAAAAATCAAGTGTGAAGATTTTTTTTTCCTCTAAATTCCATTCCACACACATACCATGAATTTTTATATACCTATCCCTGAAACCCAATCAATAATCGTAATCTAGTTAGCAATGATTACAGATAAAATCCATTATTCCTCGCGTTTGTCAAAACGGAAAAACAAAAGTTGCATCTGACTGGTTTGTGAGATGATGTCATAGTGCCCTAAGGGAAACCTACATGAGAAAGGTAAACAAATTTTGCTTACCAGGAAAGGAGAGTACATGGGAAAAGACACTGTATGGGGTGGAAGGTAGCATGATGGTGATGGCCACTGTGCAAGCTGCATGTTCAGTTCAATATGACAGCTAAATGAGCCACAGGAAGAAAGTCAGAAGCAAGGTGTTAAAGACAAGGCAAGAGAAGCAAGAAACACTGAGAACTCACCTTGCTATTTGTCCTTAACCTGATCCTGACAGTTAAATGTCAATAGTATGTGAAGCCCATCAGGGGTATAAGAATTTTACTTGCTAAATGTTTTAAAAACTGAATTTTCTCTCTAGCTGGAAGTCCCATTTCATCTAGAAGTGTAAAATATAATCTTGTTAATTAAGGCTGAACTCTAACCCTTGAAAGTAAACTCAGTTTGTTCATATTGCATTTCCTTTCTTCTTCCTCTCTCAGTGTAGCATCTGTTTTGAGTGTGCTTATGGAGCACAGGGCCTAGAGGAAGAAATCTCCTTGGCAACTGTGAGAAAAGACCTCTCAGTTTCTCCAGCATCTCTTTCCAAGAGACCATTTTCAGTGCCTTAGTCTTCTGTTCCATCTTTCCTCTCCCTCCTGAATTCAGAGGATCTTCATCTCTCCTGAAAAGAAAGGTGGTTCTGCTGGACTGCACAGTCTTCCAGTCTTTCTGACACCTGGACCACCATTTTACAGCATAAAAGTAAAAAATGTGATATCTTTCTTCTCTGGTTATACAGTAATAAGTTTCCCTAAAACAAAGGATCACTCATCTGTAACATCTGAAATGAGGAAAGGTTAAGGGACAAAAATGGAATGTGAAGAAGAAAACGAAACTCCCCAAGTAATCCACAGAATATTTACACTATTATTTAGCCACATTCTCTTTACTTTCTACCTTAAATCTTTCCATCATGGTAAAGAAATTGTACTTTTTACTGAGATGTCTCCCTCTCCCACTGCCTTTCTTCAGAGAAAGTGGGGAAAGGGCCTTTCTCCAAATTCCATTGTTTCTGAAAATGCAATTTCCACACACAAACTAATACATAGCAGTATGGGTGTTAGGTCTTCCAGATTGCCCCCAGTCATGTGAATAAGCCTGGATGCTGGCTAAAATGCATACTTTCCTCTAAGCATGCTATTCCAGGGGATGATACAAATAGCAATATGATTTGTCCATTGGAATAGACAATAAGTACAGTAAGTTATGTTGTCATTACATAAAATAATGCCCTATGTAACATATTCTTCGTGAGCTTCATTAAAAAAAATCAAATATATTTTTAAATAAAGTTTGATGAACTTTCATCAATTGCTCTCATGAAGCAGTCATAGCATTTAGAAATTGGAAAAATTAAGGTAGGAAAATTAAATGATATCTAAAGAACAGTGTTGAAAGTAAAATTTAAAACCAGTGCCTAATAATACCTCGGGAACATTTGTATTAAATCATTTGGCTATTCTTGGGGAACAAGATGGAGAAATTCCAAAATAAGTCTGCATAATGACCATATTCAATGTGAAGTATTTTGTTTTCAGCTTGTAAAATGCCCATGATAAAGAAATGTGGGTAATTTGCTGTGAATAGATACACATAAATAGATTTTGAACAAACATCATGAGCTTCCACAATGCTGTAATTTCTCTATTATGTTGTCTTTTTATTTATTCAATTGGTGTTAAGCCAGTCAATGATATATTACTTAAATGCCTAGTCAGAAAATACCATTATGATTCTTGAAAAAAATTCTCTTAATTTTTTTTTATAACCAGTGTCTGTATATAAGAATATGGTGCCATTTTAATACAGGCATTTTTTGGAATAAAGATGATAAAATCAAGTCAGATTGTAAGCACTTGCTAAATGGGACTCAATTACCACATAGCCAATTTTACTTCTTTTATGCAGGACTCTGGGCCTGAAACTATCTGAAGCAGAATTATATACATCTAAAACTTGAAAGAACTCCATAAAGGAAATTCCCCAATGTCTTACAGAAGAGTATTCTAGCAAAGCTTAATTGGCGAAGCCAAGCCCATCAACAACTCAAACTCCATAGAAAGTAGTTAGTTAAGACCACTATTTATAGAAACCCCCCGTCATCTGACAGCACTCTGAATGCTTATCTATATGAATGACTTTCTGGACTCTGGACTTTCTGATTTCTTTCAATTTTTATATATGCATACAGGATACTCTTATCTTCCAAATACTTCAAGATTCAGCCAGATTAAATCTTACAAAATTATAAATAAAAAAATAGGTAGGTAGTTAGGTAGATAGATAGAGTAAGCATGGACATGGTAGTAAAGCTTTCATTACACAGTAATTATATAAAAACTAATTGCACATTGCATAATTGGTTTTTCTGGAAATACATGGAAAATAAAATACTATAATTTTGCAGGAGGTACACAGGTCACTTTTCTGACATATGCTTAAAATTTATTAAATTAAATAAGCTTATTAAGCTTAGAAGTCCACATTTTTTCAATAGCTAACTTTTGTGAAACCTATTAAGTACCAGCATTGTGGTGAAGACAAAACATTCAAGACATGGTTCCTACTCTCAAAAGCAAGATAAGGAGACGAAGATGCAAATGAAAATAACTTTACAGCAAATCAAAATATGATGTTAAAATACTGGAAACAATAATAAAGTACTGTAAGAGAACAACAAGAGAAAAAGAGAAAGTGCAATTAATGCTACAGCTGAGGTAAGATTGAGTTGGGTCTTGAAGACCAGGTAAAATTTCAACAGGTAAAAACAAAGGTGGCAAATGTGCCCCTGGCCTAATGAAATCTTCTGAGCCAATGCACAAAGAATGCAAAATGAAACATATACTCTGAAACTACCAAGTAGTCCAGTGGGGGTCAGAGCAGATTTATATTTCTAGCTTTTGCCTAAATCTGAAAGGAGTTTTCATATGATAGTTAGTAGCCAGTCGTGCCAAACTTCAAATTCTGGAAACAATTATGTACATTATTTTGTGGAATGCTGTGGTGATAGGGCTGCTGGTAATTTTTACCCATGTCTCACTTATGACTCTCCCAACTATCATTTCTTCTCATCTGTTATCGTTTTGTGATTCCTTTTTTGTTTCTTCAGATAGTGCTCATACTTCAGTGTAAGTTGCTGGAAGACCATGGTCATAAATTTCTACTCTTTTGAAACTTTAAGAAGAAAATAAAACCAATTGAAAACAAGCAAACACACCTGGAGTATTCATCCCGCCAGGCACTGCCAACAAACCATCAACATTCTGAGGTTCCTAGTAACTTATGCCTTGATTCCTAAGCTTTGGACCATCACAGAAGTTAAATATTATATGTTATGAATGATTCTCAGGCCTGAATCATTAAATGGTTTTAATGATTAAAACCATTTAATGGTTTTAATGATTAAAACCATTAAATGGTTTTAACACCATTTCCAGCCCTGAATATCCCTGATGAGAAAGCATAGTATATTATCTGTGTTCTTTAAAATCTCTATCTAGATGGATAATGGTAAACTAACAAGTCATATTAAAAATGTCACATTGATTCAAAAATCATAAATTAAGAGAGTAATAATATTTTAACAGTTTCCATACGCTGTGTAACAAGATGTTAAAAATGGAACTTATACTCTCTCAATTTCAACCAAAACCCCAATAGCCAAGAACAATATAAAAGATGCCAAGTACAACCACATTCTACAGCAAGGATCAGTCCTTTTTCTGAAAAGGACTAAATAGTAAATATTTTAGACTTTTCAGTTCATATCGTTTTAATCACTCAGCTGTACCATCATATGGAGAATGCAGCCACAGATAACGTGCAAATGAACAGGCATGGCTGTATTCCAATGAAAACTTACAGACATGGAAATTTGGATTGCTTATCATTTTACATATCACAAAATACTATTCTTTTCATTTTTCTCTTCAACTGTTTAAAAGTGTAAAACTCATTCTTGGAGCATAAGTCACACAAAAATATGTAGCAAGCTATATCTGGCCAGCAGGCTAAAGTTTGCCAACCTCTGTTCTACAATGAGGTGCTAGACCATGTATGTACAACATGCTAACAGATTATAAAATAAATTTTAACAGCACTTATGATCTCCCACCTCCAGAATATATGTGTTAGAGGTTTGACAGAGTGAGAAAATACACACACACAGTAGCCCCACTTATCCACCAGGGATATGTTCCGAGACCCCCAGTGGATGCCTAAAACTGCAGATAATATGGAATCCTATATAGATTCTTCCTATACATACACAGCTATGATAAAGTTTAATTTATAAGCACAGTAAAAGATTAATAATAACTAATAAAATAAAACAAAACAGTATATTGTAATAAAAGTTATGTGAATGTGGTCTCTGTTGTTCTTAAAATCTTACTGTGCAGGTTGAACGCCTTTTCCACTTTAACTATGCACTTATCATGAACTGTGGCTGTAACTTTTGCAGTTTGTGGGGCGACAGAAAAAGTAGCATGACTTTTTTTTCCTTCTTCACAATATCATGGATAGAAGATTCATTCTTACTAGAGATTTTAGCAACCTTAGCATACAATTATTTTTCCTTCCTTATTAAGTCAAGAACTTTCACCTTTTTACTTTGGGCTTCTGCTTAATGCCCTATAGGTTCCATCTTGTTCAATAAAAGAGGCAGAATGGTAACTGCCAAACTTCTTAAAATAATGTAATTATTTTTTCATCTGTACTTTTCTAATCCTTCAGAATTGGCATGGAAATGACTGAAGTTCTTGAAATCAAGTAAAAAATTATCAAGTTATATACACAGTCCAACACCTTAATTGCACTTTGATTTCATATTGACATAACATGTTCCTCTTGAGTCTGGTAGTACACATTGATTATTTCAGAAGCAATTTCAATACTCTCTAAGTAAAAGTGATAAAAGAATCTAATGAGTTTCTCAAAAGCAGCCCATTTTTTCAAAGGTAACTGAACTATCAAATATTTATTTTTCTGAACTTTACAGGTAGAAATGATTCATCCCTCACTTAGCATTACTGATTGAAGAAAATATGTAGCATTTTCAAGATCTTCTTTTGACAATATTTTCAAGCTATTAAATTTACAGTAAAATATAAATTTGGTAACAAATTGTGACTGGCACAACTGTAGTGGCCATCACATTTTCCTATATTTTGAGAAGTTGCATAAATTCAGGCATTCTTACCATTTCTAAGAGAGCAAGTGTTTGTATGAGGGGTTACTTCACAACACGCCCTTCAAGGAAAATTAAGCTGATGGACTATCCAAATTCACAAGTAGGATTTATTTTGTCACCTGCTAGCCTGTATCAAATATAATGCACACTTTCTATACCTAGGTAAGATGAACACAGAATTAATCTTTTAAACCAAAGTGAAAGGAGGACACTACTAATTATTACATCAGAGACGACTTATGTAAATGGACTTTGCTTGACAAACTGTGTGTACGGTCACCTTGGCTATAATGGACAGGCCATAAGTAAGTTTCCCAAATCTCTTTTTTTTTTTTTTTTTTTTTTTTTTTTTTTTTTTTTTGTGGTATGCGGGCCTCTCACTGTTGTGGCCTCTCCCGTTGCGGAGCACAGGCTCCGGACGCGCAGGCTCAGCGGCCATGGCTCACGGGCCCAGCCGCTCCGCGGCATATGGGATCCTCCCGGACCGGGGCACGAACCCGCATCCCCTGCATTGGCAGGCGGACTCTCAACCACTGCGCCACCAGGGAGGCCCCCCAAATCTCTTTTAAACAACTCACAATCTGCCAATAATGTATTCATAAATAAGCGTCTTCAGAGTTCAGCCAAAAAAACCCCTCTATTTCTTATATATTATTTCCAAATAATAAAACTGTGGACTTTATACATCTCACCACAGACGTAAAATTTTGCCTTGACAAACTTTTTGTTTTGTGTTGGTTCTCTTTCTCCACTTTCAAAGTCAGGTCTCCAAACAAATAGCAAGAACCTCCCGATGTGGGTTACTGCTGCTTTTTAATTTCCATAATGGGTGCTGGTAAATACAAGGAGATGGGAGAAAATACGCACTTTAGGCAAAGGGATGGGAGCTCTGCTGCTTTTGCAGCGTTTTTCATTTTACTAGATGATTTGGGATTTGGGAAATTAAACATTTCAAAGATTAAAATGACTTGGGAAAATGATTTAATAATCATCAGAATAATTCCTACAACCTACTGCACAGCAAGATGTAGGTCTCATTAAATTCAGCCACAGATGAGTGAGCTGCAAAGCTGTGGCTGAGCACCCAGCACAAAGGTGGTTTGCTGAAGTTGGAAGCACACAGAATAAAAGCACTTTTCATCAGTTTCAAGTGAGCAACAACGCTGAGACAAATTCCTTGCACTGAAACTGTGTCTAATTAGTTAATGGATACCTTAGAGGCTGATGTTACCAATTTGTTGATATAAATGGTTTTCCCATTTCCTCCCCCGTTGAAGCCCTTCCTTTATAACTCACAAACTTTTCAAAGTGCACTGAAGGCTCAAGGCAGTTTGAACCTCAGCAGGAAATCGCACTTCCAAACAGACTCCTAGAATTGATCTGTATCTTGTAGGAGAAACTCAGGATTCTGTAAACTGGGTGACTGGGAGCCCCAGGTCTGTGAAAGCCAATGATCTGACCATTTCAACCTTCAGCTTCTCCTCAATGCTAATGGGCTCCTTACCACCTCCCTAAATTTTAATACTAAATTTTAAAAAAAGCTAGTGTCATTCACCGTTCTTTTCATATGACCCCATTCAGCAGCTTTCCCCATTTCCCCAAATGGTTGTTCCAACCATTCATTAATATACTCAAGCCTACCATGTCAGAAAACTCTACTTTTTACTAAAGAAGAAATTGAGGCCCCAAATTCTTTCTCCTGCACCTACACAAGTCATTACGTCTTCACCCGCAAGCCTCCTTGTTGCTAGTGCCTTCTACATTGCAAGAGCAATTTTTTCTTAACATCTTTATTGGAGTATAATTGCTTTACAATGGTGTGTTAGTTTCTGCTGTATAACAAAGTGAATCAGCTATTCGTATACATATATTCCCATATCTGCTCCCTCTTGCGTCTCCCTCCCACCCTCCCTCTCCCACCCCTCTAGGTGGTCACAAAGCACCAAGCTGATCTCCCTGTGCTATGCGCCTGCTTCCCACTAGCTATGTATTTTACATTTGGTAGTGTATATATGTCCATGCCGCTGGGACGAAGAGCAATTGTTTTGCCTTTGCTCGGATCCATACCCTCTGAGGCTTACTCTTGGTTACTTTTTCCATCTCCTATAATTTCTTGCTTTCTCTCTCTGCTGTCTACCTCGTCTCACACTCCCACCACCTGTAAGCATGTGCAAGTTTCTTCCGTCAAAAATTTTTTAAAAAATTAAAGAAACACATCAACTGAATAAGCGAAATCTCTCTTAATTTTGTTGACTTTCTGGTTCTCTTGCTCTCTTCCTCATAATAATAAAACTACATTTTCGTACCTACTCTTCAGGTCACCTCTACCTTAACTTCTAAAATTTCTCTTGTCTAAGTCTAATTTCTTTCATTCATTTATTAATTTATTCATTGCTCAAGCCATTGTCTTCAGTGTCAAACATTTCCCTTGACATCTAGGACGGCATTCTCCAGTCATTACATTTAATCTCATTGGCTACTGCTCAGTTTCCCTACAGATTCCTTTTCCTCTTATCACTCCTTCAATATTTGTGTTCCTTAGAATACAACACTCTCCATGTATATGCGGGAAATGGCCTCAATTTCTTGTTCTCTTCTGGTAATTCCGTACTATACATCCTGCTAAGCTTCTTTCTGAGATTCAAATCTGTATATTATACTTATTCCTGGATGCTTATACCTGGATGCTTCAACACAATATTTCAAACTCAACATATTGTAACTTAACTCATTCTCCCCCCCCAAACCTGTATTCACTATTTCTGAGTTGTCTTAACCAGCAGTCTAGACTCTGAGTTTAGAAACCCACAAGTTATCTGATATAATCTGCTTTAACTCATTATTCTCCCCATATTTAGCCAGAGTTTACCTCTAAAGCATTTCTCCATTCCTTCACATTTATCCAACCCAACTTAATGCTGCCTTAATCTAGGGTATAATTCTTTTTGCTTGGGCTAATAAACTTGATGGTATCCATATCCAAACTCACTCTTAACCCAGCAGCTTTTCTGATGGAACAGAAGGAAAAGAGAAAGTCAACTACTTGATCCTTTAATACCAGCCACTCTGCCTGATAACAGACATGGAGAGTTGCTGTCCTGAAACTGTACCCAATCTTATCTACCACTGCTTCTTTGAGTTGAGAAAGGGAGGGATGGTTCTCTCCTCCCTTCAGTACCTTGATGATAAACATGAGACTGAGCAACCCATCTTTTGCTTTGTCTTCTGTTTGAATCCAGGTAATCAAGTCTGTATTGGCCTTTGTTATTCACTTGGTGATCGTGTTAGTTTCACCTGTCACATTTAGGCAAGTTCCAGGCATGACAACATATTGTAAAAGTGTTCCCTGAGCTGAGTTCCCTATAGAGAATTTTAGAGTCTTCTAGGATTGATTTAAAATTAAGAGCAAGCCTTTGTTTCACTTTTCCATGAATTATTTAGATGACAAGAAACCAGGAAATGGCAGAATAGAAGGAATACAAATGATCAAAATCATGTGATAAAGATTCAGGGAAAACAAGAATGTAAGGATAGGGAGTATGGAGAACCATTTCAAGAGGGAGATGAAAATAATACTGTTCCTAATAGTTTTGAAAAAAATATTTCAAAATACCTTAGAAAATTCTGAGAAGAGGCTGCAATGATAGCATTAGCCCTCTCTCACTAACGGAATTACTGCTGTGTTGAAAAATCTGTTAGGGGAAATCTGCTCCAACATTAAATCCAGCTATTCTCGATTATTATGAACAGAATGAAGTACTACTAAGAGAAAAATAGGAATTTGAAAGAAACCATTGGAAATATGAGAATCTGGTAATGCTGACCCCTTTAAATGTTCCTTAATTCATACTTCCCTGTAGTTGTCCATGCCTCTAAAATACAACTGGAAACTGATTAGGTAAAGTCCTGAGAAATTCTTCCTAAGACGTGGAGGTCACAAATCGATGTTCATCGTGCTGGAGCAAGTGCGGAAAATGTAAAAAACTAAAAAGCCAATGCCTGCTTATAAAGTGACATAACGAAAATTTGAGCCTAATGTGACTTTGAACTGTAAAGTCAATACCTCTCAGAAAGAGGTATTATTGTCCTCACAGTCCAACAGAAGAGGTACTCAGAAGTCTGTAAGTCAGCACTCAACCTGTGTGATCATGTACAAGTGAAGAAAGCTCTTAATTCTTTAGTTTGACTCAAGGGAAACAATAAAAATGTAAAAACAAAAATTAAAATGGGCATTTAAATGCAAGAAACTGTACGAGGCTGACTGACACTTAACCTAGTTTCATCCTCAGTCTCATGTATACAAAGACACTGAGTGTAAGAGAATTTGAAGAATGTGACTAGATTCATACAGCTGTTAAGAACATGGCCATGGACCACCTTGGATGATGACGAGAGCTGTTCGTACTACTTCCAAGATATACCATGAGGAGGAAAAGAAGAAACTTACACATAGAGATGCTAACTTCCATTTTGTGTTCTAATATATATATATATTATGAATATATATATTCATATATATATTATGAATATATATATGAATGAATATTTATATGAATGAATATTTATATTCATATATATATATATGAATATCTTCAGAGCACTGCTTGGTTTCGAAAGGAAAAGTTTATATGTTAAAAGCCAAATCCTTCTGACAGATGATTTTTTTACCTGAATTTTGAAAATTAAGCTAAAGTTTAAATGTTGGGACATTATATATAAAATTCCAGAGCACGGGCTTCTCTTGAAATTTTAGCAGGTCTGGAGAATCAGTGCTGTTATTTCTACATGAAAATCATCACTTGGAGCTAAACAGTGACTTTGCTATGAATGCAGCATAAGGTCGCCACTTGATCCCCACCTGACCAGTCTCCGTACTCTGTAAGATTAGAGTTCGTCACATATTTTCCTACTATGTTAAGCACTTCATGAACTCTTTAATTGTACTCAGTGTTACGCTTTTTTTTTTTTTTTGGCTACACATGTTTTTAAGGTTACATGGAAAAACATGATAAAACAACATAAATAGAACAGAAATAGCCACCTATTGCTAACTTCACAGGGAATACTTATTCAAGAACTAACTGGGAAAGAGATGAAGCAGAAATATCAGTAAGATCTAATGTGAACATTTCACTCGATTGCACTGACTGACTGAATGGTAAGACATACCACATGATTACAGCAGGTGGAGCTCCCAAGAGCACTGTCTCTGAAGCCAACAGAGGATGCGGCACACAAGGACTTCATCGGCCCTCTGAAACATCAGCTCAAAGTCTCCATTTGTTTTAAAGGAGAAAAACCCTTCAGATTTTACAGCATTCTCACCACCCCCAGAAAAAATAATCCTCCAGAAGCTTGGAGTTAGGAAGGATCTACTCATTTTCAAGTGAAATGATTTTGAAAACACAGTCATGAGCTTCAACTCTGTGGGGAGCAACATGAGAAATAATAGAGAAAAACTGGTAGGATAATTTGAGTTTTTGCCTACATGTGTTTCTTGTTTGTTTGTTTGTTTAGACAGATGTGGAACTAAAATGGTAAATTAAATTGGGAAATTATAAAACAGATTTTAAAGATCATTTTATAGCAAAGGTATTTATTTTTTATTCATTCAGAAGAAAGACATCTTAAGAAATTGACATCTATTTTATGCTAGATATAGATGTTCTTCAAAAACTGTTATATCATCTTGGGATTTAAATTTTCTGCTTAGTATCAAATGAATGAATTATTGATATCACCTAGCAACTGCATTGCCTTTTATCTTGCTTAGCATTGGTCACTGCAAAATACCAAACTGAGTTTATCATCATCACAGAAAGGGGAAAATGATTAGAATTTATTCATTAAGGTTATACTAATTTGGGGCCACTATATGCATATGTTTTTCTAAATTGATAACCTTGTTATTTCTCTCAGTAAGAGATAATTTGAATCCCACATATATTTATACTTATATTTATATTATTAATACTGGAATCATAGAAGTTCAGGCTCAATATCTGTATACACTGACAATTCTGACAAGATGAGAGATAACAAATTATTTAAAGTAATGGATAATTTTTAAGAGCAGCAACATAAATTAAAATCCTTTGCCTTCAATTGACTAATTTTTGCTTCTAGTTTATAATTTTAGATATCAAGTATCTTTATGCTTAATTTCTAAATACACACACAGTTACACACACACAAACCAGGATGACATTCGCAGTTCTGAAGGTATTAACGCAACCATACCACAAGCATTCACAGAACGACACTGACTGGATGGGGACAAGGCTTCATCTTTAAGGAGCAATACTCTGGAACAAGTTTAACCACAGATCTGTTGTACAAACAGAAAAACTTTAAAATGTCATAAGTGAGAGAAACTAAAAAGTGGGTCAGTTGTCAGTAATGTGTTAATTTTTCAACACGAGAATTTAATTCTCTTACACTCTATTTTCAGGTTTCCTTTGAAGTTAATAGCAACCAAAATGGAGTAAGTTTTAATATAGAATCAGCATATTGCAATTGTTAATGCAGAGGATTTAGAGTACAAAGGAAATTAATGAGTCCTTTAAACTAACACAATTTTATGTTTTGCTTTGAACATGCCGTCGCATTGAAAGGCAACGTTTGTGCTAAACTGGTAAAAACAAGAAAGACAGAGCAAGTATCAGGGTGTCTGTAGTTCAAAGAAATTCCACAGGGATCCTGCTTCAAACCACAAAATCCCTACTCCTCATTACCCATGTCTAGTAGCAAGAACTATTATTTGGGGGAGTGGAAAGCGGGGGTGCACACTGATGCAGGCTAAGAAGGAAGATAACTTACTTTCTGTTGAAAGAATGTCACAGTTCTGACACAGGGGCAAATATCATATACCAGTGAACTCTTCAAAGTATCAGTCTACTCTCACACATTCTCATCTCTGTTTCCAGTAGTGGCTGCTTCACTACTGACACCCTAACTGGTAACTAATAAATTTATATTATGTTTCAGTTATACACCGAACATACCAATTGCTGGCTGTCAGTATTAAGAGCACATCTCCCTGCATAAAATTATTGCTTTTGAATGAGCCAACATACTCTGTCATATTACAACTCCTTTTGATTATTTTGGGGCCAACATATGTGACAAAGACTCAATGAATTGAGATAAGTTGTCAACATCCTCAGGATCCTTTTTTGTTATACACAAGGAATGGTTCCAGGTTGATACTCTGAGGTCTGTTTTTGTACCTCTTTTATGAGAATTATACCTCCTTATGAAGCATCTTCTCTTGGCCATACTCACAAACTAGCCCAATATATTGGGTTGGCCAAAAAGTTCATTCAGTGTCAATAAAAATAAAAGACATTTTAATTTCCACGAAGAACTTTATTGAACGTGTTCACTAACTGAATGAACTTTTTGGCCAGACCCATGTTACTAATTCCAATAATAGTGATCTCATTTATTGGAACATTCTGGTTCATTGTATTATGTTCAGTTCAGGAAAGACTCCATCAGGATTCATTTCAAAATGTAAATATACCAGGAAAAATGGGAACCTGGAAAAACATTCTGCTTACTCTTCCTTCATGTTCATTTCTTGCACTGACCTAAATTAGTGATCAGCTATTTCTAGATAATTTCACATTAAATCAAACAACCATTTTTTTCTATAATTAGGTATTTGGCTTTGTTTATGGTATATCCAATAACTTAGTACAGTGAATCTTGACACTGTACGTTAGACTCTCCTAGAGAAATTAATACTAATGCCTGGGCTCCAACCCCAGAGACACTGATTTAATTGGTATAGAGTAAGATCCAAGCACCAAAATGTTTTAAAAGCACCCAAATTCACAGAAGCTACAGTCGGTGTTGATATCCACTGTAAAAAGGGACATACTTGCTTATAGCTTGTGTAGCTGAGTAATCACAAGTTTTATAATAATAGAAACAGAAAGTAATAGGTGGCTACAATAAGCCAGAATGAATAACTTATTGCCATTATCGCAATAAATTCTTACCAACCCTGTCCATCAAGGGGGCAAATTGTTGCTGGAAACTCATTGCCCACACACCAGAGAGCACACTAGATCAAGGCTGAGTTGAAAATCTACTGAGCTTCAGGTTTACAACAGGCAGACTTGACATCTAGTACAACAAGCAGTAACTATAAAATAGCTTGAGCTGTCACCCAGATATTCTCAGTACTCAAAGATCCCTTATTAAAAGTAACAACAGCAATTCTTTTCTTCCCAGTGTTTTCTTGCTTTAATGTTCACTTTTATCTGAAAGTAGAGTAAAAAGTGAGATGCAAAGGTACTTTAGGCTTCCTTTAGTGATTTTTTTGCGAAGAGCAAACCTACTTTCTTTTATTTCAGAAACCTGTTTACCTCTACGCAACACTCAAGTGCAGTACTTGGCACAGGAAGGTCAGTGATTCAGGATATGTCAGTGTTGACATATTCCACCCATAGCCCCTCCCCAGTAAAGAGTGATTCTGCACACACAGCTCCCTCAAAGATATGTAGGTTGTCACAGTCAGAAAGACTCTAAGGTATATGGTTTGCCACACTACATGATTAATGAATTCTTACTAAGCCCCTCAGTTTCTCCTTAAAGCCTCCAGTGACAGGAAACTCACTCACTAGTTCATGGTGAAATAGTCCATCTACAGAGAGCGCTAATTATTAAACAGTTCTTATTTGTTTTGAGGATAACTCCACCTAGCTTAATTAGAACCACTGGTCCTCATACTTCCTCCTCAGAGCCACCCAGAATCCTATTTTCAACAATACTTGAAGATGGTATTGTATTCCATTACTAAGTCTTTACTTCACGATCTTGATTGAATAAAGGCTTTTCCATACCTCCTCAGCTACTGTCTTCAGACACCTAATCATCTGAGTCACATTCCTTCAACATGCCTCACTGTGCCATCATCTCACCTAAAGTGTAGCACCCAGAACAAATACAAAACACAGTGTGGTGTGATGAGGGCAGAGTCACATGGGACCATACTTTATAGGAGATGTCTATTAAAAAGAGTTTTCTTTTTCCTATAAGCTTCTATTTAAACACTTTTCCCACAATCTATCTAAATAGTGGATTTCACTTTTTTTCTTCTTCCTTATTACCTTACTTTCTTCCTTGTGCATCCAAGTTCAGAAGTATCCAAAATTAAAATTTGCTTTGAAAGTTCCTACAAAAATGGTTTATGATTTTCTCCTAGCCTAAACATTTTCTCAGTTGGTATTTCTTGCCTTGGTGGCAACTGAAGAGAAGTTGCAAAAAACTTGAAGGCTTTTCCCCTTAGCAACTTGGCCAAATTAGTCTAAACTACCCTAAAATGGAGGAAAACCAGATGTCTATTATGGGAGATACTTTTTTCTTCAAACTTTAATTACACTTTATTGTAAGAATGTATCTGCGAACAGAGAGTCCTGTGTTAAAAATACCGCATATACCGATCATAGTTGTTTTATTATCCTTTCAAATATCACTCAATAAAGATGATATTGTTTAGTGGAAAAATCCATTTCTGTTGTTTCTAAATTCTCAAATCAATTGTTGGATTTAGAACCACATACATTCTGACTGGAAAAAGAGAGGTTTTTTTCACACTTTGATTGAATACTCTCATCAGAAATGAAATGGGTATTCATCTCTGAAGAGGAAATTCTGGAATCATACCAGACTGATCTATCTTCCCTGGTGCTTAGATTGTAAGGAGCTAAATGCACCACAGTATTAAAATGAAATGAATTATGCAGAACCTTTGACAGGCAGCATGTGTAATTTCTTCTTGAAAAACTCTTCAAATCATTCTGTTCCATCTTTGATTATGTGCTAGTTATGCTGAAAATAACTAACCCCTCAAATGTTTTAAAACACACATACATATGGATTGCATAAAATTATTATCTTTACCTTTACAAAAATCATTCCAGGAGCACATTTGCCAGTAAAATATATTTAAGGCCATTTCGACACTTCCACTAAACTCTATTTTCAGAGGTTTATAATATGGTCATAAAAATTCATTCCAGGCTAAAATTCAGCACCAAAGAAAATGTGCTTTACACTTTGTAGATAACCATTTCCTCTTCTTTCATTTCTCATGACTATTTGAAAAAAAACAACTTTCCACTGAGTGTCTTTCAAAAGTTGAGACATTAGCCAAACTGGCAGGAATCAAAATCACAACTGACATACTAGTCATTTTTTAATTTATTGCAAACTTTCCCCCTTCCTTCTCCCTCCCTTTCCCACCTTGCTTTCAAAACACACAGGTTGAAGAATTTTTCACATAAACCTGTATGTTTAAAGAGCATACATCAAAGACTACATGGTACCATGCTTCAGAAAGTTGGTATGGGCAATGTCCAGCTCTAATGGGCATTACAAAGACAAAGGTGCTTTTACAAAGATTCATTTTAAATTTTGTTAACATCCAGCCTCTATATGTAGCAAAGAAACACATGAGGGATCACAGTCAGAAAATCATAAGTGCTTCTTGTTCAAAGAAGAATGAAATCATTTTCCCAGGCCTCTGCAGCTCATGCGCTGAAGCATAACTAGAACCGTGAAACCCATGAAGTAAAGATGGGTGTCAGCTGGAGAGGGAATGCCTGTCTAAACCCACACCATTTCTGGAACGCAGAACCAGATGTACCAATTCTTTTTCTAAAAGTTCACTCAGTTCATCTGATCCTAAAAGTAAAATTAAAGATCTGAATCTGAACTCTTTTCTGAGTCATCACTGGTTTTGTTCTCTAAGCAATAAAAAATTTTGCTCTGCTTTTGTTTATTTTTAACTGCCAAGCCCTTCCTAGCCACGATGCTTGGGAGGATCTCTCTGGGTATATTTGGGAGATAGTGTTATGGCATTTTCACCCTTGGTAATAATGTATTAACCAAATGTGTGATTTTAAAAACTGCTGTCACAATATTATCTCACATCATCCTATAACAATTCTATGAGGGTGATTTTCCCAGGGTGTGTCTGGAATCAGAGTGATGAAGCTTTTAGTGACAGAGAAAAAAGTATAGCTCTGGTGTCTACTGAGGCTGGAGGAATTAAGGTGAGAACAAGTCGGCTCCCTCTCCATTCCACTGGAGGAAGACTGGACAGCCTCTTGCTTCATGCAATACCAGTCCCAAAACATGAAGCAAAGCACCCATGCTGATAACACGTTCAACCTCAACTGCCACAGCTAGAAGCTGACCCACAGGAGTAAAAAGCTTGATAAATGGATCCAGAGATGGAGCAGAGGAGCAAAAATAAGATCATGGACTCAGTATTATTCCTCAATGTTTACTGTGCCCAGATAAGATTGATAAATAGAGGTCCAATCTATTCAAAATGATACAATTTTGAAATATTTACTGAAAAAAATCTAGTCGCATGTTATTTTCACATCAGTAGCAATCAGATTTAATCCACATTTGAAACAGCTGGAGATATCATGCTCCTTGACTTCAGACTATACTACAAAGCTACAGTAATCAAAACAGTATCATACTAGCACAAACACAGACACAGAGATCAATGTAACAGAACAGAGAGCCCAGAAATAAACCCACACAAGTATGATAATTGATTTATAACAGGAGGCAAGAGTATACAATGCAGAAGAGACATTCTCTTCAATAGAGGTGCTGGAAACACTGGACGGCTACATGTAAAAAAATGAAATTAGAACATCTTCTCACACCATATACAAAAATAAACTCAAAATGGATTAAAGACTTGAATATAAGACTGGAAACCATAAAACTCCCAGAAGAAAACTTGGGCAAAACACTCTATGACACAAATCTTAGCAACATTTTTTTGCCTCTGTCTCCTAAGGCAAAGGAAACAGAAGCAAAAATAAACAAATGGGACTTAATTAAACTTAAAAGCTTCTGCACAGCAAAAGAAACCAATAACAAAATAAAAAGACAACCTACTAAATGGGAGAAAATATTTGCAAGTTATATGACTCATAAGGGGTTACTATCCAAAATTATAAACAGCTCATATAACTCAATGTCAAAAAACAAACAACTCAATTAAAATGGGCAGAAGACCTGAATAGACATTTTTCCAAAGAAGACATACAGATGATCAACAGGCACATGAAAAAGTGCTCAACATCACTAATCATCAGAGAAATGCAATTCAAAACCACAATGAGATATCACCTCACATCTGTTGGAATGGCTATCACCAAAAAGACCACAAATAAGAAATATCGATGAGAATCTGGAGAAAAGGGAACCCTTGTAGACTGTTGGTAGGAATGTAAATTTGTGCAGACACTGCGGAAAACAGTATGGAGGCTCCTCAAAAACTAAAAATACAACTATCATATGATCTAGTAATTCCACTCCTGGGGATATATCCAAAGAAAATGAAAACAGTAATTCAAAAAGATACATGCACCTCAATATTCACAGCAGCATTGTTTACAATAGCCAAGATATGGAAGCAACCCACATGTTGCAATCTATCAATAGATGAATGGATAGAGAAGACACAGTATTTATATACATGGAATATTACTGATCCACAATAAAGACTGTAACTTTGCCATTTGTAACAACATGGATGGACCTGGAGCATATTACGCTTAGTGAAACAAGTCAGACAGAGAAGGATAAATACTATATGTTTTCACTTATATGTGGAATTTAAAAATAAAACTAATAAATTTAACAAAACAGAAGCAGACTCAAAGAGATAGAGAACAAACTTGTGGTTACCAGTGGGGAGAGGGAAGGAGGGAGGAGCAAGACAGTGGTAAGAGAATAAGAAGTACAAACTACTATGTATAAAATAAGCTACAAGGATATATTGTACAGCACAGGGAATATAGCCAATATTTTATAATACCTTTAAATGGAATATAATCTAGAAAAAAATCAAACCACTAAGTTGTAACCTGAAACTTATATAACATTAGTATAATATTAGTATAAGAATATATTTCAATAAAGAAAAATAAAAAATAAGTAAATAAAATAAATAAGTAAAGGTATAGGTGGAACTCAACAAGGCATATTTGTGTATATCTTCTCACCACTGATCAAAACCAGACTTCAGATGGCAGACTGCCTAGGCAACCATCTCAGGTTTCTAACCAGTTTGGAAGCCCTGATAATTTTTTTTTCTCACTGTTAGTGTTTCTACATATTGCCAGTTAATGTCCTGCTCATGGGGAATAAATGCACTTGAAAAATTTCTCTTCTTTGTTGAACACATTCAAAAGGAAAAATAAAAGGACAGATGTATCTCTGTTTTTATTACTGCTTAATGCTTTTCTTCCCTTAAAATGCCCATTTTTATGTAAACAGCTTTGCTTTTCAGTTATCTTTATCCTAGACAATGATGCTATTAATTTTTGAATGTCTTTCCTTCTTTCCCTAGACAGTAGACTCCTGGGTGTCACTTTTAGCCATCTACCAGATGAGAATATTAATTTAAACAATGATAGGAAATTGATTTTCATAATCTCTGCAGAGTGGAAAACAGAGGGGGGGAAATCTCCACTGCACTGCAGATTTCAGAGTGTGACAATATTTGTGCCATTTTACCCCCATCCCTGTGTTATGCCTGTTTATTGTTGCTGGGTCACTGTTGATATACTAAGTATATGTACAAGAAATATCCTCTTTTCCCCACCCTAAAAAGAACACATGAAATGTTTCTACCCGTATGTCTTACTAATTAAAAAATAAGGATTCTTGCATAGTTATATTCCATTGAATACTGCTCACTTTAATCATATTGAAATGCTTGTGTGATAAGTTTTCATTGTGGGCACTAATGGTGGTACCACAGGTCGAAGGTTAATTTCTCAGTAGCTTTTCTGCTGTATTTCAGACTGATCATTTTTCCCTGTAAGTCCCGTGAGTTATAGAGAGATTCTGTTCAAATCACCAAACAAATGTATAAGAAACATTTGTTGAATATATTAACAACTATTATGTAACTCTTCTGAATTTCTGTTAGATAACTTGATAGTTATTTTCTACAATTTAACTATTTAGATAATATGTTGAAATATAAAACCACACAGTAAAGGCTAAACTCCTTGGCATGAAATATTGGGAGCTCCCAGAATCTGCCTTCGTTGACTTGGTCAGCTTTGTGTACC
Organism: Hyperoodon ampullatus; assembly: GCF_949752795.1. Taxonomy (NCBI): domain Eukaryota; kingdom Metazoa; phylum Chordata; class Mammalia; order Artiodactyla; family Ziphiidae; genus Hyperoodon; species Hyperoodon ampullatus. Next base: position 78,825,288 of record NC_136917.1, on the reverse strand, counting down.
ACTGCTGGCCCATTTGAAGGCAAAGTTCCATCCTACTAAAATTACTTAGTTTATTCAGTATTTTATGTTGATGTATTCTTCTCTGTATTAGCCCCTGCTATGTACTTCTTCTAATGGAAATGTTGTCCTTTGTTCAATCCACTTGGAAGATTCCTATTTGTTTCAAAATCTAACTTCTGCTCCCTAGCGTCCCCTCACCTCTTTTGAGCCCTTGCTAGGATGTGGTGAAGTCATTTGTAGATGTGTCTGTCCACTAGAGGGCTTGTGCTTTCCTCTGGGCATTCCCTGGGACTACCCCAAGGTTACACACAAATGGCAGGTACTCAGATACTCAGTAAATGCATCTTGTGTAAATGACTCAGTACAGCAGCGTGCAAGTGGAATCTTCATTATCTGCAATCCTTTGACTAATGTTAACATATTTTACTATAGAAAGAGTGTTGGCCCATTTTGAATTTACCAAATGATTAGAGAAATACTTGTTCTACTTTTTTTTAGTTCTATCATAATGACTTCCAAAACAAAATATAACTTTCATGGATTACATAGCCTTATGGGTAATATAAAAGGCACCAGATTAGATGTTAGGAGATGGGTTGTGGTTTCAGACGTGCCACTGACCAGGTGAATTCTGAGCAAGCAGCTTGATCTCTCTGGACTTCATTTTCACCACCAGTTAAATGTGGGAGTCTGTACAAGCTACAAACTCCGAAACACTTTTCCTCTGACATTCAGAACATCTGCCATGGGAAAGCTTCCAATAGGTCCCAGGCATCACGTTTGCTGTCTGTTCAAACTTAACTGAACACCTATTACTTGTCTGGCATTGTAACAGAGACCAAAGCTACAAGAGGGAAGGAACAGCACTAGTGCTGCCTCATTTCTAACCTCACAACCACCCACCCTATGGAGTAAATGCAGCTATTCTGGTTGCCAGATGAGAAAATGGAATCTTAATGTAGTTACATAAATGTCCTAATCAGATATATCTGATAAGTAAAAGAGCTCGGACTAAAATTCACATGTTTTGAATCATATGCTCTCCCAATCTACCTAAGCTGCTTCCATTCTGCCATAGTTTATTAGAAAAAAAAAGAAAAGAAAAGAAACAATGATGCTGTGCACTAGAAATAAACAGAAGTATTTCCATGATATAAAATACATGGGTAAATCAAGTTGTTGAACAGGTAATGGAATAAAATTCTACTTTTTTTCCATTATGAATCCATTTTTGTAATGAGTTTTTATTTTCTGTTTTTCCAGTATAAAAGTGCTGTTAATTCAGAATGTTAAAAAACAAATGAATGAAGGGTGTAGTTTATTCATTTTTACCATAGTATAATTTCTTCTACATTAATAATCATTTTTGGAAATTAGAGCTTAAAATTCCAACATGATTGCACCCACATATGCAAAGTGAAAAACTGAGACAAATATTGGGCTATAAAACTAAAGAAATATATGTTTGGGGGAAGGAGGGGTGCATTGGATTATTTAGATGATTTAATCTAAAACATTCTCTCAACATTTCAACTCATTTTCTGGGCATAAATATGGCTTATGTGTTTTAGCCACTGGTATACTCCAGCTACATACTTGAGATAATGTAAGTAAAAATATTAGTAACAAGACTCAAGAGAAGTATGTTCTTCCTGAATGTGTAGTCAGGAGCAAGCCCCAGAAAGAAACTGAAGAGGAGCTGTGCAATTCAAACTGCAGGAAGATAAATGGTCAGGAGAGATTTTTTGTTTTGTTTTGTAAAGGCATTCAAACTGCGACAAAAAAAAAATGCAACAAGGTTTTTGAAAGCTTTTGCTATGCCAAGTAGAACCTCATACATCACCATAACTATGAACAGAGAGCAGTAGAAAAGAGAAGGGGTCATAGCTATCTATTAGCCTTTATTTATTTATTTATTTATTTATTTTTTTGCGGTACGCGGGCCTCTCACTGCTGTGGCCTCTCCCGTTGTGGAGCACAGGCTCCGGACGCGCGGGCTCAGCGACCATGGCTCACGGGCCCAACTGCTCCGCGGTATGTGGGATCCTCCCAGACCGGGGCACGAACCCGTGTCCCCTGAATCGGCAGGCGGACTCTCAACCACTGAGCCACCAGGGAAGCCCTCTATTAGCCTTTAAACAAACACATCTACATTGCTACAGGTAGAACAGTACACAACGTGAAGTATAGTCACAGGCTTGCTGAAGTGCCGCTGCTCAGTGCTTAAAATAAAAACTGAAGATTTATATTATACACTCTTCTTATCCTGCCACCTATCTATCTTCAGCTTTTCAGCCTGGGCCAAAGAAAATCACTTTATTTTTTAAGCTATTAACAGAGATAATCTTCATGTCAAATTTTCTAGAGACTAAAAGATTCTAACGGGGCTGGTTAAAAACCTTAAGTTCTTTGACCTGTTCAGAATTTGATCACACTGTTCCACCCAAACCGTAAATAAATCTATATCTATAGGTATAACCAAAACAAATTCTATGTGCAGTTATAGGGTTATTCCCAGACTTTCATCTGGTTAACATGCCTCAATATATATATCTGGTATATATCTTATTAGATAATCTTTATTAGTAATGACAACTATTAGATAGTAATCAGCTAATTAGAAAATAGAACTTCAAGTTTATTGATAGAAATTCTAATAATATTTACATCTGTCCCAGGAAGATGAAATTACAAATAACTGTATTGTTTGTTTCAGGAACTTTTAGACAATCTATTTACCTGATTCAACTAGGCATCATCAGCCCCTTTGCAGACAACAGACTGCTCAGTTGGGCTTATCAAACAACTGTTGAGTCTTCAAGGTTTATTTTCAAACTCTCTCCTCGCTGTGTCCACTAGTCCTAAATTATTACATCTAAAAGTGCACATACAGGGAGATCAGCTCAGTGCTGTGTGGCCACCTAGAGGGGTGGGATAGGGAGGGTGGGAGGGAGATGCAAGAGGGAGGGTGGGAGGGAGATGCAAGAGGGAGGGGATATGGGGATATATGAATACATATAGCTGGTTCACTTTGTTATACAGCAGAAACTAACACACCATTGTAAAGCAATTATACTCTAATAAAGATGTTAAAAAAATAATAAATAAATAAAATTAAAATGTGCACAATTCCAATCAGGGTCTGTCCACTCCACCTCATATGAAAACACCTGCCTTAAACTACCAATAAACATTATGCATGTATCATCGAATGATACCTCCTACTTTGGAGTCATTACTAAGACTTATCAGGGAACTGCTCTCTCGTTTGAGCAACAGGTTATTTTGGTGACCTGTCTGGAGACCTAACAGACACAATCTATTAGCTAAAAGGGTAAGATATATGTTCTGCTCTTCTACAGATTTTAATAGTAAAATTAAGACAAAGGGATCATAATCCCATACTTCTTATGTCATGTGGGCTCTGGTTCCCAACAAAGTTTGATTCCAATTGACAGCTGGATTTAGAGGAATCTGGTTTTGCCTTCTAACTTTAAGGTTTCCTTTCTCAACATATTATGGTTAACTTAAAACAACTCATTTACGCCTGATTAAAAACCAGTCAGCTAATTAATATGGACAAGTTTGTTGATGTCTGTAGAAACAGCCAATAACTTTTTCAAGTTAATATTAATTTACAGTTGTCATTAGGGGTGAATAAATTTATCTAAAAGAAAATTACTAAAGTGAAAATTTTAATACTGAATATAACTAAGGACTTATTTTACTGTCATTTGCTCTCAGTGGAATCTGAAAAATATTTTAAGTTAAAACTTAAGTTAACTTAAGTCTTAAGTTATCTTTTAACTTAAAAGATAACTTTCATCATTATATACGCCTTTTTAAAGTTAGCATGACATTAAATTATGATCCTAAGGATTATCCTGATCTGGTTATCTATAATTAGAAAGAGAAGAATTTGTGATTTTTTTTTTTAACTCTTTTTCCTAGAGGCCCTGCTCAAAACACAATTTTGCTTTGGTGGGAGAATATCACTGAGTCTTTTATGTTTCACATTTCCAAATGAACACCTATTAGTTATTTATTTTTACTAAAAAGGAAAATCCCAGAAGGGAGTTGACAAATGGCCATTGGAATTAAATGGATTTAAAAATTTTATATATTGCAAAGGATGCAATAATTAAACATGCAAAGGAAAAAGACAAACTACTATGATTGACAAAATATTCCTGATTGTTTGAAAATATTTTCCGCACAGTATTGTATGCTCATCTACACTATTTTGCCAGATTCCAGAAAATGGTCAACAGAGCTGTGTAAAGGAGAGAAAACACTCTATTTCATTGTTTTACAAGTCAGGTCCAAATAATCAAAGGGATATAAAACTAAGAAAAATAAATCACATTGAAAATATATTTTAGCCTTACTTGTGTACATTATTAAAGAGATTAAAAGTTTCATCCACTGATGAGGGGTAAGTAGAGGGTATTTCAGGCAGTACCCTTCATTTTTTTCAAATCTCAAGACAATGATTCTCCACTAGACAGGGCAGGAGAGGCTCTTACATGTCTATCCTTCACATAGCCTGACACATAACAAGCAATAATAAATGTTTCCTAAGAAATATTTGTTAACTATCATAGAGCTCTGACATACTCCAGTCTTGTATTTTATAATTCCATGAAAAATAATGATTTTCAAACTGTATGCAGAAAACTATAAGGCACTGATGAAAGAGATTAAAGATGATACAAATGGATGAAGAGATATATCATGTTCTTAGATTGGAAGAATCAATATTGTGAAAATGACTATACTACCCAAAGCAATCTTCAGATTCAATGCAATCCCTATCAAACTACAAATGGCATTTTTCACAGAACTAGAACAAAAAAATTCACAATTTCTATGGAAACACAAAAAACCCCAAACAGCCAAAGCTATCTTGAGAAAGAAAAACAGAGCTGGAGGAATCAGGCTCCCTGACTTCAGACTCTACTACAAAGCTAGAGTAAAAAAGACAGTATGGTACTGGCACAAAAACAGAACTATAGATCAATGGAACAGGAGAGAAAGCCCAGACATAAACCCACGCATATATGGTCACCTTATTTTTGATAAAGGAAGCAAGAATATACAATGGAGAAAAGACAGCCTCTCCAGTAAGTGGTGCTGGGAAAACTGGACAGCTACATGTAAAAGAATGAAATTAGAGCACTCCCTAACACCATATACAAAAATAAACTCAAAATGGATTAAAGACCTAAATGTAAGGCCAGACACTATAAAACTCTTAGAGGAAAGCACAGGCAGAACACTCTATGACATAAACCACCACAAAATCCTTTTCACCCACCTCCTAGAGAAATGGAAATAAAAACAAAAATAAACAAATGGGACCTAATGAAACTTAAAAGCTTTTGCACAGCAAAGGAAACCATAAACAGGATGAAAAGACAACCTCAGAATGGGAGAAAATATTTGCAAATGAAGCAACTGACAATGGATTAATCTCCAAAATTTATAAGCAGCTCATGCAGCTCAATATTAAAAAAAACAAACAGCCCAATCCAAAAATGGGCAGAAGACCTAAGTAGACATTTCTCCAAAGAAGATATACAGATTGCCAACAAACACGTGAAAGGATGCTCAACATCACTAATCATTAGAGAAATGCAAATCAAAACTACAATGAGGTATCCCCTCACACAGGTCAGAATGGCCATCATCAAAAAATCTACAAACAATAAATGCTGGAGAGGGTGTGGAGAAAAGGGAACCCTCCTGCACTGTTGGCGGGAATGCAAATTGATACAGTCACTATGGAGAACAGTATGGAGGTTCCTTAAAGAACTAAAAATAGAACTAAAATACAACCCAGCAATCCCACTACTGGGCATATACCCTGAGAAAACCATAATTCAAAGAGTCATGTACCACAACGTTCATTGCAGTACTATTTACAATAGCCAGGACACGGAAGCAACCAAAGTGTCCATCGACAGATGAATGGATAAAGGAGATGTGGCACATATATACAATGGAATATTACTCAGCCATAAAAAGAAACAAAATTGAGTTATTTGTAGTGAGGTGGATGGACCTAGAGTCTGTCATACAGAGTGAAGTAAGTCAGAAAGAGAAAAATAAATACCGTATGCTAACACATATATATGGAATCTAAAAAAAAAAAAAATCGTTCTGACGAACCTAGGGGCAGGACTGTAATAAAGACACAGACGTAGAGAATGGACTTGAGGACACGGGGAGGGGTAAGGGTAAGCTGGGACAAAGGGAGAAAGTGGCATGGACATATATATATTACCAAATGTGAAATAGAATAGCTAGTGGGAAGCAGCCACAGGGAGATCAGCTTGGTGTTTTGTGTCCACCTAGAGGGGTGGGATAGGGAGGGTGGAAGGGAGATGCAAGAGGGAGGAGATAAGGGGATACATGTATATGTAGAGCTGATTCACTTTGTTATACAGCAGAAACTAACACACCATTATAAAGTAATTATACTCCAATAAAAATGTTAAAAAAAAAAACAATGATTTTCACCATTCAGAATATGGTACAGAAAAATTTCACATGTAACTCAGTTCAGGTAGTCCTTAGCTATGTATTATAGTAACAAAAGAACTAGACTGAAAGCTGGTAAACTGAGGTTTTTGTCACTATTAACCATTCCCTTGAGTAAAGTTTACCTCTCTAACATACACTTTTCTCACTTATCGAATAAGATTGGATAAAAGAGAATCTTTCAGCTCACCCCTTCTGCAAGGGAGTTTGGCTCCTAACAGCTCTAGTGAAAATTAGGCTGTTTCACACTAAACTGCTGTCAAAAGTGACAGTTAAGTAGTGATGTTATTACTGGCTTGAGAAGTGATTTTAAGTACTTTTTAAATTAAGTAAGATTCTCAAAACTCTCCTAGTAACCAAACACAATATAAATGGCTTAGTTTCTATATGGGAAAAAAAAATCTATGTTCAAAGTTACAATCTAAAATCTATCTACATAATATTTTATTCTTTTGCAATTGTATATATTCCCATGTAGCTCTGTCAGTAGAATTTATAGCTAAACAAGTCAAAAATCATTTCCTTAAATATCAGTGACCCAATCAATCAAAATTTCATCCTATTTGTTGTAGTCTACGTAATAAGCTGTCCTTTCTTTTTTTACTGAAATATAGTTGATTTACAATATTGTGTTAGTTTCAGGTATACAACATAGTGATTCATGTTTGGTTTTTTGTTTTGTTTTTGTTTTTTGTTTTTTACAGATTATATTCCAGCATAGGATATTACAAGATATTGGGTATAATTGCCTGTGCTATACAGTAAAACCTGGTGCTTATCTATTTTATATATAATAGTTTATATCTGTTAATCCCATACTCCTAATTTGTCCCTCCCCCTTTTTCTTCTTTAGTAACCAGAATTTTTAAGCTGTCTTTTCTTAAATGAACAATTATGTTCATATCATAGAGGTTTAACAGGCTGAATCTACAAACTTAATACATATTTAGTTAGTATTCTATTTGTTAGGATAAAATGGAAAAAATTAATCATTGTACTTTTATGAGCTTTTTGTTTGATTTAGCTAAGAAAAGGGGATCAGTCTAAACTTTAATTCATAAAGTCTTTTCTAGATTTAAACATTTTTATGATAAAAAGTTTATTTTTTTAAACTTTTGAATGTATTAATGTATGCATTTCACAATAAGAAACAAATCTCTAGTCAGAGCCTAATAGTTTAAAATTAAAAATCTATTTTTCTTTTAATAAATAAATAAAATATACTTTGAAAATAGAAATGTGAGGTTAAGATGAGTTTTCCATGCATCTACTTAATTCAAAAGATACTGAATACCTGTACAGGCTAGGCAATGATGTGGTTCAAATCAGAAGGATGTATGTTGCCTGAATTAAATTGCTTAGCAACTTATTACTAAGAAGGTATGATATGCAGACATTATAATGAGCCTTTGATCATGTTAACTTGGAGTACAGAAGGAAAGATCTAGAGGTATGCTAAGCTGATTTTAAACTGAAAACTGACAAAACAGTACACTCTTGAAGATGCAGACACTATTACCAAGATATGAGATATTGACCTGTAACTCTAAGTGAGAGATAAAGCCAAATCTTTGTAAAACTGGACTGCCACAAAATTCACAAGGACCCCCTCCTTTGGGGAAGCGAGGGATAGAAATTTTTCTGGGACTTGCATTTTTAAAAGTTTGCCAAGTCCTGAGAAAAGTCCTAGGGCTGGGCTACACCAGCTTGTTAGCTGGCAGTGGTGAGCAGATGATTACTAAAGGGTGCCAGCTGTAAGGGATGCACTTTGAGAACAAGAAAGGTACAGGGATTCCAAGCATCCTGGAAAGCCCTGCTAAGCCACAGAAATGGCAGTGCTGAGGCTTTGAATATGTGACCCAATTGTTTTCAATGGTTTGGGGCAGGCCACCCTGATGTACAATAGCCTCCATTCCTAATGTCAATGCACAGAGAAGGTTGATACTGACAGAGTTGATTAGTGCCAGGGAACCCTAAAGGTTGGACAAGACTCCTCTCATTCACATGCACCAAGCAAACCTTTTTAAATTAAAACATCCCAGGGAACATTTTTCACAAGTACTGAAGCTTCCGTTCCCCTTGTTTCGGACCACAGAGGGTTCATGGTTGTTCATTCATAATGGGATTCTGTCTCAAAGTTTTTCAGATCACAAATTCACCCTAAAATCAAGGGGCCCACTTTAAGTTGAAATAAAACATTTCTTTCAATCATACTATAAAATGTCACCCTCAGTTTTTCTTCCTTTCTTCACTACAATTTTCTTTACATGGAATGTGAGTTTTATGTTAGAGACAGATTTACACAGATACTGAGGTAAATTAAGTGAAAGTAGATTACAAATCTGAATTTAATATCCACTAATATTACTGAAAAAAGAACATTTGGGTGATGTCATTTTGTCTGCTTTCAAATCCTGTTTTGACAGAGATGAGTAATGTCAAAGTGGGAATGTGATCAGATTAAGTTCTTTCAGAAGTTAGTTTTCATTTAATTTTTTTGTTAAGACTGTATACATTTATAATCATTGACGAAAAGTTTTAAACCTGAAGGGAATTTACCTGTAATTTAGCACATAATTTCCTTTCTACCATTCATCACTTTTCTGCTGCATTATCTAGAATAGTTGAAAATTTGCCCCACCTTCCACTGTGTTAAACACAGTTTGATGTTACAATGTCAGGTAAGGATTTGAAGAACACACTTTTGAATATCAGCAGCGACGGCTGCTCTGAGGCAAGAGAAAAAATACTCAGGATATCTAAAATGCTGAAAAAGTGTTCATGTATCAAGAAATCTGTTTTTAAAAACAGGTTGGCAAGTTTGATACATTTATAATATTAGATTAAACAATTTTATTGGCTTCTTATTTAATATTTAGTTGCATCTGTGTATGGGAGCAAGACATGGCAGGTGTACTGGAAGGCTCTTAATGTGAAATTAGAGAGAGAGGATCTTATTTCCCAGAAAAATGTATGGGCAGGGAAGGCAATCAATTTCCACTGGCAGAGGGTTTTCAGATTCAGTGCTTTCCTGACATTTCATTGTCACTACCTCCAGCCGGTAAGAGAGCATTTCATTGGCAAATGTTTATGCCTATTGGTATGTCTTCGGGGAAAGTTTTATTTACACTCTGAAAAGGTTTACATTTTTTTTGTAAAAGGCAATAGAGTATTTCTCATACAAAATCATTATGGAGAAGGTTATCTATTGCTGAAGCTGGTTGATGCTGGGGATTACTATGGATGACAAAGATCATGATCCAACAGGGTTTGTATCTTATCTACATCAGATAAATATAACTGAAATGACTATTATAGGGTAGAATTTTGCTCCAAAGCAGAAATTCAATACTAAAGGACCCAAATTGTCAGTGTTAGATGGTAGATAAAGGAAGAAAAAAAGGATAACCTCAAGCTCAATTCCCATTCATCAATATATCATTAGTTCCTCTTAACAGAGCTGTCTCCATGCTAGAAATCTCTCTCATGAAAAGGCTCCTTTCTGAAACTTCAATATATCTCTTGGAATGTGTTCATGAAGAAAGTACAGAAGGTATACATTTTTTTCTTTGTGAGTAAAGGAAAACAAAGAGGTGTCCTTTATAAGCTATAGTGGGAGGTTTTCTGTGAAACTAAGGCAGCAGATTAACTGGCCATAGGGCCCTGCCTAATAGTCCTCATGAAATATTCAAATAAATAATAATTGAGAAAATGCCTGGAAACAAAAATTGTCTACTTTAGACAATGTGCCCAAGTCCCAGGTAGGGGCAGGATGGCAGTTCACACTGAATGCACCTCCTATAGGGATTGATTCAAAAGTCCATTCTTTATCTAACCCTCTAGGCCAGGTCTGAAGGGCACTGACCAAACATGTTCCCTAAACCCTGTTAAATGAGGGAAATATAAGCCCAGCAATTGGGTTCTAGTGCCTTAATGCAGTATCACCACTGCCCAGTAAAAGGCTGCTATTCAAGTCCATGCAATTTATCTCCAGATCAGCCAGATTCTGAGCCATTTCTGCTTCCCCTTGTTCTCATTAATTCTTCTCATCCTATCGTCATTTAGAAACTGCAACAGAATTTAAAGACTGGAATAGCATAGGAGCACAGCGTCCAGAATTCATGAATAAAAAGCTAACTGCTGAGTGTTCTGTTGCTTATTTAGGCCAGTGCTCCTCAAATTATCTTTTGTGAAGAAACAGTTTATTCATTTTTAAAATTTCCAATCTGGGGCTTCCCTGGTGGCGCAGTGGTTGAGAGTCCACCTGCCGATGCAGGGGACACGGGTTCGTGCCCCGGTCCAGGAAGATCCCACATGCCGCGGAGCGGCTGGGCCCGTGAGCCATGGCCGCTGGGCCTGCGCGTCCGGAGCCTGTGCTCCGCAACGGGAGAGGCCACAACAGTGAGAGGCCCGCGTACCGCAACAACAACAACAACAAATTTCCAATCTGTTTCTGTGTGAAACTTTAAAAAATTACAGTAAAAATGAATCACTTGGAAATTAAACTAATCACCCATCATACAAAATAAAGAATTTCTTTTAACTGTTAGATTCAACAGACATAAAATTCTTCTAATTGTGATTTTAAAAATGGTTTCAAAAGCCTTACTTTCCATTTCTTTACTGATCTTTTGTAGACCCTTAGCAAACATTTTACAAACTTGCACCAGTCTGTGAACCATACTTGGAGTAGAACTGAATTAGACAATTCAATACTCAGCACAGGAAAGTCTGTATCAGCCCAGTACTTTTTTTGTTTTGTTTTGTTTTCATGAAATGACTGCTTGGCGGGGGATTCAAGCAGAAATTATGACATCTTCTTTTCCTTCAGGTTTAGATACGAAAGCCTGAAGCTGTTAGCACCCCAATGGAAAGGAGCTGAGGATACTCCAACCTGCCAGTCTTTTGGGAAGCACTGGGATTAGATAAATTTCTTGCAGAGTATATAAGAAACACTAGGACAAAGGAAAGCAGGATATTTCTCCAAATCTATGAGGAAGTTCAACTTACAAGAAATATGATTTCAGGGCTCCCCGGTGGCGCAGTGGTTGAGAGTCCGCCTGCCGATGCAGGGGACACGGGTTCGTGCCCCGGTCCGGGAAGATCCCACATGCCGCGAGGCCCGTGAGCCATGGCCGCTGAGCCTGCACGTCCGGAGCCTGGGCTCCGCAACGGGACAGGCCACAGCAGTGAGAGGCCCGCGTATAGCAAAAAAAAAAAAAAAAAGAAATATGATTTCAGAAGTCCACAAAAAAAGAAATAACACAGGTAATTTTCAAATCAGGAACAAAGGTACACAAAAAATAACATGATGAGGTGAAATTCAAGGATTTGACTTAAGAGAAAAAGAATAAAATCTGGAGTAAATTTATAATCCGTTGAAGTTAATAAAATGAATAGCCATTGGGGAATAAAAATCACTATCAGTTGTGTTAAGGATAAACATGTATGTTATTCTAAAAGAAATAAAGAGATGAAAATAAGAGAAGATGAAAGATGTAGAGGAAAAAAAATGCAGATCCAGTCTAGGATTTCCAGATTTTCCTGAGGAATCGATAAAACAGAGGCTTATAGATCCAAAGGGCTAAGTTTCAGGAAACTTTCTAAGTAGGTAGTCAATATAAATATTGGATAAATGGGTAAATGATTAGCAACAGAAAGACAATTCTTCCAGTGACTTAGGTTAATCAAGTTGAAGCAACTATTTAGCTAGTCTCTAGAAACACCCTATTGAATTAAAATAAAAGCAAAGATGTAAGTAACATTCTAGTAATGCATGTGATGTACACTCTATTCCCTCACCACAAGTTAGTGGTGGGGGAGGATGGCCTATGGAAAGGAAATGTGCAAACACACACAGGCTCAACAGGAATGGCCCACATGATGTCAAAGTACAAAGTGTCCGCTGAACTGTGCCATTTTGGTTTGCTTAACCTTTTTGTTACTTCCAGTGCCTGTAGCCAGCGCCTGGGTCACTAGAGAAAGCTCCAGAATTTCTTTAAGAAGCAGCTTAAGAGCAGACATATGGGCGTTTTTCGATTAGTTGCTGGTAACTTATGGAAGAAGGACTAATGGAGACTTTTTGTGGGCACCTTCTTTACCTCCCCCAGAGCTTTTCTTTGGCACTGTCACTGGAAGAATGACGGAGACGTATTCTGACACATCTCCATTTGTCCATGTGGGACACCCTTCCTGACTCTTCCACACTCAGGCCCCAACGCCTCCCCAATGTTTACATGGTTCCTATTTATTACTACAGATTATCTGAACACTAGCCCATTTGGTTATACTTCAAACCATTTTTAGTTCTGATGGCATTCAGTCAGTATGCAACATTCCTCTAGGTATTTCCTTTCATAAAAAGTATATATTACAAGGTAAAAGTAAAAATGAAGAAAAAAAAAAAACAACAACAAAGGCTTGCTTATAGGAAGTCATTACATGGGCTTTTTGGGGAAAATGTGTGTGTGGGTAATACTGATTCGCCCACAGTATATACTGCTGCTCCCTTTGGATCAGGAGCCTGCACGCCTGAAAAAGTCTGAATAAGGGTAGTTGTGGCCTGACATTGGTGTTTCCTGCTGGAAGTTACCTGGCTCATGACATTTACTTCATCACTGCTCTTCTTGGCCCCTTGCATCACAGGTATAATAGAAAAGAGAGAGGATAGTGGAGGGTCTAAATGGGAAGAAGAAATTTTGTAGAAAGAAAACACTTAATAAAAGTATAAAATTAGGGTGTGGTCAGGAAAACCAAGTAGTCCAACTAGATTTCATGTGGATTACTGGGAGTCAAAACAAATAAATGATAAAAAAGACATACTGGGAAAGGAGCATATTGTACAGGCCATATTCAATGTCACACCAAGGAGTTTGACACAGACACAACAGACATTTCTGTGCAAAGAATCTTTGGACTAAAGTGAATTTAAGTGAAGAAATTCCTAAAAAATATATTACCCTTTACATAAGACTACTTGTGTTAAAAAGGAAAGAAGTGAAATATTCAAAAGGATGTTTTTTAAGTGAGAATAAATAATGATGAAATTCCTTAAAAAGAAAAATGTCTACGAGCACGTGTCTTATTCACAACACATTTACAGGGATAGGGCGGAGGAGCCCAAGTTTTAGTAGTATCTAATAACATCGTTTGATAAATAGCCTAAAAATGAGATCTTTGAGGAAAAGGCTAAATATATTTAGCTATTGTGTTCTAAATGGTAAATATGACTAAAGGCCAAAGGTAAAATATCTTGTATAAATGGAATTACAAAAGTCTCAATGAGAACTAATAAAAGCTAAATCAAACTACTCTGGCAAAAACTGGACATTTTAAAAAATACTAAACAAATGAAAATGGCAAGATTAATAGTAGCAGAAAAAAATGCAAGACAAAAAATAAATAAAAGAGAAGCTAAAAATGAGCCAAGACAGATCCATGCAAATGGAAGGATTTGCCCATCTGACAAACAGTGCTGGGAGAAGACAGAATGTTTAAAGAACATGAAAAGAGAGTCTTTGTATTGGTATTTAATTGAAATTAATTAAATCACGGTGGAATAAAAGCAAGAGAAAATGATAGATGCACAGAATCTAAAGTTCTCTAGTATATAGAAGGAAAGAAAGTTAACATCATCAGTAAAAAAATTACTTAAACTATATATTAAAATTAGATTGTGTAAAGCACAAGTGAAAGATTTCCAAGGCATTCACGCTCTGAGCCAAAGCCAATTTTAGAGATCTTTCCAATGTCCCTCCAACTACAAGAGCCACTCATTGTATTTAACTGTACTATATGAGGAGTCATTCTCTTCTGAAGGGCAGATTATATCCAAGTAGGCATCTCACACATTACCTTAAAAAGGGAAGAGAATGTGACCTATAGAGATGACAGGATCAAATTCCAAAGTAAAGAACTTCAGTAAGTAGCAGGAAGTCCTTTAGCTGTTACACCAAATAGCAGAAAAAAGTGACTGAGTACCCAACCAGTCCAACTATTTTATAGCGAAGACAATTTTTCCTGCCATTTTTGTTGCCACCCTTAAACATGTTGCATACACAATAGAGCAACAGAGCCCAACCAATTAACATACCAAAATGATTGGAAACATGTTTGACCAATGAAATCAAATAAGACCATTTATTTGTGATCTAGCCAATCATTTCATGATTATCTTGTAAACTAGCAAACAAAATAATGATGTTTAGTTAAGATTCTTTCATTAGGGCTTCCCTGGTGGTGCAGTGGTTGAGAGTCCGCCTGCCGATGCAGGGGACACAGGTTCGTGTCCCGGTCCAGGAAGATCCCACGTGCCGCGGAGCGGCTGGGCCCGTGAGCCATGGCCGCTGAGCCTGCGCGTCCGGAGCCTGTGCTCCGCAACGGGAGAGGCCACAACAGTGAGAGGTAAGTGGCCTGCGTACCGCAAGAGAAAAAAAAAAAAAAAGATTCTTTCATTAAACAATGAAAACAACTATTATATTGAGAAAAATGTGAAAATAAACCATGTGTCTTCAAACAAGAAATGAATATAAACAGCCCTGTATAAAATTAAGAAAAGGAGATGAAAGGAGGGCAAACACTAAAATGTCAGGAATTTAATATAACTTAGTCTAAAATTTAAGAGTACCTGAAATGATGATAAGATGAATGAAGACAGTGAGAGGAAGATATTAATGATCATGAAATCAAATACAGAAAGAGGAGGTTTTAAAGGGTAAGCATATTTAAATAGCTGTATTTTAGTTACTGCCTCTCAACTCTGACCTCTGATTCAGACACTCTGAGCAAATTAAATGACTCGATGAAGCCAGAAGTTAAGACTATTTCTTTAGTAGAAAGCAAATTTTAATGACTGAAAAATAATCAGAGTGAGATGCAGCTGCAGCAATCAAGTAATTTTTAAAAGTAGTGCTGTTGTCAATGGAAAAGCAGTCCATAACTTGCAGGGAGAGCATAGCAAGAGAAAGCTTAATTTATAGTGAAGCAGAAGAAAAATTACAACAACGACAGTAGTCAAGAGGAGAAAAATGAGTATAACAAATAGGGTAGGTCCACATTTCTATGCGTCTACCCACAGAATAGTAAAAAAGGAAAATAAATATGGTCTGAGATTAATAACCTTCAAGAAAAACAAATATATTTAAAACTTTACACATATTTAAAAATTTACAATCATTTTCACATCAAGTTCTAGAAGAAGGTTCATAAGTCCAAAAGTCAAGCTAAAAGGATACAATACATATGAGAAAAAAAGATGTACAGAGAACTACATTACCAATTTTAAAGTGAAATTCAAAGTTTTCATTCTGCAATTATAGTATGTGCATGTTTAGAACATTATCAATAATGGAAAATAATACCTTAAACTTTCTTCCTCACCACCCAATCATACACACTGGTTCAAGGCAGATACAGAGTTTGGAGGTGGTGAGAACTTAGTTGATAAAGCAAAGCACAAGCTTTGGCATCAGACAGACTGGAATCAATCTAGATCTGCCACTTCCTAGTGGTGTACTCTGAGTACATCAGTTAAGTCTCACTGTTCTCAGCCTTAAAACAAAGATGATAACCCTACATTGTAAGACAGCTTTATGGCTTAAAAGCAATAGTGTACGTAAAAGAGCTACAAGCCATGCCAGGCACATGGTAAGTGTTGCAAACCCATGACCAGCCAACCTTAACTCCCTCTCCTCTTCTTCTTAGAATAGCACAACTGAGGAGCAGACAGTGACCCAGCATTAGGCAAAGACCCTTCCATCCCCAAGATTTAGGACTGAAGCACATGTCTAGGAGGCTAGGAACAGATGGGGTAGATAGGAGGAGGTAGCACAATTCCTTGGTGCAACTGGTGAACCCACTACTAGTAACTTTTTTGCTTGGGAACTCCTCAAAAAACACAGAGCATCGTAGTCATAAGGGAATGAAATTCTACAAAATCTGAGCTTTCAAGTCTCAGCCTCTAGCAGCCCACCTGTGCTCACAGAGAGGATCAAAGCCATGCTGCACTCTACTCAGCATTCAGTACATGCCGTTGCTTAAATCCCATCCCTGAAAAAGCTAACTTTAAAAAAAATTGAAGTTAAACATCAGCGTCTGTGCACGCAGTAAAATAAATTCTGCACTTGCTCTGCTGCTTTCCAAAGCTCATCTGGGACTACAGCTCAAACTGAATTTCAACTTCATACCCAGATTAGGCCTTCAGCCTGAAAGGACAAGGTGAGAACTTGGCCCATTAAACATTATGGAGTAAGTCAAGTAGCCTAGAGTTGTACTCCAAGCATCTCCAGAATGGTTTCAGATTTTTTCAACAAAGACCTCTGAGGTTTAATTTCAACCCGAGGCTCTGAGTGGCGTGAGTTCACACTGCCACATTAGGAAAACATCAGGCGAACACCAGGGTATGCAGACAAAACCTTACTGCTTCCTATTAGGGCTCAGTGGTACCTGTTCTCACATTACAATGGTTAACCTTGGATTAAAGAACATTTGGATAATAACGGCATAGACTTTTCACAGTTCACTTAAAACTTTATAAGGACTGGTTCTTTGTAGAGGAGAGTGCATTAATACATAAAACAAGCATGTTGTTTAGTTTAACTACTTGGCCATATGTGTTTTCAAGGTCACTATTTCAGAAAAATATAGGCAATTTCAATGTTTTTTTTAGTAAAGTGAGAGAATGCAAACCTTTACAGTTCACTTGAATAAAGCTGTATGACCTACATACCATGTATTAAAAACAATTCTTAGCTGTTGCCAGACAGTATGGGGTATATAACCAGAGCTCCCATCATTAGGCATGCCTCAGCATAGCTCTTAAAGAATCCAGATGGTGGTTTTCAACTTTATCTCCACAGTGTCCCCTTGAAGTATGCATTATAATCACAGTCTCCTTCTTCCTTCAAAGTTTTGTAGAGCAGACCCTACAGGAGAAGGGGCATCCTGCTGTTATTGGTGGGCTGTAACTGCACTAGCTATTACCCTAAACAGCCACCAAAATGACATATGCCAGAGAACACTCCTGATTCACAAGAGCAAATTTGTAGCCCGAGGGCAAAATTGGTACCTAGAGGAATTTCTCACATAAGGTAGGCCTCTTTTTTTAAATTACATTTTTGCTGCAATCCAAAGAAAATGAAGGTGAAGGAAATGAATTTACAATTTGATTTTTGATAAAAATGATTTCTACTCAGGATTTAGTACAATAAGCAAAGAAATACTCCAATGGGAAAGAATGATAAGATGAACTAAACCAACTGTGGGTCAAACTTGGGCCGTCTTCAGGGATAGAGTTAAGCTGGAAATATCTCCTGTGTATCTAAAAAAGGATTCTCACACATTAAGTGTAACTTTCTAAGTGGAATCACAATGGCACAATGGTTTCAGCTTGGAAATCATGGTGGAAGCTTTTCATTCTGCTGTGAAGTTTTGTGATAACTGTTTACATAGTTAACTTTGTACTGAGTTAAAACTATATGAGTTTGAGCTTTGCACAGTTCTAATATTGGCTTCCCTCTTAACTGGATTCACTCATCACACATTTGCGTCAACTAAACCTATAGAATATTTCATTAGATTTTTAAAAATATGACATCGTTGAATTAACAGTGTCAAAATTTTAAGTGCACGTTCTTTGACTCCAAAATTCATTTCCAATAATTCATACTATGCGTGCTCTTTCACTTGTACACAAAACTATGTTCAAGCTAACTGAAATATTTTTATTTGTAAAAAAAACCAAACAAAACAAAAAACTGTAAATAGGGAACTAGTGAAATTATTAGGGAGCCTAGAAATGAGTTAGGTCTGTATGTATTAATATGATAAGAGCTCCCAGATATAAGTTTTAAATAAATAAAATATAAACAATGGTGTATATAATATACAGCTAGTAATGTTCCCTAATTGTTTCATCTGTAAATATGTCCACATCTATTTTTGGTTATGAATTAATAGAATATTTTTATACCTTTATTTCCATGGAATCCAAAGAGAGACAAGAGATGAATAATGGCAGAAGTGAGTACATGTATGAGTTGAAATCAGTTCACCTTAACTGTGTTTTCATAATATTAATTTTTAAAATAATTTTATTACTTTCTCAACTAAAGCATGAAAAAAAAGATGTGGATTTTTTTTTTGATATGTTATGTGAGTAGGATCTTATTTGCTATTGAGAAATTATATGATGACTCAGCATTAAGTCATAAAGCAATTGTCTGCACTCTGACCTCATAAGCCAGTGACTGACCTTTTCCCTCTTTTCCAGGACAGGGGAATTTAAATTAGGTGTTTCACCACATATATTTTTAAATTTGTTTTTATTTATTAATTTTTTTTTTTAACACAGTAAGGTGATAAATGTTCCTAGTTGGGACAACCAGAAGACATAAGTATTAATAAGATTTCAGCACATCCCAAAGTTTTTTATTAATAATATAATGGGAAGAATTTAAAAATATTACAAAAGGGGGGAATCATAACAGTTGTGTATAATTTCCTTTTTAAAAGATTATTTTCCAGGAGTTCCCTGGTGGTCTAGTAGTTAGTATTCCGGGCTTTCACTGCCATGACCCAGGTTCAATCCCTGGTCGGGAACTGAGATCCTGCAAGCTGAGCGATGTGGCCAAAAATTTTTTTAAAAAATTTTTAAAGATTATTTTCCATTAATTTTTAATTAATTATTTTAGAGCAATTTTAGGGTTACAGAAAAATGAGTGTAAAGTACAGAGAGTTCTTATATACTTCCCCACCCCTATACACACACATACCAGTTTTCCCTACATCAATATGCTGCATATGTGTGGTGCCTTTGATAGAATTAATGAGCCAATACTGATATATTATTAATTAAAGTCTATAGTTTACATTATGTTTTATTTTTTGGGTTGTAAAGTCTATGGGTTTTGACAAATGTGTAATATGTATCCACCATTACCTTTCAACAGTCTATTCATTTTTTAACTTGCTCTAGCTATCTACTCAGGATCGACCTCAGAGCAAAAGACTGAAGTAGTGAAGGCATTAAATATTTTTTTCTTCTCACGTTCTGTCTAAAGTGCTCAGTGCTCTTTCACAGCCACAGGCTCTGCTGTCATAGATTACAACAATTTTGATTTATGGTCAGGAATCATAGCACCCTAATACATCTCTCTCCTCAGGAGAGTCTGCAGTAGAAACCATTGTCTAGAGAGTTGACCATTTAAGCCCAAAGGCAGGAACAACTTATATCATACTCATAGGTATACAAATTTGAAGGTGGCTAGGTCCTTGGATACGGATTTACAAGGCATAGCACATTATCAACAAGCTCACTCTAATTGTAAACTATTTACTGCTGTTGATTCTTTAAAATAGGCTTTAAAAACACCCAGAATCACTTTTCTATCAATAAAGATTTATCTGGACTCTAGTTGAATTTTTATTCACCAATTTCCATTTAGGAAGTTGATCCATTGTTTCCACTGTGTGACCTTGGAAGGTTCATGTTTTCTTTAACCATTTACTGTCCAATCATATTTGAATTTTGTGTTAAGAAAATAGGATAAATTATAAGCTCAAATCATGTGGCATGAGGTCTACTCTACCTGCACATCAAGTTTAGCAAACAAATTTGTTTTGGGTAAAAAAAAAAGAAAAGAACAAATTTATTCCTTTCTCTAACATATTTACCTAGAATGACATGAAAGTCACCCCACAATATTATTGGAAAAATCTCATTCCTAAAAGTAAATTAGGTTTGGGATTTTTAACACAAACATAGAACAAAAATTAAACTTTGACCTGAGTTCTACTCCAATCACCAAATTGAGGCAAAATATAGCACACAGTAGTATAGAGACTTGAATAAAAATAAAATCTCAACTCAGAGCCTGTAATTTAAATGAAATCACTTTTTATAATATAATTCATAGGACATATGAATTATAATTCAGCTTAAAATGTTGTCAAGATGTGCCACCTTTGCCATTAAAATTTCATTGTGACACTCTACCAGAGCAAGCTGCTCATTTTTTAAGGGTGTTACTTAAGAAAAATGGCTAATTTTTGTTAGGTTAATCAAACAGTGGGAAGCATTGTAATGGATAATTGGGCTAGTTGGTTCATCTTTATAATCTGACACTTACATAGGTCTTTGTATTTTCAAAATATTCTACGACCATTTTTCTTGGTTCCATAGATAAAACTTGGAGAAGTAAATTAATACTTCAGTTCACGTTTTACAAATGAGCACAAAGAAACAAAGTAAGATTAAGCAAATCAGATGCAAAGCCAAGATAAGAAATTTTTGCCCTGGCAGGCCTAATCCACTGCTTTTTGTCCCTCAAGTAATCCTAAACCTTTCTATTTGGAAATTTCCAAAGAGAGTTAAGCTGTCAAATACACACTCACAATCCAGGTCCCTCACTTTTCTAGTCCAGGTAGTCCAGTTACAGATTTAACCTAAAGTAAGTTCAGATATTCAGATACAAAATAATATGGCAAGTCATAGTTACTACAGTATTAACAGTCTCTTATTTTAAAACAGCCTTCAAAGTTTAAAAATAACATGGCTTTACTCGTGAGTAGATTTTCTTTCCAGCTCTTCCCCTTCGTTCTTTTTCTGTTCTCACTAGAACAATACTACCACTGTACAGGTTCTGTTTGCAACACCCCAGGAAGTTCTCTGGGTCTGCCTCAATATTACAGAAAAGAAATGAGAACAATAAAAATAGCATATAAATGTGGGGAAATAATAGGGCCATTGTCTGACATTTAATTGAGAAACTTGATCAGAGGGCAGAATTCACATTATCTTAGCCCAAGTGGCTCTGTGTACGTTCCTTTCTTTCTCTTCCTTTCATTTCTTGGCTCCAGTCCACCCCATCACTCACCACCCACCAAGAACTTACACAGAGAGCCACCTTACAGGGTGGCAGTGTTCTCCCTGTGGATAACACAAGAGCTGAAAGAAGCCATTTCAACTCAGGAGGTAAGGATGCCTCTTAAAGTATTAAATGCTCATTTTATACAGTTCATCTGGATGATAAATTGAGTTTTTCAGCTTTGAAAGGATCCTAAAAAAATTCAGATTTTGAAGCAGAATATTTAAATTTTTTAGGAACTTCAGTTGGGCTAACATAACCATTTATTAAGGGATAACATGCTGCAATGTAGCATGATCTGTATCAAATCCCAACCCCACAAAATTAACTTGGTCAATTTGAGGATTAAACTTCTTGGCAATAATATGCATGATGAAGAACTTGAAAACAAATTAATTAAAAGAACTCGATTTCTTGATCCTGTCATAACTATTGCTATTTTGGGTGAATGGCATTTTATGTTAAGAGCTCAGAGATTTAACAAGGCCTAATGGTGGCAAGAATAGATAAAATTATTTTTTAATGAATTTATCATCTTTAGAAGCACCTATTCCTTCTTGTGTAGGATTTGTATTTTTTCAATATAAAATAAATCTACTTTAAAATATATTTTATGTTCTTCAAGTGCCACTAAATGAAGCAACTGAGTAAGATATGACTCAACACTGGGAAGCACATATGCATGTTTATACAATCTCTTATATTTAGCTCTTAGAAAATGAATAATAAAGTAGAAATGTACTGTTGAAGTTGTATATTGATCCCCAAGTTGGAAGCTCGAAACACAAATAAATAAAAAGATGTGATCATGTGTGATGAGATTAGAAAACAACACCTTTTTTAAAAACTTAATTAATTCATTTTTGGCTGCGCTGGGTATTCACTGCTGTGCGCAGGCTTTCTCTAGTGTGGTGAGCGGGGGCTACTCTTCGTTGAGGCGTGCGGGCTTCAGTAGCTGTGCCTCACGGGCTCTAGAGCTCAGGCTCAGTAGTTGTGGCACATGGGGTTAGTTGCTCTGTGACATGTGGGATCTTCCCGGACCAGGGCTTGAACCTGTGTCCCCTACATTGGAAGGTGGATTCTTAATCACTGCACCACCAGGAAAGTCCAAACACTTTCTTATTTATTAAGCTTTTATATATTCTCTCTTTCTAGAAAATATCAATTACATGTACTATATTGACACCATAGGTGTTCTACACATGTTCATAAACTCAAGTTTTATATATATATATATTTATGAAATTTAATGAATGTCACTCTAAAAAGAACAGATAGCCATAATTAACTGTGAAACAGGGACACTGTTCTGAACAAGAGTCCCAGATGCCATAACTAGACTTTCACTCATTCTGTATCTATCCATTAATTCATACCTAGCATTCTAGTTTAAGAATTATTTCTTACCATTTTATTGACGATTCTAAAAATAAAAATTTAAAAGGAGAATAAGCATTCTGATGTCTAATTTCTCCGAGTTTGTTATTCATGTCTTAAGGATCACATAAATTTTGTTTTATAATTCAATTCTCCCTCCATTAAAATAAATAAATACAAACAACAATACTTTTCAGAACTGTGTGTCTATTTCCTTGCTCTCTAAATTGACTGAATAAAAACTGTTCTTTTCCATCTGAGTGGCAGAGCTGTTTTCAGAAGTGGAGTGACACAGTTCCTTGAGTCAGCGAATGAAGCTTATATTTTATGGAGGCATAACTCTGATTTTTACTAGCCTTTTCTAAGTACATTAACAGTGTAAGCTATATTTTTGAAAGCATCTATAAATTATAAAATGGTATAGATGTAACACTGTGTGCCTATAGTTACATACCTAAAAGCCTTAAGAACATACTGGTATACTCCCCCATCCCTATAAAAAAGCCAGAAGGATGCCCTTGAAATTCATTTTAACTCCTTCAAATTGACATGCACTGCATGTCAGGAATGAAAATCAATGGCAATTTATTTTATATGCACAAAGCACTATGCAATTACAAGGGCAATATAAAATGATTATCAGTTTGTCATTTTCTCCCTTTTTTATTTTATATCTTTTTGAAATTGCTTCCATAATATATCAAAGAAATCAGATAAGGGTAAATGTAAAAACATTCAGGATTAAATGTTCCTAAATTTTAATAAGGATATATAGAAACTGATGTACTTACAGATGAATTCTACCACAAATTCTACCAGGTCTCTTCACCAGTCCTTTTTCCCACACTCCATCCCCAAGAAGATGACTCTAGTTCCAGATCCCATCTGCCATGCAAATAGTGTCTTCAGATATGAAGGGAATGAAATCTCCTACACTCTTTTAATTTCTCCCAGAGTACTCCTTACTATACCCAGCACTTCCATAAGCTCTAAACTATGCTGCTGGTATTGCTAATGATGTGCATTGTTCATTTCAAAACATTCTTTTTGCCTCCATTTTTTAATGATATAATAAAGGTATTCAAGATGTAAAAGTCCATAATCATGGAAATATAACACTAAAAGAGACCTTAGAGGTCATGAAGTCTAGAGTGGTGTTTTTCACCCATTCTTCTGTATCACTCCCCAAGGAGACTTTCTAGGCATTGTTTTCCACGTTGCCCCCAGTTTTAACATTATAGATGTACTGTGTATCTGTTTATGTATTCTATGTATATCTGTGCTTTATACATTAAAAGAGTAGGATTTCTGTCCCCCTAAGAAAAAATTTTTACCCCCTTGGGAAAAATGACCTATGAGTTGAATATATTTTTCAGTTAAGGAAATATTACTTAAAAAGAGCTAGTAAAATGATAGTATATCCTGTCAGAATGGTATTAGTCAATTATAGTGAGGCAAAAGTTGTAGTTCCCACCTTTGACCATCATTAATGTGATATTGAGATACGTCATCTCTGGAAGAGAATCTAAAGGAAGAAATGATACTGCTATTAATTATGTCTCCCTATCTAATATCTTCCCTTATTTCTCTTTCATTGATTATATGGACACTATTTCCTTTTGTCATGCTGGTAACACTAAAAGAACATGTAACTTCTTTCTTTCTCAAACCTTTTGACTTCTTTTTTCATTTAATTTTTCTGTCTGTTTATCACAACAGTACCTTTTCATAGCATCTTTCATCAATAGCAAATCAGCTTAAAGATACATGATCATTCATAGCATGAAAGAACATATACACACATGTATAATACACGCATAAATACGTGCACATATGCCATTCCAAAGTGAAGAAAGGTCACACATGGTGAAATTCTGTACTGCTGAAGACCAGAGGCCACGGTAATATATAACAGATTGTAGAGATTGTTCATGATGACATTTAAACATTGCAGTTTCACACCCAATCATGACAAATTTGACTAATGCCATTCCTTTCAGTGCAGCTTATGGAACTAAACCAATTAATATTACAACAGTTGACAACGCAATAGTGAATAGTTCAGAAGCCTAATCAATAAAAATAGATACGGGCTTCCCTGGTGGCGCAGTGGTTGGGAGTCCGCCTGCCGATGCAGGGGACACGGGTTCATGCCCCGGTTCGGGAAGATCCCACATGCCGTGGAGCAGCTGGGCCCGTGAGCCATGGCTGTTGAGCCTGCACGTCCGGAGCGTGTGCTCCGCAACGGGAGAGGCCACAGCAGTGAGAGGCCCACATACCGCAAAAAAAAAAAAAAAAAAAAAAAAAAATAGATCCTCAACCAGGGCAAAAAGCAATCGAGTAGATTCAGAAGAAGGTGGCTGACTCAGCTCCCATCTAATAAATATCAAATGAATCACTCAAAACCCTATAGAAATAAGAGATAAGAAGAACCTCAGAAATTCTGACTAGCAGAAGTGTTTTTATGTGGTGTGCAATGGTCTTTGTTGTTCATAGAAAGGACAAGCTTGTCAGGACTTCAATTTCATGGTTAAAGTGGTATAACTTGCATCAGACAAGTTTTTTGTGGGTTTCTGAAAAGAATATGGAGCTAAAAGGTAGGGTCCAGGTCCTTGCCCTGGCTTCTTCCTTTCTGATTCTCTTTCCCTGGGAAAGTTTCTTAACCTCTATGAGTCTCTCTTATCTTTAGGCATAGGCTATTTTGTGAGGTCAAATGAAATGATGACTATGACTTACATGCTCGGCTGCTAGGTATTCAGAAAAATAAGGAAATCTTATTTCTCATTATTGATATCCTATAGTCACTATTAACTAGTTTTTTCTAGCCCAAATGTATATCAAGTAAGATTTTGTTATGCATTTACTTTCAACAGAACAATATTAACCTATGAAGAAAATATGATTCTGGGAACATTGCCATATCCCTTAATGTCTTCATGAGAGATGTCAAAAAATACAGGCATTGAATAGTGAGTTCCATGAAAAGGATTCTTAGAATCCGTCTCTACCCTGCTCCTTAGCATAGTCATCAGGCTTTCCCCTATATATCCAGGGCATCTTGCTATTATTCCAATGAATAATCATTAAGTGCGCACATGGTTTTAAACAACTGAAGCAGGGGAAAGTGATAGTAATGGGGAAATGACCACCAGGAGTTCAAGGTAGGGAGAGAAGATCGCATATAGTGGGACAGAGATTCAGTGTAATTCTCATATCAAAAAGAAAGTTTTTATACACCTTGGCATGTGCTCATGTTGGTATACTTGTCAATTCCATGAAATATTAGGTACGAGTTGTTCCCATTTCCCTAGTTCCCCAAAGGTGAATGTATAACTGAGATGGGTACAACACATTTAAAGTTTAGGTAAAGATGTACAGCATATATGCCATCTGCTCACTGAAGCTGCCTCTGATACTCTTGTGGCCAGAACTGGCCAGCGCAGGAGAGAATCATGTCCCTTTTAAAAGTCTTTAGAGCTCACATCATGCTTCACCATATCTTAAAGTTCTTTGTGGGTATATCCTCTATCTATCACCACTGCCCCACTAGATCAGAATCTCCTAGAAATCAGGGATCACATTATTCATTTTCTATCCTGAAAGTGACAGAAATGACTGTAGTACATGCTAGACATTCAACAAACATTTGTTAAGTTAAAATGAACACAGAGAGGACACAAATTGATTTTAAAATCTTCATGCTTGTTTTTATATTGATACTTCGTGATCATATGACATTCTGCGTTAACGGTGTATCTTTAAAATTCCCTTATACATTAGTTTAAAATATAGTCTAAATACAAAAAAAAAAAGGTGGGGGTGAAGGGAAGAAATAGAATCCTATGAAATAGGATTCTAACTAAAAAGGGAAAAAAAGAGTAAATTATTAGAAAGCCCCATTAGAATTTACTATGGTAAATTCTACTTCTAACCTACACCTCGGCCTCTCGTTTATAATGCTATTGATGTTCTGAGCAGTTTGTTTTAAAGCACGTTTCTGAAGGTTAAATTAGACTTAACAAATGAATTTCCACTTTTTAAGATGACAAACTACACACCTGCTCCTTGAGGGAAGAGTCAAAATAGAGCTTCCGATGAAGATTTCAACACAATTATTAGGTAGCATGTCTTTTTCACTGACCAAGACACTCTAGCTCATCCAAATTAGGTTCAACGTTAATTTTGCTTTTAGTCGTTAATTTATTTCTTACTTTCTCAATTGTTCTAATTTCTTAATTGCTAGCAGGCAAAAGACTTCTGTGTAACCAAGTGTTTTGGACTTTGAGAAGCTAGAAGTGAGAAGGGCCCATCTGTATGGGACAAGCTGCTCTTCACTTGTCTTCTCTAGTCGGAAGCTTCTGATCAGTAGACTTAAGAGTTATGTCCAGTGACCTAGTGTAGAACTGAAAGTTGGAAGTTCTTTCAGCCAAGAGTGTCCAACAGGAATTCATGGACTGTGAACACAGTCTATCGAGTTGTGCCACGCTTCAGCAGTTTACAGGGAGTACAGATTATTAGAAGAGTCAGGCTCAATTTTTGCTTATGCCTCTGTCACAGTCTGTTGCTACTGATTTTTTAGAAGGCACAGATACTGTGTCTATCCACCCAAGTGATGGTTTAGGTGCATGCTTGGGCTCTATGAAGAAATTATCTTAATTGCTGATGCCAATTTTTCTCTAAAATATGTTTTATGTAACATTGGTGGTACCGAAGATAATTTTACTTGGTAAATGATAAACAATGATTTTTAATGTTGTTGTTATGTGCTCATTTTAATGTGTATTAGAATTATGTAACCAGCATTTCAGACCCATGATTTCTTCTATGTCACTCTTCAAGACAAGGCTAATAGTAATACTTAGAAATGGCAAAACTATGTCTGTGATGAAGCATAACCATTTTTTTGTCTTTTCACTTTCCGATATAACAAAGCTAATTATCGGGATATTCAGCTTGAGATCAAGATAAGTACATATGAGATTTTCAGAAAGAAAAGTTCCAGGGTGTTAATCAGTTCAAATGACTTGTGGATTTAGATTCAGCAAAGGTCAAATCATTTCTCCTAAAACATATCAGCATTCAGCAAAATAAAAAAAAATTTTTTAAATGGATATAACATAGTTAACCTATATACAGCTATAAATTTTGTTTCCAGGAACAGCAGCGTAAAGAAGTACAACAGTCTTAGTCTGGTTTACCAAAAACATGAATATATTTCCAGGAGGCATTTTTCTAAATCTGACTCAAAAAAGTGGATATGTTGCTGAAAAACTATATTTTGACTTAATTTCTGATTGTTTCACAAGGAAATGAAGACAAGGTCTCACTGCCCTATTTTTGTTCTCCTCCAAGAGCTTTCCTCTGCCCTTGAATAAAGCCGACCTCCATTCCATGGAACATAAAGCTCATCATGATCTAGCCTCTGTCTGTGCTCCAAGCTCACCCTTCTCCATCTTCCTCTTCATTCACTATAACTTGGACACCTGAGCTTTCTGCAATTCTGGGCTAAAAAACTCTTTCTCTAGGAACTTTTCACATACTATTCCCTCTGCCAGGAACACTTTTCCCTCAACTCTTTGCATATCATTCTCTTCTCATCTTTACATATCAGCTTAAATTCATTCTCTCAAAGAGCATTCCCTATAATGCTATTCAAGAGAATACCTCCACTCTGTATCACTTTCTCTCTCTGCTTTTTGTTCATTTCCTTCATAAGAAATAGGTATTTGCTATTTTTTTCTTTAGTTACTTTGTGCATGTGTATGTATGTGTCTGTGTGTGTCTGTATGTGTATTTCACTCTCTCTTTCCCTTGAATTAAAGCCATTAGGGCATGAACTGCTATTGTCTTGTCCATCATTTTTTCCCCTTAGTAGCATACCAAGTGTCTGCACACAGTAGGTCCTTATTAAATATTTTTGAAAGGATTAATGAGAACATACCTTATTGGTAACTTTCTCTATTTATTTTGAATATTTCAATCATCCTATTGATATTCTTTGAATAAATTCTTTTTTCAATGCAATATTAAAACATAAAATAGGGCAAATTATGCTTTGTTTCTTTTTATTCATTCAAAACTAAATTCGAGGCATGATGCTCAACACTCGGGTTTTGCACCTTAGCTTTGCATTGGGAGAGTATGATCAATCTCTCACTTGAACACAAACTCATACCAATTTAAAATTCTAAACTCCAGGGTGTCAGGAGCCAGCCTCAATTTATAGTCTTAGCAGTGCAGTTTTTCTTACTGCAATGTGTTCTTTGATTAATTACCCAACTAGTAACTAACTAACCAGTATTTTCTTCAGTTTTCTTTGTTGAAAGCTATTTTTCTCTTTGACATTTAGGTTTTTCTATCTTCCTTGTGTCATTTTTCCATCTATCATTTTCTCTTTTATTTTCCTAATGAGTCACTTGAAAAGATCTTTTATCCCTCATCTTCCAGCACACGTGAAAGAAAATGTGTAGCATCTCAACCTGTTTGTTGAATTCATTTTTTTTAGTTCCAATTATGTTCTCTGATTTATAAGTTGTGTACTTTTTACATGAAAATGTCTTCTTTCTTCATAAAGCCTATCATTCCAACTACCCTTATTGTATAAGTTAATTGCTTAATCAATTCAACAGATTTGTTCAACACCTACAACATGGCTGACACTGTCCTAGGCTCTGGGGAACAGCCGAGAACAAAATATTAAGTCCATGTTTTCATGGACTTCCAGCTGGACAGGGACCTTCTAGTTAGAACATATGTTCATGTACACACACACACATCTACACACCTCTATCCTGCATAGGCCTGCTGAAATGTATGGATCCTACACAGGGGAAAAGGAGAGAATGTATATTGAGAGTTAATCAGCAATACTTGTTACATTATTACTGTATTTTATTAACTAAATCCAGGAAATAAATTATAAAAATATCCAAATAATTAAGAATATACTATGTAATCTCTGGGATCCAGGAATATATAATCCAGTTAGAAAGAAGAAACATAGGGTAATTTAACTAACAACATGATTTCTTATCATAGTATAATCCCCTTCAAAGCAGGATTTCCTCACCTCTGTCTCCAACCTCAATTCCAACTACTACGAGGACTTTATGCTCTAAGTATTGACACTTTTCTGGGAAGTACCATGCCCTTTCGCCATCCCATGCCTTTGCAGATGCTGTTCCAACTTTTTGGCGTTGTATTCTTACCTGAAAAACTTTTCTTCATCCCTCAAGACCAAAGTCTAATGATAATACTCAGCTCAGACCCTGGTTCATAGAAGTTCTCAGTAAATGGTGTTAAATGAGTGAGCGAATATAGGAACAAACGTATGGTTGCTATGAATGCTGAATCAATGATGCAAATGCGTAAGTCCTCTAGGTTCAAAGTGAGAGAGAGAGAGTGCTCAGGATAAGTATTCAGAAAGGAAAGGAACTATTCTTAAAAAGTGTGAAAACAACTTTGTATGTCAGAGAGTGAGAAACCATTTTACAGGAACAACGTGAATGTGATTTAGAAGCATATGTCAACATATATACTTTCTTCACTCTTCATATTTGTACTCTGCCTAATACCCATGATGAAATCACAACAGTAAGTTTCCCTTTGCACTGAAATGTCACTTAGGCTACCTACGGTATATATATATTAAGAAAAGGATCTAGTACGTAAAGTTTGTGACCTTTGTTTCCTTCTTGGAAAATACATTTGTTTCCCTCACAGCTAAGTGAATTTTCCAAATTAAAGACTCCTGATACATGTTGATAGGTTCAGTTCCAACTCTTAATCTTTAACACCCTTCCTGGTTATTTATAAAGAAAAACTAAAGAATAAACTTAAATATTTTAGATTTATCAATGCAGCCCATTTTGAATATACTCACCTCAACATATAATTAGCCTAAAATGTTGAGGATGCCAACATTTACATATCACAGAAGCAACTACATGAACAACATATAATAGAAATAAAGTCACAAAGTTATTTCAACCTTCTCAAGGTAAAAGTTTATGAAAGTGCAGGCAGACTGGTGCTTGGGTTGGGTCAATGTGTTCACACTGTTCTCTGTCAGCAGAATGCATTTTCTGTTTATTCCAAACATTCTCTGCTTAGATTTATAAAATTTCTGTATTTTCCACTAACATGTAAAACTCTAGTTCAAGTCAGAATTTTCTTGCTTTAAGACTGAGACCTAATTTGAGCTTTGGAATTGCCTCCAAATCTGTAAATCCCATGCTGGATGATTCTGAGCTTGTTAGTGGAGCTGCTGCACCCTATGCAATGTGAGGAGAAGTATGGAGGCAAGTCATGACCTCTGGAGTCTGCTCATGCAACTCCAGAACTCTGTGGTTCTGTGAGTGGTTTTATAAGCTCCTCTAGGCACCCAGGAAAGGATTTTCTTCTCTTTGGAATTTTTCCCAGGCTTGACCAAGAGTGAATCTCCAGGCCTTGAATTTGCTACCTAAAGCCCAGATCAATATGTTGTTAAATGATTATTTTCCCCCAAATGGTAATGTCATGACTCATACAAATATATAATGAACACTTATAGATATTTTAATTTATTCATTAATGTGGGATTCAGCAAGATGTTACTACCAATAAAATGTTGACCTCATTTATATAGGTCAATCAAAATTCTGAAACACATTAATAAAAATATGCAAGACTGTCATTCCATGGGTTAATGATCAACTGCATTCCATCAGACAAGACTGACTTATATTTCTATGAACAAGAGTTATTTGCATTATTATTAGTTTTCCACAAATATCATTGTAAACACACTGAAAGACGATGAAAGGTGGAGACAGAAAGATGCGCAAGATAGAAGACTGAGTATTCTTTGAGAATGTATTTCACAACTTTTCCATACAGAGATCCCCCAACTTAATTAGAAAATCACATCCCTTTTTTTATCCTGTTATTCAATCATTTTGCAAATTTTAAGACATATGCTTCTTATCAAAATAGATATTGTCAGAAATTTCAAATTTGAGAGATTATAGAATATTCATTTCATTTAAAGTATCTCTTTTCAGATTGATTTTAGAAACAGAATCTTTGGTTCAGGCAAAATGTAAATCACTTAAAGATGGAGCTCCCCTGGTTAAAGTGGGGGTTTGGAGAGTTTTTAAAGCATATAAATAGCCAAAAGGTGGAAACAACCCAAATGGCCATCAACAGAAGAAGAGATAAGCAAAATGTGGTATACACATACAATGGAATATTATTCAGCCATAAAAAGGAATGAAATTCTAGTACATGCTCAAAATGGATCAATCTTGAAAACATTCTTCTAAGTAAAATAAGTCAGACACGAAAGTACAAATATTATATGACTCTACTTATACGAGGTATTCAGAATAGACAAATTCATAGAGACAGATAGTAAAATTGTCATTACTAGGGACTGAGGGGATGGGGGAAATGGGGAGTTATTACTTAATGAATACAGAGTTTCTGCCTGGGATAATAAAAAAAGTTCTCGAAATGGATAGTGGCACTGGCTTCACAACATAGTGAAGGTACTAATGTCAATGAATTGTACACTTAAAAATAGTTAAAATGTTAAATTTTATGCATATTTTACTACAGTAAAAATACCAAAAAATCAACGTGGTTATAGTTTTAAATCCTGACTCATAATAAGGAGTGTATAAAAGGTATCTCATCTTTATTGACAGTTTATTTTACTTACTACTACTAAGTCCAACACACTGCCAGTTAGTTACAAACCTAAATCCCTCCTTGTATCCAGATTTTCTAACTCCTAACCTTTATTCTTATTGAGATCCTATATAGATCTTAACTTTTTTTACTCCAGATCTCAAGGATTTATAAGACAGTAATAAAAAATCCCATGTTCTACCCAATATTAAGGCTTACTATATAGCTATAGTAACCATATAGTACTATATAGAATAGTAGTATTGGCACAGGGATAGACATGTAGGTGAAAGGAACCAATACAGAAACAAGAAATAGTCCCACACAAATGTGCCAAACTCATTTTCTACAAAAGTAGAATAGCCATTCAATAGAGGAAGAATAACCTTTTTTACCAAATGCTGCTGGAACAATTGCACATCCATAGGCAAAAATACAAATACTGACCTAAACTTCACACTTTATTCAAAACTCAAAATGGATTACAGACTTAAAACATACAATATTTTAAAAAATTATAGAAGAAAATCTTCAAGATCTAGGGCTAGGCAAGGAGTTCTTAGACTTGACACCAAAATTATAATCCATAAAAAGGAAATTTGACAAATTAGACTTCATCATTTGCACTTTGAAAGTCCACATAAAGAGGATGAAGAGATAAATTATAAACTGGGAGAAAATTGTTACAAACCACATATCCAAAAAGGAGTAGTATTTAGATTATATAAGGAATCCTCAAAGCTCTACAGTAAGAAAACAAACAATCCAATTATGAAGTGGGCAAAAGACATAAAGAGATATTTCAATGAAGAAGATACACAGATTGTCAACAAGCCATAAAAAGATGTTCCACTTCATAGTCATCAGGAAAATATGAAACGAAAACCACACTGAGACTGCACTGCACACCCATTAGAATGGCTAAAGTAAAAAAATGGTGACAACCCAAATTCTGGCAAGACTGAAGAGAAATCAGATCACTCACGTTAGTGATCCAAATATAAGATAGTAGAGACACTCCGAGAAACAGTTTAGCAGGTTCTTTTCAAATTAACAATTACCATATGACCTAGCAATTACACTTTTAGGCATTTATCCTAGAGAAATGAAAACTCATATTTACAAAACAGGCTGTACATGATGTTCATAGGAGCTCTATTTGTAATAGCCAAGAAATGGAATCTTACCAGGTGCCATTCAACAGGTGAATAGTTAAGCAAATGGTGGTATAGCCACAGCATTGGATACTACTAAGCAGTAAAAGGAATGAACTATTGATACACACAATAACTTGAATGAATCTCAAAGGCATTATTCTTAGTGGAAAAAGTCAGCCTCAAAAAGATACACAGTGTATAACTATATTCATATAATTTTAGAAATGGAGGTTAGAGAAGTAGGGGGAGATAGGTTTGGTTATAAAAGTGCAACACAAGGCATCCCTGTAGTGAAGGAACTTTACTGTGGAGGTAAATACACAAATCTATACATGTGAGAAAATCTTATAGAACTAAATCCACATCCACACAAGTACAAGTAAACCTGAGAAAATCTGAATTCACTGGGTGGATTATATCGATCTTAATATCATAACTGTGAAATTATTCATAGTTCAACAAAATATTACCATTGGAGGGAACCAAGTAAAATGTGTATGACAACTCTGTATTTTTTTTACAACTGCATATAAATCTCCAATTATCTCAATGAAAAATTTCAGTTTAAACATAAGAGACATTTATAAAAAAGAACATTCAAAATAAGGGAAGTATCTAGGAAGTTACAAAAGCAATATCAGAAATTAAAACAAAAAATCAACAGAAAAGTTGAAGTAAAAAATTGGGGGAAAAGTCAGAGAATTAACAGTTCTGTCCAGAAGGTCAAACATCCAAATATTATGAGTCTAGAAAGAGCAGAGAAAATACAGAGAGGAAATTATTAAATAAATAACAACAACAACAAAAAACATTCCCTGGACTGAAAACCTCAAAATAATTCAAAATAAATGTGATGTATAAATGCACAGAATAAGTAAAAAATACCAGCAGCAAGGCATGCCATACTGATTTTTCAGAAATATCAAGAATAAATTCACGATTCTACAACAGTTTATAATGAGAAAAATTAGGTCACATATAAGAGACTGGGAATCAAAACACCATAATTCTCACTCAAAAGTAAAAAACAAGTAATACTACAAAATTCCAAGAGGAAATATTTTATCATCTAAATTCTGTACCTAGCTAGACTATCAATCCAGCATAAAAGTAAAATAAAGGCATTTTCAGGCATCTGACGTAACAAAAAGTTTAACCTGTGGTACAACTGTTTTTTAAGGAAGTTACTGGAGAATGTGCTCTACTGAAACAAGGCAATAAGCAAAAGGAAGTCACAGGAAACAGGAAATAGGCCCCATCACCAAAAGGAAAAAAAAAAATGGTGAAGGAAATTGCCAGGATGCTTAGAACCCACCACAGAAGAAAGAGTCCAGTCCAAATGGAGCAGGAGAAGGAAATACTCTGTAAACATCCCTCTAAGACATCCCTCTAAACTGACAGTTGAACTGATGTGTTTGACCCACACTGCGAGAAGCTTACCATTCTAACAGAGTTCAGGAATTAATTAGAGATAAGTAGAAATAAGCATAAGCCAATGATGACAAGACAGTTAATACATTCTGGTACACTAGAAGACTGAGTTTTGAACAATATAGACAGAGACAGTATACATAGTCATCATAATGCAATCCCTGTGTAGTCATTTAACCAAGACAAACAAATGAAAGACAATCACACTGGTAGGCTGAAAGGAGGGAAAGTATGAGAGGTGAGAGTGTGTGTGGTGGTGGGGGGAATGTGGGGTGAAGGTCATGGTAATAATGCCAAAGCCTCATCTTTCATATTTAGCAATCAGTAGAAAATAGCTGCAACTGAGATTTTTTTCAATAGCAGTATAAATATATTTTCATGTTTTAAACATGGATGTAAATAGAACAAATAGCCAAATGTGTTGGGAATGAAGATTTTAAGGATAGCAATGTGGAGTGGGGAAGCATGGAGCAGAGACTACTATTTTTAATTATCAGCCCTTTAGCATCATCTTAATATTTAACCATTCATATGTCTTACTTTAATAACACAATAATTTTTTTAAATATAATGCAAATAATTTTGAAAGTTTCAAAACAGAAAAAAATTAAAATTACTGCTATAATCCTGCAACCCAGAGGGCACCACTGCTAAAATTGGGGTCTATTTTCTAAAATGATGGTACAAACTTAGAAAAAAGAAATAGCTGATTCAAACAAACACAAAACATTCAATTATAGGATTTAAAATCTTCATTTGGAAAATAGTGCTTAATCTTCAAGCACTCTTCTGAAAACACTAACAATTACAATTGACATTGCAATTGACACTAGGGAAATCTTGGCAGGAATTGAACTGAGTAGCTTGGAAAGGAATCATCCACAGCTGTCCCCGCCTGCATGTATCCAAATTTGACCATTAAACATGAGAAAAAAGGAGGACTAACTAATTGAGAATGATAATCAACAATCTACCTTAGGGTCACATTTGTGGAAGTTAATTCATTTTGATTAAGCCTCCAAACCATCAGTGTTAAGCCTGAAGCAATATTGCACACACCTGCTATTTCCCTCTAATAGATTATATAATGACTTACGGTTTTTAGTCTTTTAAATTCAAAAATGTTATATATATATATATATATATATCTTATAACCAGTTACTTTTATATCATATATTTAAAATGTTCCAACTTACTGCAAAATTACTACATCCTAATATTCCATCTGCCCAAGTAACAGATCTTACCTCATCTTATCTTTTTTTACAAGTAATTTATAAACATATTGGCTGCACTTTTGTTCAGATGACCGCTGATTTAAAAGTGCAGTTAATATGCCCCATTCTTTTCCCTTTAACAGAATTTTGTCACTTCCTTGCCATTAGTTGAAGAATAACCTAACTTATTT
Source organism: Hyperoodon ampullatus (assembly GCF_949752795.1). Classification (NCBI taxonomy): domain Eukaryota; kingdom Metazoa; phylum Chordata; class Mammalia; order Artiodactyla; family Ziphiidae; genus Hyperoodon; species Hyperoodon ampullatus. The sequence goes on along the minus strand of NC_136917.1, from coordinate 78,788,838 downwards.
TCCAGCCTCAGGTTTAAGATGTTAATTTCCTTACTTAATGTTGCCATCAGTGACCATAAGGTAGAAACTATTTTATCCCTGTCTACCAGTGCAGATATTTCAATCGAGGCAGGGCAACTTTATTGAGGATTTTGGGACTTTGGGGCCATTTCTAAACATCTCCCATAGTCCTGAGAGTGAAAATGTGTTTTTTAACAGTACAAAATCAACAGAACACTGAAAAATTAGCCTGCCAACATTTTTCTACTTGTTAGATTTGTATTTGATTGCTGCCTGGGGATACTGTATAAATTTCCTTAATTTACGCAAACAATGCTAAACAAATCACACAACAAAAACAATCATATTAATGATAAGATAAATTTTCTTGAGCACTGGCACTTGGAATCAATTTTTTATTACTGGATGTATAAACGTATAGTTAAAGAAGTATATAAGCACACATAGATTAATATTTGCTATTATTAGAAATATACTTTATCATCCCAGAAGTTATATCCTTTGATTAAATGATAAGCTACCGGTCTGGTGGGAAAGGGATTGGGAAGTAGCTAAGTTTATCTACCCACAAGCTAGTCCACCTAGCAAAGTCTTGGTTCAAAAATTGTACCTAAAAGGACATTAACCAGAACAGAAGAAATTTATTACCACAAAGGTCCTATATGTAGAATATCTCTGAGTTTCTATCATAAGTCATATTTTGATCATATTTTAAACACATATGATTTTACCCAATTTGAGGAGTCCAGATGTAACTTCTGTGAGAATGTTATACTTTTGAGGAATTTGTAACACACAAGGGGTCCTATGATGACTCTATATTTCTGTACGCCCAGCCCTGGGCTATTTTTTTATTGCCTACTTAGCCCACAGAAATAGAAATAAAAGCTCAATAGATGTTTCCCTGACCAAAGATACAGAATGGTACTAAAAGGCTGCAGCAAACAAGGTTTCCATACAAGGGCTCTTCACAATTAAAGCCCAAGGGTAGCCAACATCACAGAGGTTTCTCAAATAACCTACAAGTAGTCAGAAATATACCATCAGGTCTTTTCTATTGTTTTTGTTCATTCTGGGCGAAAAAATAAACTAGCTTAAAATGACCACTTGCATACCCATAACTGTCTCTCTTCTTGGCTCCAGACCAGCATAGCCAGCTGCTGATTCAATACATACCTCAAAGTCAATGTACCCTTAAAATTTAATTCATGAGTTCTCCCACCCCACCCTGGCCCTCTCCCTGTGTCCACTATCTTATTAAATGACAGTCTCTGAAGTGGAAACCTGAGAGTCATAGTGATTTCTCCATTTCCCAAAACACCCACATCAAATTAAATCCATCCACTATACCAGCTTCTCGCTCATTACCAAAGTCCAGGTCACCACTCAGTTTCATGTGGAAAATTGTAATACAATAACTGTCCCTTTTTGCTTGAAAAACCTTCAATAGCTTCTATTGTTCCTAAGAAAATGTCTAAAACACTAACAAAACCTGTTGATAAAAAAATTGACAGTCAATGTAAGAAAGAAATGGAAAATTTTATTTGAGCCAACCTGAGGATTATAACCCGGAAGACAGTCTTTCAGAAAGCACTGAGGACTGCTCCATCCACCAGAAGTCAAAGAACAGTAATATAAGTTTTTGAGACAAAGGATTATATATCAAAGTAACATACTGACAGTTTACATAATCCAACAAGGTGAGTAGTGGGTCATCCAGACCCCTTAGAGAATTGAGAAAGGAAGAGGATTGAGAAAGGAATGTTTTCTCCTTAGGAGTTACCTTGCTGGCTTCAGGAGGAAATTGTTTTTGGTTTTGAGTAGGCATTCCTGTATCTTCCAAGGGGCTCTAGTTAATGTATAACACAGATACACAATGCACACTAAAGGGGAGGGTGTCGTGGCTCAAATGGGCAGAGAGAATTTTATGTTGAAAAATTTTCTTGTCCTACCTTAAAAATAATTTTGTTTCATCAAAACTAATAACCTTTGTGTCATCTGGCCCTTGCCTACCTCTCTAGCCTCATTTTGTGCCATTCTAACTTTCTCTACTTCAGATACAGGATCCTTCTTTCTGTTCCTGTATTGTGCTAAGCTGACCCTTTGCATGTGCTGTCTCTTTGCCCCAAATGCTCTAGTGAACGTTTTCTCTCTCCTTCCCTTAACTTGTAAGACTTACACATTCCTAAATGCCCATTAAACCAAAAGCCATTCCCTCAGACAAGACATACCTCCCATGATTATACTCTGAGACATTCGATTCTTCCTTCTCAGAGACTCTACTTAGTTGAATTTTTGAATTTAAGTGCTTAAGGTGTCTGTCTTCTGTTATACCTTTTCTATAAATGACTTGTGAGTAAATATATTAAGCTTTGCTGGGCATATGGTCTTTGTTTCAACTATTAAACTTTGCCCTCGAGAAGGGAAGCATCCATAGACAATAAGTAAACAAACGGCTATGGCTCTGTTCCAACAGCTTTCAGCCATAGTTTGCTCATCCTTTCATTACATGGTGTAAACGCCATGAAGGTACTGGGTGTGTTTTGTTTCATTCACTTTTGTATCTCAGTACTCACTGCAATACCCACAGTGGTATTGGAGGGTGTAAATATATTATCAGTTATGAGGGTGTAACTATATTTTCAGTTACGCTTCTAATCTATAAGACAAAAATTAAAAAGAAATTGTTTGACAAAGGAGGTTCCTCCTAAATGATCTAGTGATTATTCAGATTTGCTCTTGATATGCCTAAGAGTCTCATTAAAATTCAAAGCACAAAAGGTTAACTAATTAGTGAGGGTACCTGTACCTGTCCAGAAGTTCCCTTAAAGAGAACAGAAATGGGAACTAAAGAAAGGAACTCTGTCCCAATATTCTATTTTCACCTAGCAGGAAAACTGACTGGAGCAACTAGAGAAATCTTCCTTTTTTAAACTACTGGACTGAACACAGAGATAGTAATTGTAAAAGGAACAGCTACAACAAAGAATCACAAAGACATTCACTCCAAAGGATGGCCGAAAACTTCAGTAGTAGTCATTAGGCACTTAAGTTTCACTTTAAAAGTTTTGTTTTGTTTTCCCAGAAAATAATAGTTTCTGGGACTACCAGTCAAGATGATGAATTGAGCTAACACAGGTATATCCATCTCTTCTCAATTAAGGCTGTTTGGGGGAAATATACAAACAAGCTTGAAGGTAAAGGAGGAAAATATCCATGTATCAGAAACCCAGCAAGGACTGAAGCTATGTGAACCATGGAGAAAGGGGACTAGATATATGCCCTAGGGGCTGAAGTTTTAAGCCAATCTTGAAAGACAACAGATTCAGAAGATCTTATTTCTCAAGTCAGGGAAATAGCACTTGGCTCCCTGTATAAAACTGGGGCCTAGGAAATGGCTATTACTTAAGTGAATGGTGACTTGAAATTTTCTTTTCAGCCACCAAGTTCTAGCAGCTTGAAACGTGTGTGAACATGTGTGGAAAAAGAGAATGCCCTACCCACACCAAATAAGAATCATAGGACAAGCAGTGAGCAATGTTGTGGGGGGGGGCACAGGCAGGCAGTGGCAGGTTGAGTGGTGTAAACTGACCCCACCCTTCAGTTACAGAGCCCTTAAACTGAGAAACAAACCTAAATATTGGTTCAGATCTGATGAAACCTATAGGGTCACCGGAAAAGGGAATGAGGAAATTCTCCAGAGTATACCTATGGAAGAAAACTACATATTAATAAAACAAAATAGTCCATAGAATCAATAAACTAGAAATTTTACAGTCAAAGAACTAGACTACAGAACAATTTGAAAGAGATTTTTGAAGTTAGTAGGTTTCTTTCTTTTTTTGCTATTTTTATTGGAGTAGAGTTTATTTACAATGTTGTGTTAGTTTCAGTATATATATATATATATATATATATATACACACACACACACACATATACACACACACACACACACACACACAATGGAATATTACTCAGCCATATAAAAGAATGATATAATGGCATTTGCAGCAACATGGATGGACCTGGAGATTATCATACTAAGTGAAGTAAGTCAGAAAGAGAAAAACAAATGTTATATCATATTTCTTATACGTGGAATCTAAAAAAGGGATACAACAATAAAATAAGTAGGTTTTAAGAGAGCAAAAATAGAATCCATAAAAAGAGAATGTTATAAAAGTAAGGCAGATATAAAAAATAATCAAGGAAAAATAATATATAAAATATATTCATTTAAATAAAACATTCAATAACTACAACTGTAGAGATGATGAAGAATAAATTACTATAATGAAATAACAAATCACAAGTCTCTCACAGAGTAGCAGAAAGTTATAAAGAAACAAACAGTATAAAAAAGAAGGTAAGAAAAAGAGAATAAATAGAAATTCCAGAAGGAAATATTAGTGAGAATGGGACAAAAATATACAGATAATTACAGAATAAAAATGTTTAATAATTGAAAATATAATTCTTCAGACCAAAAGTACTTTGGACTAAAAGAATTCCAAAGATGATTTTTTATACACTGACCTAGATGTAAAAATTATTAGCAAAAAATTCTTAACATTTTCCACATGGGGAAAAAAAGGCAATACTCAGAAATGGGTACCTGAGGACCACACCTGTCAGAATGAACACAGGTCCATTCAAACTGGATAGCAAATTAATCATCAAAACCAGAAATGAGATAACAATAAAATACTGTCAAATACTGTCAAAGTGCCAAGGAAATATGTATAATAGCCTAAAATCCCAACAAACAAGCATGAAAATAAAATGAAGGTATTTTCAGACATAAGATATCCCAAAGAATTTCTACACACTAATGTGCACTGAAGGGATTACTAAAATATATATTCAGGAAGGATAAAAATTACTCCACAAATGGAGACTGAGGGAAAAAAAGAGTACAAAAATAAAATCTACCAAATATTTAAGGAAGGAATGATACCAATTCTCTATAATCTCTTCCAGAAAATAGAAGCAGAGAGACTTGAGTTACTTCCTAACTCAATCTATGAGGCCAGCATTACCCTAATTCCAAGAACAAAGATATTACAAAAATATTAAAACTACAAAGCACTCTCTCTCATGAACACATGAAGATGCCATCAGAAACCTACTAGAGCTAATCAATGAATTTAGCAAAGTTGCAGGATACAAAGTTAATGCACAGAAATCTCTGGCATTCCTATACACTAACAATGAAAGATCAGAAAGAGAAATTAAGGAAACAATCCCACTCACCACTGCAACAAAAAAAAATAAAATATCTAGGAATAAACCTACCTAAGGAGGCAAAAGACCTGTAGTCAGAAAACTATAAGACACTGATGAAAGAAATCAAAGATGACACAAACAGATGGAGAGATACACCATGCTCCTGGATTGGAAGAATCAATATTGTGAAAATGACTATACTACCCAAAGCAATCTACAGATTCAATGCAATCCCTATCAAATTACCAATGGCATTTTTTACAGAACTAGAACAAAAAATCTTAAAATTTGTATGGAGACACAAAAGACCCCGAACAGCCAAAGCAATCTTGAGGGAAAAAAATGGAGTTGGAGGAATCAGACTCCCTGACTTCAGACTATACTACAAAGCTACAGTCATCAAGACAATATGGTACTGGCACAAAAACAGAAATATAGATCAATGGAACAGGACAGAAAGCCCACAGATAAATCCACACACCTATGGTCAACTAATCTATGACAAAGGAGGCAAGGATATACAATGGAGAAAAGACAGTCTCTTCAATAAGTGGTGCTGGGCAAACTGAACAGCTACATGTAAAAGAATAAAATTAGAACACTTCCTAACACCATACACAAAAATAAACTCAAAATGGATTAAAGACCTAAATATAAGACCAGACACTATAAAACTCTTAGAGGAAAACATAGGCAGAACACTCTTTGACATAAATCACAGCAAAATCTTTTTTGACCCACCTCCTAGAGAAATGGAAATAAAAACAAAAATAAACAAATGGGACCTAATGAAACTTAAAAGCTTTTGCACAACAAAGGAAACTATAAACAAGAAGAAAAGACAACCCTCAGAATGGGAGAAAATATTTGCAAATGAAGCAACTGACAAAGGATTAATCTCCAAAATATATAAACAGCTCATGAAGCTCAATATTAGAAAAACAAACAACCCAGTCAAAAAATGGGCAGAAGACCTAAATAGACATTTCTCCAAAGACATACAGATGGCCAAGAGGTACACGAAAACCTGCTTGACATCACTAATTATTAGAGAAATGCCAATCAAAACTACAATGAGGTATCACCTCACACCAGTCAGAATGGGCATCATCAGAAAATCTACAAACAACAAATGCTAGAGAGGGTGTGGAGAAAAGGGAACCCTCTTGTACTGTTGGTGGGGATGTAAATTGATACAGCCACTATGGAGAACAGCATGGAGGTTGCTTTAAAAAGTAAAACTAGAGTTATATATGACCCAGCAATCCCACTACTAGGCATATACCCAGAGAAAACAATAATTCAAAAAGACACATGCACCCCAATGTTCATTACAGCACTATTTACAATAGCCAGGTCATGGAAGCAACCTAAATGCCCATCAACAGACAAATGGATAAAGAAGATGTGGTACATATATACAATGGAATATTACTCAGCCATAAAAAGGAATGGAATTGGTTCATTTGTAGAGACGTGGATGGACCTAGTGACTGTCACACAGAGTGAAGTCAGAAAGAGAAAAACAAATATTGTATATTAATGCATATATGTGGAATCTAGAAAAATGGCACAGATGAACCAGATTGCAAGGCAGAAATAGAGACATAGTTGTAGAGAACCAATATATGGACACCAAGGGGGGAAAGCGGGGGTGGGGGTGGGATGAATTGGGAGACTGGGATTGACATATATACACTAATATGTATAAAATAGATAACTAATAAGAATTGTTGTATAAAAACTAAATAAAATAAAATTCAAATTAAAAAAAAACAAAAAAAGACAGTATTACAACATGTGTAACAGCCAAAGAATTGGTATCCATCTCTTTAGTTCAGAGTTAACACATTTAGATTTTCTGGTGACACCTGCAATCTTATCTATATCACATACCATCTAAAGCTAGTGGAGCATCAGCTGAGCTAAATTCTTCAAAAGATCAAACAATGTGTGGTATCCTCTAGAAAATAACATTGACATTTTTAACTGCTGTGAGACTCACCCCTAGACAAAGTCAAATTCCAACCTAATGTTGGCCCAAAGCCACTGGGAGAAAGGGAGCTCTAGAAGAGAGATGGAGGTGTCTATGTTGGTTGGTCCCATTTTCATCACTGATGCGATTCATGCCACCAACAATAATGCAAGCTGAACGTAATGAGCTTCATCCCGAGCTAAGAAGGGACCAGAATCTGTATTGCTCTGGCTTTCAGAGCCAACCAAAATTAGTGCTGCTTTCTCTATAGAATTAATCTGCAGAAGAATGAAGAAAGCTATTTGAAATAGTTTTATCACTATTCTAATAAATTGATGTATTGATACTTTAAAAAAAAGAAAGAAAAACTTAAACCCCATCCTTATTAGTAAATAGCAGCTCCTACTTCTAGTTTCTCAGGCCAAAAGCCTTAAGACTTATTCCTTAACGCCTCTAAACTCTAGACTTTGTAAAGAACACCTACAAATCAATAATTAAAAAAATAGTCAATCAGAAGAGATAAAAAGTGGAAACCAGAACAGCCAATAAATTATGAAAAGTCATCCAACCTCACTAATATAGAAGAAATGAATTATTAACACAACAACATTTCACTTAATTTACTGAAATAGTAAAAATTGGTATGTCTGATAATATCAACTATTGGGAAGATCTGGGGAAAAAATGGTTCTCTCAGATATAGCTAGTAGAAGCATAAATCGATACAGTCACTTAGAGGATAATTTGGCACTCAGCAGTGAATTTAAGAACATGTGTACCACATGGCTCAATGCAGCATTTGCACATCTGAGTGCATACCTAATAGAACTCTTACACACATATACAAAGAGCCACACACAAAGAAGCATTTCTCCTTAACAGCAAAATCAAGGGGATAACCTCTGTGTGTACAAGTAGAGAAATGGATAAAAACATTCATATGTTAGGACATGATCTCAGGATGGAACATTATAAAGCAGAGAAACTGTGGATACATCTCAAAAATATAAGGCTGCAAGAAGTAAAATGATCTATCTATACATCATCTTTTAATGTGTGGCAATTAAAAAATACACCAAAAATAATACTCTTGGATTGTTTGTGAATGTATTCCTCTATGTGTAAAATGGAATAAAATGATAAATACTAAATGTATGGTATTGGTTGCCTCTGGAGTTGGAAGAAGAATAGGAATGTAGATGTTGGTAAAAGGAAAGGTTAGTCATATCTATAATAGCCATAGTATATAATAATAATAATAATCTCTTTAGATTAAAAACATCTAGAAGCAAATATGAAGAAATGTCAACCACTATTAACTCTAGGTGTTGGATATATTATTGTTCGTAATTCTGTGTACATTATCTTCCTCAAATAATAAAAATAGTACCTTCTCTACATAAAATTTACTCTTGCTTTTGTATTCATTGAGCCTTAAGAAATAAGCATCCTTGACTATTATAAAGTTTTCCTTCTATCACATATGTATTTTTATGTGTACTCATTTCCCTATAGATGACAGATGTAAAAACAACACAAAGTGAATACTGAAGGTGAATGTAAAGCACAATAAAGTGAATATTAAGATAGTGTAATTTATCTTAACTTACTGGTGTGAATCAGGCAGGTGTGAGACAGAGGGGTGAGGGAGAGAACTAATCAATGATACATCTATACATGGGACATGGAAGGGCAGATTCTTCCCCCTGATCGCTAAGTTTTCAAGGACAGCAGAATCTTCTACTGTGCTTTGAGTCTCAGTATCAGAGAAATTATTGAAGAGCACGGACTCCATAACCACAGGGAATGGTTGTGCTGTGCTTCTCTCTCACCCGTTCAGGGTCTATTTATGCACTAAGCGCTATTCTGCAGAGATGGGCCCAGAAACCACAGATGGGAGATGACTCAGGAGAGCGGGATGGGCAAGAATTGCCGCGTTTAAACTATGTGCTCAATCAGATCCCACAGTTCTCTCAGGCTGGAAGAGTAAACAAGCTTCTCCAGGAGCTAGCCTGTTGTCCATGAAATAGGTTATTCTCATTAAGGTTTTCTATGTCAGGATAAAGGACCAAAAACCAGCTGGAAATCAATACAACTGGTGTGCCAATCTGACATTGCTCGTTATGCAAACTCTGGCCTCCCTGGGCTCAGTTTTTTCTTTATAATGACAATTAGAAGAGTTGATACTCAGTCTGCAATCTATTCTCAAAATGACAAGAAGAGAGTTTTCATTTTGTTTCTGTTATTAATATACTGTGAGAGGAGGATACCATTTTTTTTTTTTTTTTTTTTTTTTTTTGCGGTACGCGGGCCTCTCACTGTTGGGGCCTCTCCCGTTGTGGAGCACAGGCTCTGGACGTGCAGGCCCAGCGGCCATGGCTCACGGGCCCAGCCGCTCCGCGGAATGTGGGATCTTCCCAGACCGGGGCACGAACCCATGTCCCCTGCATCGGCAGGCGGATTTTCAACCACTGTGCCACCAGGGAAGCCCGAGGATACCATTTTATAGATCATTGACAATAGACTGATGATAGATCAACAGATGTATGTGTGTATACACACATATATATGTGAGTAGACATATATGTGTGATTGAATGTGTGTGTATATATCTCTATTGTAAAATGGATGTAACACTGAATGATGTACCTTCTTTGGTAGAGTGTGATGACAACAAAATTAAGTAATAGTTAAAATGCTAGGGAGCTACATTGAAATAGTACTTTTGGCTAGATTTTGTAGTATAAAAATTGGTCTGGAGTAATATTTGCTCATCAGAAATATTTTAAAAACATGAATACCAGTTTTTCAATTACAAAAATAAGCATTTCATTTTTATCAGCACCTTCACATTAATTATTCCTTTTACATGTGTTTCTTACCAATCACTTAAGAGAATTTTCCATTTGATTTCTGCTTTTTCATATGACTACAGAAAGTTTCATATTTCTCATGTTTCTCCAAGTTTCCCTTCCTTCCCTTCCCCCTCCACCCTAATTTTTCTCTCCTCCTTTACCAATATGTAGACTTAGTTATAGGAGATATTGGGAATACTTTTCTTCCAGCAGATTTCCTAGAATAAAAACGGCAGTATTCTGGACTCCTGAAACAAGATGTAATTTCTTCGCTAAAATCTTTTACAAAAGTATGAAGAAGTCTATTTTGGATACCTATCTAGCTTCCCTTTATGTAATCCTGCTTTCTTTCCCTTGCTTTCTATCACAAATCAACTCTCAGGAATACGTTTGGTAAGTTCATTGATGGATATAATGGGTAAACAACATATAAAAGGGATAAATACTTATGTTCACTGCAAGGGTTGATTCATCTGTTGCTAATATTCACCCACAGTAGTAACTTAAAAATAATTCTGAGCTTGTATCCATGCTCACTAGGATTTTAAGTCATGAGTTACAATAACTCCTTTCACAGACATTGGCTGAAGTCATCCTCTCCCAACAGTGTTTGCATTCTTTCAAGGTAGCAATAAATGGTGTGTTAGACCCCTACTAGCTGATGGAGAAGATATTGGAGAGGAAAGAACTTTCTTAGGTTCGCCCATCCTTCCTAATCTTTTTAAAATTCTGGTTTCTTAAACACACAAATCTTTCCTAAAATAAATTAACTGTTTTTTGCTTCCATAAAATTAAATCACTAATTTAGTAAATATTCTTCCTAGCACCTTTATGTAAAAATAAAGACAGAAATCTCATAACTTGTAAGCCCAATATGACTGTCCTCCAAGTAAAGCAGCTGACAGGCCACTTCACCATCGTTCAGAGTTTTATATGTTAGCACTGGCATCTTTGACGTTTTTTGTCTGTCTTATGAATAGCTCCAGAAAAATACTGCTTTTAGTCTGACAAATACTCTAGCCGAATGCTCCACATCATCTTCATAATTATCTGAGCCAATAAAAGGAAGCGAGTTTTAAGCAAAAATACCGTGGCATCACACATATGATGTGTTCAAGATGCAACCATATGTCAGGTTGTCTAACTGGAAAACCATGAGGTTATAGGGTTTATTAAATGTCCCTGTTCAGTGAGGCGTTCCCTGACCAACATGTCTCAAATAGCACCCAGGCAACCCTTACTATCCATCCTGGCTGGCATGTTTTGCTTTCTAACACAAATCACTATCTCCATAAATATTCTATTATTTAACAAAATATATTGCATTCACTTATACTATTAATTGTCTGTCTACTTGGTGAGAATATAAACTTGCATGACTAGAGCTCTGTGTTTTGTCTACTCTCGTAGCCACAGCACCTAGAACATTAACAGTCAGAATAGGCTTTGATAAATTTTTGTTAAATGAATGAGTCCCATCAACATTATTAAAATATTAGAGTCTGGCTCTTAGCAGAGAAGCCCTGGATCTCTCTGTTTCTCTTTCTCTTTGTTCTTATCAGGATTCTGGCAAAAATAAGGTAGTAATCAAGGCTGCTTCCTCCAGAATAAGCCCCAGACATTTCTTTTCGTTCTTGGTCTTTCCTCTTCTCTGAAATGAAAGCCTGGCAGCTGGGTCCTGGCATAACAGGCCTGGGCAGCTAGCTGACTTAGCTCCAGAGTATATGTGCACTTGAATGCTCCCTTCCTGTTTCTTCATTCCTATGTTTTTGACACTCGCAGGTGTGTTCTGGACTAGCTTTATGGTCTCCAATGATGGCTGATATTTAGGTGTTATTTTAGGAGGAAAAAACTGGTCATTATATTTTAATTTATTTAAGCCAAACGGAATACGGAAACAGAAGTCTTACCAAAAGTCCAGCATAAACACTGGAGTTCTCTCTGGCATTTAGAATTAAAGCCCAGGCAAGGATAATTTATAAATAGCTTAGGGGTTATAAGTGTAAAAATATAGCCCAAGAACACCAGAGATAGCTTTTTTGTCTGAACTTGGGTCAGGAAAAGCCCTCCAAAGTATTATTTAAGGCCATCAATGAAAAGACTGGTTGATCGACTAATTAAAATTTTAAATTTCTTAAGAGTAGTATATATAATGAAAGCATGATTAGAAACATGGGTAAAATACATCAATGAGCAAGTCTCAAAAAGATATACAGTGATCAATGGAAAATAAAATATGTTTAATCTCACTAATAATTGAATACATTAAACTAGAACAGCAATGAAATATCAATCTTTTAAATCTTTACACACTCAGAAAATAATGATAAATTTCAATGCTGACTTTGATATAAAAAGGCACTCTCATAAACTCTTTTCCGGTCAGACTGTAGATTAATATTAGCTTTTCTAGAGGACAATATGTAAGTATGTATCCAAATTAAAATATGTATATTGTCTGAATTTAATCTATAAAGAAATCACAGATAAGAACAAATATGTTTATATATAAGAATGTTCACTGTAATATTGTTTACATGAAAAAAATGTGTGTAGCAGCTTTCCAACAGCAGTAGTGGGTGGGTTAAAAATTAACTTAGTACTTTTATATAATCAGGTATCATTGCAGGCAATATAATGAACAAGAAATAGACATGGAAAGATGTTCATGGTGTTGAATAAGCTATCAGCTTATAGTTTACACCTGTAGGTATGTTTATAGATGAATTAAAAAGTCTTGGTAAGACATTTACAAAGGGCTTCCCTGGTGGTGCAGTGGTTGAGAGTCTGCCTGCCAATGCAGGGGACACGGGTTCGTGCCCCAGTCCGGGAAGATCCCACATGCCATGGAGCAGCTGGGACTGTAAGCCATAGCCGCTGAGCCTGCATGTCCAGAGCCTGTGCTCCGCAACGGGAGAGCCCCGCGTACAACAACAAACGAACAAACAAACAAAAAAATAAAAATAAAAACAAACAAACAAAAAAGATATTTACAAATATGTAACGGAGCAGGACCCTATGGGGCTGTCCCAAGAAAGACGCCCCCCCACACACACCCATGTTCTTCACCTTCCTCTTGTCTGTAGAAAACTTTAGTCAAAAAATAAATTTAATCAAAGAAGTGAGAAAATCCAGAAGCAAAGGAAAGCAGGCAAACATGACTTCGCCATTAAACAAAGTTGAGGACCCTTAGTTCCTCCTCAAGGGCTCTAGATAAAATTCTGAGCCATCTCCTTTGAGCTGTTTTACAGATACTGAAATCCTCACCAGGTGAAAAAAGTTAACCCTATGATGAACAGACTGGAGCCATGACGTAAGCTGCTCCATCTTACACAATTCCAAGAACAGGCCTCAAGGAAATGGGAACAAACCATCCCCAGAGTTGAAGATTAACTGTACCTAAAACAATCAAGATGACACTGATCAGACCACTGCATGACCAATTTCAAGATGACCGTCAGAGCTGACTATGCTGTTCTGCATGTAGCCTCCTCTCCCCACCTATATGCCCCTGAAACTCCCCTGTAAAAGCTCTTGCCCCCTGATTGGCAGTGAGGAGTTGATTCTATGGGACATGAGTCCACCTTCTCCCCAGGACTGCTGGCTTCCTCAATAAAGTGATTTTGCCTTTTACCCAATACTTTGTCTCTCAGTATTGGATTCTTGAGCAATGAGCAGCCAAACCTGAGTTTGGTGACAAATATACATGTATTAGAAATGGTTGTCTCTCAGTAAAAAGATCAGTGGTCGCCAGGGATTGGAGGGGGGAAGGGATAAATAGGTGGAGCACAAAGGATTTTTAGGGCAATGAAGATCCTCTGTATGATACTGTAATGGTGCATACATATCATTATACATTTGTCAAAACCCATAGGATGTACAACACCAAGGGTGAACTCTAATGTAAACTCTGGACTTTGGATGATAATAATGTGTCAGTGTCAGTTCATCAATTGTAATAAATGTACCACTTTGATGGGGGAATGTTGATAGTGGAGAAGGATATGTTATGTGTACAGGCAGGGATATGTAGGAAGTCCCTGTATCCTCTCACTCAATTTTGCTGTGAATCTAAAACTGCTCTCAAAAAGAAATTCTATTGGTGGTAATAATAATAATAATAATGGTTGTCTCTGAGGAGTAAAGTTATGGGGACTGGGAGAGAATTTAATTTTCCGTGTTGAATATTTTTGGTTTGACATAACTTTTATATCAGACATTTATACTTTTAGATTTTAAAGGATATCTCCATTTTGAAATTATTATTAGCAGGAGAGGACAAAAGGCAGATGACCTAAGTGAGAAACCAAATCCAGGAGCAGATGAAAGCTGGCTTGTCCATGTGTTTCTTAATACTATTCTCATTTCATGCATGTCACCTAAATATCAGAATCTACTTCCCCTATATATGCTCTCATTAACATCCAGCAACCCTTTGTTTTCTGAGATTCCTGAACTATTTGCCTTTGTTTTGCACTAGATTTCATTCTTTCCCCCTTTCTCCCTCCAGCCAGCAGCTGCACAATGATTCAGACAGGAACAAAAGAGAGCCAAGACAAAGGGCAGCTCCCCTATGTCCAGGGAAGGGGGTTGTTAAATCCACTGCAGTTTGGAAGCACTGAGCTTAGGAGGAATGAGCTTGTCAGTAGTACTCTGACTGCCCACTTACAGTTAGGCTGGATTCTTGGAACAATGAGGTCATCTAGTCTCTATCATTCCTGAGCACACATGACATATTCCTTATACTATCCAGTGGATGTGAAAATTGGGCTATATCTTTTGGTGGTGTCTTTTATTTCCTAGAGATTTTTTTTTTTGTTCATGTTGTATTTCTAACCCTTCCTTCTATACTATATGCTATAGGTACGTTTTTCTTGCAAAAAAATAATAGCCCCAAAGTTGCTTACGAATGTACTTCTATTCTTTTATCTTCAGATAAACAATCCTTTGAAAGTAAGCAAAAGAACTTCCCACTGTTATGTTTTTAGCTTTCGCTGTTCCTTAGTAGAGAAGCTTGACACAAACCCTTCAGTCAGACATGTAGGAACACAACATGAAATGAGGCTTGAGAAATCTGGCTACTGTTGAGAGATTATAAAGAACTACCATACAGTCCATTTGTTTAAAGTGGTGAGCTATAAAATCTAGGGGTGACAAATAAACTTCACAGTGAACATATCTGTAAAAACCATATATAGGTATAATTATATACTTGTGGATTAATGAGAATACAGACGGGGACTGCTCTACTTAAATTGTCAACTTCTACATTTTCATAGATAGCAACCAAATTATATTCATTTTACTCTATCAAAAAAGCAGGTCAATCTGCCCACTTCCTAGAGACGGTATTAGCATTAGTGCCTGTAATTTCAGAATCTTTATAGATTTGTACATTGGTCCTTATCTACAGAATACTACTCACAGTGCTTGGCTTAGTCTTGAGATGTTTTGCAAGCATTATTTGTCCTGTCCTTTGTAACTCTTAGTAAAACAAAACAAAAAGACATACTCAGAAGATGTAAAGTTCTACTAAGAGGAGGCTTACAATCTCGACAGGAAAGAGAGCTGGTGAAAAAATAGCAAATACCTTCCATGTATATGGGGATAAATCTTTCAGTAGTGAGAATGACTCTTAAGGACAGCAAGCAAATCTTTGAACAAGTATGGGGCACTGTGCCTGTGCCACCAGTAATGGCAATAATGCCACAACCTCCCAATCTGTCTTCTTCTGTGTTTACCTCCACCCTCCATTCTCATTCTGAACACAGCAACAGACTGATCCCAAGACAGTAACACATCACTCCCGTACTCAAAATCTTCCGGTGTCTTCTTTTCTCATTCAAAGATCTAATAACTGCCCCCCAGCCCCAGTTGCCCCATCTGGAACTTCTTGCCCCACCTAGTACTCAGTTTCCTCTTGCTCAAGCTGTTTCGCCACACTGGTGTCCTAACTATTCCAAGAACTCACTAGGCACACTCCCACCTCTGTGCCTTTGCACATGAGATTTCCTTTCCGTGGACCAATTTTGTTCCACATACACACATGGCTTGTTCCCTTATCTACTTCGAGTTTTTCCTCTGATACCGTCTTTTCAAAGAGGCCTTGACATTCAGTCAAAACCATAATACTCCTTTCTTCCCCGTCTAACTCAGTGTATCCTCTCCACCTCCTTGCTTTAGCCTTCTCCACAGTGCTTACCAGCACATGGTAAACGACATACATTTACTCATCTATTTGGTTTCTCTCTCCTTCCTTTGGAAGTAATTTGCCTGAGGGTGAAATTCTGTCTGTTTTGCTTAGTCCTAGATACCTAGCACACAGTAAGTAGATACTCTATAAATATTTATTAGAGGGATAAATATTTGTTGAATGAGTTAATTAATGAAGAATGAAGGATGAGTCAGCAATAAAGGAATATGATTTGTGAACTGGATTTTATGAGTAGAGCTAGAAGATAAAGGTCCATTTGAGCACCTATTAGCTTAATGATAATTTAAGAGAAGGCTACGGCTCTAAGGAAGAGCAGGCCACGTGGCGAAGGTCAAAGAACAGCAGAGATCATCTGGGGGTGTTGAGCAAGCTTAATAGATTTTTCAGAGCAGACAAAACTACTCTATTATATACTTTTAAAGCCTAAAAATATATATTGGCTCAAGAATAACAACATCTGAAAATACTCAGCTTGAAAATATTGAGATGGAAATTCTCAGACTATTGTCAGTTGCCAATCTCTAACCCACATCCAATCTACCAACAAAATCTAATTACTTCTTACCAATTTCACCATTATCCCATCAGTCTAACCCACTACCATCTCTAGTTGAGATGTACATTAGCCTCCTAAATAAAGTCTGTGCTTGTACTTTTACATTCCTAAACTCAGCAGCCAGAGTGATAACACTTAGAATCCTAAGCCCTCACCACGCCTAGAAGGACCTACATGATACAGAGCCTGACTACAGCTCTGACTTCATTTTCATACCTTTTCCCCCTCCCTCACGGCCATTCAATGCACCAAACACACCCATGCCTTAAGCTGTTCGCACCCATGGTTTCCTTTCTCTGGAACATTAATCCTCCAGATATATACACAGTTCACACCCTAACTTTATTCATCACCTCACTGAAGTTTTTGTTCAAATATCACCTCCTCGGAGAACTCTTTCCTGACCACCAAATGTAAAACTACAGCCCCTATCATTCTTTAGGTCATTCCATATTTTATTTTTATTTACAGTCATTCTCACTTCCTAACATTAAAGATATATCTCTTTCTATACTTCTATTGCTGTGTCCTCAATGGCCATGACTGCACCAAGTTCAGAGTAGATGCTCAAAAAATGTTTATTGAAGGCATGAGTACTGAATGTAATTCATGGAGAACCAGCACGGTGAAGTTCATTTTAGTCACTATTCATAGGAATAAATGAACTTTAAAAGTGGATTTATAGCTTTTCAGAGCCTGACATGGTCATAATTAGAAGACTTTTTCACATGCTTAGGTTCACGATGACTTCCTGCTCTATGAGAAAACATTCAGAACCACTATAAAAGTTGCTGGAGCTTTCAATTCTGCAGGATTACTGAAGGGTCATATGGGAACGTATCTACTTTTTCCTCAGTCCTAGCTTAGTCTAAGAAAAACTGACTCAACACAAGCAAACAAAACAAGCCAAAAAACTTCAAATTCCAAATTAAACAGCCTCTCCTCATCTGTATTTAAAAACAACCTTGGTTGTGACCAAAATCTTATCCATGTGTTTCTAGAAAAATGTGCATTTATGAAAAGACAGAAATATTCAGGAGGAAATCAGGCATTTAAATCCCAAAATCTCCTTATAGGAAGCATTCTCTAATCTTATATAACTTACATAAAATGTTCCCCTAATCTCCTACTGTATAATGATTTCTTATATTTAACGCAATAAAAAGGGAATTAAGTTGCATGTTTTCCATACTAATTTGGGTCTACTTAAAAAAAGGAATCAGAGAAATAGAATACTATACATATCTAATGTGTGTTCTTTCTTAAATTGCTGTTTTCCCATATTCTAACTTTTACAATAGTAAAATAAATCTGCATATTCTTTCTCCCAAATCTGAATAAAAAGTTCTGTGCAAGTACTTAAGGAAACTTCTGTGACTGTAAAATGTCAAGATCTCATAAAGCATGTTTCCAAAGCAGAGACAGGCAGTTCTGAATATGTTCGAACTAGGGTAGAAATGAAAACACCCAGATTCCCCAATCCTTATGCAACCTCTCTAGTCAGTGAGTGCTGCTGGTATTTTTCTATCACAAGTAGAATTTCTAATAGATTTTTCCCACTGGAAAAGAAGAGCAAAGACATCACTGTGTATCAGGTAGCTGGCTCCAGCTACACTTGCATGGACTTTAATTGATAAACAGCTACATTGTAAACGATCTCCATGTTCATTTTACATAAAATTATTGATGATGCTTTTATGAGTACTCTTTAAAATAAATTGCAACGTATTGTCTGAATATTAAAACATTTTCCACTCAAGTTCTTCTGCTTTTAACCAAACATTCTTAGTATAATGTCAAAATAACAAGGTCTGTCATCATTCAATTTTTACAGTATCACTTCTAATAAACAGGAATGTAAACAACATAAAATCCGTAAGACAAACATTTACACATTTGTCTTGACCACAGCAGGATATTCTTGGAAAATCAGACTTATAAAGACAACACTGTGACTCTCACCTATTAATATAAACTGGTGAATTGACAGGTAGGCTGACATTGCCTATCCATAGAGCCTGAAGGGTTCAAGAACACCATTTGCAAATGTATTTTCCAAATTTTCATAGGTGCTTACTCCATGCCACGCCCAGTGGTAGGCATCAAGACTACACTACTGATTGAACAGACATGGCCACTGCACTCAAGGATTCCAAGCCATCACTGCATGACTTCTCATTACAATTACATGTAGAGACAGACACACACACACACACACACACACACACACACACACACACACACACACACACACACACATGCACACACCTCTCCATGCAGGTGCTGTTTTTTGATCTTTTTCAAAGGAAAGAATTGGGCAGTTTCAAAGGCAATGCTTACTGCTCAGAAAAGCAGAGGTCATGAATGTTTCATTGATACATCTCAGATGTTATCTTTGATGAATGAAGTGTTTCTATGCAACTTGATTGTGAAAATTATCTGCCCACGGGAATTCAGAGAAAAAAGA
This sequence comes from Hyperoodon ampullatus, assembly GCF_949752795.1. NCBI lineage: Eukaryota > Metazoa > Chordata > Mammalia > Artiodactyla > Ziphiidae > Hyperoodon > Hyperoodon ampullatus. Next base: position 78,769,542 of record NC_136917.1, on the reverse strand, counting down.
AAACTATTTTAAGTGGGTGTTTCCTGCCTGAAAAAAGGATTATGATGCTGCATTGTCAATTTCAAAACTGCAGTTTTTGAAAAAGTCATGCCCACGACCACAGCAATGAAAATGCCATCAGTCAGGGACTCTTCTTACACCATGAAACTTAGCCTGAAATTAATTTTTGGCTACATCTACATCTTTAACTTTTCCAATGCAGAAAGTGTACAATCATGACATTTAAAGAAATGAACATTGACGCATATTGCCTCAACTTAGAGAAACAAGAGCAAATTTCATCATGTTATAATATATATAACAAAACAGTGTTTTTGTGTGAATGATCCGTTAAAGGGTTTCCAAATGCATTTTACTTTTCCTTGATATGCATTCACAAACCCTGTTGACATTAATGAGAATTACTCAAGTGTATTGAGAAAGAGTAGGCCTTTTGTGTATACTCATACATGGAAGCCATAAATTTGCATACTTTTAAAGAAACCCATTTGATTGTTTTAGTGTGCAGTTGAGTTAAAATCACTGGCACACACTGCACGAGGTAGAGAGAAAAATACGGCTAACAGGGAGAAAAGGTTCAAGGCATTAAGTAGCTCAAGATACACTTCCATAAATTGTGAGTTTTCCTTAACCACCCAGGACAGGAACTGGTTTCTTAATTATCTTTTCTTACGAAATGAGAATTATGTTGTCACTGTGTGGAGAGAGGAAGGACCACAAGATGGCCTCAGTGGCTCTTTCCTGGTTGTCTGGCAAGAAGCTGCAGCAGGAGAGACTGCCCATGGACTCAACTTTCCACAAGGTCTCCAGGTGCTGGAAGCAAACTCCATCTGCAAGGCCCCTGTCTTGGTTTGCAAGACTATTCTCATGCTTACAAAGACCTCCTCTTTATGCCCATCCTATAAAGAAATGGAGTGTAACAAGAGCTGGATATATCCAGCACATAGGCCCAAGTGCTCCTCTCCGTAAGACTATGAGACCATGTGAGCTTTGGGCATCCCTGACCCCTCTACCATTGACCCCAGCTGGTATCACGGGACACTTGCCCAAGCCTTCCACCAGTACCACCTGCCTCAGAATCTTTTTCCAGAGAATAGTTAATTTTTCTTGGTGAGTATTTTACAAGTTCATTAGATGAAAGTTTGTCTGTAAACAGAGAGAACTTTCAGTAGAAAAACAATTATACCTAACTTGGTTTTCTCCATCCTAGGAAATCAGAGGATCTGTCACCTACAAATTTTTAAACAGGACATAGGCTTCTAACAGAAGGAACAGTGAGAAGAGAAATTGGGGTGAGTGACAGCAAGCAAAAATTAAAAACTTACACATTTGCCGTTACATAGGATTTGCTTATTGCAGTTTTTAGCATCTTTGTGATGCGAATAGAAACAAAAAGATTGAATGCTAGGCAAGCTGTTGGAGAGAGTCTGGGACAGACAACGTTATCTACAAATACTTTTGAGATAAATAAAATTACTTTAAATAAATATATCTGAACACTTTAGAATGAATATCTCCTGTCCCATATTCAGAATTAAGACGAAATACTAATCAGCCTTTCAGGTTTTCTACTTAATTACTCAAAATCAAAACAAGCGGCTAATCTCTGATTAAGCAGAATTCAGCTGAGCAGGATTTGACACTGATGCTTGAGCCACATGTCTGAGGACAGCAAAGCCACAGCTCTCATCTAAAGAAATTCAGTATATTCATTTATTTCAGTGTGCCCATTGGGACAAATGACTGATGATCCTTCAGCTGCCATTTTAAATCACAGCATTTCACAGTACAGTATGATGGCAGCTTACATCTTTTGATAGAGTTTTCTACTAGGAATACTTACCACAATTATGCAGTTCACAAAAAATGCAGAGGAAAGGTGTTGCTACATCCCAAGGCAGAGTGAAACTCTGATGCAACTATGTGAAAACCTGCCAGTACTTCATGATTCATTGTTTTACTAACTACAAAATTAAGTCTTAGGACCTAAACGGCCATATGATGTTTTATGCATTTGGATTCTCCCTTCCGCACTACATACTAAAAACAGGAGAAAGTCTCTGCTGAAGGCATCTGTAGATTCAGTACTTTGAGGCTGATGATGGCTGCTTTGGGCTCCAATTGCTGTGGTGATATGTAGTGATCCCCAACCTTCTCAGCCATCTATGACTATTCTACTATCTGCTTTAATTACAAGGAGGGAGAGGAATTACTTTTAGGAAGGTATGTGCTAAGAAACCATTATTTCCTTTAGTTTCCAACATCTCAACAGTAATTCAATTTGCTGCAGTTGCCAGTCTCCCGAGACTGTAAGCAGAGAAACCTGGAAGATCATCACATCTGCAGGCATTTGAACCATGAAAAAGTTACTATGTAGCAAAGTGCTGAAGAATCTAAAGAGGTTGATAAAGCCAAGGGACTTCTGCTCACATACAGATAATGGCAGTGCAGTTTATTTCATCTACTAACTGAATGTATTAGAACTAGAAAGATTGTGGCCTTGAAGAGTCAGGCACAACTGGGGAGACAAACTCACTCTGCTACTCATGGGTTAAATGACCTTGGGTTAACCAAAGATGAAGTTTTCTCACCTGTAAAATGTATGTAAGTGTATTTCTTTCATGAAGTTTTTTTTTTTTTTTTTTAATATGAGGGGTAGGGATTCTGGCACTAGAGAAAGTGAAATAATTCTGTGCAATAAGTAAACTCAGACCCATTGAAGCTAAGTGAGAGATTGTTTATGATGGAGCCAGAGCAAGATCCCAGATCCCTATATGGGGTATAGTTCTCCCTGTAGTATACAGAACTACTGCGTGTGTGCGTACATGCATGTGTGTGCATTTAATTCAGATGACCTGAGGCTGGTGCCACTTCTACTTAGCCAAGATGGTTAGCTCATCACCAGCACCACTTCCTCCTTTCTCTGAATCTTTTGGATTCCCTTTTTCTCATAAGGAAACTTGAGATTGTCTTGGCTAGGAACACTGACACTTGATCCTGTTCTGAAACATGTGTGCTTTTCCTTCTTGGACATCTCCACAGTGGGAAACCCTCCTGTCTATGGTGTAATTACTAAGCATCACCATATTAACAATAAACAACATAAGCAACTAATTTGGGTAATTTTGGTCAAGTCCCTTGGCTTCTGTAAGCCTTGGTTTCCTCATTCTTAGAACTCAGGGATTATTTTTTTATAAAATCCATCATTAGCCAGAAAAATTTAATATTAATACACCATATCAAATTTTTCACTACAGGTGCATCAAAGAACTACATATAAAAGGAAAAATAGAAAACTTTTAAAATAAATCTAGGAGAATATTTTATAACCTTACACTTCAGGAGATCTTAAATAACAGTAGATACTCATAAGCCAAAAAAGAAAATGTAGATACCTCTCCATGAAGAAAAAATATATATATAAGGCCATAGACCCCATAAGCAAAGTCAAAAGATAAATAAAAGATTAGAGGAAAACACTTTAAAAACCTACAATATCCCCAATAAACAACAAAGCTCTAAAATGGATAAGCTACCCACTATAAAAATGGACAAATGCTATGAAAAGGTGTTTTACATATCATAAAATGCTAAAGAATCACAATCTCAGTAATAGAGAAATAAGCAAATTATAAAAACAAGTTAAGTACCAAACTTTTGTCCAATAATTTGACAAGATCTTTAAAGACAAAGCATTCAGCCCTGGTAAAGGCATAGGAAAATATTTTCTCCCAGACACTCTTATTAAGCTTATAAATTATGACAAATTTTTGGAAAAAGTAATCTGGAAATATCTATTAAACTTTAAAATTGCCTACCCTTTGCACCAAAAACCTACGCTGGGAAAGTATCCAACTGAAATGAAAGTACAAGTACTTCAAGATAGGTAGATGGATGGATAGATGTATGGATAGACAGATAGATAGACAGATATAGATAGATTTATAGTAGCATTATAAGTAATAGGAAAAAAACTGGGGACAGTCTGAAGTACCCATTTATAAAGAAATATTTTGATTAATTAGGTCATATCCATTTAAAAAATTCTCTGAGCTCTTAAAGAGGATTAGACAGATTTGTATGTATCAACTGGGAAAAAAGATTACTATTGTTGAAAAAAATACAAGTTTATATATATATTATTTGATCATGACATTGTTTTTAACTATATGCCTAAATGTATTTTATACTTTTATAAGCAAAGAATATAATAATGGAAATTTGGGGATTTGTACAAGTCAGTCCCTAAGAAATTCCCTTTGAGAGGTAGGCTTAAAAGAACAAAATGGAAACATATCTGGTTACAGTAGGCATTCCTATATTGCTTGGATTTTTGCTACAAGTGTGTAAGACTTTGAAACAAATAACTTGTAAAAAAAAACCACACACATAGTGTAGTAAGGACTTGAGCAGATATATGTGCAGAAGGCTAATGGAGCACAAGAGGAGCGATTCACCTTTCTGGAGCAGTCAGGGAAGTTATCATACTGAAGGTAGCCTTTGAGCTGAATCCTGGGAAAACTTTAGGGATGTAACTTTCATTGGTTTATAATTTTGGAGCTATGGGATGCAAGCCTGACCCTCTCATTAACTCCTTTGATATTTTTATTTTACCTTCTAAATATCTCTCAAATATACCCCTTCTGCAATCCAATAACTTTTAAGCCTATATATATATATATATACTCAAACTCACTCATAATAATCAAATTCAAATTCAAATGGTATATCACACATCCAATTCAGATTGGAAAAGTCTGATCATCAACATCAAAAAGTCTGAAGGTAACAGTGTTTGGATAAGAGATGAGGAAAAAAAGGCAATCATATCCTGTGGGTGGGAGCATAAATTGATACAAACTCTATGGAGGGCTGTTTGGCAAAATCTGGGGAATTTAAGATTTGATACTACATTCAATTTCTAGGAATGTATCCCACAAATATACTTACATAGGTATACAAATGCACATGGTCAAAAATATTTATGGCAGGACTCTTTATATTAGCAAAGGGTTAGAAATAATGTAAATATCTATCCTTGTGAATAAGTTAAGTAAATTACATCCATAACAGAATACCATCTAATCTAAAAAAGAAGACGAAGGCAGAATTATCTACTAATGTACTACATAAAAAACAAAGTAGAGTGTATTAGTCTAATTTTAAAATATATATATATATATGTATACCTATACTTATCTATTTCGAAGTACATACACAAATACCTACATATAAACATGTATACAGAAACATTTGTATAAACATAGACTCTCTCCCTGAATAGATTTATAACAACCTATTTACTGCTTAAAGAACTTCAGTAGCTTCTCACTACTTCCGAGGAAAACAAAAGTAAATTCTCTACCACATTTGCAAGTTCTCTCATGTCCTGCTAACTGATAAATATCAAATTAGGACACTACTCAGCAATCGTCTTTAAAGAATTTCAGATATATTCAATACATTGGAATATAGACACACCAATCTCCCGCAGACCTCTGCTTCCCATACAGATTTGCTCTCTCCACCGCTATTCTGTTCTTTATTCATCCACCCTCTATCATGTCTACTTCTGATGACTAGACTTCTGAAAGATTGGTTTATAAACCAATAAACCATATAAAACTGCATCTTCATTAAACAAACCACAATCACTACCATAATGTCTATTTTATTTTCTTACTGCTATGTATAACTATCCGAAATTAATGTGTTTAATATCTTCACGGGCCACTAGAATGCATGTTTCATAAGGGCAAGGACCGTATCTGGATTAGTGTATCCCCATTGCTTAGAACGGTGTCTAGCAGATGGTAGATGTTTCTTCTGTCTTTACTGAATGAATAAATAGGAATAGACCAAAATTTTCTAAAGAACTATGTAAAATAATTTGAGCAATGGAAAGAATAGGAGCAGGAAAAAATGAAGGCTAGAATGAGGTTTTTAGTGGGTGATGAAATAAAATTCATATTTTATGGCAAAACAAGAAAAATTTAAAGTTTTTCTTTGCCCATTTGGGACTCCTGCCTTCCCTTTAGTGCATATTGTGCATCTGCACTAACCAGATCTCCTTAGGAGATAGCCTTCCTTCCACGATGACCCATGACCCACCACTTGCTTTGTATGTGTGGATCTGGATTGTGGAAACTGTCAATAATGTACAGCCCTCTGTTTCGAAAACTTATATAACTGTGCTTTCACCTCTAAGGGGCAGAACGGTTCTCACAGCTTTATGAAAGGCAATTCCCAGGTTATAATCCTCAGTTTGGCTCTAATATAATTTTCCATTTTGTTCTTAGATCGACTGATTTATTTTGCATCTACATGGGTGATGTTTTGCCCAACCAGATTCCCTTTACCAGGCCAGCACACCCATCCCTCAGCTGCTATAGATGTTGGTTGCTCACAGCTCACAGCTGCCTTTTATCCAGAGTTTCACCCTGACTAAATGGGAGCCAACAAGCTACTTCACTCAGCCCAGGGCAGTCCACAGCCAGCCTCTGGCCTTTTTGCTCCCCCAAAGGATCTGGCTAAAGCTAGAATCCAAAGGAAACTACATATGTGTTTAGCTCCTTGCCATGTCCTTTCCTAACTTCTCTCACTCTTTTTCTTTTGAGGGCTCTGAGAGTCCCGAAAATAAAGGAATGGGAAAATTCGGAAAGGGTTATTTGAGAAGATGCACTTAAGAAACAAACTGCAGATTCACCTGAACCCTCTGTTCATGCTGAAGTGAACTAGCTTTCACCTCTTGTTAGAAGATAAAGTCCTCTCCCCTCAACCCCACCCTTGCTTGAAGACGACGTAAATATCTCAAATGAAGCAAGGTTGTTCCTAAGACAAGGCTTGCCCTCTGCAGGATTTGTCCCTCCTTCCCCCTGGCCATCAGATCCATAAATAGGGTAAAGTCACAGCATGGCCCAAATCAGAAATGCTGGGCGTACCAAAGAAGGAGAGGATTACATGTTGAAAGATCTGTAGGATCTAACCTGTATCTAGCAACAGGAACCAGGAGAGTATCCCCAGGAGTGAACCTTGGGGATGCTAGATCAAGAGTGAAGTACTATAAAAGCTGGGTAAGAGAGTTTATCAATTAGGGATTCTCTTCCATGACACTGCCATTAACATACCACCCTCTCAGTTTCTTACTGGGTCATTTTCCCCCTTTCATCTACCTATTTCTCCTAAGGGAATCATCCTGATCAAATGAATAAATGCATGAGTGGCCTACAGCCCCTATCAATGGTGGTTTAATGGAGACTACCTAGAGCCACTGAACACAGGGAAGAATGCCCCCTCAGGAAATATCCTTGTAGAGAGAGTAACACAAATTAAATAGTGCTTGATAAACCTATTTAGAAACAGAATCCTTTCCTACACAGCAAACACATCCAAAATCTACCTCAGTTGTCACCTTTTCATGGTCCTTATTCTCAACCCCTGAAGAATAACTGTTCTTTCATTTGGTTTCCCACAGCATTTTATTCTAACCTATATTATACCACTTAAAACACGTTATATAGTTATAGATGATGTCTAATCACCTTTATATTCCCAGCATTTAACAAGGCATGTAGAAAGTGTCATATACCTTCTTATTAAATTGAAATGATATATGCCCTCATGTTATCAATAATAACAAAGTTAACATGTGTCAAGAATTAATAGGGAGGCTTCATTGTTGTTTTGTTAGATCTCTCTCCCACCCCAACCTGTTTTTTTTGCATTGATACTTTATTAGAGTTACATGAGTTTTTTAATTCATGACCCTATAATGTATTAACTGGTAGAGTCTGACCAACCATGTTGGCAGCCTTTTCTAAAGCAAGAAAAAAAAATTATTTTACCTATTTTTTGGAATTTTTTTATTTGAAAATTTTCAAGCATTAGCAAAAGTAAAGAGAAAAATTATAATGACTGTCCTTCTTCAACAATTGCCAACTTCTGGCCAGTCTTGTTTCACATATTTCCCAATTACCCCCCTACATAGTTATTTTGAAGCAAATTACAGACGTCATATTATGTCACCCACAAATACTTCTGTACATACCTCTAAATATTAAGGACTCTTTTTTTTAAAAACTGTTTAAAAAAACAGAGTTCAACTTAGTAAATTTTAAAGATCATATTGGCTTTATTCAGTAAAACATGAATCAGGCAGCATTTAATCTAGCATATAGAAAGGAGCTCCCAGGAACTGTACAAAATGAAACACTTTTATGGGCAGAAAGGAGCAGGAACAAGGAAGTTACACTACGCATAAAAACAGACTGGTTATGGCAAGATCACTTTCCTTTAGGGGATGACGGGGTCTATCAGGCCAATTACCTAACTAGTGCTGATGAGGTGATTCCCGACCTATGACTCCATTTCTGAGACAGCCAAAACTATAATTAAGCGTTAGTTTGGTGACATAGGATTTAGCACAAGCAACTCCATTTGGGGCATGTTGTCTTGTTTTTAACAAAACATAACCACAATACCATTATCACTTCTAAAAAACATACCTCAATTCATAATATTATCAAACATTCAGTCAGTGTCCAATCTTGGGGGGTACTTTTGAACATTTCAGTTACATAATGGAGAGAAGAAGGTAAATGTCTGCTCATTTTGCACAAACTAGAGTGAGAATATTCATTGTAGCCAAGGACGTAGCTTATTGAATTCAAATAATTCTGCAGTGGAATTATTCACAATAAGAAGTTAATATATCACTTTCACTATCACATCAGAAAGAGAGAAACAAGAGTAGAAGTGAATGTTCGAGGTTCTTCTCAGCTGGGATTTCCAGGGAGTCCCAGAGAGATGGTATTCAAACTTCCCCCTCCACTGGTAATCACAGTCAAGGGCTGATTATAATACAGGAATGTGGTAGTTACATATTTGTGCTAAACACCCAATTTTACCTCTTTATTATGTAATTACTGATTACTGGAAACTAAAGCTAATAAAGAAATGCTCAGATTCTCTTCCCCATAGGAGTACAGTAACAACTCTGAATTATGCAGTATTTTAGAAAATGGATTTTAAAATATCTTATTTGCAATCTAAATACTCAACAGTCCTCACATTTCTATTGCATGATGGAGTAACAACCATCTTTACAATGAGCATACCATAAAAGAAGGAATTAACACAAATGTCTTACCTCCTCGGATTCTTCCTCGTGGACGTGCTTTGGAGCTGAGAATGCTGAACCTATTACTCCCCTACCCAAAGTAATATTTTAAGAAAGGGAAAGCCATTCAATTAACCATGATTAACTATATGCTTCCCTAATAACAAACAGAGTTATCTGAATATTCTACTCTTCAGCCTTTTGTCTTGACATCAGATGGACACAGCTTAAAACATAGGTAGGAATAATGGCTTTCCAAATGAGAAAATTAGTTAAACAAGTAGAAATAAATATAGTATCTGGTGGTGGTGGGAAAAGAGAGCCAGAACTGCAATCTCTTCTGGTCTTTGCTACTTACCAGTTTTGCGATTCAACGAAGTCTCTTCTCTGGATCTGATTCCTTGCCTGTAAAGCAATTGTAGGCAATGAATTAGGTCATTTGTAAGGACTATGTCAACTAAGGAGTTTTAGTTAGACTTTGACTCTATTATCCATAATTCTTTACTTCTCATTTTCTTTCTCAATATCAAAAGATACTCCATTAGAAAAGCTGTTAGAATATCATCTTAAACCGTACTCAGGACTCGCCAAAAAAGGAGGATCAGGTTGACTCATCCATTGGACTAGAAACTTCATCTATTCTTCTAATTTGCATAATTTGAATAACATTGTTTCATAAAGAATCTTGTTTCTTGTCACTGTCAAATGATACACAGTACAAAGACTCATTAATATAAGTTCTAGGTGGGCATCAGAAAAAAAAATAATTATTAATGCCAACCCTTTTAAATTGATTGCTGTACTAGTTCATCTCAGATAGCAAACCGACTTACTAAGGGTGCATAGATTCCCAACTACACAGAACACTTTTCCAGATTAAACTTTTCTTCTCCATAATGGTTTTTCTTTGTTATTTTTCCTGATATATTTTTCATATGGAAAAGATATTTTAATAAGAAAAAGTACAACCCATCCCACAAATATGAGTCATTGAATAAAACACAACCACACTGACTTTGAATTATGATTACAAAGCAAATAAAATAGTACATGGGCTTAAAGGAAAGTTTATACCCGCTTAATTGGGAAGAAAGGGAAAAAGCAGGGAAGGAGAAAATCTTCACAGAGAAAACCATGCTTGAGATCAGTCTTGGCAAATGAATAAAAAAGCAAAACTTAAAGATAGTTCAAGGAAAGGAGTGAGCACAGGGAAGAAATGATGGAAGAGAGAAAAGTAGAGACATCGTGCTAGATATTTTCAATAGACACTTGTTTAATATTCACAGCAATCTAGGTATGATTATTATAATTTTGTAGATGTAGTAACTGAGGTTCAGAGAGGTTAATTAACTTGTCCAAGGTTACACACCTAATAAATAGCAGAGTCAGCCTTCAAGTCTAGTTTAAATAACTTCAGAGCCACATTATACTGGGATATTCATTTATTCAAAAAAACATTTATTGAGCACTCACTGTGTATCAAAGAACATATTAAAACCAGTGATACAAAGGGGTCTAAGATATAGTCTCTGCTTGTAAGGAGCCTGTTGGGCTCTTGGACTGAGTTGGGAAACAGTGAGCTGCCAAGTTGATCTGAAGTAATCTCGCCAGCCTCTTGATTTCTGCTCACCTCAGTACTCCATAGGGTACCCTAAGTTCATTCTCACTGGGACCAAACTGCGGGTCCCTGTTCTCCACTAATCTGGTTTGAAACAAGGATTTTTCTGGTGCAAGTAGGAGCCAGCAGAGGGCTGCTTGGAAAAACAGCTAAGAGATGCTTCTATCTTGAAGGAGTTGCCACCGTCCCTAGAGAAAAGTCCAGACTCAACTGTCTTGCTCCTCCAGTTTCCTACATAGACCCTAGACACCTTGAATATATACTCAGGAGCAGAAATACCCCATTCTGTTTCCCTTTCCTGGAGCAAAAGTGCCCAGGAAAAGGATGAATCCCCCTCTCTCTTGCCTGGTGAAGATCTAGGAGGCCAAAGTAAAGTAATAGCTCCTCATAGCTTTCTTCTCTTTGACATTCTCTTTGTCCCTAACAATGCATTTCTCCCCACTCCTTATTTTCATGTTTCTTGATGTGCTAACAGATAAAGCCCTCCTTCTTAAGAATGCTAAACTAGAAACACCACTGTGTTTCCTAGTCTTGCAAAGCTTACTCACCTCCTCCAATCTCAAAGCACTTTGAGTCTAGTGTGTGCCCAATCTCTATATGTCTTGAGCATTTCTCGGGACCTAAGAGAACAAGGCTTGTCTATAGGCTTTGAGCACTGAGCAGGAGGGATGTCCAGATCTCAGGGGCTAGTGATATAATATGGAGGCACTTCCCATTCTAGATGACCATTAATAAGGATAATTTATGCAGAACACTGCCCTGCAGTGCAATTATCAACCGGACAGAAAACCTAATTGTCCCTTATCATCTTTAACTGGATTTGGAGAAAAGAAATGCCTCAGCCAGCGACTAGGAAAAGACTGCATAAACTGAGTATTTAATAAAAGATATATACACACACATTTTTAATCTGTTTGGCAAATACCTTACTATCATGCTTTTATCTTCTATTTTTTAGGAAAATGGGAGAGACCTTCAATATTGCTCTTAGGATACAATTGTGAATGTGGGGGGGGGGAGTGAGAATAGAGGTGGTCTACAGCCTAAAACTAGAATTCATTTAAATTTTCCTTTTCATTCCTTAGATGAAGCTTAGGTCACTTCCAAAAAAATTCTATATATACCTGTTTCTTCCTGATTGATTTATTAATATATATTGGAAGAGCTTGATACATTTTGATTGCTAGAGGTGCACTACTAACCTATGAAAAATCAAAGTCAAAATCACCTTAGCAACTGCTTAAAAATGTCCTGAAGTTTATTAGCTGTAAATGTTGCAAAGCTGTGTTTATTTGGTTTCTAACTTTTAATATATCCCAAAAGACAAATTAAGAGCTATTAAACCCTGACTTATTTTGAATCTCTCTCAGAAGTCCATTCTATTATCAAAATAAAATGGGACCCAACAGTTCAAAGACAAAGTTTGCTTTACCTCAAACAAAGATAGCTAAAATATTAGAAACGAGGAAGAAGTAAGAATTTTCTGGAAAGGCTTAATATTTTATTACCAGCCAGCATACTTGCTTTGCAAAACCTTTCAACTGAACAATGGTTTGTAGTATCCTCAGCCTTCAGTTTTCTTTCAAATCCGCTTTTGTAGGCATTTCCTAGCTCTCTCAACACTGCTTGACAGTTTTGTTGTTTCAGGCTGATTTTCTGCAATTTTACTTCCCTGCTGTCTGGATGATTTTATTATTTGCCATATTCTCTCTTTCAGATTGGGGGTTTTATTCTGGTTTTGGCTTGCTGGGATTTTGGCAGGCTACTGCTCTAAAATACAAGAGCTTTGGAAGCTATGCAGATGGCAAATGTAGTGTTTGTGTGCTCTCATTCATGATGGGCTTCCGTCTTTCTATAGCACGTGGGAAAACTGCCAACTCTTATTTCCTGTGCCCACTTCTGACATATTTAAGCAAAAATGCAGTAGTGACTCGCAGAGCTGAAGGCTTTTTAGTTTGGGTAGGCTCTGGTGCTTGGAATCTAAAAGAAAAAGTTTCTGTTGATACTTAGCATTAATCTTCTTACATTTGTTTTCTATCTCAGTAGGTATCTGATATGTCCATTTACCTTTGAAGTTAACATCTTCTTCCTTTTACAAGAGTTAAATGATTACCTAATATTTTCTTTTAGTTTTTACTGTTTGTTTTTCCCTAAGCCAGTACACAGAACAATTACATTTATTTTCCAAAGACCATCTTGCCAAGTATTACCACTAAAACAATAAGACCGACTCTCTCAATTGAAGTTTAATGACCTTGTTCCCAGAAATGGCACCTTGAAGAAAAGTATTCATTTTGGTATGTAGATTCAAAAGTATAAACTTAGATAAAATATTCCTTTTCAGAAAAGGGTGAACAGGGCCTCCCTGGTGGCGCAGTGGTTGAGAGTCCGCCTGCCGATGCAGGGGATACGGGTTCGTGCCCCGGTCTGGGAGGATCCCATATGCCGCGGAGCGGCTGGGCCCGTGAGCCATGGCCGCTGAGCCTGCGCATCCGGAGCCTGTGCTCCGCAACGGGAGAGACCACGGCAGTGAGAGGCCCGCGTACCGCAAAAAAAAAAAAAAAAAAAAAAAAAAAAAAGAAAAGGGTGAACAATTTTGCCACACCATGGATCAGATATTTAGGACCCGCTAGTAAACCAAGGGTGTTCAAAGTACAATCTCATAGCAATAGTGAAATACTGCTTGGAATTCTTAAGGAAAGGGCATACTTTTGCCATGTCACTACTGCAGTGTGAGAACTGAAAATAATAAAGTTCTGCCAATGCCTCAGTTTCCCTTGACTTTTTTCTCCTGCAGGAAGATGCATTGGGGAAAACATAATTGTAATTAATTTCTGCTCAATCTGAAAGTCCAGCACAAAAATATATAAGCACTCAGCATAAGAAAACAGACCTTCACAAATATAACTTCATATTCTCTGGAATACTACATAGTGTTTATTGACTTATGGACTCTACTATAAAAAGGCACATAGGGCTTCCCCGGTGGCACAGCGGTTGAGAGTCCGCCTGCTGATTCAGGCGACACGGGTTCATGCCCCGGTGCGGGAAGATCCCACATGCCGCAAAGCGGCTGGACCCGTGAGCCATGGCCGCTGAGCCTGCATGTCTGGAGCCTGTGCTCTGCAACGGGAGAGGCCACAACAGTGAGAGGTCCGCGTACCGCAAAAAAAAAAAAAAAAAAAGGCACACAACTTTGCTCCTGGTCACACATAAATAATATGACAAATAAGCAACTGGTCTGATTCTAATTATGCCCTCACTCAATAGAAATCCAAATTCAGTGGGAATTCTGCATGAATAATTAATGGAATCTTAACCATGGAACACAAAAACAAGGAATCCAGATATCCTGGGAGACTTCCAATACCTCACCCAGAACTTGGGCAATACAGTTCTCCATCACGAGGACTCTCTTTCTAGCAAGGCATTTGCTTTCCTAGTCTTGTCTACAAAATGGTAACAGTGCTCTCCCCCCTGTTTATCTGTCAAACAAAAAGACACCTCCACCTACTACCAGATGCCCCATGGATGGCAAGGTATCACTCCCATTTGAGAACCACTGTACACAACGCTGCCTTGGAGCGTCTTCTAACCTAGGACACCAAAGTGACAAAGACAGTTCTGTTACACATTAAGTAAAGGAGCCCAACCACAAGGCCTGCACAAGCTTCAGGGAGATTGTTTTTCTTTTGTATGAATTGACATTTTGCATTATTAAATATTCAATTTATTTAACTTGATCAAAATAATACAGAGGTTTGTGCAGATATAAATATAAGGTAAAGAAAATAAAACTAAATATGAATTTTTGCTCAGGTTCTGATGCATTTTAAGATACTTGTATTTAATTGCACGTGCAGTGAAATTGAAACAAGGAGATGCCAATACAAGGGCTAAAGATTACCTTGAATATTTTTCAATAGAAGCTTACTTACCATGACAGACATCCATTGACTTCATATCAATCAATGTGAATATTTCAAGTTAGAAAGTTTAGCTCACTTGTCAATATAACTAAGGAAGTGTGGCTATAGTAACATGTTCTATTAAATGCTTTACTTAAAATAATATTTTATTGTAAAACATTCCTAAAATACACAAAAATATATGTGAAGAAGGGAAAATACATTCCATGTTCTTGGATAGAAAAACACAACATTATGAAGATTGTAATTTTCTCTAAATTACTTTATAAATTTAATACAACCTCAATAAAGATACCATAAGAATTGTTTCTAAAGTTATACAAGTTCATTTTAAAGTCTGTATGTAAAAATAACCAAATAATAGCCAGAGAAATCCTAAGAAGTGGGGGAAGGGTACTTCTTCCAGATATTAAAATACATTATAAAGCTTATATAATTAAACTATATGGTATTGGCACATGAATGACCAGACTTATTAGGAGAATGGAACAGAAAGTCCAAAAATGAATCCTAGTCCATAGGGAAGCTTAAAATATAATAAACACAGCATCTCAAATCAGCTTAGAAAACTGTACAGCCACATGGAATAGTATATATTTGGATCATTCCGCACATCATGATAAATTTCAAATGCATCAGAGATTGAAATGTTAAAAAAAAACAAAACCATACATGTGCTAGAATAAAATGGGTAACTTTCTTTATAATCCAGACTGGAGAACACTTTCCTAATTATGATCAATGTCTAGAATCAATATAGAGATGTGACTAGTAAATTTCTGTAAATTTAAAAAATAATGTCTGCATAGCAAACACACACACCCCATAAGACTAAAAAGAAAAACTGTGACTAGAAAATAAAATATCAATAACATAGATAAAGGTTTAATACCCTAGGAAATACAAAGAACATTAAACATTTGAGAAGAATAAAGACCAAAAACTCCCTTGAGAATTTGTTAAAAAAAAAAAAAGAATGAAAGAATAAAGATGCTCATCCTCATTCAAATAAAAAATGCAAATTAAACTTATTCTCAGATATGATTTCTCACCAATTCAATTGGGAAACATCTAAAATTTTGACAACATTCTCTGTGGTTGTCCTGCAGGGAATCAGGCACTCTCATACACTGCTGGTGGGAATGCAAAATGATATAATCCAAGGGAATTTGATGTCTAGCAAAATTATGTATATAATTACCCTTATCTCAGCAATCCCACCACTAGGAAGTTTCTTAAAAATACACTGACAGTAGTACAAAATATCATATACAAAGATTATTCATTGTAACAGTATTTGTAATAAGCAAATACTGGAGAAAAATCAATGTCCATAATTAGGAGACTGCTTGAATAAAACACTAATGGAGTACTCAGTAGCTAGAAAAATGAATGAGGACAACCTCGCTCTACTGTTATACAGTGATCAGCAAGACAAGTTGTTGGGTAGGGGTGGGGTTGGAAGAGTGAGTGAGTGAGTGTGTGTGTGTGTGTGTGTGTGTAGGTACAAACACACCCACGTGTGGGTATTGAGTCAATGCACACGTATATACATATACATATATACTATATATACTATGCGTGTGCATACATATTATTTTAAAAAACAGAAAGATATACCAAAACTACCAAAAATTGTTACATATAAGAGGAGCAAGAATAAGACTGAAAGTTGTACTTCTATTTTGAGTTTTTACTTGGGAGCATTGTAAAGGTTTTACATAACTAATAAAACTAAAGTTAAACAACAAAAAAGCATCCTTGTATTTTGAAAAGAAATCGAAGCAAATGAATTTACCTGTATGTTACGTTGGTGGAACAACCATACAAAGAAATGATACTGAGAGATTAAAAATAAAATGTTTTCGTTATACAGTCCTTGTGGGTTATGTCTTAAGGACACAAAGAATGAGAAAGAAATCTTAAATTGTACTCAGTGGTCTTATTATTAGTAGAAATGCTGGCATGTTATTTTGAAACTATTATGAGCATATTGTAGGATAAAAGAACCAAGTAATTATGCCACCAGGAACCAAGATTTTCAAACTAAAAGGAGGAGATATGAATATAAAAATCAAAGTTAAGTAACCTAATATCTGAAATTTGAATTACCACTATTTCTATGAACTCATGAAATATTTTCTCTATACAGTAGTCCCGCCTTATCCATGGAGGATATGTTTCCAAGACTGCCCAGTGGAAGCCTGAAACCATGATACTACCAAACCCTATACATGCTATGTTTTTTCCTATACTAATGAATGAATAGTGTATACAGCATGGGTACGCAAGACAAAGGGATGATTCACATTCCAGGTGGGAGGGAGCAGGACAGTGTAAGATTTCATTATATAATTTAGAATGCCACGCCGTTTAAAACTTATGAATTGTTTATTTCTGGAATGTTCCATTTAATATGTTCAGACCATGGTTGTCTATGGGTAACTGAAACCATAAAAAGTGAAACTGCAGATAAGGGGGGACTAGTGTATAAAGAAGTTTGGGTGTCAAGTCCGGTCCACTGAACAGGACTAAAAAAAAAAAAATGGTAATTTAGAAACAATGGGCAAACTTAGAGTCCTCATTTTCAAATCAAACTGTCACTTCCTACTAAAAGAACAAAGGTTATTTGGTAAAAATGGGTGATTCCAGGTCTGGGAATATCCAAAATGAGGCTGGGACATCTTGTGGCAAAGAACAAGAAAGATTGTAAAGACTGTTGGAGACTGGAGACATAAAAAAAAGATACAAGAGCCAACAAGCTCCTATTGGTCCAAAATTGGGTAATTTGAGCACCAGAAAGAAAAATGTCTGAAACTGATTAGAGCACATCAAATATTTTTTTAAATCTCTAGTCAACTTTAAACATGTTAAAATATGAACTCATTACACTGCAAATTGATAAAGACGTGTAATCAAATCTTTATTCTGCATTCTTGTTAAAACTGTATTTTGAGGTAACAATATTATACGAAGGAAAGTTATTCTCTACAGAGGAATTTTAGTGATAACTGCAGAAGAAATGATAAAATTAAAATCACCATACTGTAACCTCTAAAGAAGAAAAGGATCTTGGCAGTGATTATTAACGGATAATCATTAGGTGAAAGGCTGATGAGAAACCTTATAATACACTTATGGGGCAGAGAACACTAACCCATCTTAGCACCACTAAAAAGTGGGGCTTCCTCTCAGCGTGATGCACTAGAAAGTTCACAGCACTTCCTAGAGTACCATTTGAAGTTCTTTAGCTAAAAGAAAAAAAAAAAAAGGGAGAGAGAACCTAATCAAATTAATACTTTAGATTGACCTTTTCTTTTTTTTTTTTTTGACTAGGAATTGAACCCACGCCCTCAGCAGTGAAAGCATGGTAGAGTCCTAACCACTGGACTGCCAGGGAATTCCCTAGACTGACCCTTTACAGGAAATACAGGGAATGAATGAAAAAGATAAATTCGTAAATGATGTCACAAAGGAACAGGCAGCCAAATCCAGAATGTAAAAAATTCTTCCAAATCTAGTTCATTTTTCAACAAATAAATGGCAAGGAGAAAAAAAGGAGAGGAGAAACTGCCAAGGAGAATAAAAAATTATAAACATTGAGGACGTGTAATGTATGTACTTTGTTTAAATTTTGACTTAAACAAATAGTAAAAAGATGTTTTAAGTAATTAGGCAAATTAAACATGGACTAGTTATTAGATATTAATATTAGTTATGATAATTGCAACACATTTATGAAAAAATGATTACCCATTAGTAATAATATTCTAAAGAATTTATGGTATCTGGAATTTGTTTTTAAATAATTTAGAAAAAATTGGGAAGATAGATGAAACAACATTGCAAAACGTTGATAATTGTTGAGGCTGGAGCATGTGTACATGGCAGTTTATTATGCTATTTTCTACTTTTGTTTGAAAATTACAATCAACATTTATAGAAGTCTATTGACTCTGGCAATTTCTATCTTATATAACTACTAGTTACTACTCCCCTTGTGCAAGCACTGCAGGAACTATCTTCCAGCATGAGACTCAGATTACATAAATTTCTACCATTTGTTTTTAAAAACTGGTATTTATTCTTTGATCAGGCCTGGTGCATTTGCCAGCAGAGTTTTCAATAAGTTCTACGTCTTAGGCTTTCTTAATCCATTAAGCAATATTATATAGGAATTTTCTGTATTATTTTTGCAGTGAAACATGAAACAAAATCTGTGAAGGGTCCCCCGTTTTTATTCGATATTTTATCTGAGCGATTCCCAACCTGCAGATCCTGAACCTCTGGCAGACCAGACCACAGAGAAAACCGTGAGACCATGAAACAAACATTGTGTGCAGCCTAAATACTATTTACACATAAAAGTAGTATTATATATAAAGTTCACTGAAATACCTTTATGATTGATAAGGTTAAAAATTTCAATTAATGAATACTTAAATTATGACTCCTTTTATGTAGATTGTAGGGGTTTTTTTTATACTAACAAACAATGCCCTAATTCTTGACAATACTGAGGATGTTTGACTACGTGGTTCTGATATTACATAGTGTTTAACTGTCATGCATTTTAGGAACAGCAGCAACTTTTTGTCTTTGAGGAGAATAATTTCCAAAGGGTCCTTATTAAAAAGATTCCTTGAGGATTCATCATCAGTGGTCCCTCATTCTCCCTATGTCTAACTCCTCCCTATAAAATGTCAAGAGGTTGAGAAACCCTGCTCCAGTCTATATAAATAGAATATCATATGAGCGGGGCCCCCTGGAGTTATCCAACATATTCACTGAACACTGGAACTTTTGTCCCTACGGCTACAGAATGCAAAAATACTATCCTTTTTATACCACATATAGTATAAAACTGTGCCCTCCTATGGCATAAACTGAATCTCTACTGGATTTTACCTAAATCTGATCTCCAGGGTAAGTGACTATAGGATGTCAGAGGAACAGGACTGAGAGAACAAAATGTGCTGGAGCCAAGTGACTCCACATGCTGGTGACTGGCTGCATATTTATGATGGCTGAGTATTATTTATACCATATGAAACCCTGATTCCCTTTTCTACATGCTTAACTGTTTTGTAAATGTCAACAGTGAATTGTTTATACTGTTCTTAAGAACACGGTAACTTCAATTTGAGATTTTTCTTTTCCTTTGATACTCTCTTCCAAATGTTTTCCCTTTCTTAAAATGAGACTTGTCAGGTGTGGTTATGGGTGTGTGAAGGCATAATGCTTTACCAAATAAAATACTGAATTCTTGTTCTTGGTCCTTCATTTTTATGAAATATTAAATCAAATACCATGGGTGGGTGATATGTGTATATGAGGGGAGGATGTATATGAGCTTCACTGTGGAACTTCCTCTCTCCATAGGCCAAGATAATTTTGGAGAAATCCTGGGTCTAAAACCTTACATGCCAATGGCACCATTGCAATCAGAATGAAATGCAGAAAAATATTTAAGTCAGATAAAGAGATAGGGACTTCCCTCGTGGTCCAGTGGTTAAGACTCTGCACCTCCAATGCAGGGGGCGTGAGTTCGATCCCTGCTTGGGGAACTAAGATCCCACATGCTGCACAGTGCAGCCAAAAAAATAAATAAATAAGTTTAAGAAAAAAAATAAGATAAAGAGAGAAATCTATCACTATTTCAAAGAAATCTGAAAATAGAATATTAGGACTATCACTGAGACCCATATTAATTCTCTCCCTGGTCCTCTGTTCATACTTGTTATACTGTTTTTCTTAAACAGTTCTTTGCCTGGGTCTCTGTCTATGCTTGGTTTTGTTTGTTTCTTTGTTTTTGAGATAGTAAAAGGTAAAGAAACTCATTACTAGGAGATATCTCTATATATGAAAATCCTTACTTCATCTGTCAAGAACCAGTTATCTATCTTTAGTTTTGTCTGTAGCCAAAGAAATTTTTAACATTTAATATTTATAGCTAAATTAATTTAAGATCATAGATGGAAGGGAAGTTTTTCTAGAGACAGAGCAGATAAGAGACTCAGCAACATACCCACTGATTTTACCTGTAATGACCAGACCTCTGGGTCACTTTGATAAACCTGATAACTATAAATTCAGAGGTAAAATGAAGAGTGATAAGAAGAGTAACATGAACCTAAGATTAAAGTGACTACCTAAGAGACTACTTAAAATAGATTAGTTCCCCTGTAGCACTCATCAATGACATTTCAAAGAACAGATAGACCAACATGGAATAACAGAAAGCAAGAACATGCTGTCTGATAGAGGTGACACTTAGGATGGGTTTTATTGTTTTGGTTTTGTCTCAGAAGCAAAAACTCTCTGCTCATACCCATTTGTGTCATAACTGACTAAACCAATAAATTGGTACAGAAAATCTGAAAGAGATGGAGGGACTGGAGGAGTTATCTGATCCAATATCCTTATTTTACATCTGAAGAAATGGAAGGTCATCAAATCACTTCATTGACCAATTCAAGATCTCAAAAGTACAAGGTTATTTTTCCTTCACTTCACGTTAGTGACAAACATGATTCACCTTTGCCAGCTTTAGCAACCATTATTTACCATTCATTACCTAAGATGATGTGACCCTATTGCCATTTGGAAGAGTAGAATGGGTCAGTCTGTTATTTATAAGCCCTCACAATTAAACAATCAAGCATACACAGAATTTTGTTTTTGTGTTCTTTTCTTTTTCTCCCCAGTCATCCCTCAGTCCATGCAGAGCCCACTTCTGCAGGCCTCAGAGAGAAGCTACTGTCTGATATCATCCCCCAACTCTGTTCTCTATATGGTGCCCTCAAGACTTTTCACTGCCCAGTCCAGAGGGTCTTATTCCTTTTGTCCTCATGGCTGTGGCCCTCAGCTGCCATCAAGGCTGGTTTTTTGCCCAATGGAATGGGTAGGAGTTGGGGCTATTCCAGAATCTCTACACAGATGTTATTTAGGAGCAGTAATCTTTTAAATGATGGTGGAGTGGGAGGTAGAGTCTAGTAGACCTATTAAAGCTTCATTTATAAAACAAGCATTTTATTAACAAACAGGGTTTTCTTGTTTGTTGTGGTTTTGAGAGTAGGGGCTGATGGGCACTATGGGGTTAGGATTACTAAAATACTCATTTGCCTCCTTTTGGCAGGGGTGGTCCACCTTTCAGGTCTCACCTATAGGTGGAAGAAATGAACAAAAATGGTCCTTTCAGACCTAACCTCAAAATGAAACAGCTACTACAGAAACTCATCTTTCTCTGGCTAATACTGTCTATCACTTTCAGTAAGACTCTGGTATATCATGCTAAAACAATCTATTTTTTTTCTCTCTAGCAAAAGCCCCTTGTATTATCTTATCTTCATATGGACTGTGGCCCCAGAGAAGAGGTGGAAAGGGTCTTATTCTAAGAAGGGTGAAGTGAAGAGAAAAACATGAGAAAACAACAGAAACAACATATGCAAAACCCGTCAACCATACCACACTACACAATGTGAGGAAAATATCATATAGGCCCATTGCTCCCTGAAAGTTTTTCTCTAGTCAAATGGTAACAGGAGTACATCTGCAAATAAACTGCCAAGTTGCTGTGGGTTTATGGGAGCTAGGGAAGGCAGGGAGGGGGAGAATCAGAAGGATTATCTCCTGGAAATGCTTTTATTGTCTTGAGAGTAGGGATAGTATGTAGCTCTGTTCAGGAAACTGAGCTCTTCTGAGGATCTTAAAATTTATACTCTATCTCTCACCTCTTCCTCTCTGGGGTATTTCATAGGTAGCTTTGCTAACTGCCTGCACAACTACAAATAGACTCTGTCGCTTTAGATATAGGGTTGTCCTTTTACAGGCAGATTGATGGACTAGGTGTCAAGGCTTTAGAACAGTAACATGACTGGGACAGACATCATCCCCCATAAATCCAATATTGACAAATGTCCTACCCAATCCAGATGATTCTGTTTGTCAAAGTTGACTTTATCAAGGCATAACTGCAAAGCAAAGGACACAGAAAATAATTGACAAGTTCTGGGAAATGAGCTATCGAGCCCATCATTTAAAGAGGAAAACGTTAATGAACAATTGAGTATTATAAATTATTGTTAAGAATCTCTTAATTGCACCTCTCAGCCTCCAAAAAAATGCCAATAATTCTTGACTATCTAATAAACAGAGATCAACCTGGATCTACAGATTCTTAAACTGGAGAATTTTTATTTGTAGCTTCTGTTTCATTTCTCAATTCACTGAAGAAAAAGTGAGTTAGCAATGTTGAATAAACTGTAAACTCCGCAACATAATCAAAAGCTTGAAAGGCATCTCATGGGAATTCAAACTTAAGAATACTGAATAGAAATTTTTTGAGAAGATAATTTATATGTCATTATAAAAACACTGCTCTGGGGTCCCCCCCAAAAATATGGGTTATTTATCAAAAACATCACATCAAGGAATGCCCAACCAACAATTCTTACTTTATAACCCTAATTCCAATATTGGCACTAAACGTCCATTTCCCTTTTCCACGTGATGGTCCTTTATCTGTTATTAGATGTTAGCCCTGTTCACTAATGATTTTCAGCAATATAAAGTGTCATCAATTATAAATACACCATTATTTTACATACTACTAAGAAAAAAACACACTGACAATTGTTAAGACACATTCCCATTTCAGAGACATCATTACAATATTGAAAATGCACTTCCCCAAACTGAAGAAAAAGTATCTCTGGATCTCCACAGAACATTAGTATTAGAAGTAAACAGCTAAGGAGATAAAATGGAGTTCAGTAGGTGACATTTTCTTGCTATTTCTCATATCAAAGTGCATTCATATTTTAGAATTCAGGAAGAGATGTTTATTGGATTTCCGCTTTCCACAGAAAAGAATAAGTAATATAAGACAAGCCCAACACATCCTATCTACTCAATGTTGAAATTTTGCTAAATGTTTGAAAAACAAATTCAGATTAAGGGAGAACCATCCAGGCATATATAAACAAGCTATAAACTAGGACCTCATGAAAATAATCATTGCCCTATTCATGCCACGGGACAAAGAAAATTCCCAACTTTGCACTGTCCTTTTTAAATATGCTCAGTTTGAACTCTCTTTGAAAATACCATTTGTGTTTGGGCAGCTGTCATCTTTCAGAAGTTCGTACTCACCTTGCACCCTTCCTGTTGCCAAGGGCAGACTAAGCTGAACATGCTTTAAACAACATTCTCCTTGAACTTCTGTAGAACTGTGCTGACTGATGTCAGAGCAATGAAATCTTAGAAGGTGAGATCCTGTGGCTGAATGTATCCAAAAGAGAGAAAAGCCTAAGAATGGACTTCTCCCTCTCCTGACACTAGGCAGGACATTTCATTAGGAACATAAACATTTTTTTTTATTTTCTGAGAAGAAACGCATGAAGCCCTAATGAGTCTTTAAACAGCAGAAACTCCCCGTTCAGGCTTCTACCACAAAAACAAACTTTGGCCCCAGATTTATTTATGGAAACAAACCTCCACCAAAGCCTTTGGCTAGTGTGCACACCAACGTTATATAACTTCTCCTGTGAGTTCCAAACTTCATATATCCATCTTTCTACTTGACATCTCCCCTGGGATGTCTAAAACATGCCACGATTTTAATATGGCCAAATCATTGTGTCCTAACACGTTCCCCTTGTCTTCCCTATCATTTACTGTCATACAGGACACCGCCATCCACCTAGTTGTTCAAACAAACCCGGAAGTCAGACTTGATTTCTCATTTAAGTTCACCTATGTCCACTCTAGTAGCAGGTACAAAATATGCCAAACCCTTTCGTTCAATGTCCCCTTTTATTAATAATACCCTAGAACGGTCTACCATCGTCTCTTGCCTGCATGTTCTAGTTTCTCCCACAGCCCCTAATCTGTTTTCCACACAGGAGCCGTGGTGCTATTTTTAAAATCAGACTTTGTTACTCCTCCGCTCTAATTCCTCCAGCTGTTTCCCACTGCATTCCAATAACTCGTTACTTTACTCTCTGTGCTTTGGTTTTCTCACCTATAAAATGAGACTACTACTGATACTACCTCATTCGCTAGCTATGAGGATGAATGACATACATAAAGTTGTATCAACAGTGCTTGGCACACAGACAGTGTCATACAGAGCTGAGTGGTGGTGTTGTTTACAAATGAAATGTCAAGCCCTTATCAAGTCTGACCCTCACCCCCCTCTCGCACCTCATCTCTTACCATTGTCTCGTTCCCCAGCACATCTGGTCTCTGTCTCTCTCAAGCACGCTAGCTTCATTTCCTTCTTAAGTCCCCTGACCTTCTATCCTTCCTATGAGACTCAGCCCCCAGCCCTCTCTGACCTGGTTCCTTTTAATTGACCAAGTCTCCGATTCTGTGCCACTTCTTTATGAGATTACCTTGACCACCTGAAGTAAATTAGCACTCTTTCCAGAGATGCTATCACATCACCTTGTTTTACTCCCTTCATAGCACTTTTTACTCTCTAAACTTGTTGCTTATGTATCTGTAAACTTCTTTATCACTTCCATCTTTGTATAAGTCTATGACAGCAGGGCACATTGCTGTTACTTGCTCTCTGACTTTGGGCAAGTATTTAACCTCTTTGGGTTACAATTCCTCACATGTAAACTAGGTTAATGAATACCTCCATCTTACCATTATGAGAGCTAAAGCAGTTAGTCCATGTCAAGCACCTACTAGTGCCTGGCAAATAGGTAGTCATCACACACTGTGTTCTTTAAAAGAAAAACTAACTAAACTGTGTTGTATAAAGCAAATCTACATCTGAGGAGAGCACCCAGAGGTGGAGATTGAGGGAGCACTGGCTGGTACTCAGAGGAAGCTGCTCTGAGAGCACCTTCACACGTTGGGGCAGGAAGGGTTCAGGACCTATCTGCCAGAAGCCTGAGAATTTCCAAGTCCACACAGTGAATTATGATTTTAATCCAGTAAGACACAAAATGTTGGTCTCAGAAGAAAACTGATGGGGCCTTTTTGGTCTCCTTCCCTGAAGCCTGCTCCAGCTAGACTCGATGGCTAGAGAAATACAGCAAGGTCTCTGGTTGATGTTAGTGACCTTGGTACAAAACTCCCAAAATAAGCTCCCAAGGTCTCCCAAGATTGTCTTATGGGCCTGGAGATAACCTGTTACAACTACTTTTACTTAGTAAACTGTTTCCTCCACGCCCACTTGGACTAGTCTAAACCTATGTAAGTTGGTCAGTTTAGGGGTGGGGTTCCCCCATTGGAGGGCTCCTTGTAGCACATCCAACCTGCTGGCAGGGAAACGTTCTTAGATGAACAACAACCCAGCCTTGAGCTATCTCATTCCTCCTGCTAACCCTCTGCTCCGAAGTCAGTAAATCTTACCATGGCTCACACAGCATGTCATTAGTGGTGTGGGACATTATACTCTTGCACAAAGCCCAACAAAATTTTACCACTTTTCAATATAGAGCTTCTGACACAACTAGTAAAGCCATCATCCATTTATGCCTGAGACACAGCCAACACTACAAAAAACAGATTGCAATGGGAGGTCATTCATTCTAGCATAAGCCTGGGACTGCTCTGTGATATCTCATTTTAATTATAGAAGTCATAATTAATAAATTTGCATCTTCGTTACTCTCAATCTGTCCATGGTATACATTTTCCCTTTGACTTGTGTCTAAATGAAAGAGCAACTTTTAGTAAGGAGAAACTCTGTATTCAGAGGTAAACACATTCATCTTCCCATTAGTTCTGATGAAATCTATCCACAGGCAGGTTATATGCCAGGACACTGATATATTCCATGAGGATTCACTGCTGTGAACTCCATCTCAGCAAAGTCTTCCAGATGGAAAATAAATTAGAAAGCTTCCTCCAGAGAAAATGAGCTAACAGGAAAGATTTGAGTCTCTTAGTTTAGGAGCTTGGCCTAGAGTTAGTTCCTCTTGGGGAAATTCAGTGAATGTGTTCTTAGCAATTCTAGGAAGTCTTGAGATCTTTCAAGACAAACATTATGGTCTTATGTAAATTCAAGTAAACTTTCTTTGGGAATATAGCCCAGGGAAGTAAATTTGCAAATAAGTTTTAAGAGTTCATTGCAACTTGACTCTTAAAAGGAAAAATACATGCATATTTACTCTTCCTTGACTTTAGATGAAATCTAACTGGGAATACAGAAGATGTGTAAAATAAAGTGAAGAAAAAACTGGAAATTATCTTCAAGTTTTAGGAGTACATAAAAGTAGCAACATCATGCAAGATGTTCTCAGAAACAACAAAAAGAAGGATATATTAGAATATTTACACCCTCCAAGCGGGATCCAGAGACATGGCCTAAATCAACAGTTACCCATGAACAAGGAACCCACAAGAATGTCATTCTAAATGAGTGATTCCTAAATGTGTCAATGCTAAATTCAAGCAATGACAGTCTTTTAGCAGGAGCATACCATTTCACCCAGTTTTACATTAGGCTGATAACAAACACTACTTTTTCATACATCCTCTCATGTGTTATCTGACTCAAACAGACTCACATTAGGAGCCCACAAACCAATTATCTCTATTTCCATTTGGCAAGGTAACAAAATGTCTTTATCCTCAGAAATAACTTAACAATGGCATCGACATTGATGACATTTTTTATATTGACTGCAGCATAAATTCAGCACACAATTAACAAGGCATAAACAGATTTAAAATGGTAAAAAAAAAACTTTCGATAAAAACATATTAAAGGAGAAAGATGGTGCAGATAATACTTTTCCATATTTCTATTGCTAAGTATAACTAAAAATCCTGGACATTGTATATAACACAAACATAAGAAGACTGAAAGCTGGAGAAAATAACGTAGACGGTCTAGGGACCTCAGGGCCCAGAAATCAACACAATGGTGAGTTCCCTGGTTTGTGTTGTTCTGTTTTTACCTCATATATCCCCAGACTTGGAACTGAAGAAGCCATTAAACCAGAAATGCCACCGAGCACAGGCAAACAAAAGCCTGCCCTCTCTAGCCAAATAATTAGGAAAAGGATAGCTTAGCAAGATAGAAAACTTTATAGACAACAGCCACTCTAACCCAGCCAAACAGCACAGAAAGAACTGTGACCCCACCCCCACGCATGCCAGCCAAGGCTGGGTGGAGTGCCTAGACCCCCAACATGGTCAGGTGATAATGAGGCACCACCATCCCCTGCTGGATTGTGAAAAATGAGGAAAATGAGGAAGTAGCTGGAACTTTCACCACTAATGGAAGGGAACCAGTCCCTCCCCAACAGGGTTGTTGTCAGTGGAAATCATATGCGGATCCTGGACTTCCACCTCCATCTGGCAATGATGAGGAGCCCCCACCTTCCAGCCCTTGGGTGTCAACAGAGGGCTACTGGGGAAACTGGACATTTATCCACACTTGAAAAGAATGAGATGGCATGCTTCCATCTCAGATGTAGTGTCAGAGGAAGCCAGTTAAAACAGAAGAGTTGAATAAAACTGAGGTACACATAATGTAACACTAAATTGTGTAACTTTTAACCAAAAATCACTCCTTGTACCAAGAATCGGGAAGATCACAAGCTTAACAATAAAAGACAATCAATAGATGCTAACACTGAGATGACAAGATGTTGGAATTATCTGACAAAGATGTGAAAACAGTCATGAGGGAAAAAAAAAAGGTCTTCAATAAGCAATTACCATTACACAATAATCAATAAACAAATGAGAAAAAAAAAGTAGAAAGCCTCAGCAAAGAAATAGAAAGTATCAGCAAAGAACTAAATGGAAATTATACAATTATACAACTGGAAAATACAATAACTGAAATAAAAAGCTTAGTGGAAGGACTCAACAGCAGAATTCAATGAACAAATGAAGCAGTGAAGGTGAAGACAGAACAATAGAAAGAACCCATTCTCAAGAACATAGGAAAGACAGACTGTGAAAAAGAAATGAACAGCACATTAGGGACCTGTGTGACATAAATATATCAATAATGTCAGAATATGTTATGTCATAAGAAAGGAGAGGAGAAAACAGAGTAGAGCTAAAAAGTACCTATACAAATAATACCTGAAAATGTCTCAAATTTAGCAAGAGACATAAACCTACAGATTCAATAAATTTAGTGAACACCAATAGGATACCACAGGGAAACCCACTGCATGACACACCATGAGAGAATTGGGGAAAATTAAACAAAAAAAAAATTTTGAAAGCAGTAAGAGAAAAAGGACACCTAAACTACAGGAAAAAAATCAATTTGAATGACAAAAAATTTCTCATTAGAAACCATAGATATCAGAAGGCAGTGACACAATATTGTTCAAGTGCTGAAGGAACAATTTAAATATTTACCCAGCAAAAATATTCTTCAGGAATAAAAGGGAAATCAAGACATTCTTAGATGGAAAGATCAACGAAGACGGTGGAGTAGAAAGACCCTGAGCTCACCTCCTCTCATTCTCACAACAAAATTACAACTATTTATAGAACAACCATCTACCAGAAAAGATTTTCTGCAACTAAAGATATAAAGAAGGAACCACAATGAGACGGTAGAAGAGGCAGAGTCATGATATAGTCAAGTCCCATACCCCCAAGTGGATGACCAATAATTGCAATTGCACAATCTTCCAAGAATGAATCAGGAAGAAATAGAAAATATGAACCAACCAATTACTAGTAATGAAACTAAATCAGTAATTTAAAAATACCCAAAAAACAAAAGGCAAGGACCTGATGGCTTCACACACTAAAAATTTACAGATGAGTTAAGACCTATCCTTCTCAAACTATTCAAAAAAATTGCAGAGGAAAGAACACTTCTGAACTCATTCTATGAGGCCAACCCATATACCAAGTATATATATCACAAAAAAAGAAAATTATAGGCCAATGAACATAGATGTAAAAATCCTCAATAAAATATTAGCAAACGGAATTCAAAAATATATTAAAAGGATAATACTCCATGATCAAGTGGGATGTATCCCAGGGATACAAGGATGGCTCAATATTTGCAAATCAAACAATGTGAAATATCACATTAACACAAGGAAGGATAAAAATCACATGGTTATCTCAATAGATGCAGAAAAGTTCACCATCCATTTATAATAAAAAGTATCAATAAAGTGGGTATAGAAGAAACATGCTTCAATATATTAAAGGTCATAAAAAACTTACAGCCAACATCATACTCAATAGTGAAAAGCTGAAAATATTTCCTCTAAGATCAGGAGCAAGACAAGGACAAGCACTCTTGCTACTTTTATTCAACACAGTATTAAAAGTCCTAGCCACAGTAATCAGACAATATATGAAAGGAATCTGAATTGGAAAGAAAGAAGTAAAACTGTCACTGTTTGCAGATGACATGATACTATACATATAAAATCCTCAAGATGCCACAAAAAACTACTAGAGCTCATCAATTTTGGTAAAGTTGCAGGAAACAAAATTAATATACAGAGATCTGTTTTATTTCCATACACTAACAATGAACTATCTGAAAGAGAAATTAAGGAAACCATCCCATTTACAATTGTATCAAACAGAGTAAAATACCTAGGAATACACCTACCTGAGGAGGTAAAAACCTATATTCAGAAAATTTTAAGACACTGATAAAAGAAATTGAAGACAACACAAAGAAGTGGAAAGATATACCATGCTCATGTATTGGAAGAATTAATACTGTTAAAATGACCATACTACCAAAGGCAATCTACAGATTCAATGCAATTCCTACCAAAAGACATGACATTTTTCACAGAACTAGAATAATTTTAAAATTTGTGTGGAAACACAAAAGACACAAATAGCCAAAACAATCTTGAGAGAGAACAGAGCTGGAGGTATCATGCTCTCTGACTTCAGACTATACTACAAAACTACAGTAATCAAAATAATATGGTACTGGCACAAAAACAGACACATACATCAATGGAACAGAATACAGAATCCAAAACTAAACCCACACATTTATGGTCAGGTAATCTACAACAAAGGAGGCAAGAATATACAATGGGGAAAAGATAGTTTCTTCAATACATGGTGCTGGGAAAACTAGGCAGCTACATGTAAAAGAATCAAATTAGAACATTCTTTCATACCATATATAAAAATACACTCAAAATGGATCAATGACCTAAAAGACAGACCAGAAACCATAAAACTCCTAGAAGAAAACACAGTGGAACACTGTCTGACATAAATCATAGCAGTATTTTTTGGATCTGTCTCCTAAGGCAAAGGAAACAGAAGCAAAAATAAACAAAGGAACCTAATTAAACTTAAAAGTTTTTGCACAGCAAAGGAAAACATTGGCAAAATGAAAAGACAACCTTTGGAATGAGAGAAAATATTTTCAAATGATACAACCAATAAGGGGTTAATAGTATAAGCAGTTCATACAGCTCAACATCAAACAAACAAATAATCCAATTTAAAAATGGGCAGAAGACCTGAGGAGACATTTTTCCTAAGCAGAAATACAGATGGCTAACAGGCACACAAAAAGATGCTCAACATCATTAATCATCAGGGAAATGCAAATCAAAACTGAAATAACACCTCACACCTGTCAGAATGGCTATCATCAAAAAGACCACAGATAACAAGTGTTGGCGAGGATGTGGATAAAAGGGAACCTTTGTACACTGTGGTAGGAATGTAACTTGGTGCAGCCATTGTGGAAAATAGTATGGAGGTTCCTCAAAAAACTAAAAATAGGACTACCATATGATGTAGCAATTCCACTCTTGGGTGTATATTCAAAGAAAGCAAAAACATTAATTTGAAAAGATATATGCACCCCAATGTTCATACTAGTATTATTTATTACATGATAGCCAAGAAGCAACCTAAGTGCTCATCAACAGACGAATGAATAAAGGAGATGTGGTAAACACATACACAAACACACACACACAATGGAACACTACTCAGCCATAAAGAAGAATGAAATTTTCCATTTGCAGCAACATGGATGGACTTGGACAGTGTCAGACTTAGAGAAATAAGTCAGACACAGAAAGACAAATACTGTATGCTATCACTTATCTATGGAATCTAAAAAGATAAAACAAATTAGTGAATATAACAAAAAGGAAACAGAATCACAGATACAGAGAACAAGCTAATTGATAACTAGTTTGGGGCAAGATAAGGGTAAGGGATTAATAGGTACAAACTACAGTGTATAAAATAAATAAGCTACTAGGATATATTGTACAGCACAGGGAATATAGCCAATATTTTATAGTAACTATGAATGAAGTATAACTTTAAAAATTGTGAATCACTTTGTCATATACCTAAAATTTATATAATACTGTAAATCAACTATACTTCAATTTTAAAACAATCAATGCCTAAAGAGAAATAAAAGACATTCTCAGATGAAGGAAAAGTAAGAGATGTTGTTATCAATACACCTACACTGAAAAAATGGCTAAAGAAACTTTTCTAAACAGAAATGAAATTATAAAAAAGTGAACATGAAAAAGTGAAAGAACACAATGAGAAAAAATATTTAGTAAATACAATAGGCTTTTCTTCACTTCTTGTGTTTTCTATATTATGTTTCATCATAGAAGCAAAAAATATTACACTGTCTGATGTAGTTCTAAATATAGATTGATGAATCATCTAAAACAATTATATTATAAATGGGGGAGGGTAAATGGGAAAAAGGAAGGTAATGTTTCCATATGTCACTCAAAATGATAAAATGAGAACAACGTAAGCTTATAATTTTTATATATACATAGTATAATACCTAGAGCAATTACTAAAAAAGCTACATAAAAAGAAACACTAAAAAGGTCTATAGATACATAAAAATGGAATTCTACAAAAATGTTCAAGTAACCTACAGAAAGGTAGGAAAGCAGAAACAGAAACCAAAGAGAAAAAACAGAAAACAAAAATTAAATCACACAATAACCTCTAAATACCAATAATTACATTAAGTGTATATGGTCTAAATACCCAAATTAAAAGACAGATATTGAAAGAGCAAATTAAAAAATATTACCCAACTTTGCTGTCTACAAGAAACTCACTTCAAATACATATAGGCAGGTTGAAAGTAAGAAGGCAGAAAAAGGTATATCATGCACACATTAACTGAAGGAAAGCAGGAGTAAGCACATTAATACCATATTAAGTAGACCTCAAAGGAAAGAAAATTACCAGAGTCAAAGATGAACATTATGTAATGATAAAAGGGTCAAATCACCAAGAAGAGATAGTAATTTTTAATGTGTATAACCAAACAGAGCTACAAAATCTGCAAAGTAAAAACTGATGGCACTGAAGGGAGAAATATACAAATTCACAATTACAGTTAGAAACTCAACACATATCCCTCAACAACTTTGGGAAAAAATAGACATAAAATCTGCAGTAATACAGAACTCAACACCATCAACTAACAGAACCTAATCAACATTTAAAGAGTACTCCACATAACAACACTATACATATTTTCAAGGGCCCATGGAACATATAGCAAGATAGACTATATCCTGAGCACAAAACAAACCTACACAAATTTAAAACACTTGAAATCATGCAGAGTGTGTTCCCTGACTAGAGTGGAATCAAACTCGAAATAATAAAAAGATAACAGAAAAATCTCCAAACACTTGGTAAATAAACAACACACTTTTAATTAACCCACAGTCAAAGAGAAAGACTCAGGTAAATTTTTTAGATTACATTAAGATGAGGATAGAGTCTATGAAAATTTGTGGAACAAAGTTAAAGCAGTGCTGAGAGGAAAATTTATAGCACTAAATGCATACATTAGAAAAGAGAAAAAGTCTCAAATCAATAATCTAAGCTCTCATTTTAAGAACCTAGAAAAAAAAAGAGAAAAATAAACCCAAAGCAAGCAAATGGAAGGAAATAATAAATGTAAAAGTGGAAGTTTATGAAATAGAAAAGCAATTAGGGGAAAATCAATAGGGGGAAGAAATCAATAAAACAGAGTTGGTTCTTTGAAAAGATCAATTAAATTAATAAATATATTACAATAAAAACAGAAGACCCAAATTATTAATATCAGGGGTGACACAATGAATATCAGTTCAGATTATGCAAACAGCAAAAGAATAAGGGAATACTGTGAACAAAGGACCAGCTCCAAAAGCAAGAAAGCTTTGAAAAACCTCAAGGTCTTTTGTCATCCTTCTCTCTGCAAAGCTACCTCATCTTTTTCTCTCTGAAGGAGAAATCATTAAGGCCTGAGTTTTCTTATCCTCTGTTCCTGTAACCAAACATGACTCTCTTGATTCTAACTACAAATTCACGAGCAAGAGAATCCCACTCAATTTGGTTCAGGTGTTTATGCCTGGTCCAATCCACTAAGACCAGACAGGTGAGCCTCTAGTACCTACATAGCTGCAAGAGCCCACTTTGATGAATGACGGGCATCACTGGACTAGGTAGCATTCGGAGAGTCTGATACACCCTTACTTCTAAGAGGAGCAAAACATCTGTGATGTTAACTCTATTGCTCACCTCTTTTGAATGCTCTTCCTATCTTTGCAGATTATACCCATTCCTCAACTCTGCCCAGCCCCACCTCATCAGTAAATTCCCATCTGCATATGCAAGTCCTCATTGATCTCAGCTCCTTAAAATTCCCACAGCACCAATGCAATGCACCAGGTCATTTAGGATGTAATGATGCATCACCACATATGGTTCACTATTATTTTATATCTATTAGAGTCAGCTCAGAAATCATGCTTAATACTTCTAAATGCCCATCTGTAGTGGGTGCTTTCCTATGCACTCATTAGCACATGGTGCTCAATAAATTCTTATTTCGTGCATGATCACTGACAAATTTCTACAGTCTTTTCCAAAATGGGATCTAAGAAGCTGCATGTCTTTAAGGTAATACAAAAACATGGAATACATTGATCTAGATGAAAAGTAATACTTAAGAAACGAATTGGTCTTTTACATACTGAGGAATAAAAACAAAAATACCAGAAACTTAGAGTTATTTACCACAGTCATTGAATTATTTCTCACAGAATGTATGAATGGGAAAAAAAGGAACTTAGTTGCTTTATGGCAAGAGAATTAATGTGCAGGGTTGCTTAGGGAATGACTTGTGGTTGAATGGAAAGTCAGCTCTGAGGCTGAGGCTCAAAATTATGCAGGTAATAATAATAATAAATATTCATTTATTCCTTCTTTATTGACTGTGTGCTAGGTGCCAAGAAAAATACCAAGAAATAAAAGGTCCCACCTTCAAAGGACGCATAAGTCAGTGAAGGAGATGAGATGTATAAATAAGTTAAGAGATAAAACAATATAATATTATCTTGAAATGCTCCATCTCTGAAGTCTTCAATTCCATTACCCTAGCACCTACTTGATACAGGCACTATCCCAGGTGCTGGGGTTAGAACAGTGAATCAAATCACATGTTCCAGTACTTTTGTGACTGAGAATCAAACCATCCCCTCAGCTTCTCTTGTACGTTCTGACCTAACTCCACTAAAGAAAAAAATAAAAATAAAAAAGCACACAATAGGATGTATTGATGCAATTAGAAGTGCATGATCTTCTATCTCACCTAGTCTTTAAACTTGACTAATGAGCTCTTTGGGAATCTCCCTCTGTCTTTTAACCCAAATGTTTCCCCTTCTCCTCACATCATTTACCCCCTCAACCCCACCCTTGGCTAGTGGCCTTGCCTCTTTCTTCACTAAGAAAAGCAGGCCTATCTTGTGAGAATTTCCTCAGCTCCTGCTTCTTTCCCCTGCATTCATCATCCCTCCTGGTGTCTGGCTGTTCCCCTTGCAACACAAATCCCTACAGTGTATTTCATGTCTTGCCCACTCATGTCTCCCAAAAGATGCTGCCCTGTTTACTAATCATCATGTCTTTCTTGTGCCTTCAACCTCTAGAAGTCTTTCTCCTTTGCCTGGAAACATGCTTCGGTCTCTTTTACCTAGAAAAATAAAAATAAAATCCCTCTTCTGCTTTCTTCCTCTAGTTATTATTCCCTATTTTCCTTCCCTTAAAAACAGTCAATTAGGTGAACCCTCAATGATGAGAAACTTTAAAATGGCCAAGATCCTAAGAGGTCTTGTGAAAGAAAGACCACGAGGTCAGAAAAGCTGTTTGTGAAGATTCACTCTACATGGGTGTAATATTTATAGATGGTAGTATGATCATCTCGGTGATTTGTCTGCAGTTTTATGTTGCATTGTTTGTTGTAAGAAAACCCTTGGTGTTGTCCTCTGAGTGTTGGTAAGTTGTCTGTGCTCTATAAAGCCACGGGCAGCATTTCAGGCCCATTTGCCAAAGCTCGAAAGCCCACTATGAGGCGTATCTAGTGAGCCTGATGAAAGGCACAGCTCAAGGAAGCACAAAAGTTGGGGGAAAAAAGACTCATGCCTTTCAACACAGGATGAAGCTTAGGAGAGGCCTCTAGGCCAAAATGATGTATGTCTCCATTGAGTGAGCAGGGCAGAGCTGGCTGGCCCTGCACCCACTCCTTTCTCAACCTGCCCTCTCTTCAGAGAGGACAGCTTTCTCCTTGGGGGTTACCTTGCTTTGGGTTCCCAGCAAGCTCTGCTTCTACTCTCAACATCTGAGTATCATAATTCTCCAGCCTTTCAACGCCAGGAGAACATAGAAGGTGGAATTGTCTGCTGGAGAAACAACAGAATCCCCTCCACAAAAAATAAATAAATGAAAAATAAAAAAGAAGAAATCGGTATTTGATTTTGACAATATCTACAAGATCCAGAGAAGCAATGGCTATAAAAAGTTCTAACCCTTTTTTCCACCAACCGCAATACCATTTCCATTATTTCTCCAGGCTCCCATTCAGAATTCAAAGCAATTTATCTGAAGTTCAGACACTGTCACTGTGATTTAGTTTCAGTTTAATGGCAACTGCAGGTCTCTAATAAGTATGCTCCTTTCATTGATTTTGTTCCCCTTCAGCTGCTGCTGTAAATGTAATTGAAATTTTTTTTTGTCTTTTTCTCCTGACCTAACTTTCTTTTTAACTGACAAGAGAGCAATCAGTGCTGTGTCCTATGAGTTTCATATACTCCATTAATAAGAAATAGTTTCTTCTGGAAACAGAATTTCCCTAACATTTCCCTTTAACAAATTACATGTTAAAAAAGCCCAAGCGTCCCCACCACCGCTGCCACCTCCCTACCCCATTACATTTATTTTAGAGCACCAGTTAATTTCAGGAGTTAGAGTAGAGGGTCCTCTTAAATTTGGGGGTCGTAACATGAAATACATTTAGTAGGCTGACTTTTAGGCAGTATTTCTCATTTGTTTAAGTCATTTTTCAGGGCTGAGATTTTTCTCGGTTGATGGACTAATACATTCACATAAGACTGGCCTGCTTCCTATCCAGAAGTTAATTGGAGACCTCAGAAGTGAAAGGAACCAAATACAGTTCTCAGGCAAACACAAGCACTTCCCAAGGAGAAGAGTAGTTATCCTTGACACATGGAGACTGACAGTCTTGTCTGTCATAAGCCAAAACCCAGATAGCTCCTGTCTCTCATGCATAATCTTTAGAAACATAGACTAAAAGTGACAGATTGAAGGGCCAGCCACATCTCACTCATTTCCTTTTTTTTTTTCCTGAACTTTCCACCCTGATTTTAAATGCCATTTTCAATATACGCTATATTCTCATATGCATTTGGTTATTTTTTGGATATGCTCTACTTATCTACTTCAGTTTAATTCTGTACTTTTAGAATATATTTTAGAATCTGATAGATTAAATTTTCTCCATTTTTCTTATTTAAAAATATTTGAGGTTTAATTACATGAGTCCTCCAAACAAATTTTGTAAAAATGTTATAAAATGCTGTAAAACTTCCCCTTAGTATTTTTAAAATAAAAACAGTGAATTCTTCTATAAAAACAATCTGCCATTTATTTAGGAATTTATTTATATCATGTAACAGTTTTTAATACTGTATTTCATCAGATCTAGCACATCAGTAGTAAGACACCATTTACAATTCAGAGAGAGAAATCACTGCTAATTATAATAAGATACTATAAATCATTATGTATACTTTAATTTTAAAGATGATATAATTTGAAAATAAGTGCACTGTAAAAATCAATAAAATATGATAACCCTTACCTTCATGGAATTCTAATTTCAAAAGACTATTTTTGATGCCTAAACTTCCCATCAGTAAGTTTGTTACGTGTTTAGTGCCTTGTTTTATTTAGATTGGACTATTAGTGAACCTGAATTGAAGAACCATAGATACAGAGACATGCACAAATTTTGACTGCACAGCTCAGTGGATTCTCACAAACTCAACACACCCATAATATCAAGCACCCACACCAAAGATCAGAACATTAGCAGCACCCCAGAAACTCCTTTTGTGCCTCCTCCTAGCTGCTATTCCCTTCCCAGAGGAAATTCTTATGCCGACTTGCAACCAGCATAGATTAGTTTTGCCAGTTTTTGACCTTTGTATAAATGGAACTGTAGAGCATGTACAATTATACACTGTGGACTCTTTGGTGTCTGGCTTTGTTTGCTCACCATCCCACTGTGAGATTCACTACTTTTGTTGCAGATAGTTACAGAGCTTCATTCTATTTGCTGTGTGGTATTCCACTGCATAAGCATAACACATTTATCCATTCCAGTATTTCTGGGCATGTGGGTAATTTCCAGTTTCACATATTTCATTTTCACCGTAAGTACCAGCTTTCCTTGAAAATGATTATTCTAGAAATAAACCAATGATCACCTCATGGTGTGTTTAGGAAATGAAACACGCAAAAATATTTTAACAAAGATGAATTAATTTCATTCTGAAGCTTCTCCTGATATATAGAAATGATGATATTTTTTAAACATGTGTATTTTCCAAGATGAAGAAGACAACACAAGCAAAGCCATGGATTAGTCTGGGGTTAAAGCCACAAATTGAAGAGGCTTTGTTTCTAAAATACTGCATGAAATCAGATGATTTCTCAGTTTAGAAACCAAGTGCTACCGCCTTTGATTGTTTTATCTCTGCTTAGTTTATCTTCTTTATCTTTTCCTCATTGTCTCCTTTACTTTCCCAATAATACTGTCACCTGGAAAGTGTTCTCAAACTGTTTAATCCAGTGATGAAACGTTCCCATAATTCAAAAATCTCTACCTGAAAAGATCTGGTTTGATAGATTGAGAAATAGCAATGATCACATTTTAATATTAACATTCAAGATTATTTCAAATTTCACAAAAATGAAGAATAAACCACTGAAGAAATGTTTACCCAAATGATAAAACTAAAGTAGGAAATCAGTGTAAATGTTACTTTACTAAATTCTCCAATTTGCAGAAATACCTGAGGGTCTATATTGATTTCTTAAAGGTTATTTTTCTGATTAGGGACTCATATGACAGTATTTCTAAATAAATAGGAAATGTAAGAGAAGGTGAATTCTTCAAAAGTCATCCTCCAGATATGATCTCCATCTTATTCTATTCTCACTGTGTCCTCCTGGAAGATAAGGGCCACACCCCGCCTTCAGGCCCTCAGTCATAGGTGCTTAGGGGAGCACGAAGGAGGCCACGTGGGGCTATGGAGCAAGCACAGGCTTTAGAGTCAGCAGGCACCAGTGTGGACAAGTGACCTACCTCTCTAAGTTTCAGTTTTCTCATCCAGAAAATGGGGATAATCATCCCTACCTCATAGGACTATGGTGAGGAATAAATGGGAAATGGAAATGGAAATGGTAAGCATCATAGCTGTGTACACGGTTTCCATTTCCTTTAGCCAATGATAGGTAAATTCTTCCACCTCTCATTTGATTGGTAGATGTGAAACACTTTATCAGCATAACCCTTCCATCAAATGAAATTTTACACGCAACTATAGACAATTAAACTAGTTAAAAGCAGAGTCTAGTCTGAGGTCTGTACCTAGATGGTTCCTCCATAGGTCATAGGAAAAAAAGAAATCCAACTCTTTTGCCACGAATGGAAGAGCAAGATGCTCTTCCTTCACAACAGAAAGACTGCGAGTCTTGTTTTTAACAAAATTCTTTTGAGGAAGAAATCTCACAGGCTCACTTGTTAGCTGAATTCCAGTATCTGCTACCCATTACAGGCAAGAACTGCATCTTAAAGTTGCATCCAAATTAGTGTTAGTATTGAAAAGCCGCCCCTTTCCTCTCCGTTTGAAGGGAAGTAGAAAACAGTTATTCACTGGCACATGTATATTATTTATTGCAGGTTTGTTTTGTTCCCTATCACCTTTAAACTCTTCTCATGAGATTCAATAATCAGAGTGCCTTTAGACTGTCTTTAAAGATCAATTTAGTCAACCCTTCATCATTTTCATCACTTTTCTTTGAGACATTTCAACTCTCCATGTCTCAATTTATATTCTTTAACTTGGAAGAAATACTCCTCTCCAAAGAGAGAAACCCTGCTATAAAAAACACAGCAGCCAAACATCTACAGCCCATACTGAAGTCGATGTGGGAGTGGAGGAGGGGATGATACCTAATAAGACAGAGAGAGATGCGATCTAAAATCTGTCCCTAGACACAAACACTTTATTTGTTAGCCTTGGCAGCCCATTTGTACTATGTCACACCAATAAAGTTATAAACATTGAAGCTGAAATTAATCTATTTCCTCTCAGCTCTGAGTCTGTTCCTTTCTAATCTTGTATAAATGGTACTTTGATTCAGATCTCCTGTTATTCACATTGTCAGTAACCTAGAAAACACACTGCTTAGAACAAATATGTTACAAACAGTTCTGCAGGGTCAAACTGAGCCAATCACTAAAGTTGAGATTAATTAAAAGTGGAAAGAGACTGCATGTATTGAGTACCTCCTGTGTTTCAGGCCCTAGTTTAGACTTGTAATCTTATTTAAAACACACACACACACACACACACACACACACACACACACACACGAGCTCCATTTTGAAAATAAGTAAACTGTGCTCAGAATTGTAATGTTATGTCCCCTATGTCACAAAGCTATTAATAGGTTTAACTAGAAAACAAATTACAAGTTAGACTGACTCTAAAGTCCATGATTTGGAATGGGGCAGGAACTAAAAGAATGAAATTGTACTCATATTTAAGAATAATTTCCAAATATTTTTCTTTCCAGACCTCTCCAAGGGCTACCCCAACTGTAATAATTACGTCCCATGTTCCTACAATGCAGTGTCCTCTTCGCAGCAGCATGATGAAATGCAAAGTGTCATGTATGTGTGGGACTCCCCTAGCCCCACCCCTGACAACCAGTCCTGAAAGCCACAGCATTCCCCTGGCATGCTGTACAAGGAAGCTCTGTTTTCAGAACAAAAGTCCCTGCGGTAAGCTGATAACTGCTGTCAGCAGGCAAGTAAGAGTTTTAAACAGCCCCCTGTCCTGATGCCCTGGCAACCCCATGCCACCCGCAGTCAGCCTAGGGAAAGCCACTCCCCATATTATAAGAGATGAGGTTCCATGGATGGCTCTGCTTTTCCCCTCATCATGGGCCTGATGAATACATCCCAGAGACCCAGTCAATAGCTATCATTCACTTAATGTGGCTTCTGTCTTGGTAATCTCATGTAATCAGATTTTATACCTATGATATTAATAAAATGCCAAGTATCATAAAGGGGGTGCAGTGAAGCAATATTCTTCTTAATTCAAAAGCATTGCTATACATCTGTGCTTTACAATTATTTGTCTAAAAACAAATTGACTCATCAGTTAATTTCCTGCACTACTAAAGTAGTACATAAATTAAATTAGAATCTCAATGATTAAGGAATAATGACATCAGTGGTATGGGTTTTACCATTCTGTTGACTCAAAACAGGTCTTTTCCTTGGGAAATAGCAGTAGATAAAATGATGACTAAGACAAAAATAATAGCAAGTAATGCATAAGGTCAGAGACCAAGTGACTTTTAGCCCCATTATTAGCATTTCCTGGCTACTAGTTTGATTTTGAGCTTGTTAATATAGACGTGAGAGGGCACAAGAGTACACCAAGTCTATTTAAACTATAGCTCCTCAGAGAAATGAAAATCAAAACTACAATGAGGTATCACCTCACACAGGTCAGAATGTCCATCATCAAAAAATCTACAAACAATAAATGCTGGAGAGGGTGTGGAGAAAAAGGAACCCTCCTGCACTGTTGGTAGCAAT
The DNA here is from genome assembly GCF_949752795.1 of Hyperoodon ampullatus. NCBI lineage: Eukaryota > Metazoa > Chordata > Mammalia > Artiodactyla > Ziphiidae > Hyperoodon > Hyperoodon ampullatus. The sequence goes on along the minus strand of NC_136917.1, from coordinate 78,727,678 downwards.
GTAAATTGATTCAACCACTATGGAGAACAGTATGGAGGTTCCTTAAAAAACTGAAAATAGAACTACCATATGACACAGCAATCCCACTACTGGGCATAACTGAAAAAGAGAAAACCTGAGAAAACCATAATTCGAAAAGAGTCATGTACCACAATGTTCACTGCAGCACTATTTACAATACCCACAACATGGAAGCAACCTAAGTGTCCATTGACAGATGAATGGATAAAGAAGATGCGGCACATATATACAATGGAATATTATTCAGCCATAAAAAGAAACAAAATTGATTTATTTGTAGTGAGGAAGATGGACCTAGAGTCTGTCATACAGAGTGAAGTAAGTCAGAAAGAGAAAAATAAAAACCATATGCTAACACATATATATGGAATCTAAAAAAAAAAAAAAAAAGGTTCTGAAGAACCTAGGGGCAGGACAGGAATAAAGACACAGACATAGAGAATGGACTTGAGGACACGGAGAGGGGGAAGGGTAATCTGGGACTAAGAAGTGAGAGGGTAGCAGTGACATATATACACTACCAAATGTAAAATAGATAGCTAGTGGGAAGCAGCTGCATCACACAGGGAGATCAGCTCAGTGCTTTGTGACCACCTAGAGGGGTGGGAGGGAGATGCAAGAGGGAGGGGATATGGGGATATACGTATACATATAGCTGATTCACTTTGTTATACAGCAGAAACTAACACAACATTGTAAAGCAATTATACTCCAATAAAGATGTTAAAAAAATAATAAACCAAAAAAATAAAATAAAATATAGCTCCTCAAGCCTAAATGGCCCTTCACCAGGAAATAGACAAAAAGCAATTAAGTTGTATATTCTGACAACTTCAGCTGGTGCTTTTCACAAGGGAAGCTGATAGAGTTTACTTTCGCAATGCTTTTTTTAAATCAAAGTCGCTGTGGTCTGAGTATTTGTGTCCCCCCAAAATTCTTATGTTGAAATTCAAACTCCTAATATGATGTTATTAGGCAGTGGGGTCTTTGGGAGGCACTTAAGCATGAGGGTGGAGCCCCCATGAATGAGATTAGTGCCTTTAAGAGACCCCACGGAGCTCCCAAGCCCCTTCCACCTCATGAGGATGCAAGGAGAAGTCAGCTACTCTGCAGAGGGCTCCCATCTGACCATGCTGGCATCCTGATCTGGGACTTCCAGCCTCCAGAACTATAAGATATAAATTTCTATTGTTTACATACTATCCATTCTATGGCATTTGGTTACAGCAGCCTCAGATAAAGTAAAAGTCACTGATTTAAACTATCTTAGATTGAGCTGAAAGAGAAGGCACAGGGTAAGGTTAAGTTTTCAGTGGTAGCACATGCTTAACTTTAAATGGGCAAAATAGCCTTTACCTTAACAAGACGTTGTAAAGGCATCTCGAGAAGCAATAGTGGCAGTGTTACAAACAGTGAAAATAAGGCGTTAAATTAAACAATGTGTCTTGGACAAGAAAATCCCCAAGAGTAAAGTGTTACTGAGGGCCCAGAACAGAGAGATGTTCAGGCAGCCCAGAGGCTTCACACACTCCCCCAGGACTGAGCAGGAGTGCTGCAGGAGAACACTGGAAATGTGAGGACAGGATCTCACAAGAAAAGGAGAACAATTTTCTTCCCAAATGAACTTGATGAACTGACTCAATAATCTCAAAAAAAAAAAACATCACTAATAGCTATCATTTATGTGGCTCTTTGCAAGTGAACACACACATACACACACCCCCTCCTCACTGTGAAGTTAGTATAATTACCATCTCCATTTAACAGATGAGGAACCCAACTGGTGGTTAATTCATTTGCCCAAGGTAACCCAGTTAGAAAGAAATGGAATTATTGGCTTAGGCCCTGGTCCTCTGACACAAAATACCATGTGTTATCCTTTACAGCACATTATTCTTAATTAGCAATTCTTTGTGTGGCAGAGATCAGAGAAAAAAAGATGTTTGCTTTTTCTGCCTCTTCCCCTGCTAAGGGGTAAGATTTCTTCTGCTGGACCAGATCCAAGATGTTTAAATTCCAGAAATGGGGGGGAAGGTAAAGGAAACCTTAAGATTCACTGAGGCTAAGGTAATCTTCACAATAAAAAGCTGAGGTGGGTGTAACTGAAAGGGAGATCGAGGAGTTCAACTGTAGGTGGAAAGTAGAAAGGCAACAGAGAATCTTCTCTCTAAGATAACCAGGACTTTAATAATGTTTGGAATTAAGAGAAACATCTTTAGGAATTTTAAGAAGCTGTGCTGAGCATTAATGTACTAACCTAGTTTGTTGTTGTTGTTGCTGCTACAGTTTTAAACAGGTTGGTTGGTTAGATAGATAGATAGATAGGTAGATAGATAGATAGGTAAGTAGATAGATAGATAGATACACATATTTCGTCTTTCCTTACTAGAACTGCTGTTACCTGGCTTCATGCTAAGAACATATGAATTCTAGGTTTATATGGGATTCATCTGTGTAATGATTACTGTTGCAGTCTAGTAGTTATGGTAACATGTAAAAGTCAATTCTGGACAATTTTACATATACATAGTTAAAGTTGTGCTATATAGTGAACGAAACTCTCCAGTCTTTTCTTCACTGACACTCTACCCTCAGTCAAAATGGATGACTTTCCCTCCTTGAATGCTCTTTTCTGGCTTTATATCTTTGCCCCCACACCCCTTCAGGAAAGGCTTGCTGTGCTTTTCCAGACAGGCATCATGCGTCTTATCCTATAGATTTCTTTGAAGAACTCCCTCATTCATTCATTCATGTGTTCATTTTATAGAAATTCATTGCTTTATGGGGGTTGCACAAAGTAAGAGATGAGGGATATAAATAGAGTTTATTACCTATTTAGAGAGATATTATAAGGAATTGAAGGGTAGGGAAAAGCCAAATCCATTTTCAAAGTAACCTACTTTAGAGTAGAAATCTGAAGACCCTTTGGATATGTGAACCTTCTTTAGGTGTTTTGATCACTTCCACTGAGTACAAGGCAGTTGGAAAGATGATGCAAAGGCTCATTAGCTGATTGTCAAAGCAAAATCATTCCTGGCTTCAGCCCCTTGGAAATCAAGCAGGGGAACTGGGAAGATTGCCCAGCAGGCTGCTGGGAGATGTTTCTACCGTGAGACCGTGCAATGGAATTTAACATTACAAAATTAATTGTAGTCCTGAGTCTCCTCCTAACCTTGGACATCGAAAGAATTGGTCTTATCAACGACTTGAGTGAGTCGAGTTCCTAATAATTCTCAAGTAATTGAATGATGTATCCTAAGTACTTACTTTACATCAGGCCAAGAGTTGAGTTACTCAAGGTAGTGGTTTGAAAAGGTGACTCTGACAAAGAAAAGTGTGAACAGTGTAATCACCCACCACGACAACAGCAAGATGCTCTCTTTTTCCCTTATGAGTTCAACAAAAACTTGCCCAGTGTCATGCCATCCTCTGGGCTTCATTTTCTTTGGGTCTAGTACAATACATTAGACTCTATGGATTTTTAAGTTACAGACAAAGGTAATAATATCCTTCTTATGATGCTCTGAACATGGAGCCACCTATTTGATCTCAGAAGGAAGGGGAATCAAACAGTTGAAATCCACACAAAATGATATGCGCCGGAGTACTCTAAAAATGAACCAAGGGCTTCCCTGGTGGCGCAGCGGTTGAGAGTCCGCCTGCCGATGCAGGGGACGCGGGTTCGTGCCCCGCTACGGGAGGATCCCACATGCCACGGAGCGGCTAGGCCCGTGAGCTGTGGCCGCTGAGCCTGCGCATCCGGAGCCTGTGCTCCGCAACGGGAGAGGGCACAGCAGTGAGGGGCCTGCGCGTTGCAAAAAAAAAAAATAAAAATAAAAAATAAAAATGAACCAATACACTAGTGATATGGGCACAGAATCTGGAAATTTCTAATAATGAATAAGCACTCTGGTGAAGGAAAACCAAGACTTTATGTATACTACTTGTTCCAGGAAAAATATGAATCTTGGACAAATTTGGATTTAAGACTGTTTTTAACATGGTTACCTATCTTCATTTCAATTAAAATATGGCTGCTATTGCTATTTTACTGGTATATTAGTTTAAAGTGATTGTTTAATTTAGAAAAGATGCAGACACATTACAGGTGTTATTTTTCTTGTTACCCATGTGCTCTGTTTAATTCTGTATTAAACTGTTTGCCTGGTGTCTAATATCTGTTCTCTACCCCTCAAGCTCTGGGCTCTTAGCAAAACTGACGTATGTGAAGATCAGTGTCTTCCCTTTTCTCTGCCCACCCTCTAAAAGGCTGAAAGCTAGTCCATTCAAAAGAGGAAAGGCAAGTAAAAGGCAAAGAAATGCATCGACTAAATTTTTAGCCCTTAAGGTTTAAACGAGAATTATAGTTTCCACCAGCAAATGTCCTCTGTAACTAGGAACCCAGACATTTGAAAAAGTAGAATAAAATATGACCACATAAAAATGTCCCTATTTAAATCTGTTATAAGTAATCTGGAATTATTTGGGTCTGTAATTTTTTGCTTCTGTGTGCATGGGGAAAGACAAAAAAAGTAATATTTCAAAAAATCAACAGTATTATTTCTGCATGGTAGGGTAATGTGATACACCTGCATATTTGCAAGGGGTATGTGTAATTTTTAAATCGGGGGGAAAAAGCTACAGTAAGCCTTTTTTTAAAAAAAGAACATATTGTACTTCTATAAAAGATACAGATTTTGTTTTCTGTGCAGCAGCTCCAATGAAGAACTAACATTTTACTTGATTCCAAAAGTGTATATTCCTTTTGAATTTAATAACTAGCATTTATGACAAGATCTACTTGAACAAGAGAAAAACAGCTCAATTTTGCCTTTGAGAAACAAAGTAGGTTTTCTCCACAGACGAAGTGAGTGTAATAAAAGCCAAATGTTTTAACAGATGAGTAGAGTGTTCATGATAAAAAAAACTAGAAAAACAAGAACCCAAAGTTATCTTTTAAGTAAGTAGTTTCAGAATCATATGGTGTATGTAACAGACAGTTAAAGAGATTTTACTCGAGTATAACCTAGTTCATGCAATGAATCTTTTCCAATGAAAATAAACTTTGCCTAAGATCACAGATATGACATATTTAATTATTTTCTGGCTACTCAATAATGCAATGATCATCTCTGATCGTTGCAATGATAATATAGATAAATGCCCAATAAAATGATGCCACAGTAGTTTAAATTTCAGAGGGTCTTCAGAGCTTTAAATCAAGCCTAATGTTCTTTGAAGATGAAATTATTCCAGTTAGCCTTGGTCCCCACAGGTCTCCAAATTCATCACAAGGAAAACACAACTTCAATAAATTTCAAGAAATATTTACTTTTCTAATTGCCAACATGTTTCAAACTTTCTAACTTGGAGACACAAAGTCCGAAGAACAATTTTGCTGGCCTTAGTTATGTCAATGGGATTCACATCAGTGGTATCAAAGCATTTATTTCATGTTTCTTACCAGACTTGTAGCACAATGAATATCTACTCTGGTTAGTACAGATAAAATTTTTAAACTGAAATTGTCATATAAAACAAGTCTAAGACAAGAATGCCCCTAAAGCCATCCCCTTTGTGGGTTCCTAATTCCAAAGGCAAAAGTTACATTTACATAAGATCTGATTAGAAAAAATTAGGAAATGAAAAAGCTAACAGTTCCTTCTGTCACATGTTGAGCACAATCTCAGTGAAGGCTTGTGGGATCACACGATTAGGTTCCAGGAGTATCACATGTGGGAGAAGGTTGGTAGGGGAAGAAGTTGGGGCACAACAGTAACAACAACAGCTCAGAAAACTTAAATATTAGGCATTTTATATGGATTATCTTATTTAACACTCCCAACAGCTTTATGAAGTAAATGCCATTTTTTATTACTGCACCTTTTTTTTTTGGCCACAAGGCATGCGGGACCTTAGTTCCCTGACTAGTGACTGGACCTCTGCCTCCTGCAGTGGAAGCTCGGAGTCCTAACCACTGGATCTCCAGGGAATTCCCTATTATTGCATCTTTATGGATGAAGAATCTGAAGCAGAGAAATAAGAGTGATGAGATCAGGTCAGGTGATACAGTTAGCAAATCTGTCTAACGTCGAAGTCAAAGCTCTTAATTTACCAACCCACCTTTCAAGATACTTTACACAGTGCCATTATTTTTCTGTTAAAAAAAAAAAAAAAACATTAGAGATCATGTTGTCCTAGGGCACTGACATACATGTCTATGAAACTTGAATCTCCCTCTCAGATCTCTAGTCCCTGCCCCAGTGCCTAGCAGAACGGAGAAAGGAATTATGGTTTAATTTATATCAAATTTACACTATCAGGTGCAAAGAGATGGAGAAATAACTTCGTCTATGACCCCAGGTAGCTCCCAGAACATCTGGAACCAGTCCAAAATACTTAGCATTGTCATGGATCTTGCACAATCTACCTGTTTTATAGATTAGGAAACAGAGGGTAAGTGCCTCACTCAACGTCACACAGGTAGTTCATCATATTACTAGGATCCACACTCGCATCTCCTTCCTCGCACGCCATTGTCTCTCCACTATCTGCTTTCATCTCCCTTCCATTCCAAAGTTCAGGAGTTGCAAGCTCCATCTGGCTGTACCGTACATTCTTTGATCCACATGTTTATAAACAGTAACCCAATATTTTAAAAGATACTTCACATAACAATATATATCTCTAGCTTCTCCTGTAAAGGAAGAGGAGGAGGAGAAGGAGGAAATCTGGCAACTGGATCAAGCGTTTCTGTGTGGCAACAATGTGCAGGACAATAGGTATGAAGACTGTAATTCACAGCAGTGGTGTCACTCAGCTACTGCCCCTGAAGTGTTTGATCCTCCCCTGTTAGTCCCGTGGGTAGCATTTTTATTGGACGTGAACCTATGAATATTGTGGTAGTCATTCATACGTTCCATCAAATTTTTCCAGTTTGCTTCCCAGGGACATTGCAGCACTGTATTTCTCTCTACGCTATGGAGGTTAAATATGGCCATGAATTCACCTTCGCCAAGGAAATGTGAGCATAGGTGACATGGGGCACTCCTGGGAAGAAATTTTAATGCCAGGATGTGACTCCCTGCTCCTTTTTCCCTTTGCTACAGTGAAGAACTATTTGCTCTAGGAGCCTAGATCCAGGAGTAAGGATGATGCAAAGCAAAGCCCATAGTGAGCCTCAGCAGATATTGAACATGAGAGAGAAATAACCCTGTTGTCTTAAACTACTGAGATTTGGGAGCCATCTGTTACCACATATAATCTAGCCTGTCTGGATTATCACCACCACGTTAAGAGTGGCAGATAATGTCACTTTTACAAAGCTAACTTTATGGTTCAGGACAAATGGCCTTTTTCTTTCAAGACAAAAAAGAAGAGGAAGAGGAAGAAAAAAAGAAGAAGGGAAGGAGGAAAAGGAGGAGGGCATAGAAGACGAAAGGCAGTGGCTATTGGTGACACTGCAGGATGCTTATCACAGAATTCTTCCAAGTTTTATTTGCAACTGTTACTGGAATCTTCATGGAGAGTATAGCAAAACACAACCTAAGCTTACCCGTCCCAGTATGAGCTGTCATCAAACAAGTCTTAGAATATTAGACTAAGAGAAACAATGGAGTCCACCCTCTTACTTTACAGAGGTAAAGAGCGAGGTCAGAAAATTTTCAATGCTGTCAAATAGAACTTTCTACAAAGATGGAAATGTTACTCTGCATTGCTCAATATAGTAGCCACAGGTAACTAATCGACTAATGAACATTTGTGGATAATGCAACAGAAAAACTGATTTTTAATTTTAAATTTATATTGATTAAAATACCATAAATATTCACATGTGAATAATGTCTACTGTTTTAGACAATACAAGCTTACACAGTTTTTCAAAGGAATAAAACTAGTCAGTACCAAGGTCAAGATTCAAAATCAGTTCCCTAAATCTCAGTTTAGAGGACTTTCCAAACTCCTTAAATATATGGATCAAATTGGCCCTCATCCTAATACACATAGAAAAAGTCACATCTGTTTTCCTGTTACTACTCCTTCATACATGAAGTCTCCTAGAGTTTTACACTAGCATCCAAAAGTAGCTTACTACTCTGACATTTTCTCTGCAGTCATTAGAGCACACAGCTCTAAGTATGTCTGCTCCTGACTATGTGGGAAATGATCTTTTTTTTTTTTTTTTTTTTTTTTTTTTGTGGTACGCGGGCCTCTCACTGTTGTGGCCTCTCCCGTTGCGGAGCACAGGCTCCGGATGCGCAGGCTCAGCAGCCATGGCTCACGGGCCCAGCCGCTCCGCGGCATATGGGATCCTCCCAGACCGGGGCACGAACCCGTATCCCCTGCATCGGCAGGCGGACTCTCAACCACTGCGCCACCAGGGAGGCCCCGGAAATTATCTTTAAACAATGACTTTCTTTATCCCACTGTAAGCCTCAGGTATAAACTTGGTGGGTGGCTTGTGTCAGTTAACACCATTTCAGGAATTCTCTAAAATGCCTATGTACCTACCCTCCCTTTGTATCAATACAGTTTCTAAATATTCTTTTCATCTTCTCACTGTAGCTGGCAAACTTTAGTAAAATGATAAGATACAAAATATTTAAAGTACTCTATATAAAAAATAATAAATAGATTTAAATTTATACCAGTGTATTAAAGAGTGACCACTGGTTTGTTCTTGTGATCTGACACTGATAAGAGATAGAATGTGATCCCAGGGTTACCATTAGTAGCAGAATTTACTCACAACTGAGCACTTACCATGCACACAATCTCTCTACATATATTTAGTTGCAATGTCCCTAAGAGGTAGATTCTGTTTTTATTTCTGTTTTATACACTTTCAAGATCACATATCCAGTAAATGATAAAGCTGCATTCAAAATCAGGCAGTGAGTCTACGCTGTAATTTCCTGGGTGAAATAGATAAGGTGAAATAGGTAATGTAAAAATTGTAAAAGACTAAGAACCAGAAGAATGGATTTCTGTCCTTGGTCTTTCATGAATTTGCTTCACAAAACTGAGCAAGAACTCAACTCTTCCAAGTTCATTTCTAATAAAAATTTCTTAAAAGTTGTTCTAGGTGTTCTCTAAGCTGGCTGGAATACTAAAGACAATGGATTTCAGATTTCAGTCCAAGCTAAGGTCTTCTTTAGACCTTAGGCATGTTTCTTAAGGTGCATATCTTGGTTTGTAATGTTATCTGTAAAACAGTACTAATATTGCTATTTTATAGAACTGTTGTAAGAATTAAATGAAATAAGCCACTAAAGTACCTGGCATGGTGCCTACCACCATAAAAGCCTAGAAATTATAGTTTTCCTTCTGTCTTTCAGCAATAACATCCCAATATTCTAAGTGAAGCTGTCTACATAAACCATCTCTTACCTTTCAACAAACACTAATTAACTGGAAACACTATGTGTGATCATTTATCATCAAGCCATGGAATACAATGGCTAGCCATTACCTGTGTTGTTTTTTTTTTTTGCGGTACGCGGGCCTCTCACTGTTGTGGCCTCTCCTGTCGCGGAGCACGGGCTCCAGACGCGCAGGCTCAGCGGCCATGGCTCACGGGCCCAGCCGCTCCGCAGCATGTGGGATCTTCCCGGACCGGGGCACGAACCCGCGTCCCCTGCATCGGCAGGCGGACTCTCAACCACTGCGCCACCAGGGAAGCCCCTATCTGTGCTTTTGATGTAACAAAAGTTATACCACATCAATGCACAAATCTTAAGGTATATCCTTTATCTAAAAAGGAAAGAAAACTATTTGCTGAATAACAATAAGGTCTTAATAAACGAGGAGTGTAACACCTGTCAAGTAGAATAGCAATGAAACAAATCAATAAAGTAGATCATCATATGAAAAATGGGTATCATAAATTACCTATTATTTCCAAACATTAAAAGATTTAGGGGCTATGCTATGACTAAGAAATTAAAGAAAGTAGGAAGTGATGTCAGCATCATGGTGGCTTAAGGTGGCTTAAGACATTCCCTTTGTCTCCCCTTCAATCTGAAACCAGTGAAACATCCATAGCTCAGCAGAGCTTCCTCTGCCCAGCACACCAGAATGCCAAGAGCTCTGCACATCTCTGCATCTAAGGGTAGATGGACTGGAACACGTAGAGGAGGTATAACTGGGGGAGCAGCAGAGGTGGTGCCTGTAATCCTAGCCCCCTGACAGTAACATATTGATTGATTCATGAATGTTGAACCATCCTTGTGATCCCAGAAAACCAACTTGATCATGGTGTATGATCCTTTTTATATATTGCTGGATTTGGTTTGCTAACATTTCTGTTGAGGATTTTTGCATCAATAACATCAGATATTGGCCTATAATTTTTTTTGTTTTTGTTTTTGTTTTTTTTGCGAATTTGTCTTTGTCTGGTTTTAGTATCAAGGTAATGGTGGCCTGGCAGAATGAATTTGGGAGTGTCCCATCCTCTTCAATTTTTTGGAATAGTTTGAAAAGCATAGGTATTAGCTCTTCTTTATATGTTTGGTAGAATTCCCCAGGCCATTTAGTCCTGGGCTTTTGTTTGCTGGGAGTGTTTTTTTTAAGTACAAATTCAATTTCACTTCTAGTGAGGGCTGTAACCCCACCCCTCCAGCTTCCGAGGAGCCAATGAGTGACCCCAATTCCCCTCCCAACCTCCCACTCCCCCAGTGGTGGGGCAGCCCAAGACCCAGGCAACCCCAGATGTAGGTGTCCACCATCTCAGCAACAGTAGTGACACCTGCAGCATCAAGTCACCAGCAATCCCAGAGGAACAAACAGCAACAACAGGTGCACTAGACTACACCTCTGGTAGAGGCAGTGGAGGGTTTAAACTGTGGATTCTCAAATATAGCCAGAGGCAGCTCAGGTAAGAGAAATCAAAAATCTGTGCTATTGTGCCACCTACTGAAAACCAAAAAAAAAATAAAAATAAAAATAAGAACTCTAATTACTAACCTGCTGTTAGAAAGGTGTTCACTACTTCAAATGAACCAGCAGAGGGACAACTCATCAAGGACCATGAAAAACCAAGGGAATATGGTGTCACAAAAAGAAAAGGACAATTCTCCAGAAACCCAAATTAAAGTCATGGAATATTGCAATCTGATAAAGAATTCAAAACAGCTGTCATGAAGAAACTCAACAGCCTTCAAGAAAATCAGAAAGGGAGTTCAATGAGCTCAGGAATAAAATTAATGAACGGAAGGAATACCTTACCAAAGAGACTGAAACTCCAAAAAAGAACCAAACAGGAGTTCAGGAGCTGAAGAACTCAATAAATGAAATGAAGACCTCATTAGGAAGCTTTGTAAACCGAGCAGACGATATGGAAGAGAGAATCAGCAAGCTCGAAGATAGAATTCTAGAAATTATAAGGGTAGAAGAAGACAGAAAACTAACATCTAAAAAAATGAAGAAATTTTATGATAATGTATCTGACTCTATTGGGAACTATCTGACTCATAAGGATAATGGGTATGCCAGAAGGAGAAAAGAGGGAAAAGGGAACAGAGTTTAAAGAAATAATAGCTGTGAACTTCCCAAACTGGGGAAGGAACTGGGTTCACAAGACCATGAAGCTAAGAGAACATCCCTAATTACCACAATGGAAAAGACCTTCTCCAAGACACATTGTATTAAAACTGTCAAAAGTCAATGACAAAGAATTTTAAAGGCAGCCAGGGGGTGAAAAAAAGACAGTAACCTACAAAGGAATCCTCATTAGGCTATCAGAAGATTTCCCAGCAGAAACTCTACAGGCCAGGAGACAATGGAATGACATATTCAAAATTTTGAAAGATTAAAAAAATTTCATGCAAGAATACTCTATCCAGCAAAGTTATCATTCAGATATGAAGGAGAAATAAAGGCTTTCCCAGAAAAACAAAGTGGAGGGAGTTCATCACCACAAAACCTGCCTTACAGGAAATGATGAAATGAAAAGGCAAAACACAAAACTTTGAGAAGATGACAGAATCTGAAAACTGCAACTCTATATCAAAATAGGTAGTCATACAATTATAGCAGAAAGTTTAAAAGGGAACAAAAAGCAGTGAAAATAACTATAACTACTTCTATTTGGTAACAAAATCACAACATAAAAAGGAATAATTTGAAACAAGAAAAATATAAAGGGGAAAGAGAAAAAGGATAAACCTGTATAGGTAAATGAAGATAAGATGCTATCAGCAGAAAAAAGACTATTTTATCTATGAGATGTTTTATACACACTTCATGGTAACGACAAAACAAAAATCTAGAGGAGGGACCTGAAAAATAAGAAAAAGAGGAAAATAAGAAAAATATCATAGGAAACCACCAAAATAAAACAGCAGACAGAAACACAAGGAAAAAAGAAAAAATGAAGATATAAGGCAATCAGAAAACAAAAGATAAAATGGCAGTGCTAAGACCTTATTTATCAATAATCATCCTAAATGTAAATAGATTTAATTCACCAAAAGACACACAGTGGCTGGCTGGATTAAAAAAATAAGACCCAACTATATTTTGCCTCCAGAAGAGTCACCTGATCTCTAAAGAAATATATAGGCTCAAAGTGAAAAGATGGAAGATGATAGTTAAAGCAAATGGCAGCCAAAAGGAAGCAGGAGTAGCCATATTCATATCAGACAAAATAGACTAAGCCAAAAAATATAACAAGAGAAAAAGACAGATACTATAGAATCATATTAATACATATGCACATAACATAGCAGCACCGAAATATATAAAGCAATTATGAACAGACCTAAAGGGAGAAATTGACAGCAACACATTAGTAGAGGACTTCAATATCCCACTTAATCAATCAATAGATCATCCAGACAGAAAGTCAACAAGGAAACACCACCTTAAATGAAACCAAAGATCAGATGGACTTAATAGATGTATAGAAAACATTCCATCCAAATGCCTCATAATACATATTCTTCTCAGATGCACATGGAACATTCTTAAAGACAGACCATATGTTGGGACACAAAACAAGTCTCAATTAATATATGAAGACTGAACTCATATCAAGCATTTTTTCTCTCCACAATGGTGTGAAACTAGAAATCTACTACAGGAAGAAAGGAGGAAAAATCACAAATACGTGGAGACTAAACAACATATTTCTGAACAACTATTGGGTCAATGAAGAAACCAAAAAAATATATGAAGACAAATGAAAATACAATATACCAAAATCTATGAGATGGGGCAAAAGCAGTACTAAGAGGGAACTTTATAGCAATACAGGCCTACCTCAAGAAACAGGAAAAAATCTCAAATAAACAATTTAACCTTACACTTAAAGAAACTAGAAAAAGAAGAACAAATGAATCCCAAAGCCAGTAGAAGGAAGGAAATAATAAAGATAAGAGTGAAAATAAGTAAAATAGAGACTTAAAAGACAATAGAAAAGATCAATGAAACTAAGAGCTGGTCCTCTGAAAAGATAAACAAAACTGATAAACCTTTAGCTAGACTCACTAAGGAAAAAAGAGAGAAGGCTCACATAAATTAAATCAGAAATGAACAAAGAGAAATTACAGTGGATACCAAAGAAATACTAAGGTTTATAAGAGAATACTATGAACATCTATAAGCCAACAAATTGTACAATCTAGAAGAAATTGATATTCTTAGAATTGACAACCCTCTAAGACTGAATCATGAAAAAACAGAAAATCTGAATAAACCAATCACTAGTAATTAGATTGATACAATAAAAAAAATCTCCAAAAAAACCAAAGTCCACTATCAGGTGGCTTCACAGGTGAATTCTAGGAAGACACTGTTTGCTCAAAGGAGCAAACAACATAAAATAGAGAAAGGATAGTCTCTTAAATAAGTGATGCTGGGAAAACTGGACAGCCTCATGCAAAAAAAATGAATCTAGACCACCTTCTTACACTATACACAAAAATAAACTCAAAATGGATTAAAGACTTGAATGTAAGACGTGAAACCATAAAACTCATAGAAGAAAACATACGCTGTATGATCTCTGACATCAGTCTTAGCAATATCTTTCTGAATATGTCTCCTCAGACAAGGGAAATAAAAATCAAAAATAAACAAATGAGACATCAAACAAAGACTTTTGCACAGCAAAGGAAACTATCAACAAAATGAAAAGACACCTACCAAATGGGAGAAAATATTTGCAAATCATTTATCTGATAAGGGTTAATAAAGAACTGATATAACTCAACAACAAAAAGCCACCCAATTTTTAAAAATGGACAGAGGATCTGAATAGACATTTTTCCAAAGAAGACATACGGACAGCCAACAGACACTTGGAAAGATGTTCAGTAACATAAATCACCAGGGACATGCAAATCAAAACCACAATGAGATATCACCTCATGCCTGTTAGAATGGCTATTATCAAAAAGGCAAGAAATAACAAGTGTTGGACAGGACGTGGAGAAAATGAAACCCTCATATACTGTTAGTGGGAGTATAAATTGGTATAGCCACTATGGAAAACAGTAACAGTGTGGAAATTCCTCAAAAAGTTAAGAATAGAACTATCATATGTTCCAGTTATTCCACTTCTGGATATTTATTCAAAGAATATGAGAACACTAATTCAAAAAGATATATGCTACCCCATGCTCATTGCAGCATTATTTACTACAGCCAAGATACAGAAGTGCTCATTGACAGATGAATGGATGAAGAAGGTGTGGGGTGTGTGTGTGTGTGTGTGTGTGTGTATGTATGTATACATACATATACGTATACACACACACACACACACACAATGAAATGCTACTTAGCCAGAAAAAAGATAAAATCTTGCCATTTGCAACAACAGAGGTGGACCTAGAGGGTATTAGGCTAAGTGAAATAAGTTGGATGGAAAAAGACAAATACCATATGATTTCACTCATATGTGGAATATTTTAAAAGATAAAAAACAAAATAAATGAACAAACCAAACCAAACCAAAAACAAACACAAAGATATAGAAATCAGAGTAGTTGTTACCAGAAGGGAAGAAGATTGGGGGCAAAATGAAATGGGTAAAGGGGGTCAACTAAAAGGGAGAAATTAAACTTCCGGTGGTGGGCATCCTATAGTGTATACAGAAGTGGAACTATAGTGTTGTCCACATGAAAATTATGTAATGTTATAAACTAATGTTACTCAATTTAAAAAAATAAACAGAGGAAAGTAAATATATACGATAACTCAGCTGATGATGCATTTCAATTCAAAAAGAAAAGAGGATTTTTCCATGAATGGCATTGAGACAACTAGGTAATAATTTATGAAATATATCTAGATATACATACATATATATCTGTAAAAAAATTAATTTCCTAGAAGGAAATATTGGTAAAGAGACTCTCTTTTCACTTTTTGTTCTGCCTGTGTTTCACTTGAGGAACATTAAAAGGGCATTTTGAACTGCAAGCTAAAGCATTAATGGCTGCTAATGGGCCTGATAAAGCCAGTAAAAAGAGCAAAACAAACAAGTATTTATTCAATTACAATTCTATTTTTCAAAAAGTACTGGATACAAGTAACTTTGTTACTTTTGGTAAGAGTTCTATAAAATACTGGATTACTATTGATGAATAGACTGCAACCCAGTGGATGTCGTTTCTCATTTCTTTCACAGATTCATCAGGAGACCATGCAGTCTCACTGCTTTCTTATCACTGAATAATAAGGCAATACAATCAGATGCTCAAGATAGTCTGCAGCAGTTGAATGGTTCATCAAAATTCTCCTATAAATGGTACCTAAAAAGGTTTAAGAATTCTCTTCTGTAAATAGAGACTTTCTAAAACATTTGGCTATTAAAATGGCACAAGACAGCAACAAAGGAAGATGTCATTGAGCGGCCTTTACATATCCCTCCTTCCAGATGGAATGGTTGGACTTTTCAGAACCCACTGGATGAGTGAAATGACACAGGCAGCCTTGTATGTAGAGATAATATAACAGAAAAGATGTGACAAAGTGACCAGGGAGGGTCAGCAGCCCCTGAATTCTCTGTGCACTTGAAGTGTGCCGCTGCTCTGGCCTATCACTGGATGCAGGTCTCTTTCTTGTCCTCTCTTTGATGTGTATTGAGACTCATGCCAGCTATACTCATTGTGCTCTAAAGTCATACTGCAATTTCTGGAGTAACTGATGCTATACAGAAGAGATACCATTGTAATGGTTCCCACTGACCTTTGTGTCTCCCTTAAGAAACTATGTACTTTAAATATTAGGGCTTAAGATGAAAGATAACCTAGCCCAGCATTTCCCAAATGTCCCTTCTTCATGATTCCTGCTATACCTGTATCCCCTTGCTACTATTATTTACTAAACATTTTTTTAATTTCTCACTTTCTTCACTTAGCAGTAATATCTGCATAATTATATACTTTACAGATGAATTATATTTATTCTAATATACATTGATCTGCTAGATTCTTAGTCATCACATGGGATCTATACAGGTGTGTGAGCAAAAACAAAGCAACCCTACTGCCCACCACCCCCCAAGAACAAATTCTTCCTCCTCCAAGCTTAATGGTTTTAGCAGATATGCTTCCCCTGTCCTGAGGTTTTTATCCTTAATCTTCACCCTCGTCAGTGTTATCATTCACTTTCTGTCACTGCTAGTGACCTCTTAAAAAGCTGGAGCAAAGGCCAACATGTACTTGGCCTGGAAATAATCATCACTGTACCCAGTATTTATGAAGTGCTTCACAATTTTTTCAAAGCACTTTCCCAAGCTTTATCATTTTTAATCCTCATAACCCTGTATAGTACATACTTCAGCTGCCCAAGGTTTTTTCTCCAGGATTGCATGCTGAGATCAAAAAAAGGCCTTTGCCACATTTGTACTAATAAGGAAGAAGAAAGATTAAAATTTACTAAAGAGTTAACATACAAACATCACGATATATCTGTGAATATATCTGTGAATATATCCCCCCTTGACCACACATTTGTATTGCAAACATAAGTGATGTAGTGTATTCATGCTATGCTGAGAAATGAATCCTGCTTCAATAAAATGTTCCATTTTATCCATTATCTTAAATGATGGGCTCTTGAAAGCTATCAGTGAAGTCGGCTCAACATTCCAGCCTTCAATGAACAGAATAAAAAGTGACATCCTCTTGATTAGAATTTCTTTGTCATGGAAGAACATGCAATATCCATCTCCCCAACGGTTCTAAAGTCCTTGGAATAATGGATAACACAGTGAAAGTAAATAAACAATGTTCCCAGGAGGGGACAAAATTTTTTCAAGCTAAAGTCAGAAGAGCTCTGGAGAAAAACAACTCCTAAATACATACCAGACAAGACAGACAATGTTAGTGGTGAAAGGCACCATCTTCAGTAATCTGATCATTTTTAATGCTGTTAACCCAGGATATAGGATCCAAAAAGCTAGTGTGTACAGGCCACACACTTACCCCAAGCCCCACTGGGTGGGCTTGTTTGCGTAAATCTCTCTGTAAAAAAGACATCTAAAAGATCACCTTCTTTTAAAGGTTACTAGTAAATTTCAACTGCAGGGTACCATGTGGAAGCTTAATGACCTTAAGAGTTAATGTACCTCTCTAACCAGCCATCACCTTAATCACATAGAATAGTTCACTCACCTTACCTGACCTATCAATCACATGTTAACTTTTCCTACCACAAATTACTGTTTGAGGGGGGAAATTCTTAATGGTTCTCAAGTGGTTATGTAAGAAAATCCAGTAAATTCTTTGCCTCCGTTATATGAGTTCAAATATACAAATGTCAACTCTGGTCTTCAACCACTTCTCTTCATTCCTCTATTCTCCCATGTCCAGCACATTCCTTGGCTTCTTTTCCCAAATGCTGAGTCACTGTGCCCACCCATTTTAAGGTTATCCTAAGTAAAATGTAGAAAACAAAACCTTCTGGGAAATGCCTTTTTCTGAATCACAAACTGATATTTTAATATATATGACAAAAAGATGTGTTGATATTATTAATACATAAAGAAGTCTTAAAACCAATATGAATAAAGCAAATATCCTGTAGGAAAGACTTGAGCAGATGACAGAAGCAGGCAGTACACTGAATAAGATGTGTACATTGCTGATAAGCATGTGAAAATCATTCAACATTTTAAGCAATCAAATGTGAAATTTTTACAGTGATATAGCATTGACTGTCTACTAATTGGCCATTATTTTTAAAAAAAATAAGAATTCTTAGTGTTGACTATAGTATGGGGACACAAATTCTCATGATATGTTTGTAAGAATGAAAATGGGTATGACCTTTATGGAAGGCGACTTGGCAATATATATAAGAATCACTGTAATGAGCTACTCAGTTGTTAGAATACTTCTACTCTTAAAAATCATCCTGAAGCAGTAGATTGCACAAAAATTTCTATAAATGGTTATTCATATTACAGCATTATTTATTATGCTATAAATTTGGAAACAATCTAAATGTCTATAATCAATGGTTAAATAAATCAAATTATATCAACATGGAATGTGATAAAAAACAGTAGTGCAGAAATATACTCATTAATAACTAAAACAAAAATGGAAGGAAAATCAGAATTTTAAATATATAAATTATCATAATATATAACATATTATTTCTGATATATATATAAGCTGTAAGAGTTTTTACTTTGTACTTTTCCCACAGATTCCAAATTTCTATAATAAGCATATACAGTTTTCATAATTAGATTCAAGGCATATATAGCATGTTACTGGAGCAGCATCAATGCCCCAGACACACATGCATTATTTAATCAACTGTATAGCTATTTTTTAAATGCTATATCATAGGAATGCTAAACCAAATTAATGCACTCCTGTGTTAGCTTATCAGAATTGTACTCATTTCATTCCTAAGAATGGTCCACCTAAGCTAATGCTGAGTACTGTAGTGTAGATGTAAGGTAAGCCCACAAGTGCTAACCTGACACACCAAAGCTGACTGCCCAAAGCAGCGAAAGAGTATGAGAATGATCTCTATGGAAGATTCCGACACTTAAAGGATTCAAGCATCTTCATAAATGAATCAACAGGTCACTGGATGCAGATGTCCTTCAGAGTCAGAGTCATTCATTCTACACATATAACCCATGGCTTGAATACCAGACCCCACTCCAGTCTTAAACTCTTTTATTAAGGACCTACATAATCTGAAGCAGTGATTCAGATATATGGCCATAACGGATGAGTACAGGGAGACCACGTACTCAATTTCCTTGGGCCATTTTTCCATTAAAATCATGCTCTGAGTAGTTTTCTAAAGGGCCCAAAAGAATTGGGCAATTCATCGAATTTGCTCTGCTTCATTAAAATAGCAGTCCATTGGGTACCACTTATAGTTCATTGCAGAGATCAATAGAGCACTCCATTCAATTCAGAAGAAATCCAAAGTCATCTTTCTTTTACACGAGACTTTGAGTCAGAGGTCAGTTTAAATTTTATTCCCAAGTGTATGGAGAATTCTTCATAGGATCACCTAGTCTTTGGTCACTGATCAGACTGTGCCACAGAAAGAAAGGAAAGGAAAGGGCTGCTACAGTCCTGCTGTCCTTTCTGGAAAGGCGAGTACAGTTTAGAAGATTGAAACACACCACACACAAAAAAATAATCTGCTGCCCTCTTGTTCTTCAAAATGATTAAATTTACAAATTTCTATATGTGATGACTTTGTTAAACAAAGAGTTGGAGATATAAGTAAAAGTCAATAAATGCCTTTAATATTAGTAGGACTCTTTTTGAGCTTGAAGCTGATTAGGCAACTGAATTTGTTTGGGCCTAATGGTGCCAATTTTACTTGCCCAGAATAACTGGTCATGCCTGGAAGAACGGATGGTACATTCATTCTTAAGTGTGGTTGTAAATGGTGGCCAAGTATACATGCTGAAATCTGTGCCTATTTAAAGTAACATTCTTGATGATTCATAATCTCTAAACATGTCTCATCATTCCTCTTCAATACTAGTCTGGTTTAGAAAATAAGACCAAACGTGAAGCAAAATTGATACCTAAAACCAAAAAAACAACGTCTTAGGGAATCAGCTAGTTCTCAAACACTGTATTCTTTCATTTCAGCTAGTCCTGATTTTGGTTCTGACATTCAGATAGGATGTTTTTCAATGATGGAGATCTGAGGTCTGAATACTTGAGCAGCGACAAACCCCCAAATACACGTACACTATGCTATCAATTGTATATTTTGCTTTCAGGCAGCAGCTCTCAGCAGCCCATCTTTATTTCAGGGGAAATGGCCGAACCCAATTTCACAGGTAAAACAAAGTCAATTTTCACCACACTGTACCTATTTATAAACAGGATGACCAACCTTGAAATAGAAAGTGCTTTATTCTTACACAAAAGGTCAGAGACATCTGGCATCAATATTGTTTCATGTTCTGTTGGCAATAAAACATTTTCTCTTTGAAAACTTAAATGTTGAGTACAAGTTAGGAAAATTGCCAATCTTGTCCTAGTTAACTGAGCTGAAATTTATCCCTAATATTTGTTCTCTTATAATTTAATAGCAGTCTAACAATATCCAACTTCCTCTTAGCATTTTGTATCAAAGTATAATAAAAAGATACGGTAAAAGGCTTTTAGCAGGGGATAAAAACTTTATGAGCATGAAGTCTCTAGTTAAATGCTTGTGGATGCTTATTTAGCTGTTTTTCTTCATTAAATATGAATTACAGCTCTTTAAATGCTGATTTGGAAATCAGGAAGGTTTAGTTTTACTCTACTGCTTTATATCCACAGGCAACATAAATCTATTTACAGGCTGATTTAAGAAAGCAACTTGGGGAAGCGAATTGCTGGTGATTTGATCCCTTGAATTTTGAATGC
Organism: Hyperoodon ampullatus; assembly: GCF_949752795.1. Taxonomy (NCBI): domain Eukaryota; kingdom Metazoa; phylum Chordata; class Mammalia; order Artiodactyla; family Ziphiidae; genus Hyperoodon; species Hyperoodon ampullatus. The sequence continues at coordinate 78,706,799 of NC_136917.1, read as the reverse complement.
TGCATAATCAGAATCAGGTTGTACTGAGTACCAAAAATATTTATTTGAATGTGACTGAAAAAGACAATTATTTCCTAAAAGGCATAAAATGGGTAGTAGTGGAGTTCCGGGCCTCCTTGCAAAACTAAACACACGTGGAGTATTTAGAACTCAAGCAATGCCCCATCAAGGACACACAGAGTTAAGCAGAAAGCCTAATGTGAGACAATCTACATGAAGGCAGGTTTTTTAAAACATCCCTATGCTGGCTCCTTTATTAGAAAATATTGAGAGCTCGTAAAATTACAGACACAAATGCAAAAATCCATCTGAGTTATAATTTTAATACTGAAAGCAAACCATTTTTGTTGTTGTTGTTAATACAGCATTAAACTAATAGTTTAAAATGGGAGAAAATTTTATTATCACATACCATACTTAGCAATGTGGCATCTTGGAGATCGAGGTTAGCCGAACTCACCAAGCCACTATTTTCAAATCTTCCACAGGCCAAAGTAAAGAAATGAGGACAGACATCACGTTGAGACTACCCTACAAGAACATACTATCCAAAGTGACATCAAGAACTGATGGAATTGGGGGCTTCCCTGGTAGCACAGTGGTTGGGAATCCACCTGCCAGTGCAGGGGACGCAGGTTCAAACCCTGGTCCAGGAGGATGCCACATGCTGCAGAGCAACTGGGCCCATGCACTACAACTACTGAGCCTGTGCTCTAGAACCCATGAGCCACAACTGCTGAGCCTGTGCGCCACAGTGGGAGAGGCCACCACAATGAGAGACCCGTGCACTGAAGCGAGAACTGGCCCCCGCTTGCTGCAGCGGGAGAGGGCCCGCACACAACAGTGAAGACCCAACAGAGCCAAAAATAAATAAATAAAATATATAAATTTAGAAAAAAAGAATTGATGGAATTGGAAGGCATTCTATAGTATCAACAGTGCAGTTCTAACGGTTTTCTCAACCTAAGTGACACAAACTGAGTCACTTCCCATTTGCCTGAAAAAGAAAAACTGACTTTCCATGCACAATGTACTAACAAGCAGTATCTCTCCCCACTTTGTCACTAACAGCTGAAATAAACACATGAAAACAAAGGAAGAGAGATATTTTTTAACATATTTATTGGAATATCATTGCTTTACATTCTTGTGTTAGTTGCTGCTGTATAAAAAACTGAATCAGCTATACGTATACATATATCCCCATACCCCCTCGCTGTTGCTTCTCCCTCCCACCCTCCCTATCCAACCCCTCTAGGTGGTCACAAAGCATGGAGCTGATCTCTCCGCGCTATGCGGCTGCTTCCCACCAGCTATCTATTTTACATTTGGTAGTGTATATATGTCAGTGCCACTCTCTCACTTCGTCTCAGCTTACCCTTTACCCCTCCCCGTGTCCTCAAGTCCATTCTCTACATCTGCATCTTTATTCCTGTCCTGTCCCCAGGTTCATCAGAACCATTTCTTCTTCTTAGATTCAATATATATGTGTTAGCATACAGTATTTGTTTTTATCTTTCTGACTTACTTCACTCTGTATGATGGACTCTAGGTCTATCCATCTCACTACGAATAACTCAATTTTCTTTCTTTTATGGCTGAGTAATATTCCATCACATATATGTGTCATATCTTCTTTATCCATTCATCTGTCAATGGACACTTAGGTTGCTTCCATGTCCTGACTATTGTAAATAGTTCTGCAATGAACAATGTGGTACATGACTCTTTTTGAATTATGGTTTTCTCAGGGTATATGTCCAGAAGTGCGACTGCTGTGTCATATGGTAGTTCTGTTTGCAGTTTTTTAAGAACCCTCCATACTGTTCTCCATAGTGGCTGAATCAATTTACATTCCCACAAACGGTGCAAGAGGGTTCCCTTTTCTCCACACCTTCTCCAGCATTTATTGTTTCTAGAAATTTTGATGATGGCCATTCTGACCGCTGTAAGGTAATACCTCACTGTAGTTTCGATTTGCATTTCTCTAAAGATAGTGATGTTGAGCATCCCTTCATGTGTTTCTTGCCAATCTGTATATCTTCTTTGGAGAAATGTATATTTAGGTCTTCTGACCATTTTTGGATTGGGTTGTTTGTTTTTTTGATATTGAGCTGCATGAGCTGCTTGTATATATTGGAGAATAATCCTTTGTCACTTGCTTCATTTGTAAATATTTTCTCCCATTCTAAGGGTTGTCTTTTCATCTTGTTTATGGATTCCTTCGCTGTGCAAAAGATTTTACATTTCATTAGGTCCCATTTGTTTATTTTTGTTTTTATTTCCATTTCCCTAAGAGGTGGGTCAAAAAGGATCTTGCTATGATTTATGTCATAGAGTGTACTGCCTATGTTCTCCTATAAGAGTTTTATAGTGTCTGGCCTTACATTTAGGTCTCTAATCCATTTTGAGTTTATTTTTGTGTATGGTGTTAGGGAGTGTTCTAATTTCATTCTTTTACATGTAGCTGTCCAGTTTTCCCAGAATGACTTATTGAAGAGGCTGTCTTTTCTCCACTGTATATTCTTGCCTCCTTTATCAAAAATAAGGTGACCATATGTGCGTAGATTTATCTCTGTGCTTTCTATCCTGTTCCATTGATCTATCTTTCTGTTTTTGTGCCAGTACCATACTGTCTTGATTACTGTAACTTTGTAGTACAGTCTGAAGTCAGGGAACCAGATTCCTCCAGCTCCGTTTTTCTTTCTCAAGATTGCTTTGGCTATTTGGGGTCTTTTGTGTTTCCATACAAATTGTGAAATTTTTTGTTCTAGTTCTGTGAAAAATGCCAGTGGTAGTTTGATAGGCATTGCACTGAATCTGTAGATTGCTTTGGGTAGTAGAGTCATTTTCACAATGTTGATTCTTCCAATCCACGAACATGGTATATCTCTAAATCTATTTGTATCATCTTTAATTTCTTTCATCAGTGTCTTATAGTTTTCTGCATACAGGCCTTTTGTCTCCTTAGGTAGGTTTATTCCAAAGTATTTTATTCTTTTTGTTGCAATGCTAAATAGTAGTGTTTCCTTAATTTCTCTTCCAGATTTTTCATCATTAGTGTATAGGAATGCAAGAGATTTCTGAGCATTAGTTTTGCTACTTTACCAAATTCATTGATTAGCTCTAGTAGTTTTCTGGTAGCATCTTTAGGATTCTCTATGTAGAGTATCATGTCATCTGCAAACAGTGACAGCTTTACTTCTTCTTTTCAGATTTGGATTCCTTTTATTTCTTTTTCATCTCTGACTGCTGCGGCTAAAACTTCCAAAACTATGTTGAATAATAGTGGTGAGAGTGGGCAACCTTGTCTTGTTCCTGATCTTAGAGGAAATGGTTTCAATTTTTCACCACTGAGAATGATGTTGGCTGTGGGTTTGTCATATATGGCCTTTATTACGTTGAGGTAGGTTCCCTCTATGCCTACATTCTGGAGAGTTTTTTCATAAATGGGTGTTGCATTTTGTCGAAAGATTTTTCTGCATCAGTTGAGATGATCATATGGTTTTTATCCTTCAGTTTGTTAATATGGTGTATCACATTGATTGATTTGTGTATATTGAGGAATCCTTGCATTCCTGAGATAAACACCACTTGATCAAGGTGTATGATCCTATTAATGTGCTGCTGGATTCTGTTTACTAGTATTTTGTTGAGGATTTTTGCATCTATGTTCATCAGTGATATTGGCCAGTAGTTTTCTTTTTTCGTGAAATCTTTGTCTTATTTTGGTATCATGGTGATTGTGGCCTCGTATAATGAGTTTGGGAGTGTTCCTCCCTCTGCTATATTTTGGAAGAGTTTGAGAAGGATAGGTGTTAGCTCTTCTCTAAATGTTTGCTAGAATTCGCCTGTGAAGCCATCTGGTCCTGGGTTGTTGTTTGTAGGAAGATTTTTAATCAGAGTTTCAATTTCAGTGCTTGTGATTGGTCTATTTCTATTTTGTATTTCTTCCTGGTTCCGTCTCAGAATGTTGTGCTTTTCTAAGCATTTGTCCTTTTCTTCCAGTTTGTCCATTTTATTGGCATAGAGTTGCTTGTAGTAATCTCTCGTGATCTTTTGTATTTCTACAGTGTAAGTTACTTCTCTTTTTTCATTTCTCAATCTGTTGATTTGATCCTTCTCACTTTTTTTCTTGATGAGTCTGGCTAATGGTTTATGAATTTTGCTTATCATCTCAAAGAACGAGCTTTTAGTTTTATTGATCTTTGCTATTGTTTCCTTCATTTTTTTTTTCATTTATTTCTGATCTTTATGATTTCTTTCCTTCTGCTAACTTTGGGGGTTTTTTTGTTCTTTCTCTAATTGCTTTAGGTGTAAGGTTAGGTTGTTTATTTGACATGTTTCATGTTTCTTGAGGTAGGATTGTATTGCTATAAACTCTCTTAGAACTGCTTTTGCTGCATCCCATAGGTTTGGGGCCGTCGTGTTTTCATTGTCATTTGTTTCTAGGTATTTTTTGATTTCCTCTTTGATTTCTTCAGTGATCTCTTGGATACTCAGTAGTATATTGTTTAGCCTCCATGTGTTTGTATTTTTTACAGTTATTTTCCTGTAATTCATATCTAGTCATATAGCGTTGCAGTCAGAAAAGATACTTGATACATTTTCAATTTTCTTAAAATTTACCAAAGCTTGATTGGTGTCCCAATATATGATCTATCCTGGAGAATGTTCCTTGAGCACTCGAGAAGAAAGTGTATTCTGTTGTTTTTGGATGCAATATCCTGTAAATATCAATTAAGTCCATCTTGTTTAATGTATCATTTAAAGCTTATGTTTCCTTATTTATTTTCATTTTCGATGATCTGTCCATTGGTGAAAGTGGGGTATTAAACTCCCTTACTATTATTGTGTTACTGTCGATTTCCCCTTTTATTACTGTTAGTGTTTGCCTTATGTATTGAGGTCCTCTTATGTTGGGTGCATTAATATTTACAATTGTTATATCTTCTTCTTGTATTAATCCCTTGATCATTATGTAGTGTCCTTCTCTGTCTATTGTAATAGTCTTTATTTTAAAGTCTATTTTGTCTGATATGAGAATTGCTACTCCAGCTTTCTTTTGATTTCCATTTGCATGGAATATCTTTTTCCATCCCCTCACTTTCAGTCTGTATGTGTCCCTAGGTCTGAAGTGGGTCTCTTGTAGATAGCATATATACAGGTCTTGTTTTTGTATCCATTCAGCCAGTCTATGTCTTTTGGTAGGAGCATTTAATCCATTTACATTTAAGGTAGTTATCAATATGTATTCTCCTATTACCATTTTCTTAATTGTTTTGGGTTTGTTTTTGTAGGTCTTTTCCTTATCTTTTGTTTCCTTGGTGGTGCTGAGTTCTCTTAGCTTTTGCTTGTCTGTAAAGGTTTTAATTTTTCTGTCAAATCTGAATGAGATCCTTGCTGGGTAGAGTAATCTTGGTTGTAGATTTTTCCCTTTCATCACTTTAAATATATCCTGCCACTCCCTTCTGGCTTGCAGAGTTTCTGCTGAAAGATCAGCTGTTAAACTTATGGGGATTCCCTTGTATGTTTTTTGTTGCTTTTCCCTTGCCACTTTCAATATTTTTTCTTTGTATTTAAGTTTTGATAGTTTGATTAATATGTGTCTTGGCATGTTTCTCCTTGGATTTACCCTCTATGGGACTCTCTGCACTTCTTTTCCCATATTAGGGAAGCTTTCATCTATAATCTCTTCAAATATTTTCTCAGTCCCTTTCTTTTTCTCTTCTACTTCTGGGACCCCTATAATTTGAATGTTAGTGTGTTTTATGTTTCCCAGAGATCTCTGAGACTGTCCTCAATACTTTTCATTCTTTTTTCTTTATTCTGCTCTGTGGTAGTTATTTCCACTATTTAATCTTCCAGGTCACTTATGCATTCTTCTGCCTCAGTTATTCTGCTATTGATTCCTTCTAGAGAATTTTTAATTTCATTTATTGTGTTGTTCATCACTGTTTGTTTGCTCTTTAGTTCTTCTAAAAGTTTCTTGTATTTTCTCCATTTTATTTCCAAGATTTTGGACCAACTTTACTGTCATTACTCTGAATTCTTTTTCAGGTAGAATGCCTATTTCCTCTTAAATTGTTTGGTCTGGTGGGTTTTTACCTTTCTCCTTCATCTGCTGCATATTTCTCTGTCTTCTCATTTTGCTTAACTTACTGTGTTTGGGGTCTCCTTTACACAGTCTGCAGGTTCGTAGTTCCCATGGTTTTTGGTGTCTGTCCCCAGTGGGTGAGGTTGGTTCAGTGGGTTGGGTAGGCTTCCTGGTGGAGGGGACTGGTGCCTGTGTTCTGGTGGATGAAGCAGGATCTTTCTGGTGTGCAGTACCACATCCAGTGTGTGTGTTTTGGGGAGTCTGTGAACTTATTATCATTTTAGGCAGCCTCTCTGCTAATGGGTGGGGTTGTTTTCCTGTCTTGCTATTTGTTTTGCATAGGGTGTCCAGCACTGGAACTTGCTCATTGTTGAGCGGAGCTGGGTCTTAGCCTCGAGACAGAGATCTCTGGGAGAGCTCTCCCCAATTGATATTATGTGGGGCCAGGAGGTCTCTGGTGGCCCAATGTCCTGAACTCGGCTCTCCCACCTCAGAAGCTCAGGCCTGACATCCAGCTAGAGCACCAAGACCCTGTCAGCCACACAGCCAGGTACATGGGGAGTTTCTTGCCTTTTGGGAAGTCTGAGGTCTTCTGCCAGCATTCAGTAGGTGTTCTATAGGAGTTGTTCCACATGTAGAGATTTTTTGATGTATTTGTGGGGAGGAAGGTGATCTCCACGTCTTACTCCTCTGCCATCTTGAAGGTCCTCCTCAAGAGAGATTTTTTCAATCTATTTTTTTTAATTATCGTTCCAGGATGATCAGAGACAGAGTCTAGTACTTAAATTCCATCTTTTGATTAAACAGTCATGTGTCCAGTTGTGCGTCTTATGAGACCCTGTCAATTTCAACTATTTAGAAGAAGAATATTCTATGACAGCAATTTCTGACAGCTTTGCATTTCGCTTACACATACATCACCTTTGCCAACCCACAATATAATACAGAGACATCACATACATCTTTTCGGAAATAAGCAAAAGATAGAGGAGACACATTTTCAGAGCCTTCCATTTTTTACTAGTAAAAAAGAGAGTCAATCATTCACCATTAAATCAATTCTATTTTGCTTCAATTTTTTTATTTCTTTGAAGGGGAAAGAGAAATTATATTACCCAGTTGTTCATTCATCAAAGAACTAAATTTTTAGGAATGGCCACCTGTTCAGTAATCAAGCTGTAAAAAAAACTGTTTGCAAGGAAAACATGCAGACTTATGAATCCAATTTTGTAACTGGAAACCAAGGTAATCTTAAAGTGAAAGTTGTGTTTGTATATAAGTGATTCTGCTGAATAGAAAGCCATTCAATTAGTGGATATGATGGTTGCAGAAGTTATTTCAGTAAAAAAAATAAATTTCTCCTTTCTGTTCAATCTAAATCACTCTGCTCATGTTTCAGAAGAAAATTCAGACTGATTTACATGTCAAAATTAGATACATACTGACTAAATTACTACTAAGTTTAAGGCAAAGAACAGAGAAACCATGTTTGAGGGAACACAGAAACTAAGTCGTGGCTCTAAGCCACTACTTTATAAATCACTGAAAAAGAACTACTATTTAATAATCATTATTATTATAATATAATCACTAAATACTGATGCCAATTACCCAGGTTTAACTAAATAACTGGTTCTTTGACTGAACAATCCATTCCCCAAATCCTCCCAGCAAAGAGTGGTTTTTATGGAGAACCAAAGATAAAAGAAGGCACTGAGTAGCTTAGCAAAGGTTATGTCAGTCATACCTAAGGATTTTCTTCACAAACTGGAGTCATTTGGTTAACTCTGCAACAGTAGTGACAGATTTTTCATAAGTTACTCACAGGTAGGCGCAATAATTGTTGAGGAAGACAGAGGGGGACAGAGACAGAGAGAGACATAGAATTATCTCAGGCCAATCATTTAATGCACTGTTCTACATTAGGAAAAAAGAAAAAATTATTTTTCTTTTCAGGTAACTATCCCACCTTACTTCAGATCAGCAGAGATGTCTTCTGAACCAGTTCCCACTCTATCTACTGAATTGTCTCTCATTATGCTGAATCAGACTCCCTGTTCTTGTGGAGGCATCTCTACTTAACGTCACTTTCGACTGTGATTCTTTGGTCCAAATCTGGTTTGTTTCTTTTTTTTTCTTAAAAAAAATAAGCATCTGATCTGCATATCCAGCTTCCATTAAGGCACAGATCCATTCCATTAGTGTATTCATTTACAGATCTAAGAGCTTCATCTGACTTACTCATATTCTTGCTTTACTCCACAAAAGACTTGAGGTGACTATGAAAGTTTACTATAAGCTGGTATTTCCTAAATTTTAAAAACATTCAACAGAGCCTGAAATGTGCTTATTACTGTACACAGATTATGTATATATCATACATAATAAAATATGTCTTATTATTTTGGGGGAGTTAACTGAGGCCAGAAAAAAAGAAGCAATGGGGTGGAAATCAGTATAGAATGAGAATATATCCAGGCCCATGCTGCTGAGGACAGTGAATCAAGTGTAGTGCTGAATTTCACTTCCTTCTCCAACTTTCTCCATTCCTTACAAGTGAAGAATGTTGACAGTAGAGTGTTAGATTAGTTGGGGGACCAGAACATTATTAAGGATAGGACTTAAGTGGAAATAGTAAAGGCTTAGCCAATCCATATCAGCACTTGCATATTTCACAGTATCTTTGAGCCATTTTGGTAAGTAAAGAAAGCTCACTAGACCTATTATGCTTATTTCTTCTTGCATCTTCCTGGTCACATTAATGCATTGCATACTATGAGAGTAAATTACAAAGAAAAGAATGTTGTATAGCAAAGAATTTTGCTTTTCTTATTTCTGGATCTATAGCCTCAATTTTTAAAAGTGATTCAGAGTGCCCTCAATTTATTTATTTACTTATTTATTTTAACATCTTTATTGGAGTATAATTTCTTTACAATGGTGTGTTAGTTTGTGCTGTATAACAAAGTGGATCAGCTATGCGTATACATATATCCCCATACCCCCTCCCTCTTGCATCTCCCTCCCATCCTCCCTACCCCACCCCTCTAGGTGGACACAAAGCACTGAGCTGATATCCCTGTGCTATGCGGCTGCTTCCCACTAGCTATCTATTTTACATTTGGTAGTATATATATGTCCATGCCACTCTCTCACTTTGTCCCAGATTACTCTTCCCCCTCCCCATGTCCAGAGTGCCCTCAATTTAATTCAAGTTTAATGAATATCTAGAATACACTGTGTGAAGTCAAGTCCCTTGTTGAGAATAGTTTCAACAACCATAGCATTTGATGTAGATAGAACACTACAAAAAGATAACTTAGACCCAGATCCTGTCAAAGATATATAAAGTCTAAAATAGTATACGTAAGTCAAGAACAAAAATGTTAATTCCTGTATCATGAGAACAGGTTAAGTCTTATAAATGAATATTAATAATGATTTGCAATAATTTAGGGAAGAGAATCATTTGACTGGAGCGAAAGGCAAATCTACATGTCAAAGACTTCTTCATGGAGGCAATATTTGAAAAAGGAGAAAAGGATGAGCTGATGAGGAGACAGGAGATAAGAGGCCTTAAAAAAGATCCATGAAAGCAGGATGCCTATGTTTTGTGTGGCAATCATTAGGGCCACTGATTGAACGTTGCAGTGACCTTTCTTGAGATGTACGATAGGACTGCATTCAGAAGTTGGGCTTAACCACATGACTGTCTTTGACCAGTGAAACATGCACAGAAGTGATATGAATCTCTTCTAGGTAGAAGCTTTAAGCACCATTTTATGATTTTCCACATTCTCTTGTCCTTGTCCTGGAGATTTTGAATGTATGTATTGAGGTGGATCCCCTGCCCATCAGCTTGTGTTCATGAGTAACCTGAGGAACAGAAACTCCAGCTAATCTGTGATGGGCATATAGGTTGAATGAGACATAAAATTTTGTTGTTACAAGCAAAAAAAAAAAAAAAAGTCCATGGAAAGGTAAATATATGAAAGGCCTAAGAAAGAAAGAGAAGCCAGTAAATAAATGAGCAAAAATGATGATTTATAAAGACAGAGGAAAACCAGTATGAAAGGCACAAAGGGAGAATTCAAAAAGAAGTAAGTTTCAAACATTCCAGAACTGCTGGTGGAGAGAGAGGAGGAAGAAGAGATGGAAGAAGACTGAAATAAACCAGAAAGTTGTATCTAAAAGGTCATCTATGATCAGTGAGAGTGGAGATTGTGTGGCATGGGAGTCACAGTGTCAGGACACAGCATGTCACAAAGGGGATATGGAAAGTTAGAAAGATCAGAACATGGGGACTACCTGCTAAGGTAAAGCCATAAAATAAAAATAGTTTGAGGGAGAAGGAAGCACTTTTTATTTATTGTGTTTATAAAACAGAGAAAAGTATAAGCATATTTTGAAGTAGAAGGGAAATTATCAAGAAGAGAGAGAGATTAAAGGTGAAAGATAAGAAAGGAACAAGGTCCCAGAGAATTGAAAGCAAAGTAAAAAAAAAACAGGTTGCAGCGTTCATCTCAGAAACACATGAAAGAATGCTCAACATCATTAATCATTAGAGAAATGCAAATCAAAACTACAATGAAATATCATCTCACACCAGTCAGAATGGCCATCATCAAAAAATCTACAAACAATAAATGCTGGAGAGGGTGTGGAGAAAAGGGAACACTCTTGCACTGCTGGTGGGAATGTGAATTGGTACAGCCACTATGGAGAACAGTATGGAGGTTCCTTAAAAAACTACAAATAGAACTACCATATGACACAGCAATCCCACTACTGGGCATATACCCTGCGAAAACCATAATTCAAAAAGAGTCATGTACCAAAATGTTCATTGCAGCTCTATTTACAATAGCCAGGAGATGGAAACAACCTAAGTGTCCATCATCCGATGAATAGATAAAGAAGATGTGGCACATATATACAATGGAATATTACTCAGCCATAAAAAGAAATGAAATTGAGCTATTTGTAATGAGGTGCATAGACCTAGAGTCTGTCATACAGAATGAAGTAAGTCAGAAAGAGAAAGACAAATACCGTATGCTAACACATATATATGGAATTTAGGGGAAAAAAATGTCATGAAGAACCTAGGGGTAAAACAGGAATAAAGACACAGACCTACTTGAGAATGGACTTGAGGATATGGGGAGGGGGAAGGGTAAGCTGTGACAAAGTGAGAGAGAGGCATGGACATATATACACTACCAAACATAAGGTAGATAGCTAGTGGGAAGCAGCCGCATAGCACAGGGAGATCAGCTCGGTGCTTTGTGACCGCCTGGAGGTGTGGGATAGGGAGGGTGGGAGGGAGGGAGACTCAAGAGGGAAGAGATATGGGAACAGATGTATATGTATAACTGATTCACTTTGTTATAAAGCAGAAACTAAAAAAAAAAAAAAGAAGAAGAAGATTTGTGGAGAAATAGAGACAAGCATGATGGAGAGGAAAGACTTTGAGGGAGGCCAACTCAGGTGATCTGATCGTCTCATTAAAGTAGGAAGTCAGACTGTTCAGAAAAAGGCAGGAGGGAACGGGCTTGAATGAGAAGGGTTAGAAAAGCCATTGCAGGGAACGTGGCAGGGAGTCCATCAGTGGTGGGAAGACAATATAAATGCATAGTCAATCGACTGAGTGCTGGTTTTACAATTGTCCTTCATACTGGGATAATATAATTCTTTGCAGTAACTGATCAATGACTCATTGCTCTACCCGTTCAGCCCCAGTGATTGATCTGGTTTACATATCAACTGAAGTATCATTCAGGATTTATTCATAACTCCAAGTCATTTCTCAGTTAACTTGCCACTCTCCAGTAAGGATTCTCAGACTCCAGATGTCTAGTTAACAATTAACATTTGTTCCCTACGTGGCAAATTAGAATTCTTAAGAAAACACTGAATTATATGGTATGTAACAGTTGAATAAAGGGAGGCTGCTTGACTTAACCAAGGTTTCACAGGTAATAAGTCATACAGCTAAAACTGGAACTCAGTCTATATTCTCCAAGTCCAGAATAAGAGGCAATATTTCTCCTAAATAAACATAGAAACTGATGATGACTACGAGCCATTTATTTAAAATATAATAAAAGGGAATGAGCCCCTTTAGGAAAATTCATATAATAATTCATGATGAAAAATCCTTCCATGCTGAGGATCTGTATGAGTCAGAATGGCAAGGGGTGAGGGTCTGCCTTAGACCTGAGTTTATCTCTTGGGCCACAGTAGTTCAGACTCTAACTCCTTGATCTAATTGAGGTGAAACTGAAATGCCTTGTGTGATGGAGCCAGTGGTGGGATGGCCCTGGGGAATCGTGAACTTTTCTAACCTCTTTTTAGTTCTTAGCTGAAGAACACAACTGAAACAAAAGCAAAAAGAAAAAACAAAAGAAGAAATACAATACCTAATAGAAAAGTCCCACCCAACTCTCTGCTGGTCTCATGTTTGTTTCATTAGGATTATGAAGAAAAATGAAATCTCTTGGAGCCTAATGCAAAATTGTGTGCCAGACTTGTTTATCCCTTTGTAGCTATATCAGGCACTGCTCAAAGGAGGCGAGCAAAACAGCATTTTGGAGTTTATGAGGAAAATCATTCTCCAATTTTCTCAGAATTCAAATGAAAGCTGTGGTTTGAAGCCACTGAAACAGAATTAAATGTGAAGTTTAGAAGGGATTAATTTCATAAATTTCTTAAGTTGTTGATGGAACCATCTGGCAGTTTGAGAGATAAACCATTAAAGTCAGTACAAGAAAATTTCTTTCTGTAAGATTATAATGACTGAATATTATAACAGCAGGAGAAAAGAAGCTAATGCATATTTTATCATTGAAAACAAATGCTCTGGACCTTAAAGTCATGGGGGATTTCTGCTCACTTCTAAAGGAAAGCAACTAATGTGTGATGCCCACCTTCAAGTGCCACAGAGGTACCCCTTCCTTTGATCTTTGTGGAGGGCTGCAGAAGAATTTCCACCCGCACTTTTCTGAGGAAAAACTGTGACCCAAAGCATTTAGGTGATATTCAACGCACTGTAGAGTATAACCTGCACACAGCTTTGAACTAAGATCATTCTTGCTCAAACACTGTCTGCCCCCCAACTGCACTGCCTTCTTTATCAAATGATACTGTTTATCAAGTAGTTACAGGTGAGCACCAGGGAATTCATTGTAATTAACTACCTAGGTGTTTCTGGCCAGTCTGAGAGTTAGTGATTTGCCAAGCGTTTTCATGTAAATTCTCCCATTAGTTTCTCAATCCAGTCCTGACTAAACTTCATTATCATTACTATTTTATGGAAAGGAGTATGTTTCATTACAAGGCAGTTACCTCACAGGCAAAAGCAATGGTCCTTAATTGGATATTCAGCAAAATCCCAAGAACCAGGGACACCTGCAGATACTGGGGGAAAAAAAATGGTTCCTTGAGATTGGGCCCATGTAACTATTTTAATCAAGTCCCCAGGTGTTTCTGATGCCTATTAAAATTTGAGATCTGCTGAAATAGTGTGGTCTCAATGTAGAGCAGGGGTCAAGCAGCCTACTCAGACCATCACGCCTGGGATTGAATTCCAGCTCCAGCAAATGTGGGTTGTGTAACCTCACACAAGTTATTTAATCTCTTCCTAGATCAGTTTTCTCACCTGCAAAATGGGAGTAGTTAATAACACCTATGTCGTAAGATTCTTGTGAGGACAAATGAATTCATACATTCTGGGAGGAGCATCCGGTGCTCCTAAACGCCCCCTAAAAAATACAGTCATTTGGGCTTCCCTGGTGGTGCAGTGGTTGAGAGTTCGCCTGCCGATGCAGGGGACACGGGTTCGTGCCCCGGTCTGGGAAGATCCCACATGCCGCGGAGTGGCTGGGCCCGTGAGCCATGGCCGCTGAGCCTGCGCGTCCGGAGCCTGTGCTCCGCAACGGGAGAGGCCACAACAGTGAGAAACCCGCGTACCACACACACACAAAAAAAGTGCAGTCATTCATCCAATACTTCATTTAAGGAGGCTCAATTTAAGGGTTTTGTGATGCTGCCAGAGTCAGGTAGCCACTACAAGCTCTCAGCTCCTCTTGCAAAGCAAGGCCACTTCCCGCAGGTGTCCACCAGGACTCAAGAGATACATGAGCTACCAGGCAGGAAGAGGGTTTTTAATTACCTTAGTTATGCAAATAAGGCCAAACTGTTATCTGCTACTGAGGATGACCCCAGCCATGATTTTCCTTGCGCGGTCCCCTTTATACTTTCATCTCAGCTTTTCTGCAAGTGCCTACTCTAATATCTCAGCCAATTTCCTCCACAGCTCATTCACAACACAGCTCTAGCAAGCAATGTCAATATTTTCTTTACACAGCTATCATGAGTGATTTAAAATGGCAATGTAGCATATGACTCATATCTTAGGCATTTCTCTAACACAACCTCTATAAAGTGTACAAACGGGGCTTCCCTGGTGGCGCAGTGGTTGGGAGTCCGCCTGCCGATGCAGGGGACGCGGGTTTGTGCCCCGGTCCGGGAGGGTCCCGCGTGCCGCGGAGCGGCTGGGCCCATGGGCCGTGGCCGCTGGGCCTGCGCGTCCGGAGCCTGCGCTCCGCAACGGGAGGGGCCGCAGCAGTGAGAGGTCCGCGTACCGCAAAAAAAAAAAAAAAAAAAAAAAAAAAAGTACAAACGGTGATACCAGGAACCAGTCTCAGTCACTCTTGCCCTAGAAACCGGGGATCACACGAGCTAATGTGACAAAGGTCACACAGCTAGTAAGCAACACCACTGAAACTCCTGAACCCTGCACTGGAGGGCAAGGAGACCACAGGAAGGGGCAGCCCACTCCAAGTTGGTTGCTGGGGGCCGTTTTCATAAGCAAGGGAGGTTACTCACCAGGTTCGTCTTGGGCAGCCGAAAGACAGGATCTCCGAACCTTTTACCAAACCAGGTTGCTCTTGCCTGACATCGCCTAAGCCAAAACGCTGAGATGTAGAGGTCAACAGCGAAGAGAGGGTTTATTCGCAAGACAGGGAATGAAACGGGAGAATGAATCTCGAATCCGCCGCCCCGAAGGCAAGGTATTTGTGTCGTAAAGAATGAAAAAGCAGCGAGGTGGGAGGATCTCCGGAAATGTGATTGGGAAAAGGTGCGGTAATCGTCCTCCTGCGCAGGCGTAACTAGGCTCCAGGCGTCCGCACGTTTTGAGGGAGGAGTTTTCAGCCCTCTGAAGTCAAAAGGGCCTCCTCGTGCATACCCAATTGAAGGGTCGTGGGTCCTATCTAGTCTTAACCAGCGCAGCTGGAACTAGACACAGCTGACTCCAAGTTCTTGGAAAATAACTCAGGCGAACATCTTATTGTTTCAGCAACAGGCTGCTTGGAGGACATGCGAGTCTCAAGACGACCTTGATTAGCGAAAGCAGGTGAAATGAATTTAACCCACGGTTTCAAACCCACCTGCCAAAATCTTTAAAGTTTATGTGGGGGCCTTACCTGGGTTCAGTCACATATACCATCCAGACGGCCTTAACAACACATTGTTCTCTCAAGCCTGCATCCTTGAAATGGCTGTTAGCATGGGAATAGTAGAACAGACAGTCCAAGGACAGGGGAAGGGGTCCAGCTCTCAGGTCAACCACTGTCATATCCTCTGGATGACCTCCTCCAACAAATGCATATGCTATACTTTGCCCAATCCAGGACAAATCCCCTCAGCTGTTCAAAGAGCTTCTCTGTAATGCTTTGCCAAGTTTCACCCATGCTGTGTACATCTCATCTTCACTTCCACCTCTGATCTGCACAACACTGCCCTGGCCACCAGAGTTCTGTAACCTTGGTATTTGTTATAAGATTGGATGCCAAGTTTGTGATCGGTACTAACAGACTCTCCAAATTACTTCCTCTCCATCTTTCCAAACTCATCACCACTCCACAGCCATTCACAGATCAGACACCCTCAGATTCCTGAAATCTCCAAAACGCACCCTTTTGTCTCTCCTCTTCCTGCATTATCTGCCTGGAACTACTGCCCACGTTGACCTTTGATCTGCAGTGCTAACTCCTATTCTTCAAGACATTTCCGAGAACCGTTAACAATTGTCTATGGAGGCAAAAGGCAGGGTCTCTATATTCCTTTGGGTGTTGAATTATGAATTTATGTTGAATGAATAAATAAATGAACCACTCATTTTGGTTTCCTGTAAAATTTTCCTAATATAAACCAAGAAATGACTTTGGGCCTTTTTAGACAAATGATATCTAGGGCACACCAGAGTTGGTGACTGACACAGGGAAAACTCTGTACTACTCACAGAATGTGGTCACTAAAAATCACTACATTTATTTATTCATAATGGAGTTACTCAGTTACATACTTAGCAAACATCTATCGAGGGCCTTCTGTATGTCAGGCACTGTCCTTGATGCTAGGGTACCACCTTGAAAGCCAGACATGTACTCTACTCACATGGGGTATACATTCTTGCCAAAGAAACCTGAAAAGAAAAAGGAAACGAGTAAATCAAAATGTAATGCCTGTTACTTGTAAGGGATATGGAGAAAATAAAAGTATTATAATAGTGAATAAGAGATGCTAATTTAAAATGAGTAGATCAGGAAGGCATATCTAAGAAAGAGGTGTTTGAGCTGAGGTTTGAATTCTGAAGAACCACCAAAGCAAAGAATTTTTGGAGGGGTGTGGCGGAGCAGGGGGAAAGGCAGGTTACTTCAGGGATGGGAAAAACAAGTCTGAGGTAGAAACAAGTTTGAATTCTTGGAGAAAAATATAATAGGAGGCCAGGATATCTAGATGATAATGAACAGGGCTCCGAGCTGTACAAGATGAAGTCAGAGAAATCAGAAAGAGGCAGACTCTTCAGGGCCTTGAGGCCAGGATAACAATTTAAAATTCTACAGAGTTTACAGTGACAATGATCAGGCAGATTAAAAAACAAAACCAAAAAAAGAATATTAGGTCTACTATGTATGTGGGGAAAGGATCACAAACATGAGAGTGAAAACACAGAGGAGGCTGCTGCAATAGTTTATGAGAGAGATGATAGCATTAATCCTGAACAAACTACATTTCTTCTACAGGACCAATTAACAACAACAGAAAAAAAAAAAAAAACAGAAACAGAGCATGGTTTGCAGGAGTAGATGTTGCTATGGCTTCCACTTGCTTTGCCCATTACTTGAGTGTGAGGACACTCTGTACAAGAGCTCTCATAAAGCCCTTATCCTTTTCCACCAATTTTTCTGAACCTTTTCAAGGAGAAACAACAATTGGATTAGATCAACCAGGGTGCACTCCTAAGTGGCATTAATTCCCCATGGGCAAATCAGCTCACCCTTGAACTTGGGACCCTCCTTGTATTTTGTCATCTCATTGGTCTCAGTACACCTGCTCCACTGTTTCCACAAAGCACTTATTTCAAGAAGGGGAGAGCCATTACAGTGCATTCTCCGTGCGGGGAACTCTGTGAGTGACATCTGAGAAATGGTGTAATGAGCAAAGCCCCTTGTGAGTGCTGATGTTTTGCAGCTGTACCCATTCAATAATAGGTTTGAAGAAAAAGTGTTTCTTAGCGAGTTTCTTTGAAAAAATTCCTTCTCTCCTGGAAGCAATGACCTATTTCTTAACTGTCATCAACTTATCAACATTTTAGCTAAATGGGAGTACAAACTTCTAAGTTTTATTAATGCCTACATGTAGGGTAAACATATCAACTTATTAACACTCTGTGGTAAATAATGAGGACTAATAAGATGAGAGTTAAAAGTGATATTATATAAAATTTAGGGTTCTCTTTTGCCTACTTACTACTACTTACTACTTAGTAGCCAAAGAAAGAATACAATTAGCATTTATTTTTTTTATTCACAGAATTCCAGAACTGGACAGCATGCTATGAAAATCTGGCTATAGTAAGAGTCATGTTTGAAACCTGCAATGCAGTAATGCTGATATTCCAGAGTTCTAAAGAAGATGATGCATAAATTAAAACCCAAATTTTACCAAAAACTATTCTGCCTGCTTAATTCAAATGAAGACAAATTAGATGTTTGTGAAAGAAGCTAAATAGCAGAGCAAAAAGAGACTAAGACAGGGCTTCTCTGGTTGGCGCAGTGGTTGATAGTCCGCCTTTCGATGCAGGGGACACGGGTTCGTGCCCCGGTCCGCAAAGATCCCACATGCCGCGGAGCGGCTGGGCCCGTGAGCCATGGCCGCTGGGCCTGCACGTCCGGAGCCTGTGCTCCACAATGGGAGAGGCTATAACAGTGAGAGGCCCGTGTACCGCAAAAAAAAAAAAAAAAAAAAAAGAGACTAAGACAGAAAAAGTTACTTAAATATTAATATAGGACTTTTAGATTATTTGTTTACCTGCTTAAGAGATTCATTTTTACCTGAAGGTGAAAACTATTTTAAGTAATAAGATAATTGTCTGTAATTGAGAATAAACTCTTACAGAATTCCTAACAGGAAGTAAAGCAGTCTTTACCAAAAATGAAGAGAATTTAATATCAAAACAACATCAGAATGTCATGTAAACATTGAAAATTTTGTTGTTGTATTATATTCATTCATTCATTCATTCATTATTTATGGTAAAAGTTTGAACAAAGTACATTAGTAGAACTGATTAGGCATCGACTATTTAGTACAGGTAAATAATTATACTGTTTATTATTACCAGAGAAGAAAAGGAAGAGAACTAACTAGAGGCAGGGGAATCTCAGAAACATATTTACAAATACACTTCTCAAAGGTTTAAAAACATTCTCAAGAATATAAATTAGAAAATTCTTCCAGATACAGTGAAAGAACAATATTTATGATTTGAAGTAGTTGTAATACTGAGAGATATATTAACAATCTCTCTCATGAGCTATTCATTCATTCTTTCTTTCATTGATTGATATGCACCTCAGTTAAGGGATCATCATGGGCTAGGAATAGTCTTGGAGACTGAGAACACAAAAGTGAATGAGATGAGAAATTTCCCATCAAGGATCTTTCTGTCCAGGGTAGTTTTCCTTAACATATGCATGCATACACATACACAAAATCTGTAATTACTTTCAGAGCGCTCTCAAAAAGTCCAAAACCCATCCATGGACTAACATACAGTTGTATCCTGGTTTAAGAAATGACAAACTTGAAGAGGAAAAAGGCAAAATGCCACCATCCCAACAACTCTACATTCCAATGCTCCAGAGTACTCCATTGATCTTTGATGGATAGTTGTGTTTGAACTAGGCTAGAGTTTCAAACAAACACAACCAGGCCAATCTTGTTTGTCTACCGGTTGCAAGAAGGAATAAATACTATCAAGCAAAGAAACCATCCTCCCAGCCAAAGACCCTGAGGGCCCACAGAGCTTTCCAAGATTTTGACTTCCTCTGGGTCAGCTTGGTGCCTGGGCTACAAAACTTATACACACCTATATTTTGAAAGCCAGCTAGCTTCTCCCAAACTAAGCTTACACTACCCTAAATGTCTTAGAGCATTTTTGGTCTAAAGACAAAATATGATCATATTTCTAAAATGAACCATCCCATGCTGTGGGTATGCCTGAGTGTGATGTATTGTTTCTTCACTCCTTTTCAACTGTTTAAACTGTACATGCATAGTGTGTGTGTGTGTGTGTGTGTGTGTGTGTGTGTGTGTGTGTGCGTGTGTGTGTGTGTGCCTGGACCATATTTTTTAAATAAATGAAAGTAATCTCAATGACAAACTTATAAATCCATCATGTTTTTTCATTTTCACCTTTGAACAATACAGAAAATAATTTTCTAGACTATCGTTGATGCTAGATTCTTTAGTACATACGTTCCTGTTTTAGTCTGTCCAGGCTGCTATCACAAAATACTACAGACTGGGTAGCTTATAAGCAACAGAAGTTTATTTCACTCACTTCTGGGGTCTGGAAATTCAAGGTCAAGATGCCAGTAAGGTCAGGTGAGGACTTTCTTCTGAGTTGTAGACTTACTGTATTCTCACATGGTGGAAGGGCTGGGGGTTCTGTGGTATTTCTTTTATAAAAGCACTAATCCCACTCATGAGGGATCCATCCTCATGACATAAGCACTTCCCAAAGGTCTCACCCATTACTACCATCACCTTAGGGGGCTAGGATTTCAACATATCAATTTGGGGGGTGGGGCCCACAAAAATTCAGACATAGCATTCTCTCATATCTCCCAAGTATACAGCCTTATGAATTTATAGTATAACTGGCAAAATTTCAATTTTATTTCTAATTTAAAAATATCTCTGTAAACTAATAATAGACATATAGTTGGAAAACATAAAAATGAAAAATATCCTTCAGCAAATAATTAACTTCAAAAGAGATGGTCATTAACTCTACTATTATGTTAACAAATGTTGAAATTTCTAGCTAATGCAACAGAACAAGAAAATAAAATATGAAAATAAAACATTTAAAAAATTAAAAATGAGGAAGAATATCATCATTATTTATAAATGTTATGATACTCTTCCTGGACACAGAAGGGACAACAGAAAAAAAAATTAATAGGATAGTTCAATAAGACAGCTTGTTACTAAAATTATATGTAAAAATCAATCACTTGGATATGTGCAAATAATCAATTAGAAGATATACTGAAAACTGGATCATATTCACAAATGACATAAGGCTTAAGATTAAACAAAGTAAGAATTATGAAGTCTAGCAAATATGAAGAAAACTACAAAAATATACTGAAGAACACAAAAATTATGACAATCAGTGCTATTCTGTGATCCTAAATAGCAAAAGTATTTCCATATTGTAGAAATGTAAATTCCCCAAATGTTAATCTATCGCTGTAATGTAATTTCAGTAAAACTTTTAACAGTACTTTAATTTGATGAAGTTTCCCCTAAAGAAAATAAAACGAATTATCACACTCTTTAGAGAACTAAATAAGGAAGAAATTACCCTATCAAATATTAAAAGCTACCATAAAGATATGATAATGTAAACCTACTGGCTTATATAAAGAAAGTAGGTTAGTAGATTTTTTTAAACGCCATATGTGAAATATCATAGATTAAAGAGTAAAATAGAAAGTGAGGAAGCATAAAGAAAATAAAAGAATAGTAATAATATAACATATTACAATAATAATAAGAAAATGTTGATGAATATGTATCTAATCTCAGAAAGGGGGAAGATTTTCTAAATCAACATACAGGGTCAAAATTTATACATGGTCATTAATAATTTTGATGGCCCAAATTTAAATTTGTCATCATGAAGAAAGCATGAACAATATTAAATGGCAGAAGCCAAAACAGAAAATATGCCTTCCAAACATATGGCAGACAAAAGTTAATATTCTCAATAAGCATGTTAATCCCTAAGATGGTTTTTAAAATGTTCTTTAGACCTCTAACTGGAACATTTCTTGTTGATGCTGTTACACTGCTATGACATTTTGGACTCACTCAATGGCACTGAAAATCAATTTTTCTTAAATTATAATAAAGCTTAGGTGAAAAACTGTATATAAATATTTATATTAATAAAAAAAAATAAGCATCCTAATAACAAAGTGATAGTGAAAACAAATAAGAAATTTATAAAAGAAAAACAGAAAATTAACACATTAGAAGTATTGAATACGAACAGTACTCACATATACAAATTAAAATAAGATACTTTATTAATTCATTTAACAGCTATTTATTAGGCACTTATGATATGCCAGGAATTTTCTAGTTCAGTGGTTCTCGAAGTATGGCCCCTGGACTAGCAGCCTTAGTACCATTGCGAACTTGTTAGAAATACAAATTCTTGGATCCTACAATATACTTATGAATCAGAAACTCTGGTAGTGGGGTCCAGCAATGTGTGATTTAATAAGCCCTCCAGGTGATTCTGTTGCACACTAAAGCGTGAGACCCTCTGGTTTAGGTGAAATAAACAGACAAATATCTCTTTCCCTGGGAAACTGGTAAAACAGACAATAAACAAGAAGCAAAATGAGTGAATGATATATTTTCACCAGACTAATGGAAAAAGCAGAGCAGGAGAAGGAAATTGGGAGTATCAGGCAAGGACCAACTTACAATTTCAAATAGGGTGCACAGGGTAGATGTCATTGAGAAGGTAGCTTTTGAGCCAGTGACTTGATAAAGATGAGGGACCTAGCCACATAAGTATCTGGGAAAAGGAATATTCCAGACAAAGGTACAACCTGTGCAAAGCCCTTGAGTATTTGAGGAGTCATAAAGAAATTCATGAAGAGTGGAGTGAGAAAGGAGAAGAGAACTGGAGATGAGATTAGAAAGATCATGGTCCAGAGGCCAAACCATGTAGAAGCTTACAACTGATCAACAGGCCTGGCTTAACTCTCAGTAAGACCAGATATCACTTTAGGTTTGTGAGCAGAAGTGATATAACTTGTCTTATATTCTTAAAAATCCCTCTGGTTACTATGCTGAAAGTAGTCTATAGGGGTTGGCAGGTGTCAAATTAGAAGACCAGGCTGCAGACCAGAGGAGTAACCCAGGTGAGAAGGGCTGATGGCTTAGATCAGGATGGTAACAGTGTGGTGGTGATTGGATGTGACATTAAAAAAAAAAAAAAAAAAAAAAAAAAACCCACAAGAAAAAACAGTGACCTCAAGGTTTTAAGCATAAGCAATTGAAAAGACAGTTGTCATCAACTGAGATGAAAGAGTCTATAGGTCAAAAAGGATTTGGAGAATTAGTTCAGTTTCAGACATCTAGAGCTTGAGATATTTACATATCAAGATATATAACAGGAAGGTGTAAAGTTCATTAGAGGGGTCTGTACTAGAACTATGTATTGGGGAGGCTTGAGTACATATGATGGTTCTTAAATTCATGAGAATGAATGAGATCACCAAGGGATACCTTAGATAGAGAAAAACATAAAGGAATCTGAGCCCGAAGTCATTCCAACAATAAAAGATTAAGGAGAAAAAGCCATTTGTTTTTTTCTTTTTTTGCAAGGGAGAAATGACTTCCAGACAGTAGTAGCCTCCAAGTACACCACTAGGCAGCTATTCCAAAGGTCATGAAACAGAATGGCTCACAAACCATATAAAGATATTCAAAGCATTGCTTTATTCAATCAATTAAAACATATAATGAAAAGCAAGGTGGAAAACGTGAGGCCTATTAATGGTTAGGATAGGATGCAAACACACTGTAAACACCACACTACCCAAAACTTATATTATGTAATGTTTACACTACTTTCTCCCGGCCATGTCAGCCTTCCTGCGGACTGTGGATATGAGGACTAAAGCTAAAAGAAAGCAAGAAGCTCAGTAGATGGAAGTTTCCCAGAGCAAACACACATTTGCTCTATTCAAAGGCTTAGAGGCTTTTACTCCTGGCCATTATCTTGCAGAGAAAGTTATCCTTGTTTGTTTTTTCTCTAGTTTTTTTTTTTTAATGCTAGTATTAGATATTCTTAAATAGCAAAGGAAAAACATACTGCAACCAGCAAAGGAGACTAACAAGAGTGTTACAGGAGCAAAACTAAAAATGTATCAATACGTTACCCTGGAAGCCAAGTAAAGAAGGTGTATCAAAGAGGAATGATCCATTGTGCCAAATGCTGCTGATAAGTCAGGTAAGAGAGGACTGAGAATTAACTACTGGACTTTTCTTTGTGTGGTCTCTGGTGATTTGACAAAAGCAATTTTTAGGAAACGGCAGAGGTGAGAAACTGAGTGGAATGAACTGAAGGGGGAATGGGAGGGGTGAAATTGTAGACCACATGTATAAACCTGCTTAAGGAATTTTGCTATAAAGGGGAGCAAAGAAATCGAGTGTTAGCTGATGGAGAAAATGGAGTAAGTAAAGAGGTTTTTATAATATTGGCAAAATTACAAATTAGTGCACTCATAGGAATGATCGCATAGAGAGGGGGGAATTTATGATGTAGGAGGGGGGAGAATTGTTGGTATGATGTTCTTGAGTGAATGAGATGGGATAGATTTTGTGCACAAATTTAAGGGACATGCTTTACAAAGCACTTCAGACAGTTCTTACTTTGAAAAGTGAGAAGGCAGAGCATGGTGCTGGGAGGCTGTGAAATATCTCTTCTGACTATTTCAATTTTACTAGGGAAATAGGATGCAAGGACATCATCTGAGAAGGGAGTAGAATTGGGAGGTTTGAGGAGAAGGAAGATAGTATAAAACATGAGGGAGAGTGGGACAAGTGCTAGACCCAGGCACGAGCATTTAAAGTTTGCGGTCATTGAGAAAGGCAGCACAGTTGTAGCTTTTGTTTTGTTTTGAGTTTTCTGAAGCCACATTCATCTACGCAGTTGCAGGTACAGAGCAGAGTGAGAGATTTTGCCTGGATTGTAGTTTTACCAAATGAGTCTGACAAAGCAGGAGAGATTGAAGGGAATCAGGGATGTCTGCAAAGGGATCATTATAATGACTGACTATGAAGTTTACTCGAAAGGAAGGACATGGAGAGAAGTACACGTACATAAACATATGCTATAGGAATAACTTGAACTCTGACTCTACTTCTATATGAGATTGCATTTGAGAACAAATATTTATTCATTTTTTTTCCAACACAGAACTAATACTAGATTATTCCTATATTATAACCTTCACAGAATCCATTTGGAAATGCCACTCTTGGTTTGTGATATGCATTTATTTCTATTGAAACTCCTCCATGCAAAAGAAGCAATCAAAGAGGTGAGCCTACAAGTATTACAATAAAAGAATTGCTCCTTTTAAAAACAGCCATGCTCAATTTCTGGAAGGCACTATATTTTCCTTCTCTTCATTTAGAATGGAGTAATATTTACCAATGTTTTCTCCCTAGAGATAACTTTGTGCATTTCTTTGCCATGCTTCCAATCTTTTTCTTTTTTTTTTTTGACTGCAAAGTTATTAATAGAAGTTTCAAAAACATTTTTTTCTTCATTGCACACTGAGAAGAGATCACAGAAAAATGGTCTCATCACATAAATACACCTCATAGTATCTAATCTTGTCGGTTCTCACAGTTACCGAGACCACAGACTTGGCTACATATAATATGGCTGCTGCTCACATACATCCACCTGTGGAGTAAAACCAGCTTATCTCCCCAAGGGGGGATCTGATTCAGATTAATGGGGCCATGTTCACAGGACGCCAATGCATTATCAGAAATATCTTATCGTGGGACTTAAAAATATTTTAACACATTATACTTCAGAAAGTTATGATATTCATGTCAGATAGGTAGATAGACAAAAGAGAATTTCTTGTATTCTAGAATTGCAGTTCAGTCCTTTTGAAGTTTTGATGTTGGCTTCTTTTTCTCTTTCCTTCTAAACAATCCCTTAAGCCCATATGTGTTTACGGCACAAGTCTATTTGTGTGTAATGTCTCCCTCTGCTCTACTATAAAACTGCATATGTTAGACAACAATGCCTGTGTGCAGGAAAGATCTCTGTGAACTGGACTAGAACTGAAATGAACTTTCACGCTGAGTCCATGATGGGAAAAGATCCTCATTGTTTAACAGGAAACAATCAGCTCTAGATTGCACTTTATCTGTTTTAACCTAGAAAATCTTTGGTCCTGGAGCCTGTTTAAAGAGAAAACTAAGAAATTGTTTGGCTAGTTCTTTTTAGACTATGGATGTTACCTAGTTCGCACATGTTACTGGGACTAAACATACCTAAAATAAATAAAATCAAGACATTATAAAGTCAACTAAGGTTTAAAGAAAAATCAAACTGGCCTCTCCTTTTTCGACTTAAGGAAAGATGGATGTTTGGTGACAAGGCTGAGACCTGGGGGGTGAGGAGTGACGGGAGTGCACTTAGCAAAACAAGCGCCGTGATGAACATTCTCCACACTGTTATTACGCCGCTGATCAGGTCGTAAGCTAATTTCAAGTGTAAAATGTAGGTTTGGGATTTATGCCTTGTATAAAACATAATCAACTTTCATTATTTCTGTGAGTCATAGCATTTTAATCTTTTCTAATTAAATGTAATTATTCTTTCTCACAGCAGGATAGCATAGAGGCATAAAAAATTCGAGGTACCACATACATAAAGGGGAAAAAATGACAAAAAGGAAAAATATAGGCATCATTAGTAAATAAGAGAGTTTTTTGTTTTCAGGTGACACTGGTCATTCCCTTGGTGGGAAAAATGGACACCATGACAAAGCGTGTAGGTAATTATGATCCTTTTATAATATTCTTTTGTAACAAGTGGGGCAAGTTCCAAGGACAGAAATAATTTCCATGTGGAGAACAAAATTTTAATGTCAGAGTTTGTGCATTTTAATTAGGGCAATTTAGCTGATCTGAATAAATTGTCTTTTAAATATTATGACTCATGTACTTTTCCATCTCATAATTTTTCATTCCTTCTATTTTTACCTTCTGGTAAACTAAAACAAGATTTTTATATAGAAATCAAATAAGATATCTTCCAAATCTAAAAGGATCAAAGGTGCATGGTTCTAACTGCAATGTTGAGAACTGTCTCCCAAAAGAGCCATCACGGAAGCACAAGTGTACATGGAAGATTCCAGATACCCTTATTCTCCATTTAGGAAAAAATTTAATCAAAATTATTTACTCAC
This sequence comes from Hyperoodon ampullatus, assembly GCF_949752795.1. NCBI lineage: Eukaryota > Metazoa > Chordata > Mammalia > Artiodactyla > Ziphiidae > Hyperoodon > Hyperoodon ampullatus. Next base: position 78,680,099 of record NC_136917.1, on the reverse strand, counting down.
ATAAAGAAATCATTTACACATTTTATTTGTGAGTTCTTCAGTGAGCACTTTTTTCCCATGCAGATTCTGCAAAATTAGTTGTTACATGGGCAATTGGTGAAATTAGGCTCAAACAACAGAAATTTAACAAGTTATTTTATAATTATACAGTCTGTTTATCATACAGGTCATACAATTCTTTGAGGGAAAACTATCTGTTTTTGAGACCTGGAATAACTACTTAAGCTGTCTACATTGATCAAATCAACTGGTTAAGTGTTTACCTTATATTGCACAGAGAGAAAAAAAGTTAATAAACCAATATAATGAGTTTTACTAATTAAAATGATAAAGATTCACCTTTCAAATGCTGAGTTTTATGTTGCTTCAATCTGTAACACATGAAATTGAAAATTTTACACAAATATATTAGACAACATAAGGGAATATCCCCAGGTCATTATTCTATTTCCAAATTTATGGCTGCCAAACTCAGATAAATCCTGGACAAGCAACATAGATTACAGATTACCAAAGTTTTCCTAATTGGCAATTCATAACTACCAGCTGCTCTGAACAAAACCTATCACCCAATGAAATGTTGACATTTTTCTGCCTCATTAAAATCTTCTGCAATATTCTGTGTGAAAATATTGTTCAATTAGCCATTATTCCTGAAGATATGCAAGGAGGTGATAAATGATTAGGATACCAAATGTAATTTGTGGCGTCAAAGCAAGCCTGTGCTCACCTGCACATTTAGACAATATTGGACTCAATATCATACTGGGCAGGAAGAGAGTTTTATCCCATGGAGCACATTACATTCTGTACCTTAAAATGTAACCGTGTTATGGTTTCAGTGTTTCCATGAATTCATCATTATTCTTTCTCATATATTTTCATAATTACTAATTCATTTTAAGGATTTTCTAAAACAAAGTTGAGAGATCTTGTTACAAATCGCTTGATAAAATATTTATGAGTTAAAGATAACTTCAATTGGTCAAAATTTTTAAAATGACAATCCATGGTTTTATCTTTTGTGCATCCACTGTGTGAATCTCAGCTGTGTAGAATCTCTGCATAGATTTGCACAGAAAATATGGATCACTAATAAGTAATTTCTGGATTCTTGGTCTATACCATAAAATTTAACAGAGAATTTCAAAAAAGGAATTACAATTAATGAAAGTCTTACTCATGCAAACCCAATCTGTTTTTCTCTATTGAAAACAAATATTTCATCACATATCAAAATTAGTAAAATCAACATAAGTGAGTTATATTTTAGACAGAAGTGTCTGCTTTCAGTTGCCATAAATCCACAGCCCATAGCCTGACACATATGGTACAAAGGTGAAATATGTCCGCAATATTTAAGGTGTGTACATGGTAGTTGTTTTTTTTTCTGAGGAGTGAAATATTGCAATTGTTATAATGTCTTAGAACAAATTGAACCATAACATATTCCATAATTACATAGTATGCTTAGGGCAGTTATAAACACTCCGCATAGCCTTGGAGAATGTTCTACATGTATTCATTTCTATGCTCATGTTTTAATAGCAATAGTAACCACAGTAATTTTTGTCGTCATACATTATTGTCAATTTTATTTTTTCTACCATGTTTCTGGGGGCCCTTTATCCAATCCCCTTTGGAAGGAGTTAATGTAGGACTCTGAAGACTCTGAAAACATGGAACATAGATAATAATACAACAAACAATAATATTTAAGTCTCAATTGCTGAGTTCAGCTTGTCCCTCCTTAAGTTTTAGTTCTACTAATAAAGTCAAACAAACTCTAAAGGCTTACCTTTCCCCTCAGCATCTTTTTCAAGGTATGTACAGGGACATTAACATATTTCTTAGAACAATGCAATACACATATTATAACATGGACATTTTAAAATTATCTGTTTGTTTATAGCTACTCTATTCATAATTGCTAAAACTTGGAAGCAATCAAAACATCCCTCAATAGACTAATGGATAAACTGTGCCATATCCATAAAATGGAATGTTACTGTTCAATAAAAAGAAATGACTTATTAAGCCATGAAAAGACATGGAGGAATCTTAAATGCACATTGTTAAGTGAAAGAAGCCAATCAGAAAAAGCAGCATACTGTATGATTCTAAACATAACAACATTCTGGAAGAGATATAACTACAGAGACAGTGAAAAGATCACTGGTTGCCAGGGTCTCATTTGAAGGGAAGGAAAGATGATTGGTAAATTACAGGGAATTTTTAGGGCAATTAAATTATTCTGTATTATCCTGTGGATACAGGTAATTATACATATGTTTGTCAAAACCAACAGAATGTACAACACAAAGCGTGAACCTCATATAACCATGGAAACTACTGGTAATGTATTGGCTCATCACTTGTAACAGATGTACTACACTAATGAAAGATATCAATAATAAAGCAAAAAAAATAAAAATAACAATAAATTTTTGCTGAAACTTTTAGATAGAATTAATCTATTCCACACAAAATATTTATACTTTACTCCACCTTAATGTTAACCATATTGTAACGGTATAGGGGCATATTTGGATATTGAATGATGAGGTGACTTTTTATATGTGGCTCTAGAAAACCATTCTTCATGATTTTTAGTCCCAGATCATTTCCCACACATTTTTATTATCTATGTTTTGGCTCTAAGTCATAACTATCAGAGCTAGTGCCTGGTATTGTGTTACCTTGCTATTTAACCCAGGGGTCCCCAACCCCCGGTACCAGTCCATGGCCTGTTAGGAACCAGGCCGCACAGCAGGAGGTGAGCAGTGGGCGAGCCAGTGAAGCTTCATCTGTATTTACAGCCGCTCTCCATCACTCGCATTACTGCCTGAGCTCCGCCTCCTGTCAGATCAGGGGCGGCATTAGATTCTCATAGGAGTGCAAACCCTACTGTGAACTGCGCACGTAAGTGATCTAGGTTGTGCGCTCCTCATGAGAATCCAATGCCTGATAATCTCAGGTGGAGCTGAGGTGGTGATGCTAGTGCTGGGGAGCGGCTGCAAATACAGATTATCATTAGCAGAGAGGTTTGACTGCACGGAGACCATAATAAATCAACCGCTTGCAGACTCATATCAAAACCCTATCAGTGGGCTTCCCTGGTGGCGCAGTGGTTGAGAGTCCGCCTGCCGATGCAGGGGACACGGGTTCGTGCCCTGGTCTGGGAAGATCCCACATGCCGCGGAGCGGCTGGGCCCGTGAGCCACGGCCGCTGAGCCTGCGCGTCCGGGGCCTGTGCTCCGCAACGGGAGAGGCCACAACAGTGAGAGGCCCGCGTACCGCAAAAAAAAAAAAAAAAAAAAAAAAAAAAACAAACCCTATCAGTGAGTGGCAAGTGAAAACAAGCTCAGGGCTCCTACTGATTCTGCATTTTGGTGAGTCGTATAATTATCTCATTATATATTACAAAGTAATAATAACAGAAATAAAGTGCACAATAAATGTAATGCACTTGAATCATCCCCAGACCATCTCCCCACCCCCTCACCCCTGGTTCGTGGAAAAACTGTCTTCCACGAAACCGGTCCCTGGTGCCAAAAAGGTTGGGGACCTCTGATTTAACCTATAAATAATCTGCCTTTCCTCTTTCCATTGATCTATATTGCAATGCAATGGGACATAAAGCTTATTAAACTAAACAGTACAATAGATTGCTCCGAAAAGCCAAACCCTGAGGACTCATAAAGAAGCTCTCTCACTAGGCAGCTCTTTGTTATCAACCTGGAAGCCCCAACCCACTGTAGAGGCTAACCAGCATCCAGAGAGTTATACTCTGGTTTCAGGTAGCTGTATTCTCAGGCCCTCCCCACTCAACAAACATCTCATCTGGAATCTTCAAAAACAATTACAGCTTTATTGCGGTATAACTGACATATACAAAACTGCACATATTTAAAGACTACAGTTTGATGAGTTTTGACATATGTACACATTCGTGAGAGAATCACCACAATTAAGATGAGGAACATATCTCTTATCTCCACAGTCTCTTTGTTCCCCTTTGTTATGCATCTCTCCCCACCTTCCATGACTTCCCCTGCTCCCAGGCAACCACTAATCTGTCTTATTTCATATAGATTCATTTTCATTCTCTAAACTTTTATATAAATGGAATCATATAATATGTATTCATTTTTGTTGGGGGGGCATCTGGCTTCTTTAATGCAGCATAATTATTTTGAGACTCATCCATGTTGTTGTGTTTGTTAAAAGTTGATTCTTTTTTGTCATTAATCCGTTTTCCATTATATGGATATACCACAAAGTGTGTATCCATTCGTCTCTTGATGGATATTTGAGCTATTTCCAATTTTTAGCTATTACAAATAAAGCTGCTATGAACATTTATGTAAGTCTTTCTATAAACAAAAGCTTTGATTTCTCTCGGATAAATGCTTAGGAGTAAAATATCTTGGTCATTTGGTAGGTGTATGTTTTCCTTTTGAAGAAATGGGCAAACAGTTTTCCAAAACGTTTACTATTTTACATTCCCACCAGGGTGTATGAGAGTTCCAGTTCATCCAAGTCCTTGCCCACTCTTGAAATAATTAATGTTTTAGTATTACTGACTATAGAGGCTACGTGTGAGTAGTTCTTTGTGGTTTTAATTTACATTTCCATAAAGGACTATTGACATTGAGCAACTTGTAAAATGTCAATATGATATCCATGTATCTTCTTTAGTAAAGTGTTTGTTCAAATCTTTTGGCCCTTTTTAAATTGGGTTGTTTGTCTTATTAATATTGAATTATATAATATTTAGCTCTTTGTATAGTCTAAATACAAATCCTTTGTCAGCTATATATTTTGGAGATATTTCTCCCAGTCAATGACTTCTCTCTTCATTTCTGTAACAATGTCTTTTAAAAAGCAAACTTTTCAATTTCATGAAGTGCTATTTAATCACTTTTCTTTTCTGTGAAGTACTATTCAATCATTTTTAGTTCACGCATTTGGTGTTCAATTTAACATACCTTAGCTAAACCCAAGCCACTCTAGCTTTCTGTTGATTAATGTCTGCATGTCATATATTATTTCATCCTTTTACTTTTAACCTATTTGTGCCTTTATACTTAAAATATGTATCTTGTAAGCAGTTTATAGTGGGAACTTGCTTTTTGAAGCATATGACTCTGCCTTTTGAGTGGAGTGTTAGGTCATATACATATTATGTAGTTATTAGTACGGCTGTGTTTAACTCTACCATCTTGCTTGTTATTTTCTACTTGCCCCACTTATTTTTTGTCCCATTTTCTCTCCTTTTCAACTTTCTTTTGGATAAAATATTTTTATGATTCCTTTTTATCTTCCTATTGACCTACAAGCTATGCCCCTTTATAGATGGATTTTGTTGGTTTTCTTTTGTTGTGTGGTTTCACTAGAGATTTTTGCATACTTCTTTAATTTATCATAGTCTCCCTTCAATTAATGTTAATCTACTTCCCATGCAATAAAAGAGCCTTACCACATTATACTTACATTTCTCCTCTCCCAGCCTTTGCTCTATTGTGGTCATCCACTTTACGTCTACATACATTATAAATTCCACAATTCAGCCTTGTTAATTTTAAACACTCAATTATATATATATTTTTAACATCTTTATTGGAGTATAATCGCTTTACAATGGTGTGTTAGTTTCTGCTTTATAACAAAGTGAATCAGCTATATGTATACATATATCCCCATATCTCCTCCCTCTTGCATCTCCCTCCTACCCTCCCTATCCCACCTCTCTAGGTGGTCACAAAGCACCAAGCTGATCTCCCTGTACTATGCAGCTGCTTCCCACTAGCTATCTAGTTTACATTTGGTAGTGTATATATGCCAGTGCCACTCTCTCACTTCGTCCCAGCTTATCCTTTCCCCTCCCCGTCTCCTCAAGTCCATTCTCTACATCTGCATCTTTATTCCTGTCCTGCCCCTAGGTTCTTCAAAACCATTTTTTGTTTTGTAGATTCCATATATGTGTGAGCATATGGTATTTGTTTTTCTTTCTGACTTACTTCACTCTGTATGACAGTCTCTAGGTCCATCCACCTCACTACAAATATCTCGATTTAGTTTCTTTTTATGGCTGAGTAAATTTGCAAATGAAGCAACTGATAAAGGATTAATCTCCAAAATATACAAGCAGCGCATGCAGCTCAATATCAAAAAAACAAACAACCCAATCCAAAAATGGTCAGAAGGCCTAAATAGACATTTCTCCAAAGAAGATATACAGATTGCCAACAAACACATGAAAGGATGCTCAACATCACTAATCATTAGAGAAATGCAGATCAAAACACTCAATTATATTTTAAAGAGATTTTTTTAAGATAAAATAAGAACACAGGCCTTTTTAAAATCATTTTCCTATTTCCAATTCTCTTCCTTTGTTTATGCTCTGATTTGTATCTGGTAACATTTTTTTCTTCTGTCCAAAGGACTTCCTTTATCATTTCTGTAAGTACAAATCTAGTGATCAATTCTTTCAGTTTTTGTATATCTGAAGGCAGCTATCTTTTATCTTCCTTCTAAAAGATATTCTCATTGGACATAGAATTTGAGGTTGACCAGTTTTTGTTTCCCTCAATACTTTAAATAAGTTGCTCCACTTTTTTCTGGCTTCTATTACTGCTGAGAAAATGTCTGCTACTGCTCTTATCTTTGTACCTCTGTACATAATGCATTTCTTTTAGTGCTTTTAAGATTTTCTCCCTATCACTAGTTATAAATAATTTGACTAGGATTTTTGTGGTACAGTTTTCTTTGTCTATTTTTTTTATATTTATGCCCTGTTGAATTTTGTGGACCTCTGTCTTTATCATTTTTAACAAATTTGGAAAAATTCTGGCCACTGTGTTTTAATTAATAAACTTCACTTTTTGGAGAAGTTTTAAGTTCACAGTGAAATTCAGCAAAAAGTACAAAGAATTTACATTGACACATCATTATCATCCAAAGTCCATAGTTAACATTAGAGTTAACTCTGGGTGTTGTATATTCTATGGGTTTTGATGAATATATAATGACATGCATCCACTGTTGCAGTATCATACAGAATAGTTCACTGCCCTTAATATCCCCTGTGCTCCACCTATTCATCCCTTCCTCCCCACAACCACTGGCAACCACTAATCCTTTTACTAACTCTATAGTTTTGTCTTTTTCATAATGTCATATGATTGGAATTATACAGTATGTACCCTTTTCAGATTGGCTTTTTTCACTTAGTAATATGCATTTAAGTTTCTGCCATGTTTTTTCATGGCTTGATAGCTCATTTGTTTTTAGTGTGGAATAACATTCCATAGTCTGGACCTATCACAGTTTACTTATTCATTCACCTAATGAAGAACATCTTGGTTGCTTCCAGTTTGGGGCAATTATAAATAAAGCTACTGTAAACATTCATGCAGGACTTCCCTGGTGGCACAGTGGTTAAGAATCCACCTGCCAATGCAGGGGACACAGGTTTGATCCTTGGCCCAGGAGGATCCCACGTGCCACAGAGCGACTAAGCCCATGAGCCACAACTACTGAGCCTGCACTCTAGAGATCACCAGCCACAACTACTGAGCCTGCGTGCCCTAGAGCCCGTGTGCCGCAACTACTGAGGCCTGTGTGCTCCAACTACTGAAGCTCATGCACCTAGAGCCCGTGCTCCGCAACAAGAGAAGCCACCGCAATGACAAGCCCACGCACCTCAATGAAGAGTAGCCCCCACTTGCTGCAACTAGAGAAAGCCCACATGCAACAACAAAGACCCAACACGGCCAAAAAATAATAATAATAAAAAATTTTAAATATATATATAAAAAAATTCATGCAAGGTTTCTGGGTGGAAATAAATTTTCAGTTCATTTGGGTAAATACCAAGGTTGAAACTACTGGATTTCATGGTAAAAAGTATGTTTAGTTTTGTAAGAAACTGCCAAACTATCTCTTAATGTAGCTGTACCATGTTTCATTCCCACCAGCAATGACTGAGAGTTCCTATTACTCCATATCCTCACCAGCATTTGGTGTTACCAGTGTATTGGATTTTGGCCATTCTAATAGGTGTGTAGTGGTATCTCGTTGTAGTTTTAATCTATATTTCCCCACTGACATGATGTCAAACATCTTTTCATATGCTTGCTTGCCATCTGTACATCTTCTTTGATGAGGTGTGTGTTCAGATCTTTCGCCCATTTTTTAATCAGGTTGTTCATTTTCTTATTGTTGAGTTTTAAGAATTTAAAACTAATTAATTTAAAATTAATATTTTGGATAACAATCCTTTATCAGATTCATCTTTTATAAATATTTTCTCCCAGTTGGTGGCTTGTCTTCTCATTTTCTTGAGCCATTATTTTTTAAATAGTTTCTCTGCACCACCCTCCTTTCTTTTAGGGACTCTGCATTACACATATATTAGGATACTTGGAGTCATCCCAGAGCTTACATAGTTTGGGGGTTTTTTTTGTGTGTGTCTTTTCTTCTCTATGTTAAATTTTGGTTAGTTTGTTTTATTATGTCCTCATATTCACTTATCTTTTCTTCTGCAATGTTTAATCTGAAGTTAATCTGCTATTAATCTCATCTAGTGTATTTTTCATCTCAGACATTGTATTCTTTTATCTCTAAAAGTTTGAGTAGGGCCTTTTTCATATCTTCCATATTCCTCCCTAATATGCTCATTCTTTCCTCTACTTTCTTGAATATATGGAATATATTTATAATAACTTACTTTCCTTTTCTATCAATTCTATCATCTGTGTCATTTCTGTTTCTTTCTATTGACTAATTTTCTCCTCATTATAGATTGCATTTTCTTGCTTCTTTACATGACTAGTAATTTTAGATGAGAGGCCAGACTTTGAAAATTTTACCCTGTGTGTTGTATATATTTATATTCCTTTAAATATCCTTGAGCTTTGTTCTTAGGTACAGTTAATTTATTGAGAAACAGTTTAATCCTGTCAAGGATATAGTTCAAGCTTTGTTTGGTGGAACCAGAGCAGTTTTAGTCTAGGCCCAGCTTGGCCAAGCATCCTTTTGAGTGCTCTGTCTGGTGTCCCATGCTTTACAAGTTTTCCCCATGCTGTCTGGAAGAACATGAACCCTTCCTGGCCCTGTGCAAGCTGTGCGGATTATTTTTGTCTGCCCTTACGAGCAGTTCTTTCTCAGGGCTTAAATAGTTTCCTCATGAACTGATCAGTATCAGCTGAAGACTCGAGAGAAGCTCTGAGAAGATCTCCAGAGCTCTCTCTCTTTGGGCAGAAATCTCCGCTCGAGTATTCTGCCCTGCAAATTGTAGCCTCCTTGGCTTAAAAGTTTTCAGCCTTGTAGTTAGGGAGAAGCAGGACTGGAGGCCTGTTTGCCCCTTTATCTATCAGCAAACCAAATGCTGATGTTATCATAGCACATATAGGTCAATTTCTTTCATTACCATCACATTTGTCTATCAAATATTTTTTAAATAATACAAGTAAATTGTCCAAACTTCAAAGAAATATAAAGCTGAACATTAAAAGCATCCTCAGAAACACAGAAACATTGCTCACGTATCATTTTATAGACTTCCTATCTTATATAGTGGAATATGTAGAATATGTGTGTGTTCATGTGTGTGCACACACATTTACACACACTTACTGAATTTTATTTTCACTTAACCTTGTTTTGTGACTATTTAAATAGTTGCATAATATAACATTCATTGATGGGCATAACAAAATATATTTAAACATTCCTCAACAGTGAAATATTTCTGGTGTCAAAAATTTTTCTGTATCACCGGATTATGCCAAATTAAAATTTGTATGTCAAATTAAATTGGATAAAATCTCCTACACGTGCTTTGTTATAGTATTTGAGTTCATATCTTTTCATTGTTATGGTTTTAGTCAGTCAGTCCACAAGTGTGTTAATGTTTATACACCCTGCAGATGTGAGAGAAGAATGGCTGGCAGGTTGTGTGCATGTGTGTGTGTGTGGGTGCGTGCATGCACACACTACTTGTGGCACAATGGCCAGTTCACTGTTACCTGAATCAATGTGCACCCCAAGAGTTGTAGGGACCCACTCTCTACTTAGCTGGCATAAGTTGTAGAGTTATAAAGGGACTCACTCACCAAAATATCTCCTCTTGACTGGTCTGTCAGAAATTTCTAATTTTTCTGTCACTCCTTAAAGACCTTCTAAAGGTGCTGGGCACTTTAACTAGCCTAAAATTGACTTTTACTTGAGAAGAGTAAAATTATTAGAGATTTGTCTATCAAATTATTCCATTAGCACCCATCATCATTTAAAAGAATACATGGTCCTAAGGGAATGACACTAAGACAGACAAGCTTTGACTGCAGCAGAAGGGCTGAAACACATGGTGGTGATGATGCAATGTTAGGTGCAGGTATGTGGTGGGGTGGTGGTGGGTTTCAGCCTGACCATCTGTGAGAAGCTTTAAGGACAAATATCAAAGTAGCCACATCATGTCCACAGCCATGTCAAAGGGTTGTCCAAAGGCCATGTGCCATATGTGTCTGCAGCTGTACAGACATTAAAAACACATCTTGAAAGTGATCTGGCCAGGAGAAGACTTAGAATAGATAGAACCAGGGATTCTACCTTTTTCTTTTCTGGAGCTTCCTATAGTGCATATATCCTGGCACTGAAAATTAAACTGTTGAGACTTCTCTCGCTTGGCCATAGAGCCAAGAGAATTCTCAAGTGGTCAGAACGTACCAGAAAATACATGACTCAGTGTGAAGGGCAATGTTTCATATTAAATTCAACAGGGAGGATACAGTCCTTGTTTGTGTATTACAACATGAGCTCTATTGTTACATAAGCAAAGAATAGTAACAATTAGTAATACAATCTCATAAATGCTTTCATAAATGATTATCAGATATTTTTCTAATCCTGAATGCACACTGAGATGGCCCAATACATGAATAGTTTCTTTTCCATGTAGAGAAGAAACAAATGAAGCCGGGGTCAAACATTGATATACCCAGAGTCAGAAAACCTATTCATCCCATCAATAATTGATTCAGAGAAGCAAAATTGCAGAAAGCAATTTCCTTACCACTGCAGACTTTCCTCTTTTCCCCTAAGTTTTTCTCACAAAACTATTCAATATTTCTTGCTTGTCTGTTAAAGTGCCAGTTGCACACATAAAATTACCAGACTGGTGAACTTAACTGATATTACATTTAATTTTGAACAGAGAGTTAGACCAAATCACCTAGCTATTTTGATGTCTTATGGGTATGACTGTGGTAGTTAACTCTACTATTCCATTTCTTACTAGGATCAAAAATGGACAAAAAAACAGAAAGGGAATAGGAATGGGAATAAAACAGAATGGTGGTTCAGCCTGCCATCTTAAGACTTATTAACTCTATAGTAAACATTTTGGTACATTTAGCTAGAGTTAATTTTGTTGAATAGTTGTAGCATAGAGGCTAAGCGAACAGGTTATGGAATCAGAATGGCGAGGTTTACTGGCTTCACCCCTCACCAGCTGTGTGACCTGGACTAGTCACTTAAGTTTGCTGTACCTCAGTTTTCTAATCAGTAAAATGGGATGATGGTAGTGTCTCCCTCACAAGATTGCTCTAAGATTAAGTAACACATGTAAAAGCTAATAGAAATATGTCAGAATCATGGAAAGACCTTCATGAATGTTAGCTACTCCTACTCCTTCTACTATTATTATTATTATCATCATTTTCAACTGAGTACTTAAAAATGCTGCCACTATTAGGAGAATGGAAGCAACATAATACATGGTTTCTGTTCCCAAAGACCTTCGGTCTTTTGAAGAATAGAAACACCACTGAGGAAATAGTGAGACGGCAAAGGTGCTATAGTTTTTAATTCTGATAATTAGTTCAATAAAAGCCCCCAGAAAGTCAGGATTAGCTTGGGCCTCCTCTGTTCTAATAGGATTCTTGGAAAAACAGGCATTCAATGCTGGCCTTGAAGAATTAGCAGGATTTTAAAAGTTGTTTTAGGGTCGCCCTTGGACATGTGGTCCACAGATGTGTTTTGTTTGGCTTACACAGCATTTTTGTAACATTTTAATTAGTTGCCAACATTTAACATTAGATCATCATCCACCCTGCTTCACCCATTTAATTACCTGCCTGGTTCCTGTCATCATTTGAGTTTGTAACCCCTAATCTATGGACTTAACTCCCATTCTCATTGTCACTGATAACTATAAGCTTTGGTAAACATATTAGAATGATTTATTTTCTTCATACAGTGCCACAAGTTCTGCACCATGCATACTAACCAGGGTTCATAAAAATTATGTTTTTAAAGAATAGTATTTCTTCTTAGAAAGTGATTTCTACCCAGTCCAGTTTGGACTGGATTCAAGGAATAATTATAAAAAACATGGTTTCTTCCACTGTTATGTCTCTATTGTTCCCTTTCTATTGGACTATCGGATTAGAACTTGATGAACTATCTTTTGCAGGTAGAGAAAGAATAGTAAATTGCAGTGCATTGGGAGAAGTCCCACAAATCACTGCAAAAACTGGCAATAAAAAGAAAACTTCCTAAGAGACTCACTCCTGATTTGACCTTGGTTTAAAGCTGAGAGGAGAAGGATAAGAGCAGCACAGGAGTTTATATCATCTACATGCTGTTCTCATCATCCGCCCACACCCCCCTCATTCTTTTGGGGAAGGAGGGATCTCAGGCCCTGAAAGATTTGAGATGGCCAAATACAAAACACCTTCCACCAGACAGATGACACCAGCATTTTGTCACACACTCACAGCCTGGGGGGGAGAATACCGCCTGCCGTGCTGGGTCACATAGGGCCGCACTTGAGAGCAGAGTGAACCAGCAGGGCCTGTGGGAAACAGGCTTTGTAGTGGCAAGAGGGTGAGGTGACCCTGGTTCCCATGGGGGGATGGGACTGGCCTGTCTGAGTAATATCTCTGGCTGGCAGGGAAGGGAAGTGGAATCTATTACGTTGAGGTCCTGGTGGGGTGCAGCTGGTCCAGGTGACAGGAGAACTAGCTGAGTGGGAGCCTTTCTCCCTAGGTAGGGGCAGAACTGACGAGAGCAGGGAACTCACAACTAGGCACTGGGGGGCCTGTGAGGCTCAAAAATGTCAAGGCAGTGCATGGAATTTCAGGCCTTCCAGCGCACGTGAGTACATTTTTTTTTTTTTTTTTTTTTTTTTTTTTTACTGTTTATCCTGATACTGATAAATAGTATGGAACACTGTAAGTTTCTGATGAACGGTTTTCATGTATGACTATATCTCTTTTAACATTAAGGTGTTGGATTTTCAAATACACTTTTTTGATGGACTACTATCATGTAGAGTTATTTTCCATTTAAAATATTGTACTATGAAGGTATCCTTTCTGTAACTCTGTATCAAGTCAACTCAGACCATGCCTCTCCATGACATCTATTTTGTTTTTTCAATAAATTCCCAAAGGCCATACTTGATAAGTTCAAAGATATTGTTTCTGTGGCCCAAAACTCAATTCTCTTTATTATTTTCTGGTTCCTTATACAATTTCTGTCAAAATCACCTTGGTTCCACTATTTCAAAATTGCCTTTTATGATGTATAGGAGTTGATTCACATTCACATTGTGTCTATCTGAGAATTGGACACCCTCCACAGAGAGGTGGCCAGGTGTCCACAAAGCCATCCCAAAGGGAAAGTGTAAAGGAACACAGCATCAAGAGGGGTAGATGATAAAATGGTTTTCTCTACCTTATGAACTACTTCCCTGAAGCCCTGAGAACCTGAGGATGCTTACTGGATAGATTTGTACATTGGTCCTTTTTAAGGTGAATTAGGTAATTGAGATCTCTTAAAATTTAATTAAGAACAAGTTTTCTGGAAAAGGTACTTCAGAAAAGCAAAGATAATACCGTTCAAAGGAACAAATTTGATGTCAGGAAGATCCTGTGTGATTAAAAAGTGAATAATTTACAACTGTGGCTATATATTTTCTGAACTTTTCATTTGATGTCAGAATTTCTTCTGTCCTGTATTTGCCTCAGCCTTGACTACTTCAAATATACAATTGTGTGGTACAGTATATATTTCCTCAAAATGAATTCTTATCCTAGATATGAAAAGTAAGACATTGATTTCTCAAGAAATATTTCTACAAATTTTCATAGAATTTTTTTGACTGGCACTTTAAAACTATTATTTTGTTTTTTCACACTATATAAAAAGTAAACAGTGACACGTATTTGTTGTTTTCTTAAAGTGGCACGAATAGTGTTAAGCATCACAATAACAATAACTATGCCTTCTGATCTACAAGATAGTTTAGATACCCTATTCTTTCACATACAATCTTTGCCTAAATGTTATCTTTTAGAACACATTTTCTTAGAAGTTCTGATTGTCACAAATAATGAATACGCTGATCCTTGAAGAAAAATTCTTCCTCAGATAGCTGTCTCATTTCTCTACAGGAACCACGGTACACTCACTGCAGAGTCAGTTCAGAAGCCCTTCTTTGAAAGACTCTCTTAAAAATTCTGAATATAAATTAAAAATCAAGAAAAGAATTTCTGACTTTCCTAATAGAGCTCTTAAACAGATTGCAAATAAGAAACTAAAAGCAGACGAATAACCTAATGGAGAATTTTTTTGACAATGATGTAAGCTTGGCTACACATCCATCATAATTTTTCCTAAGACCTTTTTTGATCAACTAAAGGAACCTGAAACACGTTTCTCCTGAATTAAAGATTTTTCTGAAGAAAAGTTTCTATGCTATGCTCTAATATATCTGAAAAAGATGATTTATTATTCTGTCAGAATTGTCAGCCTGAATGAAAAGAGAGTATCTTCTATAATCACATGAACATTGATAGATCTCTTAATTAACCTCCTGTCAAAAATCAGTCAATGGATTTTTATAATTGTCTATATTAGATGTTCTTCCTTTAATACTCTTTTATTGACCATTACAAAATAAATAGGTTCTCTGAATGGTACATCAGATTTTCTGAAAATAACCAAGAATCCAGGAACTGTATTCTATTGTTGCACTGAAAACTAGATGACAAAAGTTTTCTTTACTAGTATTTGTAATTGCATAAGTAATTTGTCTAAAATTATTTATCTAACCCATATTTTTTTTCTATTTTTATACATCCAAACAGTGAGAAAGTTCTGGATCTTATTCCTTCCTCCTTTTGTTTTAGGACGCTCAGAACAAATGAATGAATTGGATACATTTTATAAATGTGTGCACTTCAAGATGTGCCTCCAGTCTGCCTCAGGCCAACAATATCTATAGCAATAAGTTGATAATACATCCTAAATTATAGGCATTGATAAATTATTAATGTTTTCACTTTCTGTAAGTATACGAGTCAATAGACACTATACTGTAACGTAACTATGAGATAAATATGTTCCTATCATTTTTTTTCATATTATATCATTTACGAAAAAAATTTAAACACAAGTTTATTACATATTGTTTATGGATAACCCAGCAGTATATTTACCCACCTAATAGACTTCTTGACTGATGCTAGGGATGACATATCCCTGTTTTATTTTAAGCCAATCCTCCCATTAGTATAAAAGATCCTAGCCCTTTTCCCTGCTCAGGGACTTTGCTCCAGTAATTCTCCCCTCTCTCTTCTGCATCATCAATTTTTCCCTCTTTTCTGGACCACTTCCATCATTTAAAAAAAAATCTATTTGGGCTTCCCTGGTGGCGCAGTGGTTGAGAGTCCCCCTGCCGATGCAGGGGACACAGGTTCGTGCCCCGGTCTGGGAAGATCCCACATGCCGCAGAGCGGCTGGGCCCGTGAGCCATGGCCGCTGAGCCTGCGCGTCCGGAGCCTGTGCTCCGCAACGGGAGAGGCCACAACAGTGAGAGGCCGCGTACTGCAAAAAAAAACCCCAAAAAACTGTCAGATAAACTAAGAGCCTTTACAATAAATTCCTGACTTAATATTCTATAACTAGAAATCACACCCAAGAAAATAATTTTAAGATGTAGTTGTTACGTGAACAATGTATTTATCATGGCATTAACGATAAAAACAAAATAGAAATAATGTAAACATCAACAAGCAGAATAATAGCTAAGTAAATCTTATACATTCATAGGATGCAATGTAACGCGTCATTTAAAATGAAGTTTACCAATAGTTTAAGTTATGTGGGAAAAGCATATGATAATAGTAAGTGAAAAGGGTGGATATAAAATTACTTGCATAATAGAATATGAAGAAAAGAACTAAGGTATACATAGAAAAACAGAGGAAGTAAATATATCAAAATGTTAAAAGTAATTATATATACTATGAGTGATTTAATTTTAAAATAATTTTCTGTGTTTTCCTGGGAGGAAAAACACAGAGAATAAAGTCCTCGATCAGAACATTTTCTTCAACATGAGATTTTTTGTTTTTCTCCAGTATTTTTTCATAAATTGGTCAAGCACATGTCAGTTGTCTTATGAGGGTTCAATGTGCTCTATTAGTGGTATTATGCCACTCACATCTCCTTGTTGGACCACTTGACACTCTTTAAGCAATTCATTTTACCAAAGAATTATTTTCCTATCCTATTTTGCTTTGACCTGCTTCAACCTGGATATCTTTCCTTACTGTCTTACAGCCATATACACTTTCTTCTCTGAAGCAATTGTAATTCCAGAGATATGCCTCTGACTGAGTTTTCCCTGTCACGTATGATCTCAACCCACCTTCCCTGCCTCCTGTTTCTATCCACCCCCTCAGTCACCTGCCCTGCTGGCCCTGCTGTCGTCTTGTCCAGCATCTCCAGGTGTTGCAGCTTCTGCTTCTGAGGGGCAGCCTTCACTATTCTTGGAGGATAAAGCATATTTACTCAGCTCACAGACTGTGGGACCGGGGAGACCAGGGGCTGGTACAGCCTCAGGGCATCCAGGCAGTGCACTGCTTCACAGCCAGGACTTCAGGAGAAGCTGAAAGGAGACTCGGCATGTGCGAGTTTGCTTCAACAACTCTGGAGTCCACTTCCCCAGACTCACAGGAGTCTGCATACTCTGAAAATTCCAGAACCACTTTTATATCACCGTTGGATTTCTACTTACTTTATTGGTCTACAGAGGAATCCAGAGGCAAAAGTTATACCCATCCTCCAAGTCAGTGTGAGAAAGGAGAGAGAACCCACAGGCTGGACTCACCAAAAACAGGCAATCAAATTTTGGTAAAGGAAGGAAGAGTCTATTTTCTATTTCTCAGTTTAAGGTGGTTCTATTTCGCCAGTGTGTGACCTTACACACTTGGATAGCTTCTTTCTGCAAAACACCATGATGTACTTCATCTGTGTACCTGATATGTCACTATGGAGGCTTAGCTAAAGCAGTACAGCAATGTTGTATGTCTTCTGTCATCTTCTGTATTTCTCTTTTGCTTTGCCCATCAGTTTATTTTCCTCTTGAGCAGCTGAGAGCACAAGGAAACTCCTCAACAAACTGTGCTAGGGAAGCAGAAGCTATGTCTCTCCCACTCTTACCAATGTGTTACCCTGTCATGAACACTTCATGGGAGATCTCTGCTTGCTATTAAGATCTACACTTACAGCAAGCAAGACATGGAATAATTTCTCTATTGTTCTATATCAGTGCCTTTGCTTTCCCAATAACTAATAACTGTGGAATGTACTATAATTAGGTATTTTAACCTAGCCTTAACCTAACCATGGCACATTCCACTGCCAAATGTCTCTCAAGATCATCTACCCAGAGTAGAGATTAATAAGCCTTCAATCAGGTGAACTATATATCTAAAGACAAGTTTTCACCAATATAAGTATGACACAACCAAACCATCAATATTTTCAAAGCTAAAAATACTTATATCACTCCTTCCTATATCAGTACCCCAGTGGCTAAGACACTGAAAAGAGTAAGTCAAATATGTCCGGTACATAAACTATTGATCATATTAATCATATTTTCAAATTGTATTCAAAATTATAATTGTTGATGGCCTTTTTTCTGATTTAACCAGGCCAATTTACTTTAATTCATGTGGTATTTCTCAAAGAACTGATAATCCTGATATAGTTTCAAAAATAGAAACTCACCCAAGTAAACTTCAGGAGTTCATCTCCTGATCTCTTTATCAGTCCCTTCTCAATAATCTGTCAAAAGAATTTTCATGCCCATAAATCAAGAATAACTATCAGCAGAGACAGTCACTCACATCACATTACCAAATAAATTTATTTTTAACCATATTTCTACATATTCTAATACAGTCTTTATTGTTTGTCAGTAGATGATAACATACATGGCTTTCACAAGTTCATGAAAATTGCACAGTTGGTAAATTTTAGAGTAAGACTTTAATACTGGGAGATAAAAGTTTTTTAGAGTAAGGGATCAGGATTTTATATGCTAAGAATGACCTTTCATCCCATAATGGGACTAAGACTAGGACTCTGTAGTCACACTTTGTAGATCAGGTTTGAGGAGTGAGAGAAGACCGAAGGACCAAGGGCAATGACATCATTCTTGCATGGTTTGAAAGACCCAAAGACCAAGACTAACAGTCCAAATATAAACCTCATGAGAACCTGATGAGAAAAAAAAATAGGAGCATAGAGGAAATAAGAGAGTGGCGATACAAGTACCCAAGGCCCTACTTTTAATCCCCTTAGCAGCCTGCTGGCATATTAAAGGCCACTGAGGAGCTACACAAGAATCCTCTCTTAGGAAGTTTTCCAGGTTTGTATGGTAGCAGGAGATCTGTGATCTGAGAGGAAGTAACAAAGTCCTTTGATACGACTGGAGCCCTTCCCCAAGGCCCAGTAGAAGGCCCGAGGCAAACAAGGTACAGGCACCCCAATGTTCACTGCAGCACCATTTACAATAGCCAATATATATATATGTATATATACACACAGTAGAATATTACTCAGCCACAAAAAATAATGAAATAATGCTATTTGTAGCAACATGGATGGACCTAGAGATTATCATACTAAGTGAAGTAAGTCAGAGAAAGACAAATATCATATGATATCACTTATATGTGGAATCTTAAAAAAAATGATACAAATGAACTTACATACAAAACAGAAATAGACCCACAGACATAGAAAAAACAAATTTATGAAGGTCAGAGTGGGATGAATTGGGAGATTGGGATTGACATATACACACTATTGATACTATGTATAAAATAGATAACCAATGAGAACCTACTGTATAGCACAGGGAACTCTACTCAGTGCTCTGTGGTGACCTAAATGGGAAGGAAATCCAAAAAAGAGAGGATATATGTATATGTATAACTGATTCACTTTGCTGTACAGTAGAAACTAACACAATATTGTAAAGCAACTATACTCCAATAAAAATTTAAAAAGAATAAAAGACAACAAACTTATGGTTACCAAAAGGGAAAGGTGGGGAAGGGATAAATTCGGAGTTTGGGATTAACATATACACACTACTTTATAAAAAATAGATAAACAACAAAGTCCTACTGTATAGCATAGGGAACTCCACTCAGTATTTTGTAATAACCTATAATGGAAAAGAATCTGAAAAAGAATATATGTATAATATATATTTTATATATATAATATACATCCAAATCATTTTGCTGTATACCTGAAACTAACACAACATTGTAAATCAACTATACTTCAATAAATAAATAAATAAATAAATAAATAAATAAAAATGAGAAATAAAAAAAAGAAAGCACTTCTCTGCAGCCCACACTGCACTCACCTCCCTGAATTTTCTGCAGGAGAGTGACTGCCCTCCAGGCTAAGATTTCTCTCATAGCCTGCCACATTTTCTCTCTAAAAGGTAAAATTAACATCTTCAACAACTTTTCCCATTTTTTTAAATTATTGCTCTTTTATGGAATTGCATTGTTTTCTTGTGCGGTAAAGTCACTTCTAAACCAAATTGGACAAACCATAGTTTACTTAAACATATGTTTTCCAAGTAGTTTTATTCCATTATCTAAGAATTTAGCACCACTCTGCAGTCCTAAGTGGCATCAGAATACACTTTCACTACAGAACTGTCAAAATATAATACAGCCTGCAATAAAACCTAGTAAGTAAATAAAGTAACAAAACCAACTTCCTTTTCAAAGGGCCAGTGCAGTAATATTTTAACATGTATTTCTGATGCAAGATACTAATATCTTACTAAATCCATTTATTTGCAGTTTATATATCTTATTGCCAGGCCCATAAATTATTCGGGTTTAGTTGTGATTTTTGTTAACAGTATTATCAAACTCAAAAATAAAAGGAGAAATTTGTCCAGTTGGGAAGGAGCTGAAGTAGAATTGTATGCCTAGCACATCGTAGTGATTTTTCTGGAATATACTAAAATATTGCCAAAGAACTGTGGATTACTGCAAGTAGACTGTTATCAATTTCTCTATATTATGGGGGTGACTTTCAAGATGGGGATTTTTCTTTTTTTGTCTTCTACTATAAATGTATATCTTTTTCTTTTATCCCCACTTTCTTGACCCAGCTTTTCTGAAACATAATCAACAATTTATTTTTCCTTGGGTTGCTTTCTGTTTGTACATCTTTCAACTCAGTGTATTTCTCGAGGTTACTACATGTATCTCTTGCTTTGTTCAAGGCACACAACTGAATTCATTTTATACATGAAACAAACAAAACATGGGATGGACATTTCTAAAAGATGACATTCCATCTTGGTTCAATAAAATAAAAATAATTCTCTTTTTAAAGAATAATCTTTGTATATTAGATTTGGGACATGCATACAAATAATAAGAAAAAAGAAAATATAGCAATGAGAATGTGAATTTCTAGAATACTTTAAAATGTTGATGGAAGCCTTGTCATTTTTTTCCCACATATACCAGCGTAGAAAGGCACTGAACTCATAGGGCTCCTCTTCTAAGCCATCGGTGGGAATTGTATGGCCTCCACGTAGCTAAAGGGATACCTGCTAAGATCCAGATCAACTTGCCATCCTCATATTTCTTCCACTGCAAAGATACTCTTCAAAATTTCTGAGTTAACAGCTATTGCTTAGACAATTTTTTAATCATTTTGACAGTCACAGTTTCCGTCATTAGTAGGGCAAACTGACAAATTATCAATGACATATTTACACTAGCAATGGCATCCCCTGGCAGTCAAGATGCTGGAAAACATACTTGAGTAGCAACATGTATAGAAAGTACTAGCTCACCATCTGGTTGTTTGGGTTGAGAGCTGGAGAGAGTTCTTTTGTTTGAACAAGGCAGTGTTGAGAGTGTGACTAGTTTAGTGAAATTCATGAAATGAAAGTTTCTGTTGCTTGTCAAAGCAATATTTTCCCCATGGAAGGCTATGTTGCTTCCCAACAAGAAGCAAGTGAATCCTGTTTATATGGCAGTTCTTATCCTTCCTGGGATGAGTAAGCCTAAGTTACCAGGAAAATTATGTGTATTTTCCCAAATGTCCATTCCCTGAAAGCTATGAATGTCTCCAAAAATGTCAACCAAGCATATGATCCACATCATCTTTGCATTCTTACAGAGGTGTATTCTTTCCTTAGACTAAGGTCATTTGTCAGCAGTAATAACTTTACTAATATTCAGATAAGTTATAGATCAAGTAAAATGATTTGCATGTTCTACAGAATCGCTTAATGTATGGGCCTTTAGCTAGTCTCATATGAAGTCTGATATGTCACATCAGAAGAATATGGAAAATATTGTCCACTTATGCGTATAATGGTTATTAGCATAGACAATTGTCAGAATTTCCAGGTTTGAATCTCAGCTCTGACACTATCTGTGTGTCCTTGGGCAAGTAACTTAACCTCTCTGTGCCTTACTTTTATAATCTAGAAAATGATTATGTTAATAAAGCTTCCCTAAAGGGGTTGTTCTGAGGATTAAATGAGGATACATATGTACAGCACAATTTTCTGGCATTTTATAAGTAATCCGTACATGTTAGATTTTATTATTACTATTGTTATTATTATCACTACAAATAAAAAACTGATTCACTTTGCTGTACACCTGAAACTAACACAACATTGTAAATCAACTATACTCCAATAAAAATTTTAAAAAAAGAAAGGAAATGTTAACCATATATCACTTTGCTGTTCTGCACAGAGCTTATTTGCATGAATGACACTGTTCATATGAACCACTTCCCCTCTTCTAGACTGGAGCTTCTTGAGGATGAACGTCTGTGAGCTCTTCCCTTCTTAATTCAACACCAATCACACATGTTAATCATGGGCCCTGCCACATGCACCACCTCTTCTGAGGGAAGCTGCCCTGTCTCCTCGGGTCCCACAAGCTTTGCTCTACCAGGCTGTAAAGCCAAACATAGACCTCTCCTAGGAATGCAAATCCTGTGATATGGAAAGAATCAGTGGGTCTGCAGTAGCTGAGGGTTTGTATCAAAGGGAGGACACAGCTAGACCAGGGCCATGAGGGATCAGAGTGGAAATTTGTATCAATTATGAGAAGAGAGAAACATGAGTAGGGAAAAGCTGCAAGGAAGAAAAAAATCTAGAGTAAGAGGGTGAGGCAGTCCATGAGAAGTGGGAAGAAGTGGGCAGAGAGAGAAGGGGGCAGAGAGAGCAAGAGATGGAGGATCTGAGGATGTCTTTCAACAATCTTCCAGTCTCAGCCCCCTCAGCCCTCCTATCATCCAGGCCTGACATTGTGATTTTACCTAAAGTTTCATATACCATGGATCCTCATTCTTGATCTTCCCAATAAGCACCTCTATTAATGGAGTTATTTAAGAGGGATTTTGAACAAAGGAAGGTATATTAACTATACTCTCTTATATTCTGTATTTTTGATGCTCTGTTATCTGGAGCCTCAATGACCCCAGAGGAACTACCCCTCCCAGAACTAGCTACTTCCTAGAGATAGTAAAACAACTTGCCTGGGAGCCCCTAGAGCCCCTAGAGCCCAGAACCCACAGCAACCGTGCAAACTACCCCAAATCCTACCTCTGCTTCCTCTACTTCTCCTCTTTCCTCCTGAGGAAACCACAGGAAGGGTTCAGCCTACTACCCCCTCTCTCTCTGCCTGCTCATCTCTCCTCTCTGCTTCCCATGAGACCCTGCATGCTGTGCTATGCCTGTCTCCAGGGGACTGTGAGTGTAATAACAACTTCTATCTTCATGACAATCATTTCTATGTCTGTGTGTCTTACCATATCTGATTAAAACAAATCCAGCTGCCATTAAAAGAGAAGGCCAGGCTCACATGTGAGCATGAGTAATACATACTTGAAAATGGTAGGAACCTCAAGGGGACAGATTCAAGAGGCCAGGGACACCAGAGTGTAAATAAATGATTTCTGGTTGTAAGCAGCAGAAAATGCTTAGAAGGAGTAGCATTTGAGCTGTATGCTGAATGACAGGCAGAATTTAGACATGAATGATGGAGCAGGGGAAAAGACCAGCAGAAGAGCTGGCCTGAGCACAGGTGGAGATGGGTAGAATGTATAGTGGAAAGGAAGCCTGATGAGACCCGAGGAGGCCAGGCCTGGAGGAAAGCTCAGAGCAGAGTTCACATTTATGTTTCCTTGAACTATTAGCCTTCTATTATAGCTGTAATAGAGTAGGTGCTACTGACTAAATTGTGCCCACCCCCCTGCACACACACACACACACACACACACACACACACACACACACCAAATTCATATGTTGAAACCCTAACCCCTAATGTGATGGTATTTGGAGATGGGGCTTTGGGAGATAATTAAGTTTAGATGAGGCCCTCACGATGGGATTAGTGCCCTTATAAGAAAAGATACCAGAGTGTTTGTGCCCTCTCTCTCTTCCATGTGAGGACACAGCAAGACGTTGAACCTTTGCACTGCAGAAAGTTAGTCTTCACCAGGAAACCAAATTAGCTGGTACCTTGATCTTAGACTTCCCAGCCTCCAAAATGTGAGAAATAAATTCCTGTTGTTGAGGCCAGCCAGTCCATGATATTTTGTATGGCAGCCCAAACTAACTAACACAGGAGGGAAGGGCTCAAGCAAAATGCCAACTTCCCAAATGAACTTTCGAAAACCTAATTTTGTCATTGCCTTGTCGCTAACTTGATGAAAGCTGGTGTCTGGCAGGAGAGGACGTACATACAGATAAGGTAACGATAATGACGCAGCTTCTGAGGCTGCTTGCCTTTATGGCCTTAATACCATTTCCAGGAGTAAATGTTTCCATCACAGTGTGACAAATGTAATAGGTTTTGGAAGGTGCATTTTCAAAAATTAATAGTACACATGCTGTGTGAAAACATTATGTTCAGAGGCATGTTTTCAAAGTTTCTAATAGAGTATCTTAAAGAAATCATCCTAAAATGAAGTCATAAACTTTCACAATGGGCGATTCTAGTAATAGTGCATGGGAAATAGATTTATAACTGAAGGGTATGAGAAGGTAACAAGAAACTGGGGTATCGTCAGTGTTTCTGTTCCATTAATTTTTTTAAATTACTTTAATTATATGCTTTCCCCAGAGTACAATGGGGAATCAGTTAGTAGGTGTTTATGAAGAACTGAGAGGGAAAAAAATACTTAAACAACATAAGTAATAAACCAGAGAGGAAAAGCTAGCTTCTATTCCCACCAGGTCTCATTCAGAAAACCTGGTAAAAAATAATCTACTTCTGTATACTGAATTCAAGGGAATATTTATATTCATTCACTTCGCAGAGGTTGTTTAGAAGTTACTAGGATTAGCAGTTGTTTGGTCATTTGTTTATTTCTAACCTCTAGAAAGGTCAAGAAAGAGAACCAGGTACAAACACATGGAGCCAAATGTGAGCGTGCCATCTTTAACATATAAAGATGAAGCCATAAATAGACAAAATACTTGGAGTTTTTCCCAGTGGTGACAAATGCTCCTGATACATTTAGTTTTACTCTTACCCATGTCTCCCTGTGACCAGGTAGACATTTGCAAAGTAATCACTGGTTAAAAGCACAAGCTTTGGAGTGAGATAGCTCTGATCTTACTTTCTAGCTTGGTTACTTACTAAGTATGGGAACTTGGCCAAATCATTTGCCCTCCATGAGTCCAGGTGTCCTGACGAGTGAAGGGTATGTGAAGGGTACACTCAGCTCAAAGGGAAATTGTGAGGATTCATTTAGAGAAGGCATGTGAAGCACCTGATATTTAGTAGGTATTGACAACAACAACAAAATCCACTATTCTTGCAAAAAAGCCTGACAGCTGGCTCCAGCCATGGAAACACATCGCCAAAGGACAAATGACCCTCCCTGCTGCCTCCAGAACTGACCGATGGCCTCATCACCACCAGCTGAGCTAACTGGCCAACAAGCATGGAAAATAGGAAGCGCTGAAGGCAAATCACTACCTATGTGACTAAAGAAACATCAAAAAAGAAGGAATGGGGAAATTGGCTAGAAGAGGTCAGATCAGTCAAGGAGAAAACAGACCCCCACTCTAAGGTCATGTGGAGACTGACCTGTAAATGACTTGGCTGAAAATGTTCATTCATAAGCAAATGCCTACATGCCATTTTCTCTCTCTGTATTTTAGTCCCTTATCCACCGGCAGCCTCACTTCCGTATTTCAGTGTTGCAACACTTCCAACACCCTCCTCCCTCCTTCCTCATTAAGGAGGATGCACTGAACAGGCCACATGGAGAGATTTACACTGCCATGGCTGTCAGTAGGAATTCTAGCCCAGTGATTTACTTCAACATCAAATTCAAAACTAGGCCCAGAAATCCTTCATTATCATTTAATATGAATCTATTTCATTAACTAATTTAAAATCATGCATAATTCATCACATGCATTGTTCACTTATAGTTTAGAATTTATTTCCCTAGATGTGGTCTCTATATTATTAGCTTTGCCTCATTTTTCTTGCATAAAATGATTGAGATTTATGACATTTCTTTATCAATGGAAATAAGATGGCTCTTTATTCTTTGTCAAATTGGGTCACAGATTTCCCTACGTAACATAACATTTCCCAATTTGTATTTTCAAAACCCTTTCCTATACATTCTCATTTTATTCTTCTAATAGTCAATTTTTATCAACCTGATTGTGTTATCTATTTATTTTTAAAACAAGGACTCTGTGACATTTTATTCATTTATTTTAAAAGCAAAGACTCCGGCACATCAAGAAGCTGAGAAATTTGTTCAAGTAAAATGTTGTGATGGTTTTTTTTTGTTTGTTTTTGTTTTTTTGCGGTACATGGGCCTCTCACTGTTGTGGCCTCTCCCGCTGCGGAGCACAGGCTCTGGATGCACAGGCTCAGTAGCCATGGCTCACGGGCCCAGCCGCTCCGTGGCATGTGGGATCTTCCCAGACCGGGGCACGAACCCGTGTCCCCTGCATCAGCAGGCGGACTCTCAACCACTGCGCCACCAGGGAAGCCCCCTTGTTGTGATGGTTTTAAATCTAGAATTCAAATCCCCTGCCTTCTAAGTCCTCCAATTTTCTAAGCAAAAATTCAAAATTTGGTGTTTTTATATCTTGATAAATTATCTATATGAAAACATTAGTGAATAAGCAGCAGCTATAGGGTTAATGAATCAGTTTAAGTCCTCTCTATTAAAATCATCATCACCATAAATAAAGTATTGTCTTAAAATGTAGATTTTATTATTATACAGGTATAGTGAGGCCAATAGATCAGCAGACAATCGCTATGGAAAAATTACTTTGTTACTCATAGTTCCCAAAAGGAAGGGGCATGCCACTGCCACACAGGGGCCAACAGAGAAGCACCAGTCACTCAAGAAGCAGAAGGAGCAAGGGGAAAATGCAGGCAAGAGCCTTTATTGTGGCTTCCATGGGAAGGAATGGGTAAGGCAGAGAAAGCAGGTTAGGACTGGTAGTCTGAAAAATGTCAGCGCACTCTGGGGCATAAGGATTGTGCCTAGTTGTCTGATGCCTGGTCCTGGGATGATTAAGGCAGAGGAATACTGGTTCTGAGTGTACGAAACCAAGAGAGGAGGTGGTGGAGGTGTGGGTTCTGGATTGATGAGTTCACATATATGAAAGGCACCCTTGCAAGTGAGTCACTTACTATGGCTAGGAATTGGCCAGCCCCCTGGGAGGAGTAGTCTCTCCAGGGTCAGCACGGCCCTGGATGTTATAGCATCAGAAACACAGGGTTAATACAAATACCTGGTCCTTCATAAGTGCCAGACACGGTGCTAAATTCCCAACATGCGTTATCTTACAAATACCTCCTAACAACCCTGCAAAGCAAATTCATCATCATCATCATCACCATCAGCATCATCATCTCTGCTTTAAAGATGGGGGACCTAAGATTTAGAGACAACAGGAACTTGGCATGAATCACACAGCTAGTAAGTGGGGGGATAAGAACTTGACCCTCTCCAGCCTAGCTACAAGGTTTGTGCTTTTAACCACTGCACTACAGAATCTACACAGAAAATTCAGGAAGTATCACTGATGACTTTAATTTTTCCAGGATGTTTCCATTAGCCCCCAAATCAAATCCAGGTTATCATGCTCCTAAGCCAATCAGTTAGAACAGTTTGTGTGCAGGTAACACAGGTGAGAATCTGCTGCGTGACTGGGAGTGGAGATGGGAGTTAAGAATAAACTGAGAAATCTGAGAAAAGTCTCTTGACTTAGGAGTTGTGCAGTCAAACTTCAAAGTAAGTCTTCTGACGACTATTATTTTATTATAAATTCTGTCTCTTTTCAAACTTACCTTGAGTTTTTGTCTCCAAGTCAGCCTGCATAGCACCATCACAGAGTAGTCAAGAGAAAGAGCATAATCTCCAAATCTCAAAGATGAGGTATGAGCTCACAAGGGCATTGGAAGGATAAGTGAGTTTAAAATACGCAAGAGGGAAGAGATGTGGGGACATATGTATATGTATAACTGATTCACCTTGTTATAAAGCAGAAACTAACACACCATTGTGAAGCAATTATACTCCAATAAAGTTGTAAAAAAAATAATATTATGGTATAGAGCTCAGAAAAACAAATGGGTGTGTGAATCCCGTTGTTTATAATGTAATCTAAGCAAGGCCAGAGAGAGATTCACCTAAAAGGGGACATCCAGAGCTCTTAGTTGAATTCAGGGATCTCTCAGGAGAAAAACACTTCCTAAAGATGCCCGTTCTGCCACAGTAATCAGTTCAGGCACGTCCCACTGTCACCAAGGCTGACTAGCAAAGCCTTTGGGTTCCCTGTTACCACAGTGGTTAACTGTGCCAACCCCACTATACCAGAAAATCAATGACTCTGTATATTACCAGTAGGAGCACCCACCTCTACATCCTCACCACATCCATCCCCCCACCCCGACACACAGACATTGCCAGAGCACTGTGGAGTCATCAGAAACATCTTAAGAAGATAAGGAATCACTCTGAATTGCAGGATCTTAGTAAATGTACTGAACTCAGAAAGGAAAAGATCCCAGCTCTAAGGAGGAAGTCTTCTCTTCATTCCAATTTAGTTACCGATTCCCTCTTGATTCACAGGTCTCCAATAGTGTACTGACATTTCATAATAAGTAAGCTATTTTATGAGGAGAGGGACTATATACTTTATTATCTAAACTGAGACACTCTTTGAGGGTGCAAGGGGTCACTATTAATCTTTACACAGGAACAACACGCACAACTGGGTTTGTTCCAGCTAAAGAGGAGTGTGTGGGCACCTGTTTTGTGGCAAAGAGAGGACCCAGCTCTCCCTGACAGTCAAGTGGCTTCTGAGATTCTTGTCCTCACTTATCATCTGTGAGCCCTTAGACACCAGAGTGTCGGCATCTGAAAGCCACTTTGTGTTTAGGTTATTCTATAAGGGCTCTCCCATAGGCCTAAGCAAAGTGAATTTCAAGGTTTACACAGCCTTCTGTGGGAAATTATGGCAATATTAAAGAATGGTAGGCTTCACAATCTGAATTTACCCCGATCCCAAAAGGGATCTCCAAAACATTCTAGGATACCTACGAACTTAAGATATCACTAAGAATATGGAATGTTACAGAGCCAAGAAAAGGTACTATCTGTAAGAACAAGATTAAGAGAAAATGGCTTGTCCCCATATCACTTGAGCTCAAACGTGAATGAAAGAAAATGTATGAGGTGCTACTACAACCACTGGCTATAGAAAGGCTTAACATCTGAAAGTTAAAAGGGGACCAAGAGCCAAGATCTCTAAGCCAGGGTACAGGGACATTCCTCCTTTAATTATATGTGTAATATTGCTTCAGAAAATGTTGATTATCTACATATTCTCATGAAGCAGAAAATCTAGTAAGGCGCTATAAAAAGTATACATACACACATAAGAAGAACTTGGTGAGTACCTTAAAAGAGACAACAATAAACAGCTAAGAGGTCTCAAAGGAAGAAAATGTCAGGTCTGGTGCAAGGTGATTTTAATATTGAAGGAGCAAGAAGGTTTCCTGGAAGAGGCAGAATTTGAAACTAGCACTGAAAGATGGAAAAGATTTTGACAATAGAAGGAAGATAAGAGGCATTCTGGGCACAGATAATGCTGTAAGCAAAGGAAGAAAGTGAAATACTCCTCACTGTTGGAGTGCAAGACTAGAAAGGTAGGTCAGGGGCCAGAATGTGAGAGGATCATTAAGTTAAGTAGCTTCTAATATAGACTTTCTTTACAGCAATTGCAGGAGAATGATCCAGTTACTATCTCTGCAAATTTGCCATGATTGTAGTGATTATTCATGAGAATTAGCAGACCTTTGGGAAATAGAATATTGATGGATGTATTTGTACTCTCAGATCCAAAGGTAAAATCCGCCAAGTCAGTCCCAGCTGTGGGTAACCTAGATAAATAATGAAACTGTAAATTTTAATCTAAAAGCAAAAATAGCAAAAGTGAGGTTGCAAACTAGCAAAGGCTCTCTTCGGATTTTTGCACATTAAAGCCTTACATAATAAGGTACAGCTATTTCTGAATATCATAAAAACTTTAAAGATGCTTTAAAATGCTTTTGAATTTCATGAAAGTGAAAGATGGTCTTTCTTCAGAACAGCATGGTAGAATAATTAGGACAATACCTCATGATTCCTATAGAACGTCTTACAAACTATTTACTAATAATAGTAGCCAACAGTTAAATAGTTCTTGCTATGTGCCCAGTACAGTTTCAAACACTTTACATATATTTATGGAAACAACCCTTAGTTCAAGTGAAATTTTAGGCCAAGTCAAAATAATAATAAGACAACTATACATAAGGAGCCCTGAGGATCTCCTGGACTCTGAGGAAACAGAGTTTTTAAACCACTGTCGCAGACTTTGCACGGAGGTGGACACCGTGAGCCCAGTGCCAGGGAATGCCTGAATAGCTCCTACTCTGAGAAAAATGGGAATATTAAAGAGTAATGGTGGGTATGTTTATTTGCCCTATACAAAATTAAAACAAAAAAAACTGTTATTGGTTGCCAACACTTTAAAAATAGGAGATTTGATATTAAAATTTGGATGTCTGGCTTCTCTTAGAAAATCTGAAAATCTGGAACCATGGATCCTATCCTCTTTCATGACAGCCATGTCATATAGAGCAGAATCCTGGGGGGACCCTTTATACAGTCTACGAGCTCTGGTCTTCAGCTCACCACTGCCCCCACTCAGCCCTTTTCCTGGCCTAGAGGTATTGGGTTTGAAAATTTGGCTTAGAGTGTGAATTTCAAATGCTGAATATAGATTACCTGGAGGTATGGTTCGAATATAGTTGATGGATCAGAAAGAGGTTCACTTAGAATTTTTCTACTCAGCTAGGATAAAGTGGAGGTTCAGATAATGTGGAAAACCAGCTAGTTTTCCAACTATCTTTTTTTTTTTTTTTACCTTTTGTTATAGAATTCTTCCATGACAGAATTAGAGATGATCTAGCCCAACACCCTCCCTTTACAGATACGGACACTTAAGCCCAGTTGGCTGTGGAATCAACCCTAGGACTCTAGTCGTGGGGTTTTCTCATATATTACTGGCTCTCAACACCACCAAACTTCTGACAGACTATTAAGCGTTGTCCTCATCCCCTGAAAAAAGTGTTTTTTTGGTCCACTCTTAAACATTTTAATTTATTGCTATTGAAGTTTATATCTATATATGTGTATATATATATGTATATATATTGTGTATAAATATTATATATATATTTATTATATATTAATATATTTATATTACATATGTATACATATTATATGTGTGTGTGTTTAAGAGAAAAGAGGATAGATGTGGTTTAACCTGAAATTAAGTGAAAGAACTGGGAAGACAAATAAATGGTTCCAATCATTAAATGTACATTATGGAAATTAGCCAGCTTTCTGTTTTTAAGAAAGGCATAGTCCATCATTCAAGGATGACATTGAGTTGATTTCTTTTCTCCTGTAGGTAATAACAGCAGGAACGGAGCATGGCCTCGAACTTAAAGAACACTGAACCAACCCATTAAAATGTACAGTCCTATTCCAAAAGCAAAGAGAAACCTCTAGAGATCTTTCTTGGCTTGGCCTCAAATTCTAATTATGCCTCATAAATGGATTTCTTAATCCAAAGAATAGCTTCTTTGAAGTTAAAAAATAAAATGATAAACTAAGTGTTCATGTGTGAGTATCTCAGAAGGGTCATAGGCAGGGCTAGAAAGGGAAAAATTTTCATGTACTAAGACCTTTCCAGCATAGCGTTGCTATATGATCAGCTGTATTTGTTTGGTAGGGCTGCCATAACAAATACTGGACTGGTGGCTTGAATAATGGAAATTTATTTTCTCACAGTTTTGGAGGCTGGAGTCTGAGATCAAGGTGTTGACAAGTTTGGTTTCTCCCGAGGCCTCTCTCCTTGGATGCAGATGGTTACCTTCTTGCTATGGCCTCACATGACCTTTCCTCTGGGCACACACATTCCTGGTATCTCTGCCTCTTCTAATAAGGACACCAGCAACACTGGATTAGGACCCACCTATATGAGCTCACTTAATTACTTATTTAAAGGCCTTATGTCCACAAACAGTCACATCCTGATATATCGATGGTTAGTACTTCAAAACGTGAATTTGGGGAGAACACAGTTCAGTCTGTAACATCAGAACAAGGCTAAAGAGAAGAAAAAGAATCAGAGGGACCAGAATAGAGATCTCAGTTTAGTCACAGTTTGCTGATACATAAGGTCCCTCTACTGGATCCACAGAATTCATATTTCACTGATACATGGGTCAAACTACCATAGAGTTGCAGCAAAAGTGTGATCTCCTCTCCCAGCCATATTCTAATACGTCTGTATGCCGCTGGCATACATCACTGGGACAAAGTCTGCAGAGCCAGGGCTAGGAGACACTCAGAGTTGGCACTTGCAGAACTCTGAGAGTCAGCACCCCCTCCCTTGAAGGCTGCACCTTGGATAGCTCTCTTGGTTCATCCTAGTCTTGGCCCAAGGACATCCAATGATTAGGACAATAGCACCAGAAAGAGCTGAAGCTGAGAAGTCATATAGCTTCTGATTCAAATTTCAAGTCAGCTTCATGTTCCCTTCAGGGAAGTGTGGGACCACCACAATAATTTCCCATTTTAAGATTTCAATAGCAATCAGAAGAGGAAGTAATAGAGAAGGTCAAAGAGACTGATGGACATAAAGTTATTTGGAGCATACATTTTGTCTAAGATATGTAGAGAATATGTTAAAATCTATCTATGTTAAAGGTAAGAAATGGGTAGTTTAAAAAAAAAAGTGCAGAACAATCATGGCCAAAGAGTCACTGTAGTCCCCCTTTATCCATGATTTCACTGTCCACAGTTTCAGTTACTCATGGTCAACTTCAGTCTGAAAATATTACATGGAAAATTCCAGAAATAAACAATTCATAAGTTTGAAATTTTGCACTGTTTTGAGTAGCATGATGAAATCTCAAGCCAACCGGCTCTGTCTCACCAGGACATGAATCATCCCTTTGTCCAGGGTATCACACCCCTTAGTAACTTAGTAGTCCTCTCAGTTATCTAACGGACCGTCACAGTATCGCAATGCTTGTGTTCAAGTAACTCTTACTTTACTTAATAATGGCCCTCTTTAAAGTGCAAGAGTAGTGATGCTGGCAATTTGAATCTGCCAGAGAAGCTGTACACTTAAAGCTATACTTCCTTTAAGTGAAAAGATGAAAGTTCTCGACTTAATAAGAAAAGAAAAAAATTGTATGCTGACATTGCTAAGATCTACAGTAAGAACAAATCTTCTATCCATGAAATTGTGAAAAAGGAAAAAGAAATGTGTGCTAGTTTTCCTGTCACGCCTCAAACTGCAAAAGTTATGGCCACAGTGCATGATAAGTACTTAGTTAAGATGGAAAAGACATTAACTTTGTACAATAAGATATTGTAAGAGAGACAAAAAACATTAACTTTGTACAATAAGATATTGTAAGAGTGACAAAGACCACATTCACATAACCTTTATTTTAGTATATTGTAATAATCGTTCTATTTTATTATTAGCTATTGTTGCTAATTTCTTACTGAGTCTCATTTATAAATTAAACTTTATCATAGGTATATGTGTACAGGAAAAAACATAGCATATACAGGGTACTATCCACAGGGGTTTCAGGCATCCCCTGGGAAACTTGAAGTGTATCCCCCAAGAATAAGGGGGGACCACTGTACTAATGGCAAAAACATGCCTTGATTCATTGCAAGATGGCAAGGTCATACAGCAATGCCCCACTATTTTCCCCAGCAGAGGGCAGAAGACACGTGATATTATCTCAAAACTATCTAGAATTATCACTTAGCCTGATAATTCTAAGGTGGTTCTACACTTTCACTGGGCAGATATCAAATTCAAACTTGTTTAATTTGAAAGCTGATTTTCTAGCATATTATTGCAAAAACACTGAGTATCCTGTACTTGGGACCTTTTTAATCAATGGGGCATGATTCAGACCTGTTTTAGATAGTTTACTCAAGTGTCAAGCCCCACTGAGAGCCAACAGTTGTGACTGATTTTTGTTTGGTTGGTTGTTTCCCCCAGGTCTTTGCCAGATGGAAGTTTACAGCACAAAATAGCACATAATTGGAAACCTCTTTAGCTTTACAAGGCCACTAACTACAGTTCTCCTCGCCAGACACCTGGTTTGACTGGAGGATATTTCACTAATGTGATTAAACTCTTCTAAAGCAATCTTTAGTTTAATTATGATATAAAGGTTGACATAATTAGATTACTTAGCCTGAAGAGGAAAAAGGCTGAAAAGTGACTCAGTAACTGCCTTAACTATATAAAGGATTTTTCATTAACACTATCAACTAAATGAAGGATTATCGTAAGGAATCAGCTATTCTATAGGTGCAATGATCGGGGAGAGGGCAGAAATGGATTTTAGGAGAAGAATTAAGGTTAGTTAGTAAGAGAATCTTTTGAAATCTTATGAAGTTAAATACTAGACTATATTTGGGAACTGTCAACAAAGGCAGTTGTTTTGCAGAACCACAATCTCTTAAACGTCTTTAAAACTTCATGGATCCCCATCTGTCTGAAACGACATTTTCCCTCAAGTCTTTTAAGCTTCTCTCTACCAAAGCTAATCATTTTGGTCATACAAAAATGTGCTAGAATGAAGCTCCATTAGGCCATAGCACAGTGTGTTATATATAGTATATACTCTTCAAATGTTTATTGAATGACAATGAGTGAATAGAAAAAAAAGAGTAGTTCAGTAGCCAAAATCCAGAAGCTTCTTTCACTAAATTCACTCTACTGTGGAGCAACAGTAACCAGATCCAGTTTTTCAGTTAAAAGTATACTAAGAAGCATTTACTTCAGTGATAGACCATGTATTAACAAATTAGAATAAAAGTACTATTTCCATAAGGGACATTGTCAGGTCCTATAAACACATCTGATTGTACACATCTCCATCAGCCCACAACTGATTGTACACATCTCCATCAGCCCACAAACGCATTGCCAAGCCACACCTCACTTCACTAGGTGGACCTTCCTGGCAGCAAGAGATTAATACTCCTCAACCTTGAGGCTCCAGCTCTGCCTGGATTTGGTATCTCATGGACTCAACACAGGCATTTTGCCTCAGATAAATGAAGATCTAGGACACTTCTGAGAACACAGATAGGAAAATTAGTGACTGTTTCTTCAGGGCTTAGCAGCTGGGAAAACCAGTTCCTGGCTGATATTTCTACTCTAGATTTAAGGTCCCAGGTGTAAATCTGATTGGAACAGCAAATGTTACAGGCCCAGGCCATGGCCATGGAAGCACAGATCCTTAATGGGAAATCTAGGTGCTTTACAAGAAGAGGAACGAATGCCATGCAGACAAAAACCAAACAGGACCACTTCAGTACCCCCTACTTTACAGAGAGAAAATGAGCATTTCAACACATGCAACAAAGGCTGTCTGATTTAGGAAAATTCGTGATATTGACATTAATATTACAAGATGTATTAGGAGCATCAGGTCTAGAATCTTTGGAAATGGGTACTCACTTTCAGTTACCAGACCCATATCATGACTGGTTTTTTGAGAGCCCCCTGACTTCTTCCCTCTACTTCCTTCCATGTCAGTTTCCACCAACAGCAGATAGTGTTGTAGGACAATGGAAGAATAACTACAAGCTGCTCAGAACACGGAGACAAATTCAAGGACATGCAGAAAAATAGTAGATACTTCGTATCAGTTACTACAATAGATATTATTTTTACCTCCTAAATTAATTTTCATTACCCCTATTCTTTCTATTTATAAGTCAAGCTTGTGTCTATTCCACTTCATTCTTTGGAGAATTCTAGTCCTGGTTTACTAACTCTGTTATTTAAACTGTGGGTCAAGAGCAAGTTAAAAAATTCTTTAATTAATTATCCTCTTCACAGCTTTAGAATTCTCCTTCCAGTGACAGCTCATCACTTACTTCCTCATTTTATTTTCTTTATTCCCCCCAGCTTTGCTGAGGTATAATTGACAATTAAAAACATTATATATTGAAGGTGTACAACTTGTTGATTTATCGTATGTATCCACTGTGAAATAATCATCACAATCAAGCTAATTAACATATCCATGGCCTCACTTATTTATCATCCTAAATTTGTTATGGTGGTGGTAAGAAAATGTAATATCTACCCTATTAACCACTATAATGTATACAATACATTATTGCTAACTATAGTCACAATATTGTATAGTAGATCTCCAGAACATTGTTTTCTTCAAGGCAATCTCTATCAAAATCCTAAATTTTTATAGAAATAGAAAAAAAAAATCCTAAAATCCGTATAGAACAATAAAAGACCCCAAACAGTCAAAGCACTCTTGAGCAAGAACATCAAAGCTGGAGGCATTGCACTACCTCATTCCAAAATATATTACAAAACTACAGTAATCAAAAGAGTATGATACAAGAACAAAAGCAGAAATATATACCAATGAAACAGAATACAAAACCCAGAAATAAACCCACACATCTACAGTCAACTGATCTTTGAAAAGCGTGCCAAGAACACACAATGGAGAAAGGATAGTATCTTCAATAAATGTTCCTGGGGAAATGATATCCACATCCAGAAGAATGAGATTGAACTCATTTTAAACCATATATGAAAAATCATCTCAAAATGGATTAGACTTAAACATATGAGTTAAAACTGTAAAACTACTAGTATGAAACATAGATATAAAGCTTCTTGACATTGGTCTAGAAAATAATTTTTTGAATATGACACCAAAAGCACAGGCAACATAAGCAAAAATAGAAAAGTGGGATTCCATCAAACTAAAAAGCTTCTGCACAGCAAAGAAAACAATCATCAGAGTGAAAGGCAACCTAAAGAATGAGATAAAATTCTGCAATCTGACATGGGGTTAAATTCCAAAATAAATAGGAAATTTATACAACTTGGGAGCAAAAAATGAAATAAAATAACCCAATTTTTTAAATAGGCAAAGGACCTAAACAGACATTTCTCAAAAGAAGACATACAAATCACCAAAAGTATGTGAAAAGATGCTCAGTATCATTAATTTTCACTAATTATTGGAGAAATGCAAAGCAAAATCACAGTGAGATATCACCTCACATCTGTTAGAATAACTACCATCAAAAAGATAAGAGATAACAAATGCTGGGGAAAATGTGGAAAAAAGGGAACACTGTACACTGTTGGTGGGGATGTAACTGGTATAGCTATTATGGAAAACAATATGGAGTTTTCTCAAAAAATTAAAAATAAAACTACCATATGATCCAGCAATCCCACTTCTGGGTGCTATCCAAAAGTACTGAAATCGGGATCCTAAAAAGATAATAACACTCCCATGTTCACTGCAGCATTATTCACAAAATTCAAGATAAAGAAACAACTTAAGTGTCCACTGACAGATAAATAAAGAAAATGTGAGATAGATAATAGATAGACAGACACATAGGTACGTAGCTATATGGATAGAGATTGACATAGATATGCATATAGAATAAAATATATTCAGCTTTAAAAAAGAAAGAAACCCTGCCAATGCAACAGCATAGATGACTCTGGAGGACTTTATGCTAAATGAAATAAGCAGAACACAGAAAGATAAATACTGCATGATCTCGCTTATATATGGAAGCTAAAATAGTCAGACTCATAGAAGCAGAGTGTAGAACACTGGTTAAAAGGGGCTGGGGGCAGAGTAAAATGGGGAGATATTGGTCAAAGGGTATAAAGTTTCAGTTATGCCCGATGAATAAGTCCTAGAGATCTAATATACAATGCTGTCACTTTGTTTTCATAAGCCACCTGAAAAATTGCATTGTTTTGTCTCTCCCTTATATCCCCCAAATTCTCTATATTAAACTTAACCATTATTGTAGAAATTCTATACAAATATGACAAGCAAATATTAACTCAGAGAACTGAGTGAAAACAGTTATTAGAATTACTAGTTATTACCACAAATCTGTAAAGCCAGGTGAAATCTTGGTGACTCTTTGCAGTTTTTGAATGTCTTTTTTTCCTTCCAGTTTTACTGAGCTATAACTGACATGGAGCACTGTGTAAGTTTAAGGTGTACAGCATCATGATTTGACTCACAAACATCATGAAATGGTTACCACAATAAGTTTGTGAATATCCATCATCCCACATAGATACAAAACAAAAGAAACAGAAAAAAATATTTTTTCCTTGTGATGAGAACTCTCAGGATTTACTCAATAACTTTCACATATAATGTACAGCAGTGTGAATTATATTTATCATGTTGTACATTACATCCCTAGTACGTATGTACTTATAACTGGAAGTTTGTACATTTTGATTACCTACATCCAATTCCCCCTCCCCTCCACCTTTCATTCTGCGAAGTACAAATCTGGTCCCTTTTTCTATGAGTTTGTTTGTTTTTCAGGTATAATTGATCTACAACTCTATGTTACTTCCTGGTACACAACACAGTGATTCTATGTTTCTATACATTTGAAAATGATAACATGATAAGTCTATTATCTTTCACCATACAAAGATATTACATAATTATTGACTATATTCCCCACACTGTACATTTCATGACTCATTTATTTTGTAACTGCAAGTTTGTACCTCTTAAACTCCCTCACCTCCTATTTCTCTCCTCCCCCACCCCTCCCCCTCTGGCAACAACCTGTTTGTTCTCTGTATCTATGACTCTGTTTCTGTTTTACTGTGTTTGTTACTTTGTTTTTTTTGTAGACTCCACATATAAGTGAAATCATACAGTATCTGTTTTTCTCTGCCTGACTTATTTCACTTAGCCTAAAATGCTCTCGGTCCATCCATGTATTTGCAAATGGCAAGATTTTACTTTCTAAGGCTAAGTAATATTCTAGTGTGTGTCACGTGTGTGTGTGTATCATATCCTCTATATCCATTCATCTATTGATGGGCACTTAGGTTTCTTCCATAATTTGGCTATTGTAAATAATGCTATAATTAACAGAAGAGTGCATATATCTTTATGAATTAGTGTTTTCATTTTCTTCAGATAGATACCCAGCAGTGGAATTGCTGGATTTGTATGGTAGTTCTATTTTAAGTTTTTTTGAGGAATCTCCATACTGTTGTCCATAAAGACTGCACTAACTTACATTCCCCCCAACAGTGCATGAGGATTCCCTTATCTCCTCATCCTTGCCAAAAACTTATTTCTATTCTTTTTGATAATAGCCATTCAGAAATGTGTGAGTTGACATCTCCTTGTGGTTTTGATTTGCAGTTCCCTGATGATTAGTGATGTTGAGCATCTTTTCATGTGCCTGTTGGCGATCTTTATGTCTTCTTTGGAAAAATGTCTATTCAGGTCCTCTGTCCATTTTTCAATTGAATTTTTTTTATGTTGAGTTGTATGAGTTTTTTGTATATTTTGGATACTAACCCCTTGTCAGATATATCATTTGCAAACATCTTCTCCCACTAAGTGGCCTTTTCATTTTGTTGATAGCTTCCTTTGCTGTAAGAAAACTTTTTACTTTGATGTAGTTCAGCTTGTTTATTGTTACTTTTGTTTCCCTTGCCTGAGGAGGCATACACAAAAAAATATTGTAAGACTAATATGAAAGAGCATACTGCCTATATTTTCTTCTAGAAGTTTCATGATCTCAGGTTTTCCATTTAAGTCTTTAAACCATTCTGGGTTTATTTTTGTATATGGTATGAGAAGGTAGTACATTTGATTCTTTTGTATGTAGCTGTCCAGTTTTCCCAAACCATTTATTGAACAGACTGTCTTTTCCCATTGTATTTTCCTGCCTTCTTTGTCATAAATTAAATGCCGATATAAGTGTGGGTTCATTGCTGGTCTCTCTATTCTGTTCCACTGATATATGTGTCTGTTTTTGTACATGTAGCATACTGTTTTGATGGCTGTGGCTTTGTAGTATAATTTGAAATCAGGGAGCATGATACCTCCAACTTTGTCCTTAAGACTTTTTTGGCTCTTTGAGGTCTTTGTGTTTCCACACAAATTTTAGAACTATTTGTTCTAGTTCGGTGAAAAATTCCAATGGTATTTTGATAGGGATTGCACTGAATCTGTAGATTATTTTAAGTAGTATGGTAATTTTAACAACATTATTCTCCAGTCAATGAGCACAGCATATCTTTCCATCCATTTGTATCATCTTCAATTTTTTTTGAATTTTATTTATTTTTTATACAGCAGGTTCTTATTAGTTATCTATTTTATACATATTAGTGTATATATGTCAATCTCAACATCCCAGTTCATCCCACAATCATGCCCGCTCCCCCACTATCCCCCCTAAGTGTCCATACATTTGTTCTCTATAGCTGTGTCTCTATTTCTGCATTGAAAACCAGTTCATCTGTACCATTTTTCTAGATTCCACATATATGCGTTAATATATGAAATTTGTTTTTCTCTTTCTGACTTACTTCACTCTGTATGACAGTCTCTAGATACACCCACATCTCTACAAATGACCCAATTTTATTCCTTTTTATGGCTGAGTAATACTCTATTGTATATATGTACCACATCTTCTTTATACATTCATCTGTCAATGGGCATTTAGGTGGATTCCATGACCTGGCTATTGTAAATACTGCTGCAATAAACATTGGGGTGCATGTGTCTTTTTTTTTTTTTTTTTTTTTTTTGCAGTACGCGGGCCTCTCACCGTTGTGGCCTCTCCCGTTGCGGAGCACAGGCTCCGGACGCGCAGGCTCAGCGGCCATGGCTCACGGGCCCAGCCGCTCCGCGGCATGTGGGATCCTCCCGGACCGGGGCACGAACCCGTGTCCCCTGCATCGGCAGGCGGACTCTCAACCACTGCGCCACCAGGGAAGCCCAACATGTGTCTTTTTGAATTGTGGTTTTCTCAGGGTATATTTTCAGTAGTGGGATTGCTGTGTCATATGGTAATTCTATTTTTAGTTTTTTAAGGAACATCCATAATGTTCTCCATAGTGGCTGTATCAATTTACATTCCCAACAACAGTGCAAGATGGTCCCTTTGCTCCACACCCTCTCTAGCATATGTTGTTTGTAGATTTTCTGATGATGCTCATTCTAACTGGTGTGAGGTGATACCTCACTGTAGTTTTGATTTGCATATCTCTAATAATTAGTGATGTTGAGCAGCTTTTCATGTGTCTCCTGGTCATCTGTATGTCTTTTTTGGAGAGATGTCTATTTAGGTCTTCTGCCCATACTTTGATTGGGTTGTTTGTTTTTTAATATTGAGCTGCATGAGCTGTTTATATATTTTGGAGAATACTCCTTTGTCTGTCAATTTGTTTGTAAATATTTTCTTCCATTCTGAGGGCTGTCTTTTCATCTTGTTTATAGTTTCCTCTGCTGTGCAAAAGCTTTTAAGTTTCATTGGGTCCCACTTGTTTATTTTTGTTTTTATTTCCATTACTCTAGGAGGTGGATCAAAAAAGATCTTGCTGTGATTTATGTCAAAGAGTATTCTTCCTATGTTTTCCTCTAAGAGTTTATAGTGTCCAGTCTTACATTTAGGTCTTTAATCCATTTTGAGTTTATTTTTGTGTATGGTGTTAGGGACTGACCTAATTTCATTCTTTTACGTATAGCTGTTCAGTTTTCCCAGCATCACTTATTGAAGAGAATGTCTTTTCTCCATTGTATACCCTTGCCTCTTTTGCCACAGATTAGTTGACCACAGGTGTGTGGGTTTATCTTTGGGCTTTCTAACCTGTTCCATTGAAATATATTTCTGTTTTTGTGCCAGTACCATATTGTCTTGATGACTGTAGCTTTGTAGTGTAGTCTGAAGACAAGAAGTCAGATTCCTCCAGCTCCATTTTTTTCCCTCAAGATTGCTTTGGCTATTCAGGGTCTTCTGTGTCTCCAGACAAATTTTAAGATATTTTGTTCTAGTTCTGTAAAAAATGCCATTGGTAATTTGATAGGGATTGCATTGAATCTGTAGATTGATTTGGGTAGTATAGTCATTTTCACAATATTGATTCTTTCAAGCCATGAACATGGTATATCTCTCCACCTGTTTATGTCACTTTTTATTTCTTTCTTCGGTGTCTTATTGTTTTCTGAGTATAGGTCTTTTACCTCCTTAGGTAGGTTTATTCCTAGGTGTTTTATTCTTTCCGTTGCAGTGGTGAATGTGATTGTATCCTTAATTTCTCTTTCTGATCTTCCGCTGTTAGTGTATAGGAATGCAAGAGATTTCTGTGCATTAATTTTGTATCCTGCTACTTTACCAAATTCACTGATTAGCTCTAGTAGTTTTCTGGTAGCATACATGTATAGTATCATGTCATCTGCAAACACTGACAGCTTTACTTCTTTTCCGATTTGGATTCCTTTTATTTCTTTTTCTTCTCTGATTGCTGTGGCTAGGACTGCAAAAACTATGTCGAATAATAGTGGCAGAGTGGACTTCCTTGCCTTTTTCCTGATCTTAGAGGAAATGCTTTCAGTTTTTCACCATTGAGAATGATGTTTGCTGTGGGTTTGTCATATATAGCCTTTATTATGTTGAGGTAGGCTCCCTCTATGCCCACATTCTGGAGACTTTTTATCATAAATTGGTGTTGAATTTTGTCAAAAGCTTTTTCTGCATCTATTGAGATGATCATATTGTTTTTATTCTTCAATTTGTTAGTATGGTGTAGCACATTGATTGATTTGCATATATTGAAGAATCCTTGCATCCCTGGGATAAATCCCACTTGATCATGGTATATGATCCTTTTAATGTGTTGTTAGATTCTGTTTGCTAGTATTTTGTTGAGGATTTTTGTATCTATATTCATCAGTGATATTGGTCTGAAATTTTCTTTTTCTGTACTATCTCTGTCTGGTTTTGGTATCAGGTTGATGCTGGCTTCATAGAATGAGTTTGGGAGTGTTCCTTCCTCTGGAATTTTTGGAAGAGCTGGAGAAGGATAGGTGTTAACTCTTCTCTAAATTTTTGATAGAATTCACCTGTGAAGCCATCTGTTCCTGGGCTTTTGTTTGTTGGAAGATTTTTAATCACAGTTTCAACTTCATTACTTGTAATTGGTCTGTTCATATTTTCTATTTCTTCCTGGTTCAGTCTTGGAAGGTTATACCTTTCTGAAAATTTGTCCATTTCTTCCAGGTTGTCTATTTTATTGGCATAGAGTTGCTTGTAGTAGTCTCCTATGATGCTTTGTATTTCTGGAGTGTCCTTTGTAACTTCCCCTTTTTCATTTCTAATTTTAATGATTTGAGTCCTCTCCCTCGTTTTCTTAATGAGTTTAGCTAAAGGTTTATCAATTTTCTTTATCTTCTGAAAGAACCACCTTTTAGTTTTATTGATCTTTGCTATTGTTTTCTTTGTTTTTATTTCATTTATTTCTGCTCTGATTTTATGATTTCTTTCCTTTTACTAACTTTGGATTTTGCTTCTTCTTTCTCTAGTTGCTTTAGGTGTAAGGTTAGATTGTTTATTTGAGATTTTTCTTGTTTCTTGAGGTAGGCTTGTATAGCTATAAATTTCCCTCTTAGAACTGCTTTTGCTGCATCCCATAGGTTTTGGATCGTTGGGTTGCCGTCGTCATTTATCTCTAGGTATTTTTTGATTTCCTCTTTGATTTCTTCAGTGATCTCTTGGTTATTTAGTAACGTATTGTTTAGCCTCCATGTGTTTGTGTTTTTACATTTTTTCCCCCCTGGAACTTATTTCTAACCTCATAATATTGCAGTTGGAAAACATCCTTGATATGATTTCAATTTTCTTAAATTTACCAAGGCTTGATTTGTGACCCAAGATGGGATCTATCCTGGAGAATGTTCCATGAGCACTTGAGAAGAAATGTAATCTGCTGTTTTTGGATGGAATGTCCTACAAATATCAATTAAATCTATCTGGTCTATTGTCTCATTTAAAGCTTGTGTTTCCTTATTAATTTTCTGTCTGGATGATCTGCCCATTGGTTTAAGTAAGGTGTTAAAATCCCCCACTGTTATTGTGTTACTGTTGATGTCCTCTTTTATAGCTGTTAGCGTTCTCCTTACATATTGAGGTGCTCCTATGCTGGGTGCACATATATTTATAATTGTTATATCTTCTTCTTGGATTGATCCCTTGATCATTATGTAGTCTCCTTCCTTTTCTCTCGTAACATTCTTTATTTTAAAGTCTATTTTATCTGATATAAGTATTGCTACTCCCAGCTTTCTTTTGATTTCCATTTGCATGGAATATCCTTTTCCATCCACTCACTTTCTGTATGTATGTATCCTTAGGTGTGAAGTGGGTCTCTTGTAGGCAGCATATATATGGGTCTTGTTTTTGTGTCCATTCAGCAAGCCTGTGTCTCTTGGTTGGAGCATTTAATCCATTCACATTTAAGGTAATTATTGATGTGTATGTCCCTATTACCATTTTCTTAATTATTTTTGGCTTTGTTTTTGTAGGTCCTTTTCTTCTCTTGTGTTTCCCGTTTAGAGAAGTTCCTTTAGCATTTGTTGGAGAGCTGGTTTGGTGGTGCTGAATTCTCTTAGCTTTGTTTTTCTGTAATGTTTTTGATTTTCCAT
Source organism: Hyperoodon ampullatus (assembly GCF_949752795.1). Lineage (NCBI taxonomy): Eukaryota > Metazoa > Chordata > Mammalia > Artiodactyla > Ziphiidae > Hyperoodon > Hyperoodon ampullatus. Next base: position 78,635,556 of record NC_136917.1, on the reverse strand, counting down.
CGAATCTGAATGAGATCCTTGCCAGGTAGAGTAATCTTGGTTGTAGGTTTTCCCTTTCATCACTTTAAATATGTCATGCCACTCCCTTCTGCCTTATATAGTTTCTGCTGAGAAGTCAGCTGTTAACCTTATGGGAGTTCCCTTGTATTTTATTTGTAGTTTTTTCCTTGTTGCTTTTAATAATTTTTCTTTAATTTTTGTCAGTTTGATTACTGTGTGTCTCAGTGTGTTTCTCCTTGGGTTTATGCTGCCTGAGACCCTCTACGCTTCCTGGACTTGGGTGGCTATTTCCTTTCCCATGGTAGGGAAGTTTTCGACTATAATCTCTTCAAATATTTTCTCAGGTCTTTCTCTCTCTCTTTTCCTTCTGGGACCCCTGTAAGCCAAATGTTGGTGCATTTAATGTTGTCCCAGAGGTCTCTTAGGCTGTGTTCATTTCTTTTCATTCTTTTTTCTTTATCCTGTTCTGTGGCAGTGAATTCCACCATTCTGTCTTCCAGGTCATTTCTCCGTTTTTCTGCCTCAGTTATTCTGCTATTGATTCCTCCTAGTGTACTTTTCATTTCACTTATTGTATTGTTCATCTGTGTTTGTTCTTTAATTCTTCTAGGCGTTTGTTCTTTAATTCTTCTAGGTCTTTATTAAACATTTCTTGCATCTTCTCAAACTTTGCCTCCTCTCTTTTTCTGAGGTCTTGGATCATCTTCACTACCATTATTCCAAATTATTTTTCTGGAAGGTTGCCGACCTCCACCTCATTTAATTGTTTTTCTGGGGTTTTATCTTGTTGCTTCATCTGGTACATAGTCCTCTGCCTTTTCATTTTGTCTATCTTTCTGTGAATGTGCTTTTTGTTCCACAGGCTGCAGGATAGTCATTCTTCTTGCTTCTGCTGTTTGCCCTCTCGTGGATGAGGCTATCTAAGAGGCTGTGCAAGCTTTCTGATGGGCTGGACTGGTGGTGGGTAGAACTGGGTGTTGCTCTGGTGGGCAGAGCTCAGTAAAACTTTAATCTGTTTGTCTGCTGATGGGTGGGGCTTGATTCCTTCCCTGTTGTTTGGTCTGAGGCAACCCAGCACTGGCACCTACCTGGCTCTTTGGTGGGGCTAATGGTGGACTCTGGGAGGGCTCATGCCAAAGAGTACTTCCCAGAACTTCTGCTGTCAGTATCCTTGTGCCCATGGTGAGACACAGCCATCCCCATCTGTGCAGGAGACCCTCCAACACTAGCAGGTAGGTCTGGTTCAGTCTCCCATGGGGTCACCGCTCCCTCCCCTGGGTCCTGATGCAGACACTACTTTGTGCATGCCCTCCAAGAGTTGAGTCTCTGCTCTCCCCAGTCCTGTCAAAGTCCCACAATCAAATCCCACCAGCCTTCAAAGTCTGATTCTCTAGGAATTCCTCCTCCCGTTTCCAGACCCTGAGGCTGGGAAGCCTGACGTGGGCTCAGAACCTTTACTCTAGTGGGTCGACCTCTGTGTTATAAGTTTTCTCCAGTTTGTGAGTCACCCACCCAGTGGCCATAGGATTTGATTTTATTGCGATTGTGCCCCTCCGACCATCTCACTGTGGCTTCTCCCCTGTTCTTGGATGTGGGACATCTTTTTTGGTGAGTTCCAGTGCCCTCCTGTCAATGATTGCTCAGCAGTTAGTTGTGATTCCAGTGCTCTCCCAAGAGGGAATGAGCACACATCCTTCTACTCCACCATCTTGAACCAATCTCTCATCTCAATTTCTTTCATCAGTGTCTTATAGTTTTACAAGTACAGGTCTTTTAACTCTTTAATTAGATTTATTCCTAGGTATTTTATTGTTTTTGATGTGATTGTAAAGGGGATTGTTTTCTTAATTTCTATTTCTGATAGTTTGTCATTAGTATATAGAAACATAGTAGATTTCTGCATGCTAATCTTTGTATCCTGCTAATTTACTGAGTTCATTCATCAGTTCTAGTAGTTCTTTGGTGGTATCTTCAGGATTTTCTATGCATTCTATCATGTCATTTGCAAACGGTGATAGTTTTACTTCTTCCTTTCCAATTTGTATTTCTTTTTCTTCTCCAAAAGTTCATTTCTTTACTGTGGCTAGGATTTCTGATACTATATTAAATAAAAGTGATGATAGTGGACATCCTTGTCTTATTCCTGATCTTAGAGGAAATGCTTTCAGCTTTTCACCATTGAGTATGATGTTGGCTGTAGGTTTGTCATATATGGCCTTTATAATGTTGAGGTATGTATCCTCTATGCCTACCTTGTTGAGGTTTTTTATCATAAATGGATGGTGACTTTTGCCAAAAGGCTTTCTGCATCTATTGATATAATCATTTGATTTTTATCCTTCCTTTTGTTAATATGGTGTTTCACAGTGATTGATTTGCAAATATTGAACCATCCTTGCATCCCTGGGATACATCCCACTTGATCATGGTGTATGATCCTTTTAATATATTGTTGAATTTGGTTTGATAATATCTTATTGACGATTTTTACACCTATGTTCATCTGTGATATTGATCTATAATTTTCTTTTTTTTTTTTCCGGCATATCTTTGGTTCTGGTATCAGGGTGATACTGGCCTTGTAGAATGAGTTTGGAAGTGTTCCCTCCTCCACATTTTTTTGGAAATGTTTAAGAAGAATTGGTGTTAATTCTGCTCTAAACTTTTGGTAGAATTATGAGAAACCATCGGTTCTGGACTTTTGTTTGTTGGTAGATTTTCTTCTCTTACTTATTCAATTTTGTTACTGGTAATTTGTTTATATTTTCTATTTCTTCCTAATTCAGTCTTGGGAGATTGTACATTTCTAGAAATTTTCCCATTTCTTCTGGGTTGGCTATTTTATTGGTGTATAAATGTTCATAGTAATCTCTTACAATCATTTGTATTTCTGTGGTGTCAGTTATAATTTATTTTTCATTTCTGTTTTACTGATTTGGGCTCTCTATTTTTTTTGATGAGTCTGGCTAATGGTTTATCAATTCATTTATCTTTTCAAAGAACCAGCTCTTATTAGCATTGACCTTTTCTAGTGTTTTTCTTATCTCTATTTCATTTAGTTCTGCTCTGATATTTATGATTTCTTCCCTTTTACTAACTTTGGGTTTCTTCTTTTTCTAGTTCCTTTAGGTGGATTGCTTATTTGAGATTTTTCTTGTTTCCTGAGGTAAGCTTGTACCACTACAAACTTCCCTCTTAGAACTGCTTTTGCTGTATACCATAGATTTTGGATCATTTTGCTTTCATTTTCATTTGTCCCCAGGTATTTTTTTATTTCTTTTTTCATTTCTTTAGTGACTCATTCGTCATTTAGTAGCATATTGTTTAGCCTACACATGTTTGTGTTTTTTGCACTTTTTTCTTGTAGCTGATTCCTAGTCTCATACTGTTGTGATCAGAAATGTTGCTTGATATTATTTCAATCTTCTTAAATTTACTGAGACTTATTTTGTGGCCCAGCATGTGATCTGTCCTAGAGAATGTTCCATGTGCACTTGAAAACAATGTGTATTCTGCTGCATTCAGATGGAATGCTCTATAGGTATCAGTTAGGTCCCTCTGGTCTAATGCGTTACTTAAGGCCACTGTTTCCTTATTGATTTCTTGTCTGGATAATCTATCCACTGATATAAGTGGGGTGTTAAAGTCCCCTATTATTGTGTTACTGTTGATTTCTTCCTTTACGTTTTTTAATAGTTGCTTTATGTATTTAAGTGCTCGTATGTTGCGTGCATACATATTTACATTGGTTATATCTTCTTCTTTGACTGATCCCTTGATCATTATGTAATGTCCTTCTTTGTCTCTTATTGCAATCTTTGTTCTAAAGTCTATTTTGTCTGATACGAGTATTACTACTCCAGCTTTCTTTTTGTTTCCATTTACATGGAATACCTTTCTCTAGCCCCTCACTTTTAGTCTCTGTGCATCAGAAGTGAGTCTCTTGTAGGTAGCATATATATGGGTCTTATTTTTGGATCCATTCAGCCACTCTATGTCTTTTGATTGGAGCATTTAGTCCATTTACAGCTAAAGAAATTCCATGTACTTATTGTCATTTTGTTAATTGTTTTGGTGTTGCTTTTGTAGCTCTTTTTTGTTCCTTTATTCTTCTATTGTTCTCTTCCCTTGTGATTCGATGACTATCTAATGTTATGTTTGGATTCCTTTCTCTTTTTTGTGTATCTTTTATATATTTTTGGTTTGTGGTTACCATGAGGTAAGTAGATATACACATATATACATGATTATTTTAAGTTGCAGATCTCTTCATTTCAAATGCCTTTTAACAACCATGCATTTTTACTGCCTCCCCACATTTATTGTTCTGACATCATATTTTACATCTTTTTGTTGTGTGTATCCCTTAACTACTTATTGTGGATATAGGTGATCTGCTACTTTTGTGTTTTAACCTTTCTACTAGTTTTACAAATAGTTGATCTATTACCTTTACTGTGTATTTGCCTTTACCAATGAGATTTTTTCCTTTGTAAATTTATTTTTTCTAGTTGTGGCCTTTTTGGTGACTTTCTGTTTCCAATTATATACTAATTATTGGGGTAGTAAATCTAAATCATAATATTTAAAGGCTAAAATCAAATTGAAGGACAATATTATCATATCTTATTTAAACTTCTTTGGAGCTATTTAAAATTTTGTTTTCACCCAATACTATAAATTTACTTTGAATTCCAGATATTTATTGAGTACCTACCATGTTATGCCAAGAATAAGGTAAACTGAAAGAAAGAAAATAATGCACTTCCTAATTTCCAGTAGAATGTGTAGAAATCAAGCAAAAAAATTAAATAAACAATTATATATAATGATAAATGGAGATCATTGTTTTGAAGGAAAAAAACAAGATATTGAGTTCCTATTATTCTCAGTCCAGATGATTCTCTAGAAAAACTCACAGTACTCAGGAGAGCAGTTATGCTCACAGTTACAGTTTATTACAGAGAAAGAACACAATTAAAATCAGCAAAGGGAAAAGGCAGATGGGGCAAAATCTAGGAGAAACCAGGTGCAGGCTGCCAGGAGATCCCTCCCAGTGTAGCTGCATGGGAGTGCACTTCACTCTTCCAGCAACAATGTGCCACAACACAGTTGAAGCACTGCCAACCATGGAAACTCGCTGAGCATTGATGTTCAGGGTTTTAACTGAGATCCAGTCACAGAGATATGTAACTCCTGTATGACTGACCTCAACTACTCAGATTTTATTCCCCATGGCAAAAGCACACATTCATCATCAATAGTATTGTTTAGATAAGCTATCTAACCAAAATGGCACTGTGTAAGTTTAAGGCCTCAAGCATACAAAAATTTCTTATCAGGCAGAATATCCCCAAAGGCCTAGTATTCATCTTTTATGAGACAGTCCTATAACAGACCTTTCTTTGGAATGTGCAGGGTTTTAGCACCCTGGCTTGCAGAATTCACACTTTACAGCACACTATGAAAGAGAATAACAGGGTATATCTAGTTTAAATTGGTCCTCCAGGGGTCCCCTCTATGAGGAAGTAGCATTTAATCTGAGACTTGAAGAATGAGTAGGCACAAAGTAGTGGAAGAAGTGTTTCAACCAGAGGGAGCATCAAGTCTGAAAGTTCTCAGATGGGAAAGAGATTTGTCCCTTTGGAAAACTAAATTAAGGCCAGTGTATTTGAAATAGCAATGAATCAAATGAGAGAATGGCTCAAGATGAACACAGAACAGTAGATAGAGACCAGATTGCACAGAGCAATCTGTGCAAAAAACTAAAAAACTCTCTTAAGGATATTCTACTTTACGTATCTCAAATACACCAGAAAGTCACTGGGGCATTTTACGCTTTTTTATTGTTTAAAAAAAAACCCAAGAAACAAAAACTATCCTGGCTGCTTCATAACAAATGAATTGGAAGAAATTAAGAGCAAGATGGAGGGACCAGTTACAAGGCTACTGAAATAGTCTAAATAAAAGTGACTGTGGCTTGGTTTAGGGGTACTGTGAAGATGAAGAGAAGTAGATGGATTCAATATGTATATTGGGGCTAAGAGAGTCCAGGATCACTCCCATGTCTCTGGCTTGTACAGTTGGGTCAAAAGAAGTTATATTTATTCAAGCAAGGAAGCTGGGAGGAGGATGAGATACACAGGGGAAATATCAAGATTTTAATACACATTGAATAATTTTGTAACAGATCCCCCACACAAACGGCAAAAGGATCAGAATGAAAGATAGCAATTTCATCCAAGACAATCACTGCTTCATTAATTACTTATTAAACAGCATAATTTTTCCCTTCATATTCCCCACTCAGCAATCTTGGGAGAGGGGAGTCACTAACCACTTTCTTTAACTATGTTAATAGGGAAAACTAGCATCCAAGCCCTGGTTATGCCTCTTTGCCTTTCCACTGAGAAATGTTGATTGCTTGAAAAAAAAGGGAAGTATAAAACTCATTTATTTTAAGAATTCAAAGTAAATTCACAGTAAGTCTAAGATTCTTGATGTGTAGAGACTTCTAGGTTGTGGTCTACCACCTGTATAAATATACAAGTACAAATAGTAGAGTCAGGCCAATTAAGTACATAATAAACTGATTTCAAGAAAGCAGTCATAAAGACCTATAGGTTTAAAACCCAGCATTAAAGCAATAAACCATAAAGGAACAATGGCAGATAACAAATAAAGGGGTCTCAATGAGGTTTCCACTGTTCCATCATATATCATTTCTAACACCTTTACTTTTATACTTTTTCTTGACTATTTTTAGCTTTTATGCATTCATGGGGTAACTAAAATACAATAAAATATATTTTCCTTAAACTCTAATCAAGATGATAAAAACCTAGATAAAGATAGCAAAATTAAGCATAATTTTAAAAAGGAGAAGCCTCCAATAGTTAATTTGTGTCCACAATCAAAGTTCTCAATTTATGGCTAATGCCTGAGAAATGTATATACTTCTTTTGACTACCTTAGCAATAAAGTTGATTTTCAAGTAAACAATTTTAAGATCAAGTGATACAGATCTTAACTTGTAGTTAAGCTTCACATCACTACTTTATCAATTTAGGTAATCCTTACACTATATCATATAGAACTCATCATCATCATTATTCTCCAATGTGTTGTCCCTTAAGTCTATGGCTTAGAAATAGCATTTAGAAGTTTTTTGCTACAGACCTTTTAGAGTTGGAGAATGTAATGAGTTTTTATGTTTTATATTGCTTTTTCCAAACTGAAATTGATATGAAAATTGCATAATTAGAAAAATCAGTTTATAAATATGGAACATTTTCAAGTCATATTGAAAGTTGCTTTAGTAAACAATCTTAAGGGAAGCAAACTATAGAACTTCCATCAATAAAGCACATTGGAGTCATAGAAAGTAACTTTGTTTTTCTATTAGAATATGTTGCTCCATTTGTTTAAATAGAAGATGATCTGATGCCCTCTTCAAGCATGAATGACATCACTTGATTGTTTGTCTTCAGGCACAAGAGACGTTATTCCATCCCAATGTGTTTCTACCAAAGGGCAAGTCTGTTCCAATAACTTTTTAGATGGCCAATACAGAGCTTTTCCTACAGAGCTCTGGGTCACTTGTGTGATCTACACTGATTTGTGTTGACATATATATAGGGGCCAGCCACTTAGAAAAGTGTATCTTTGTGAACTTTAAAGATCAATTGAAATGAACTATGGATTAGTTAGCTGTTGAACCGCTTTGGCAATTGCAAACTTTGATTTTTCAAAAAGAGTTTAAAAATAAACAGGCAAGGGAAGAAAGGCCTGCTTCTGGACTCTGAGACTTCACTTCAGTGACCCAGAGTCACACTTGCTTCTCTGGCAACACAGGCGGCTTAACTCTGTGTTTCCAGCAAGTTTAGGGTTAGGTTATGCTACAGAAGCCAGGACATTCATAAGCTTGTCAGGGATGATGGAAGAAATGTGGAAAAGAAGATGGGTATTTAGTGATTAATATTCTGGACTAGCAGATATTTCAAAGCCCTCTTTGTTCTTAACTTTTAAATAAAATCATCTTCAAGCTGTTAATAAGGTAATATTCGAACACGTGTGAATGGATATTTAGACTCGAGTGTGTGTGCTGCATTGTATGTGTGAGTACATTTAAAAATTCAACCTATTACATGGGACCTAATTAAACTTATAAACTTTTGCACAGCAAAGGAAACCATAAACAAAATGAAAAGACAACCAATGGATTGGGAGAAAATATTTTCAAATGATGCGACTGACAAAGGCTTCATTTCCAAAATATACAAACAGTTCATACAACTCAATAATAAAAAAGCAAACAACCAATTCAAAAAATGGGCAGAAGACCTAAATACACATTTCTCCAAAGAAGACCTACAGATAACTAACCAAGAGGCACATGAAAAGATACTCACCATCACTAATTATTAAAGAATTGTAAATCAAAATTACAATGTGGTACCACCTCACACTGGTCAGAATGGCCATGATTAGAAAGTATACAAGTAACAAATGCTGGAGAGGGTGTGGTGAAAGGGAACCCTCCTACACTGTTTGCAGGAATGTAAATTGGTGCAGCCACTATGGAAAACAGTATGGCGTTTCATCAAAAAACTAAAAATAGCGTTGCCATATGATCCAGCAATCCCACTTCTGGGCATATATGACAAAACTATAATTCAAAAAGATACATGCACCTCAGTGTTCATAGCAGTACTATTTACAATAGCCAAGACATGGAAACAACCTAAATGTCCATGGACAGATGAATGGATCAAGACGATGTGGTATATACAATATATACAATAGAATATTAGTCATGAAAAAATGAAATAATGCCATTTGCAGTAACATGGATGGACCTAGAGATTATTATACTACGTAAAGTAAGTCAGAAAGAGAAAGACAAATACCATATGATATCACTTACACGTGGAATCTAAAATATAACACAAATGAACTTATCTATGAAGCAGAAACAGACTCACAGACATAGAGAACAGACTTGTGATTGCCAAGGGGGAGGAGGGACAGGGGAGGGTTGGATTGTGAGTTTAGGATTAGCATATGCAAACTATTATATAAAGAAGGGATAAACAACAAGGTCCTATTGTATAGCACAGGGAACTATATTCAATATCCTGTAATAAACCATAATGGAAAGGAAAAAAATTCAACCTATTGCAAATCTTAATAGTTTTGAGGCTGTCAAGAGTCTGACTTTTCAATAATGAAGTGTTACAGTAACTCAATTATTATTTTGGTAACTAGCATGATGCTATATATGCTAAATAAAGAACTAAAATTAATCAGTGGTGTCCAAAGTTCAAAAAATGTCTGAATATTAAAACTTGTCTAATAAAAACTCCAAAAATGATTAAATACCTTGGAAACTGTGTAGCTAACAAAAATGAAGTAACTCGTGCTTTTATTCTGTTCCAATTGTCCTCTAGTGAGGCCACTTAAAATGTTGACTAAACTGGTTTCCTAACATGTATTCAAAAGTATTTATTAAATTAATTATTCATTCATTAACTTTACCTTTTAAACTTTCACCAACTACTCAAATCAACATAGTTACTTTAACTGAAAATCAGTGGTCTCCGACTGAGCACTTAAACTGGATCTAGAACTAATACAGGATCCTTTTAAATGTCTAAACTTTGTCTCCCTCTCAGCTTTGTCAGATACATTTCTAGACCTCTGGAAATCTCTTTTTTTGCTCTAATTTCTTCTGATAAATACTTCTTGGGATTTTGTTTCCTATGATTTATACTATATTCTCAATTCAATTTTAGGTGTTTAGTTTATATATTGTGTATGCAATCCCATAGATGGCACAAGGTCTCCTGGTCCTTAGGCAGTCTGTACGTTTTAAATAAGCCGAACGGTAACTTCAAAGAAACAAATCAAAAGAGCTGTCGTGACAGATATCAGCAAGAAAACATGTGCAACTATAGGCCATGCAAGAAGGAATGGAAAGTTTGGGTTCAGAGGTTAGGAATCAAGGATCCACCAATAACCTATATCCACATTTTACTAATATTTCCTGGATATTTCACTGCTTCTTTAGTTATCAATTTATTCTCAGGACTTTATAAAAATGTCTGTGTGCCCATTGTTTATCATAAAACAAAACTGTCCTTCTCCAATGATAAACCCCATTAGGGAAGGAATAGTTCTCTTTAATTTTCTATAAACAACTCCCAGAACAGTTCTGTGCCAAAAGCAGGCTTGCTGCTTGTTGGTGACAATGATTCTTTTGTTATACATCTTCTTGCTTCTTCAGAAAATTCTTCCACTTAAAAAGTAGTTCTACAACCTTTGCAATATTGGATTCAGACCCTGCAAGGACCTCATTGTAACTCCTCTCCAAGGTCCCCTGGTTTTTGTTTCAAGGAAACACACTGGAGCCCAAAAGACAAAGAGCTCATTTGAATCAACATGAAGGGAGATTCTCACGTGTAGAGTTCACATATGGTTACTGAATGGAGGGAGAAATGTACCCTGCTTGTTTCTGAAGTGTTTAGGTAATTTTGTTTGTGATGCCATATGGCACCACACCCCTCTGCCCATATTTCAAATCTTTTTTTTTTTTTTCAGGGTAGGCATAGTTATTAAAAAAAGAGGAGAAATTCAAATTTGGAGGTTTAATTATCATCATACATTGAGGACCCAAGACTTCCATACCCCTTTCCCATATTTTATCACATGGACTCACTTGGGGTGCCTCTTTTTACTGCTGCATCAAATCATTGCTGTTGAGGCTCATACTAAGAATGCGACCTCCTCCAGACAGGAAGTGTGTAATCTGGGGACGATTCCCAGATGTGGGGATTCAAACTGGCAGCTAAATACATGCTATGATTCATTTAAAACAGCATTTTACATTTAAAAAGGAGGAAGAGACCTGTGCAATTATTAGAGATATAACTTTTCAGATATCGCCTGGTAATTTTAATAATGGAACTTAATGGGGTGAAAATCAAAGTCTTGAGAATTTAATGAAATGGATCTGTTTAGGACTCAATATTAAACATTTTAAACTGCACATAAAAACATTCTCTTCCAAACACTAGGTCAGTGACACTATTAAACAAATAAATACAACCTTCAAAATGTTGTTTTCTTCCTTGTTAAATGTCAATTGCTTCAAGAAAAAAAAGATCAATGTGCAGAGTTAAAAGACTATCCTATCCCTGATGGGATAGTTTTTCAGGCATAAAAATCTTTATCTCCACCATCACCCATTCCCAAATTATAAAAACCTTCTAGTCTAAGTAATGTTTTTCTGAACAGGACATACTCTCTATCCCAGCTAGCTGGAAACACGTTTGTCCCTTTGGTTTTCTCCTTGCTGTTAAGAGCCCCTTCGGAGGCTAAACAGCACTCTCTTTCTTCCCCTACCCCTCACCAAGGAGTTTAAGCAGACCTATGAGTGAACCAGAACCTGAGACCAGGCAACTTCAGCACTTCAAAAACTAGTGGAAAGCCAAGCTCAAGGTACCATAAGAGCAACACTTGGAAGTAACAAATTCTTCACCTCCAGAGCTTTTCTGCCAAACCTAGACTTTTCTCAATGTTAGATTGGTTAGAATGTTTTTAAACTAAGAATCATGGACAACCTGTGTGCATAGAAGCAAGGTTGTCAACTTCTGTTTACATTTCAGTCTCTCTGCCAGTTTAAGGTATAGACTGGCAATTTTTGATTTGGAGAGCAGTGAATGATAATGGCATAATTAATATTAATAGAGCCATTACATCTCCACAAATCATTCTCATATTTAAGTGAACTCTCCATCTCTTCCTCTCTCTGTGCTATTTTTGCATTGATATTATTATAACCTTTAGATATCTATTTTAACTTCTGAAAGCAAATTACCTCATCAGTTTAATATCAAAGACAAAACTGGAAAACCTCATTTAAATATAATTTTCATATTTTATTTCTTCCAGGATTTCAAACTTTTCCTTTTAACAGGTACCCTACTGCCACATTACTCAACTTCTGAGCAACTGCTCACATACTACCCCCACCTACATATGCCCCCAGCTACACAGGGCTCTCATGAAATTTAGAGATTTCTTCATAAGAAACAAGGCAGAATAAGAAAGTCAGATGGTGGACCAGATGACCAAAAGGACAATACCAGCTCAAGACAATATATTTCACACACTTCACTTGGAATCCACTAAGCAAAGAGAAGTTGCATGTATTTGTCAGATGCAATATTATACGGAATTTCAGAATGAAACTACAATGAAGGAAAATGATTCACGCTCACCACTGAAACAAAGCTCTGTATCTGGGCTGAATCTTCTTCAGACTGCACGATGATTCCTTCAATGGGTTGAAATCCTTGCATATGGTTTGTCATCCCTAATGAGACACAGCCTAAAGACACGGGACAATTTGATCTATAAAATTTGGGAACTCATTGAGTAGTAGAGTTGAACTTTAACTTTTAAATGAGGAACAAAAGTAAGGAAACATATTAAGTTCATATCATATATATGGTTCTTTAGATTTCTTATTCATTTGCATTAAAGGTCATTCTTCTTTTATATCTAAGTTAAAGGAATGCCATTTTCACTAAAGAATTCAGAACACTTGTAATATAGGGTGAAATTGCCCCAACTTTAAATAAAATCTCTTTCAAAACATAACTAAGAATTTTGTAATTTGAATGGATTGTTTAAATGATTCAATTTAGAATTATTTCAGATTCCTTTTGAGACTTGTAATATGGGTTATTACCAGCAAACCCAACAATGAATTCTCTGATAGAGAAGGGAAGAGAATCAGAGAACAAATTGATAGAACTTTCTTGTCTAAGATTTGCAATTGGCTCTAAATATCTATTCAGGTCCTTTCACACAGTCGCATAGTTGCCTTTAACAGGGGATACTCGCTTCTAAGTCAACCACAAATTCGTCAAATTCACAGCCTAATAAAATTAATTTTGTCAATATTAAAAGAAGCAGATATCCTCAGTTTGCATGGGAAGAAGCTCTTCAACACCACAAGATATCCAATAATAACATAATTTCAATTCAAATAACTCCATTTATGATGATAGGGGAGGTAAGGGAGGATTTGATGTGTGTGTGCATGTTTGCTATTTTATTTCTGTAGCTTGTTGAGCTACTACTTATTCATATAATTCAATTTGTATTGAAAATGTGAAGTCTATGCTAGAAATTGCCCACCAGAAATTCAAAGATTCCATTTGTCTTCAAACTGCCTTAGATCTACTGAATATGATTTTTAAAAACCAAGCCAGACTTTTACCTATCTTGATGTCTGTTTGGAAAAATTTAGAAATTATCCAGATAATACAACACATAAGCAAAAGTGCATCCGAACCCTGTCATTTTCTATTATCTGTGTCACTGAAACATGCTTGTTTTTTGATTTAATATCACGATAGCATGTGGTTAGGCTTGACAGAAATTGAACTGGCCAGCTTACATGAAGAGATCTCTTTAGTTTTAAAATATGTCATGACTTCCATCTTTATTTTCAGATTATTTTTAATTCCTGAAAGCATCTTCATTAAATCCACAGGACCATATTCCAACGTGGCTAAACTGAATCAGTATATCTTCTTTGTTAACTTGAAATCAGATTATGCAGTATACTAATCAGAAATAGGAGATGATTTTATTTCTTCTAAAAAGATCGACTGCCCAGCAGGACTTGGGGAAAAAAATAATCATCATCACAATTACAGCTGCATAAATATACTTCACATGCTGTCTTGTATGTTTAGCAATTCAAGACAAATGGTAAAACATGGGCCAGAAGAAATACTCTATGTTGATAATATTTAGCCAGGATCTGCACTTTCATGCTATTATGAATATGCCATCTTTCCTGCTGTGTCTCTAAACATCTGTGGGGAAAAAGACTCGTACTGTATGGGATAAATTAAACCTACTTTAGGAATCTAGTGATTTTTCACTTTTAAGTACACAAGAGACAAGGTGTGCTAGGATCAGAGTTAGAGTTTAAGGAGAAGCCCATGACTCACATGAAAGATCACGTGAATGTGTACTCAAAATGATATTTTACTAACTGTACAGCCATCTTTACTATTCTGACCTAACCCACAGATTATCAATCAAAAATCCATTACTAGCTGATTGAACTATTAACTGAACTGTCAAGACAGATTGGTTAATACAGAAGAACCAATCGATTACCAGTTAAGAGGTCACATATCCTGAAATAAGCATTAGGGAAATTTCAAGAGGGAACTAGGATATTAGAAATAAGGAAAGGCATCCCTTTTGATCATTTTTACATAGCTCCCAAACCCTGAAACTTATATCTCCCAAGCCTGCTCTCCAATTTGATTCTCAGGGTCTGCCAAGGCTAGTCGGCAAGACTTAATAGATTTCTTGTGCTAAAATGAACATAGATGAAGTGTTAAAAATGGAACAGAGATGACATAAACATTGCATTGGACTTTCTGTGTCATCAGCAGCCACCGGTTTGTCAATCATCAAATGTGTACTGGACATCCACATGTTATATGCAAAATATTCAACTAAAATATCATTTGATTCACTGTTAGGGTGACCCATCATGCTGTTGAATCAACAGTAAACTTCAGTGCTTATATTCCCAACTGTATCCATCCTTTTTGTGTGATCATGCACAAGGATTAAAAGTGATTAAGGGCTTCCCTGGTGGCGCAGTGGTTGAGAGTCCGCCTGACGATGCAGGGGACACGGGTTCGCGCCCCGGTCTGGGAGGATCCCACATGCCGCGGAGTGGCTGGGCCCGTGAGCCATGGCCGCTGAGCCTGCGTGTCCGGAGCCTGTGCTCCGCAACAGGAGAGGCCACAAAGTGAGAGGCCGGCGTACCGCAAAAAAAAAAAAAAAAAAAGTGATTAAGTACATAAAGCACATGTGCCTTATAGTAAGCACTAAACAAATATTAAATATAAGGATGGGAGAGCTACTCCTAAAAGGTTAGATGGTTCAAAGAGGGTTAAAAAGTGAGATATCAAGATAAAAATATTTGGAGACTGACAAAGCATAATACCATTTCAACATAGTTTAAAAATTTATAAAGCTTTTCTTGATACACTTTTACTCAGAAAGTATGTTTTACCCCCCCAAAAATATGTCAGTAGTGTGCAAACCCTTTTAGACACCTATAGAATTCGGATATAGAAGAAATTTCCTAGAGACTGAAATAAAGTAAAAATTATCCTCAACTTGGTGAAGTTAGACAATTTACTTGTATACAGATTTATTTATTTATTTGTTTTATGTTATTAGCAACTTCATTTTTGTCATCTCACTTTCTATGTGTATATGTTTCATTTATTCTCTATAGAATGTTAGCCCATAAAGGCACAGGTTTGTTTTTTAATATCTTTGTTTTTAACTCCTACAACAGGGCCTTGCCCAAAGGACACACCCAACAAATATTTGTTTATAAGAATATTACAGTTTTCTTTTCCAGTACTCCAAAATATTTTTCTATAATGTCATTGAGTATGAGCTCCCTTCATATATTAATTCTTTGGCAGAATTTCTTTATAAGTTTTCAAATACATAGTTAAAAGATAATAAGCAATAAAAGATGAACGTACCAAAAAGCACATATCTGAAGCATACAGACTCATCCTGATGCAATATTTTCTAATACTGAAAATCAGAGAAAAGAAAACAAATTAAAATTAAAAGTTTCTTATTATGATTAAAAAAACAAATTCTAAAGTGATAGCTAATCTTACAGTATTGTTTTCTCAGAAATATAGAAATAAAAATTTCATTGTTCATCTATTTCACTCCTTGCAATCTGATATACAACAAAAAAGAGAAAATTTGAACATTCCAAACCAATGGACAATTCCGTCTTATGTTTCTATAGCTATTTCTCTATTGCTACCTGATATATATTAAGGAATTAGATTATAGAAAACACATTTTTACAGATCTAGTGAAAGACTGAAAACAAAGTAGCTAGGTCTCAGGTAAATTTAAAATGCCAGTTATCACTGCATACACTGAGCAGATTGCCAGGACACAGAATACTTAATCCTGGGCAAACAGGGTTGGTTGGTAAAGAACACCTCACCTCAAAAAAGGCCTAAATGGAATATTAAATAGGATTAAATAGGATGAATTCTACAATAATTTAAGTTCAACATACAATGGGTTTTTTTTTAATTTAAAGACTACTAAATCAACCCTAACAAAATACCACACTTTTTGACTCCAGGCGGATTGCTGACTGCTGATCTAGAATGTGTATTTCTGCTGACCCAAAATGGAAATGGCATCTGTATTTCTGTGGTTGTTTACCTGATGACATGCCAATTCAGCGTGATGTATACTCAGAGAAATTCATAAAAAGGAGAAATAAACAGAATGCAAGTGACTCAGAAGACAATTGGCCACCTGGTCTCTCCTTCAGTTTTATTTTTTTACTGGACCACCTCTTCCTTAGAGAAGTGAAAATAATGTGGATAATTCTTCTAATCAGACTGGAGAAAGATGCCAAATATATACAAAATAAAATAAGACAATAATAGCAAGTGTGTATATGAGAGCACTTGCATACTATTGGAAATAGAAACCTATTTTTATGCCCAAATTATTTCCATCCAGAGAAACAAAATCCATCTTATCTGCAGGAGAGGAGTAAAGTAATGGACTGAGCACTTTCATGTTTCTCTCCTTCTCACCAGATTCTCTAGAAATGACATTAAATTATACATAAATTAAGTCTATAACAGCTCCCCCAAATCAAGAAGTGTCAGAGGGACCTCAAAATGTTGAGGAATCCCTGAAAACTAGCTAACATATGAAATAGGGAACCACAACTCAAAGAGTGTGCAAGTCTTTCTGCTGGAAAAGATGGGGATCATACATGCTTGCAGTGGGATATATAGGAATAAGAGAAGCCCACCGGCATCCACCTGACTGACTGGTTAGATGCCAATCGCTCTTAAGTTACCTCCTCCACCCTCAATACACTAAACTACAAGAGGGATTGGGAGACTTGCATTTGAATGACTGAGCAGTATCCCAGGGAGCTGGTGATGATCAGCAAGTACAGGAAACCACCTGGCAGAAGGTGAAAAACCCCTTTCTATCACCCCACAGAATCCATCACCCTTTCCTCGCAGAAATACACTTTTGTTAGAAAAAGTTATGTTCCACATTAGAAGCTCTAACTGATTATTTACAGAAAAAGACATAATTGATCACATCATCTTGATTCACTTAATACAATAGGAGATAGGTAATAACTAGACCAAAAAATGGCATTATATCAATATGTGGTTATAGAATATTCAATGAGAATTCATGTGAATACAAAAAAAATGATTCAACAAACATGTCAGCCAGCTTTTGTGGAAGAATTTGTCTTAAATTCAGTATTAAAAATACAAAACTACAATAAAGTCTTTAAAAATCAATGAAAATGCCTTCTGGTCAAAGTTAAAATGCTCTATCTGAATGAAACCTACTGGTTCTGCTCATTAGATTTCAATTAGGTCCGAAAGTCCTATCATATATAAGAATAAGAGAACCAAGTTATAAGAGAGTTTCATATCTATTCCATATCCTAGAATTATATCCTTTTAAATGCTCCCAGCATCTCCCTAACACTGGCCACCTGGTATCTGTCAGCCTGTGGTACCTGCACTCTTACAAGGACGCAGCCGTAACTCAGCTGTCACATCCTAAAGCGATCATGAACCATTTTCATCATTCCACTGGTTCTGTAAGGAGTGTTGGGAGCCTTCTAGTGGGAGGAGGAACTTGCCTGGCTCTCTCAGTTTGGCCACATCCTCCACAATCCCAAACCTGCTAAGTCAGGTTTCTTCCATGTTTCCAACATGACACACTTTCACATGCATTGGCTCCATCATCTCACAGATCCTGTCTCCTTGCTTAACTCATCACAGTTTTCTCCATCTCCAAAATCAATATATTCTTGGACACCTCCTTCCCTCCAATATATTCACTAACTTCTGAGGTTTTTCTCTATAGTTCTCCTTATCCTCTTCCAATCTCAGCATCTCCTGAAATTGTAGACATCTACAACAAGTGCTGTTCATCTTTGCTATCAGATGTTTCTCACGGGTATTCTGTCCTCTAGTTTCCCACAGTAAATGGAGTTTGGATGATTTGGCTAGTTTCCATATCTGACAATTGTGCCTGAAGTCTCTGAACTGGAAGATGTCAAGAGAACTGTGTGTGTGAAAAGGTAGGGGAGGGACTTCCTTCCAGGTTTACAGAAGACACTTACGACTTTGTGGAAAGATGGGCCTACAGACAGAGCCATGCACTTAGACCGTGTCAGCTCTTCCTGGAGACTTAATCAAGGTAATTATTTGGCTGAAGGCAAGAAAACTCGGAATCCAAGTGACTAAGGGGTTATTTTTTTCTTAACATCTTTATTGGAGTATAATTGCTTTACAGTGGTCTGTTAGTTTCTGCTTTTTAACAAAGTGAATCAGCTACACATATAGATATATCCCCATATCTCCTCCCTCTTGTATCTCCATCCCACCCTCCCTATTACACCCCTCTAGGTGGTCACAAAGCACCAAGCTGATCTCTCTGTGCTATGCGGCCATTTCCTGCTAGCTATCTATTTTACATTTGGTAGTATATGTAAGTCCATGCCATGCTCTCACTACGTCTCTGCTTACACTTCCCCCTCCCCGTGTCTTCAAGTCCATTCTCTACATCTGCATCTTAATTCCTGTCCTGCCGCTAGATTCTTAAGAACCCCCTTTTTTTTAGATTCCATATATACGTGTTAGTATACGGCATTTATTTTTCTCTTTCTGACTTACTTCACTCTGTATGACAGTCTCAAGGTCCATCCACCTCACTACAAATAACTCAATTTCGTTTCGTTTAATGGCTGAGTAATATTCCATTGTATATTTGTGCCACATCCTCTTTATCCATTCATCTGTCGATGGACACTTAGGATGCTTCCATGTCCTGGCTATTGTAAAAGGAGCTGCAAGGAACATTGTGGTACATGACTGTTTTTGAATTATGGTTTTCTCAGGGTATATGCCTAGTAGTTGGATTGCTGGGTTATACGGTAGTTCTATTTTTAGTTTTTTAAGGAACATCCATATTGTTCTCCATAGTGGCTGTATCAATTTACATTCCCACCAACAGTGCAAGAGGGTTCCCTTTTCTCCACACCCTCTCCAGCATTTATTGTTTGTAGATTTTTTTGATGATGGCCATTCTGATCAGTGTGAGGTGATACTTCATTGTAGTTTTGATTTTCATTTCCCTAATGATTAGTGATGTTGAGCACCCTTTCATGTGTTTGTTGGCAATCTGTATATCTTCTTTGGAGAAATGTCTATTTAGGTCTTCTGCCCATGTTTGGATTGGGTTGTTTGTTTTTTGGATATTGAGCTGCATGAGGTGCTTGTAAATTTTGGAGATTAATATTTTGCCAGTTGCTTCATTTGCAAATATTTTCTCCCATTTTGAGAGTTGTCATTTCATATTGTTTATGGCTTCCTTTGCTGTGCAAAAGCTTTTAAGTTTCATTAGGTCCCATTTGTTTATTTGTGGTTTTATTTCCATTTGTCTTGGAGGTGGGTCAAAAAGGACCTTGCTGTGATTTATGTCATAGACTGTTCTGCCTATGTTTTCCTCTAAGAGTTTTATAGTGTCTGGCCTTACATTTAGGTCTTTAATCCATTTTGAGTTTATTTTTGTGTATGGTGTTAGGGAGTGTTCTAATTTCCTTCTTTTACATGTAGCTGTCCAGTTTCCCCAGCACCACTTATTGAAGAGGCTGCCTTTTCTCCATTGTATGTTCTTGCCTCCTTTATCAAAAACAAGGTGACCATATGTGTGTGGGGTTATCTCTGAGCTTTCTATCATGTTCCATTAATCTATATTTCTGTTTTTGTGCCAGTACCATACTGTCTTCATTACTGTAGCTTTGTAGTATCGTCTGAAGTCTGGGCGCCTGATGCCTCCAGCTCCATTTTTCTTTCTCAAGATTGCTTTGGCTATTTGGGATCTTTTGTGTTCCCACACAAATAGTGAATTTTTTTGTTCTAGTACTATGAAAAATGCCATTGGTAGTTTGATAGGGACTGCACTGAATCTGTAGATGGCTTTGGGTAGTATAGTCATTTTCACAATGTTGCTTCTTCCAAACCAAGAACATGGAATATCTCTCCATCTCTTTGTACCATCTTTAACTTCTTTCATCAGTGCCTTATAGTTTTCTGCATACAGGTCTTTTGTCTCCTTAAGGTAGGTTTACTCCTAGGTATTTTATTCTTTTTGTTGCAATGGTAAATGGGAGTGTTTCCTTAATTTCTCTTTCAGATTTTTCGTCATTAGTGTATAGGAATGCAAGTGATTTCTGCACATTAAATTTGTATCCTGCTACTTTACCAAATTCATTGATTAGCTCTAGTAGTTTTCTGGTAGCATCTTTAGGATTCTTTATGTAGAGTATCATGTCATCTGCAAACACTGACAGCTTTACTTCTGTTTTTCAGATTTGGATTCCTTTTATTTCTTTTTCTTCTCTGACTGCTGTGGCTAAAACTTCCACAACTATGTTGAATAATACTGGTGAGAGTGGAAAACCTTGTCTTGTTCCTGATCTTAGAGGAAATGATTTCAAATATTCACCACTGAGATCGATGTTGGCTGTGGGTTTGGCATATATGGCCTCTATTATGTTGAGGTAAGTTCCCTCTATGCTTACTTTCTGGAGGGTTTTTATCATAAATGCGTGTTGAATTTTGTTGAAAGATTTTTCTGCATCTATTGAGATGATCATATGGTTTTTATCCTTCAATTTGTTCATATGGTTTAGCACACTGACTGATTTGCGTATATTGAAGAATCCTTGCATTCCTGGTTTAAAACCCACTTGATCATGGTGCATGATCATTTTAATGTGCTGTTGGATTCTGTTTGCTAGTATTTTGTTGAGGATTTTTGCATCTATGTTCATCAGTGATATTGGCCTGTAGTTTTCTTTCTTTGTGACATCTTTGTCTGGTTTTGGTATCAGGGTCATGGTGGCCTCGTAGAATGAGTTTGGGAATGTTCCTCCCTCTGCTATATTTTGGAAGAATTTGAGAAGGATAGGTGTTAGCTCTTCTCTAAATGTTTGAGAGAATTCGCCTGTGAAGCCATCTGGTCCTGGGCTTTTGTTTGTTGGAAGATTTTTAATCACAGTCTCAATTTCAGTGCTTGTGATTGGTCTGTTTATATTTTGTACTTCTTCCTGCTTCAGTCTCGGAAGGTTGTGCTTTTCTAAGAATTTGTCCATTTCTTCCAGGTCGTCCATTTTATTGGCATATTGTTGCTTGTCATAATCTCTCATGGTGCTTTGTGTTTCTGCAGTATCAGTTGTTACTTCCCCTTTTTCATTTCTAATTCTGTTGATCTGAGTCTTCTCCCTGTTTTTCTTGATGAGTCTGGCTAATGGTTTATGAATTTTGTTTATCATCTGAAAGAACCAGGTTTTAGTTTTATTGATCTTTGCTATCATTTCCATCATTGTTTTTTCATTTATTTCTGATCTGATCTTTATGATTTCTTTCCTCCTGCTAACTTTGAGGGTTTCTGTTCTTCTTTCTCTAATTTCTTTAGGTGTAAGGTTAGGTTGTTTATTTGAGATGTTTATTGTTTCTTGAGGTAGGATTGTACTGCTATATACTTCCCTCTTAGATCTGCTTTTGCTGCATCCCATAGGTTTTGGGTTGTCATGTTTACATTGTCATTTGTTTGTAGGTATTTTTTGATTTCTGCTTTGATTCCTTCAGTGATCTCTTGGTTATTAAGTAGTGTATCGTTTAGCATCCATGTGTTTGTATTCTTTACAGATTTTTTCTGTAACTGATATCTAGTCTCATAGCATTGTGGTTGGAAAAGATACCTGATACAATTTCAATTTTATTAAATTTACCAAGGCTTGATTTGTGAACCAAGATATGATATATCCTGGAGAATGTTCCATGAGCACTTGAGAAGGAAATGTATTGTGTTGTTTTTGGATGGAATGTCCCATAAATATCAATTAAGTCCATCTTGTTTAATGTATCATTTAAAGCTTGTGTTTCCTTATTTATTTTCAATTTGGATAATCTGTCCATTGGTGAAAGTGGGGTGTTACAGTCACCTACTATGATTGTGTTACTCTCGATTTCTTCTTTTATGGCTGTTAGCATTTGCCTTATGTATTGAGGTGCTCCTATGCTGGGTGTATAAAAATTTACAATTGTTATATCTTCTTCTTGGTTTGATCCCTTGATCATTATGTAGTGTTCTTCTTTGTCTCTTGTAATAGTCTTTATTTTAAAGTCTATTTTGTCTGATATGAGAATTGCTACTCCGGCTTTCTTTTGATTTCCATTTGCATGGAATATCTTTTTGGATCCTGACACTTTCAGTCTGTATGCCTCCCTACGTCTGAAGTGGGTCTCTTGTAGACAGAATATATATGGGTGTTGTTTTTGTATCCATTCAGCCAGTCTATGTCTTTTGGTGGGAGCATTTAATCCATTTACATTTAAGGTAACTGTTGATATGTGTGTTGTTATTACCATTTTCTTAATTGTTTTGGGTTGGTTTATTGTAGGTCTTTTCCTTCTCTTGTGTTTCCTGCCTAGAGAAGTTCCTTTAGCATTTGCTGTAAACCTTGTTTGGTGGTGCGGAATTCTCTTAGCTTTTGTTTGTCTACAAAGGTTTTAACTTATCTGTCGAATCTGTATGAGATCCTTGCTGGGTAGAGTAATCGTGACTGTAATTTTTTTCCCTTTCATCACTTTAAATATGTCTTGCCACTCCCTTCTGGCTTGCAGAGTTTCTGCTGAAAAATCAGCTCTTAACCTTATGGGGATTCCCTTGTATGTTATTTGTTGTTTTTCCCTTACTGCTTTTAATATTTTTCTTTGTATTTAATTGTTGATAGTTTGATTAGTATGTGTATTGGCGTGTTTCTCCTTGGATTTATCCTGTATGGGACTCTCTGCACTTCCTGGACTTGACTATTTCTTTTCCCATATTAGGGAAGTTTTCAACTGTAATCTCTTCAAGTATTTTCTCAGTCCCTTTCTTTTTCTCTTCTTCTGGGATCTCTATAATTCAAATGTTGATGCATTTAATGTTTCCCAGAGGTCTCTGAGACTGTCTTCAATTTTTTTCATTCTTTTTTCTTTATTCTGCTCTGCAGTAGTTATTTCCACTATTTTATCTTCCAGGTCAGTTATCCGTTCTTCTGCCTTAGTTATTCTGGTATTGATTCCTTCTAGAGAATTTTTAATTTCATTTATTTTGTTGTTTATCATTGTTTGTTTGCTCTTTAGTTCTTCAAGGTCTTTGTTAAACGTTTCTTGTATTTTCTCCATTTTAAGTCCAAGATTTTGGATGGTCTTTACCATCATTACTCTGAATTCTTTTTCAGACAGACTGCCTATTTCCCCTTCATTTGTTTAGTCTGGTGGGTTTTTACCTTGCTCCTTCATCTGCTGTGTTTTTCTCTGTCTTCTCAGTTTGCTTAACTTACTCTGTTTGGGGTCTCCTTTTCACAGCCTGCAGGTTCGTAGTTTCTGTTGTTTTTGGTGTCTTCCCCCAGTGGCTAAGGTTGGTTCAGTGGGTTGTGTAGGCTTCCTGGTGGAGGGGACTAGTGCCTGTATTCTGGTGGGTGAGGCTGGATCTTGTCTGTCTTTTTTTTTTTTTTTTCAGTACGCAGGCCTCTCACTGTTGTGGCCTCTCCCGTTGCGGAGCACAGGCTCCGGACGTGCAGGCTCAGCGTCCATGGCTCACGGGCCCAGCCGCTCCGCAGCATGTGGGATCTTCCCATACCGGGGCACGAACCCGCGTCCCCTGCATCAGCAGGCGGACTCTCAAACACTGCGCCACCAGGGAAGCCCATGGATCTTGTCTTTCTGGTAGGCAGGTTGTGTCCGTTGGTGTGTTTTGGGGTGTCTGTTACCTTATTACGATTTTAGGCAGCCTCTCTGCTAATGGGTGGGGTTGTGTTCCTGTCTTACTGGTTGTTCTGAATAGAGTGTCCAGCACTGTACCTTGCTGGTTGTTGAGTGGAGCTGGGTCTTAGCCTTGAGATGGAGACCTCCGGGAGAGCTTTTGCCTTTTCATGTTATGTGGAGCTGGGAGGTGTCTGGAGGACCAATTTCCTGAACTTGGCTCTCCCACCTCAGAGGCACAGCCCTGACACCTGGCCGGAGCACCACAACCCTGTCAGCCACACAGCTCAGCAGAAAAGAGAGAGAGAGAGAGAGAGAGAAAGAGAAAAAGAGAGAGAGAGAGAAAGAAAGAAAGAAAGAGAAAAAGAGTGAGAGAGAAAGAACAAGAGAAAGAAAGAAGGAGGGAAAGAAATTTATTAAAATAAAAAATTGTTTAAATTATTGAAAATAAAAAATAATTTAAAAAAAGAAAAAAGAGAGCAACCAACCAAAAAATAAATCCACAATGATAACAAGTGCTAAAAACTATATTTAAAAAAAATGGAGGGCTTCCCTGGTGGCGCAGTGGTTGAGAGTCCGCCTGCCGATGCAGGGGACACGGGTTTGTGCCCCAGCCCAGGAAGATCCCACATGCCGCGGAGCGGCTGGGCCCGTGAGCCATGGCCACTGAGCCTGCGCATCCGGAGCCTGTGCTCCACAACAGGAGAGGCCACAACAGTGAGAGGCCCGTGTACCTCAAAAAAAAAAAAAAAAAAAATGGAGAGTCAGAACACTAGGACAAATGGTAAAAGCAAAGCTAAACAGACAAAATCACACAAAGAAGCATACACATATACACTCACAAAAAGAGAAAAAGGAAAATAAATATATATAACAAAAAGGAAGAGAGCAACCAAATCAATAAACAAATACAGCAATGATAATAAACTCTAAATACTAAACTAAGATAAACCAGAAACCAGTCAGTCACATATAGCAAACCCTAAGTCTACATTTGCTCCCAAAGTCCACTGCCTCAATTTTGGGATGATTCATTGTCTATTCAGGTATTCCACAGATGCAGTGTACATCAAGTTGATTGTGGAGATTTAATCCGCTGCTCCTGAGGATGCTGGGAGAGATTTCCCTTTGTCTTCTTTGTTCGCACAACTCCTGGAGTTCAGCTTTGGATTGGTCCCGCTTCTGCATGTAGGTTGCCTGACGGCATCTGTTCCCCACCCAGACAGGAGGGAGTTAAAGGAGCAGCTGATTAGGGGGCTCTGGCTCACTCAGGTAGTGGGGGGAGGGCCGGGTACGGAATGCGGGGTGAGCCTGCATTATCAGAGGCCGGAGTGATGTTGCAACAGCCTGAGGCATGCCGTGTGTTCTCCCAGGGAAGTTGTCCCTGGATCACGGACCCTGGCAGTGGCGGGCTACACAGGCTCCTGGGAGGGGAGGTGTGGATAGTGACCTGTCTGTGCTTGCACACAGGCTTCTTGGTGGCGGCAGCAGCAGCCTTAGCATCTCATGCTCGTCTCTGGGGTCCGCGCTGATAGCCATGGCTCACGCCAGTCTCTAGAGCTTCTTTAAGTGGCGCTCTGAATCCCCTCTCCTCGAACACCCCAAAACAATGGTTCCTTGCCTCTTAAGCAGGTCCAGACTTTTTCCCGGACTCCCTCCTGGCTAGCTGTGGCACACCAGCCCCCTTCAGGCTGTGATCACGCAGCCAACCCCAGTCCTCTCCCTGGGATCTAAGCTCCGAAGCCCGAGCCTCAGCTCCCAGCCCACGCCCGTCCCGGCGGGTGAGCAGACAAGCCTCTCGGGCTGGTGAGTGCTGGT
This sequence comes from Hyperoodon ampullatus, assembly GCF_949752795.1. Taxonomy (NCBI): domain Eukaryota; kingdom Metazoa; phylum Chordata; class Mammalia; order Artiodactyla; family Ziphiidae; genus Hyperoodon; species Hyperoodon ampullatus. The sequence continues at coordinate 78,609,766 of NC_136917.1, read as the reverse complement.
CGGTACCAATCCTCTGTGCGGAAATCTCTCCGTTTTGCCCTCCGCACCCCTGTTGCTGTGCTCTCCTCTGTGGCTCCGAAGCTTCCCGCCTCCGCCACCTGCAGTCTCCGCCCGCGAAGGGGCTTCTAGTGTGTGGAAACCTTTCCGCCTTCACGGCTCCCTCCCACTGGTTCAGGTCCCATACCTATTCTTTTGTCTCTGTTTTTTTTTTTTTTTCTTTTGCCCTACCCAGGTACGTGGGGGAGTTTCTTGCCTTTTGGGAGGTCTGAGGTCTTCTGCCAGCGTTCAGTAGGTGTTATGTAGGAGTTGTTCCACATGTAGATGTATTTCTGATGTATTTGTTGGGAGGAAGGTGATCTCCATGTCCTACTCCTCCACCATCTTGAAGGTCGCCCCCTAAGGGGCTATTTTAATTGAAGAATCTTGTAGATTCTTTTCACAGTGCAAAGCTTTCACATACAAATCTGTGTAAAACCTAATCACACAACCTCAGTCTCGCTAGCATTTAAATGGGACATACACTATATTCTTCCTGAAAATAGGCAGGTATGTATCAAAAGATAAACATTTAAGCTCTTTCCCTCTTTCTCAATTTTATTTTCACCAATCTACCACAGCACACGCAAACACACACACACACTCAGTATGTTTCTCAGGATAGTCATTTCACTGTCAATTTGGGTATTTTCACATAAAGCAGATAAAGGCAAATGGGGAGGATGTTTGCTATTCAAGTCTCAGTCATCTTGATCTTGCAAGTGCCAACTTTAGAATTCACTCCACCCTTAGACTATCTGGATTGAAAAACAGGCCTGTAATTTGTGATAGGCTTTCTCCCAATCCATCTCTGCAATTCATGGCATCAATCTCTGTTCTGGTTACAGGTTTTGACCAAGAGATATATTTAAACTGAATTTAAAGAACATCATTTGCCAATAAAACATCAGTAGAAAAGGTAGGTAAAAACTGAGGCTCTGAAAGTCTAGGTTGCATTAGCATGCAGAAAAAGATGCAGAAGTTCTGTGCAGCTTCCTAGCATTGTCCACACTGTTTTGCTTCTTTACCATTCTGATGTGTCTAAGGAGAACTCTACTGGTTTCTTTCATTCTGCTTTGTTTCTCTTCTGTACAAACTCTCTGCAAACTGCCAATGAGGGATACCAACCTCAATTTCATTCCTTTCATTAAATTTTCCATTATACCAAATTCCATAACTTGCTTGACCCATTTCACTCATGCAGAGAAAAACCATTTTTCCTTTTGATCCACTACTAAATTTAGATGTACACAGTAAGTCCATTTTTTGAAAAAAAAATTAAACTTTTATCCACAGGTTACTTTGGAAATTCATGAGCTTAGCCATTAAGTCTTGATAGATTTTGGTTCCACTATATCTGCTTTCATGTGTTCTTTAGGACTTAATTTCAGTTAATAAATCAGGCTTTTCACCCACACAGAGCAGCCTCTGACAATACCACCAACTCTGTCTTCCTGAACAGTTCAGCCCTTGATTTCAGCAGAGTAAAACAAAACATCATTTTTTCTATACCAAAGGTGTTCATATGGATTCTTAACTGAACTACAAACAGATAACATGACAGAAATATCATGTTATGGTTACAATCCAATTTTATGTCCTTGTATTCTGGTCCACCTATTTTTCTAAAATGACACAAACCTAAGGAACACAAATATAGCACTGTTGAGGTAGGGAACAGTGAAATAAAGATTGAGCACAAAAAACTGAAATAATGACAGAATGTTCCTAAGATTGATTTTCACTGCAGTTCTCCAAGCCTTAGTTAATGTGCATTTTCTTAAGTTAATATTTATTTCCAGGTTCTAATACTAGCCAGGATATTCATACAACAAGTTGGATTACATCTGTCCTATAGGCAAGAGCCTGGTCACATCAAAAATCTACACAGACATAGAAAAGAAACTTATGGTTACCAAAGGGGAAAGTGGTGGGGAGCAATAAATTGGGAGTTTGGGATTAATATATACACACTACTATATATAAAATAGATAACCAACAGGGGCCTACTGTATAACCCAGAGACCTGTATTCAATATCTTGTAATAACCTATAATGGAAAAGAATCTGTAATAGATATATATCATTTATATATATATATATATTTACTTACATATATATATTCACTTTGCTGCACACCTGAAACTAACACATTATAAATCAACTATATTTCAATAAAAAATTTTAAAAACCCAAATATCCTATATATATATATGAAGTTTCTGGCATGAATGTATGGAAAGGAATAAACTATGAATTATAATCCATATATTAAAATGTTGCATTTGCAAACACTTTATCAGAACACTTGCATACCTGAAGTTCACTACAGGGAGCATTCTATCAGTTTATCTAAAATTCAAAGACAAAACTAAATTACAAATACCAAAGTAATTCAAAACAAATTAAAATTATAATTCTATTTGAAAGAGATTTATTGTGAATTAAGTGTAAAATTGCTAGCACTTTTGAAATAATGCAAAAAAAAACAACCTAGAAAATAGGAATGAAAATGCCCTATTGAGAGTTCAACTTCTGTTTAAAACCAACTAATAACAAAAAAATCAAAACAAATTCAGATACAAATTTAATGAAGAAGATTGGTCCCAAAGCCAGGAAGACTGGGCTACCACCTGATTTGATATTTAAAGAAAGAGTTTCTCCATTTGAGAGGATTGATCAAGGTGTAAGTTGACAATGATTATTCTCACATTCTTGTTCAAAAACCAAAAAAGGAAAAAAGAGCAATTTATAGGACAATCCCTGTTGTAATACACATCCATTGGAAAAGTCCGTCTTCTGAATCCATGCACACCAGCTACCTGTTGATTACACTGATGTGCCCACAGGGAGGGAGAATATGAGAATCTTAAAGACTTTAAAATTCTTATTCCTGTGTAGTAAATATTAATACTAAATTAACAAAAGTTGAAATTCAAAGTCTGAATCTCATAGGGTATTAACTCTGTTTCTTAGGCTTATGTCTTTAAAAAGGCAGGAATAGTTGGACTTATTTATCATTAAATCTTCCACTACCAGGGCAAAGTCTGACACATGGCATATTCTCAGTAAATATTTTCTGACTGAAAGAATTTTAAGAATCTGCAATCCAAACACTTTTAGGGTAACTTAGTCTCTGTGGTGGTAATATTTGCTTAATAAACAGACATAACAGAAAGCTCAGTTTAAAATATCAGTTGTGAGATAAGGTAATAAAATGAGTTCACTCTAGACAAAGGTGTCTTAAAGGGCAGACAAAATCATTTTAGGATCCACAGGGTTGAGAGTACCAGATAATGAAAAGTGGAAAATTCAACAAAGTAATGGAGGTCAACACCTCAATATTGTCATGATATTGAAAAAAGCCCATGCCAGTGCTTACTAAATGTGTTACAGAACTGGTGAACAAAAATGACCTAAGAAGGGCTGTGAATCTAAACTATACCAATGGTTTTGAGTAACTGTAAATATTTCTCCAAATGGTGAGAGTTGATAGGAATTCCTATATCCAAATTGGCCTATCTCTCTAACATTTGAAATAAAGATCAGTTATTTTAAACATTATGAGGAAATAAATTTTAAACTTTAACCTTAAAAAAAAGTTTACAATAAAGTTTAACACCCACCCCCCTCAACAAGAAGAAAAAACTAGACAACTTGTACCCTCTATCCAAAGTGCCTCATGTAAAGCAAAACACAAAATATACTGGTTATAATTCCAATTTTACTTAACTGTGGCATAAATAACCTCAGGGAATCAGCTACACAAGAGTACACAAATCAGAAGTGAAAAAAGCTATATAATACATACCAACTCTGAAAAACAGGGTTTCAATTCTGATAAGATGTAAATCTAGTAAAACTGTTGGATCCTTTGGCCAAGATCATCAACCCTGAAAGAACAGAGATTGAAAGTTCAAAAAAACCCCTGAAATCTCCAGAATAACAAAGTTTATTTTTAACTACTGTTTATGTGTATATATGTAGAAGGCTTGGGGTGGGGGTTAGAGAGGGGAGGAGTGGCACTGATTTGGGTTTGGGGGGGAAAATCCATTGATAGAGAAAGTGCTAAACTCCTTTCTTACTTGGAGAGAGATTTAAATATCAACTCAAATCATAAAAGTAATAGAGTGAAAAAGACACAGGAAAAGGAACAAACTTAAATAATAAATTGGTAAAGTAGGTAAAAATAGGCCCAAGTATATCAACAATTATAATCAATATAAATATACTAAATTGGAAAATTAAAGGTTGAAGACTGACAGATAAATGCTGCTTGTAAGTAACACACCAGAAGCAAAAGGACATACAAATTTTGGGGGGAAACAATAGAAAAAGACCTATCAGGAAAATAGTAACCAAAATAAAACCGGACTACCTATATTAATATCAAATAAAATACACTTTAAGAAAAACAGCGCTATTAAGAATGGAGAGTATCTCTACATATTGATAAAGGCCTCAACTTACCAAAAGGATATAACAATTTAAAATATGGGTCAACCAAGATGGTCACATAGGTGAACTCCCTTCCTCCCACAGACATACCAAATGTACAGCTACACATGGAGTAGTTTCCTCTGAAAGAAATCCAGAAGCTAGCTGAAAGACTCCTACACATCAGGCAGATGAGCAAATACCCATACGGAAACAGGTAGGAAAGGCTGAGACACATTCTTGCCATAAACCTCACTCCTGGCCCAGCACCATACAATCAGGAGTTAACTCCTAACTCCTACCTGAGGAGTGGAGGGTTTGGTCCCACATTTAGCACCCCCATTTTTAAGACTCCTACCCAAGGGACAGGCATCTAAAACACTTAGCTCTGAAAACCAATGAGCCTTGTGTCCACAGAACCACAAGACTACTGCAAAGAAGCAGTTGTTAACAGGCATGCAAGCACTACCATGGCTGTTCACTCAGGGCTCAGCTCAGAGCGAATGGAGAAAAGTTCCCATCTCCCAGTAATACCACAATCATGTGTAAGTAGAAACCAATTATAAGAAGAAAACTGAAAAATTCACAAATAGGTGGAGATTATACATGCTACTAAACAACCAAAGGATAATAGCTCAAGGAATAAATCAAAAGAGAAATTAAAAATATCTTGAGACAAATTAAAATGGAAACACAACATCCCAAAACTTAACAGGATGCAGCAAAAGCAGTTTTAAGAGTTAAGTCCATAGCGATAAATCCTACATCAAGAGAAAAGAAAGGGTTCAAATAGACAACCTAACTTTATACCTCAGGAAACTAGGAAAAGAGGAACAAACAAAGCCCAAAGTTGATAGAAGGAAGGAAATAACAAAGATCAGAATGGAAATAAATTAAATAGAAACTAAAAAGACAACAAAAGATGAAACCAACAGCTGATTTTTAAAAAAGATAACCAAAATGTACAAATCTTTAGCTATATTTAAACCAAGTAAAAAGAGAACTCAAATAAAATTATAAATGAAAGAGGAGACATTACCACAAATACTACAAAAATACAAAGAGTACTATGAAAAATTATGCACCAACAAATTATACAACGTAGAGGAAAGAAATGAATTTTTAGAAACATACAACCTACCAAGACCGAATCATGAAGAAACAGAAAATCTGAACAGACCAATTACTAGTAAAGAGATTGAATCAGTAATTAAAAACCTCCCCAAAGCAAAGCCCAGGACCAGATGGCTTCACCGGTGAATTTTACCAAACATTTAAAGAACTAATGCCAAACTTTCTCAAACTCCTCCAAAAAGTTGAAAAGGAAAAGGGAATGCTCCCAAACTTATTTTATGAGAATAGAATTACCCTGACACTAAAGTCCAATAAAGATACCATAAAAAAAGAAAACTACTGGCCAATACGCATGATGAATATAGATGCAAAAAACCTAAACAAAATACTTGGAAGCTGAATTCAACACCAAATTAAAAGACTATTACACATTAACCCTGAGTTGCAAGGATGGCTGAACATATGAAAATCAGTTGGCATGATACACATTAACAGAAGAAAAGATAAAAATCATGTATCATCTCAAAAGAGGTAGAAAAAGCACTTGGCAAATTCAACACTCTTTCATGATAAAAGCTTTCAACAAACTAGGAATAGAAGGAGATCACCTCATTGTATTAAAGGCTATATACGAGAAGGCCACAACCAGCATTGCAGTTGACAGTAAAAAAACTGAATGCTTTTCCTCTAAGATCAGGAATAAAGCAAGGATGCTCATTCTCACCACTTCTAGTCAATATAGTCCTGGCCAGAAAAATTAGGCAAGAAAAAGAAATAAAAGCCATCTAAATGAGAAAAGAAAAGTAATACTGTCCTGTTTGCATATGACATGACCTTACATATACAAAATAAAGACTCCATAAAAAACTGCTACAAATAATAAGCAAATTTAGTAAAGTTGCAGGATACAAAAACAATATACAAAAACTAGTTACATTTCTATACACTAACAATGAACTACCTGAAAAGGAAATTAGGGAACTAATCTCACTTACAATAGCACTGAAAAGAACAAGACACTTAAGAATAAATTTAACTAAGGACATGAAAGACTTACACACTGAAATCTATAAAACACTGATGAAAGAAATTAAAGATAAAAACAAATTTTTAAAAAATCCCATGTTAATGGATTGGAAGAAATACTATTGTTAAAATGTTCATGTATCAAATGTATCAAATACATCAAAATCCCACTGGCATTTTTTACAGAAATAGAAAAATCAATTCTAAAATTGGAACCACAAAAGTCTCTGAATAGCCAATTCAATCTTGATCAAGAAGAAAAAAGCTGAAGGCAACACACTTCCTGATTTCAAAATATGTTACAAAGCTATAGTAATGAAAACAGTAAGATACTGGCATAAAAACAGAAACAAAGCTCAATGGAAGAGAATAGAGAGCCCAGAAATAAATCCATGCATATATGGTCAATTAATTTTCAACAAAGTAGCCAAGAATATACAGTGGGGAAAAAAAATAGTCTCTTGAACAAATGATGTTGGGAAAACTTGATAGCCACATGCAAAAGAATGAAACTGGATCCTCATCTTCCATTATATACAAAGTAGATTTAAAAACTTAAAATGTATTAAAGACTTTAAATGAAGACCTGAAACTATAAAACTTGCAGAAGACAACACAGGGGAAAGCTTGTCCCAGGGGGACTTTGGTCTAGGTAGTGATTTCATGGATATGATACTAAAAGCACAAGCAACAAAAGCAAAAATAGAAAAGTGGGACTACATCAAACTGGAAAGCTTCTGCACAGCAAAGGAAACAATAAACAGTGAAATTCAACCTATGGAATGGGTGAAAATATTTGCAAACCATGTATCTGATGAGGGGTTCATTTTCAAAAAATATAAAGAACTCTAATAACTCAGTAACAAAAAACTAAAAACCAATTTAAGAATGGGCTGAATATTTAAGCAGACATTTCTCCAAAAAAAGTCATACAAATGGCCAATAGGTATATGTAAAGATGCATAATATCATTAATCATTAAGAAAGTACAAATCAAAACCACAATGAGATTTCACCTCACACTTAGGATGTCTACTATTAAAAAAAAAGAAACCAGATAACAACTGTTGGGGTGGATGTGGAGAAACTGGAACCTTTATACACTGCTGCTAGGAATGCAAAATTATCCAGCAGCTATGGAAAACAGTATGGTGGTTCCTTAGAAAATTAAAAATAGGACTACCATATGATCCACTTCTGGGTACTTATTCAAAAGTATTGAAATAAAGATCTCAAAGACATGGTAGTAAGCTCATGTTTGTTGCAGCACTATTCACAGTAGCCAAAATGAGAAAACAATCTAAATGCCCATGGACAGATAAATGAATAAAGAAAATGTGGTATATACATATAATGAAATATTATTCAGCCTTCAAAAGGAACGAAATTATGCAATAAGTAACAAAATGGATGAAACTTGAGGACACTATGCTAGGGAAATGAGCCAGTCACAGAAGGACAAATATTTGCATAATTCCATTTATATAAGGTATCTAAAATAGTCAAACTCATAGAATCAGAGAGTGGAATGATGGTTGCCAGGGACCAGTGGGAGGAGAAAATGGGAAGTTGTTAATCAATGGGCATAAAGTTTCAGTTAAGCAATGTGAATAAGTAGTAGACATCTGCTATACAGCATTGTGTCCATAGTTAACAATACTGCATTGTACACTTAAAAATTTGTTAAGAGGGTAGATCTCAGGTTAAATGTTCTTACCACAATAAAATAAAATTTTAAAAATAATTGAAAAGTCAGGAATGGTACACGAATACTCATTAGTACTATTTCTATTCAATACTGAATTACAGGCCCTAACTAGCACAATAGAAAGAGATCAGAAACATACAGGTTACAATTAAGGAAATAAAGCTGTTATTATTTGCAAATTATTTTATCAACTACATTTTAAAAACACAAAATTATTGGATCTCTGGACAAGGTGGCTAGATATATGAAAGTCAGATGTATGTCTATACAAAAGCAGGAAACTAGAAAACTTAAAAGGAAAAGATATTACTTTACAATTGCATCAAAGAAGACAAAGCACTGAAGAATAAGTATACCAAAAGGTATTCAGGATCTCCACAGGGAAATTGTAGAATTTTACTGAAATGGATTAAGTTTTATCTAACATAGACTAACTCTTTTCTAATCTCCAGAACTCTCTGCTCCATGGTCAGGGAAGTTCTAGAACTCAGGTTTTCAAAGAAGATAGTGTCGTTCCTAGCCATTAGTGGCTATAATTCTTTCTATCAAGACAAAACTGCTTTTCTGACCTTCCTTTTGCACCCTCAGAATTGTGTTCTATTTCCCCTTGTTATCCGCAGTTTTCCAATGTTATTCCTTTAGAAGAAAGTCTGTTTCCAGAAACTCAGCTAAATCAAATTTGACCAAATACTCTCAATATTTCCTCTTTCTGTGTTCAGTTTTTCATTCACCTCTATTTAATCCTCCCTTATCTCAATGTACACTTCCTACTCTTTGGCAAAGTTGGTTCTAGTTAGTCTATTCTCCCATTACTTGTGCTCAAATATTAACTATTGGCTCTTTACAAAATATGAATTCCAAAAACTCACATTTGAATTGCATGTTTGTAAATACATACATATGTATTTGTATATATCTTCTACAGCATAATGGCATAAATCTATTATGTGAACAACTATAGGGCCTATTCAGAAGCTTGTACACAAACTCCCCATTATTCATATTAATGTGAGAGGCAGAGGCAGATGTTAAAAATAATGAAACATGTAAGTAATCAAGTACAGTTTCTCAGCAGCTCTTTTTAAAAGCCATTTAAAATATTACGCTGCTAATTGTTTTGTCTATGGCTTCTCTTCCTCCAGTAGTGTATATACTCAGAAAGAGGTAAAATTAAATATATATATATATATATATATATACACACACACACACACACACCCCAAAGACACAGAACACACAAAACAATTTTTTAAAGAGGTTAGGAAAGTACTTCATTTGATGTATCAAAGTCTTCAGGCTTGATGTGACTCAAAATGCTTAAGATATATCTAAAAACCAATGAAATGACGAATGAAGTGAAAACTGATACAATGAAAATGATTTTAAGCCATGAAAAAGTAAATTTGACATTACACTTCTATTTGATTAAAGTCTTCAAACTATAAGCCAACCGGGTGACAACTGAATTTGTCTTCTCATGCGTAGCTGTTCAAACATCTCCTACTGATTTCCCCTGAAAAACTACAGACAAGTATTTACCAAAGTCCACAGGAGTCTGCTCTCTGAATAAAAAATCTCAAAGTAATAAAACACTTACTCTGCCTTCTGCTACAACACACTTTCTCCTTGAATAAAACCTATGATTCAATTTCAAGGGCTCAGCTTTTCCCCTCTGTTGCTTAGGAAGAGTGGGTAAACATGCCATTGAAGGAGAAGTCCTGGAGAGTCATTATACTTACTCACCCATAACCTCATTAACTTGCACATCTAACGCACCTTCACTCGCTCATCACCTCCGCGGTTCTCTGTCTCCATTCATTTTCACCCAGCCTAACTGCCATCTCAGTAGCTATACCAAAGGCCCCGCTGTCGCCTCACAGGTTTTCACCATGTATCAACACCCAGTATTGTAATTCACCCCCTGGTTTACTATTCATTCTGGCTTTAGGTCATCCTTTCACAGTCCCCACGTACCAGACACTGAGAGTCTCTTCCCACCCAACGAGCACACTTTTAATAAGAACTGAGCAACTTAAGGTATTTTTTTTCTCTTGGAGACTTAAGATGCTTTAACAAATATAAAACCATAATCAAATTCATGAATAGTATTTCTATAGCTAAAGCTTTCAAAACTCAGCTGATTCAAGCGTATCCAAAGGATCCCTGTTTCTTCTACTACTTAAAACCCTTCCCAACTTCATCCTAAGCTCCCTGTTCAGACCTGTCTCCAGTCAGTCCTTATACACATAAGTTCTTCATGCAAACCACTCCAAACTCATGAGAGTCACTTTATGACTCTGTACCTTGGTCCATATCATTTTCTCTGCTGGTGAAGTCTTTCTCCTTTTTTCTTTTATTGTTTGATTGATTTTTGAATTTTATTTTATAGTTTTATACAGCAGGTTCTTATTAGTTATCTATTTTACACATATTAGTGTATATATGTCAATCCCAATCTCCCAATTCATCCCACCACCACCACCGCCCCCCTTACCCCCTTGGTGTCCATACATTTGTTCTCTACATCTGTGTCTCTATTTCTGCCCTGAAAACCAGTTCATCTGTACCATTTTTCTAGATTCCAGATATATGCATTAATAGACGATATTTGTTTTTCTCTTTCTGACTTACTTCACTCTGTATGACAGTCTCTAGGTCCATCCACGTCTCTACAAATGAACCAATTTCGTTCCTTTTTATGGCTGAGTAATATTCCATTGTATATATATACCACATCTTCTTTATCCATTCACCTGTCGATGGGCATTTAGGTTGCTTCCATGACCTGGCTATTGTAAATAGTGCTGCAATTAACATTGGGGTGCATGTGTCTTTTTGAATTATGGTTTTCTCTGGGTATACACCCTCCTTCTGTTTTCTTACTTGGCCAATTTGTACTCATTTTGAAACCCAGCTCAAAATTCACCCCCAATCTGCAGCTTTGGCCAAATGTCCAGCCAACTTGTAGTCAGAAAAAAAAAATTGCTTTCTCAGATGTTCTCCCACAGATCTTTGTATACACTCCTTTTATAGCACTTGTTACTCTGTACTATGATTCTGATTTTGTGTAATGGTCTTCCTAGAATCTTCACATTTAACTGATTTTAATGGACATTTGTCATTTTGGAGCTGCTCGGCATCCAAACACCTTTCCTCTTTGGGGTAGGGTTGTCAGAATTAGCAAAAACAAATAAAGGACACTTACTTAAATTTGAACAAATTTATACCAAAAAGTTAACTGCTATTTATCTAAAATTCAGATCTAACTAGTTATCCTGTATTTTACCTGGCATCCCCAATTTGGGGAAAACCCAAGACTGTTGGGTGACAGAGTCAGACTTCCACTAGAAATGGTGACAAGGAGTAGCTCAATATGGATGCAAGATCTCCACTCTGCCATCAGAGGTCCCTGCCCTGTGTTGGACTCTGGAGTGAGGTACATAAGCAAGGTCATGGTAGAGAAGCCAATGCCCAGAGTCCTAGTGCTCACAATTCCCAAGGCAGAGTTAGCAGCATCTTTCCCAGATGATTTTGGCTGTAGCCATAACTGCTAAGCCTTCCTTATTCACGTTTTTCTGAGAATAATTCATGTACTTCTCATCAATTCCAGTGTCCAAATCCTGCTTTATTGTCCTTTCCATCAATTTTCAACATTCAAAATATTACATATGTTTAGAGTCCATCTTCTGAAGTAGAAATATAAGCCTCCTGAGGGTGGAACTTTGCTTTGTCCCCTGCTCTATCTCCTAAGCCCAGAGTGGAGCTTAGCCTTTGGTAGGTGCTCAGTGTGTATTTGATGCATAAGGGAAGTAATGAATTAATTCTTCTGAACAAATACCTTTTGCATTTAAATTTAACCAGAATTGATTTGTTTTGAAACCAAAATACTTGTTTATCACATTCTACTTTTTTAGGGAATGGATACACAGATAATTTAATGTAGTACCATAACCACCATATCAAAAATAAATTGTACAGATCTTGGGTATAACAACAAAACAACTCTGGCTAAGTCTATAAATTTTGGTACCATATAGAGCAGGCTCAGTAATTAAGAATCCAGACAAATGGTCTTCCAATTTGTACCTCTAATACCTAGATGATACTGCTTCTATAATATAAGCTTTATGTTTCAAAAAAGTGTTGATTAGGAAGCCAAGTTTTTTAATTAGAAGAGAAAAACTTTCTAATGAATTAGAATGGTCATTTCCCCCACTGTTTCTTTCTTTTGTAATATTAATATCATTTTTAAAAAGATGACACAATATTAAATACATCCTTATTCACATAGGTAGGAAAATGGTCAAAAAAGAGAAGGTTCTTCTTTATTTTCCATGTAATATTTTTGCAGGAATGGGCTTTTAGCAGGTATTTTTTCTAAAAATAAACTTCTTCATGAAATCAGATCTCAGTGTAGTTGTTTATAATTTTAGAATAAAATTAAACACTTTCCTTGTCAAATCACCAGGCTTATTATTCATCTATGACAAGGACTTTAAAATTTGCTTTTGAATTCAGTTATGTCATTACACTGTTCCATAGAATAACTTGGATACCTGTCTTCATTTCTTTCCTAAATCCGTATTTCAATATTAAAACTATCCCATGAGCCCTTGAACTGTGCCCACCCAAACACACACACACACACACACACACACACCCCTCTTAAAGAGAAAAGTGACATTCAGGAGCAGATGTGTGAAAACAAACAAAAGGGAAGAGGAACAATGTGGAATTTTCCCTCCTTTTTCTTTTTTCTTTTTTTTTTTTTAAGTAAAAGTACTCTTTTAATTTTTTTATTGAAGTATAGTTTATGTACAAGTTAGAGTTATACAATATAGTGATTCCCAATTTTTAAAGGTTATACTCCATTTATAGTTATTATAAAATATTGGCTATATTCCCCATGTTGTACAATATAGCCTTGTAGTTTATTTTATACATAATAGTTGGTACCTCTTTCTCCCCTGCCCTTATATTTTCCCTTCCCCCTAACCTCTCCCCACTAGTAATCACTAGTTTCTTCTCTATATCTGTGAGTCTGCTTCTTTTTTGTTATATTCACTAATTTGTTGTATTTTTTAGATTCCACAGATAAGTCAAAGCATACAGTATGTCTTTCTCTGTCTGACTTATTTTCACTTAGCATAATGCCCTCCAAGTCCATCCATGTTGCTGCAAAGGGCAAAATTTCCTTCTTTTTTATGGCTGAGTAGTATTCCATTGTATATACATACCACATCTTCTTTACCCATTTATCTGTTGATGGATACTGAGGTTGCTTCCATATCTTGACTACTGTAAACAGTGCTGCTATGAACACTGACCTCCTTATGTTTCTTGACTTCTCAGCAGAATTCCACATATTTGGCCATTCTCTTACATTCTCTTCCTTTCAATTCTGTGATACTGCACTCCACCAGTTTTCCTCTTATCTTACTAATTGTTCTTTCTTGGTCTTCTCTAACATCTTCTACTCTATCTAATTTTTAAATATCAAGATTATACCTAGGGGCTTCCCTGGTGGCGCAGTGGTTGAGAGTACGCCTGCCGATGCAGGGGACGCGGGTTCGTGCCCCCGTCTGGGAGGATCCCACGTGCCGCGGAGCGGCTGGGCCTGTGGGCCGTGGCCGCTGGGCCTGCACGTCCGGAGCCTGTGCTCCGCGGCTGGAGAGGCCACGGCAGTGAGAGGCCCGCGTACCGCAAAAAAAAAAAAAAAAAAAAAAAAAAAGATTATACCTAACTTTTAAATATCAAGTATAATTTTCTAGACTCTCTTTTCACCCTCAACTTTTTCCTTAGGTAAATTCATATTGATTCCAGGATTTACATGTAATACAGTGACACCTCATTTGTTATCTCTAGCTCAGACAGCTCCTCTCAACCACAGACCTTTATATCCAACTGCATAATTGATATCCCAGGCAGATATCACGTAGACCCTTGGTTTTACACACACAAAATCCAACTCATGATATTTCTCCAAAAAATGGGTTTTGTTCTGGTTGTATTATTCAGTCAATGGCAGTCACCAAAGGTCCAGAGCACTGGTTATGACTCAAACAGACACAGGCTCTAGTCTTACCTCAGACACCTTACTCATTTTTATATCAACTAACTACTTAACCTCTCCAGCTTCAGAAAATAGTCTATTCATAACTGGATGAATGAATAAAAGAATCAACACCAAAGTGTGTTGCTCCCTCCATTCTTTCTTTTTCCCAATTCCCAGTGGTATTTCACCAGTGTATTTTCTCAGTCACATGTGTCCTCATGAACAGAACTCTGTTTTATAGAATTATCTGAGCATCTAACTCACACCTTCTCTTATTTCAATTTTGGTGTTAGAAACCATGGGATTTCCATTGCTAATTGTCTTTCCGTTCCACACCTCCAAACCCTTGAGTTTCTCACCTAGCATTTTCTAAAATACTCTACATTGATGTTTCTCAAACATTTCATCTATAAAACATGTACTAGCTATTCATCAAACATCCATATCACTATTTTATGTAAGCTTTCAGTATTACAATTTTAAGTTACAAAAATAAAATGTATATTGAAATTAATATTTTCATAAATTTCCTATCAACAGTAGGGAAAATATTTTTTCTAAACTTTCACGAAATCTCTGCATAATGTCAGTGATGAGCAGTAAAATTAGTTATATGTTAGGTACACAACTGGGTTGATTTATTTTCTTAGTCTTATAAGTGATCCAGAAGGGCAGCAAATTTAGATAGTTCTAGGGAAAAAGGTAAACAGTGATCCAAAAACTATGAAGAAATTTCACATAAAAGACAATTTTCAATGCTCCTTCAGAATATAAATTGGCAACCACACCACATTAATATGTTTTAATTTGGAAGACTGTAGCAAATAGATTTGTTTCCATTTGCTACACTGTATTAAGCCCTAGAAAATAATTTTGTCATAGAATTTAGTTATCGATGTCAAATATAATTATGTTATATTATCAATGTTTTTTCTCTGATGAGTGCAGAAAATCATCAAGCACTAGTAAGATTCAAATTCATGGTTTGAGCCATTTGCTCCATATTTAGTCTTATTTTAGATCTTGGTATACCTTCATTTAAAAAATAAAATCACGTTATTTCTGTTTTTTGGGGTTTTTTTTTTTTTTTTTTTTTTTTTGCGGTACGCGGGCCTCTCACTGTTGTGGCCCCTCCCGTTGTGGAGCACAGGCTCCAGGCGCGCAGGCTCAGTGGCCATGGCTCACGGGCCCAGCCGCTCCGCGGCATGTGGGATCTCCCCAGACTGGGGCACGAACCCTTGTCCCCTGCATCGGCAGGCAGACTCTCAACCACTGCGCCACCAGAGAAGCCCTGTTTTTAAGCACTGAGTTTAGACTTTAAGATTCAAACATATCACTAATATTCATCGTTTGAAGAAGCCATTGAAATTACTGGCATAATAAATATCAAGAAGAAATATTCTGCATCATCTTCATTTCAAAAACTGGTGGGAGTACCTGTTTCCCATTGACGGCCAGAATACTCCAGTGAAAAACCAGTCCTATAGAATCTGTCCATTTCTTCTCAAACACACTGAAAAGAAGTATGAACACTGACAATAATGTCACTGTATAAATAATTTTCACTATTTAATTTTGTTGAAAGAAGAGAAAGAAATTGTGTCCAACGAAACACTTACTGTGGATAAAGCTGTTTGTTCTGTGGTGTTCAAGGCAATCTTTTACCCACCCGGGAATGCTATTCCTTCATGTACAAATGACATACTCTGCCATACCAATCTCAGAACACTTTTACTACTCTGCAGCATAGCTCAAGTACATAATCATTTACAATTTTAAAATATCTTTCTGTGGCATTATATTTAATGATGATCAAAACAGTGTGTCACTGAGTACTTTTCTCCATAAACTCACTGGATATTTACCAAGAGTGTATCCATGGTCAGCACATCACTGGTGTTACCTACCTGAAATTGCTTAGTATTTAGTAAGTATATGATAATTGCCTTTCTAAATCATTTACCCTTGATATTAGGCAACATCCAACAGTGTTATTTGATTTTAAAATTATAAGTTGTAGCTAAAAAGAAATTGTAAATTTCTTTCTCAACATTAATTATACTAGTTTATCATCTTTTTGGCAATATCAGGACTCATGCCTTTTTTTTTTGAGGAATGTAGTATCAAAAAATCTTACAGTATAGGTGTCTTAAAAAACTAAAAATAGGACTACCATATGATCCAAAAATTCCACTCCTGGGTAAATATACAGAAAAAACCAAAAACTGTAATTCAAAAAGATACATGCAACCCCAGTATTCAGTACTATTTACAATAGCCAAGACATGGAAGCAACCCAAGCGCTCATCAACAGATGATTGTATTAAAAAGAAATGGTATATATATATACTACGGATTATTATTCAGCTTTAAAAAAGAATGAAATACTGTCACTTGCAGTAATGTGGATAGACCTAGACAATATTATGCTTGATGAAATGTCAGAGAAAGACAAATACTAATACTGTATGATATCACTTATATGTGGAATCTAAATCTAATTCAAATGAATGTATATACAAAACAGAAACAGACTCACATAAATAGAAGACAAACTTGTGGTTACCAAAGGGGAGAAGGACAAATTAGGGGTATGGAATTAACAGATAAAAACTACTATATATAAAACAGAAGCAACAAGGATTTACTGTATAACACAGGGTATTATACCCATTATCTTGTAATAACCTGTAATAGAATAATAATGTGCAAAATACTGAATCACTATGCTGTACACCTAACACAATATTGTAAAGTAACTATACTTCAATTAAAACAAAAAAAACTCACAGTAAATTTACTATCTCCTTCGACTGAATAACAAGATTTAATAATTTCTTAGGTAAACTTTTTGTAAAGCTCCCAAGGATTTGGAATTTCTCCAGCTTTCCAGTTTCATCAATTTCCCTTTGCTTCCTTTTCTTGTCCCCAAAGCTGTGATCACTGTGCTCTGACAACTTGGAGATCTCAGCAGTTCTCCAAATAGGCTTAATTTTATTTTATTTTATTATTTTTTTTTTAATTTTTTTTTTTTTGTGTGGTACGCGGGCCTCTCACTGTTGTGGCCTCTCCCGTTGTGGAGCACAGGCTCCAGACGCGCAGGCCCAGTGGCATGGCTCACGGGCCCAGCCACTCTGCGGCATGTGGGATCTTCCCGGACCGGGGCACGAACCCACGCCCCCTGCATTGGCAGGCGGACTCCCAACCACTGCGCCACCAGGGAATCCCTTAATTTTATTTCTATTCTTGTTCTAGAAGAATCTGGATTGATTTGACGGATTTACCAGTACTTTGAAAATAGCATCATAATAAATATGGCTTTTTGTCGATATTTCACAGAATTCTAGCAATAAATAAGTTGCAGATCCTATGAAATAATATTCTCACATACCCATCTGAATGTTCATTGTATCTCTTACCTGCAGTTTTTTCTTTTGGCTGCTTCTGTGAACTTACTGCACTTGATTAATTTTTTTGAGAACATATAGATATATGTTCTATATCCACATGACTTTGAGATGATACACTTACTTTATAATTTTTAGCATGACATTTATACTTTTAAAAAGCATTTTAGGGCTTCCCTGGTGGCGCAGTGGTTGAGAGTCCGCCTGCCGATGCAGGGGACACGGGTTCGTGCCCCGGTCTGGGAAGATCTCACATGCCGCGGAGCGGCTAGGCCCGTGAGCCACGGCTGCTGAGCCTGCGCATCCGGAGCCTGTGCTCCGCAACGGGAGAGGCCACAACAGTGAGAGGCCCGCGTACCGCAAAAAAAAAAATTAAAATTAAAAATAAATAAATAAATAAATAAAAAGCATTTTAATCAATTTTTCATGAATTGGGGCTAAAATGCACAGCTGTAAAAATAAAATGTGAACTTGACTTTAACCAATAAGTAAATGATGTACCAATACTTTAACCAAAACTATTCCCTGATAACTGAATTCAAATCAAGATGAAGTGATCAATTTAGTACATGTAGCGCATATAAGACAAAAGAAAATACTGGAATTTCTGAAAATCTAGTGATTAATCTTCTATTTCAAAACACTGAAATATATGTAAACAAAATTATATCTTTACTTTTTTCTCTTTAACTATCAAATCACTTGACTGCCAACGAATATCACCAGGTATTCAAGTACTGCATGTTGAAAAACTTTGTTCCATACAGTAATACATATGTTACTGAAAAAGCGTGCCATGGTCAAATCTCTCCAGAAAATTCTGGCTAAACAAAGTATATCAGGTCTCTTTACTGACACTGTCCAAGAGCAAAGATTTTTTTAAAAAATATTTATTTACTTAGCCTGCGCCAGGTCTTAACTGCAGCATGCAGGACAGGGGTCCCCAACCCCCAGGCTGTGGACTGCTACCGGTCTGTGGCCTGTTAGGAACCGAGCCACACAGCAGGAGGTGAGCGCTGGGCCCGCGAGCAAAGCTTCATCTGCTGCTCCCCGTCACTCTCATCACTTCCTGAACCATCCCCTCCATTGCTTGCATTACCACCTGAACCATCATTCACATTACAGCCTAAACCAACCATACCCCCACTCCCTGTCCGTGGAAAAACTGTCTTCCATGAAGGAGGAAAGTTTGGGGACCACTGATGCAGGCTCTTTAGTTGCAGCATGTGGACTCTTAGTTGTAGCATGCATGCGGGATCTAGTTCCCCAACCAGGGATTGAACCCAGACCCTCTGAATTGGGAGTGTGGAATCTTACCCACCGGACCACCAGGGACCACCAGGGAATTCCGCTGAGTATATTGCCTAAGCTTATTTCAGCACAAAGCCTCTCTTCCCTTCTTATTGAAGTTTCCTTTGGAACATAGTTTGGAAACAAATGTTTTGTTTGTTCCTTCAATCCCAGCTGGAGTTAACTGCTTAGTGGTTACCATGAGTCTAAGCAGGTCTCATTTATGGCTTAGATTTATACCTCAGTACCTGGGGAGGCATGTCAATTTACTTTTTTCTAGAGTCCTCAGCTGAAAGACACTAACCACTAGTAACTCTTAAGAGTTGTAGTTCTATGTGCTTTTTGCATCATTAGGATTTCATGTAGTCTAGTTTTCTGTATTTTCCAGTAAAGGTACAGCTTAATTTTCTAGGCTCTCAGATCTTTACATGGCTCCCAAAGTAGTGAATTTACTTTCCTTCTCTTACTCTGCTTTATCACATTCATGCACTTACCAGTTTCTTCATCCTAGCACTGATATTACTTCATCTTCATAGAATTTTGTTTTTTTATTATTATTTTTTTGCGGTACACGGGCCTCTCACTGTTGTGGCCTCTCCTGTTGCGGAGCACAGGCTCCGGATGCACAGGCTCAGCGGCCATGGCTCACAGGCCCAGCCGCTCTGCGGCATGTGCGATCCTCCCGGACCGGGGCACGAACCCATGTCCCCTGCATCGGCAGGCGGACTCTCAACCACTGCGCCACCAGGGAAGCCCCCATCTTCATAGAATTTTTTTCTTCCTGTCTCCCTTCTTGGATCATTTCTTCCATCTCATCTAATCATATTTAACAGTTTCACAGCAAATCATAGTACAAAAGAGAAAGAAACCAATGCTTTAGAATCAAGGTGAATTTCTTCCTCACAATTAATTCTGCTCCTGAGGAGATACTCTCACATAGTGGAAAGGTGAGGTCATTCTGGGTTCAGTTCCTGCAAATTATCAGCCAGTGAATTTTATGAAAGTTTCTTATTTTTATTGAACCTCAATTTTCTCATCTGTGAAATAGATATAATACCCAAATGTAGCTTTGTGGTATAGAATATACTGAAAAATAACAAGTATATAATAACTGTTTACCCCCACCTGTTTCCTTGGGGCAGTAAGTATTTGTGGAATTCAGACAAATACTTTGGTCTTATTCACCTCATCCACCAAAAGAGAAGTTTAAACCAGATGATGTCAATGGCCCTCAGATTTCTAGCACTCTGTGATTGTGAACTAAAGGAACGCTCCTTTCACCTTCTCCTACAGCATCCAGCCACATGCCATTGCACATAACTGGGAGCTGCAGAAAGGTAAACACAGCACCTTGGAGGTCACTAGAGCAATTTCCCGGGTGCCCTTACTTGGTGTCTCATGATGAATTACAGACTTCCGTGGGCTTCTCTAAAAACTCCCCTTATAAAGAGTCACAGAGGGCCTCCCTGGTGGCGCAGTGGTTGAGAGTCCGCCTGCCGATGCAGGGGATACGGGTTTGTGCCCCGGTCCGGGAGGATCCTATATGCCGCGGAGCGGCTGGGCCCGTGAGCCATGGCTGCTGAGCCTGCGCATCCGGAGCCTGTGCTCCGCAACGGGAGAGGCCACAACAGTGAGAGGCCCGCGTACCGCAAAAAAAAAAAAAAAAAGAGTCACAGAAATAGTTTACTTGTATATCTCCTTATTTCTCCTTGGCCACATATGCTTCCCTGAAACCTGGGAATTTCCAGAAGCTTTATTAATAATTCACATATTCCAGCAATGAATTTTGGTCACTAGTTACCATGAATACTAGTCAAAGATATTCGGGTCACTAGACTTATAAATGATGAGTGGCTTCTCCGTTTCCAACCAAGGGAGTTTCAACAGTCTTCTTTAGCAGAATGAGTTGCTACCATTCTCTCTTCATTACAGTATGAAGAATGAAAGTTTTATGTGTAAATCATTGAAATAAAACTGACTTCATTAGGGTTGTTGATGTGCATTTTCTTTTCTTTCCTTTTGAGGCTCTTCCAATGGAATGGATAAATATAAATCTAACAGTGCATTTATTGCTACACTTTTCTCTGAAACCATTGCCCCAAATGACAACTCTTTAGTGTAAAGTAACGGCAATGTTCTCTAATATCCCATATGATAGCTATTGGCTGTTCAATGCGGCCTTGAAAATTACATGGAAAATTAAGCCAATCCAACTAGCAAAGGTATATTAATATAACCATTATATGTCTGACAAACTCACTCAAGCTAAAAATAATTAGCATTAAATCAATAAATTCAAGCTATTTACATAATTGTCCCAATATTTCAAAAGTCTGCTTTGCCACTCCTTGTTCACTGTTTTTTCCACTACACGTATCATAGCTAATAGGTTCTTAATCAACTTGCAAGCAGGCGATGTTTCTAAAAAAAAGGTTGGACACTACCTATTATAAATGATATCCAACACTTTTACACACCTTCTATGTTTATATAGACTTGCATCATCTCATTAGGATCCTCTGAATAACCATTCCTAATTCATAAATCAAAGAAGGTAATGTTCAAAGAAACTGGATGACTTGCCCAAGATCCCCCAGCAAATAAAAGATCAGACTGGGTAAAAGCCCAGGTCATCTGATTCCAATGTCTATGTTTAGACACTGTCTCTCAGTTTACTACATCATAGCCACAAAAATTAACATTGAAAATGTTGGGTTGCCCAAAAAGTTCATTCGGGTTTTTCCATAAGATATTACGGAAAAACCCGAATGAACTTTTTGGCCAACCCAATATTTTCATTTACTTTTAATCATTTGGGTCTCTCTTTGTTTTAAGAAGCAGCCATGTTTTATTTATCCTGTGTCCTTCTTTTAATTTCAACCATCTTTGATTGTCTAATATTGCCATTCCTTCAAATAGAGAAAGTAATCCTGTTTATGACAATATTTGAAAGGGCCTCCAGCCCAGAATATTTTCTCCAGTGTCTATTACATCTTTATGTGACATACAAGCTTGTGTAAGGCAGCCACGCTGAGAAATGGGTCACACATCTAACTATCATCAGGTAACATTTTAGAGAAGGGAGGTAATGAACAGCAGCTAGCAAACCTGGTGAGATCTCCAACTGCAAACAGAAATAGGGGTTGAGAGCTGTCTTCTTGTGTTTCTGTGTGTTGCAGATGGCAGGTAAAGGTACACAGCAGTATTTGGAGGTTGGAGGAAGGGAAAAAAATAGCTATGAGGAATTAAGGTGGAATGCTCCCGTCCAAGTACTAACCGGGCCCAATGCTGTTATACACCTGAAACTAACACAACGTAGTCAAGCAACTGTACCCCAATATAAAATAAAAGTTTAAAAATAAATAAATAAAAAACATCAAACTTCTAAGTAGCGAAGAGCACCTATTGAGCAGATGCTATTTCTGAGAGGAAAGGAGGAAAAGACACAGACTTGAAGGTTCTTTTTATATGCATATAAATAAATTATCATATATTAAAAAAACTGGAATGCTCAGTATAAAGGTCCCTACTTCATTATATGCCTGGAGTCTAGCTGCTCAAAATTGAGTTATTTTTACAGGGCATTAATGCTGTTAGTTGACCGTGAGAAATCTTGAAGCTGCTTGTCCTCTAACCTCCATACCACCAAATGCACTAATTCAATACCCTTAGCTCTCTTTTTGACCCCCGCCTTTCTGTGCAAAGTGTGGTCCTTCATATGGCCAGAGGCACAGGGTATTAGGGAAAAACTTTGTAACAGATAAAAACATTTTTCTGTATAAGTTTGACATGCTTGCAGATTTCTGAGATCAGAGCAACCTCCCTATTGCAATAGTCTTTCTAATCAAAGTCTCTCCTTGTCTATGTCATACAAAGGTTGCGACAACACTGGCACTTTTGAGACTTCAATGTCAGGAAAGAGGGAGGCCACTTGGAAAGCTAACTCTCACACAGAGTGGTTTCTAGGCTTCCAGAGTGTACACAGGAGTGTACACTGCTGAACCAGAGAAGAGCCCGGGCCTTTGCATGTGCTCTTTGAATGGCGCACTGCACAGCACAATTTCAGCTATGTTTAAAGTTTGGAGTATTGCACAAATTCAAGGGTTTTCTCCTTTTTTTAGCCACTGATATGTGACAAATGATGAAATTTTCAACATAAAATTTGCTATTGAGGCTTCCATCTTTCTTTATGATTTGTTATCAGGCCTTGCTATCCTTCAAGCCATAAATAAAAATGCAACTTTCACCTGCATTTCAAACTGAGGTGAAAGTATAAAAATTAAACATTTTCATTTTTTCCTGAGTATGTCACTCTCTGTGTGCTCCAAGAACAGCAAGACAGACTTCCTGCTGCCTCTCCTCCAGAATGATTTCTTGGAAAAGCTATAAGAAAAGAATAACTTGTTATCAGCATATCTACAACACATATAACTCTACCTACCTCTTCAGCAATGAAATGGAGTTGCCATGTAGCTTGAAAAAACAGGACAAAGGGGTTTTCTAACTGTGTCAGCTACAAACCAACATGTAAAATAAAATGTAACACCTGCCCACCCTCAACATATAAACAACCTCTTTATTTCCAATAGAATCTGGAGGGTTCAATTATTGAGAAATAAAGGGTCAGTAAGAACAAAGTCATAGAAATATCTATTTAACATATCATAGCTCATCCGAGGTGAAAATGGACCAACGTTTAAGACATACCTTTAAAAATTAATTAGGACCTCCCTGGTGGCGCAGTGGTTAAGAATCCGCCTGCCAGTGCAGGAGACACGGTCCCTGGTCCGGAAAGGTCCCACATGCTGCGGAGCAACTTAGCCCGTGCGCCACAACTCCTGAGCCCACGCACCTAGAGCCTGTGATCCACAACAAAAGAAGCCACCGCGATGAGAAGCCCACGCACCGCAACGAAGAGTAGCCACTGCTCACTGCAACTAGAGAAAGCCCACGCGCAGCAACGAAGACCCAACGCAGCCATAAATAAATAAATGATTAATTAATTAAAACCCAATCAATTTCCACGTAAGAAAGCACCTCTTGTTTGGTCTGGACGTCACTACCACACTGTGTATACATATTTGTGTGGTATGTGCTTGTGTATGTGGATGGGGTTGTCTGTTAGATTTTCTTCTTCAGAATTTAATTTTAGAAAAAGCAACCAGATCCTGCTGGGTAGCTAAATGAATCAACCTGTCTAAACTATTTTTTTTAACAAGAACTATATCTGCATTCCAGCATCTTGAAACTATTGTAAAAACACACACCAAAAAAATTAAATTAATCCCCGGTGGACTCTAAACGTTGCTGTTAATAATGCTGAAGGCTTCAAGGGTTGCACGTCTGTCAAGGAAAGGAGACGGACTCTGAGGAGGGGAGGCAAGGACTTCCAGCTTCAACAGGTACAAACTGCAGATGGGAAATAGATTGTTAGCAAAATAAATTATCTCCTGCCCTCCTGTAGTTTTTCACAATCTGTGTGGCAAAGATTTCACCATTGACACCATCAACATATTCTCAGCATCTGTAGTCATTTACTGTGACCTAGTAGGTAAAGCAGCCTTCTCCAAATAACCAAATACCAGATTCTGCATAATGCAAAACGCC
Source organism: Hyperoodon ampullatus (assembly GCF_949752795.1). Taxonomy (NCBI): domain Eukaryota; kingdom Metazoa; phylum Chordata; class Mammalia; order Artiodactyla; family Ziphiidae; genus Hyperoodon; species Hyperoodon ampullatus. The sequence goes on along the minus strand of NC_136917.1, from coordinate 78,585,126 downwards.
TTCTGCTTTCCCAAGTGTACCATGGAATTAGAAAAACGAAATTGGTCCAAATGCTGCACTGATTTAACAAGGTGTTTATACAGGGAGCGAGCGTTTATGAAGTCGCTTCTTATTTTCAAACTTCTGCCTCAATTTACACCAAAACAAATCTGAAACTGCTCCTCCAGGAAAACACCTCGCAAATGCTTTTCCTCCCTGAAGCTCCCCACGCACACACAAACACACCCACACACATCCTTAGCCTTCTCTCTGCCCCCTCCTTCCCTTTACAAATGAAGCTCTCATCAATTTGTTATTGTTGTTCTTATTCAAACCAGAGACAAAGAGAGTAAGGCCATTCTCTAGGAAAAAAAATAGAGTCAATGGACAAACACTTGAGAGCAGCCTAAAACCACAGAGAGGCTTAGCTTATTTAAAAAAAAAAAAAAAAGAGTCTGTGTTTTGAACCCAGCCTATTTATAAGTGGACCATTCTGAGTAATATGACACTTCAGAGCTTGACAGAGTGCCACAGATATCATGCTTGGAAGACACTGCCTCTAGACTCAACTGAAAAATGGCCTATATGAGTGTATCTTTTAAAAGTGAATGTTGTGCAGACACAGCACAATCCCTATAGAACAAGGCAAAACCAAAACAAGGGCCTGACGGGAAGGTCACTTAACTCTCATGATCATGAGAAGCCCTTTGACGAAAAGGTCACCAGACATCTCTCAATTGTTGGTTTGGAGGACCCTTTAAGGAACATTCAGTTGACCCCTCTTGTCTGTTAATGATGGCAAACTTCAGAGTTAAGTTCCTTCAGGAATGAAGAGTAAATGTGTGGCAGCACCACCACAAGAAACCCAGTCTCCAGTCGTGAACGTTCTGTCCTTTACTGTGCTGTACCTCACAACTGCAAGGCAGCTCAGCTGGTAAGCTTGAATGTGGGCTTCCTAAGGATGGTGCCAGTAAAAATTGGAAAATTCAGGTTAGAACTAACATTGTGGTTTGCACAAAATAATCACTCAAATAAATACGTTGAGAAGGATGATGATTCCAGGCAAAAAGATTCATATACTTTCCTAAAGAAGGAAAGGATCCAAAAACATTTGAATGGCGGTACACTTCTGTCCAAAAATGAAATCAATAGACTACTGGCCATGATAATGGCTCTTTCTTTCAGCTACTCACCTCTACTTCCCTCACCCTTGCTAGATTAAGAAGACCTCCTAGGGCTTCCCTGGTGGCGCAGTGGTTGAGAGTCCGCCTGCCAATGCAGGGGACACGGGTTCGTGCCCTGGTCTGGGAAGATTCGTGCCCCGGTCCGGGAAGATCCCACATGCCGCGGAGCGGCTGGGCCCGTGAGCCATGGCCGCTGAGCCTGCGCGTCCGGAGCCTGTGCTCCGCAACGGGAGAGGCCACAACAGTGAGAGGCCCGTGTACAGCAAAAAAAAAAAAAGACCTCCTAGGTCTTCGATATGTGAGGAAATGAGATGGAAACGTTACTCACCCAGGTGTCCAGCATAAGGTAACCTTGTGAGAAGGAATTTGAGAATAACTAAAATCGAAGAATACTCTGCTTGCCATACCTCAGCTGATTTGAACAAAAGTGTGTTGTCATGAACTCTCTGGTCCCTGAGGAGTTCCTGAATATACCCTACTCTCACTATCAACTGAACCAGTCACATATGAGAGCCTTAAAGAACCAGTGACGTCTCCCCTCTGCTACACTCCACCAAGAGGCCACATGTTGTCCCACTGTAGGCAGACTGTCACTTCCAGTGTAGAAGCTGTCACAGGATGGAAAAAGTTATCTGAGTGTCTGACAGCCAGACAGCCTATTTGGAGGAAAGGGCACAGGGTCAAAGCCCTTGCCTAGAGGTCAAATATTTTTCTGTTAGAATAACAATCCTGACTGAACTGTCAGTGTTCTAAACATATTTTTCTTAGTTCAAGTTTTCTCAGTAAGTGGTTAGCCATTTTCTGGAGCCAAAAAGGAGACTCAGTTTTCTAAGAAGTTTCTTCTTCCATCAACAATGTTTTCGTTTTCAACACAGAGTCATAGATGATTTCAGTATCTGGATCAATGATATTGTTGATGGGATGTATGTAAGGCAGGAGAAAAAAGCCTGCCTGGTACCCAGCTCCCTAGATGGAATTAAGAGTACTGAAGTTTGGTCAGAAAGAGAAAGACAAATATCATATGATATCTCTTATATGTGGAATCTAAAAAATGATACAAATGAACTTATTTACAAAACAGAAGTAGACTCACAGACATAGAAAACAAATTTATGGTTACCAAAGGGGAAGGGGGGGATTGGGATAAATTAGGAATTTGGGATTAACACATACACATTACTATATATAAAATAGACAAACAATAGGGACCTATTGTATAGCACGGGGACTATATTCAATATCTTGTAATAACCTATAATGGAAAAAAATCTTAAATAACTTGTAATAACCTATAACGGAAAAGAATGCCTGTGTGTGTTTGTGCGTGTGCTCATCTTATGTGCTCTATTTGCATTTCTGGATCAAAGCTCAGACAAATAACACATTGTTTTAGCCACAGAAAGATGCACACTATGAATCACCAAAAAAGTGAGTGAAATAAGATGCACCAAATGAAATTATACTTTTTTTTAATATAAAGGCTACTTTTAGTTTATTTTTCCAATAGATTAGGCCAAAACTGGAGAAACTGAAAAAGCTTGGAAAATTTGTAAAAGTATCCTATTTAAACAAACAAACAAACAATAGTTAAATTAAATAGACTTCACCTTAATTCTTATCCCTGATGAAGGGACTTTCACACTCATTAATATGTATTTAAGAGGGAAAGGGTGTATTTATCATGGTTTTAATAATACTATTGTTTACATAAATTAGAAAGGGATTGGCTTGGCAATTTAGTTCGTAGCAAAGACCCATTCCCATGATAGAGGTCAATGCAATTACAGAAAATACCATGATAAACCCAGTCAACAACATTTTTCAAATAGGATTTTCTCAACTATATACATATATTTTTTAATCTAACGTCCCAAACAGAATCTAAACACTTTTTCGGCACTTGCTGTGATAGGATTACAGCGTTTTGATTTGTGTAATAATTTTTTAATATCTACAAGTTCCAAAACATTGTGCTAAGTATTGGGGATGAGTTTGAGGAGTGGATTATGTAAGCATGGTTCCTCCACAGTGTTTGATGGCTGTTGCAGAATCTACCTGTATAGGGCAAGGACGGACAAAAGGCAGGACAGGAAGAAAGCAGGGGAGCAAGGGGAAGGAAGTGCACTGGATACAGAATTTTCCAGCAGCAGTATGTTGTCTGGGCTGCTTTCACATCCTGTGTAACAGGGCTATCAATAAAGAAGGCTGATCCATTCTGAGAGTGGCAGAACTGAGCCGGTCAGGTAGCTGTGCTTCTGTGATAAGGCTTAGGGGCCTCCGCTCCCAGCCCGCTAGCCTGTCTCCAGGACAGATTTAGCATGGGGGGGAGGGGTGATTTTATTGTTCTTCCTTATGGGTTTTAAGTGGACAAACTGAATTAATCACAATCTTTGCATGGGCCTCTTTTATGTATTTATTTATCTGATTATTTTCACAATGGCTTTAAATCCCATTTTGGGGTCAATTTGACTTTTAGAAATGATAAAATTCTTAGCTCTAAATAGAACTATGGTGGAACTAGGGCAGGTTTGCCAAATCTAGCAAATAAAAATACAGGGCACCCTGCTATATAATAAAATTTTTTAAAGTATAAACATGTCCCATGTGATATTTGGTACATACTTATAGTTTTAAAAATATTCACTGTTTACCTCAAATTCAAATGTAACTAGGTGTCCTATATTTATTTGGTAACCCCAGTTTACATCCTCAGAAAGTCTAAAAGAGCAAGATATTATTTATCTCTCATGGCTTCCCACTGATTTTATATATAAAACATGAAAGAATTACCTTCTATTATATTCAGCTTAATCAGGTCAAATATAGCATAATTCAAGAGTATCCAAAGCACAAGAGAGAATTAGAAAATTTGACAAAGTTGAACATTTCCCATTCTTAAACATGTTTCTACTTAACTAAAAATATGATGATTACAATAGTTCAAAATAGCATTGAAAAAAAGTTTACCATTCTATTAACCACATTTGTAGGATTTTGCTTTGAGACTCAAAATCTACTCAAATTTAGGCTGAGAAATTCTTAAAACTATTTGCTAAATTTGAAATAGACACACATATATATATGAAACAACTCCTTGGCCTATACAGCAAAGATTATTCAGAGGTAATTTAATCTTGTCATCCTAAAAGTCAGATCAAATCATTAGTTCTGAGACTTGTATCCTCAAAATCACCTTAGGGAAATAATGGAGATTAATAAATATACTCTGGCTATTATGTCAGAAGAGCTATCTAAGGCCTCAACAGCTAAACTGAATCCCTTGCCATATGTAAGAAGGAAGAAGAAGGCAGAAAAAAAAATCTACAAAAAGGAAAGCATTTCTGCATGAGGTAGAATGTTCTGGAAAAAAAATCTTCTATGTACAACATGCCAACACCAAGAGATTCTTATTAGGGATAACATCTCATCTCTAAGCAAGGTACCTCCATAGTTTGCCTTATTTACTACCTAAAACAAGGTTAAAAAGGAACAAATGGCATAATCCAGATTTCCAACTGTCAGGATGACAAACGTTATTTCTCTATTTCAAAGGACAAATCATTGACGCAGAGAATAACAAAATTTCAAAAGCACTCTAGCATGGTATCCTGAAAGGAAAATAAAGTAGAACAGTAAATCCTATCTTGAAGTAAGAACATGTATCACAGCACTGTCCTGAGATACAAAGTGAAACCAGTGGGACACTCCAGTGGGACACTCAAATGGAAAATGGAGAAAAGAATTTTTCTTCCTAGCAGTTAAACCTCAGACATGTAGTACCTGCCTTATGGGTGAAGGGTAAGTTAAAAAGGTGAAGTTTTAGCTAAGATGTGGAATTTCCTAGAATGAGGCCATTATTTTCCAAATATAAGCCACTGCTTCCCAGTTATGAGATTTTAATCTCTGGCAAGATATTGAACTTCCTTTTACCTCAGTTTCTTAACCTATAAATGAGGGTTATCATAATATTATTTCATGGTAAAGTTGACACAAGGATTAAATGAATATTTATAAGGTACTTGGAATTGTGTTTAGCACATAGAACTCATTAAAAACTGTTTGCCATTTCAAAAAGTCTTAGACATAAGGAATCCCAAGAAGTCAGGAGGCCAGGTTAATTACAATAATAAAAAAAATTTTCATATGAGCTAACTGTGTGGTATAAGGTTCAACAGAGCATTCACATATATTACCTCGTTTAATTCTTCCTGCCATATATTATTTTTCTATTGAAGTATAGTTGATTTATAATGTTTCAGGTGTATAGCAAAGTGATTCATTTATATATATGTATATATATGTATATGTATATATTCACATATACTTTTTCAGATTCTTTTCCATTACAGTTTAAGATGTTGTATATAGTTCCTGTGCTATACAGTAGGTTCTTGTTTGTTATCTATTTTATATATAATAGTGTGTATATGTTAATCCCAAACTTCTAAGTTATCCCTCTCCCCCTTTCCCCTTTGGTAACCATAAGTTTGATTTCTGTCTGTGAGTCTATTTCTGTTTTGTAAATAAGTTCATTTGTATCATTTTTTTAGATTCCACATATAAGTGATATATCTGTCTTTCTCTTTTTGACTTACTTCACTTAGTATGATAATCTCTAGGTCCATCCATGCTGCTGCAAATGGCATTATTTCATTCTTTTTTATGGTCGAGTAATATTCCATTATATATATGTACATATGTATATATGTACATTTCACATCTTCTTTGTCCATTCATCTGTCGATGGACATTTAGGTTGCCTCCATGTTTTAGCTATTGTGAATAGTCCTGTCATATATTACTGATCCCATTTTATTAAGAGGTAAAGAGGTCTTCTCAAGATCATGCGGCCAATGCATGTCACCTACGGATAATCAGAGCAGGTGAGTTTTTTTAAACTTTTATTAATCTTTGAATTCATTTTTAATTTGGTGGCTTATCCAGGTTCCACACTCTTGCTTGACCCACTTTTTTCTCCACTTTACTTCTCAAAGGCACTGCAGGAAGCAGGCAGTATAAGGAAGAGGAGACAAAATATGAATTCAAACGTCAAGTTTTAGCATCTGACTTTGGCAGAGTCACAAGACCATAACCGAACTGCATGGGCACTTTTCTAAATTACTTTAAGAAGCATAAATAGTTCCATCTTCTTCTCTGTCAGTCATCTTTCCACTTCCAGCATAATTACAAGGTTTTCTCCTATGAATATTGCTTTTTAAAATAATTTATGCAACTGTGTACATCTCAACTATGTGTTTAAATGAAAATTTTGATAAATGCAAGTAATTGATGTTAATTTACATATCCCCCAATGATTATCTTTGGTTTAGTGTTATAGTCTGATGTTCTCTGCTGCAACTTAAATAATCAGATATGACAGTGCCTACATATAACTGGCTAAAAGGTCACTTCAGGGACAAATAGTCTAGGTAGAGCCTAAGAAAAGTGTCAGCAAAGGCCCCGGCAATCCAAAGAATTCCATTATGATGAGCAAATGGGCAAAAGGTCTGGGTAATTTATTTTCATAAAGATGAGGTAAGAAGCTATTATTTGTTCACTTATAAATATTAATGAATACCGAATATGTGCCAGGCACTGTACTAAGCATTGCAGATGCTATGGGGAGAAAGTAAAGATGTGGCCTTGCTCCACGAGAGTGTAGAGTAATGGCATTAGATTTAGTCTAGGGAGGCAGGGGAAGTGTCTCTATACTAGTGAGGGTGGTGCTGGGCTATGAAATGAGATTATACAAAAGATGGAGGGAACAATATTCCAAGAATGTGTGGCAAAAGGGATGGAAAGTGGCTGGAGTAGGAGGGGCAAGTGGAAGCAGTCACGGCCAGCAAGTCACACTCATGACTTTTTTTTTTTAATTCCAAGAGCACTGGGGGATTTAAACAAGAATAGGAAGTAGAGGTAGGCTAGGGTGATATGGTCAGCCTTTGGAAAGTCTGTTCCAGCAACTGTGCAGCTACACTAGATAGGAGGTGACTGCAGTATAGTGAGAGGTGGTGACCGCTTGGAGTAGAAGGGATGAAATGGAGGCAGTAGGTTATACGTAAGAGGTAAAACTGACAGGACTGGGTGATGGATTGGATATGGACTTATTTGATAATGTATATCTTGTATTAAAAACAGTGCCTGGCACATAATAGCATTTCATACATATTTGTGGAATAAATGTTGAATGAGTTTATAAAAAGATGATGAGGGCTTCCCTGGTGGTGCAGTGGTTGAGAGTCCACCTGCCGATGCAGGGGACGTGGGTTCGTGCCCCGGTCCGGGAAGATCCCACATGTCGCGGAGCAGCTGGGCCCTCTGAGCCTGCACGTCCGGAGCCTGTGCTCTGCAACGGGAGAGGCCACAACAGTGAGAGGCCCGTGTACCGCAAAAAAAAAAAAAAAAAAAAAAAAAAAATTCATAGTGACTTTAGAAAGAGCTGTTTCAGTGAAGCAATGGGAACAGAGTCACATTAAATTGGGTAACTGGTTAAGTGTTAAGTGCAGAAAAGGAGACATTGTATATAGGCTAGTAGAAAAGAAAAACAGTATGGTGGCTGGACAGGAATGAGGGAGGGGTCAAGAGACCAGGATACAAACCAAAGAGAAGCATTCAGCTGACACGAAGAGGCTGGCTATACAACAGAGATAAGAGATAATCAAATGTGAAAGTTTCCTGACGAAAGTCAACTCTAAGTAACGGCAGTGTTAGAAACATTCTCAGCAGGAGTTTTTAGCAGATTTGGGGCATCAAAATATAGGGGTGGACAGCATGACCAAGGAAGTACCTAGAAAATGGCCAAAAGCACCTATCCTGGGACAAACTTGCATCAGATTAGGTGTTTCATAACATCTAAGGAGAAACATCCATTGAAATTTTCTAAAATTGTTCCATTAAGGGGAGAAAAATACCTTAAACTGATAGACCATTTCCATATGCTTTTCATATTGGTCTAGAGTAAAAAAGAATGAAAGTAACTATTAAAAACTGCATCCATGGATATGTCTAACATTCCAAATATAGGGGAAAATCAAGTGATTTGCGGTTGGGGGATACAATGCCTTTGGATAAATTTATTTGATCTAGTACTCTTTGCACCACACCATCCATTCTGTCTCCCATTAAAATACATTTTTCAAAAATACATTTGTAATTTCTAAGGCAATTGCTGTACATGACTGCTTTGGGGAGAAACAGTGGAAAAGACACCAGAACACCTATTATAGTCAGAGAAGGATAAACAGACACCATCACTTCCCACTTTTTTTATCTTGATAGATTGGATGGATGGATTGATGGAGGGACAAATGGATCAGTGGAATCCCTGGAACGAGTTTCTGAATTTGTACTAGAACTTGATATCTCTATGTGCAATTATCAAATGGGAAGAAGCATTGCACTGAAGGTAATTCAACCTTCCAAGGTGCCTAAACCCATGGGGCCACCCACTCCACTCTGTGTAGAGCATTTCCCATTGGGGCAGTCACTGACATATCACTCACTTCATTTACCTAAACATGGGTGGATGCTCTGATTCCTTTGGGTGCTCCTCTTATGCTCATCTGTTGATGGTAAAATTAGGGTTTAATTTTAGGGTTAAGAAAAAATGTTTTCAAACCTCCAGTAGAAGCCTTCTGTTACAGCCTGGTTTAACAAAGATTCCTGCATTGGGAGATCGGACATATGGACCCAAAGAGTATTTGCCTTTGTAATTGTCCACTATGGGGGTCCATCTTCATCGGGGCCACCTGAAGACGAGTGGCTTTGCCAAGGCAGGATTTGGGCACTGCTAAATCCCTTGGGCTAATACCAGTCAGTTATAGTTTATCACATAAAAACCAAGCATTTGTGAAGGTTTTAGAGTTGTAAATATTTTAAAGATAAAAAGAGAAGTGAAATATGTCCAAGCCCCAAAAATTGAGTGTCAGCAGAATAAGGGAACGGACCTAGAATTACTGTCCCCTTCAATGAATTAGTTTAAAGGAAAGAAGCTGTAAACTAAAAGTTCCTTGATCATGAAAAATGTAACTGCTATATTATATACCCCAAAACTTACTGCTCCATCTCTGGCCCTTTGAACTAATTGCAAGAAAATCAAGGGCAGCAGGGCTGGGGTTGATTTTGAAGTCATTTTATGGTAATTTAAAGTAATTGGGATTTTTTTATGGCGATTACTATAAAGAAGAATATGTAGCTTTGCTATTTCTTGTGACAGTTCTTTGAATTACACCTTCAGAATAAGAAGTATGAGATATGGCCGTTAATTTATAGCAATACACCCATCCCACCACCATGGGCTGGCATTACAAATGAGCAAAGGAAAAAAACAGGCTCTGGGTAAACTGTGCAGTGCCCATGAGTGCTCTTATCCAGTCCAGCCTCATTCCTACCCAAGTGCACATCCACAGGATTCTAATGCAGCCCTCCGAAGCCAGTCTGCATCGTGGAGCCAAATGGCAACTCATCTGGAATCCTGAGGGATAAGTAAAATGCTTTAAAACAGGCACGAGAGACACAGTGGGGGAAGATGGCAGAAGAATAACACGCGAAGATCACCTTCCTCCCCACAGATACATCAGAAATACATCTACATGTGGAACAACTCCTACAGAACACCTACTGAACGCTGGCAGAAGACCTCAGACCCCCCAAAAGGCAAGAAACTCCCCATGTACCTGGGTAGGGAAAAAGAAAAGAATAAACAGAGACAAAAGAATAGGGACGGGACCTGCACCAGTGGGAGGGAGCCGTGAAGGAGGAAAACTTTCCACACACTAGGAAGGCCCTTCGTGGGCGGAGACTGCAGGTGGCGGATGGGAGGAGCTTCGGGGCCGCAGAGGAGAACACAGCCGCAGGGGTGCGGAGGGCAAAGCGGGGAGATTCCTGCACAGAGGATCGGTGCCGACCAGCACTCACCAGCCTGGGAGGCTCGTCTGCTCACCCGCCAGGGCGGGCGGGGGCTGGGAGCTGAGGCTCGGGCTTCGGAGGTCAGAACCCAGGGAGAGGACTGGGGTTGGCAGCGTGAACACAGCCGGCAGGGGGTTAGTGCGCCACGGCTAGCCAGGAGAGAGTCCAGGAAAAAGTCTGGACCTGCCGAAGAGGCAAGAGACTTTTTCTTCCCTCTTTGTTTCCTGGTGCGCAAGGAGAGGGGATTAAGAACGCTGCTTAAAGGAGCTCCAGAGACGGGCGCGAGCCGCGGCTGACAGCGCCGACCCCAGAGACCGGCATGAGACGCTTAGGCTGCTGCTGCCGCCACCAAGAAGCTTGTGTGTGAGCACAGGTCACTCTCCACACCTCCCTTCCAGGGAGCTTGTGCAGCCTGCCACTGCCAGGGTCCCGGGATCCAGGGATAATTTCCCCGGGAGAACGCACAGCGTACCTCAGGCTGGTGCAACGTCATGCCAGCCTCTGCCGCCGTAGGCTCGCCCTGCATCCATACCCCTCCCTTCCCCGGCCTGAGTGAGCCACAGCTCCCAGATCAGCTGCTCCTTTAACCCCATCCTGTCTGAGCGAAGAACAAATGCCCTCCAGCGACCTACATGCAGAGGCGGGGCCAAATCCAAAGCTGAACCCCGGGAGCTGTGAGAACAAAGAAGAGAAAGGGAAATCTCTCCCAGCAGCCTCAGGAGCAGCGGATTAAATCTCCACAATCAACTTGATGTACCCTGCATCTGTGGAATACCTGAATAGACAACGAATCATCCCAAATTTAGGAGGTGGACTTTGAGAGCAAGATTTATTATTTTTCCCCTTTTCCTCTTTTTGTGAGTGTGTACATGTATGCTTCTGTGTGAGATTCTGTCTGTATAGCTTTGCTTTCACCATTTGTCCTAGGGTTCTATCCATCCATTTTTCTTATTGTTGTTGTTGTTGTTCTATTTTAAAAAAGTTTTTTTAATAATTATTTTTTTATTTTAATAACTTTATTTTATCTTACCTTGCTTTATTTTATTTTCTTTTACCTTCCTTCCTTCCTTCTACTTTTTCTCCCTTTTATTTTGAGCCGTGTGGATGAAAGGCTCTTGGTGCTGCACCCAGGAGTCAGTGCTGTGCCTCTGAGGTGGAAGAAACAACTTCAGGACACTGGTCCACAAGACACCGCCCAGCTCCACATAATATCAAATGGTGAAAATCTCCCAGAGATCTCCATCTCAACACCAACACCCAGCTTCACTCAACGACCAGCAAGCTATAGTGCTGGACACCCTATGCCAAACAACTAGCAAGACAGGAACACAACCCCACCCATTAGCAGAGAGGCTGCCTAAAATCATGATAAGTCCACAGACACCGCAAAACTCACCACGAGACGTGAGCCTGCCCACCAGAAAGACAAGATCCAGCCTCATCCACCAGAACACAGGCAAGTCCCCTCCACCAGGAAGCCTACACAACCCACTGAACCAACTTTAGCCACTGGAGACAGACACCAAAAACAACGGGAACTATGAACCTGCAGCCTTCAAAAAGAAGACCCCAAACACAGTAAGATAAGCAAAATGAGAAGACAGAAAAACACACAGCACGTGAAGGAGCAAGATAAAAACCCACCAGACCTAACAAATGAAGAGGAAATAGGCAGTCTACCTGAAAAAGAATTCAGAACAGTGATAGTAAAGAAGATCCAAAATCTTGGAAATAGAAGAGAGAAAATGCAAGAAACATTTAACAAGGAACTAGAAGAACTAAAGATGAAACAAGCAATGATGAAAAACACAATCAATGAAATTAAAAATACTCTAGAAGGGATCAATAGCAGCATAACTGAGGCAAAAGAACGGATAAGTGACCTGTAAGATAAAATAGTGGAAATAACTACTGCAGAGCAGAATAAAGAAAAAAGAATGAAAAGAACTATGGACAGTCTCAGAGACATCTCGGACAACATTAAACACACCAACATTCGAATTACAGGGGTTCCAGAAGAAGAAGAGAAAAAGAAAGGGACTGAGATAATATTTGAAGAGATTATAGTTGAAAACTTCCCTAATATGGGAAAGGAAATAGTTAATCAAGTCCAGGAAGCACAGAGAGTCCCATACAGGATAAATCCAAGGAGAAACACACCAAGACACATATTAATCAAACTATCAAAAATTAAATACATATTAAAAGCACCAAGAGAAAAACAACAAATAACACACAAGGGAATCCCCATAAGGTTAACAGCGGAGCTTTCAGCAGAAATTCTGCAAGCCAGAAGGGACTGGCAGGACATATTTAAAGTGATGAAGGAGAAAAACCTACAACCAAGATTACTCTACCCAGCAAGGATCTCATTCAGATTTGATGGAGAAATTAAAACCTTTACAGACAAGCAAAAGCTGAGAGAGTTCAGCACCACCAAACCAGCTTTACAACAAATGCTAAAGGAACTTCTCTAGGCAAGAAACACAACAAAAGGAAAAGACCTACAATAACGAACCCAAAACAATTAAGAAAATGGGAATAGGAACATACATATCAATAATTAACTTAAAAGTAACTGGATTAAATGCTCCCACCAAAAGACACAGACTGGCTGAATGGATACAAAAACAAGACCCATATATATGCTGTCTACAAGAGACCCACTTCAGACTTAGAAACACATACAGACTGAAAGTTAGGGAATGGAAAAAGATATTCCATGCAAATGGAAACCAAAAGAAAGCTGGAGTAGCAATTCTTATATCTGACAAAATAGACTTTAAAATAAAGACTATTAGAAGAGACAAAGAAGGACACTACATAATGATCAAGGGATCAATCCAAGAAGAAGATATAACAATTGTAAATATTTATGCACCCAACATAGGAGCACCTCAATACATAAGGCAAATACTAACAGCCATAAAAGGGGAGATCGACAGTAACACATTCATAGTAGGGGACTTTAACACCCCACTTTCACCAATGGACAGATCATCCAAAATGAAAATAAATAAGGAAACACAAGCTTTAAATGATACATTAAACAAGATGGACTTAATTGATATTTATAGGACATTCCATCCAAAAACAACAGAATACACATTTTTCTCAAGTGCTCATGGAACATTCTCCAGGATAGATCCTATCTTGGGTCACAAATCAAGCCTTGGTAAATTTAAGAAAATTGAAATTGTATCAAGTATCTTTTCCGACCACAACGCTATGAGACTAGATATCAATTACAGGAAAAGATCTGTAAAAAATACAAACACGTGGAGGCTAAACAATACACTATTTAATAACGAAGTGATCACTGAAGAAATCAAAGAGGAAATCAAAACATACCTAGAAACAAATGACATTGGAGACACAACGACCCAAAACCTATGGAATGCAGCAAAAGCAGTTCTAAGAGGGAAGTTCATAGCAATACAATCCTACCTTAAGAAACAGGAAACATCTCGAATAAGCAACCTATCCTTGCACTTAAAGCAATTAGAGAAATAAGAACAAAAAAACCCCAAAGTTAGCAGAAGGAAAGAAATCATAAAGATCAGATCAGAAATAAATGGAAAAGAAATGAAGGAAATGATAGCAAAGATCAACCAAACTAAAAGCTGGTTCTTTGAGAAGATAAACAAAATTGATAAACCATTAGCCAGACTCATCAAGAAAAAAAGGGAGAAGACTCAAATCAATAGAATTAGAAATGAAAAAGGAGAAGTAACAACTGACACTGCAGAAATACAAAAGATCATCAGAGATTACTATAAGCCACTCTATGCCAATACAATGGACAACCTGGAAGAAATGAACAAATTCTTAGAAATGCACAATGTGCAAGACTGAATCAGGAAGAAACAGAAAATATGAACAGACCAATCACAAGCACTGAAATTGAAATTGTGATTAAAAATCTTCCAACAAACAAAAGTCCAGGACCAGATGGCTTCACAGGCGAATTCTACCAAACATTTAGAGAAGAGCTAACACCTATCCTTCTAAAACTCTTCCAACATATAGCAGAAGGAGGAACACTCCCAAACTCATTCTACAAGGCCACCATCACCCTGATACCAAAACCAGACAAAGATGTCACAAAAAAAGAATACTACAGGCCAATATCACTGATGAACATAGATGCAAAAATCCTCAACAAAATACTAGCAAATAGAATCTAACAGCACATTAAAAGGATCATACACCACGATCAAGTGGGGTTTATTCCAGGAATGCAAGGATTCTTCAATATACGCAAATCAATCAATGTGATACGCCATATTAACAAACTGAAGGAGAAAAACCATATGGTCATCTCAATAGATGCAGAGAAAGCTTTTGACACAATTCAACACGCAGTTATGATAAAAACCCTCCAGAAAGTAGGCATAGAGGGAACTTTCCTCAACATAATAAAGGCCATATATGACAAACCCACAGCCAACATCGTCCTCAGTGGTGAAAAACTGAAAGCCTTTCCACTAAGATCAGGAACAAGATAATGTTGCCCACTCTCACCACTCTTATTCAACATAGTTTTGGAAGTTTTAGCCACAGAAATCAGAGAAGAAAAGGAAATAAAAGGAATCCAAATTGCAAAGAAGTAAAGCTGTCACTATTTGCAGATGACATGATACTATACATAGAGAATCCTAAAGATGCTACCAGAAAACTAGTAGAGCTAATCAATGAATTTGGTAAAGTAGCAGGATACAAAATTAATGCACAGAAATCTCTGGCATTCCTATACAGTAATGATGAAAAATCTGAAAGTGAAATCAAGAAAACACTCCCATTTACCATTGCAACAAAAAGAATAAAATATCTAGGAATAAACCTACCTAAGGAGACAAAAGACCTGTATGCAGAAAATTATAAGACACTGATGAAAGAAATTAAAGATGATACAAATAGATGGAGAGATGTACCATGTTCTTGGATTGGAAGAATCAACATTGTGAAAATGACTCTACTACCCAAAGCAATCTACAGATTCAATGCAATCCCTATCAAACTACCACTGGCATTTTTCACAGAACTAGAACAAAAAATTTCAAAATTTGTATGGAAACACAAAAGACCCCGAATAGCCAAAGCAATCTTGGGAACGAAAAACGGAGCTGGAGGAATCAGGCTCCCTGACTTCAGACTATACTACAAAGCTACAGTAATCAGGACAGTAAGGTACTGGCACAAAAACAGAAAGATAGATCAATGGAACAGGAGAGAAAGCCCAGAGATAAACCCACGCACATATGGTCACCTTATCTTTGATAAAGGAGGCAGGAATGTACAGTGGAGAAAGGATAGCCTCTTCAATAAGTGGTGCTGGGAAAACTGGACAGGGACATGTAAAAGTATGAGATTAGATCACTCCCTAACACCATACACAAAAATAAGCTCAAAATGGATTAATGACCCAAATGTAAGGCCAGAAACTATCAAACTCTTAGAGGAAAACATAGGTAGAACACTCTATGACATAAATCACAGCAAGATCCTTTTTGACACATATCCTAGAGAAATGGAAATAAAAACAAAAATAAACAAATGGGACCTAATGAAACTTCAAAGCTTTTGCACAGCAAAGGAAACCATAAACAAGACCAAAAGACAACACTCAGAATGGGAGAAAATATTTTCAAATGAAGCAACTGACAAAGGATTAATCTCCAAAATTTATAAGCAGCTCATGCAGCTCAATAACAAAAAAACAAACAACCCAATCCAAAAATGGGCAGAAGACCTAAATAGACATTTCTCCAAAGAAGATATACAGACTGCCAACAAACACATGAAAGAATGCTCATCATTAATCATTAGAGAAATGCAAATCAAAAGTACTATGAGATATCATCTCACACCAGTCGGAATGGCCATCATCAAGAAATCTACAGGGGGCTTCCCTGGTGGCACGGTGGTTGGGGGTCCGCCTGCCGATGCGGGGGACGTGGGTTCGTGCCCCGGTCTGGGAGGATCCCGCATGCCGCGGAGTGGCTGGGCCTGTGAGCCATGGCCGCTGGGCCTGCGCGTCCGGTGCCTGTGCTCCGCAGCGGGAGAGGCCACGGCAGTGAGAGGCCCGCGTACCGCAAAAACAAAACCAAAACAAAAAAAAAAAAAAAAAAAAGAAATCTACAAACAATAAATGCTGGAGAGGGTGTGGAGAAAAGGGAACACTCTTGCACTGTTGGTGGGAATGTGAATTGGTACAGCCACTATGGAGAACAGTATGGAGGGTCCTTAAAAAACTACAAATAGAACTACCATATGACTCAGCAATCCCACTACTGGGCATATACCCTGAGAAAACCATAATTCAAAAAGAGTCATGTACCAAAATGTTCATTGCAGCTCTATTTACAATAGCCAGGAGATGGAAACAACCTAAGTGTCCATCATCAGATGAATGGATAAAGAAGATGTGGCACATATATACAACGGAATATTACTCAGCCATAAAAAGAAATGAAACTGAGTTATTTGTAGTGAGGTGGATGGACCTAGAGTCTGTCATACGGAGTGAAGTAAGTCAGAAAGAGAAAGACAAATACCGTATGCTAACACATATATATGGAATTTAAGAAAACAAAAAAAATATCATGAAGAACCTAGGGGTAAGACAGGAATAAAGACACAGACCTACTAGAGAATGGACTTGAGGATATGGGGAGGGGGAAGGGTAAGCTGTGACAAAGTGAGAGAGTGGCATGGACATATATACACTACCAAACGTAAGGTAGATAGCTAGTGGGAAGCAGCCACAAAGCACCAGGAGATCAGCTCGGTGCTTTGTGACCGCCTGGAGGGGTGGGATAGGGAGGGTGGGAGGGAGGGAGATGCAAGAGGGAAGAGATATGGGAACATATGTATATGTATAACTGATTCACTTTGTTATAAAGCAGAAACTAACACACCATTGTAAAGCAATTATACTCCAATAAAGATGTAAAAAAAAAAAAAAAAAAGACACAGTGGGAAGACTGCCATCTACGAACCAGGAGGTGGGCCCCCATCAGACACCTAATCTGCTGGCGCCTTGATCTGGACTTCCCAGCCTCCAGAACTGTGAAAAATAAATCTTTGTTGTTTACAAGACAAAAAGAAAAAAAATAATAATAATAAAAACATGCAAGAATCTTAATCAGTAAAGGATCGGGGGGAAACAAAGAAGTGTTCTATTAATAATTAGGCAAAATCGAAGCATGATGACAAACGCTCTGAGTGCCTGTCTCTGAGATGCTTGCTGGCGGTAAAGCTTGTCAGTCGCTGCCTCCTTAGCTCAAATTGCATTTGATCTCAGAAAGGGCTCTTCAGAGCAAAAGAGTATAAAGATGTTTTTAGTATCTCCTCTTCCCTTCAGTGTCCCTGCTGTGTGGGCCCCACCATAATTAGACGCTGGCTTTTAGTGGGATGCTCTGAGTGTTCAATTAGGTCTCCTTTCTTCCTTGCAGTCCTGTTTTAATGTGAATGAACATAAAACCAATTATCTTTCAGAAGTAGGCTTTTGAGTTACGCTGACAGTCTTCCCACGTTTCACAACAATCACCATGAGACACTGCCCTTAATTCAGACGTAGGGGAGAGACAAAAACTAATGGCCTAAATTTCTGTTTGAATCCAACTAAAATCACGAAGGCTCTCCCTCTCTAAGTAGAGTGACAGACCAAAGCCTTGCTATTCAAAGTGCGCTCCTCAGGCCAGCAGCAGCATTACCTGGGAGCTCTTTAAAAATGCAGAACCTGGGGCTCCAACACTGACCTACTGAACGAAAATCTGTGCTTAAACAAGATACTGGATGATTTGGATGCACATTAAAACTTGAGAAACGCTGATCTAAAGCAGTCAAAATATTTGTGGTAATACACAAAGTTTAGGGAAAAATGAAAACTGTTTGTGGTTAAGAGAAATTAAAAAAAGGAAAAACCTGGTGTCTTATTTTGTCTCCTCACCAACATGGTGAACATTAAGTATAGAGTTTTAGCAATATTTAAAGAAATAATTTCAGAATATAACTAGTGTGATAGACATCTGTGAGGCCCACCAGGACTTCCAATTTTCTCTCATTCTGGTTACATGGAAGGATTGCATGTCCTTGCCCCCTTAAACTTGAGCCTGGCTGGGTCACTTGCTTTAGCCAATAAAATGTGAGTGGAAAGTGTAAGCAGCTTTTCGCAGGAAAAAGATTTTTGCAGGAAAGAGCTCTGCAGGAGACACCCCTTTGTCTTGTCACTAACCTTAAGCCTGGTACCCCCATGCTCCACTCTTCTCCAGCCCAACGCACCTTTCAAATCTTTTAATCACACAATACCTTGCCTAACTTGTTGGTTCTTTCTGTAAATTAAAGAAGTAGAAATGAAGAATAACTAATTAACAGACGACCAGATCTCCTCCCTAGCTTCCCCTTCAGTCATCTCCCGAACAAACCGTGTGACCAAACTGTGTGAACAAGAACATATGTATATGTATAACTGATTCACTTTGTTATAAAGCAGAAACTAACACACCATTGTAAAGCAATTATACTCCAATAAAGATGTTAAAAATAAAAAAGATAACATGTAGAGGAGGATCACAAGAAGTCAATAAGCCTGCACAGGGTGAGGGATGGAGACGACTCTGACCACACCCCCATCTCAATGATTAACTGAGATTACTTCCCTTCTTCCCTTTAAAACTTTCATGGCCAAGCAGAATCTGGGGGCTCTGAGTCTACCATCTCCCCAGATTTCCAGCATTCTAATTAAAGGCATCTTTCCCTTCTACCATTTGTGAGTATTGATTTTGTAAGCGGCGAGCATCGGACTGGATTCAATAACAAAAGGACACCCACCGCTTCCACATGGAAGCATTGAGGAGTGGTGTACCATTCTCCATGCTTTCTCATCCACTGCCAAAGTGTGTGTGGAAGCACATGTTGATGTGGAGGTGCTATTAGATAAAAGGAAAAAAAAGAAACAGAAAGGAAGAAGTGGTGTCATTTTGCTGTCTCCTCACAAAAATAGTGAACAAAGAATAGAGTTTTAGCAATATTCAAAGAAATAGTCCGAGCATCATTCCACCAACACACAGAAGACAACTGCTCCCAAAGAGATGCCTTGACCTTCAGCAGATTTTATGTGAGTAAAAAATAAGCCTGTGAGATGTTGGGGTTTTATTATTGTAGCATAACTTCATCTTTCCTGGTGGAACTGGCAACATGGAAAAGACATGAGGTAGAGAAAAGTAATCACTGCCCACTGGCAATGGAGAGCTGAAGAATTTAGAGGTACAGTCCAGCTCCTACCCAAAGCCATCCATGTCACTGTAATAGCCAGTGGAATTGGGAAATGCCCTGCAACCTTCAAATTTGCACAGCACCACTGCATGAGGCAATACAACATCTTGAGTTACAGCCTGTAGAAGTAGGACAACAGTCTGTTCTTGGTTTAGAGGAGAACGCAGAGACTCTAATATAATTCTGAACCTCTTCTTTTTCCTAAAAATACCCAAATTATACTGCTTTGTATTCATTGCAAACTTTACCCATCTGTTTCTGAGATGCTTAAAAGCATCCACAGGTTTTGTATAAAGCAAGGATATCACTGGAGATGATTCCTTTCCTATAGAACATGAACATGCCTTGAGAGCAAGAGTCCAACTCTACTGGTTTCATTGATCACTCTTTATCCATCACTCACTGACTTTTAGCAGAGACAGAAGTGGACCTGCAGCATACCCTAGTTTTTCAAAGCACTAAATGGCTGTACCATGGTTAATGATACTGAATGTTCCTGATGGTGTCACGGGAATCTCTCTGGGCTCAGACGATCTAATCTAGAGAACCCCTGGTGTCAAGCACAGGAATACCACTCTAGGTACCTTTGCCAAAGGTCTACATTATGCAGGAGACATTTTTAAATGCTGAACAAAATGATATATTTGAATTCATTTCTTATTGTTTGTAGCTAAAGGACACCAAACTCCAGTTAAGACACCTAGGCAGGGCTTCCCTGGTGGCACAGTGGTTGAGAGTCCGCCTGCCGATGCAGGGGACATGGGTTTGTGCCCTGATCTGGGAGGATCCCACATGCTGCGGAGCAGCTGGGCCCGTGAGCCATGGCCGCTGAGCCTGCGCATCCGGAGCCTGTGCTCCGCAACGGGAGAGGCCACAACAGTGAGAGGCCCGCGTACCACAAAAAAAAAAAAAAAAAAGACACCTAGGCAGTTATAGAAAAGGACGTATCAGGTATCTGCACCATCAGGCAATGCCATTTGATGAAGAAATGTTGATATAGGTAAGAGAAATATAAGAAGATAAAGTAAAGAAAGTAGTTATTAAAACTCTATCATCAACTTGAGTAGCTTTGAACAGAAAATGTATCATGCTCATCTGCAATGAACTATATACAGTAATGAGAACTTTAAGGCAAAGGACATGATTATCTAATCCAAGGCTTGAGTTCAAATTTTCCCTGATCAATGCAACAGAAAAAGATTAAACACAAATCAAGTATTTTGTTTTAGGTGTGATAATGATACTGCAATTATATTTTTAAAGAAAAGATCCTCTCTTTTAAAGATATGTTGAAATATTTCAAAATGAAATAGTTATGGAGTCTAGGCTTTGCTTCATCATAAGCTGGGTGGAGGTGGGGTGAAGTGAGTCCCTGTACAGATAAAACAAGACTGGCCGATTCCAATGATTGCTGAGGCTGGGTGATGGGTATATCAGGTTCATTACATCTTGCTCTCTACTTTTGTGAATATTTGAAAATTTCCATAATAAAGAGTAAAAGGGACTTCCCTGGTGGCGCAGTGGTTAAGAATCCACCTGCCGATGCAGGGGACGCGGGTTTGATCCCTGGTGCGGGAAGATCCCACATGCTGCGGAGCACCTAAGCCCATGCACCACAACTACCAAACCTACGCTCTAGAGCTCATGAGCCACAGCTACTGAGACTGCGTGCCACAACTACTGAAGACTGTGCTCCTAGAGCCCGTGCTCCACAACAAGAGAAGCCACCACAATGAGAAGCCCTGGCACTGCACTGAAGAGTAGGCCCCGCTCGCCGCAACTAGAGAAAGCCTGCGTGCAGCAACGAAGATCCAATACAGCCAAAAATAAATTAATTAATTAATTTAAAAAAAAACGAATAAAGAAAAGGTTAAACAAACAAACCAAGGCCCATGAATTAATAGCTTACTATGCCAAGCCTTTGACTTACAAATCACAGTGGGACAGCAAATGGAAAAGTGTGTACAAGGGAGCCCAGTCTCCTCGTTACTTTACCTGCCCTCCCAGCACACAGGGTTGTTACTAATTAAATTTAATCACTTAAAATAATTGTATTTGATAGCTAGACAATGCTGGGGCATTTCAAAGGAATACACACTGATGGGGAAAAAAGGAAGAGTTTTTCTAATGAGCATTTAAAGCTTGCTGCTCTGAGCTGCCTCACCCCATGTGCCCTTCTCCTGTTCCCCAACAGCCAGACTGGCTCTCAATTTGGGCATGTCTTTTATTTATTTATTTTTTTTAATTTCAGATGAGCCCTCTTTTTCTTTAAATTTAATTGGCATGTATTACAAGTTTAATTTTCTAAACTTTCTCATACTTATCCAAATTTCCTCAGGCTCCTGAATTGAATTAGGTAGACTTCACATTTCATCTTAATCATGCTTCTCTTTGAAAAATTTCATGGCTCTATGGAAGATTTGTTTTCCTGTTTCTCACAAGAATTTACACAATAGTTAATGGTGGGAGTGGGGGTGGGGAGGTGGTTCTTTAAACATCATAAACCTGCAATAACCAGAAGATTGCAAAATAGTTTACTGATTAGAATTGAATCAATTGTGATCTCAGAAAGCTACAGCAAGGGATAGTTATAACATGATGCTTTGCCTTCTTTAGTAATATTTTCTAAAAAGAATAGAATGGAAAAATAATTTGGACACAGAAATCATTAATAATTAAGCTAAGTAAATGAGTGTAGGAATTATTTAAGAACCAACCAAGTTGGTGTCTTCCATCAGGTAAAATTTATATTCAGGTACCACTTAAAGTAATTAATTTATGTATAGAGAGAGTCATCAAGAAAGGAATTTCCTCATTTACCATGTTAGTCTGCAATATTTCCTAACCATCTAAAAATCCTCTGCATGGAATTGTAGATCGGTACAAGCACTTCAGAAAACTCTTTGGCAATATCTACTAAAGCTGAAAGCATGGATATCTTCATTACCAAGCAATTCTACTCCTAAGTATATATCCAACAGAAATTAATACATTTATTCAACAAACACATGTACTAGAATATTATAGTAACACTTTCATAATAACTTTAAGCTTGAAACCACCCAAATGGCCATAATTAGACAAATAAATTATGGAATATTCACACAACCTCAAGAGCAGAACCCTCTGGGCATACATCAATTTCACTGTTATCAACCTCACTGTTTTCAGTAGCAATACTGACAAGCTGATACAAATCTCAAATACTGACCCATGATTACAAAGAAATACCCTTTATGTTTCATGCCTTTACTAGGGAGTCAGTGCTGTTGATGTATATTTTTTAACCCATTAGGACAGAAGGCTAATTCTAGGCCTGCTAGAATTAACCTTCAGAGCACTACAATTTAGCTCATTTTAAGCCCATCCAATATTGCCTCCTGAAATGAATACCAGTAGAGATAATCTTAGGGTGAATGTATCATTTCCAGGAAATCCCTGGTAATTTACAAATCTGTAAACCACAAATAGCGATATATTAAATCACTGACAACCCTGGAGAATTTAGCAATATTTGTTTCCAAGCGATTAAGCAGAAAATATCCTGAAGCAACAGGATATGGTATTTGATGAGGAATTAGAGAAAGTTCTGGACATAGCGGGAGGCAGCTGTCCACATGATGTGCTGGAGAGAATGACTGTAACCCACAGATACGGAGTTTGCACTCTGGAGGCTCCAGGATGCGAGAGGCTGAACATGGACTCTCCATTCCTGGGCTCAGTTTAGCTCCCTATTACCCTGTTCTACATATCCATTCTTTACCCAGAATAAATTTTCACAATATCACCTATTCTCTTAAATAGATGTATATGCATTTTATACACACACACACACACACACACACACACACACACACACACACACACACATATTATAAGTACATGTGTCTGGTCAGTATGAGTCCCCACAACTTTTGCTGTGCAGGACACTCATAAGTATGTCAATCTTCTGACAGAGTAACTTAAGTAGTCCATAAGGAATTTGGAGAAATTTCTTATCTTCTCAACTTCTTGTATAGATATTGGAAAGACACAAAAATATTTGGTTCTTTTTTACTTATTATCATAACACTTATTTTGTCATTTTGGGGGTCAAAATGAACACAGCTTTAGTATTTTTAGGATCATTAAAGTAACGTATAATTCTTAAACACACACACAGACTACAGAAAGACTTTAAAAAAGTCATCCTAGTTTAAGCAGCCAAATTTCTTCATTGAAATTTGTTTTCTCTTACAACCCCACTGAACTAGAGTAAAAAGGATTTCTTAAAGACGTAAATCCATACATATGAAGATGGTGAAGAGGAGAGAACAATAAAACACTGGATGCTGCAAAGGAGATGGGTGTGTAGTAACTGATTCAGTAGATGGAAGAAAGCTAAATTCTCTGCTAATAGAGAAAGTTGTGAAATAACCTTATTTATGCCACAGAATTCTTGAAAACTCAGGATTTGGAAACATGTGAAACCTCTAGAACTGGGGAAGAATTGGGAAAAGGGGTCTATAATTTTTAAAACTGTGGGAAAACTCAGAAGCAGTAGATCGGTAATTAGATCCTCTAATATATGTTGCTGGGCAACTTCCCTTCCCTCATCTCAGCAGAAATTTTTAGATTTAATGTCTGAGGCTCTCTGGCTGGAAGATGCCATGCACAGTTGAAAGCATCTGCCTTTAAACTGGATGTCTATATTCATTGCCAATTCTGAAGGCAAAAACTTCAACTTCACTTCAGGAATTCCAGCAACCAGATTTTTATATTCTGAGTAGAAGAATACAAGGTTCTTCCCTAGAGAATAAGTCCAGCACAAGAAAAAACACTGAAAGATATTATCATTCAAAGTTGCCCCCACAAAGAACCCACCCAAGCCACCCAACATAAGGCATAATATCAACAAGCCCCACACATGGGGGAGGGGGTATTTTCATCATTAGAGATAGTCCAGGTTGATCAGGAAAACCTCTAACCTAGAAGGTAGAGTAGAAGGTAGAGTACAAGTAAACTTACATAAAGACAACTCTGAGGAAACAGACACTATCACAGGAGAAGAAAATCTTAAATAACCATTTTCATTAGTATTCTCAAAGAGATGAAAGAAGATACTATAATACAAACTGGACACTTTTTTTAAAAGATCTTCTAGGGAATAAAAAGAGCTCATGAAAGTTAAAAGACATGATGGCAGAAATGAAAAACCCAGTAGAGACATTAATAGGTCAAGAAGAGGAAACTTTTCCAGAAAGTAGAGCAAAAGACCCAAAGACAGAAAAAAGCTATAAAAAGATAAGAGAATCAGGAAGAATAGTTCATCAGATGCAGCCAAATAATAGGTTTTCCAAAAAGAGAGAACAGAGAACATGGAAAGAGGAAGAAATTACCAATAAAATCATTCAACCTGAATTGCCAGATTGAAATGGCCCACTGAGTGCCCAGCACAGTGGATCAAAATACACTTGTATCAAGGTGTAACTTGGTTTTTCAGAACATTGGTGACAAAGAGAAAATTCCACATGTTTCTGCAGAGTGAGGTAGAACAGGGAAGCCCACATCACATAGACAGTGTGAGGAATCAGATAACTTTGGACTTCTCAATAACAACCCTGAAAGCAAGAAGACAGTGAAGAAGTAAAATCAAAATTTGGAAAGATATTGATTTACAAAATAGAATTCTATACCCAGCTAAATTATCAATCATTATGGAGATAAGATAAAGACATTCAAACTTAAAATGTCTTAAAAATGTATATTCCTCCCGTCCTTTCTCAAAAATCTACTAGGGGATGGGTGCTAACAAAACAAGAAAGAGGAAAAAAGCAAACAAACAAAAAGACACTTGTATCAGGAAACAGGGGACCTAACCCAGTAGAGAGGCAAAAAGGCAAAAGGAATACTCAAGACAGGGAAGAGAGATCCCAGGGTATCAACTGTGCACAGGGATAAATGGTAAGCAGTCCAGGCTGGAAAAGTATCACTCCAGAGACAGACATTCAAGGGTTCTAATCATATAGTTCTATTTGTCTGATGACACAATGCCTAGATAAGTCTGGCACAGATGATCTCTTTGCCCTGTTTGTCTTGATTATTGGGGAAGCAGGCAAGTTCACTCATTTCATCTGACAGAACTGTTCCATCTTTGGATAACCTGAGACTTGCAAAGTAGACCATGGTGACCTTAAAAGAACAAAACAGAAAGCAGTCTACTCCTTCTGGCTACATATTGCCTATTTAGTATTAGTCCTGCTAGATACCCTTTTATGTGTGTAAGCCCCATTTTCCCAGGACTCAATCAGAAGCTTGTATACTGACTTTTCTGAGAAAGGACTCTTGGAAACTATAAAGTTGCCTGAAGCCAATGAATCAGAGACTGTTGATTTCTTCTCCTGGGAGTCTTCATCTAAAGGTAATAGATTTGTGTGGGGACTCAGTTTTTCCAGACCAAGCAATATATCACTTAGATAAAATACATAGAAAGTAAATCATCTCTTAAAGTAAGGGAATGAGTCAGGCAAAAGACAGAGAGTGGTTACCTGGAAAATAATAGGCAGGATGAGACCAGATGCATCTGGAGAGGGACATACTGCAGCCTGGATAGATAAATAGTCTTTATGTGATCTTACGTATTTTTAATTATATATATATATATAAAGTGTATATACATAATGGTGTATATATGTATACATGTGTGCATTATACTTTTATGTTTAAATTTTACAATAAAAAATTGAAACATGAAGTAAAAATAATTTATAATCCAATCTCACAGATATTATCCCTTTTATCACAGCAGTGTTTCCATGTGTGCTTGTGTGTGTTTTGTATGATATTTTTAATTGTTTTGGTTTTATTTTTTTCCACTTAACAACATACTGTAGACTTCTTCCTCAGTCAAAATATATCCATCTCTTTTAAAGCAGTATTATGAATGTTCCATAATTTATTCCACTATTCTCAGTAGGCAACTTTCCATCTTGACGTTTTTTCCCCTCCTGAAATGGAAATAAGTATACCTGTCCTCTTCCCTCTGCTCAGAAATACAGTAAACACCAAAAAGATTATAAAGCACTGAGAACTCAGTGGAAGGTAAGCACCCTGGAGATGGCTCTGTTCCATTCACTGTGATGACTGTTAGCATTAGTTTTTTTAAACAGTGATTTTACGTACGTATATTTTTTTTGGTTAAAAGTGTTGTGTTTATTATTGGGATTCTACAACCTCAACAATTAATGTTCTTGGAAGAAAAATCTGCTATTATATTTATTTTTACTTAATTTGTTTTGGTATTCAAACAATGCAAAATGTATAAATAAAAAAGTTTTAAGATCTCCCTGTCACCATCACCACCACTATACTTCCTATTCCCACTACCACCCACTCACAAGGAAATTAGTGATAATAGTTTGGTATATATCCTTCCACATATTTTTCAGCGGAATTTTTTCTTTTAAAGAAGAGAAACTACTTGCAGTACAGATTGTTTCACATAGCCGCTCTGGAGGCTTCTTAGCATAGAGATAATAAGAAACCTGATGTCAGCTGACACAACTGCAGAAACAAAAGGACTATATAATAATCTTGTTCTTAGAAGTGCTTTAGATTCTTTGCACTTTCCTTTATATATCCATCTACCCAAATCACTATGCAACTGTGTAGTTTTCTGCTAACGGATCCACAGGGCCCAATTCCTTTGACAGACACCATTTGAATTCATTCAGGAAATCTTTTACAGGCAACCCCCTTACACCAACTCAGGCTCTAGAATCCTGGGAGCCAAGTTTCTTCCCAGCCTATACAGAAAAGGTGGCAACTGCCATCCACTCCCAGGCCCGGGCTGGCTTCAAATCAAACAGTCTCTTCAGAAACCCAGATACCTTTAACTGACCACCAGGGCTTGTTACAAAGCACAGCATTCACAGGAAGACATCAATCTGCACTTTCTGCCAAAGCAGCACAATGTCCTTCTTGAGTGCTTGTTAAGCTGGGACTGAGAAAACCCCTGAAGCCCAAAATCATGTCCATAACCCCAGTTCAAACCTCTTCCCACCCCAGGCCCTCTCTTGTTCCCACCACCCTCTTCCCCTGATCCTTCCAGTAGTTAATAAAAGGGGTTAATGCCTTACAAGAAATAAAGAATCAAAAGAGTTAGATCTGAAAATCTTGCCAAATGGCAAGAGAATTAAGCTGGATCTAAGATTCCCAAACATTGATTAGGATCATACATGCAGTGGTCAGAACAAATTCATACACGTTTTTTTCTCTTTATAGATCAAGTGGAAAGATGCAAAGATCACTCAGCTGATGGGGGTGAGGGCCAGATTTTTTAAGGTTACTTCTTAAATCCTAACTAATTCATTGCTTTGAAACTTTGCATAGTAAGCAGAATTAGTCACAAAGCATCCCTTTTCTGGAATTTGGTGAACAAAAACCTAAACATTTTAGCCAAGAAAATTTTATAAATACATTTTTTAAAACTAAATGCAATTAACCATTTTAAAGAGATTCACCCATTGAAAAATCAAAATTGGAAAAAACAAAGCATATATCATTCTTCATTCGTCACTGTTTTCATATTGTGCCATTTTATTTTCTATTACTACCATAGTCAGATTGTGCTTTCCTAATATTTTATCATGATTTCTATGAATAGATTATTAATTATTTCTATTATTGCCTTAGATTTATTGAATGTCACCACAGCAATATCCTCTGGTACTATGTGAAATATTAAGCTATTAACAAATAATCAAGTAAGAAAGGAGTGTAAATTTCTCTCTTTTCTGAAGTCCCTCTATTTCAGGGTGTTATTTTCATTGATCTGTAGAACACAGCTTCACCATCAGGCAATGAAAGTGAATCCACTGTATTGTTTATTGGTAGCTGGCTATTCTTAATTTTCTTTTCAAATTGAGAATTTGAAGTTTCCATTTCACTTATTCAAGAAATATTTCCAAAATAGGTCTTCTGTAGGAAAAAACTATAAGACATTTCTCAAAACCATTATTATCAGATCTATTTGAATTATATTACAGTCCTCTGAAGGGAGATGAAAAAGCTCTTCTCTTCTACAACTATGAGCTCTCTGAGAGCAGGGATGATATTTTAGTCATTGCCAGTACCTAGCACAGTTCTTGGCACATAGTAAGCAGGTAATAATTTTGTGATAGATAAGTAAAATTAAACAAATAAAGGAATGAATTAACACTAAAGATAACACTAGAACAATATACCCTTCATATATTAAGGTCAAAAATGAACAGGTTTCTGATAAGATATGGATATTTGAGTCACTGTAATATTTTATGAATCTCTAATGCATTTATTCATTCATTTATTCATACTTTTATTACAAAGAGACTAAATGTTTTCTCCAACAAGACTGTAGCTTTCTTTGCCTTCTATATAGCATAAAATAACATATCCATATGAAAATAATCTCTATAGTTCCCTTTTGCATTGACTGAAAGAGGGAATCCAGAAGAGGTTGGTAAACTGTCTCAGTATCAGAGAGGAATAGTAAAGGCACAGTTAGCCCCTATCTGCCAGACAGTCTCAGAGACTAGGGAGAATAGAGAGATCCCAATGTATCTGGTGGAAGAAACCAGTTTCATTATAATCTCAAAGACATTTTAGCTGATAAATGACCACGATATATATTTACGCAGTCAGATTAGTGGTGAGTCAGGCAAGTAAATGCATGATATGGTAACATTATACACTGAGTATCTGGAAGGACATAGGAGCTCCTAGCCCAAAGGATTTGGGGTTTAGGATTAGGGAATTCTTCCCAGAAAAGCTGATACTGAGCTGGGCCCAGAAGCACAAGAGCAAGGTAAAAGTCAGTGGCAGAGTTAGAGGTGGAGGAGGACTTATTAAAGGCTCAGAGGCTAGGGAAATCCTAGAGTATCCCAGCAATTGTCAGTTCCTCAGTAGACTGGACAAGAGCAGGTCAAATCAATGATGCTATTGACCAAGACTAGACATGGAAGGCCTTGAACATCACATCCATGAACATAGACTATCCTATAGGTGAAAATGGATCAATGAGGGATTCTAAATTGGAGCATGTAATAATCAATTTACATATGAAGGCAAAAACTATGTGAAGAATATACCGATGAAGACCGTGGGCAGATAAACTAGTTTAGAAAGTTAGTACAGTTATATAGGTAATAAATTCTGAGGACCTTAACAAATGTTCACTGCTAACATAATTAACCCTTAAAAAAACTTATCTTTTATTTGCAGCATTTTCCTCTATTTATTCTCTCCCTTGCTTGTGAAGGTTCACTCAGATATTTGACCAAGTATATTTACTGCAGCTTGGAACTCACACTTTCTGGGACATCTACACACCTAAAAACTACTAGCTAGCCAGTAACTGGAATATATAATACAGAATCAACTGTCAAGTCTAACTAAATAAATAAGGTCTCAATTTTTAAAAAGTCCTGTTTACCACTTTTTTTTTTTTAACCACAGTATCATTATTATCCATTCCAAACTATTTCAGGGCAGACACAAGGCATAATTAGAGAGTATTGTGCACTATTTGATGTGAAAAAATGAAATGGTAAGTTGGTTTAGTTGACTTCTAGCAGTAGTAGATATGCTGATTTTATAATTGCCCCCCAATTCAAATAAAATAATTTAAATTATACATAGTCAGAAAAATAAAAATAAATTTAATTTCTGTAATAACTGTTTAACCATTTGCTTGATTCCTGAACAAGCCTATACACGAAATTATACCACAGGCTATGTAGTAAGGTGATCTGCATACAATTGCTATAGGTATTGCTTGCTATTACAGGAAAATGTTTTACATGTCAAATAAAATAATAAAAAGCCAAATAGTGAACATTACAAGACACTTGTTTCATTTAGTATATAAATTTCTCAACATAAATGAAATAAAATACTGTAATTATATTAAAAAAAAAACAGTGAGTATTACAACCACATAGACCCTACCATAGCCTAGTTCTTCATAACCACTGTGATGATTGCCATACAACCCTCAGAAAACCTGGAGGAAAAACTAAGATGGAAAACTGGTTTCTGAAATGTTTGTGTTATGCCTTTTATTCAGGCAGTTGTTTAACTTTTTTTAGTATTTTTTAAACAATTCTACTTAAAAAAAAAAAAAAAAAAAGGATTTCTTTTCATTCTGTCCAGAGGAAAAAAGGGAGCTCCTCCATTTTACCATTTGGTATAATCTCAATGAAAAATGGAGGTTTGTTCTCAAATAGCATGGAGGTTAGTTGCACTTTCAGTCAAGAAAAAAAAAAACTGTTAATAGAATTATTCAACAAGTTAATAGAGGTCAAACTAAACAACGATCAGTATGCCTGAAAGCAGAAATAATAACGGCTGTTATGAAATAGAAGGTTCTGGCTATTTTTCTTCTCCCTTAAGGAAGTTATAGTGATGTTTGATATTATTCTGTTTATAAAATATAAAGTAGAGAGAAGAGAGCAATACAGAAAGAGAAAGAGCTAGAATGTCACCAACACCTTTTCAGTTATGCTACCTGAGATAAAATTCATAAACACTTCAGATGTCCTAAGTATAGAGTAGTGGTTATATTGTGAAAATTTTCTGAGATAATCAATGCCAAAAGAGCAAAGTAACTTAGAGCTTCCACAAGTTCTACATGTAGATAAGAAAGAGAGAAGATGGGGGTAAAAAAAATCAGAAAATATAAAGAGAAAAAAATTAGGAGTGGGGGAAATGAAAGGGAGAGAGACTAGAAAGAAAACAGTATATTTATGTAATGAAAAAGGAAGAAAAATAAATGAAAGGCACAAAGTCCAGTTTTAAGTATCATTTTCTTCCCACAAAGCTCAACATGTTCTAAATAGAAATGTTTGTTATTGTTTATCTTCTCTAAGACATGAGAGAGACCACTGTATAAAATAAAAATCACTTTGTTTTACCTGCATTCTCATAAATTTTTTAAAATAGCAAAAAATATAAAAGTTCTTTAGAAAAAAATTACAAACTACTAAAGTTAAGATAAAAAATACATTAAAATATGCCTCTACACATAAATTATACACAGCACATATGTGTTACATGAAAAAAAACATATCACACTAAAGCACTATCATAATTCATCTGTCATACATCCAATAATTTCAAGAATATGTAATTAGTTATCTTACAACACACACACACACAAAAAAAGCACTGACAATTATTTCAAGCTTAGAATAATTTTTGTATGAATTATTGGAGAAGCACTTGACCAATCAACATAAAATAATAATTCAAAAATTATATTGAAGTGTTCCGAACTGGAATACATTCCAACAAGTTGGCAATAGTTTGCTTTTGCAATCTGCTTTTCATCTCTCAAAAAATAAATTGCTCCTGCATAAACAATATTTCAGTAACTGACAGAGTTGGCAGCTAGGCTTAAGACAGCAGGGATATTATCAACCGTGACTGATAGCAAAATTGGGGGTTGCAGAGAGAGGAGAAAGCATACATTCAAATTTAAGGAGTAGCTGTTGTATTTCAGATTCCTTTAAAACATGTGAGATGACATACTGAGGTCACCACTGATTAAAAAGCTGTATCTACACGGGAGGCCTTCACCTACTCTAAAATCTAACCCCTTGGAGATGTGCTGGCCTACCCCCTCCCATGAGCACATCATGGGTGCCTACCACTAAATTCCTCCAAACTGGCTTCACCCACTGGATGATGTGGCCAATTAGTGAAGGGAGCTAAAGACATAGTTCTACTGGATGTAATGCCAGTGTGAAACCTCAAAACCGCCAGCACAGAGCTCAAAGAGCAAGTCCTAATACCTTGATGTAAAACTTCTGGTTTAATTTTAAGTTTTCCTCACCAATTTTCTCTCAACTGTATTTACTGGGATAGCATTTTCAGTATAGTCTTTCAGTTAGTTTTATAACAAAACCTATTCTGAAAATACAAAAGACTCACATATTACATTTCCTGGCCTGCTTTCTCAATATATCTTTCTCAGAAATTTTTAGTAGGTACCTTGTCTTGAAAAAGAGGCAGTCTACTTATTAAATGGAAGAGTTGAAAACAATACTACACTTCCCCAGTCTCCCAGAGGAAAGCACTCCTCCCTACAAGTTTGTAGAAATTTCAGTTATCTATTATCTGACTTAAAAGGGAGTGTTCAAATTCAGTCTGTGTAGCAGAGACGATTTGCTGCCCCTCAATACCCAACCTCCCCTCCTTCTTCTACTAACAGCCCCTGAATTTAACTGGGAATATCATACCTGGTTACATGTTCTCAGCTTCCATCGCAGTTAAGCATGCCCTTGTGACTATGTTCTGTCTTTTGGGATGGAATGAAAGTGATGAGTACAGCTTCGAGAAGGCTGTCATCTTCTTCCTTCACCCCTCCCTACTTTTCATTCCTTTACAAAGAGCAGTCAGTTCAGATACGGTGACCATATATATGGCTGGTTTCCCAGGACGCTCACATTTGTTCCTGTTGCAGGGTCTTCTGGTCACCCTAATCTGAAACCATGAGATGGAAACAGTATTGAGGGTGGCTGAGTTACAAAACAGAAAAAGCAGCTGCTATTTGGCTTTTGTTAGAGCAGCTAAAGGGGCTAGCCATATAAAATCAACAGAAAAAAGTCAGAAATCCTTGTTACGTTTCAGAATAAGACGCAGCTATTTCCTTCTAGGTGTCTAAAATCTACTGAGATGTTGAACACTTAAATAATATTAAACAAGACAAGATTTTTTTTAAATGCTTGCAAACATAAGAAAAAAGAAAGCCAGTGGGTAAAATGGTTCCCAAAAAAAACAGTAGTTTTTGTCTGAAGAAATCCAAGAAGGCTTCTTGGATAAGGCAGCTTTTAACCTGGGCTTTGCATAATAAATATGAATAGGTTTTCAACAGGCAGCAAAAAGACTCTAGATAAAGAGATTAGCAGGAGCAAAGACATAAAGGTAGCAATGTGAATGACATTTTCAAGAAATGGGTTGGTAGACTATCAGGTGGGTAGGATGTGGGAAAAGCTGAAACAAGTGTAACTGGGATTCAATTTCAGATAAATATCAGTGCTATTCTGATAATTTTGGAGTTTATTCTGCAGGAAGTGTGAAGTCAGTAAAAGTTTCCCTGAACCTTCCCTGGAAAGCACAAAATGAATTCAAAATATACCACAGTGTTCATATCCACAGGACATATGGCTGACTAGATATGGTTAATGAAGGGAAATAAGTAATGATACGTGGAGAGGTGTTTTCTAAATAACCAATGCTGGTCTCCATCCCCATTTTCTGTTATCTCTTGGCCTTTTCTTATCCCCACCCCCCTTTTTCAATCAGCTAGATTATTCTTTGCTTCTAAGTTTAAAAGCCAAGGCCTTGGGAAATTCAAACCTTGAGGAAGAAAAATAGATTCGGAAAACAAATCAGGAAGAGAAGAAGTCAGGCTACAGCCTTCCCATACACATTACAAACCCACCAATATGCCCCTAGGGCTGGGAGAAGAGAAAGTTAGAATATTCTTCTTCAGAACCAAGATGCTGATTGGTCCCTGGGAAATGGGCCCTGCACTGTCTATCCCCAGAACTCCCAGGAAATTCTGTGAGAGTTGGGGGTAGAAGGACCAGTCGCCGGTTTCCTAAGTAGAAGAATGCAGGAAACCTTCAGATTAAAAAACTGCAAACAGAGAAAGAAAAGACAACAAAAAAAAAGTCATCCACATACTCTATGCCCCTGTTAGCGTACGCTGCCCTAGTCAGTGAGCATGTCCAGCTTAGCAAAGCCCTGCACCTCCACATGAAGTGAATAAGAAAAAGAAAAGACTCAGCAGCAAAGGAAGATGAAAGAATCCCCACACAGACGCATCGCAACTTTTGGGTCCCTTAAGACCTGAGGGAGGTGAGGGTGGAAACACAGACTTCTAACAGATCAATATGTGGGGCGAGAGTGCAGCCCTAGGGGGATTTTACAAAGGTTCTGTAACCTTCAGGGGCAGGTGTGCCTTGTTATTGCCTCACTTTTTATCACCTAGGAAACACTCTACCCATTCCCACCAAAACAATATCAGAGTGATTGTGAACACTGTTTTGTCATTGGAAATGTAATGTTTTAAACCCTGTGTACTTAAAAAGAACCAAAATTAAAAGTAAAATGCATAGATTTCAACTACTTTACATTTGCTGGCCCTCAATTAAAAACTAGTAAAACTAGTGTGCAATTAAATATTTTTTTTCCAGAGAAATGAATATTTTTAAGGACCCACTCTCAGTAATTGTAGTATAAAGTAAGCATACTACATGAAGATTAAAATCTGGTTTCTCATTATTTTATTTTAAATCATATACTCTTTCTTTCTTAGTAGGCCACATTATTTACTTTTAGTGAATTTATGAACATACTTTTTTTTTTTTTTTTTTTTGCGGTACACGGGCCTCTCACTGTTGTGGCCCCTCCCGTTGTGGAGCACAGGCTCCAGAGGCACAGGCTCAGCGGCCATGGCTCACGGGCCCGGCCGCTCCGCTGCATGCGGGATCTTCCTGGACCGGGGCACGAACCCGCGTCCCCTGCATCGGCAGGCGGACTCTCAACCACTGCGCCACCAGGGAAGCCCTGAACATACTTTTAAATAAACTAAGAAATACTGCCACAAGCAGGCAACAAGATATTTACTGTTTTAATTAGGGCTATTTTGCAATGCATTCAAAGTTTATTCTACTAATGTTCCCAATAAATAACATGAAAGATAGATATTTTACTTTTGCTATGAGAGTTCATCATGCAATTGCACCATGAATTCTTAGGAAGAAAAAAACATGTCAGGATGTTTCAAAATAGAAGGGTAAAAAACACAACAGCTGATTCATTTGCAAGGAAATATTCAATGTGAATGATTATCCCCAGAAACTTAAAAAAAGAAATTCAATTTTAAGTTTTTTTCCCAGGCAGAAAATTTATGAGAGAAAGAAGAGGAACTATTTATGAGAGAACTTCATGCAAAATTTGTGAACACTTGGAATGTCGAGATATTAGGATTAGGCTGAACCATATGAAAGTGCCAGTACTTGACCATTTTTGACCCACACAAATGGAAACTTCATATGACTCACTTTACTACCTTCTGAAACACAAAAGCAAAAACAAAAACAAAAAAAAACCCATTTAAGTAGAAAAAAAAAGGTTTCATTTTTCAAATGCCCCTAATAATCACACTACCTTAAAAGATTTTTTCCTGAATAATCAAGGCAGGACTAATGATTAAGAAAAGGAGATTTACATGAAGTCTTACTCCAGAACTATCTAGATATTTAAGAGAAGCTACTAGCGGGAAAAAACTGAGTATTTAAGATATAAATTTAAAAGACAACTTCTGTGTAATCACATGTTTTAGGGAACTCAACATTTTCCTTAATGAAAAGGTGTCAGAATTCCTCCAAATGATAATGTATGATTCTCTCCAAGAATGTGGCTCTGGACTCTTGGCTAAACTAGGAGAGAATAAAGAATTAAGTTCATTGGATGTCATCTTGATAAAAAGAATAAGCTTCCTAGGAGAAATGATTCTGGGACGAAAGAAACATACAATAGAAAATGCAAACCAAACCAGGCTGACCCGCCTTTCCCAGAATCTTACAGAATCAACCTTTTCTCAATCATCTTTAAAAGGAAAGAATAGAAGGAAAATATGACACTGGAAAGGAGGAGAGATTATATTATACAATTAATATCCCCTAAATTCTGCTTCATTTATCTTTTCAACAATTCCAGCAAAATTTGGAGAAATCCATCAAGCACCAGGGCTCTGTCTCTCCTCCCTAGCTTTGTAGTATTGGGCAGCATAAAAGAAGGAAGAGGACTTCCCCGATTTCCCAAGCATTAGGATTTATGGACCTTCATGCTGATATCTTTCAGATGACTGCTTTGTGTGTCAGTCTTGTCGTAAGTATTCAAAAGCTTAGGGTGTTCTGCTCCTAAAACACTGAAACAATTAGTGCAAATGCTCTAAACCCTTAAGAAATGAGCTATTCCGAATAGAGGTGGGAGATATACCTCCTCACCCTAGCATTTGATGGCCTCCTTTTAAAAATGTATTCTGGGGCTTCCCTGGTGGCGCAGTGGTTGAGAGTCCCCCTGCCGATGCAGGGGACACGGGTTCGTGCCCCGGTCTGGGAAGATCCCATATGCCGCGGAGCAGCGAGCCCGTGAGCCATGGCCGCTGAGCCTGCGCGTCCTGAGCCTGTGCTCTGCAACGGGAGAGGCCACAACAGTGAGAGGCCCGCGTACCAAAAAAAAAAAAAAAAAAAAGTATTCTGTACTTTTTTGCCTTCTTAAATTATTAAATCATGCTGTAGATGGTGAAAGATTTACAAAGCACTGTGGATGGTAGATGAGCTTGAACTGGGATCAGATCATAGTAGCTGTGTAATTATGGGTATGTTATTTAGCACCTCAGGTTTCTCTCTCTAAGCATCTATCTCTTTGATGAGAGGCAAAAATGTGGTAATGTATGCAAAGTGAAAATCAGTGCCAAGAACCTAAATTCTCAATAAATATTAGTTACTTTCATTCCTCTCTTCCCCTAACCCAAACACTACGCATGCCTACCCCTTCCTCATCACAACTGTGAAGCATACATTACAGGTCCGCTGTTGTTAAAGTACTTGAGATACAAGGGGCTTTTTGCACCCACTCCCACTTCACTCTCCTCCCCAAATTATCCTCTATTACTTTTGGCTTTTTAATTAATTGTCTCAGCATCTCTAGTAGGGATGTCAATTTCCTGGCCCCAGTCTACTACTCTCCCCAACCCATTTATGCCAGATAAAGGACGTGGGCTGAAAAACAACAAAAAAACAGAAATCCTGTCTCAAGTTGGCTGAAACAATTGGGACCTTTATTGTCTCACATGACAATAAGTTCAGAAGTAAAGGAGACTTCAGAGCTGTTTGGTTAACCCAGACCCTTCTCTCTCCCTTTTCTGCCACATATATGATCTGCTTCATCCCAAGGCTGTCTTACCTTAGTCACAAGATGGCTGCCAGAAGCAGTGGGGTTGCAGGCTTCTCTGGCACATCCAAAAGGAGGGAGAGAGAGACTCTTTCCCAGGCATGAAATAAAAAAACAGGGGCTTCCTTGGTGGCGCGGTGGTTGGGAGTCCGCCTGCCGATGCAGGGGACGCGGGTTCGTGCGCCTGTCTGGGAGGATTCCACGTGCCGCGGAGCGGCTGGGTCCGTGAGCCGTGGCCGCTGAGACTGCGCGTCCGGAGCCTGTGCTCTGCAATGGGAGGGGCCGCGGCAGCGAGAGGCCCGCGTACCGCAAAAAAAAAAAAAAAAAAGCTGAGTGTGATTAGGTTAAGTTGGGTCACGTGGACACCCTTTACTTATGAAAATCAGCTGGGGAAATGCACAGATGGCTTAAATTAGATTATTGAAAAAACGCACAACTAAAATGGAATTACCGTGGTGGAATAAAAGTACTTGATATCTATTCTTGGAATGTGACGTGAGGGCAGGGCTGGTCTCAGTTTCCTCTTGTATTATAAGAGCTAACTGGGGAAGGGCCGACACTTGAACACCTATGGTTCTACTAGATTGTAATGTAAGTTAGATAAGCACCAAAAGCCCATTGCCTTCTGCTGGGCCAATAACTCATTGTGCTAATTGGGTTCAGCGTTCAACCAATTATACTGACTCAGCCTCAAAACCTTCTCCACATACTATCACAGGAACAATACTGTTAAGACATTACACAGTAATGTCTTCATTATGATAAATGTTTCTTTCCATGGAAATCATTTTGCCCTACTCCCTACAGCTAACCCATTGACTCAAGGGCATGAATCCTCCACAGAAAGAGCAGAACTCAGCCTAGAACTTAAAAATCATCACTCAGCTTTGTGTTTCCACTTAGATTATTGTTGATCGAGTAGCCAGCATTTGCTGAGAAAGGAAAGTGCATCCCCAAAGTTTCGCTTCGTGCATCAAAAGCAAGGATGTCTGAGCACAAAGCTTCACTGGAAGCCATAGCACAGAGAGGCAGATGGTAGAAAAATGGGAAATACCTTCACAGGTGAGTAAAATGTCCTTCTACGACTGGGGCGAGAAGAGAGAAAGAGCAGGTAAAAGTCAAATGGTTTGGGCCTCCCTGGTGGCGCAGTGGTTGGGGGTCTGCCTGCCGATGCAGGGGACGCGGGTTTGTGCCCCGGTCCGGGAGGATCCCACATGCCACGGAGCGGCTGGGCCCGTGAGCCATGGCCGCTGAGTCTGCGCGTCCGGAGCCTGTGCTCCGCAACGGGAGAGGCCACAACAGTGAGAGGCCCGCGTACCGCAAAAAAAAAAAGTCAAATGGTTTGCCTAGCTTCCCATATCCACCCCCACATCGAAGGCTGAAAAATCCAGAATGGTAATGTCAAAAGTAATAAGAAAATTCTGGCCCAAGCAGAGGAGTTCTACCTTACTTCCTAAAGAAAAATTTAGAAAAAACATCAAGTGCCTTAAGAAAGGCTCACGACAAAACAGAAAGGTAACAGCAAAGTAGAAACTGCAGTGTGACATAATTAAACAGAGAGAGGCATATTCCTGCACACTCCAAGGAGGACACAGAGGATAGCTGAGGGTCCTGGCTATGAGCTCACCAGTGGACTGGCAGGGGGGATGGTGGGTAGGGAGAGAAGCCACTCAGTGAAGGACAAAGTGACCCTGCAGCAGAAGACTACAGGGAAGACTGCCCAAGCCCATAATAAAATGAGAGCCAAAGCTCGGCTTCAGAGATACAGCAGCATTCCCTTTCTCAACCCCCCAACACTACCCTACAGAGTGAGCTAATCCAGTCCATCAGAGCAGGGAGAAGTGGGCAATGGAGGTGGCAGACCTGACAGCTAGAAGCAGAGGTCAAATACATCACAAAAGCCAAGCTCCATGGTCACCAAGCTCCACCACTCTGATCTCCCTTCTTTTTCTTGACTTACCACTGAATGAAATGCTCTTCCCTTGCCTCTTTGTCCAGCTGGCTTCTCTCATCATTCAGATCTCAGTTTGTTGTTGTTGTTCGTTTTGTTTTTGTAAAGACGTATTTCAAACCAAGCCATCATGCTTTCTGGTGAAATCTTTGAAGCATTCTCTTTAACTTTTAGGGAGACGAAATCAAAAACATCCACTATCACCATTATTATTTCACATTTTCTAAAAGTACTACCCAAGAGAAATAAAACATAAATATTGGCAAAATTTAGGTGTGATTATATTATGCACTTAATATAATCATATACTCAGAATACCCAAGAAAATTTAAAAACTATTAGAAGTGATAAGAAAACTAAGTAGTTGTCACCACAGAACAAAAGCATTCATACAAAATCATCATGTAGAAAATATAGTGGGAGTTCTTAGCTAAGATTACAGATTGAATACACACAACTAATTTTGCTTTTTCCTTAACTTCACCAAAACCATAGCACAGGGAGTCTTTTAAGGTCATAAACTCACATGGATAGGGAACAACAGAGAGAAAACAGCAGTAGAAATATGAAAGCTGTACCACAGATAGACAATAGATAACCCACTCAAGAAGGCCAAATCTC
Source organism: Hyperoodon ampullatus (assembly GCF_949752795.1). Lineage (NCBI taxonomy): Eukaryota > Metazoa > Chordata > Mammalia > Artiodactyla > Ziphiidae > Hyperoodon > Hyperoodon ampullatus. Next base: position 78,545,217 of record NC_136917.1, on the reverse strand, counting down.
AAAGCAACACGAAAAACTGAGAATTTAGCCAATTCATAAAATAGACTCCTCAAAAGGTAAATAAAAATGAAAATATAGGGCAGTCTACTTCTGGTCCTATCTCTGCTGGATATGTCAGATATGTCAATATCTGTTCTTTTAAACAGTTTTATTGATACACAATTTACATACTATAGTGTTCACCAGGCCAAATTGAACAATTCAATGTTTCTTTAGCATATTCAGAGTTGTGCAGCCATCACCATACTCTAATTTTAGAACATTTCCATAACTCTGGGTCTCAGTTGAAATGGTCCCTCCTTACAGATGTCCTCCGCAATGACCTTTAGTAGACCCATACCTCTTACTTCCTGTTTCTTTTCTTTAAGCATTAATAATGATAGGTAGATATTTTACAGAGGTATTGAGTTCCTTGTTTACTGTCAAACTTTCTCACTAGCGTAAGCTCCAATAAAGAGGGGGTTTGTCTCTCTTGACCTTCTTTGTAATCCAGCTGGTAGCACAGCCCAGGGCCTGCCATGTAGTACGTGGTCACTAAAAACAGTTGCTGATGGATGAACTGGTGATACATAATTATAGCAGGAGACTGAGCAGAACTCTGTGTATGAGGGGGACCATCCATCAAAAGCAACACCATGTAGCACTGAGGAGGAACGCAAGCAGGAGGGCACTGAGCCAATAACCCTACTGTCCACCTGCTATTTGGAAGATCAGCCACCCCAGTGGGACTGAGGAAACCTCTTGTTCTTGGACACTCAGAGAGAGTGAGGAAGGAAAGCCTCAGTGGTATGAGATAATCTCACTGATAAAAATGAGCGATCTCACACAATTAATTTGAAAAATAAAACAATATGATTGTATTTGCAGCTCATGCAGGCAAATCATTCAGATCGCTTACACTACTAACACATTAAAATATACAAAGTAAGTGTTCCTTTGATGCATCCACTCTATATCTGCTATTGTTAATGAGATGCCAAGTACAGGGCAGAGCAAAGGTCTGGAAATAGAACTTATATCTTCATTCTTCCACTACTAGCTATGTGACTTTGAGCAAGTTACTTAACTGCTTTGTGCTTTGACTTATACATTTATAAAATAGATGTATTAATAGTTCATATATGATAAGAACTGTTGTATTAAATAGAAATGATCAGAAGAGTGCCTATCGTATACCGATGCCTTATAAAATTTATCCAGTAGCTGTAGAAGTAGCAGTAGTAGTCATTATAGTGGAGGTACTGGTTGTGGTATAAACAGTAGTAGGGACTTGTAAAACAATAGAAGTGCAGCCCATCATGCTGTTTTATGGGGCCAGACAGTAAACTTTAGCTCAGTGTCAAGCAGTGTCAAATACAAAGTACTAAATTAATATTGAATTGACTTGTACTCACAATGTTTCTTAGCAGACTGCAAGATGATTTGACACAATTGATTTTTCCTCAAGAACTGAGTGAATCAGCAAATTTGTAGTCCCTGTAGACTCCAAGTAAATCATTCTCAACTTTGGCCCAGAGAGTGTCAAAAGGACAGCTGTATTTTTTTTTTTTTTTGCGGTATGCGGGTCTCTCACTGTTGTGGCCTCTCCTGTTGCGTAGCACAGGCTCCGGATGCGCAGGCTCAGCGGCCATGGCTCACGGGCCCAGCCACTCCGCGGCATGTGGGATCTTCCCGGACCGGGGCACGAACCCGTGTCCCCTGCATCGGCAGGCAGACTCTCAACCACTGTGCCACCGGGGAAGCCCCGACAGCTGTATTCTTGAGTCAGAGACCGTGTGGGTACCAGAGATGATCTGAGTGAAACTGTGATTCTGTGTGTTACAAGAAGAACACAAGAACATCATTCTTTTAGGAAGAGTGGACAGTGCTGAAAAAATAAGCCATGGTATTCATAGGTCAAGGGAATCATGTCTTTAGAAGAGAGAGCCACTGGTTTGCTTTATTAAAAATATTCTTAAATGCTTCCTCTTCAAAGACAAAAGCTCATTTAGCTTTTCAGTTGATTTCACAATTGATTTGTCCAGTGGAGTCCAGTGGTCCTTCACATGTATTATCTATGGAAACTGGAAAGCAGAGTGGAAAAGTGGTTTTATCTTATGATCGGCATCAAAATCAGCTGCAGAATCAGGGCAAGCTTCCAGGTCCAAAAAGCAGTGAGCAAGACCAGTTATTTAATTATCCAAGAGTAACAGAGAGAAAGTTCCCTAAAAGAAGAGATTTTCACTACCAAATATAAGGTAGATAGCTAGTGGGAAGCAGCCGCATAGCACAGGGAGATCAGCTCGGTGCTTTGTGACCAACTGGAGGGGTGGGATAGGGAGGTGGGAGGGAGATGCAAGAGGGAGGGGATATGGGAACAGATGTATATGTATAACTGATTCACTTTGTTATAAAGCAGAAACTAATACACCATTGTGAAGCAATTATACTCTAATAAAGTTGTAAAAAAAAAGAGATTTTTAGCATAAACAAGGGTAAGTGAGCTGCCTTTAAATTAAAAGAGAATATGTTATTTTTTTAAAATAGCTGGAAGGGTTATTTCCTTCTACAAAATAAAACACAAATCTAGTGAACATTCTGAAGAATGGTAAGTGGAATAGAGTGAAACACCCAAGATAAGCATAGAGCAGCATTACACAGCCTCTACTGTAAAAGACAGGTAGTAAAGGAAGTGATGATAGACTAGCACTTACAATAAGTTGCCTGATTCTTCCACTTCTACCTCTTCCTGAAAAACAGAATTTCAGACACATGTAGGAGATGAAACTTCTTCCAAATCACTCCTCTGCCTACTTATGAGTGAGATTCACAAATAAAGAGCATTTTTTGCAACAGAAACATATAAGTTCTATTAAGCATAGCTGTAGTTATTCTTGAAGCAAAAACTAATATTAAATTCATTTTAAAAAGTGAAAAATAGGGCTATTTATGTTTTTGGTAGTTATTTATTAATTAATCAAATAGTGACTGAATCTCCAATACAGGCCTAAGGTCTTATTACTTATATCCAATGTCAAATTACTTATGGGAACTCAGTTTCTTTCATCTAAATGCATTCACATGTACATGAAAGTATGCATTCGTATCTTTGTGGCAATGAGAATACGATAAGAGTAGGAAAATGAGAATCAGCCTTTGACCTGACAATCCTGGGAGGTAAGAAGCACATAAACTTTTAAAAGAGTTAACAGGGTGTGTCAGGGGCATCCAGGAGCAAGTGTAAAAGACAAAAAGCAAAAGCAAAATGTCTTCAGGAAGTAATGCAACAAGAGGGACCTACAGATTGGATTTGGGAGGTGAAGCTGGAGAATGGTGCCAAGAATGTGCAGGTTCACTTTCAAAAGGGAGCAGAGAACTTCTCTAAGTTTGTAGTAGGGTTTGAAATTTAGGATGGGCGGTATGGCATTGGGAGAGGCAGAATGTTCAAGAGCAAGGCTCTAAAAACCAACAAGCCAGAGTTTAAATTCAGTCTCCATCACTTAGTAGCTGTGTGATATTGTGTCAGTTTCAATTTCCTAATCCCTTAAATGGGAATAATGATGGTACCCACATTATAGAGCTGTAATTGTTACTAAATAAAATAATCCATGTGGAGCACTAAGTACGTGGCTTATATAAAATGTTTAAATATGAGCTGTTGGTAATATTATTACTATTATTCAAGCCATGTTTATTGAGTGAGCACCTTCAATGTGCCGGGAACTGTTCTAGGTGCTAAGGATACAGCAGTGAAAAAACAAATATATATAATATGGTATTCAGGGAGTATTAAGTGCTATGAAAGAAAAACAAGGTGGGTTAGAGTGATGGAGGGAGCTGGGAGTAGTGGTAGGAGAAACAGTAGATGAGATTGAAAATGAGAACAGGTGCTAAATCATGTGAAGCCTCATGAGCCATGATAAGGACTTTGGACAATATTCTATTCATTGGAAGATTGACAGGGAATAATATGACGCAATTAATGACCTAAAAAAATCATTTTGGCTGCTAGGGAAATAGATTGTAAGGAGGAAAGAGTGGAACAGGAAAGCCACATTGGCAAGTATTGAAATTACTCAGAAAAGAGAGAATAGTGGGCTGGCCTAGGGTCAGCTAAAGTGGATACGGTCAGAGTGATGGGGTTCAGGATACCTCTTTTTGTTCCAGGATATCTTTTGATAGTAGACCTGGAAAGTTTTGTTGGTAGATTGAATGTGAAGTGTAACAGAATGGGAAGAACCAAGGATGACTCCATACAAATGAGCATGTGCTGCACTCAGATAATAAGATGAGGCTGACTTAGGAAAGAAAGGGATTGACAGCAGAAATCAAGAGTTCTGTCTGGGACATAATAATTTGTGATACTTAGCAGAGATCTAAATGGATTGTAAAATAGGCAGCCAGGTGTATGAGTTTAGAGTTCAGGAGAGAGGTAAGGTGTCATAGACATAAATTCAGGGGCCATCAGCATTTGGATGACATATAAAGCCATGGAATGACTGAGATCACCTTTGGAGTGAATATAGCTGGAGAGAATGGAAGGCTGAGGACCACACCCTGGGGCACTTCAACATTTGGATGTCCGGAAGAGAGGCAGTGAGAGAAGTAGCCAGTGAGGTGCTGTGCTTCCCAGACATGTGGTCTAACTGCAACTGTGTGGTTCCCAGAAGTGGAGGAAGTGTTTCCAAAACAAGGAAGTGAACAAATGTATCAAAAGCTGCCAAGAGGGTAAGTAAGATAAAGACTGAGACTGGCCGATGGATTTGGCAAGGTAGAGGTGGGCCTGGCTGATGGATTTGGCAAGGTAGAGGTGAGCGAGGACCTTACAAGAGCTGCTTAAATAAAATCTTGGTGAGGAGAGTCCAACTGGAGTAGATAGTAGAGACTAGTGGAGTCTAGCTCTTTCATAAAGTTTTATACTAAAAGGAAGAAAAAAAATGAGCAAATACCTTCAGAGGGATATGAAAACAGGTGAGAACTCTTCAAATAATGGAGATGTTATGGTATATTATATACTTATGGAAATGATCCTGTAGATGGAGGGAAATGGTGCTGGGGAGAGGGAAATGGCAGAAGCAAAGGGCACAACTAGGTAAGTCTGCCCTCAGTGGGAGTACAGGTAGTTCACCTACTGTTCCAGGAGAGACAGCAAAGTTTATGAGTACAGTTGTGGGTATTTTGGTAGATTTCATGATTGGTGGATTAAAAGGTTCTGTTTCCTTCTTTTTATCAATAAACAAGAAACAAAGGCATCAGATGGCCATTAGGATTGTGAGGGGAGTATAGGAGGTTTGAAGAAAGGGGAAGATGTGAAAGAGGTATGTGAGAGAGTGGGGGAATTAATCAATAAGAGAAATGTATATAATAGGATGGCTGAGCAGTACTGAGTGGCCATTTAAGGTTTGTGGTCATAAATTTTAAGTGAGACCCATCAGCATTTAAGTGTGTTTTTCTCCAGCCATGTTCAGAGGCTCAGGCTCAGGGGCAGAGCTAACCAAGAGTCAGATTTAGACAGGGTCATGGTGTTGTCCAATGCACTTCACCAAGGGAAGGAGGTGAAGTGCATGTGCAAGAGAGTGATTATAAAGAGAACCTTGCAACCCAAGCCAAATAGAGAGGGAAGTGAGGTGGTGGGGTCAATGGATGGGAGGTCCTATAAGGAGAGCAGAATTACTGGAGTGGGAATTTTAGAGAAAGAGGGCTCCTGAAATAGGAGATGGAAATCAGAGAGCAGGACGCCTACAATTATGGTTATTTCTAACATACATACATAACGTACAGGTGTTTTTCAATTGCCTCTGCAGCATCCATTTACCCCTTCTAATAACCAAAGAAGCCTTGATAAGTGAACTCATCCTGTTATGGATTGAATTATGGCCATACGCACGCACACAAAGAGATATGTTGAAGTCCTAACCTCCAGTACCTGTGAATGTGACCTTTTGTTTGGAAATAGAGTCTCTGTGGATATAATCAAGTAAGATGAGATCATTAGGTTAAGCCCAAATCTAATATAACTGGTATCTTTAATAAAAGAGGGAAATTTGGACATAGGCACATGAAGAAGAATTACGTGTAGTAACAGAGGCAGAGATGGGAGTTGGGCAGCTGCAAGCCAAGGAATGCCAAGGATTATTGGCAGCACCAAAATAAAGGCATGCCACAAATTCTCCCCTAAAGCCTTCAAGAAAGCATTGTCCTACCAACACCTTGATTTTGAATTTCCGGCCTACAAAACTGTGAGGGAATAAATTTCGATTATTTTAAGCCACACACTTTGCGGTACTTCGTTATGGCAGCCCAACCAAACTGATGGACTCTACACCTAACTCAAGGAGATCAGCCAAGTCCATCCCTCTGGCCATGTGATTGCTTCAGGGATAAATGTGTGACTGAACAAGAGCCCAATAGGGCTTCAGGAGATATTTGCTGGGCTTCTGGGAAAGAAAAGCTCCTTCCTTCTTTTCCTGAGTTGCTGCCAAAACTCTCTTCCTATTGGATATGGAGAAGAATGTTTTAGTCCTGGAAACTGCTGGCAGCCTCCTTGAAACTCTAAGGGAAGAACTGCTCTCACACTAATGTCAGGATCAAGGAAACAAAGCAGAGATATTGAGAAAAAGGAACTGTTACCAGACCAAACTTGGGTCCCTGATCCTCCTGCAGTAAAACCAATCTACTGACACTTGGCTGTGGTGAAGGAAAATGCAGTGTTTATTGCAGGGCGCCAAGAAAGGAGGCCAGGCAGCTAGTGCTTAAAAGTCCCGAACTCCCTGATGACTTTCAGGGAAAGGTTTTTAAAGACAGGGTGAGGGAGATTGTTGCCAGGGTACACGATCAGCTTATGAACATACTTCTGATTGGTTGGTGGTGAGGCAATTGGGAGTCAACATCATCAACCTTCTGGTTCCAACCAGTCTGGGGTCTACATGCTTGTGGGCAGCATACAGTTAACTTCTTCCACCTGGTGGGGGTTTCAGTATCTGCAAAACAGCTCAGAGGACATGGCTCAGAATATTATCTGTAGCCCTTGAGGGGGAACTAAAGGTCCCTGACTTTGTTTGATGGCTAAACTATTATGATTTTGTCCTTTGCTTTTGCATTTTCTCACATCTCTGATTAAATTTATTCTTTGGAACCTAGGGAAGACCTAGGAGGCTAGAGTTTTTCTACAAACAAGAGCCAGGCAGAGGACATGGGGGAGTTTGTCCTGGGAAAGCTCCATAGGGTCCAGCTGAATTACAAAACTTTTTCTGCCCAGGATCAAACCAAACTTTACCTGGAAGTTTCAGTTACATGAACCAATACATTCCCTTTATTATTTAAGTCAGTGAGTTGACTTTTAGAGAAGCAACAATTTGTATCTTTACCTGGTCTCACTGGTTGTTTAAACACACCATCAGACACCCAACCCATATTGACAAAGATGGACTTAACATTCCCCTCAGCTTTACTAAACTTTAGACAGGCTTCTTCCTGACTCTAGGTCCCTGACCTCCCTTTACTTAGAGCATTTACTTTAGAAAACTTTCTATCATAAATTCTTTCTCTGCCCCTTTGAGTAAATCTTTCTAAAAGCTTCTTGCCATTATTACAACCCAGGAATGTCTTTCTCAAGGACCTGGGAGCCACCACTTTAAAACATAATCATCAAGGGGACAGCATCTCTATCTCCTGGTCTTTGGGGAAGCATAGGAGCTTAACTTCAATAAGCACCAATTAGCAAGCACAGGTGGCCTAATCACATTGATCAGCCTCCTCCCTGACGTCGTCCAGGAATTACCGCTGGTTCTTCTCAGCACTTTTAACACTCCTGCCTTTCACTCCAGGAGACCTGAGTCCAATCTCTCTATTCTATTGCAGTGGTCTTGAATAAAGTCTCTCTTGCCTGTTTAACTACATCCAGTGCATTTTTTCTTTGATATCTCAGGATCTCCCGTACTTTACATCCTGCTTAACCACTACACAAAAAATTCAAAACGTTCACAATAAAATGTTTTGCTAGTGCACCCTTAGTCTGACATTTTCCTGACTACCTTGTTTCAATGAGAAGAGCAGCTTCAGTCCTTCACCCACAGAAGTGGCCCAGCATTCCCAGGATGAGCAATATCAGCAGCACTTTCCCACTGCATCTTGTTTGGATCTTTTCCAGTTCATTTATGCTCTAAATTTCCTCCTCCACACCTTTTCCTCTTCGCCCGGAAGCTTCCTTCCCTGGCTGTGGCTTCCTCTCTCTCCCACAGCCAGGCTCGCCTTCCAAGTCAGACCACCTGACTTGTTTCCTTGTTTACAGGAGGATAATCATCTACATCCTCTCACACTGAGTGGGCAGACTGCTTCAAACAGGAAATGTCTTTGAAGTGGCTGGTGGAGGCATCCTGATTTAATTGTTAGGAGAGCATGCCAGGAGGCCAAACTCTTTGGAGTATTTCATTCTGAAATATTTCTCTTGAGTGGGCACAAGGCTCTAGGTGAAATTCTCAACTGAAAAATCTTTTTTCATTTTGTTTTGGTTTTATAATAGTAACATTTAAATAGCAAACCATAAAAATTAGAAATCAGTCTTTCAGTTTAAGTTTTGCTCTGAGGACACTGGTAAGCACTATCATCGAGCAAGAATGTTGCAAAGAGATAATATAATTAGCCTTTAACTTCCTTGCTTCCCCAGGCCACATCTTCCCACCTGATTATCTGAGTGCTCGGTTTCTATTTTGACTCCCCTTGTTCCAAGCTCACATCAGAGTTTTTGAATTTCCTTGAAGGAGGCATCAGGAAAAAAGAAATATAGGACAGATCCTCCTCCTCAGACCTTAGGAGCCTCATGCTGGGATTGTGGGTAGAATCTTATGCTTTCTCTGCTCTCTCCTTGGAGGAATACTGCAGCAGCTCAGCTTCCAGTCTCTTTCATCTCATTGTCCCAATGTTGGGAAAGCTCAGCCCCACTACTAGCACTAATGAGGGAGCCATTATTGAGTCTTATGAATGACAGTGATATAATAAAGTTGTTGGTAACAAATAGATTTGGCTGTACTGTGGAGACTGCCAAGGAGGGGCCAGGAATAGACTAGGAAAACCAGTTACTGGGGTGAGTTCTATCCAGAAATGGGATGAAGATTGTCATAATGGCAATAGTGATCCATAGTAGGTTTTAGAAATCATTAGTCAGAAAAATCACTAGGATTTGGTGACTGATTGGATGTAAATGGGAGGAAGTTAGGGAGTTGGAGATTTCAAGAATGACACCCAGGTTTCATGTCAGAGCATCAGGGTAGAAAGTAATAGCTGACATTCATTGATATTCTCTATTTGTCTAGCACCATTCTCAGCCTTCTACATATAGCCTCACTAATACAACAAAATTTTGAGGTATATACAACTGCTATTCATATTATACAAATTAGGAAAAGGGAACACAGAAGGTAAGTAGTTTGCTCTAAATCACACAGCCAGTAAGTGTTGGAGCCAGGATTTGATCTGGCTCACTGTTTCAGAGTCCATGCTTCTAATTTCCATGACATTCACTGAGGACAGTGCTGAAAAGATAAGATGTTTAGTTGAGTTCTGAGCAGGCTGAGGTTCAGGTGCTTTGGAGACATCCTAGGTAAGATGTCACATAAATCATTTATGTATACAGGACTCAAGCTCAGGGGTAAGGATGGGGTAGAATGTAGAGATGTGAGTCATTAGCATGAAGACAGTCATTGAAATCAAGCAGTAGATATAACTGATTGCCCAGGGAGAGTGCAGAAATGGAGGAGCAAAAATCCAACGCTGAGTCCTGAGGAACACCAATATTTAAGGGGGAGTTAGACGAGGAGGAGTTAACAAAGGGGGTAAAAGAAGCTTACTGAGAGGTCGGAAGAAAATCAGTAAAGTGTGAAGTTATAAAACACAGGAAAAAATGGTCAACAATGGCAAATACTGCTGGAAGAAAGGCAAGAATTTCAAAGTGCCTAGTGCTCTGATGTGGAGAACTAAACCTGTGTAATGGAAGGTAAGGATGGAGCCAACACAGAAGGATGGATGAAGATAAAGGAGAGAGAAGAGAAGCAATTGACCAGGCCTATTGCAATCTATTGTAATATGCTGTGTAAAGGCTGATAAGCATTTTCCTAGCCTTGCCAGACAATTGTGAATATTGTTGTTTGATATAACCCAAAGTGGACAAGTGGTAGTTTCTCAAAGATTGGTTGCAATGAGGAATCTGAAATCATATTAGTGCAATTTTCATATTCTGTTACATTAAAATCCATTGATTTATTTTGCATTCAGTCCTATTAGATTATGTAAGAACAGGAATAAATTTAACTAAGTGGTTATATTTGGATCAACAATGTCCAATTAGATTATGAAATAGGAGACACTGGTAAAGAGACACAAATGAGATATCCATCAATCAATCAACAAATAAGATATTTAGAAAAAAGTAAGTGGTTTAGAATGGGGGTGACAGGTAGAGGATGAGAGAGAACCTCATTACAGGGGTGGGAAATAAGATAGGACAGTGTTATGGGTTGAACTGTGTGCTTCTGAAAGATATGTTGAAGTCCTAAACCTGGTACCTGTGAATGTGATCTCATTTGGAAATAGGTTCTTTGCAGATGGACTCAAGTTAAAAAGTGTTAAGATGAGAACAGTGGACCCCTAATCCACTGTAACTGGTGTCCTTATAAAAAGAGGAACATGCCATATAAACAGAATGACACACAGGGAGAATGCCATGTGACAACAGGCAGAGACTGGAATAGGTTTCAACATATGAATATTGGGAGGACACAACTATTCATTCTATAGCAAATTCCAAACTACTTACTGTCTTAGTTCATTAGGATTGGACTTGCAATATAATATTAAAAATGCCGGGCTTCCCTGGTGGCACAGTGGGTGAGGATCCGCCTGCCGATGCAGGGGACACGGGTTCGTGCCCCGGTCCGGGAAGATCCCACACACCGCGGAGCAGCTGGGCCTGTGAGCCATGGCCGCTGAGCCTGCACGTCCGGAGCCTGTGCTCTGCAATGGGAGAGGCCACAGCAGTGAGAGGCCCGCGTACCGAAAAAAAAAAAAAAATGCCGACTGCCTCTCCTCAAAATTAAGCAGTAACAAGTTCCCTATTAAAAATTGGAGAAGGGAAACTATCTTGAAGATGGCAGAGGGGTAAGATATGGAGATCACCTTCCTCCCCACAGATACATCAAAAATACATCTACATGTGGGACAATTCCTCCAGAACACCTACTGAACGCTAGCAGAAGACCTCAGACTTCCCAAAAGGCAAGAAACTCCCCCAAGTACCTGGGTAGGGCAAAAGAAAAAAGAAAAAACAGAGACAAAAGAATAGGGACAGGACCTGCACCTTGGGCAGGGAGCTCTGAAGGAGGAAAAGTTTCCATACACTAGGAAGACCCTTCACTGGCAGAGACGGGGGCTGAGTATGGGGGGAAGCTTTGGAGACATGGAGGAGAGCACAGCAACAGGGGTACAGGGAGCAAAGTGGAGAGATTCTTGCACAGAGGATGGGTGCCAACCAGCAGTCCCAACATGAGAGGCTTGTCTGTTCACCCGCTGGGACGGGTGGGGGATGGAAGCTGAGGCTCAGACTTCGGAGGTCAGACCCCAGGGAGAGGACTGGGGTTGGCTGTGTGATCACAGCCTGAAGGGGGCTAGTGCACCAGTTAGCCTGGAGGGAATCCAGGAAGAAGTCTGTACCTGCCTAAGAGGCAAGAGACCATTGTTTCGGGGTGCATGAGGAGAAGAGATTCAGAGCACCGCCTAAACGAGATCCAGAGACGGGCACGAGCCGGGGCTATCAGCTCAGACCCCAGAGACGGGCATGAACCACTAACACCTGCCACCACTGCCAACAAGAAGCCTGTGTGCAAGCACAGGTCACTATCCACACCTCCCCTCCTGGGAGCCTGTGCAGCCCGCCACTGCCAGGGTTCCATGATCCAGGGACAACTTCCCTGGGAGAACACATGGCGTGCCTCAGGCTGGTGCAAGGTCATGCCGGCCTCTGCTGCCACAGGCTCACCACGTATTCCAATTATGACTACCATACCCCTCCACCTCCATGGCCTGAGTGAGCAAGAGCCCCCTAATCAGCCACTGCTTTAACCCCCTCCTGTCTGTGCAGGGAACAGATGCCCGAGGTTGGCCTACACCCAGAGGCAGGGCCAAATCCAAAGCTGAACCCCAGGAGCTGTGCGAACAAAGAAGAGAAAGGGAAATCTCTCCCAGCAGCCTCAGAAGCAGCAGGTTAAATTGCCACAATCAACTTGATGAACCCTGCATTGGTGGAATACCTGAATAGACAAAGAATCATCCCAAAATTGAGGCAGTGGACTTTGGGAGCAATTGTAGACTTCAGGTTTGTTCTCTGAGTTTGATTTGTTTCTGATTTTTATGTTTATCTTAGTTTAGTTTTTAGTGCTTGTTATCATTGGTGGATTTGTTTATGGGTTTTGTTGCTCTGTTACTTTTTAAAATTTTTACTTATTTAATTTTATTATTTTTTTATATATCTTTTAATTAAAAATTTTTTTTCTTTTTTGGGAGTGTGTATGTGTACGTTTCTTTTTGTGACATTGTCTGTCTAGGTTCACTTTCACCATTTGTCCTAGTGTTCTGACTGTTCATTTTGTTGTTGTTGTTTGTTCCTTTGTTTTATTTTTATGAGTGTGTGTATGTATGTTTCTTTGTGTGATTTTGCCTGTTTAGTTTTGCTTTTACCATTTGGTTTGGGATTCTATCTGTTCGGTATTTTTTTTCTTTTTTTCCTTTTTTTTCTTCCTTTTCTTCTGAGCCACCTGGCTGGCAGGATCTTGGTGCTCCAGCTGGGTGTTAGGCCTGAGTTTCCAAGGTGGGAGAGCCAAGTCCAGGACATTGCACCACCAGAGACCTCCCGGCCCCATGTAATAGCAATCAGCGAGAGCTCACCCAGAGATCCCCATCTCAACGCTAAGACCCAGCTCCACCCAATGGCCAGCAAGCTCCAGTGCTGGAGACCCCACGCCAAACAACTAGCAAGACAGGAACACAACCCCACCCATTATCAGAGAGGCTTCCTAAAGTCATACTAAGGTCACAAACACCCCAAAACACACCACCGGACACAGCCCTGCCCACCAGAAGGACAAAATCCAGCCCCACCGACCAGAACACAGGCACCAGTCCCCTCCACCAGAAAACCTACACAAGCCACTGAACCAACCTAACCCACTGGGGGCAGACACCAGAAACAATGGGAACTATGGACCTGCAGGCTTCAAAAAGGAGACCCCAAACACAGTAAGTTCAACAAAATGAGAAGACAGAGAGATATGCAGCAGATGAAGGAGCAAGATAAAAACGCACCAGATCAAACAAATGAAGAGGAAATAGGCAGTCTACCTGAAAAAGAATTCAGAGTAATGATAGTAAGGATGAATCAAAGTCTTGGAAATAGAATGGAGAAAATACAAGAAACGTTTAACAAGTATCTGGAAGAACTGAAGAGCAAACAAACAATGATGAACAACACAATAAATGAAATTAAAAATTCTCTAGAAGGAATCAGTAGCAGAATAACTGAGGCAGAAGAATGGATAAGTGATCTGGAAGGTAAAGTAATGGAAATAACTGCCACAGAGCAGAATAAAGAAAAAAATTGAAAAGAATTGAGGACAGTCTGAGAGACCTCTGGGTCAAATTAAATGTACCAACATTTGAATAATAGGGGTCCCAGAAGAAGAAGAGAAAAAGAAAGGGTCTGAGAAAATATTTTAAGAGATTATAGTTGAAAAATTCCGAAACATGGGAAAGGAAATAGTTAATCAAGTCCAGGAAGCACAGAGAGTCCTACATAGGATAAATCCAAGGAGAAACATGCCAAGACACATATAAATCAAACAATCAAAAATTAAATACAAAGAAGAAATATTAAAAACAGCAAGGGAAAAACAACAAATAACATACAAGGGAATCCCCAAGAGATCACTGAAGAAATCAAAGAGGAAATAAAAACATAACTAGAAATAAATGACAATGAAAACACAAGGACCCAAAACCTATGGGATGCAGCAAGATCATTTCTAAGAGGGAAGTTTATAGCAATACAATCCTACCTCAAGAAACTTGAAAAATCTGAAATAAACAACCTAACCTTACACCTAAAGAAATTAGAGAAAGAAGAACAAAAACCCCCAAAGTTAACAGAAGGAAAGAAATCATAAAGATCAGATCAGAAATAAATGAAAAATAAATGAAGAAAACAAAGCAAAGATTAATAAAATTAAAAGCTGGTTCTTTGAGAAGATAAACAAAATTGGTAAAAAGTTAGCCCGGCTATCAAGAAAAAAAGGGAGAAGACTCAAATCAACAGAATTAGAAATGAAAAAGGAGAAATAACAACTGACACTGCAGAAACACAAAGGACCATGAGAGATTACGACAAAAATTATATGCCAATAAAATGGACAACCTGGAAGAAATGGACAAAGTCTTAGAAAAGCACAACCTTCCAAGACTGAACCAGGAAGAAAGAGAAAATATAAACAGACCAATCACAAGCACTGAAATCAAAACTGTGATTAAAAATCTTCCAACAAACAAAAGCCCAGGACTAGGTGGCTTCACAGGAGAATTCTATCAAACATTTAGAGAAGAGCTAACACCTATCCTTCTCAAACTCTTCCAAAATATAGCAGAGGGAGGAACACTCCCAAACTACTTCTATGAGCCACATCACCCTGATACCAAAACCAGACAAGGATGTCACAAAGAAAGAAAACTACAGAGCAATATCACTGATGAACATAGGTGTAAAAATCCTCAACAAAATACTAGCAAACAGAATCCAACAGCACATTAAAAGGATCATACATCATGATCAAGTGGGGTTTATCCCAGGAATGCAAGGATTCTTCAATATACGCAACCAATCAATGTGATACACCATAAAAACAAACTGAAGGATAAAAAACATATGATCATCTCAATAGATGCAGAAAAAGCTTTTGACAAAATTCAACACCAATTTATGATAAAAACTCTCTAGAAAGTAGGCATATAACACATATATATGGAATCTACAAAAAAAAAATGGTTCTGATGAACCTAGGGGCAGGACAGGAATAAAGACGCAGATGTAGAGAATGGACTTGAGGACACGGGGAGGGGGAAGGGTAAGCTGGGATGTAGTGAGAGAGTAGCATTCACATATACACACTACCAAATGTAAAATAGATAGCTAGTAGGAAGCAGCCACATAGTACAGGGAGATCAGCTCTAGAGGGGATACCTAGAGGGGTGGGATAGGGAGGTGGGAGGGAGATGCAAGAGGGAGGGGATATGGTGATATATGTATACATATAGCTGATTCACTTTGTTATACAGCAGAAACTAACACAACATTGTAGAGCAATTATACTCCAATACAGATGTTTAAAAAAATAATAATAAATAACAATAAAATGAAGAACAAAGATATGGAGGAAAATGGATAAAAGGGATATGTTAATAAAAATGGAGCTTAATGAGCTACTGGACGTAAAGAAACTAAAAGTTCAGTCACACATTTAAAATATTCATTAAAAGCAGAATTGACAAAGCAGAAAATGAAATTTTGAGATGAACATTGAGAACCACTCTATGAATACAGAGGAAAAGGAACTGGTGATAGAAATGAATGAGAGGTACTCTTGCAATCGCAAAAGTCAGAGAAAGGACATCTGACATCATATTATTGAAATGAAAGAGAGCTAACTTTGAAGATTGCCAAAAAAATCTAACTGGGCTGAATAAAGCTCTGCATATGCATACCAAACCTGAATACACATATGACACACCTACAATGAGGAAAAATTAAGAAAATATGTAAAATATGTAAACTTTTTAAAGGGGGAGGGGAAACAGAGGAACAAAAAAAAGGAAAGTTAGTCTGGACATAGACTTCACCTTTAAACACTAACTGTCCTAAGACAAGGGAACAGTAGCTACATAGTTTCGAGAGTAAATATGTTTTATGTCAGTCATCAGTTTGACATTTATATGTGCAAACAGCTAAAACATATTTGCATGTATGTAAGTGCTCAGAAATCTTTCTACCCTTCTAATGGAAAAGGTGCACCAGTTGACAAAATTTTAATCAAAAATAAGAACTCAAGATTAGGGACCTAAGAGTAGGTATCAAATATCAGTTAATGTCGACTTAGTCTAAATAATTATTACGAACATAATTTTAAATATAATAATTTCAAAAATTATTTGGTATTAATAAGCTAGGTGAGAAATCATAGACCATTACAAAACTGAAAGGCATGCTAAATTTTCTACCTTAAAAGAAGAAAGGGGGGCTTCCCTGGTGGCGCAGTGGTTCAGAGTCTGCCTGCCGATGCAGGGGACACGGGTTCGTGCCCCTCTCCGGGAAGATCCCACATGCCGCGGAGCAGCTGGGCCCGTGAGCCATGGCCGCTGAGCCTGCGCGTCCGTAGCCTGTGCTCCGCAATGGGAGAGGCCACAACAGTGAGAGGCCCGCGTACTGCAAAAAAAAAAAAAAAAGAAGAAGAAAGGGGATTAAAGTATGGTAATTCCTTAATTCCTTTTCACCAATGATTAAGAAAAAATAAATTCATATATAATTATTTGTACAGGTATATAATTGTAATGTGTCACAGAGACTTATTAGTTGAAGAAGAGCAGCGTGTATAACTTCCAAACCACCAGAAGAATCAAAATTTGGTAACATTTGCATTATAATCATCAGGAAAATAGGAAAAGTATGTATTAAGAATAAAAACCAGAATGAGGCAAGTAAGATCAGTGGCATTTCTAATGACAGCAGTATAAATAGTTAATTGGAATAAAAAACATTATCCAAATATGTAATTTTTAGTTGTGTGGGTTTTGCAACAGAAACATAAAAAGTTATCAAAGCAAAGTTAAGAGAAAGGTGTTGCCAAGCATGTTACTCAAACACAGAAACACACACTCACACACACACACACACACAAAGGCAATGAAGCAGGATAGGCAATGTTAGTATCTAGTATCAGAAAACAGAATAGAGGGCAAAAAAAGCATCAAGGTGATCTTATTACAATTTCTAAAGACATTATAATAGCTGTGGACATTTATGTATTAAATAAAAGTGTGTTGTGTGTATACTTTTTTAAAGGTGAATTAATGGACACTTCTGGGATTTTGTAACCAACTCAATTTATTAATATTAAATTTTATACATATATTTTATGCTTTTCCTTTTCATCTTTCCAAGATTGAATCTTCTAATAAATAGTTCATTAATAAATCATAGCAGAAAACAAACAAACAAACAAAAAACCACATTTGAGAGGTGCAAGCCAAGGAATGCCAAGGCTGAACAACTACCACCAGAAGCCAGGAAAAGGCAAGGAAGGATCCTACCGAGTCTCAGAGGGATCATGACCCTGCTAAGACCTTGATTCCGACTTCTAGCCTCCAGAACTGTGAGAGAATAAATTTCTGTTGTGTTAAGTGCCCCCCCATTGTGTTCCTTTGTTACAGCAGCTCTGTGAAACGAATACAGATGGAGTAGTACAATGGGTCATGTTCCTAATTACTCACTCCTTTTTTCCACAAGAGGAATCCTACATCACCACCCATTTGCCATCTGACTTTCAGTCCCTATTATGGGAATGAATATACGTTATTGCTCCACTGGAGTTGAGCTCGACCACAGGACTTGCTTTGGCCAGTAGAAGTGATGTTCTCCACACTGGAGCAGAAGATTTAAGAATCATCAGGCATTTCTATTGGCTCTGTTGCTCCTTCCCTTCTGCCAATAGTATGGTAGGTCCCAGACAGGGACTGTGCCTTTAGCCTGGGGCTATTTCTTTAGCCTCTATGTCAGAGATACAACCAATCTACATGCCACATCAACACTGTTGAAACCTATAGAGATTTGAAGTCATCTGTTACTTCAACAGAATTTTAAAATATCTAGGGCCTCAAAAAATTCAGACAAACGAATTCCTCCTCATCAGGCTTCGTGTTTTTAATATCAGATTGCCATAATAATCATTAAATAATTCTATCTATGAAGGCTACTTAGACATTGGCATTTAAAGTCTTTTCGTGATGTTCCAACACTGTACTGCTTACTGCAAGTACATTACCTCAGTTTCTTCACTCTAAAAAATGTCAATAATACAAACCTAGCTCATAGTTCTATTAAACTTATCAGTTACCTATACATAGATGTTATACTCTATTTCTTACACAAATGGAGTCCTGACATTGTTTCCTCCATTAGTCATGAGTGAGGCATGTTGCACACAGAGGTCAGAGCTAGAAGTATGAGGTGACCAGAGGACAGCTATGTTGTTGCACAGCCATATGACAGCAGCCAAATTTCCTAACTTCTTAGAGCTAGTTTCTCAAATTTCTTTTTTTTTAACATCTTTACTGGAGTATAATTGCTTTACAGTGGTGTGTTAGTTTCTGCTTTATAACAGAGTGAATCAGCTATACATATACATATATCCCCATATCTCCTCCCTCTTGCATCTCCCTCCCACCCTCCCTATCCCACCTCTCTAGGTGGTCACAAAGCACCAAGCTGATCTCCCTGTGCTATGCGGCTGCTTCCCACTAGCTATCTATTTTACATTTGGTAGTGTATATATGTCCATGCCACTCTCTCACTTCGTCCCAGCTTACCCTTCCCCCTCCCCGTATCTCAAATTTTTAACAGGGAACTCGTTACTGCTTAATATTTGAGGAGAGGCATTCAGCATTTTTAATATTATATTTCAAGTCCAATCCTAATGAACTAAGGCAGTAAGTAGTTTGGAAATTGCTATAGAATGAATAGTTGTGTCCTCCCAATATTCATATATTGAAACCTATTCCCCCAGTGTGGTATTTGGAGGTAGGGCCTTTGGGGGATGATTAGGGCTGAGCCCTCGTGAAAGGGGTTAGTGCCCTTATAAAAGAGGAGCTCCCTCCTGCCATGTGAGATTATAACAAAAGGACAGCCATCTATGAACCAGGAAGCAATCTCTCACTGGACACCAAATCTGCTGGCACCTTGATCTTGGACTTGCAGCCTCCAGAACTGTGAGAAATAAGTTTCTGTTGTTAAAGCTACTCAGTCTTTGGTATTTCTGTCTTGGAAGACTGAATGGACTGAAACATAAATAAACCTTAAGTACCCATGAGAAGAAGGATCATAGGATACTTTATATGACTTTCTTTCATTGAACAAATTCTTATTGATAATGTACTATGTGCCAGGCATTATTCTAGGTGCTGGAGATATAGCTATTAAGAAAGCAAACATTACTTGTGAAGCTCGCGTTACTAAATGATATGTTATTTATTTTTATGTCTATTTTGTCATGAGTTCTTGAATACAGATTTTAATTGTTAATTGGTACTGCTAGTTTTTAAAAAGTACATATACACTTTCTTTTCTAATGTAATTCTAAGGCTCCCATATTGCCTAATTTTTCAACAGTATAATAACCATAATTGGTATCAATACCCATTTAGAATTACATTAGCAGCAATGATTTTACAGTCCCTGAATGGACGTAATCAACAAAGGAAAAATATTTACTAAACATTAGTTAGTCTGGAGACATAGAGGGTACTTTACCATTCATAAAATGACAGACTTTACTTACAATTTGAAAGAAATGCCACTCTCTGTATTCAAATGGTACAATAGTGCAATTAAAACAAGACATTTGTCTTCCAGTGTGCCTTCTCTATCACTACTAATGCACTGGGTCATTAATTCCAACACTGTGAATACGTTCTCACTACCCCATTCAGTTTAATTAATGTACCAGATAATATATAAGAGCACACTTTGTACTGCTGCTAATAGTAGATAATGGTTCTTAAAAAGAGAGTAATTGCTTACACTTTGATGGCTACGCAGAAGAAAAAAGCCTATATGTGTATATATATGTGTATATATGTGTGTGTATATATATATACACACACACACACATTATATAAATATATAATACATGTTTTCATATATATGCATTTGAAGTCATTGAAAGATGTCCAAACACAGCTCTCTTACAAGAAGCAAAGGTCATAATCATATCTCTAGAAATTAAGAACAATCACAGATTGGGATAAATCATTGCCTCGCACAAAGAGTAAACACATCAAAAGGAGTCTTATCCTTTTTTTGCTTCAATCACAATAAATAGAGCATGGCGTTGGCTGCCCTGGTGATCATTTCATACTTCTTGATAAAGTGTTCAACTCCAAGTACTTAAGCAACATACTATGACATTTTCTTGTAATGTGGGCTGATATTCTGTCAATTTACCCTCAGCTATGAAATTGAATCAATACTGAAATCATATTCTTAACAGAAAAGGAAAGATGTGTTTCTTACTGTGGTATCCATTCTACACATTGAAGGATTTAAGCTGACTCCTATGCTGAATTCATTAACTCCTGAAATCTATTCTCAGTCTGTATCTATAGGCATTTATTATAAAAATCACCAAGATATACAGGCAACAGAGAATTTTCTCATTAAATGAACCTCAACTAAATACCAGCTGCGTGTCAGAGTGCCAGGTACTGGCATTAAGACTCCACCCCGGCCTCAAGTTGCTGATGATTTTAGGAGGAAAAACAGGTAAGGGGGATTGTGAAGAACTAGGAAATAGTTTGGCTGTCCAAGAATTAGGCTTTGAAATCAACAGAGGGCCACATATTTGAACAATTTCCTGCAGCACCCAACGAACACACTGAATAAACAGGTAATGGATAGGATCAGAAATATGTAAAATCCTCTTAAAATGGTAGAAAGGATCCTAGGCTAAAAAATATACGACTGATTTAAGATACTGTGAGAGAATCAAAATCTTAAATGAATGTCTGGAATTAGATTGTTAACGTTAAATTAATGGTTCTACTAAATTAACATCTGAAGCATTTCAGGGAGAGATTGATTTTGCGTGTACCACTATCTACCATCCCAGAAGAGGTTTTTAGAGGGCGTCTATCAATTTGGATTAAGGTATTAACATATGTAAAGCCACAGTGCCTAGGGCGGAAGAAGGACAAAGGATGCTTCTGCCCCAGGATAGGTGACAAAGACAGAGAAAAGTCAGAGTCCAATGCTTTCTGTCTTGTACTTTTTGGAACCAGGAGATCTCAGAGTTTGGGGCTCTATCTCTCAATCCAAAATGCAATGTGATGGTTTATTTTGGAAAAGAACTCAAAGAAATTGTTGCTGACAAGGACCGATCTTTATTTCCACCAAAAGGTGTAATCAAGAACTCTCACATTCAATAAGTCTCTACTAAGTACTAACCTATTGAATCAGAAATGGAACCAATTCCCACTTGGCCCGTTTTGTGAGGAGTCACAAGTGGGAATCCAAAACTGTTTAGGCCACTTTGTATCTTGGTACTCTGGCCAGTTGTCTGGCTAATCTGCCCATGGTTCAGCTCTGCCTACAGGGAGAAAAAACAAATTGGCCATGCAGTCACAAATATCTGATTGGCATGATAGCTAAACTTCTCATTTTAAATAAAGACATTGATATTCTGGCTTTTAGATTGTCTTACGAGTTTCTCAGCACGTAGTTGCAGCATCCCCACATCTAGCTCTTCTGGGACCCTCCTGAAACAAACGTCCTGCTGCTGCGAAGTCAACGCTAGCCTAGGATAAAATTACCCATCAAGTGAGCCCTGGTCACAACCTGCTTCGTGAGAGGTTTGAACAGCATGACTCCTCCCACTCTGACTATACCTAATTGGACCGAGGATTGGTGTCCAAACTCTAACAGGCTGTAGACAGCCTTGGCTCAAGAATTGGGTGATAAAATACAGAGTCTGCTGGATATTTTTAGGAAATTCCGACATGACTTCAAGAACTCAACAGAACATCAGGATGGATAACAGTAGAAGAATACAGAGAGACTACAGTAGACAGATGCCCAGAGGCAACAGAGATAACAGGGCAACAGAAGTTGTAGGTAAAGAAGAGAGCTGAGAGATGGTCAGGGTAGTGACTGGCAAAGACAAATTTGCAAAGGCACCATAACATTGGAGAGGAGGACCGCAGCTGTGGTGACCTGCACAGTACCCAGCAGCTCCTCATGGCCTATCTGTAGTTGTGGAAACAGTTCCTTGCCTCATTTACTTCCAGATCTATCCCTCACAGAAACACCCACTAAGCAAGAGAGCTAATAACGTTTTATTCCTCGCAACATGAAAGAGACTAACATAATTTTTTAAGAAACATTAAAATATAGACCTCCTCATTCAAACAACTTTTTGATTTCCACAAGGCTGTTTTTAAAAGATGGTAAAATGGTTCCCTATGTTCCTGTGTTAATGTATTATCAAAAGAAACCCTTTCTTGAATGAAAACTTCTTCAATATTTTCTCAACTGAACCAATAAACATTAATTACAAATGTATGACTGAATATATAAAAAATTTCAGAATTATCTCTTATAAATAGAAAATTATTACTTGTCAGATGTTCTGAAAACACAGCAAAATAATCAACGAATCATTTTCTAATCTATGACGTAGAAGATACATGATATACAGTGTTGCTGTTGATTTAATACAGTTTATATTTTTTTCTGAGGTTCAGTCATTTGATACAAGTATAATCATCTAGCTCAATTTATTCCCGTCCTTACATAAAACTGTTCTATTCTCATTTCTGTCACCAACTGAATCTGTCTCCAGCTGAAAAATACATATTCCTTGAAACATTAAATACAAAATCTAATCTGCACTTGCTGCACTAACCTCTAGTCTTGACCCAAAATATAGAAAGAGAAATCCCTCCAATTAAAATAAAATTAATATATTTTTTAAAAAAATCTTGACCACCAGCAGCTAAGAAAATTGGCTTAATGGATACTAACTTAAGAGATTATACTAGATAGTAGCGTAGGCTATATATGAAAGTGATTTTGGAGAAGCTCTGTGGCAATGCTGGTTATTTATGATGAAATAGAAAACTGGTGTAAGGAGGAAATCACTGTGGACTAGAGTTTGACTGGAAAAACTTCTCAGTGAATATGAGTGTTGGGTTGGGCTTTGCCTGACAGGTAGAATTAGAATGGCAGAGCAGAGGGGAGACCATCTCAGGCTCTGGGGCATGGAGTCAGGAAAGGGCTTTACCCAGGTGCAGGGGTCAGGATGGAGGGAGCAGGGAAACAAAACCAGCCAGGAGATGGGGTTCATCGGTGAGAGATCCGGCACACAAGGCAAAAGTGCCTGAACCCATAAGAACTGTGGACCTTAAACAGGAAATCATCCTAATAAAATTGGTTTCAGGAAGAGAGGTACTGCCAACAGCAGGACATGCTAGGAGACAGCTGGAAAAATCTAAGAACAACAGGACAATTACCAGAGTAGAGTCAGCTGAAACATGGCAAAGGGCAAATTAAACAGACTTAATAAGAGATAGGGGGGCTTCCCTGGTGGCGCAGTGGTTGAGAGTCCACCTGCCGATGCAGGGGACACGGGTTCGTGCCCCAGTCCGGGAGGATCCCACATGCTGCGGAACGGCTGGGCCCGTGAGCCATGGCCGCTGAGCCTGCTCGTCCGGAGCCTGTGCTCCGCAACGGGAGAGGCCACAACAGTGAGAGGCCCTCGTACTGCAAAAACAAACAAACAAACAAAAAACAAAGAGATAGGGATAGACGGGAAAAGAATTGAAGATAAAGATTAACCAACCTCTTAGACCTGTGTCATCAGAGTTTGAAAGTGAGGGTGGAAAGGAAGGGAGATGATGTGTTGGGGTGAGGATATTATAACTTTGAAATCAGCAGAGAGCTAGCCTGGTGGAACTGGACAGAGCAGAGAACAGTGTGTCCTTTGTTGTTCCTAGCCAGTGATCACATGAATTCAGAGCCAGTCTGATATGCTCACTGACTGGCCACATACAGGTAAGCGCCTGCATTGTTTGGTAGCTTAGTAGGGCACAAGCTCGCATCCATCTGACCAATCAGCAGCATATAGCACAGGTCTAGAAAGTGGGAGAAAAGGCTTGTGTCAAAGTTGTGCCAAAGCACGATAAGGAAACCATAAGAGAAGAGCGGACACATGCATCCCATATGTGAGGCTCAAATAACAGCGCTTTCTAAAGACACTAGAACATTTTGCTCAAAACATTATCCCTGATCTCTCCTTAAAGAAACTCTGACTAGCATTTACCATTATTTTGGGCAGTTAGTTCCTCTGAGCCAAACCTCCCAATCAATCCATCGTGCTCTCCCCAGGTTCTCCCATCTTCTCTGGGGCCTACTTGCCCTCATGCCCCGACACCCCCTTAGTCCTTGAATCTGGGACCACTGTGCTCCCCTGTGTGTTTGATCTTGTCCCAGACTCTGAATCTGTTACTATCTTAAAAGCAGATAGAATTTAAAGAGCTCTAGGCTAATCCTATTGTGGCTCAGTGCTCCATCTCAGCAGCACAGCCTACAATGTTTTGACTTCATATGCAGAAGGCAGTTAAGTAAGATGATACTTGCCTTCTTCTATTGGACCAGACACCCAAGCCAGGTCACTTGGTCTGAGGTTTTCTCCTCTCCTCCCCTTTCAAAAATTTTTCAGAGCTCTAAGTTCTGCTCTGACCAGATATCCTTATATCTGGGTCCCCAGCTATTTGTGTGGCATTCTGGTAAGCTTGTCACTCCCAAATATACATTCCATACCGATAGATGCATGAAACGGTTCCCTTTGTGACGGTACTATTCAAACAGGATTGTCCTCACTTTCAGCAGCATCATCTAAATTAAACTTGATTTAATTTAGAATCAAAACTCCTTGAGTCAGAAAACAGTATGACTTTTAATAAAAGCTATACTCACATCATGGAAGGACTATACAAATTAATAAGTATATCTCAGAAGAATTGAAAGTATAAACACAAGCCTTCAAATATCTGAAGAACTGGTTTCTTTTTTATAGTTCAGTGCATCATACCCTAAATGACTGAAGTTTGACTAATCCTCAGAAATCTTCTTTTGATTAAGTAAATCAAATCGGAATGTTTTCATCATGAAAAAGATCACTCTACAAAATCTATGTACAAGAAGTTTGGTGCCTTGGATATTATGACCACTTTCCTTAATGGAAGATTTTTTTTTTTTTTGATCAGTAAAACCAATATCCGGCAAAGAAAACCTACCCATCAAACGTAAATAAATCTGGTTCAATGTTTTGTTTCAACTCCTGTATCAAAGCCAGATTAGAAACATTATTTATGTATTTGGGTATTCTGTCCTCAAATAAGGGCTGAGTTATAATTTAGAGAAGTTTGATCTTTAGGTTAGCTTCAATTTTGTTTGTTTGTTTGGGGCAGGAGATGGTGTTTGATATTGTCCAGGTGGCTCTGGGCTTCCCCTTTCTTTGCCAAGGAGCCTGAGAATAAGATCAGGGAAAGTGCAAGGCAATAGAAATAAAAACAAAAATGAGCAACGGGACCTAATTAAACTTACAAGCTTTTAACAAAATGAAAAGACAACCTATGGAATTGGAGAAAATATTTGCAAATGATGCTACTGACAAGGGCTTAATTTCCAAAATAGACAAACAGCTCATACAACTCAACAACAACAACAAAAAAAACCAACCCACTCGAAAAATGGGCAGAAGACCTAAATAGACATTTCTCCAAAGAAGACATACAGATGGCCAACAGGCACATGAAAATATGTTCAACGTCTCTAATTATTAGAGAAATGCAAATCAAAACTACAAGGAGGTACCACCTCACACTGGTCAGAATGGCCATCTTTAAAATGTCTACAAATAACAAATGCTGGAGAGGGTGTGGAGAAAAGGGAACCCTCTTGCACTGTTGGTGGGAATGCAAATTGGTGCAGCCACTATGGAAAACAATATGGAGGTGCCTCAAAAACTAAAAATAGAATTGCCATATCCAGCAATCCCACTCCTGGGCATATACCCGGACAAAACTATCATTCGAAAAGATACATGCACCCCTACGTTCATAGCAGCACTGTTTAAAATAGCCAAGACATGGAAACAACCTAAATGTCTATCCACAGATGAACGGATAAAGAAGATGTGGGGGCTTCCCTGGTGGCGCAGTGGTTAAGAGTCCGCCTGCCGATGCAGGGGACATGGGTTTGTGCCCCAGTCCGGGAAGATCCCACATGCCGTGGAGCGGCTGGGCCCGTGAGCCGTGGCCGCTGAGCCTGCACGTCCGGAGCCTGTGCTCCACAACGGGAGAGGCCACAACAGTGAGAGGCCCGCGTACCGCAAAAAAAAAAAAAAAAAGATGTGATATATATATACAATGGAATATTAATTAGCCATAAAAAAGAATGAAATAATGCCATTTGCAGCAACATGAATTGACCTAGCTATGTAACTCAGAGAAAGACAAATACCATATGATATCACTTATATGTGGAATCTAAAATATGACACAAATGAACCTATCTACAAAACAAAAACAGACTCTCAGATACAGAGAAGAGACTTGTGGTTGCCAAGGAGGAGGTGGGGTAGGGGAGGGAAGGATTGGGAGTTTGGCATTAGGCAGAGGCAACCTATTATACATAGGATGGTTAAACAACCTAAATCATACTGTATAGCATAGCAAACTATATTCAATATTCTGTGACAAACCATAAAGGAAAAGAATATGAAAAAGAATATATATTATGTATAACTGAGTCACGTTGTTGTACAGAAGAAATTAACACAACATTGTAAATCAACTGTACTTCAATAAAATTTTTAAAGAAAGAAAAGAGATCAGGGAAAGTGGCTTTGCTGCCTCCTACTCAGAGGAGATGCCCGTTTGCCTGTAGGCCTTTCCAGCTAATGGTCTTCATTGGATGGCAGGCTGAGGGGAGCTCTCAACACATCCAGGGCCCAACCAGCTGATATGGGCCGTGTCCGTCTCCAGCACCACAGTGCCCTTCCTGCCCCACTGAAGCCACACTGACGTGCCGGTATAAGTGCTTCTTTCACTGAGGCATCAGACAAGCATCTCAAAGCAAATCAGAGAAAGAAGATTGGGAATTAGGGCTCTATTTCTAGCCCATTTTCTCAGAGCAACTCAAGGAAGATCCAAGAAGTGAGAATTTAGGCCTTGGGAGGTGGCTGCATATAGACACTTTCCTTACTCATTCTCTCATCGCCCCAAGTCTCCCACGTCACCTTCCCTCAGCCTATCTGTAAGCAACTATCTCCTGGCCAGCGTTCCACCTCCCTCCTCCAAAGAACCCCACCCTCCACTGTTTGAGCACCGCTGGTTTCCTATTCCTACTTGGTTTTTGAAAATTCTTGTGGCTTCTGTTTCAGCTGGAAGTTCATGGAGGTTTTATCCTGATTCAAAAGGATGGATGAGCTCTGGTGCCGTAACTGTGTGAAGGGAAACAGTAAGGGGCCTGACTTTGGTTGACTCTCCACAAGTGAAATGAGGGACTGAATATACGAACAGACTGTGGCCAGGCCAGGCAGCAACATTCTGGCCCACCTTCTGCAGCAACCACCAACCCATGATCTACAGTAGACAGACCAGGAGGGCAGCCTGTTACGTCAGGCTTGCAGGAAGCCAGACCACTATCTCCAGCCACCAGTCCAGGAAGCCAAACAAGAACCCCTGTAACAATTAGCCCAAACAGCCAGAACCTGATTAATAACTGATGGATTCCTTCATTTTTGTCCCCCTTCCAACTGAGGACCAACCAGAAAAAGCCAAGTATGTACCCTGAACCAATCACATAGGCTGCTCCACTTCCAGTCAGCCCACCTAAACTTCCCCAGGCCAACGGCCTCCATTCAGGGCATATTTGAAGCCTTCCTTTTTTCCACTATAAAGTTTTCCCACTCTTCTGCCTACCTTTGAGTTTCTGCCAGAACGAAAGAGATGGTAGCTGACTCCCTTGTAAGCTCTGAATAAATAGCCTTTGCTTGGTCCCATTTGGTTGGTCTTCATTTATTTCCACAGAAGCCTGGTGCTAAATTCCTCCCTGACTAAGGGCAAGCACATCTCATCACACTAGGCATTGATTAATTATTAGTTAATTAATCAATTAATTATCCTAGGGAGGCTCAGTCCACTATTCTCACCTGAAGGAAACATGCTCCCCGTAGTAAGATGATTTTAAAGCTACTTCTTGGGAACCTTGAGAAATAACTGACATCATTTGCTAAAGGAACATTTGACTCCTACTTGTTCCTGCTTTTATCACCAGCAGCCCACACATTAGCTGAGAATGGCTCTGTCTGAGTCAACCAGGATGGATGTGCAATCTCCCAATAGATTATTTATGATCTTAATGGGGGGGGACGGTCATTTCATTCCATCTCACTACATTTAATTTACTTTTCCCCAATTTGAAAGCAACAGATTCTTTTGGAAAGTCATACAAACCAATGTAACAAGGGAGATGTAATATAAGATACCAAACGTAAAACAGATAGCTAGTGGGAAGCAGCCGCATAGCACAGGGAGATCAGCTCAGTGCTTTGTGACCACTTAGAGGGGTGGGATAGGGAGGGTGGGAGGGAGATGCAAGAGGGAAGAGATATGGGGATATATGTATATGTACA
This sequence comes from Hyperoodon ampullatus, assembly GCF_949752795.1. Classification (NCBI taxonomy): domain Eukaryota; kingdom Metazoa; phylum Chordata; class Mammalia; order Artiodactyla; family Ziphiidae; genus Hyperoodon; species Hyperoodon ampullatus. The sequence continues at coordinate 78,516,682 of NC_136917.1, read as the reverse complement.
GATGATTCACTTTGTTATAAAGCAGAAACTAACACACCATTGTAAAGCAATTATACTCCAATAAAGATGTAAAAAAAAAAAAAAAGAGCTGGAGGAGGAGAAAAACCTGAAAGACAAGTCTTTACCAAAAAGAAAATCTCACACAGAGATTGTTTAATCAATTATTCCCATTATCATGAAAGGGGGGGAGTGGGGAGAGGATTCAGATATTTTAAGTGTTTCTTTAATTTGTTGAAACCATGTGGCAAACCAGAAAATAAGAGACCGAAAGATTTAAAAGGGATTGCTTGGTATATTTACAGTTGTAAACAGAAAAGTGTAAATCTGTAAATCTTTATTTAAATTATATGTGGAGGTAGGAGCTCCAGATTAAGCATAAATTTTACAACCACTGTGATATAGTGTCTGGAAAACAGGTTGGAAGAGCCTACACATTTTGCATTTGCATGAGAAATTAAGGAACCTCCCAAAGACCAAACACACAAAAATATCCCAAAAGAGGAAATAAGGCTTACAGGCTTGACCCAATAGCAACACCCCAGGGACCAAAAGAGGAGCAAGAAGGTTAGATTTGCTGTGCACGGAACTGAATGGCAAGTGAATATTGAATAAGCTTTTTATCCTCAAAACTCCCTGAGGCTTAAGAAGTCTGACTAGTGTACCAGGAGGAGAGTGACCTGCTTGCCACTTCCTCATGGCCCTGTGTGGGAAGGGTTCTGCACATCTGAGTGCAGCCAGGGCAGGACAGGAAGCAGCCAGGAGGCACGGCCCCCCCGACTGGCAGCAGCGGCATGACCACAGCAGTCAGGTTCCCCAAAGGACCCTGCAACAAGCACTTGCAGAGCAGCAGAGGGCACTCGGTTTGCAGGTAAACGGATATGGTCTCCTTGGCTAAACAGCATCACCTCCATCATCAGTGTGACAACCATGGAAGGGATGAGCAGGGCTTCCCAGATAGCAGAGGCCATGGAGGAGGATTGGTTATACATTCACGCTCCGTAGAGAAACATGTGAGAAAGAATCATAGAAATAAACACAGAAAACTTTGTGTGGGACTAGAGTTCCCACATAAAAGATAAAGATAAGAAGCAGAACAATAGTACTTATTACCATTCATATGATCCCCATTTTTCTTCAGAATGATATGTGGTTTGGGGGACTTCCCCAAAGTGGCGCAGTGGTTAAGAATCCGCCTGCCAATTCAGGAGACACGGGTTTGATCCCTGGTCCGGGAAGATTTCACATGTCGCGGAACAACTAAGGCCATGTGCCGCAACTACTGAGCCTGAGCTCTAGAGCCTGCGAGCCACAACTACTGAGCCCGCGTGCCTAGAGCCCGTGCTCCACAACAAGAGAAGCCACTGCAATGAGAAGCACATGCACCGCAACGAAGAGTAGCCCTCACTCACCACAACTAGAGGAAGCCCCTGCGCAGCAATGAAGACCTAATGCAACCAAAAATAAATAAATAAATAAAAATAAAAGCATGAGGAAAGACTAGAAATTTTTAAAAAAGAAAGAAAGAAAATGGGCAGAGTCACAGACTTCAGCAGTGACAGCACACATTTCTAAGAGTCCAGAGGTCAGATGCACATCAATGCACACCAGGCCAATGAGAACAGAGAAGATCCAGAGGATGCCTGGCAGAAAATGAGGCCCTCTGCCCCGACACCACAAGATAACATAGGGCCCTCCTCCTACATGAGGCAAGATGCCATATCAGAAAGGAGCTAGAGAGAAAAGCTGAAAACCAAGCATTTACCTGAAAGAGAATGCCAGATAAAAGAGCTTATTAAGGAGTCAGAGAATTATTTTGCAACTTCAGAATTCTCCTTTCCTACCAACACCCCCTACCCCACACTATAGAGGAACCTAAGAGATAAGCCTCACAAAGAAATTATATCAAGCTCAGAAAAGACCAAGTTCCATTTTATTTTCACATCCCAGTTAACCCCATATATTTCTATGCTAGGAGTCCCTCAAAATATTTCATTTTAAAACTTGTCTTAAATAATAGAGTTTATGAGAGAAAATGCAATTGATATGGAGGGAGAGAAAGTTCATAAGACAAATGGATGAAGACTGGTTTGGAAATTCCCTGTTTGATTTGAGGATGGCCAATGGACTTGGTAGGAAATTGAAGGTGAGGGCACGCAGAACACTGGAGAGAGCACAACCCTGAGCTGGGTGAACACAGTGCAGCATGTCAAGGAGAGGACAAATGATTAGGAGTGAAGAATATGGTGGGACAGCAGGAGGCGTCAGCATTAATTATGACAAACCTGTAACTGATGGAGATATCGGCATTTTTAAAATGTGTTTCCAATGTTTGATGAATCTACACCTCTAACTTCAAACGACAGTGAGAAAAATGGTGAGGCATTTTTTCCATACACTGCATGCTAAGCTTTAAAATTCAGCATTATTTCAGATTCATATTTTATTGATTCCTGTGGAGTTTGAGGTACATGAATTGTCTAAAAAACAGAATCATGACAGAAGGATCATCCTGATTCTAACTTATTACAGGTACTGTATGGAGTTAGTTACAATAAAGAAGGTACGTATTTCCAGTAAGAGCCTGGAATTTTGTTAATGCAATTTTTCACAATACTACACTGGCTTGGACGTAGGGCAGAGTAGAATTACAAAGAGTTTGTCTCTGGAGGGGCGCACAGAGATCTGGAAGAGCTCTCCAAAATATCTCCTAAAAATATGCCTAAGCCCCAAAGGTCACACTATTGTCTATATTATTCTTAAATATTGATGTTCTTGAATTTTCTAGTTTAAATCTATGCTGGTCCTTTCCTTGTTGAGGACAAATTCTGAGTACCCCCAATAAAGTAGGGAATAGGCTCCTGGAATGGTATTTGCATGAGGAGCTCCCAAAGGGAGGGTGAGTCAGGCAAACACCACTGGACCAGAGACGAACTTCAATTGTGGCAGAAGACTGAGGATTCTGAGTACATCGGGGGTCACTTGGGTTTGCCCTTCACACCAAGGAGGCAGGAAGTAGAAATAAAAGTTAAAGTTCTGTCTTGCTAAACACTGTTAAATCAGAACTCATTAGAAACTACCTAATTGGAATAACAGTTACACAAAAGAGAGAAAAGCATTCTCCTTGACACAGGACCTGGAATCACTGGAAATCTGGAAAAGACAGAGCATGCGTAGCCCCTCCAAGTCTCCAATGCTTCAGCAGAAGCAGGACACCATGGGCCCCGGCAGGAGTGGCAGGGATGTGCCATCATCCATCAGGCAGTCATCAGTGCCTGACAGAGGTGGCCGCAGTCAGGGGAACAAGAGCTATCCAACAGAGAGGGCACCAGTGTCCAGCAAAGGCATCAGGACCAGAGGACATCATAGGACCACTGTCTGGCCTTGATCATGAACACAACCGAAACATCTCAAGGACTTCCAGATATGATTACTTGGGGGGAGAGAAAAGAACTTTGCAGCAGACAGATCTCCTGAATTGGCAGACAGACACAAAAGACACACAGTGCAGGTTATTACTGTTAACATCACCCCGAATATAAGATTAGGTAAGTGTAGCTGGAGAACACAAATTACACAGATGTCCAAGGTAAGTTTCCACAATCATCCTCAGAGTTCCAGGAATTCATAACCTGGGCCCCAGGACCCCGAAAAAATCCAGAGAAATATTTAGGGAATAAATACTTTCAAATTTTTAATAAATAAAACCACAAGTTTTCAAAATTCTATGTATGTATCTTTTTTTTTTTTTTTTTTTTTTTTTTTTTTTGGTACGCGGGCCTCTCACTTTTGTGGCCTCTCCTGTTGCAGAGCACAGGCTCCAGATGTGTAGGCCCCGTGGCCATGGCTCACTGGCCCAGCCGCTCCGCAGCATGTGGGATCCTCCCTGACCGGGGCACGAACCCGTGTCCCCTCCATCAGCAGGCGCACTCTCAACCACTGCGCCACCAGGGAAGCCCTATGTATGTATCTTTATGGATATTTTTTCTGGTGAAAATGTTCATAATTTTTATCTGATTCTCAGAGGACTATGTGACACCCCCAAATTTAAGAACCTGAAATCTTTCTTGCTGTATCTCATTTCTCAGGATGCAGTGGAGGTGGGAAAGGCCTCTTTTCTGTCCACCCTGGGAGCTTTAGAGTTGCTTTCAAAACTCTGTGATCGGGGCTTCCGTGGTGGCGCAGTGGTTGAGAGTCCGCCTGCCGATGCAGGGGACACGGGTTCGTGCCCCGGTCCTGGAAGATCCCACATGCCATGGAGCGGCTAGGCCTGTGAGCCATGGCCGCTGAGCCTGTGCGTCCTGAGCCTGTGCTCCGCAAAGGGAGAGGCCACAACAGTGAGAGGCCCGTGTACCACAAAAAAAAAAAAAAACACACCTCTATGATCAAGGGTATCTTTGATTTTCATCATCTTTGCCCCTGCAATGTCAGAAACTCCCATCCAATTGATGAGGTCATGCTTTCTCTCCTCCATCCTGCAGACTTGTAGCACACAACTCTGAACTGGGTTGACTCTACTCAAAAGAATCTCAACAGATCCCAGATGACAATGAAAGCAAGTTACAAAATTATAGCCCATTTTCACATCATTTATAAACCTTTCATAAGAACTTCCCCCCCCACTGAAAATGGTGGAAGTCAGAGTTGAGTGAAGACTGTAAAATCAGGCTCTGTGTATTTAGCAACAAGCACTATCTGGGTAGAAAGATAAGATATTGGACCCGCTCTGGTGGGCATTCTTTATGGGCAAGGAGACAAAATGTAATTTTTTAGTTTTATGGTCACAGCAGCTTCAGGTGATAGCAGAGAAGAATCCCATTTTCTTGTTGAGATCTGTAGGTATTTTATATGTGACTTGGAACTAAAAAGGAAAGAAAAAATGTATAAGGGCATGGCTAAACATCAAATAATTAATAGACATTTTTTCTTCTCTTTTTAGTGACTGCATTCCAGCACTGTTTAGCTGGGGTATTATAGTGATAAATCCAATCAAAAAAAAATTTACCAGTATGTAACCTTAGTCCAGCACCACTGACCTTGTAGCTAATTCAGTTTTGTGAGATAATTGCCAGGAGAACAAATTATAAATACAGGCTGTTACTATTGTAAGCAAAATCCACTGCAAAAGCAGTTAGTTCTGAGATAAATTGCCTATGGAATCTACCAGATCCCCAAGGTCTTTCCATTGTGTTCCCTAGTCAAGATTCTAACATGAGCATTAAATTAAAAATTCTAGTTTCCAGGGACTTCTCTCCTAAGAACTTTAAACAGTGTCTTACAAATATATTTCACTATGCACATTGAAACCTAACATAGAATTTGTCACTTCAAAAATTATTTCCCTGTGATCTATGTTATTGAGATAATACAGCAAATTTTGGTGACACGTAAGGACATATTTATACCAAAAAGGGGATTTTCAAAGGACATTTCTTCTGACAAATTTGTCTTTTAGTGACAGTAATTACTTATTCTGGAGACACTTAACCACTAATGGTGGGATAATCTCAAGATACAACTGCACATTTTTAGAAATTTAAGCCAAAATTAATCAATCTATCTAATTTTGACTAAGGGGAGAAGAAATATTCTCTGAAGACCACACTTTCTTATGAGGCTATAAGTTTAAGGTGGCAGTATAATTGGAAAGAAATTTATTAAAGGGCTGGAAATTACCCCCAAATTAAAATATTTACAGCCTAAAGCTGTAATTAGGGCAAAGGTAAAGGCATGAGGTTCACAGAGAAATCCTGGCTGCTTCTGACTGCTCCTTGGATGTCATCTTTGCTAATTCATTATCTTGTTTCCATGGTTAATTATGGGGACTCCCCAAGGTGTGATAATTACTCTTTTGCTTTTTCCTTTTCCTCTATTTCATTCATTAACCTACATGTTTTGAACAATTCACATAGAGATTGAGCTAATATTGATAGATGCTCCTGAATGCTAAGCACTGTGCTAGGCACTTTTGGAGTTAACTGCACACCTATGTGAAACGCCTAATTCCCCTGATTATTCCTTTCCACCAAACAGTTCCATGTGACTTTCTTAGCTCTAAAAGTAGGAAGACAATGGGGAGTCAAGAGGCAGGGATCTACTGATGAGCTGTGTGACCCTGGGCAAGTCACTAGATCTCTCTCAGTCTCAGTAAAATAAAGATGTTGAACTAGATCAGAAGTTGCAAAACTGATCCACTGGGCAAATCCAGTCTTCAGACATATTTGCTTGACCTGCACAATTATTTTTAAATCTGGTAGGTTATATAAAAGTCTGGATTTCTATCTTCTCCTGAAAAAGTAGAAGACCTAAGCCTGATTTCTTTGATGGCAATGATTGGCTGCAGCCAAGCAGCAGCTGCCCCTTTAGAATATTCCCTACAATTTCCAATATTCCCTATTGTGTTACAAGTGTTCTCCTTCACTCATTTACTTTATATGACTTGCCTCTCAACCAGATGGCCAACCTCAACACTAGAATGCACTGGTTTTACTTCTAAACACTACCCATTGTTTACTCTATTTTAGGCTTTCTCCCCACCCTTGTCCAGTACCACAAGCATACAAATGAAATCTACCTCAATTTTTTCAGTGTTCAATTCATATATTTTACTGTGGGCTACTCATCCCTTTCTAACTTCTGTTTGACCATTTTTGTCATACTTAACCCCCAAATGTTAAAATATTTTTACATCCTTCTCTACTTTACTCATAACCAAATGTTATAAACCCCTTCTCAGAAATCACAATTTCTATCCTCTTATACCCAAGTCATTACACTCAAGGCCAATATTCTTACTAAGACTCTTACCAATTCATACATTGAAAATAAGAAGAACCAAATTCCTTGCAGGTCTGTAAAGCTTCTAATAACTTAGTGTATCTCCTAAAAAGCAACCATAGATTTCAAGGATTTTTTCAGCAGAGTACAGGCTGCTATCCGAGAGCCATTCCCTCCTCCTTCCTTACTTACAAGACCAGATTTTATGTGGGATGGAAATGCAACCAGTTAAAAGACTACATTTCCCAGACAATGTTACAGCAAGGTATGTCCATGTGACCAAGCTCTGGTCAATGAGATAAACAGAAGTCCTGTATGGGAATTCTGGGAAAACTGCTTAAAGGAAACCAACTTCACTGTAAGAAAAGTTTCCCCTTTTGCCTCTTTTCCTTCTTCCCAACTACAAAACACATTTGATGACTAGCGATTCAGAAGCCATTTTGGACCAAGAGGTAATACTTCTGAGAATGAAAGCCATGACCTCAGATGGTAAGAGAAGAATGATAGGAACCTGGATCCCTGATGACCACAAAGCACCAGACTAGTGTTTAAAGTGTCACGTTAACATACTAACATACTGATGTTTCATAAACTTTTTTTGTTTAATATTTTTAACTCTAATATTTTCTATTAACAACTGAATCTAATTCTAACTAACAAAGGTGGACTATCTTCTCCAGCTGACTCATTTTCCTAGTAATCCCTTATATTTTCTCTGTTTAAATCATGATGACTCTCCTTTTTTCAAAACTGTTCATATTTAAGCTCTTCTATGAAGACTTTTCAAATTAAAAGCATCAAGCCCTTGTCACTCCCCCTTATCTCCAGAAGTTCTCTGACCCTCATATTGCAAGCTTCTTTCCTAGCTACTTTCTTAGCACTGAGCTGAAATGTTTTACACAGTGGATCAGAATCAAAAAGCAGAGGGGAGAACCTCAGTAGAAGGGCAGAGAAGGAGAGCTGGAAGCAATCAAGGAAAGAGAGGGCCAAGAATGGAGAAAACTTCAGGTGTTTCTCAATTTTCTGTGGAGCAGTTATGTTTGGTTTGGTTTGGTTTTGACCCATGAGGCATCTGTATCCCCTCAGCACAGAATGAATCATAAAAAAAAGAAGAGTTTGGGGAAAGCTCCAATTAAAAAGGTACAATTAGGGTGAAAAGAGGTACTGGATACCACAAGGAGTAGAATGGGAACTTTTACCACAGGGCATTGTTAGTATTGCTAAAAGGCTTAAGTTGACCTTTATTTTGAAACACAGATTGGGCTTCAACATAATACCTAGAACCAACCTCCATTCTCACACAGTCTATAGGAGAAGGTCCCTAGGACTGTTACTGATTTCAAAATGTGTTGTTTGAACCTCGCTTCTCAGGTCATCTTTAATTTCTCAGAAAACCACAAGATGCATGGTAGTGAGAACCATGGGCTGTTTTGCCTCTAACTACTCCTTTTCTTTCCCTGCCATTCTGATCCCATTATAGTAAAATCTATTGCAGAAATCTCTTTCATCATCTCTTCCCTTTATGAGCAGTTATCTTGTTACTTGCCAGCCAAGCAGAATGTCAGAAAGGTCACAATCAAAGAAAGTAAAATGATATAACAATATCCACGATAGAGAAAGAAAAACTAATGAGCCACTGACCTTAATATATTTGTGTACCCGGTGGTCAGTTATGTGAAATTCCTTGAAGCCTCTCCACTTTGAGTTATTGAAGAGGTAATTTATTTATTGAGTCATTAAGCTTTCCTAAAATACTCAAGGGGAAAAACACAGTTATTATATCTTGGAATTTCATCCAGACTATAAAAGAGCATCGATGTCCCAACAGGGTGTAAACCCAGCATAGAAAGTATGAAGGTGGGTGAAGATGATCAGAGACCCAGGCCACAGGTGATATCAAGAAGCCTGTCAGCAGTTAGACAAGCCCAAGCATTAGATTGAAATGCTCAGTTACTTTTTTTTTAATTCAAGATACCAAAAATCCAAGACAAACTTGTTAAAGCAAAGTAGAGAATAAACTGACTCACAGTTGGGTTAAGACACAGATTCTTGAGATACCTATATATAATGGAATCACGCTGCTACACACCAGAAACTTACACAACATTGTAAACCAACTATACTTCAATTAAAAAATATAATAAAGACATGAATTCTTGGAAGGATTCAAATGATGTCACAAGATGGTCTGTTTCTGTCACCTCTACTTAGCTCTCCTCTCCTCTGTATATTAGCTTCATTGTTTAACACAGTCACCATCAATGGCCCATAAATGATTGCTAAAGCTCCATACCATACAGTTCCTTAGACCTTAGCTTGCAAAAACTAAAGCCTGTGTTTATTGATAGAGTCTACAGAACAGCTCTTGTTCTCATTCTGATGGAACCTGCTTGAGTCACACGCCTAGCTTTGAACCCATGTCACGGGCTAGTGAAACATGAATGACTTAAAACTGGGTCATGTATTCCATCTCTGCATGGCCCCTGAAGAAATTTGGGATGTGGTTACCAAAGAAGGCATAATGTTTAAACAATAGCCATAAATAAACACCCACTACACAAGTATATTGGACCCTGATTCTGGAAGCATACGTATATAATAAACAAAGATAGGGGCACCAAGAAAAGCAGGAAAGAAAAATCATTTTATCAAAATTGTTAACAAGTTTGAACCCTAGTTATCACAATAGGCATACAGGTCAGTAGCAGAGTAACAGCAAGAAGAAATCTGGGTAAAACTCTGTAATTCTCACATGCTAAGGTCAAGATTTGTCTTAGATTCTGGTCAAGAGTATGGTTGTGTCACATCATCTATGACAAGAGAAGCGCCTCAGAGGCAGGGCCTGACATTCTGCTGCTAAAGAATGAAGCGGACTTGAGCTGGGTCCAGAGGAAGAAAGATTAGCTTCATCTAGTTTACTTAAACCTGTGGTCTTTTCATCTCCTTGGCTATGATGAGGATGAGAAGAAAGTGCCCAGATGCTCAGTTTTCATGACCCATGGAACAGCCCTTCTGAAGAAATCAATGGTTGCATCTAAGGTCTTGAAATTGTCAAAACTATGCAAACTTGGCCCAAACCGCAAAATAGTGACTAAAGAAATTAGGCCAAGTGGTTAGGAGAGCAACTGAATGCCTCAGTTTGGATTCTGAACTTGTTTCTTACCTCAACCTCTATCAAAATATGCAATTCAAAAGCTTGAGAGAGAAGAGCATTCAGTGAAAGGCCTTTTGTGTCAGCTGGGGGCTGCCTAATAGCTGATGACAGCCTGACGCCTCTCCTGGAGAGCATCACGACAGGCCTGGATACTTGAAATCATCAGCTGCCACAGGCGAGGTTCCGAGCAGCTATTGCCAGACGTGGACAAAATGGAGATTCATGTGAGCAGGCAGCTTGCAAAACCCCAAGAGCAGCAACTGAACGGGCAAAGAAAGGGGGGTGTTGTGTACTGATCCTGATTGCCACACAAAGCTCAAGTCTAGCATAAGCAAGTGCATGCCTACTTCCAGTGCAGCTTGAAAGAGAACTTGTTTTCCAGGGCTCTTCCTAACTGTACTTCTGCCCTCGCTGGACCAGACTCTCCCATTCTCCCTCCATCAAGCCAGGTCCTCATTCCTACAGGTCACTGCTGACTGCACTTCTCCTGCAGTTCTCCATTGAAGGTCTGAATTCCATTCTAACAAGCGAATTTTTAATTTCATATTCCCCTTGTATCTAGATTTGGTTTTGTATCCCTAGATTGGCTTGAAAAATATAGTCTTATTCTAAACCTAAACATATGTCATAGTAGAATGCTCCAGTATTCCTTGTCCAAATATTCACTTCCTGTCAAGCTTAACGTTGGATTCTGTTCCCCAAATTCCCTTTCCAATTCAAATCATTTAGTATGTACATTGATTAAGACATTAAAGTATGCATTGACATTTAATGTGAATCTGTGTGTTATGCCACTAAATAGGTAACATATCCATTCAAGACAGAAAGAAAAAATTAAATAATTTTTGCACCTGCATAACAACTGGAGAGGTGCCAGAAGCTTTCCTCACTCCTCACCTGAGACTATATATATGACTACTGTCTGCATTTTCTTCCTTATTCTGAGCTCTAGAATTAGTCCCCTTTTCTGACAAGATAACCATCATGAGCTACTCAGGTCAGTACTGAGGGACAAGCAACAAATCACACTTGCTGTCAGCCTCACCCCAATCCCATTCAAGACAGCAGTTTTCTAAGAAACCATAAACAGGCTTGACCCCAGATCCCTGGAAGGTTCCTGCCTGCTGAGTCCCAGGTTGATGATAAGCCCTACGCCTTGATTCCGCTAAACTAGAAGTCTTGCCGGTCACTTTCTTCCGCTCCCAAGGACTTGGTTTTCCTACCTGCAACCAGGTCGACTTGATGCTTTCCAAATGCATCCCTCTGGACATTTCATTATTTTGTTTCCACCCGTTTGTCAATATATTCTTTTTACCTCCTTTAGACCAGCCCGAGGCCTCTAACTTGCTAAGAAATCATTTGTTCCCACTTGCCAATTTCCATATGTTATGGGACATTATGTTCCATCCACCTGGCTATACCTTTCCTGCTACCCTGAATCTTGGCCAGGGCCTGCCCTCCTGATGGCCATGAATTCTACCTGTCCTGGCCACTTCAGTACATACAGTTCTGGCTTGTATATAGCATGTACTCAACAATGATATTTGTTTTGTTTTTATATCCTCAAATAATTGAAAATGGGAAAATGGTCATCTTACTGTAAGCCTGGATCTGTACAGTAATTCTAAATACCTGAAGGCAAGTATTATTTTCCTTTCTAGACCATAACAGAATATATTAGTTTATTTCTTGTCCAAACACTAATTTCCCCATCATACAGATCAGCATTCTCAAGCTTTGCCACTGAAAAAGCCCTTACTTCAGAGAAGAATAAATTCATACTTCATGGGTCATTTTTGCTTTCCCATAAGCTGTAATGTCATTGAACTCTAATGTTTTATTTTATTTATTTATTTAGGCCACACCACGCAGCTTGCAGGATCTTAGTTCCTCAACCAGGGATTGAACCCTGGCCCCGGCAGTGAAAGCACTAAGTCCTAACCACTGGACTGCCAGGGAATTCCTGAACTCTAATGTTTTAGCTCAAAAATAAACACAAATTTAGCTTCTGCCTCATTATAAATAATATATATATATTGCATATAATATATTTCATATATACTCATATTCTACTTTCATATACATCCATATTCTGCCAGAATGTACTCACGGCCTAGTCTGATAATGCATGACCAAGATTAATATTCTTTTCAGAAGAAAATGTTAAGATCTATTGGACTGAGTATAAATATGATTGAGAAAGTCCACCTCCTTTAGCCTCCTTAAAAATCTACATTATTTTCTCTTTCTCCATGTCCCCTATGAAATAGGACAACTATGCTTCCCTAAGAATGCTGTGACGTTAAAAAGCTTCAATTTTTCCTGGTAATTCCCTGGTGGTCCAATGGTTAGGACTCTTTGCTTCCACTGCAGTGGGCACGGGTTTGATCCCTGGTCGGGGAACTAAGATCCCGCATGCTGCTGGGTGTGGCCAAAAAAATAAAATAAAAAGCCTCTATTTTTCCTTTCAAAAGTGAAATAGCAGTTCCCAGTTACCTCATATAAGATGAAATACGAGAGATGATTTTTATTTCTAAATTTACTGAAAATACATTAAATCCATATATTAACTTTGCCTATACATTCATATCTGAAATTAGCAATATCAATACACACTTTTTTCTACTTTTTTTTTTTTTTTTTTTACTATCTCATCACCTTTCAGAGGAAAAATATATGTAAGCATAACATACCTTGAAATAAAAGTTAACATTATTGGCTTAGATTAAGACACTTTTTGGTGCCCATTAATAAAGAAAATTGTATATCAATTAAGATCTTCAAATAGATAATAGAGTCCAAAAATGTTACTTTAATGAGTCTGATGGACCTTTACACAGAAGACTTAAAACAAAACAAATGCCAATTGGCCTGGGAGCACAGTCCTTTAAAAATGAAAAAGCAGGTTTTACCATACAGTAAAGTTTCACAAAATAACAGCATTTGTTACAGTGTGGTAGAGTGGGAAGAAAGAAGGATAAGGACCAGGATGATAGATTTCACAATTCGGAAGATCACAGTCCTGGAGGAGTCCTCAGGTCCTTGTTGGCCTCACCATGTCCTCAAGTATTGGACACAACTCCCTTTGCAGGAAACAGGAGAAGAGAGGAATAAAGCTTCTTTGAAAAGCAGTGATAAAGGGGTCCCTGGAGGATTTCTGAGCTCTTGAAACAATCTTCATGGCAACAGCTTGACTCTGCTTCCTGCTACAGTGAAGGTTGCTGGAATATGAATTAGGGGTGAAGCACTGGGGCTATTTGCAAGTTCATGTTAAAATTTGATTTTCCAAACTCAGGAATACAGTTGATTCAGAATTAAATCAAAATAGTGCTTTAAAGGTGCCCTGCAAAGGACCTCAGTGCATTAAATAAGTACCAACTAGCTTTGCTCTTACAAGTGGTCTCACAGGAGAAAACTCAGAGAAGATTCCATCATTCTCATGTTAAAGACACAGAAATGTCTGCAGAATATGATATCTCACCAATGGTCATAACATCTCACAATGTCATCAAAAGTTATGTATGGAAATTGCTTATCAGGTCAGTACACAGTCATCCATATTATACCACTTCACATTTATTTTTAAATTTTAATAAATCTAGTTAATGCTTTCTTTACTATTATAACATTTCTTTCCCATCCCAAATCATTACATATTTTTCTTCCATAAAAGTACATACTAGGGCTTCCCTGGTGGCGCAGTGGTTGAGAGTCCGCCTGCTGATGCAGGGGACACGGGTTCGTGCCCCGGTCCGGGAAGATCCCACATGCCGCGGAGCGGCTAGGCCCGTGAGCCACGGCCGCTGAGCCTGCGCGTCCGGAGCCTGTGCTCCGCAACGGGAGAGGCCACAACAGTGAGAGGCCCACGTACCGCAAAAAAAAAAAAAAAAAAGTACATACTAATGATTAGTGATGTTGAGTAGCATCGACAGATATACACTACCAAATGTAAAATAGATAGCTAGTGGGAAGCAGCAGCATAGCACAGGGAGAGCGGCTCGGTGCTTTGCAATGACCTAGAGGGGTGGGATAGGGAGGGTGGGAGGGAGGAGATATGGGGACATGTGTATGCATATGGCTGATTCACTTTGGTGTACAACAGAAACTAACACAGTATTGTGAAGAAATTATACTCCAATAAAGATTTATTAAAAAAAAAAAAAGTCCAGAGCTTCCCTGGTGGTGCAGTGGTTGAGAGTCCGCCTGCCGATGCAGGGGACACGGGTTCGTGCCCCGGTCTGGGAGGATCCCACATGCCACAGAGCAGCTGGGCCCGTGAGCCATGGCCGCTGAGCCTGGGCGTCCAGAGCCTGTGCTCCGCAACGGGAGAGACCACAACAGTGAGAGGCCCGCGTACCGAAAAAAAAAAAAAAAACAGAAAAAAAAAAAGTCCGTACTCTAAAAGCTAATAAGCAAACCAACAAGCCTGAAAAACATACAAGGTGGGGGGATGTATAAAACAGAATGTATAAAATAGGCATCTTGTATGAAATATGTAATGTAGAGATTTACTACCTGTATCTGTCTTAGGGCACTTTTTTTTTTTTTTGCTATAGGCGGGCCTCTCACTGTTGTGGCCTCTCCCCTTGCGGAGCACAGGCTCCGGACGCGCAGGCTCAGCGGCCATGGCTCACGAGCCTAGCTGCTCTGCGGCATGTGGGATCTTCCCAGACCGGGGCACGAACCCGTGTCCCCTGCATCGGCAGGCGGACTCTCAACCACTGCGCCACCAGGGAAGCCCCTTAGGGCACTTTTGACATATGGCTTCATGTTCTCTCATTTCCTAAATTCTCAGTTTCCATCGATTATAACATTACCTTAACAACACCTTTTGGGGGTCAAATACTACATAGTAATCCCTTTATTCTTCAGTATGAAAATGAGTTTGATTTTCTTATTTAGCAAGTTTAAGATTGATGGTATACGTTCAAGTATTAAATCTGCACTTCCTACTTATTTTAATTTGTTGGGTTATTGAAATTCCTTATTGAATTAGTAACTAAAAGTTAAATAGCTTCTCTTGCATGTCACCTGGAAGCTGGTGATAGGTGCATATAACAGTGATAGTCCTTCATGACATGAATTGTTCCTATAAGCATTTTCTAGCTTGGAAAAAAAAGGAAGCTTTATCCCAAAGAGTGGCAATTCCCACTACATAAATTTACTACCTGAGATTTGACAATCATCAGCATCCATGTTCTCATTCAATGCTGCACTGAGATATGATATATTCAAAGCACAACACATGGTGCTACCAGTACCCATAACATAGCTGAGCGACCACGAGATGAACTGACACCTTCTGTGCACAGGCAAGTTCCTACATGCCCATGAAACACATCCTAAGTTTCAGTCCTCTTATTGTTGGTTACCTGGTTTCTTTTGCTATGAATCAAATAAAATGTCTCATTTTCAGAAACTAGACCTAAAGGCAAACTCATCGAGGCTATATGCAAAGTGACAGTGCTTTGTTAATGGACTGTTACCCATAGATACCCTCTATGGAAGACCTCCTTTTGGGGAGGTGTGGTAACAGAATTTCTAAGATGGCCTCTTAAAAATGCTTCACCCTAGTCCCCAGAAACTGTGACTCTAAGATATCACACACATGAATATGTTTTGTTACATGACATAAAGGACTTTGCAGGTGGAACTTTAAGGCTTCTAGCTTGTTCACCTTAACATGGGGAGATTAGCCTGGACTGTCTGAGTAACCCAGTGTAACACATGCATCCTTAAAAGCAGAGAACATGTTCTGGCTGGTGGTAGAAGAGAAAGGCAAAGGGGAAGTATGATAGATTTGAAGCAAGAGAAGGATTCAATGGACCACTGCCGGCTTAAAGATGGAGGGGGGCACATGGGAAGGAGCCCAGGGGGCCCCTGGAACAGAGAGTGGACCTTGACTGACAGCCAGTAAGGAAATGAGGATCTCAGTCCTACAACTGCAAAAACCTGTTTCTGCCAACAATCAGAATGAGCTTGGAAATGGATTCTTCCCCAGAGCTTCCAGGGAAGAGCCCAGCCTGTTTGGCACCTTGATTTTGGCCTTGTGAGAATGGGAACAGAGAACCCAGGAGAACCCACAAAGACTTCTGATCTACAGAACTGTGGAAGTGGCTGTAAATGAGTAAATTTGTGGTAAACTGTTATGGCAGCAGTAGGAAACTAGTACAGGCAGACTGCATATGAAGACAACCTAGAAGAAATGGACAAATTCTTAGAAAGGTACAATCTCCCAAGACTGAACCAGGAAGAAAGAGGAAATATGAATAGATGAATTATCAGTAATGAAACTGAATCAGTAATTTTAAAACTCCCAAAAAACAAAAGTCCAGGACCAGATGGCTTCACAGGAAAATTGTGTCAAACACCCAGAGAAGAGTTAACACCTATACTTCAGAAACTATTCTAAAAAGTTGCAGAGGAAGGAATACTCCCAAATTCATTCTATGAGGCCACCATCACCCTGATACCAAAACCAGACAAAAATATCACAAAAAAAGAAAATTACAGACCAGTATCACTAATGACCATAGACACAAAAATCCTCAACAAAATACTAGCAAACCAAACCCAACAACACATTAAAAGGATCATATGCCATGATCAAGTGGAATTTATCCCTGTGATGCAATGATTTTTTCAATATCTACAACTCAATCAGTGTGATACACCACATTAACAAATCGAAAAATAAAAACCATACAATCATCTCAATAGATGCAGAAAAAGCTTTTGATAACTTTCAACATCCATTCATGATAAAAACTCTCCAGAAAGTGGGCATAGAGGGAACCTACTTCAACATAATAAAGTCCATAGATGACAAACCCACAGCTAACATCATACTCAATGGTGAAAAGCTAAAATCATTTCTTCCATGATCAAGAGGATGGAGAGTCTTGCCTAGTCAATCTGAAGAGGCAGAGAAGCCCAGGTGACCATGGGGGTGATTGGTGTCCCACCTAGCTCAACCCCCCCACTAGAGGCAGAGCTAACAATATAACCTCTCGAGCTGTGCACGCAGGCCTTCAGGGTTTAGCTATCTGTACATATGATTAAGATTTTGTAGCATCTCTCTTTTTCAGAAAGAAGTTCCTGAAGACTTGTTCTTCTAAGTCTGAATTTTTAAGTGGATATTACTGTTAAAAAATAATTGTTCATGGTTCAGAGCTTAAGAGGTCAATATCCTGAAGATCACACCAAAAAGGCTCTCTCAGCCGCCTTGGAGCCCTTGGAGGCCTACTGGGCACAGGACTTCTAAACTGACAAATACGTCTGGAAGGCTGTGGTCCAAGGCCATTTTTGCTGGCTATAAGTGGGGTCCCTGGAACTTGAGGGAGCACACAGCTCTTCTTAAAATTGAAGGTGTTTATGCTTGAGATGAAACTGAATTCTATGTAGGCCAGAGGTGTGCTTATGTGCACAAAGCAAAGAACAACACAGTAACTCCTGGTGGAAACTCGAACAAAACCAGAGTAATCTGGGGAAATGTAACTTGCATTCATGGAAACAGTGGCATGGTTTGTGCCAAATTCCAAAGCAACCTTCCTGCTAAGGCCATTGGACACAGCATCCAAGTGATGCTGTACCCTTCAAGGATTTAAACCTATTGAAAAGTAAATAAATAAAAGTATGGATTTGTTCTCTTGTTAAAAAAAGAAAGATCCACCAAAATGGTTTTGTTTAAGGTGATGGTTTTGGTGAACTCAGCCTACATAAAATTGAACATATCATTTGCCATCCCAGGTGTTTTCCTACTTTCTCAATGATTTCTATCAGTTTAGTTTACTAGTATCTCCTTCTTTCACCCAATCTCACACCAAAAAACAATATTCCCTGTACCAGAAGGACAGACATTTGTCCTTATTCATCTAGCATAGACTAAATGACACCTGTTAGGTGCCAAGAAATTTTATTAGGAACTGAAGATGATCAAAGATGACAAGACAGAATCCCCTCCCCCCCCCCTTTTTTTTTGTGGTACGCGGGCCTCTCACTGTCGTGGCCTCTCCCGTTGTGGAGCACAGGCTCCAGACGCACAGGCTCAGCGGCCACGGCTCATGGGCCCAGCCGCACCACAGCATGTGGGATCTTTCTGGACCGGGGCACGAACCCGTGTCCCCTGCATCAGCAGGTGGCCAACCACTGCACCACCAGGGAAGCCCAGAATCCCCCCTTTTTAAGGAGATTCGAGATGAAGTACAGAGGACCCAAAACAAGAAAACATTCACTTACTGAGCTGTCACAGATCTTGAGAAGAAACCTAGAAATTGCAACATGGAAGATAAACAGCTTGCTGAGGTTCACAGTGTCACAGCACATAGAGAGAATGGAAAACTCTGCCAGAGCCTTCATTAGAGATGCTGTGTATTTAATTTTTTTGGTTCACCTTTAAAGCAGACCTCTAGATATAGAAATGGTAGAGAAGTGTGACGAATGAGTTTAATAAGTGAAAAACACAGGTGAGAAAAATACCAAGTGTTATAATTTCATCTGTACACATCTTAGTCTAATAAAGAGGAAAAATCAATCGGAATTGATTGGATTGGATCTGTGACATTTCATCTGTGTTTTCTTGACACTGTTAGTTCTATAGCTAACCCAGCATCCTAGGAGCCGGGGTTTGCTTTCTTACTTGTGGTATTAATTTATTAGTGTAAATTTACACCTGTCAACACAGATTTACAGCTACCCACCACAAATATGATAGGCTTCAAGGACACACAATTAAGAACTTGAAACACTTAAATTGCTTTAACACTCGTTCATATAATTCAGTTTCACTTATATGGGAATATAAATAGCCAGAGTCCTGCTAGAAAAATTATTTTGGTAATCATTCTGATTTTTCCTCCTGGCTTTTCTGAAAAAGTTATTTTTAATTCTAAAGTTATTTTCATCTACAATTCACTGCTTCTAATACCAGCTAATGATGATGGTAATTTTGCCCACATGGCGACACTGCAGAAAGGAGGGCTAAGTTTCACTCCCTGTCTTGGGACAGTTCAAATGCTAAAGGACTGTCATGCTCTGCAGTCATCTCCACTCTGATTCATTATTTTACAGCAAATGCAGCTCTTAGCACTGCAGGCGTAAGAAATAGGGAGTCCACGTGTTTGGGATTATGCTGTAAAGACCAACAGAGTATGAGATGACCCCTGCCCACAAGAAGCATTCCAGGCAGTCCATAGAAGAAAGCTAGACTGCCTGTGTCTCCATGACTACCCCCCTACCTCATGGCACCTCACTAATCCAGGTCCTCATCACCTCCTGCCAGGATAACTGCAATAGTCTCCTAACTGCCCTCCCGTCTACTATTTAAGTACCTTCCAAATAATTCCCCTACCACATACATATACAAAACAAAGTTCTGTGTTGGATTAAACTGTACCCCTGTTTAAAATCTTTCAATGGCATAAGAAACAATGAATAAAATTCAAACTCGGTAAGTATTCAAGAAACCCACGTCCTGGCCCCTGCCCTCCTCTCCCTCTAGCCTCTTGTCTGGATGTCCCCCTTGCCCTGCCCTCTCAGTGTGTGATCCAATCATACTGAGCTGTTTACCACTCTGCAGCACACACACCTGGCTGGGGTTCCTGGCCCAGTGCCTTCTTGTTGCCCAGGATGTTTTCCCCTTTGAGCCTCTCCTCAGTTCCCCTCCCCCTGAACCAAGTCTTCCTGGTTCCTGACAAATACCTGCTCATCTGAAGAACTAAAGTATCAACTCTCTACAAAATCTTTTCTGTTCCCACCCACCCTTACCCCAACGTCAACAGGTAGAAGAAAGAGACCACTCCATCTTTGTGTCTCCCTCAGTATCCTCTGTAGACTTCCATCGGACTCCCTATAATGGGTTAGGAAATATCTTTCACTTCATGTTTGTAACTCTGTGCCAAACTGCCACGAGGTGGAGGACACATCTTCTTTGTGTTTCTAGGAACTGCTTTCAAAGGCATTCAACCATTGCTGGGAGTAGAAAACCCACACATGAAACAATTGCAAATACCAAGCAACAGTATCCAAGACGGTGCTAAGGAATGTGTATCTTGCTCTCAACACCTTGAAAGTTCTAAGAAGTCATACAGCATGGTAGAAAGAGTTTTACTGTCAGACAGACGTGAATTCCCATCCTGACTGTCCTACCTCCTAGCTAGGTGACCATGGATACGTCAGTTCATTTCCCTTTGCCAAACCAAAATAATAATACCTATTTCATGGAGTCCTTGTGTAAAGATTAGATGAGATAGGTGATGGTCCAACACAGGAGTTGCTAAGAAAATATCCATTCTTGTCCCTTTTCTCTGAGAAAGGAGAGTGATTACATGTGCTAAACGACTCAAGTACAACTTCTTCCAGGAAGTGAGATTTAAGCTTGACCTTTAAGCAAGAGGATTTGGACAAGTACACGCTGATAGAAAATGCCATGTGTATTGGGAAACAGCATGAGCAAAGGCAGCTGACCTGCTTAAAACTCCTCCCAGATCCAGTCTTCGGATGCTCTATCATTCCCGTAATTTGGCCCCTCGTAGCAATGTGAGAGTAATTATACATGAACAGAATCCAGCTTCAAAACCCAAGAATATTGTAAATTAGAGAGAAGACATAAAATCGTCATAATGTATTTAGGAGAGACTCGTTCTTTAGCAGAGAAATGTTTCCCAAAAAAAGCTGTTGAAGGGCTGTTCACTCATTTGCACAGAAGTAAGCATTATACTAACAAACAACAGAGCTGGCATGACAACATCAACATTTAAACAAACACAGGGTATGTAATAACTTCCATGTGTAGATGGTTGGAGTGTTAACAGAGCAGTCTAAAGCAATATCATTTACTTTTATGGTTAAGTGTTCAGGAAGCATCTTTTTTTTTTTTTTTCTAACATCTGAATGTTTTCATGGCTGAAGGGATGCCAGTATATCCTGGAAAACATTTTACAATGATGTGTAAAGTAGTTACATTTTCCAGCAAGTACTCTTGCTCAATTATTCTACCTATATTAATAGCTCTTAGTGGCATGTGATGTATAATCGTCTCCATTCAATCACCCTCTTCAGTGGGAAAACAGCAAGTGCTACCCAAATGGAAGAGTCCAAGTTTGAAGCTGATTACAAACTCAGGCCTTTGTCCCAACTGTTTCCAGGGTTAGCCTGCTGTCATTGAGAAAGCGTGTTGTCGCTGAAGGCGGGCTGGCCTGACATCAGTCTCATGTCAGTTTATTTCGTTTCAGGTCTGCAGCTAGTTTAGTGTTATCAAAAACCCAAAGCAATTGATTTCTTTCTACCTCTGTTGAGATAAGTGGAACAACCTGTAATTTGGTTTAGAAAAAAAATCTAGATGGTAGGAAAAGGTTTAAAGAAAGGGATAAAGACATGAAAGGCAACTTTCACAGTACCTTGAACACAGGAAGAATATAAGAAATTTAAAGAGAATTACAAAGAATGGAAATTAAAGATCCAAAGATAAGAACAAAATGAAAGAATGAAGTGTTGAAGTATTTGTTTCAGTACCATTCATGTTGGGTTTTCTCATGTGTGGTCAAATTCAATAGACTCTGAACTGGGCTCCTTGACCCCTAAAATCTAATCTACACACTATATCTACCATGATTCTCTTTAAATGTTAAGTCAGATCCTATCACTTCTCTGATCAAAATTCTCTAATGGCTTCTAACTTCACTCAGAACAAAATCTGAAGTCTTCACAGCCCACCCACAAGCCTCCCCTGAACTTTCCAGCTTTACGCCCAAAACCCTCCTGGGTTTTCTCCAACCCAGATGCACTCTGAACTCACAAAACACTAAGCCAGTTCCTGCCTTGGGTCTCACATGTGCTGTTCCCTTCCCCACCCCACCTCCTTGCAAGCTTTCTCTTCATTCAAGTCTCTGCTCAGATGTCACCAACTCAGGTGTCACCTACACAAATGTCACCTTCCCTGACCACCCCATCCAATATACAAGCTCTGTTGCTGTTTACCTCTTGCCCTGCTTTACTGTCCTTCTTAGCAGTTATCATTACTGCACATTAGATTATTTGTCTAGCTGTTTACCAATTTGTCTTGCCTGTTAGACTGATAGCTACAAGACAGGGGATGCTGTAGCCCAGAGCCTGGAACACTGGGTACCACATAATGGATAATAAATGTAGCAGGAGGAAAGGAGAGGAGGGAGGATGAGAGAAAGAATCCCTTGCCTTACTCACATGTTTGTGTCTTTGCTCCCCAAATAACAGGACATGCGACTGTTTGTACAGCAATTACTTATGTCCCTTGATCCATCTTCCAGAGACGTTAACACCAAGAAAAGAGCATGGGCTATGGGAGCAAAGAGACCAGAACTTAAACCTCATCTCCATCACCAAGTAGCTTTTCGACTTTGGATGAGTTTTTTAAGCTCCCTGTGGAATTTTACAGTTGATAGAACTTAAAACGCCCTTAAGAATTGGGCTAGGCACTTGGGATACTTTGGAAAAATTATTGAGAGAATGAAATTAGCTACCTTCAATTAAAACTAACTTGGCAAAAAATGCATAATCGATAAATATTAGCTCTCTGTCCCCTCTACCCTCCACCCCATCCTCTCAGAAGCTTTACATAGTATTATGCCCAATAAATGCGCCTAAGATAAGCAAAAGAATGGTGAGTCTTTCATAGCTGTGAGTCTGTGAAAACCAAGCGTGAGCAAACAAAATAACTCAGGTGAAAGTACTTTGAAAAACGGTAACACAGTAGACAAATAAACTGCAGGAATTATCATTACACTTATAAAATATTATTTTAGAACCAGTTTTCTGTGTCTTGAATTTCTGATCAAGTAAATTAGCAAGAGGACTCCAGGGGAAAGAAGAAGCCAAGTGAAGATGAAACCGGGAACAGAAAAGGACAGCAGGTGAGGAAGCATAAGCAAAACGAGGGTCTGACTGTCAGGGTCAGGCTGGCCGGGGGCTTCAGTAAGCTCTCCATCAGACTCACCATGACTAGAGTTTCCATCTTCGTAGGAGAAAAAATGGAAGGAGGCAACACTTACACACAGGCACAAAGCTCATCCGTGGCCATCTTTCCTGCCATCATCAAGAACGGGAAAGAACGGGACCGACGATACAGTGAAAATCATCTCATGTGTTGACAGAGGTGAATAAAATACAAGCAACAGGAGAACTCAGTTCATTTTATCATCAGCCTACATGGACTCTCCCTGAATTACACCCGTGAAGCACACAGTGCTGCAGGGAAGGGAACTAACACTTTTCTGAGTTCCAGCAATATGCTTGGTCTTGTGCTGGACACCATCACATATATTATCTCATTTTATCCTCACAATAATGCAAGTAAATTTTAGTATCCTCATTTTCTAAAGGGGAAAAAAAAATCGAGACTTGGGAAGCTATTGAAAATATTGAAGGTAGAAAATAGCATTTCGCTCCAGGTCTGTAAGAAAAGAACGAAGTCATCCCTCCTATTTGTATAATAGCACTTCAAGTTTGCAACATGTATTCACAAGTAAATGCGTGACCTTCACACACATCTTGAGAGGCAAGTAACACCGTATTATTATTCTCACTAAATAATGGAGGAAGCTGAGGCTCAAGTCATTGAGTGATTTGTCTAAAATTACACAGGCAGTAAGTAGCAGAACTGGGACTTGGACCCACTTTCCTAAGACTGGTGCTACTTTTCAGAAGAGGCCTAGGTGTGTTTGAGAAACCTGTATATATCTTAAATCTGAGCTAAGAAAGAACCTAGTTCTCACCCAGAACTACCTAATAGGCCAAACTCTACGACTGACCTGGGGTAACAAAAGCTGTTGATACCTCAAAATCTCAGTAGCTCAACACTATAAAATCTCACTTTTCACTGAGGCAAAAGTCCAAAGCAGGTACTCCTGGCACATGGTAATCCAGGGACCCAGGATCCATTCACCCCTTACTTGGGCCTCAGACCCTCTGCACACAGGTCAAAGGGGATGATATGACACACATCATTTTAGCTCCTTTCCACTGGGAGAACTAGTCACAGGCCACTTTTGGAGTCAAGTGAGCCAAGGTGTCCGTGGCTGGGCAGCCACTTCCCAGGAACAACTCTGCGTCACAAGGAGGGGAGAGCACGAATTGTCAGTGCATAACTAGTCATCTCCACCACACCCAACTAACTCAACCAACGATGGAATGATAAGGGGCTGTGAGAAGATGCCATAAAGCCAGAAGTCAGCTTAGATTGTTTGACATAGCCACAAGCAATAATCCTATTTTTAATTTGCTGCTGCTACTATATGTTTTCTTGAAGCATACAAATAATAACAAATAAATGTACACTTACCCCATAGGACAGTGGATTCTTATCCATCAGGGAGTATGAGATTACCTGGGACGCATGCTTTAAAAAAATGCAGATTCCGACGACCCAGACCCAGAGATGTTTTTACGAGTGAATCTGATGCTTCAGGCCCAGAGACCACACTTTGTGAAATACAGGCATAGAACAACAGTTATTTCATGACTGGTGATTACACAGTGGCTGCTTAATGTTAGATTGGAGACAGCCCCTCACAAAACCCCAGCAGAGGTCAGCTCCAGGAAGAAGCAGGAAATCTACGTGGTTTCAGATTTTCCACATTCAAGCATCACCTACTCCCACAAAGAATTTGTTTTGCTATCCAGGTTCTATTTTCTGGTCTCCTTGACAATGCGGAGACAACTTGGCCTTTCACAGAGACTCAGCTGACTTCAAATGGCAGGAGCTGCCTCACAAGGACAAAGGAGACAAAGATAGATGGGGCGGATCTAAGACCTAGAAAAAATAATGTCGGTATTTAATAACTTCTATTTTACCTACAACACTGCGGCTCTCTCCGGAGCAGGGAGACAGTAGGGTAGTCGGCCTGGGCCTTGCTCAAGCCATGAAACAGTTGTTACTCATTAACCTTGTATAACATGACATCTGATTCTTCCTTAACATGGGTAACAAATCACTTCTGATATCAGGTGGTTGCCCCAGAAGCCTTCAAACTATTTTAAGCCTAGTGCTGTGGCCCAGGAATTCTGAATGTTATCAACAGTGATCCTGAGGAATTCAAAAACTACCAAAGAAAGCAATTCAAAATACTTTCCACTTTGGGTGTCTTGAAAAGATCTTTTTATTGGAAAAACAGAAAAATAAGATTTAGAATGCTTGGCTTCTTCCTGATTGCCTGGTTTTACAATTGCTTATTGAACTAGATAGGATACAAGAAAGAGATATTCAAGCACCCGAATGTGAGCTGGGGAACGGGGGGCACAAAAGCGAAACCAATGAAATTGATTAGAGCTGCAGCAGGGCCTGGCAACTGCGGGGAAGCAGGGAGTCCTGGGCTGGGCACATGAAAATACCCCCACCTACTTGGACGTCTCCTCAGGCATAACGCTTTAGATAATGTGTCTTGAGAGCACTGCAGGGTAACCCAGCAAGACATACACACCCTCCTTAGAGCCCTGCGAAAACTCCCAATTCTCCAGCATGGTGAATCAAAATTATTGTCCAGCAGCTTCAAACCCTGCCTCTCCCAAGCTTCTGGCCTCACCAGGATGCACAGCCATTATCCTCCCAGCTGCCTGTAGGTCTAATCAGACAACCCTCCCACCATGTTGCTTTTCTGCTGCTCTGTCTCCCACATACCTGATCTACTCATGTCACCAATCTTCCCTCTTCTTTCACAGGTTATCTCTAGACCCTCATCTGCTAGGCATGAGTGGGTTCCCTGCCTGTGATGGTCACTACCACCCTCCAGATCACCGACTTCAGGGTCCACCTTGCTTCCTTCATGTCCTTTGCATGCCTTCAGGCATGGTATAGCCAAGCTGGGCAATATCTCTCACCACTCCACTTCCATTTTCCAAGTCACTCCAGATTCGGGCATTGCTCTTGTTCCCCTGGACACATTCCTGTCCATGCTCTCTGCATCCAGTTTCTCCCCACTCCAATCTACCCTTTAAACTATGCCCAGAGTATTTGGTAAGTAGGTAACCCTTAACACTCCAACTGTGTGTAACCCGTGGTGTTACTGATGGCATTAATGGTCCCAATTTCCTCCCTTTCCTTCAATCCATGTTCTCTGCCTTGCAAATACACAGTTCCCTTCCATATGACTCTGATCTTGGTCATGAGACCTGTTTGGCCAATAAGACGCTTGATTAAAAAGCCCTTGCATAATCGGTCTTGACTGCTCTCACTCTTCGGCAATTGCCATGAGAACAAGCATAGGCTGGCCTAATGGATGATAGACATGTGAATTGCTGAGTGGCCCCAGTCATCCCAGCAGGAGCTATCTTAGGTCAGCCAAAAGCCCAACACCAGACATAGGAATGAGCCTAGCTGAGACCAGAAGAACTCAGCCAAGCCCAGACTAACTCACCAACTCACAGACTAAGTAAATGCTTATGTTTTAAGCCCCTGATATGTGGAGTGGTTTGTTATGAGGCATTATTGTGGCAACAGATAACCAATATGGCCATACACAACACAAGTGATTTCAGAGAATATGTAGCACCTTCTTTGTCAGAATTGAAACTTCCCCTTCATGTCACCATCATCTCTCCACCCTCCCATCCACGGAGTTTGCATGCCCCTGGGGTAGCAGATAAAATAGGTCAGATCTGGGCAGACCTTTTCATACAGACAACCGTTACTCTATACTGGATGACAGGAGACGACTCCTGGTGATTGGTGATATTCAAGGTCTACCAATGAAACCAGTTAAGTCAGTGGTGACTAAGTTTCCTCACAGCCGACTGGAACTGGTGAGAGAGGGTGTTTGCTTCAGTAACAGTTGAAGTTTTACAGTCTAGATCCTCAGATCAGGGAAAATGAACACTAAAATGTGCATCTGAATTCTTCCCTTACATTGACCAGCAGCTACCCAAACAAATGGTCTAATTTTTACAGGTTTTTTTTCTGGTTTGTCTCATGTCTCTGTTGGGGGGTTCCAGGGGAGAGAGTGGGGGCCATAGGAGAAGTCTTTGGGATACAGTTAAGGGATTCTGTGAGGACCGTGGAGAAGGGCAGAAACCAACTGGTACTTTGAAATATTATCCTATAGTATTTGTGTTTTCTCTCTCCAACTTGAATACGAATTCTTTGAGAACAGGTTCCAAATCCAATACCCTTTTGAGGTGGCAGTAGAAGCAATGGAAATAAAACTAGATTTAAAATCATGAACTCCGTGATTAGGGAAAGTGACTTAATCTCTGTATTCTGATATTAAATAGTAATCATCAAGTTGTCTTATGTAATGAAAGAAGATAGGGGAGATAAGACGATAGATGGATAACTAGATCAGCTAAATGTTACCTCCTCACTCTAAGAAATCATAGCCTATGTTACGCCTGCCTATTATTCTCTATCACATTACTACTTTTTTTCTTCATAGCACTTTGTCATTATTGAAAATTATCTTACACATTTATTTATATGTTTATTTTCTGTTCTCCCAACTCAAATGTAAGCTCCACAAAGGTAAGATCTCCACAAGAGGAGGACCCTATGAGGGCATACTACTTTACTACTGCATCTCCAGGTTGTAGAAATTGTTAGGTATATGGTAGGTACTCTTCCGGAGTACCTTCCGGAGTACCTTCCAGAGGGAAGGAAGGGAGGGAGGGAGGGAGGAAGGGAGGGAGGGAAGGAGAGAGGGAAGGAGGGAAGGAGGGAGAGAGGGAGGAAGGAATGTGAAGATGAATAAATGCACGGATAATTTATCTTTAGGGCTGACTCATTGTTAATAACATCCAGTCCACCAAAGAAATTGTATTTCTCTGCGCATACAGAAATAATTTCAATTTATTTTAAAAAAGGTAATATTTTCTATGCATTATAGAAAATTACTTGATATTCATAGAAATATTTCAGTCCAAAGATTTCTGTGTTCTCTGATAATTCATTCTCTAAATAATTATGAGCTTGGTAATTCTGCATATAGATAGACATACAGATCCAGTCAAGACCATAAAATAAGCCATTGAACCTTTCTGTGCATATTTCCTTGTCTGCATAATAAAAGAGTTGAATAACATGATTTTTATGGTTGCTTTTTAAATTCTATGAGTTAATGATAATTAGAAAACTACCATTAATGGCTACAAGTTCTCCTCCAAGAAACCATAATGTCTACCAGGCATAGTCTCAAAACTAACTACAAAAGCACTAAGTAAGGTTCGGTCCTCAAGGCACTATGTTTGTATATTTAAGTTTGCTGCAGAAATGTCAGCTGGAATTGCAAAATCCTGATTTGAAAATATCCCTCTGCCTTGTACATAAGTTCATTTGTATCATTTCTTTTTAGATTCTGCATATAATCAATATCATACGACATTTCTCTTTCTCTGTTTGACTTACGTCACTTGGTATGACAATCTCTAGGTCCATCATGTTGCTGCAAATGGCAGTATTATGGCTGAGTAATATTCCACTGTATATATGTACCACATCTTCTTTATCCATTCCTCTGTCGATGGACATTTAGGTCACAGACTTAGAGAACAAACTTATGGTTACCAGGGGAAGGGAGGGGGAGGGGGACAGTTAGGGAGTTTGGGATTGACATGTACACACTGCTATATTTTAAGTGGATAAGCAACAAGGACCTACTGTACAGCACACGGAACTCTGCATAATATTATGTAACAACCTAAATGGGAAAAGAATTTTAAAAAGCATAGATCCATGTATATGTATAACTGAATCACTTTGCCATACACCTGAAACTATCATAACTTTGTTAATCAACTATACTCCAATATAAAATAAAAAGTTACCAAAAATAGCCCTCTGCCAACATTAATTTTGAAAGTGAGAATCAGATGTGTTTGGGCAGAGCCTAAAGAAGCATTCTATAGCCAGGGAACTCCATCCCCACAAGGCAGGCGCTGCCATGAGCTCCAGCTACAGTTGTAGAAGTACAAAATGCTCTCTGGCCTACAGAATAATCAGATTGCTCTGAATCTCTTCTGTAGGCCTCCTGGGAATAAAGCACAAATGAAGACCCAAAGTGACATTAATGAAAACTTCCCATTCTCTTGATTCATCTTCATCACAGTAGGTGTTTCAGTGAAGGCTCTTTTGTCTGCAGGTAACAGAAAACCTCTTAGCAAGGTTTAAAAAAAAAAAGGACATTTTTATAATGGTACAATGTTATCTTATAGAATCTGGGGCAGGGATACACCTGGGCCCAGTAGGGGTAAAAGTGTTGACTAAAAGCCAGCCAGAACATGGCCACCATCTTCTGGTCTTCCTCTCAGACCCTCATCTCTGCTCTGCTCTGTCCATCAGCCTCAGGCTCCTCTCCCCTACAGACCAAATTTTTACCTTCTCCATGCCCACGGCCACCACCCAGCCCTCAAGCTTACACCATGTCAGCTCGAGCCACACGCAGAGGCTGAGACTAACCTCTCCCTCAACCCAATCCAAACTCCTGGGAAAGAGACTCTTGTTGGCCCAGATTGGGCCAAGCAAGCTCTTCTGTTCAAAGCAACTCTGACCGAGCAGGCAGTCCTGTGGTGCACACATGATTGTGAATGGTTCACAGAGGGAGCAGGCCACAGAAAAATAAGGTCAATGTTAAGACACTCCAAAAAGAGGCTAACATAACATGCCTTCGAAAAGACTCTACTAAAAGGGAGGCTCTGGTCATGAAGGCTAAGAGACTGCCAGAACTAAGGCTATTCCCAACAGGGATCATGTGAACAAAGGCAACTACACCACTAATACATACACAAACTTATTACCTTATAATTCTGTAGACTGCAAGTCCAACATGGGTCTCAAAGCACTAAAATCAATGTGTCAGCAGGGGTGTGTTCCCTTCTGGAGACTCTAGGGGAGAATATATCTCCTTGCCTTTTTCATCTTCTAGGGGGTCCCAGCATTCCTTGGCTCATAGCTCCTTCCTCCATCTTCAGAGCCAGTAATGTTGCATCTCTCTGATCATCTTCTACCATCACATCTCTTTTCTGACCGCAGTTGGAAAGTTCTCTGATTTTTAAGACCCATGTGATTATACTGGGCCCACTTAGATAGTCCAGGATAATCTCCCATCTCAAGGACATTAACTTAATCCCATCTACACAGCTCCTTTTGCCACATAAGGTAACACATCCACGGATTCCAGGGATTATGATGTGGACACATATGAGGAGTCATTATTCTGTCTACCACAGGTGGGTTCTCGACATTAAAAGATAGTTGCAGTTTTCTCTTTTAAGCATTTTTTTCTCATTTGCCTAAATCTCAATTATTTTCCAACTTTTCATTCAGTGGTCATTTCATAATGAAGATACATAATCCATGTGCACATGAAAATACAAAGTTGTCAGCCTCACCTATAAAGCCTGTATCAACATTTGATTTGATTATTACCAAATATTGGCAACTACTGATTATCAGTTCTATAAAAAAGCAGAAGTAATAAATTTGACCCTCAGCTAATTCTCAAGCACTTTCCTAGGCACTTTAAATCTCTCATTTCACTTAATTTCAGTGTGACCCTGCAAAATGGATGGTATTAGCCCCATTTTACAAGTGAATAAAACAATGATAAATAAATTGTCCAAAGTCAAACAAATAGTAAGAAGTGGAGCCAAGATTCAAATTCAGAGCCCTGTCCAACTCCAGAGTTCCTATTCTTTCCTTTATATCAGACAGCCACTAAAGAATAAAACCCCATCCTTAGGTGGCCTTATAATGTCCACTCTCCCATAATCTGAAATAATAACCACTCTATTAATCATATCAATCATTTCATTAATAAGCAAATATTCTAGCAGTGTGGGACCTGGAGACATGAGGTTCACTCCTGAGCAGAGCCTCAGTGAGTGGGGCTGAGGAGGTCCTGAGGATGACCAAGACCTTGCAAAAAGCTGCTATTTATTGCTTGTTTACCATGCTTTAGGTTTTCTTCCTAATCCTTCCCCATTACTTAGACAGAAATAGACATGGATATGCGGAAGTGAAAAAAAGAGAAGCGTGCCTCAGTATCCTCATCCATAAAATGGACATAACCAAAGGCATTTAAGTGACCCCAAATGATTGCTGGGAGATTATATTAGTTAATATAAGTAAAGCGTTTAGGACAGTGCCTAGCATATAGGAAGCATCATCATCCTTACCACCACCATCACCACCACTACTACCAGCATCATCAGTGTCATTATCATCATCTTCTTCATCAAGATTTAAGTCTTAAGGTACTAATAAGTCAAAGTATAAGTGCAAGAAGGTCTCTAGATATCTGAAAGAACTCCAGAGTATGAACTAGATAAATTACCTACTTGTATTTCTCGTCCTCTTTGGTCTCAAATACAGGTATGGGTTAAACAATGAACACTCTCTTATTGAATTTTAATCGCTTTGTTATAATTACAGGTTTTACTGCTTAATGCTATTCCTCTCCCTTAGTAATCCAAGAAAATCCAGTTCCAAGGACATCCATTTTTTAAGTTTATATATGTATAATTTCTCTTATAATAAAATGGCATCTTAAATTTCACTTTTGGGAACATCTTAGACACAATATGGCCTTCTTTGTAAGCAGGTAATTCAACACACATCACGCCACTTAAACTCTCATCAAACTATTTTCTTTCATCAAAAATTGACTCACTATTGTCATTCAAACTATGTCTCAATCTCCATTTTCCCCATCTCTTCCAGACGCTCTTTACTGCTTCAGCTTCTATCTCAAGTGTTCTCTTTGAACTTTTTGTTTGTGCTTTTATTTTATTCCCCTCATCGTCTCCCACTGTCTCTAATTTTTCCCTTTTTTTTTTTTTTTTTTTGGATACTTAGGGCTAACTGTTCCCCTGCTTCTTTGCTTAGTTCCCCACCTCTCTCCTCAGTACAGCTCCGTAGACTGCCCAAGTCTCTCCCCCTCCCTCCTGCAGCCTTCTCTCTCCTCTCAGGCCGAATCCCCCTGCTCCTTCTTACTCCATATACCACCCCCCACACTCCCCTTGATCTGTAGACAGTAAGAGGTTGGCTAGAGCCGCTCATCAACCTTCTTCTTGTCGGCACACAGTTGTTGGCCTCCATAGAGTTGAAACCATTTCAACCCTCTTTTTTCACCAGGGCCTTGTGATTTTCATCCTGCTGTGCCACTTCCCACTTCCTCCCCTGCAAGGCTCCAGCCTCAGCACACGGTGTCCCCTCCTCTCCATTTCCATTTCTTCATCTCTGTTCCTTTCCTAGGAGCTCCCAGTGTCCCTCCCTACCTAAAGCCTGCAACTAAATCTTATCTGCTAGGCTTATAATGTAATTCATTTCCTCGTGGCTTACTATGTGAGCAGAGTGCTTCTTAGAATGTGTGAGAATAGAGGCCTGAAGTCAAGTTTTGACTATGCAAACATGATAAGCTGACATCCAGAGCTAGGAGGGTACACGATGTAATAAATAGTGCATGGAGATTCAGGCCTGACAGCCAGTGCTTAAGAATGATTCTATCACTAAGTCTGTATTTAAATAAAATGATTTATTTACATTCTCTGGCCTAAGGAGATTTCCAAAATATGATAGTCAAATTGCCATCCCTTGTTCCAATTATCTTTGCTGCATAACAAACTACCCTAAATTCAGCAGCATAAAACAGCAACCATGTCACTGTGCTTATGGGTTCTATGGGTTGGGAATTGGGAAAGAACACAGTGGGACAGCTTTTCTCTACCCCATGATATCTGGGACTTCCATAAGGAGACCCAAATAGCTGGGGCTAGAACAGTGAGGGCTGGAAGATCCACTTTCAAGACTGCATCTTCATTTACTTGTCTGGTTGCCTCTCCATGTGGCCTGGGCTTCCTCACAGCATGGCAGCCTCAGGAAGGCTGAACTTCTTACAAGAGACAGGGAACTCCAAAATGTGATGATCCTGTTCAACCAGGGAGAAGCTGCATGACATTGCATGACCTAATCTTGGAAGTCACATAGTGCCCCTTACACTTATTCTACTGGTTAAAATGGTTACAAGCTTGCTTAGAGTCAAAGGAGAAGAATGAGACTTCACCTCTGGATGGGGGAAATAGCAAGCTCATACTGTAGAAGAGCATGACAGATGGGAGTTATTGTGGTGACCATCCTGGAAATACAACATGACACATCCCTACATTCCCTTCTAGCTCTAAAAATCTGGTTCTAAGTTTTATTTGGACCTTCAGTAGATGCTCAATTAAGATTTAGCCTCTGCTCCCCAGAAGGCAACCTGAAAGACACGGGATGTGGGTTTTTTATACACACAACACAAAAGGACAATGCAAAACCATTCTTGTTTAGGCATCAAGGTGTGTGTCACAGATTGGAGTCTCATAAATGTAACAGGAATTCTAACAAGGGAGGTGTCGTTGAAAGGTAGAGGAGTCAAAGAGAGCATCTTAGAGTGGACCTAAATTTACTGCCCATTAATTGCTTACAGTATCTCATTTAATCCTCATAATAATCCTGAGCAGTAAATATCACACTTCCTGGTTTACAGATCATGAAGCTGAGCCTCAGAGAGGTTAAAGAAACTGCCCCAAGGCCCCACTGCCAGTTATACCAGTCTCAATGCCACACCAGAAGAGGGAGCACTAGATTGAACTGAGTTTGAAGGTGGGTTCTCTGTGGAGGATTTGCTATGACTGAGTGCAACAAAGAGTCAGCTCTTGGCTTGGGGACAATAAAAATAAAGACAAAAAGTGGGTAAGACCAGGATAAATAAGAAGGGCAGCGGCAGGAGTTGGAGGTCAGGGGGCATTGCCTGGGCTACTCAAAGGGGAGAGTTGCTATTGGGTTGCAGCAAATCATAAGTTCTATCCAGGGCAATAATGATCCTATGTAACAATATACAGTCTGAGGTTACCTTACTTCATCAGAGGAAAAGGACGTTTGCACACCTTGGCATTTGCCAGTTTCTGTGAAGCCTCCCAAACACAGGCTGTTCTGCCTAATCTTCTTGTTAATCATTTATGCCAGTGTGATACAAAGACCCGGTTCCTGGCCATTACCATGCAAATTACTCTCACCCTTTAGCGTTTCATGTTTACAAAATATTTGCCAATAATTTAGCAACACTAGTCTCCATCCACAAAGAGAAGTGGGTAACAACCAGTATGGTTTTCATTTGCCAAATGAAGACATTGGCCATTAAAGTAAAGTTGAGTATTAAAGCTAAAAGTTCAAGTTTTTTATTAAATCCCTGGAGCTACACAAGCCCCCCCACCCCCCCCCCCACCATTGTTTCATTTTTTAAAATCATTTAAAAATGTTGAGCACTCACGCGATTCTTTAAAATTTTATAACACCACACATTTCTGCCTTTGGTTTTAATTCTGTCATATTTTTAAGATTTCTGCAGTTAGAGATCAAGAATCCAAAGGGTACTGGGATAGAAGTGAGGAGAACTAAGACCAAGGCTAAAGCCCATCCTTTCTTCATGGTTCAACTTCATTCAGCATGTATTTTTGACTGTCCGGTGATGTAGGCCCACTAATTTGTTAGAGAGCAAACACCCAAGGAAGAGAAAGGAGATGGGGGGAAGTACTGTGGCCTAGAGGATGCTTAAGTGCTATCTAGTCTCTGCTATTTAATCAAGAAATGTCCCCCCACCCCATCCCAAATGCCCATCAATTGAAAGACTAGTTGACTAGACTATGGTACATCCACTCAGTGGAAAACATGACAAAAAGGAATAGAAAGGACTGATACATATATTCCTACAAGACATCTCCAGAATATACTGTTACATAAACAAAAGCAAAGTGAAAAGCAAAGTGCACAGCATACCACATTTACGTGACAAGAAGAGGTGGGGAACAAATGTATGTACACTTATACCCTCATATTTTAAACAATAAACAATGGAAGAAAAATCATAAAGCCGATTATAGGGCATGGGGGAAAAATGTTCTCCTGCCCACAGATATAGGCACCAGAAGTCTGAGCTGCAAATAGGAGGGCTCTTTAAGAGGGCAGAAGTCCCTGGCAGAAGTCAGAGCAAGCATCATTTCAGGTCTCTCTGTTGTCATTATAGGCTCCAGAAAGCTCTGCCCGACTAATGTTTCAATCCCAGTCCTGAATGTGGCCCTACAGCAGCTCTGGGTATGATTTCAGATGCTGGGACTAGGGTTGTGGGACCCTCTGACTATGAAAGCTGTCATGCCTCTGGGCAGGTCTGTCCAGAGGAGCTAGTGTCCTTCTCTCCTCTCTCTACAATATGCTTGTGCCTTCTTACGTGTAGGAGGAACACAGTTCAGCCCATAACATATAAGTAACTGCTCATCAGCTACAGCCACTTAACACGTGGACTGAGGGCAGTACCTCATTTCTCTTAGATCTACAAGGAATGACCCAGATTTGCTAAAGAGATCCCAGCCTCAACCGTACTACTTACTCATTCAGGACCTAGAACTGTGGCCTTAACAATGATAAAACAGGAACAACTAACTTATCAAGCACATACTAAATCCTAGTCACTTTTCTAAGAGTTTCAAATACTTACCTTGCTGACTGCTCACAATAACCCTAACAAGCACCTACCCATCCCTCCTATGTTACTGATGAGAAAAAGTAAGGCCCCAAGAGGTCTGGAATGTCACTAGTGAGTGACAGAGTAGCATTTGAAACCCAGGCATCTTAAAACCATGCTCGTTTTTGAAATCTGTGAGTCTGTTTCTGTTTTGTAAACACATTCATTTCTATCATTTTTTAAAATTATATTCCACATATGAGCAATATTATATGATACTTTTCTTTCTCTGTCTGACTTACTTCACTTAGTATGATAATCTCTAGGTTCATCCAAGGGATAAATTAGGAGTTTGGGAATGACTTATATACACTATTATATTTAAAATATAAGCAACAAGGACCTACTGTATAGAACAGGGAACTCTACTCAATGTTCTGTAATAACCTGAAAATGAATCGAAAAAGAATGAATATATGTATATGTATAACTGAATCACTTTGTTATACACCTGAAACTAACACAACATCATAAATCAACTATACTCTAATAAAATTTAAAATAAACATGCTCGTAACAGTCTGCTTTGCAGTCTGTAATCCTCTGCTCAGATAAGGGCTAGGTGAGCCAGGAAAAGCAACACTGATTAAGGTGCTATAACGAAGCCAAAGGAATAATGCACATGGTCCCTGCTCTCTTGGCCAAGGTATTGTCAAGAGAAGATATCCATACAAACTGGAATAAGTAAATAGCAGCACAAGGCATAACGCTACCAAACTATCCATCAGACCCTCAACATCCCGGAGAGATACAAGATGTTTCCAAGAATCCCCAAATTCATCAATTCCTTTTTAGCCTGCAATCTTCCTTATCAACTGTGATGAATTATGGCTTCATAGATAGAATGACTTCATACCTGATCAGAGTAAAGACAGACTGAGCACCAGATGGGATGTTCTCAATCACTGGGTGACTCACTGTGCCTACACCTTCAAATGATTGAAATTCATCCCTCAGCACAGTTATCAATCCCTAATGGACCATGGGACAATCTCAGATTTTAAATGATTAGACCTGTGAATGATAATCCAGGAATTCCCAAGGTTGAGTGAGTCGTTTTAAGGCCAAAATGAGAGAGGCAAATCATCAATGAAGGTATTACCAAGTCCCCTTCTGAATGACTTGCCTACTCTCTCACCTCACTGCAAAACTCTCGATATTTACACCAACATGTGAGGCTGAATTACAACCCTCGAGATTCTCTTTGCCTTACTTTCAGCCTTCAGGACTCTTCATCAAAGGGGCTTTGGGCTCCATCAAACCACACACAGAGCATTTTATACCTTTCACCAACACTGGGCAGAGGGAGATCAGTTACTGTTAATTACAGGTGCTTTCTGTCATAATGGGCCAGATTTTCAAAAGAGCCTCAACTGCAAAGTTCCCAAATGCCATGCACAAACCTGGTAATGGTCCATGAAAACTGAATACTTAGTGGGTCTATGTGCATTCCGCTCCAGGGACTGCCTTTGAAAATTTAGCCCCATAACTCCAAAGCATTTGTAGCATGATAATCTGTCATCATTAGCAACAATGCTTGACTTAGTGCTCAGCGTTCTTAGTAACCATGCAATTATGAATGCAGACAATGTTTAATCACTTTTACCAAAATACAGCTGTGTTGTTGGGGAGCTGTCACTTACTGCTCATTAATGATTGATTTTTTTTAAACCATCTAGATTGTTTTCATGAGAACAGCAGATTAACCATAAAGAATTCATTATTGGTCGTTAAGGGATATTAAAATGGAAAACCTTTACAAGATGTGTCTTGTCTAGCTGCATTCCTATGCCTGAGACTCTCCTGCCAATGTAGGGGAGGAAACAAAAAATCATTCTTCCAGAGCCCTGGCAAGGAGATCCAGTCAAGGAGAGGTGGAGTGAAGAGAGAAATTAAGCAAAAACATCGCTTTTTGCTGTAATAATACACTGATTATATTTTACAACAGCAATAATGTACCCCAAATAATTACTTCAGCTATTGACCAGCTTGCTTAAGGGCTAACTGAGCTGTGGGTACTGATCGATTCGGTGCAGATTGCTAATAATGGGCCATTTTGAAAACTTACAGCTGTTTCTCCATACCTCC
This sequence comes from Hyperoodon ampullatus, assembly GCF_949752795.1. Classification (NCBI taxonomy): domain Eukaryota; kingdom Metazoa; phylum Chordata; class Mammalia; order Artiodactyla; family Ziphiidae; genus Hyperoodon; species Hyperoodon ampullatus. The sequence continues at coordinate 78,479,152 of NC_136917.1, read as the reverse complement.
CATGCACTAGAAGACACTAATTCCTTTCCCACATTGCACATTTAATTAAAGATGAGTCAGGGTGTTATTTTATGGTCAAATTTTCCTCATACCTTGGATGCAGAGAGCTGAGTTTTCCACCATCAAATGTCTCCTAAACAGACTGTGATAAAATGCACTTTACCACTGCCTACCCACAAAGATAATAAGTTTCAAAACCTTTTAAGGTGTTGGAAAGATCAGATTGCTCACTGTCATGCCCTTCCTGGGTTTCCAGTTCTGATGCTCACATGCCTACATGCGGGGCTCTATTTCCTCACTTGCTCAGCAGCTGCCAGGATCCTGGAAGACCTGACCTGAGGGAGAAGGTTTTTTATAAATCACAATTCCTCTCTCCTGTCCTGGCTCACCCTTACTCCAGGTCTTCTCTGAGACTTCTGCCTTAGTTCTTTTCAATATTTTGACTTTTGTTCTGATAGCAAGTGTACTGTGTGTTTGTTTAGGAAAGTACAGAAAAGTACATGGAAGAAATTTAAAGCTATCTGTAGTTCCCACACCCAGAAATAACACATTGCTTACAGTGGATATTTGCTTCCAGTATTTTTCCTATGAACATTTTTTATAGTTGCATGACTTTGAGTGAGTTACTGATCTTCTCTGTGTCCAGTTTTCTTCCCCATAAAATAGAGAAATAATACCACCTACTTCATAATGTGATTATGAACATTAAATGAGTTAACATTTGGAAAACACATGGAAGAATGTTCAATAAAACATAAGCACTATGGACGTTTTAGCTATGACAATTCTATAAATTATTGAGTGAGAAATATTATTATAAAGGAAAGAAAGACATTATAGTTAACTAGTAACCATTTTTTAAAGTTTAAATTCCTGGTGATGCTGATGCTGCGGACCCAGGGAACCACACTTTGAAAACCGCTACTTTCTGTTATATCGTTAGAATGAGAAAAACAAACCACAAATGAGAAAAACACTAACAAGCCCTGGAAGTACATTTGGTCTAGTGAGCTTCCCCCTGGGAGAAGGTTTTGGAGGGATTTGAGAGGGGTGCTGTGCTGCAGAGAACGATGTAGTGAATGGAAATCATGACTTCCGTTAGGTAAAAGAGCTGTAAGGGACTGACTGCTGACCTATCACTTCTCCAGTTGACTTTGGTCCAAGTCATTGCTTGGAAGAAAATCTTTTAGTTACATACCCACATTGTCTAACCCAGGATATTCCAGCATCATGCTTGGAAAAAAAATCACTGTAAATTGGAAACCCAGGCCTTGGAAAAACAGCTCCTCAAACACCCTGTGCCTGGGTAAGAGTCCAGAACAAGAGAGATAATCTGCTGATATCCTTGACTTTGCCATCACCCCTAAGTGTCCAGAGGATGGAGAAAAACAGAGTCAATGGGAATATTTGTGCAATTTAGAGAGCATCACACTATTGCTATTAGTTTTTTTTATTAGTTATCTATTTTATACATATTAGTGTATATATGTCAATCCCAATCTCCCAGTTCATCCCACCACCACCACCCACCCCCCTGCTTTTCCCCCTTGGTATCCATACGTTTGTTCTCTACATCTGTGTCTCTATTTCTGCCTTGCAAACCAGTTCATCTGTACCATTTTTCTAGATTCCACATATACACGTTAATATACGATACTTGTTTTCCTCCTTCTGACTTACTTCACTCTGTATGACAGTCTCTAGCAGCTTTTCCTCTACATGATGTGAGCACTATCCCATTGTCTTTAAAAAATTTTAATCCATATTATAACATTCCATCATATAGATAGGCCATAATAGTTAACTAATCCCTTCTGTTGGATGTTTTTACTTCTCTAATTTTCTCCATTATAAATAATTCTGTGCTTATTTTTTTATTCATTCTTTATCTTTTACATCCTTCACAAATACTATCAAAAATTCTCTGGTTTGGAAGTCTGTGTCTTGAGAACTAACCGTTTAGAACCACTGCACTGGAGCTTGGTAATTATATAGAAACTCTAGAGCCATTACTGTCAGTTTTCTAATGCCTATCGTCCAACACGAGTAAAAACTGTCAGACTCCCTTGATTGGAAAAGCCATACAATTGCCTATCACATGACACTTTAAAGCACTTGTCTAAAAGATTTTGAGGTACCAAAGGTAACTCTAAAAAAATTATTTGTCTATTTCCACAGTGAATTTTGGTTATGAAGATACCGAGGTGTTGGCTTGTAAGACTGTTCTGGTGCCTGATATGTAAAAGGATAAAACAAATATTTTGAATCAATGAATGACAATGCTGAAACATCTACTTATTAACATCAGCAGAAGTCATTCAATATTGGTTGACTCTCATAGTAACGGAAGAGAAATAACTAAAAACATTCATTTCTTTGGGTAACATAGATTGCTGGAGTCAATTTGGTTTTCAGAGTTTTAGTGTTGTCAGGTTAAACATAAATAAGTTACAGTTGGACCCTTAGATGAAAACAGAACATCTGAGTGTTAACACACTTAGCCATCATATTGAGGCCATCTGCAGTGAAGCTGTCAGCTCCAACTCTTTCTTCATGAGAGCTCCTAGACTGCTACATGATGGGTGATTTCTCCCATGATAAAAGGAAGATGTAGGAAGGGGCTGTCATGTTTCAATAGGTGCTTCTCAACCCTTACTGAATTACCTGGGGAGGTTTTAAAAGGGGGGAGCTTGCTAGAATCACCTGGGGAGCTTTCAAAAGCTACCAGTGCCCAGGTCTCATGCCAGGTTAGAGTCACCAGGGGTAGGGCCCAGGCATTGGTACTTCATACAAGATCCTCCGTTGATTCTAATGTACCACCATAGTTGAAAAGCACAGCTTTAGAAGATGTAGATAACCAGGATAATATAACTTCAGGTACCCCATGCCTTCAAAAGGGCAGTTGCCTCAAAAAGTCCTCCAGGTATCACTCTGCTACATAAAGACAAATTCCTTGAGGCATTGATTAGCTCTGGCAGTAGTAGAAGTAATATACCTCTCCAGAGGCCATAAATAAATCTTGTCCAGTTGCAAAACTATGTAATAATATGAGAAAGAGTAAAAACATGCCAAACTGGAATAATTGGTGGGGTAATCCTGGCACCAACATATTATTGCAATAAACTGGAAATATGGTACCAGTTATTTGGGATTTTTCAACAGTTTTATATATATATATAGTGTTACTCAATAACAATGCAAGGTGAACAGTTAGCACAAATAAATACTGCTAGGTGAGGCTAGATTCTCATACGGGGTCTTTGAACTAAATATACACCTGACTCTATACAAAAAAATCTCTTTTGGTCTCTTTTTTCTCAATTGTAAGCCATAAATAAGAGTAGGTAATTGCTATGGTCCCTTCTATTTCAAAACAAAACTTCTGTGAAAGTTTTTCACTTCCTTAGAAATGACCTTTGTGAAGTATGGGTACCTGGTAGATCTAAAAACCCAAGGAATCCACACACCTACAGTCTATTAATCTATGACAAAGGAGGCAAGAATATACAATGGAGAAAAGACAGTCTCTTTAACAAGTGGTGCTAGGAAAACTAGATAGTCACATGTAAAACAATGAGATTACAACATTTTTTCACACCATATCCAAAAATAAACTCAAAATGATTTAAAGACCTAAAAGTGAAACCATAAAACTCCTAGAAGAGAACATAGGCAAAATATTCTCTGACATAAATCGTAGCAGTATTTTCTTAGATCAGTCCCCCAAAGCAAAAGAAATCAAAGTAAAAATAAACAAATGGGACCTAATTAAAATCAAAAGCTTGTGTACAGCAAAGGAAACCATCAACAAAATGAAGAGACAGCCTACAGAACAGAGAAAATATTTGCAAATGATGCAAGCGACAAGGAGTTAATATCCAAAATATGCAAACAGCTCATGCAATTCAATATCAAAAACAAACAATCGAATCAAAAAATGTGCAGAAGACTTGAGCAGGCATTTTTCCAAAGAAGACATACAGGTGGTTAGCAGGAACATAAAAAGAAGCTCAACATCACTAATTATTATGGAAATGCAAATCAAAACCACAATAAGGTATCACACCTCACACCTGTGAGAATGGCCATCATCAAGAAGTCTACAAATAACAAATGCTGGAGAGGGTGTGGAGAAAAGGGAACCCTCTTGCACTGTTGGTGGGAATGTAAATTGGTACAGCCATTATGGAGAAAAGTATGGAGGTTCCTTAAAAAACTAAAAATAGAACTACCATATGATCTACCAATTCTACTCCTGAGTATATATTATACCTGGAAAAAATGAAAACAGTAAATTCTAAAAGATACACACACCTCAATGTTCACAGCAGCACTATTTACAATAGCCAAGACATAGAAGCAACCCAGTGCCCAACAATAGCTAACTGGATAAAGATGTGGCATATGTATATATAAAGGAATATTACTCAGCCATAAAAAAGAATTAAATTCTGCCATTTGCTGCAACATGGATGGACATAGGAAACATTATGCCTAGTGAAATAAGACAGAGAAAGACAACTACTCTATGGTATCACTTATATGTGGAATCTAAAAATAATACAATGAATGTATATACAAAACAGAAAAAGACTTAAAGATATAGAAAACAAACTTGTGATTACCAAATGGGAAGGGGGCGGGGGACAAATTAGGGGTATGGGATTAACAGATACAAAATACTATATATAAAACAGATAAGCAACAAGGATATACTGTGTAGCACAGAGAATTATACCCGTTATCTCATAACCTATAATGGAATATAATCTGAAAAAATACTGAATCACTATGCTGTACACCTAAAACTAACACAATATTGTAAATAAACTACACTTCAGTAAAAAAATTGAACAGATAAATGACATTAAAAAAAAAATCCAAGGTTTGCACAACCATGAATCCAAAGGCCACAGTCCTTCAGTTGTACCTGGGAAATGATGTAATGGTGTAAATTCAGTGAATGCAAATATGATTTAACTTACAGAACTGTGATTTTGCAAACAGATTATTTAGGAACAGTCATTGTAATGTGGGTTCTAACCTTTTTTTTTTTTTTTTTTTTGATTTTTTTTTTAAATTAGTTTCTGCTTTATAACAAAGTGAATCAGTCATACATATACATCTGTTCCCACATCCCCTCCCTCATGCATCTCCCTCCCTCCCACCCTCCCCATCCCACCCCTCCAGGCGGTCACAAAGCACCGAGCTGATCTCCCTGTGCTCTGCGGCTGCTTCCCACTATCTATCTACCTTACGTTTGGTAGTGTATATATGTCCATGCCTCTCTTTCCCTTTGTCACAGCTTACCCTTCCCCTTCCCCATATCCTCAAGTCCATTCTCAAGTAGGTCTGTGTCTTTATTCCCGTTTTACCCCTAGGTTCTTCATGACATTTTTTTTTTTTAATTCCATATATATGTGTTAGCATACGGTATTTGTCTTTCTCTTTCTGACTTACTTCACTCTGTATGACAGACTCTAGGTCTATCCACCTCATTACAAATAGCTCAGTTTTGTTTCTTTTTATGGCTGAGTAATATTCCATTGTATATATGTGCCACATCTTCTTTATCCATTCATCCGATGATGGACACTTAGGTTGTTTCCAGCTCCGGGCTATTGTGAATAGAGCTGCAATGAACATTTTGGTACATGTCTCTTTTTGAATTATGGTTTTCTCAGGGTATATGCCTAGTAGTGGGATTGCTGGGTCATATGGTAGTTCTATTTTTAGTTTTTTAAGGAACCTCCATACTGTTCTCCATAGTGGCTGTACCAATTCACATTCCCACCAGCAGTGCAAGAGTGTTCCCTTTTCTCCACACCCTCTCCAGCATTTATTGTTTCTAGATTTCTTGATGATGGCCATTCTGACTGGTGTGAGATGATATCTCATTGTAGTTTTGATTTGCATTTCTCTAATGATTAATGATGTTGAGCATTCTTTCATGTGTTTGTTGGCAGTCTGTATATCTTCTTTGGAGAAATGCCTATTTAAGTCTTCTGCCCATTTTTGGATTGGGTTGTTTGTTTTTTTTGCTATTGACCTGCATGAGCTGTTTATAAATTTTGGAGATGAATCCTTTGTCAGTTGCTTCATTTGCAAATATTTTCTCCCATTCTGAGGGTTGTCTTTTGGTCTTGTTTATGGTTTCCTTTGCTGTGCAAAAGCTTTGAAGTTTCATTAGGTCCCATTTGTTTATCTTTGTTTTTAGTTCCATTTCTCTAGGAGGTGGGTCCAAAAGGATCTTGCTGTGATTTATGTCATAGAGTGTTCTACCTATGTTTTCCTCTAAGAGTTTGATAGTTTCTGGCCTTACATTTAGGTCTTTAATCCATTTTGAGCTTATTTTTGTGTATGGTGTTAGGGAATGATCTAATCTCATACTTTTACATGTCCCTGTCCAGTTTTCCCAGCACCACTTATTGAAGAGGCTGTCCTTACTCCACTGTACATTCCTGCCTCCTTTATCAAAGATAAGTTGGCCATATGTGCGTGGGTTTATCTCTGGGCTTTCTATCCTGATCCACTGATCTATCTTTCTGCTTTTATGCCAGTACCACACTGTCTTAATTACTGTAGCTTTGTAGTATAGTCTGAAGTCAGGCAGCCTGATTCCTCCAGCTCCGTTTTTCGTTCTCAAGATTACTTTGGCTATTCGGGGTCTTTTGTTTTTCCAAACAAATTTTGAAATTTTTTGTTCTACTTCTGTGAAAAATGCCAGTGGTAGTTTGATAGGGATTGCATTGAATCTGTAGATTGCTTTGGGTAGTAGAGTCATTTTCACAATATTGATTCTTCCAATCCAGGAGCATGGTATATCTCTCCATCTATTTATATCATCTTTAATTTCTTTCATCAGTGTCTTATAATTTTCTGCATACAGGTCTTTTGTCTCCTTAGGTAGGTTTATTCCTAGATATTTTATTCTTTTTGTTGCAATGGTAAATGGGAGTGTTTTCTTGATTTCATTTTCAGATTTTTCATCATTAGTGTACAGGAATGCCAGAGATTTCTGTGCATTAATTTTGTATCCTGCTACTTTACCAAATTCATTGATTAGCTCTAGTAGTTTTTCGGTAGCATCTTTAGGATTCTCTATGTATAGTATCATGTCATCTGCAAACAGTGACAGCTTTACTTCTTCTTTTCCAATTTGGATTCCTTTTATTTCCTTTTCTTCTCTGATTGCTGTGGCTAAAACTTCCAAAACTAGGTTGAATAAGAGTGGTGAGAGTGGGCAGCCTTGTCTTGTTCCTGATCTTAGTGGAAATGGTTTCAGTTTTTCACCATTGAGGACAATGTTGGCTGTGGGTTTGTCATATATGGCCTTTATTATGTTGAGGAAAGTTCCCTCTATGCCTACTTTCTGCAGGGTTTTTATCATAAATGGCTGTTGAATTTTGTCGAAAGCTTTCTCTGCATCTATTGAGATGATCATATGGTTTTTCTCCTTCAACTTGTTAATATGGTGTATCACATTGATTGATTTGCGTATATTGAAGAATCCTTGCATTCCTGGAATAAACCCCACTTGATCATGGTGTATGATCCTTTTAATGTGCTGTTGGATTCTGTTTGCTAGTATTTTGTTGAGGATTTTTGCATCTATGTTCATCAGTGATATTGGCCTGTAGTTTTCTTTCTTTGTGACATCCTTGCCTGGTTTTGGTATCAAGGTGATGGTGGCCTCGTAGAATGAGTTTGGGAGTGTTCCTTCCTCTGATATTGTTTGGAAGAGTTTGAGAAGGATGGGTGTTAGCTCTTCTCTAAATGTTTGATAGAATTCGCCTGTGAAGCCATCTGGTCCTGGGCTTTTGTTTGATGGAAGATTTTTAATCACAGTTTCAATTTCAGTGCTTGTGATTGGTCTATTCATATTTTCTATTTCTTCCTGAGTCAGTCTTGGTAGGTTGTGCATTTCTAAGAATTTGTCCATTTCTTCCAGGTTGTCCATTTTATTGGCATAGAGTTGCTTATAGTAATCTCTCATGATCTTTTGTATTTCTGCAGTGTCAGTTGTTACTTCTCCTTTTTCATTTCTAATTCTACTGATTTGAGTCTTCTCCCTTCTTTTCTTGATGAGTCTGGCTAATGGTTTGTCAATTTTGTTTATCTTCTCAAAGAACCAGCTTTTAGTTTGGTTGATCTTTGCTATCGTTTCCTTCATTTCTTTTTCATTTATTTCTGATCTGATCTTTATGATTTCTTTCCTTCTGCTAACTTTGGGGGTTTTTTGTTCTTCTTTCTCTAATTGCTTTAGGTGCAGGGTCAGGTTGTTTACTCGAAATGTTTCCTGTTTCTTAAGGTGGGATTGTATTGCTATAAACTTCCCCCTTAGAACTGCTTTTGCTGCGTCCCATAGGTTTTGGGTCGTCGTGTCTCCATTGTCATTTGTTTCTAAGTGTTTCTTAATTTCCTCTTTGATTTCTTCAGTGATCACTTCATTATTGAGTAGTGTATTGTTTAGCCTCCATGTGTTTGTATTTTTTACAGATCTTTTCCTGTAATTGATGTCTAGTCTCATAGCATTGTGGTCGGAAAAGATACTTGATACAATTTCAATTTTCTTAAATTTACCAAGGCTTGATTTGTGACCCAAGATATGATCTATCCTGGAGAATGTTCCATGAGCACTTGAGAAAAATGTGTATTCTGTTGTTTTTGGGTGGAATGTCCTATAAATATCAATTAAGTCCATCTTGTTTAATGTATCATTTAAAGCTTGTGTTTCCTTATTTATTTTCATTTTGGATGATCTGTCCATTGGTGAAAGTGGGGTGTTAAAGTCCCCTACTATGATTGTGTTACTGTCGATTTCCCCTTTTATGGCTGTTAGTATTTGCCTTATGTATTGAGGTGCTCCTATGTTGGGTGCATAAATATTTACAATTGTTATATCTTCTTCTCGGATCGATCCCTTTATCGTTATGTAGTGTCCTTCTTTGTCTCTTCTAATAGTCTTTATTTTAAAGTCTATTTTGTCTGATATAAGAATTGCTACTCCAGCTTTCTTTTGATTTCCATTTGCATGGAATATCTTTTTCCATCCCCTTACTTTCAATCTGTATGTGTCTCTAGGTCTGAAGTGGGTCTCTTGTAGACAGCATATATATGGGTCTTGTTTTTGTATCCATTCAGCCACTCTGTGTCTTTTGGTGGGAGCATTTAGTCCATTTACATTTAAGGTAATTATTGATATGTATGTTCCTATTCCCATTTCCTTAATGGCTTTGGGTTCGTTATTGTAGGTATAGTCCTTCTGTTGTGTTTCTTGCCTAGAGAAGTTCCTTTAGCATTTGTTGTAAAGCTGGTTTGGTGGTGCTGAACTCTCTCAGCTTTTGCTTGTCTGTAAACGTTTTAATTTCTCCATCAAATCTGAATGAGATCCTTGCTGGGTAGAGTAATCTTGGTTGCAGGTTTCTCTCCTTCATCACTTTAATTATGTCCTGCCACTCCCTTCTGGCTTGTAGAGTTTCTGCTGAGAGATCAGCTGTTAACCTGATGGGGATTCCCTTGTGTGTTATTTGTTGTTTTTCCCTTGCTGCTTTTAATATGATTTCTTTGTGTTTAATTTTTGACAGTTTGATTAATATGTGTCTTGGCGTATTTCTTCTTGGATTTATTCTATATGGGACTCTCTGTGCCTCCTGGACTTGATTAACTATATCCTTTCCCATATTAGGGAAGTTTTCAACTATAATCTCTTCAAATATTTTCTCAGTCCCTTTCTTTTTCTCTTCTTCTTCTGGAACCCCTATAATTCGAATGTTGGTGCGTTTAATGTTGTCCCAGAGGTCTCTGAGACTGTCCTCTGTTCTTTTCATTCTTTTTTCTTTATTTTTCTCTGCATCAGTTATTTCCACTATTTTATCTTCCACCTCACTTATCCGTTCTTCTGCCTCAGTTATTCTGCTATTGATCCCATCTAGAGTATTTTTCATTTCTTTTATTGTGTTTTTAATCGATGCTTGATTCATCTTTAGTTCTTCTAGGTCCTTGTTAACTGTTTCTTGCATATTGTCTATTCTATTTCCAAGATTTTGGATCTGGGAAATAGAATCTTGGATCATCTTTACTATCATTATTCTGAATTCTTTTTCAGGTAGACTGCCTATTACCTCTTCATTTGTTAGGTCTGGTAGGTTTTTATCTTGCTCCTTCACCTGCTGTGTGTTTTTCTGCTTTCTCATTTTGCTTATGTTACTGTGTTTGGGGTCTCCTTTTTGCAGGCTGCAGATTCGTAGTTCCCGTTGTTTTTGGTGTCTGTCCCCCGTGGCTAAGGTTGTTTCAGTAGGTTGTGTAGGCTTCCTGGTGGGGGGGACTAATGCCTGTGTTCTGGTGGTTGAGGCTCAATCTTGTCTTTCTGGTGGACAGGTCCACGTCTGGTGGTGTGTTTTGGGGTGCCTGTGGCCTTATTATGTTTTTAGGTAGCCTCTCTGCTAATGGGTGGGGTTGTGTTCCTGCCTTGCTAGTTGCTTGGCATAGGGTGACCAGCACTGTAGCTTGCTGGTCGTTGACTGAAGCTGGGTGCTGGTGTTGAGATGGAGATCCCTGGGAGATTTTCGCTGCTTGATATTATGTGGAGCTGGGAGGTCTCTTGTGGACCCGTGTCCTGAAGTTGGCTCTCCCACTTCAGAGGCACAGCACTAACTCCTGGCTGCAGCACCAAGAGCCTTTCATCCACCCGGCTCAGAATAACAGTGAGAAAAAGTAGAAAGAAATAATTAGTAGAAGAAAGAAAGAGAGATTGAAAGAAAGGAAGAAGGGAAGTAAGGAAGGAAGGAAGGAAGAAAGAAAGAAAGGAGGGAGGGAGGAAGGATGGAAAGAAAGGAAAGAAAGGAGGGAGGGAGGGAGGAATGAAAGCAAAAGGAAGAGTGAATGGAAGAAGAGAGGGAGGGAGGGAGGAAGGAAAGAAAGAAAGAAAGACAGGAGGGAGGGAGGGAGGAAGGAAAGAAAAAGAAAGTGGAAAGAAGAAGGGTGGGAGGGAGGGAGGGATGGAGGAAAGAAAAAGAAAGAAGGAAAGGAGGAGCAGAGGGAGGGAGGGAGGAAGGGAAGGGAGGAAAAAAAGAAAGAGCAGGTAAAATAAAATAGAATAAAGTATGGAATATAGTAGCGTTATTAAAATTAAAAAGTAATTATTGAAAAAAAACACGGACCGAAAGAACCCTGGGACATATGGTGGAAGCAAAGCTATACAGAGAGAATCTTACACAGAAGATTACACATACACATTCACAAAAAGAGAGCAGGGGGAAAAATCAAAAATCTTGCTCTCCAAGTCCACCTCCTCGATTTGGGATAATTCGTTGTAAAAAGAGGAAAAGGGCGAAAAGTCTGAAATCTTGCTAAGTCCACCTCCTTAATTTGAGATAATTCGTTGTAAAAAGAGGAAAAAAAAGGGGGGGGGGAAGTCTTAAATCTTGTCCTCAAGGTCCACTTCCTCAATTTGGGATGATTCGCTGTCCATTCATGCACTCCACAGACGCAGGGCACATCAAATGGACCGTGGAGCTTTAATCCGCTGCCTCGGAGGCTGCACAGAGAGATTTCCCTGTCTCTGCTCTCACAGCTCCCGGGTCTCAGCCTTGGACCTGGCCCCGCCTCTGCGCGTAGGTCGCCGGAGGGTGTTCGTTCTTCGCTCAGACAGGACGGGTTTAAAGGAGCCGCTGATTCGGGGGCTCTGGCTCACTCAGGCAGAGGGGAGGGAGGGGAATGCCCTCTCCTCGCGCACCAGGCAACAAAAGGGAAAAAAGTCTCTTGCCTCTCCGGTAGCTCCAGACCCTTTCCCCGGACTCCCTCCGGGCTAGCACTAATCCCTTCAGGGTCTCTTCCTGCCGCCAGCCCCAGACCTCTCCCTGCGCTCCGACTGAAAGCCGATACCCGAGCCTCAGCTCCCAGCCCCGCCCGCCCTGGCGGCCGAGCAGACAAGTCTCTCGGGCTGGTGTGTGCCTGAGGGCACCGATCCTCTGTGCCAAAATCTCTCTGCTTTGCCCTCCACACCCCTGTTGCTGTGCTCTCCTCCGCTACTCCGAAGCTTTCCCCCTCCGCCACCTGTAGTCTCCGCCCTCGAAGGGGCTTGTAGTGTGTAGAAACCTTCCCTCCTTCACGGCTCCCTCCCACTGGTGCAGGTCCCGTCCATATCCTATTGTCTCTGTTTATTCTTTTGACCTACCCAGGTATGTGGGGAGTTTCTTGCCTTTTGGGGGGTCTGAGGTCTTCTGTCAGCGTTCAGTAGGTGTTCTGTTGGAGTTGTTCCACGTGTAGATGAATTTCTGATGTATCTGTGGGGAGGAAGGTGATCTCCGCGTCTTACTCTTCCGCCATCTTCGTCCGGCTCCGGTTCTAACCTTTTGAAGAATATTTTTCTTCAAAAATGTTTCTATTTATATTCAGTAATTGACCAATATGGAAATTTCACTCAGTAACACCCCAGATCACAAACTAGATACTTCTGAAAACTTTATTAACGTTTCAAAGCATTAATATTAGAAAAGCCTGATAGGTAATTAAATGGCAGAAGATATATTATATCAAATCTACTCATGAAGATTTCCAGGGTGACCAAGACTCACTTCCAGTGACTTCCCTGGTGGCGTGGTGGTGAAGAATCCGCCTGCCAATGCAGGGGTCATGGGTTCAACCCCTGGTCGGGGAAGATCCCACATGCCGCAGAGCAACTAAGCCCATGCATCACAACTACTGAGCCTGAGCCCTAGAGCCCACGAGCCACAACTACTGAGCCTGTGTGCCACAACTACTGAAGCCCACGTGCCTAGAGCCCATGCCCACAACAAGAGAAGCCACCACAATGAGAAGGCCGCGCCCCGCAACGAAGAGTAGCTCCTGCTCGCTGCAACTAGAGAAAGCCTGCGCCCAGCAATGAAAACCCAATGCAGCCTAAATAAATAAGTAAATTTATTTAAAAAAATAAAGACTCACTTCCAAACACAATCAATCAATGGATAAAGGCAGTAAGTCTTCCTCCTATAAAATTAGGCTTCCATCTTTTTAAAGGACTAAAGCTGGGCATTGTCAAATGAACAAATAAGATCAATAATAGTCCATCCATAAACAGTAACTCTGGTGGTTTTAAGACCGTAGAGTATGTTTTAAAGAAAGATACACACAAAGTTTTGAATATTTAAGCCATGTCTGTAAAGCCTTCAAACAACAGAGTTCATAATGGAAACAATGATAGACCTTTAATGATAGGCACATTAGCAGTCTCTGTAACAATGTTGTAAATCATTTCCAAATAACAATATTGATAAGACAGGACTTTCAAAATCACTCAGGACACCTCTTTAACAGCTAATTAAAACTAGGGAGTAAAGGCATCTCTTTTATCATTCATAATATTGTAGCTCTGATCATCCCACAGTGAATGATTTTACTTCAGTAATAACCTTGATCCAACATTCAGTTGGCAATTACCATATCAGACTTTATCTACTGGTAACAACTGGTTCGGAAGATATTGCCCTGAATGCATTAATTTCATCATGCTAATAAAGTTCACTGTTATAAAATGCAAAAACATATTAACCTGTCTAATGCAATAGAAGAAACATATATATCTTTCTTGCAAAATGATGATACACCAGCATTTCATTTCTATTTCAAAACTTAAGTGGGTAAAGTATATTAGAGGAACAGAAAGTAACAAGCTATAATCTGCAGTGAACACAATAACATAACTAAGCGCCAACAAATTTTCCTGTGAGTAACTGCACTTATTGTAACTTATACACATTCTATTACCTTGGCGTTTGCCTAACAATGCACGACTGTTCATTTCCAAACACTGAGCGCTGTAAAGGAAGAAGCATATGCATCTTGTCTTTTCCACAGAATTCAGGGAGGCCACTGCTGACTCCAGTTAACTCCCTTAGAGCACCTAGCAAGCATGGGCTGATGGAAACATTTAATAAAGATGTAGATGTGACTAATGATGACAAGCCAGTAACCCGAGGGCACAATCCCTGGCACAGAGTAAGCAATCTGTGAAGGCGTGCGGAATGAGGGAGGGGAGAAGCTCTGCGGTCTTGCTCAGGAGTAATAAGCATTCTGTTTGCGATCCCAGGATCTGTCCTGGATACCCTTTTCCCTTCCACCCTCCTCTTCCCCCGCCTATCTCACCACATGCCATCTCCATTGCTAAGTGAGCAATCCAAAGCAGAGATGCCTCCCTTTCCCCTTATTAGTACCCTCACCCACCTTCACCAACTTCACTGTCCTACATTTACAATGTGACACATGACCACTGCCTGAACTATACTCATTGTTTGCCTTGCTCTATTTCTTTCTCACCACCCTAGGTTCCCCATTGGCTTGTTCTTCTTTCAGAATTTTAAATGTGAAGATGTTATAATTGTTAAAATCCCAGTGGAAGAAAATGAATCATGTGATTAAAACTAATACATGTGACATTTGCTCTCCCGTCTCCAAGGACTCATCCACAATTGTTAACTCTTTATTAAAGCCACGCCTTCACTTTCTACAGGAGATGGTTTCACTGCTGGTGCTGCCAACCTTGGGAAGCCCAATCATCCTACTAGAAAGAAAACAAAAGAAGTGTCTGTGACTCAATTAAACCCAAAGCCAAATGAACACATTGCCACCTTCCACAGTCAGAATAGAGTGGTCAGCCACCCCACCATCAAGGGCAGCTGAATGCACCTGCCCGTAAAAAGCCTGAGCCCTGGGCTTCCCTGGTGGCGCAGTGGTTAAGAATCCACCTGCCATGCAAGGGACACGGGTTCAAGCCCTGGTCCGGGAAGATCCCACATGCCGGGGAGCAACTAAGCCCGTGCACCACCACTACTGAGCCTGCGCTCTAGAGCCCGGGAGCCACAACTACTGAGCCCACATGCCACAACTACTGAAGCCCGCATGCCTAGAGCTCGTGCTCTGTAACAAGAGAAGCCAGCGCAATGAGAAGCCCGGACACCACAACGAAGAGTAGCCCCTGCTCACCGCAACTAGAGAAAGCCAGTGCGCGGCAACAAAGACCCAACGCAGCCAAAAATAAATAAATAAATAAATGTTTTTTTTTTTTTTTAAAAAGCCTGAGCCCTGCCCTGGGACCCTGGTCAAAGGAGAGCACTGTCTGAGCTAGAACCCTTCCTGTTCAGCACCTGGAGGTTTATCCACATGGTTCAGGTAAGAGGGCTGAGCTCTCTTGGGAAATGTGGCATTCTCACATACTATGGAGTACTGGCTGAAGGCCTAGAGAACAGGCATGGAAATACAGAGGATTTATAGACTGAAAATGTGCACACAAACAGCAGCACCGAGTTTGCTCAGGAAACATACGTGCTGCGGCCACACTGTGGGAGGTCATGGTGGGACCCCCAGACCTTGGCAAAAACTCTAGTGGGCACCCAGTGTGGATGTGCACAGATCAGAGCTGTAAATCTGGTAAAAAAAAAAAAAAACACTCCTTCGTGGTTTTACAAAGACTGTGAAAACGTAGGCTCGGACTGCGGTGTCAGGAAAGAGGGAGGCCATTTGGAAAGCTAACTCTCACATGGGTTGGTTTCTAGGCTTCCAGAGTGTACACAGGACAAGACAGAGCTGGGCTTCCCCCAGAGCCCTGAGAGGCATCGGCGTCCACAAGGCATAACTTCTGGAGAGAGCTGTGCCTCTGAAGGGGAACACACTAATTTGACAGGTTTCTTGTTTGGTCCCAAATGCTAACCAACACATCTCATGAAAATTTATAATGAAATCTTTAAAAAAACTTATCCAGCCAAAATTTTACCATTTCATTAAATTGTATATTCTGTATTAACTGCAGGGTTACATTCAGAAAGCAACAGTGGGTTAAAAGGAGGAGGAAGCGGTAGAGGTGGAGGAGACCAGAAGACAGCTCAGCAACTGTACTTTGTAATTCAGGACAAAAACCTTTACTTACTCAGCCCCACACGAACTCAGCCTGTGCTCCGGGTTCTAATAGCATTTTCATTCTGGAATCTATTTCCAGAGTTTATGACCGCCAAGGTTTTATGGTCCTTCCCAAGAAAGCTTTCTTCACCTGCTAATGTACAGTATGGGTCCTCTTCTCAGAATGGTGGTTCTTGTGAAAGCCAAGTAATTTTTATGTGATACACATGTTGTTTGAATGGGAACTTTTCAGTGGATTTGGGTAAGATTTTTCTTTTGTGTTTTTGGAGTGTATGTGTGTGTGAGATGAATCATGAGCACCTTCTAACAGTTCTACCTGTCCATTTTACTTAGTCTGAAGAAAGAGGGAAAAGGAAGAGATAAAAATACTCAAACTGTAATTTTTATTTCAAACAGAGTCCTCTACTGCTTGTCTTGTAGTTTTTTAATAGACTATTGGTCTGAAATTACAGCCCATTAACACTTAATTTGCCCAAACTTAATCCTACAGACATAAGGGGAAAAACAGCAAAAATAACAACAAAAAAACTCTCAGGCCAACTGTAAAATAGAAGAACTGGCTTTAGCTTTGACCCAAAAGAAAAAAATAAAATGGCCAGTCATTTTATTTCCCAATATTTCTCTTCTCAGGTCCATTTCTCCAACTCACCATCTAACAACTCACCCACCACCATCACAAAGGAATTTTGACAACCCATGTATGCAAATGCCATCACTCTGACTTTACTGCTCAGAGGACGTTCATCAACTAATGTAACCTCCAGGTGCCAGCCAGGAAGAATGACCAAATTCCATAGGTTCTCCCTGTCTCCTGGAAGAGTTTTGGAGTTCATTTTCTAATTGTGTTTTGTCATTTACATTTGGCCAAACAGCAGCTCATAGACACAGCGGTGACTACCTTCCTAAACCTGCTTATTTCCAAATAAAAACCCTATCTTTTTTTTTTTTTTTTTTTTTTTGCGGCACACGGGCCTCACTGTCGTGGCCTCTCCTGTTGCGGAGCACAGACTCTGGACGCGCAGGCTCAGCGGCCATGGCTCACGGGCCCAGCCGCTCCGCAGCATGTGGGATCTTCCTGGACCGGGGCACGAACCCGTGTCCCCTGCATCGGCAGGCGGACTCTCAACCACTGCGCCACCAGGGAAGCCCAACACCCTATCTTTAAATGCTCAGGTGGCCACTATATAGATTAAACTAACTCTAAACAGTGACACATTTTTTAACAGGGTAGGTATGACTTGAGGTAAGCACAGTAAACAAATGCCTTATCAACTAAGAATTATTTTTACTGTCTCGTGCCTTAACAAACGTACGTATATATGTACATACACACACACACACACACACACACACACACACACACACACACACGAAGGAGAGGGAGCAGTAATAACAAAGGCAAATTTTCCTCACATTCTTATAATGTACCAGGCACCATACTAATAATTTTTCCATATATGCAATCTCATTTAATCCTTGAAACACCTCTGAGGTAGGTACTATTATTGTTACTATATCACAGAGATTCAAACTCACATCTTCTGCCTCTAGCATCTAAGCTCTTAACTGCTGTGGACCAGGGCATAGAAATAGAAGAACTGGCTTTAGCTTTGACCCAAAAGAAAAAAATAATAAGTATGCATATGTCTATCATAAGTATGATATGCATATTTAGACCATATATTTTTAAACTCCAAAAGTTTTTCCACTTCTCCAGTATAATGTACTCATAACTTGTGAATTAAAATTTAATTGAGCACACTGCTATTGGCGAATTACAAAATACTGAAAACTCAGCCTCCATTCCATTATCAAGAGAGAAGCTGCTTATGCATTCTTATTCCGGCGATTAAGGACAAGTATGTTTCCTAAAGTGAAGGTTATTTTTACTTTGATAATTATATTGCTCACCGTCTGATCATAAAGGGCCAGGGCTGGAGATGAATAACATAATACTTTGTCCTTCACTTCAGGTATGATGGCTGGACTTCCCTGGCTGTAAATTTACCAATATTTGATGGCCCCAGTGTCAGCAGCAAAATGATGCATAATAAATACAACAATACATTATGTGCCACTTCTTGATTTGGTGCCGAGTCAGGGAAGGAAACAGTCTACTTCTGAGTGGGTTTTCTGAAATAATACACAGACAGTATGTCCTGGAGAGATCTGAAGGGGAAAACTGCAGCTTGTTTTTCATCCCTGTGTCTCCAAACTAGCCTTTGAAATTGACTGTCTGCATTGACGTGAACCCCGGTACTGCCATCGCTGGGTTGATATCAGGAAAAGCAGAATACACAGGCTTTCATCTAGCCAGGAAAAAGGTAACAGCTTATTTTGAACAGGAAAGAAAAAAGATATTTGATGAAAGCCAGAGAAACAAGCTGCCTAAGTCCTTTGACAAAGAAGAGACAAAAAGAATGGGTTTGTGAAATAATGTGCAGACCTAAAAATAATGTTCCAATAGCAGTTTTAATTGTTCCACTTTATCCCGAATCGTTTTTGCAAAGCTGAAAATCTTGCTAAAGAGTAAAAAGAGAAAACACTATTCGAAGGCCTGCATCTATGAAAAAGTATTTCTTCACCACTAAGGAAATGTAAACTATGACAGGGGGTATACATATAGCTTCACCCTCCTCTTCCTGCATCCAGATCAGGGACCTCAGAAGTCACTGGGCCCAACCCTGACATTTCATAGCTGACAGGCTTAAAACTGTTAAGAGACTTGCCCAAGGTCATGATTGGAACTGTATTGTTTTTATTCTCTGAATACCAAATGGCAGATGGAGGACAGCAAAAGAGATCATGTTGCAATTTACCCCAAGACTTCCTATAAGAAAAATGGTGATAATTATGGCTCCTAAATTCACTTATCGAGCAAAGCATATTACCATAAAACCAAGAAACATATATATTGCATATACAATGTTTCCTAAGGCAAGAATCGTTTTCTAAAATTCATATATTCTGCCAGGTATACTTTCTTTATCAGTACCAGTTTAGGGTTGCCCAGTCAGTTGTTTTCTCCAGAAAGGATAGTGAAAAAGTCCAGGAGTTCTTCTCAGGGAGGAAAAACAAAGCTAGACATTTGGGTACCTCTTTCATATGGATCTCATGTCAAGTCTGCAAGTGCAAAAGCACTTATACATCAGTCAACAAAATTCTTACTGGCAAACCCCAATAGATAGAGCTTGTAGTAGAGAAATGTGGTTGTTTTCCAGCTTCTCTGCACTCTACCACCTCAACCCAGGAGCTAAAAAATGACCCTACATGTTTCTAGATTAAACAGGAATGAAAATCACTGGGTTGTTTGCCCTCTCCCTACCTCATTATCCCAGAATCTAGGCCACATCTTCAAGTTCCAGATGACATTCATCCAGCCCTGGAGACCTGCTTTTCAGTTCACAAGATGGTCCACCCAAGGCCACTCTCCATCTGGAAGGTTCCTTGGAAGGTGGGATAGATTTTAAACATGCCAGAGGCTATACATTCTCCCTTCAATCTTAGACCCTTACCCAGGAAACATTACGGTAGCATTCAAAATGGTAAAAAGACTCCTGACACCCAAGCTTCCCCTAACCTCCTATCATCATAACTTTTCCATAAAACATTAAACATTAACATTAAACTTCAGGAGGGTAATTTTTTCCCCAAGGCCAAGCTCATTTTGACCTGGTATCCAGGAACTGCCCATGATTATTGACCCAACGACTATCTTTACAAGTGTTATATTCATTCAGTATTTTCCAATACTGAAGAGTTAGTCAGTGGTCAAACTGTTCTCTAGCCCCCATTTCCCTTATCTCCTACAGAATCTGAACTGCCATGAGGACTCACACTTAGGAGTGTGGTTCCTGAGACAAACCAAATTTATTCTTCTTTCCCCCCCCCCATCCTTCTGGATGTTCATTATATGCAAATAACAAGGTGTGGAAAGAACATCAATTGGTACTCATTGCCAAGCAATCCAGGGTGTATTTTTATGGACACAGAGGGAGGCATCCCCTTCCCCATTTTCCTTAACGCTGGTGGTAGTGGGCACCATGTCATGTGTGTATAAACCTCAGACCTTTGTAAGCACCAGCAGCTGGAGAATATCTCTCTCTCCAAACAGCACTGACAACAGGAAGACCCTCTAAAGCAGGGCCAGGGCCGTCCCCTCATACACTGATTCTCATACACATGACTGATGAAAAACACAAGTAAAATACTGTTTTGCTGCTAACCTCGTTTGAGTCATCCATCATATATTGGGACCCAATTATGTATACGGGACTGGCCAGAACCTATGGACACTTAATGAACAAGGGACAGCCCTGCCCTTGTGGATCTTAATCTAGAGAGGATTTAGACAAACTCACATATGACTAGATATAAATTCATAAGCCAAGATCCAAATTAATATACAAAGAAGATGTGTAAAGTGGATTGACTTCTCTCTTTTTCCTTTTAAATAAATACTCTAAATGTATGTTATCTCTTTCAAAACACTCACCGTAATGGGAGCAACACATTCCAATCACATTTCTATTGTTCAAAAGTCCTCTTTGTAATTGCTTTCTGAGCAGTTGCATAACAAAGGGGGAAAGTGGGAGTGGGTAAGGGAGGAGTATTTTGTTCCTAGCATTGTTTAGAATTGCTCATTTGTGGTGTTAAAAAAAAACAGACTATCTTCAACAGTTCTATTATTTTTAAATTTTCTATAAACAATACACCTTATTATTGCCTGCACCCTGGGTGAACTGCCTCCATACCCCCCACTCTCACCTCAGTCTTTGTGTGCCCATACATGTTTCCTTATTACCTAGTAACTCTTTTATAGCCTCCCCAATTAGGTAATTAATTTTTTAAATGAGAATGTGCCAAGCTACGAAAAGACATGAACTTAGCTTCATTCATTTTTATATGACCTGTAATGACTAGCAAATAAAAGATTCCTGCACATGGTAGTTGCTCAAGAAAATATTGGTTGTTAAAAGCATGTTGAAAGTCAAGGTTATTCCCCAAAGCAATACCCCCTTTCCTTTCTCCTGCACAGCACATGAAAGGAGATTGACAAGAACAAATGTTTCCTTAGTGATTCTCAAGAAAAGCAAAGTTGTCAACATTTTCTCTTATCAAGAACGTTCTCTAAGCAAAAAAAAAAAAAAAAAAAAAGGAGAGAGAGCAGCTTCCACAATGTAGAACTAAATGTGAAGATAATGGTCAGCAGGGCTCTGGGAGCTACCCGTGTTCCCACTCTGAACAAGCTCTTGACAGGAACACACCTGCCAAGGAAAGAGACCAAACCTCATTTTGCTAGGAGACAATACACAGCTATAGCGTTCCATACTCCACTTAATCCCAGAGATAAATTCCCAAGTTGTCCTAAACGTATCACTCTTCTGGGGATACAGACTATACTGTGTCTGTTGTTTGATGTATCACAAATAATTCATATCTTGGGCTTCCCTGGTGGCTCAGTGATTAAGAATCCACCTGCCAATGCAGTGGACACGGGTTTGGAGCCCTGGTCTGGGAAGATCCCACATGACATGGAGCAACTAAGCCTGTGAGCCACAACTACTGAGCCTGCGCTCTAGAACCCGTGAGCCACAGCTACTGAGTCCACGTGCCACAACTACTGAAGCCTGCGCGCCTAGAGCCCGTGCTCCGCAACAAGAGAAACCACCGCAATGAGAAGCCCACGCCCCGCAAGGAAGAGTAGCCCCTGCTCGCTGCAACTAGAGAAAGCCCGTGTGCAGCAATGAAGATCCAACACAGCCAAAAATAAATAAATTAATTAATTAAAAAAAAAATAATAATAATAATTCATATCTTTCCTTTATCCCTCTCTCCCTTCCTCCTTCCTTCCCTTTCTCTCTCTCTCTCAGGCACACACACACACAAATATATATGCAACCTTCTATCTTTAAAAGGTTACTTTTGAGTCTTCTTTAAACTCTCCACACAAGACACGGGAGGTCACCACACAGGCCGTTTCTTGACAAGGGTACGACGATTTTCTCCGTGATGAGGGATTACTCCTGTCACTGCTCCTTCCCAGAATCCTTCCTAAGCCTTTTTTTTTTTTAAGCACATGAGCTATGCTTTTAATTGGGCATTTCATTAGAAAAGAATGAGGCATAAAGGAAAAGAAAATGAGCTGTAGGGCTTCCCTGGTGGCGCAGTGGTTGAGAGCCCACCTGCCGATGCAGGGGACACGGGTTCTTGCCCCGGTCCGAGAGGATCCCACATGCCGCGGAGCGGCTGGGCCCGTGAGCCATGGCCGCTGAGCCTGCACGTCGGGAGCCTGTGCTCCGCAACGGGAGAGGTCACAACAGTGAGAGGCCCGCGTACCGCAAAAAAAAAAAAAAAAAAAAAAAAATGAGCTGTAGTCATTTGTATTAAGGAGATCATGTTAGTTCAGCATCTGAACCCTGCTGAAGTACAGCTTCAATTTCCCCTCTCAACCACGGGTAAAGCCATGTTGACAACACATATTTCTCTCTGCCAAAACATTTCACTTACTCCGCAATCTGCGGACATTTTGAGAGTCGTATCACCAACAAGCAGTGCTATGGCGCTGTTCCCATTATTTTAAAATCATAATGGCACATGCTTCATGAGAGGGGCACAGCGAAGGCCAAGATCCAAATTGAAGAGAAAAACGCTAACAAAGTCGGCAAGCAATGAGGGCGCTGTAAATACTGGGCCTCGTTACTGAGCCACAGAGAAAGAGGGGCCATCTGCACCCCATTTCATCTGGAGAGCTTGGCCCCATTGCCCTTGGAGTTCAGTCTCCTGCGGGGTCCCACAGGGAATTCTGTGAGCTCTGTGCTCAGCTGAAGTTGCAGGCTTTGGCTCACGTTTGAGAAATGGATTTCATACCACTGGACCTAATTAAATGATTCTTTGGAGCTGGGAGTGGGGAGAGGAAAAGTAAAGTGATCACTGATTAAAGAATTTTATTCAAGCTCCAGTGAAAGACCATCCTGGTGTGTGTCCCTGATGCAGGAAAGGAAAATAACAAGGGACTGAAACTAGACATACACCGACAAAACCACTTATGGCTCCCACAAAAAGATGTTGACTGTGGTGTAATCTCCTCAAAATGGCTCATTTTCAGTGAGGGGTATTCAAAAGAGATAATGTCCAAGGAAATGGAAATGTGCTGCCCAGATAATGGCCTTGGGCTGCAAGACAGATACTGCAAGGCCTCAAGGCTACAGCTTTGGCAGAAAACAAATAATGAAGCAAAGCTGGGGCACTTATTGTCTAGGCTGGAGAACATTTACCAGTCACGAGGTTCAGATTCATGGCTATGACTGTTAAAGTTCATGGGAGAAATACACTCCAAAAGCAGCAAATATAGTCAATAAAGTGCCCTCCAAGCAATGAGCAGGCTTACCAATGGGCGGCCACATTTGTCCCCCGCTCTCAGGGGAGAAGGCGCTTTACCAATTATTGCTAACTGGTTGGGTTAGTGAAATTGCTCAGCCCTCCTACCATTCACCTCCAGCCTATCTTTCAATATATCTTACTGAGTTTTGCTAAACTTATTTTCATCCATTTATAAAAGGTCAGCTAGATTGTGTGTTGACTTGACAGTAGGAAGTGCTTTTGCTATAATCCCTGATGATATTCGGCTGGCTGGGTTTCACAGAAAGTATGCAGTTTATCTTTCTTATAAAATGCCTTGATTTGTCAAGTTGGTACCAGCTGTTATCACTTTGTTAGAGATTGCTCCATAATTTCAAAATGCTTATTCTTTCTAAAATTATCCTGATACTCAAAACTGTCTGGAGCTCTGAAATGTGCTTCTTGCTTCTGTCTCTGACCTGGATGGTTAATTAACTTCCCCCATCTTGCTGTTAAGCTGTTGTACAAGCCAGGTATCAAGCTTTACCACAGCATTTGCCTTCCACCATGTTCCTACAGACACAAATAGGTATGGCCAAGGGGATAACTTTTATGTTTTTCTTTTTTATTCTCTTATGAAGAGGAACAATTGGGTAGAAACTACTTGGTGGGGTAGAAAGTGACAGCCACTCGAAGTCTACTCATATGGTTTGAGGTAATGCAGATATTTGATGGCAAAAGCAAAGTCAGTTGAAGGGAGAACAGTAAAAAGGGAGACAACAAGTACATAAAAAGTAATCGATAAATATTTCATAAAAGAATACATAAAGAACCTCTAGCCTCACCCTTCCCAAAAAGCACATATCTGCCACCACAATCCTAAGAAGCATTTTAATTCTTAATTCTTAATATGCAAGTAATCCTGGTAAAAACCCACCTTTAATATTGATTGCCCAGTCACAACCACTTTGTCATGAAAGAGTGCCAAGGTCAAAGTGTTCACAGTCACAGCCTTCACCCCCTTTGCTTCCCAGAGCTGGAGACCCAAGTTTTAGGAGACGAAGTCAACCTGGCATTAAAAAGAGTTAAATTCTCCAGAGGGAATCCCATTTACACCACAGTGGAGTGCCCTAGATGTTCAAGAGAGGCAGACAATGTGACTGTCACAGAGAAGGAAGTAATGAGGGATGCTCACCTGTGCAGCGCCATTGAGCTTGTCTGCCAGGGCTGAGGACACTTTTGTTTCTGTGTGTCCTAGATCCTTGTCTAGAGCAGAACAAAGTATCTCTAGAATGGGTGTTCTATTATCCTCTGGTTTACTCTGACTCTACTTAAAATGTTTAAATAAAATGGTGGGAGGAAAGGTGCAAGTGACAACAACAGATGGAGAGAGGGGTTGGTCCAGGAAACTGTAAATAGGTCTGGAGCTTTGAAATGCAGATGGTTCATCGTACAGGTTCCAATTTTTTTATATCACATGAGGACCTCTGCCTATGCCAATGAACTTACTAAAAAATCACATTTTTGTTGTAGAGACATAAAATTGCAGACATGTAAATAGGTTTGGACTAAGCTATGCTGGGCCCCCAGTTTAAAGGTCACTGAGTACTTCAAACTTGCCTCTGCCTGACTTGCTCTCCTCCTTTCAATTTATCTGGATAATGTGGGATGACATCTGCATTTCATCTCCTCACAGAAAATTTTACACTCATCCCCAGTGAGTGGCCACTGCTAGCATTTTCTCACCATATTGATTCCGCAAGTTGATAGTGCTTGGCTGTCTACCTTAGTCATGGGGAGGACACCTGCAGTGTGAGCAGTATCCTGATGCCTGGACATCTACATATCAGTGCATGTTTAGAGAGCAAGGGATCAACAGATGGCCAAGAGCAAACACTTCCAAAATGAGGGTGATGCGCCTGCTTTTTCTCCCTGCCCTCACTGTCATCTAAACCTAGGTCAAGCCCTCTGCACATCGAAGGCATATTTCTCTGGGTAGTGACTGACAGACCCAATAAAATCCTCCTTCTTAGGATGTCTGAATGTGAGAAAGCAGAAGCAATGGGACCATAGAAACCACCAGTAAACAGAGGCCCCAGGGTGAGGAATATCAGAAGAAAGAGATGGCAGTCAACAGCCTCAGAAGGAGAGTCAGAGTGAACACAGCAGAGAGTAGGAACACAAAGGCAAGCCGCTGGGGCAAAGAGAGTGGACTCCTCTGCTTCTGTTGCACCTGAGCATGGCTCTGTTTCTCTCTGAGGCCTTCCTGGAGGGTAACTGAGAAGGCTTTTCCTTCTCCCTACTCCTTACATCCTAACAAACTCAGGGATCTCCCCTTCAGTGCAGGAACAACGTGACCACTGCTCACAGGATTGGGGAACTCTTTGGGGACTACTTCAAAGCCTGAAAAAGATTCCCTTGAACGGTCATAAAGTGAAGTGAGATATTTTGTCTCTGAGGAAAAGTGTGAGCTTTGAAAATTGGGAAAAAGTAATTCAGCGTCAAATTTGTGGAAGAAGGTAGAGGATCTAACTGAAGACTCTTAAAAATACATATATATATATATGTATATATATATATGTATGTGTGTGTGTTTATATATATTCATATATCCTAAGGACATGATTCTGTAAACAATCAGATAGTAAATATTTTAGGCTTTGAGGGCCATATGGTCTCTGTCAAAACTACTCAGCTCTGCCATTGTAGCATGAAAGTAGCCACTGACAGTACATAAATGAATAAACTTTGCTGTGTTCCAATAAAACATTATTTATGAACACTGAAATTTGAACTTCATGCAAGTTTCAGGTGTCACAATATATTATTCTTGTTTTGATTTTTTTCAACCATTTAAACCATTTAACCCCATTCTTAGCTCTGGGGTCATGCCAAAAAGGCAGTAGGCTAGATTTGACTGGCTGGCCATATTTTTCTGACCCCTGTTCTATAGAAATGAAAGTGATAATGACTGCACCTGTGTGTGTGTGTGTATGTGCGGTGTGTGTGCATGTGCACACATGCAAATCTGTTAAAAATGGCTCCAAAGATAATTCCAAAGCAGTTCCTAAATGTTCAGCAGGAGTGATCTCATTGAAAACAGACGGTAGCTTCCTCAGGTGATTACACTGAAGTGCAAAATTCTTACAATACACAAGCTCCTTGGGTGCAGAGACTATGTCTTATGCATTTTAGTTTCCCTCACTTGCCTTACAAACAGTGCACATTCAATGTATTTTTTGTCAATTGAATGAGTTTTAATGAGTTTGTTAAAAGCCATCTCATTACATGACAGCCATCCCTGGAATACTAACTAATCATTCAAAGATTCTTGAACAATTTAGATCAATATTCCTTTAACAGAGTATTAAAATATTATCCATCATTAGCATCTGATTTATTCATTAGCAATTTCAATCTGGAAAACTGTAACCTGTTTTTAAAAATATCCTCTTTTGGTCTTCCCTGGTGGCGCAGTGGTTGAGAGTCCACCTGCCGATGCAGGGGACACGGGTTTGTGCCCTGGTCCGGGAAGGTCCCACATGCCGCGGAGCGGCTGGGCCTGTGAGCTATGGCCACTGAGCCTGCGTGTCCGGAGCCTGTGCTCCGCAACAGGTGAGGCCACAACAGTGAGGGGCCCGCGTACCGCAAAAAAAAAAAAAAAAAATCCTCTTTTGGAAAACCAAAGTCATTCTTTTCTATTCCTTAGCGTGCTATCAAAATTCTATTTGACAATAGAAATACACTATTCAAACTTCAAGCGTCCAATCAACTATACAGCCCAGACTTAAGATGGAGTAAGTCAAAAGTTAGGTTGGTTTTTGACTCAACAACACTCTTTCTACAGATTTTTAGGGTGACCCTCACTTAAAGTCGGAACTACAGATAGCATCAGAAATTATATAAAGCATCTCAGTGTCTCAGACTGGTAAGTCCAAAACTTGAAACGCAAAAGGGAAGAAAAATTTTGTGGGTGCTTTTATTAATTTTCAGGAATTTCACCTTTATTCTCAACTCAGGCAGGGCACACCTTGAACATTTTCTACAAAACATTCTGGAAGACAAGCGGAACTCATCAAAATGTCACTGAGTCCTGTCACTTCCTCTCTCCTTCGTCTGTCACTCTCCCTCCTTCCCTCGCCCTCTCCTCTGTTTACAAACACGCACATAAGTATATACTTTCTTCCCAGGATGACCAGCCTATTATGAAGCTTTCTCAGAAAATCTCTTCAAATCCACTTTTCCTTCACTAAACCCCAATTTAGAGAGACCAGCCCCCAGGAAGGACCAGGATTATCATGAGGCCATAAAACAGACACAAGAGCGAGCTCCACCTCAGAGCCCCTGTGAGCATTCCCATGGATCCCCCCTCACTGAGCCACACTCAGCACGGGGAGGGGGCAGTTTTACGTGAGGAGGACCATCCTTAGCTAGTCACCCAGTGTCAAGCCTGAAACCAACTGAAAACTAGAAATAGTGCCATGGTCAGTGTCCCACAGAGCTGTCAGGCTGCCACCCCAGACCACCATGCCACACCAGGAACCTCAAAAAACAACCCAGCATGGAACATTTAAGTGTGGTCCCGGACAAATGATCAGCCAGCGTTACCACATCAGGGAGGGCCAGGAGCCAGTCTGCAGTGACTGGATCCCACTGGGCAGAGGCTGGGGGGCAGCCATGGGTCTCCTAATGGCAGCCTGCCTCCACCTCAGCCTCATACAGTCCAGTCTCCACATGGCAGCCCAGGTAATGTCTTCAAAACAGACATCAGACCACATCACTCCCCTTGTCAAAATCCCCCAATAGCTTTCCATTACGCATCAGGTTCAAATCCAAATTTGTCATCAGGGTAAGCTGGACTCTTCTCCATGCCCTGGGATGATCACCCTTACTTAGGCCTGTATCAGTGGGCTCCCCTGGCCTCCTGCTTGTGGTTGGGTTGACCAGTGGGAGGCACCTATGGGAACTCCAGAACGTGGAGGGGAATGAAGGCATGGCTTTCTCCCAGCTCCCTCCCTGCTGGGTCACTGTGATCTGGCTGTGTCCCTCCAGAGTCAGGAGCTGCCCTCTCCCCTTGCCCACCTCCCTTCACCAGCCCTGGGGTACTGCGCTAAGCTGGTTGCTTTTCCGAAGCCCGGCCCACATCAAAACTCTCTCCACATGACCCAGCTGAATTATGCCTTTGGTTACCTCCCAGAACTCAGGCTGATCCCTATGGCCTATAATATGCCCTAAATGACCTCACCTCTGGCTCCCACCCCAGCTTCATGGTATTAAACTCACCCTCACTCACTTCCCCACCAGCCACTCAGGCTGATCCCTATGGCCTATAATATGCCCTAAATGACCTCACCTCTGGCTCCCACCCCAGCTTCATGGTATTAAACTCACCCTCACTCACTTCCCCACCAGCCACTCAGGCCCGCTCTCTGGTCCTTACACACTCCAAGCCTGTCCCTATGTCTGGACCTCCGTCTTCACCTAAACTCCCCCACACCTGCTACCCACACCTGCTACACGGCCCAGAGCCTTCCCATTTTTCATGGCTGGTTCAAACATTCCCTCCTCAGGCCTTCCCTTACCACCCACCCTGTCAATCTCTAGAACATCATGCACAAAGTGCTATCTAAACTGTCTTTGTTTACTTGTTTGCTATTTAGTTGCTGTCTTTCTCCTCTTGCTCTCCAAGACAGCAAGGATCTCGTCTATCTTGTTCATCCCTTTAAACCCTGAACCCAGAACCCTTCCTGACACATAGACATGACGATGCAAAATCATTCTCTGTTGAATTAATAACATCTAGTATGTTCAGTCAACCATGTGAGAAGTGGAATATAACCAGAGAGAGGGCAAGTAAAAGAACATCATTAAACCTATCCTGGAAACTTCAGTCTTTCAAGAGTAGCAGATTATTATTTTAATTATCAGTGATTTTTTTTTTATCAATAAGTACGTCAATGGATAAATGCCAGTCATTGGGAAAACAACAGTAAACAATATAAAGCTTATAGAAACTTAGGAAGAGAGAGAATTGCATAAGGAATCAGGGATATAATGACTCCCCTTGGGAAGTACAGGGTGATAAGGCACACATAGGAAGAGCACCTCATCTCACCCGAGAGGGTCATGGGGAACCAAAATGCAGAGACTCATAGCCTGAACTGAGCTGACACACCACAGATACTCTCAGTGGGCAGAGAGTGGCTGAGGAAACCAAAGCTTTGAAGACAAATCCTCTACCATATGAGATAAAAACATACAAGATAAAAACATTTCCACCTACACACATACCACCCAGTCCTCGCCTGGGCCCTCCACACCTGGGAGCCGCATATTTATTAGGGCAGAATTTCCTTTCTGTATCATCTCTTTCTCATTCATATGTCTCATCTGCAACTCTTGTCTCTCTTTTAGAGCAGGAGTCAGGTTTTATCTCTCTCACCACATGCCATAAAACCCAGCACAGGGACAGAGGCAAAAGAGTCTTCCTAATCCACCTCCACCCAAAATAATGTTTGAAAACAACAAAAGGTACATTAAACAGAGCCAATTACACACACAGCCTTGATATCTTATCTAGGAGTAATGAGTTGAATCTGATTATACAATTCTTTTTTTAAGAATAGAAATAGTATAATATTATATTGAAATATTAAATACATAGAAACAAGAAGGCCAGGATCTATTTTTAACTCTAAAAGAAAGTATTTTAGCTCTCTTTCTTTGAATTTGCATGAAGTTCTGGTCATTTATTGGCAGTGAGAGGCAGAATGGCAAATGTGCTGAAACCTTGGTGTGTCTTCAGATACCACGGCCAGACCCTGCTGGTCAGACCACTTCAGCCATCAAGACTTGTTTGTGACATCACAAAGCCTGACCCATAGTAAGATGACCGACAGATCCGCACTGACTGGCCATCAAGAGAAGTCAGAAAACTACAGAATTGTAGCTCACGTGGGCCTCCTTCCACCATTTATAAGTGAAGCAGTTAAAGGCCTGTCAGGTTAAATGACTTGCCAAGGTCACACAGGCTTGAGTGGTAGAAGGGAGACTAGAGTCACTAGGATTAACCTGGTGACTCTTTTGAGAGAATAGCTCAGTTATTTGGTCACTGGAAAGCTCTGCTGAGCTTGGAAAACAATCTCTCATCACTCATAGCTTTCCTCTAAAATCTGCAGCCACACACCTGAGGTATAATGGCTTAACAGAGCTTCTTCAGGCATGGTTGTCACCTTGTCTGAACAGCATGAGGTGATTCTCAGAAAAGGAAAACAAATGAGGAGTTTCTGGCTCAGTGCTGAGGAAAGTTGAAACCCATTCAACCCTCAGCTTTTCAGCATTGCTAGTGTAGCCTTTTAACCATGATTGCTTCAACAAGCATTGCTGAACTGCATTAAGTCCGGATCAATCCAATGCACAGTTCTGAGCCTACAAATGTATGTTTCAGTGGATTTCAGACATGACTCACTAAATCAATCTTTCTTCCTCTAAAAAGTACAGCTTAGGGCTTCCCTGGTGGCGCAGTGGTTGAGAGTCCGCCTGCCGATACAGGGGACACGAGTTCGTGCCTCGGTCGGGGAAGATCCCACATGCCGTGGAGCGGCTGGGCCCGTGAGCCATGGCCGCTGAGCCTGTGCGTCCGGAGCCTGTGCTCCGCAAGGGGAGAGGCCACAACAGTGAGAGGCCCGCGTAACAAAAAAAAAAAAAAAAAAAAAAAGTACAGCTTAAAAAAAGGTGGGGGGGGTCAGTCTTTTACTGAAACACACGCACAATCTGAGCCAAAAACGGATTCTCCTTTTCTATAAGCCACCTTCTCAATTTCACCCCATATTGTCCTTTCTGTATTTCAGCAAGAGCCCCTGCAACAACAGTGGAAAGGGAAATTCATCTTGCACCCTGGCTGTGGCTATGACTATGACCCCTGACCCACCACCGATTCCTCCTGCAATCCTTACTGCTGTACCCGAAGAACACTTCAGGCAATGACTGGAAGAGAGATTTGAGAGTGAGGAGAGGAAAATGGGGTTAAAGTGGAAGGCAGAACAGAAGTAATGTTTATAGAATTTAGCCTTGAAAACACTAATGGAAACAGAGGCAAAGCACACCGAAGCCTTGAGCCTGCATTCCACTAAACGAGGAAGAAAGAGGCCAGATGTGGGTGAGGGAGCCAGGTCAGAACACCCCTGCATCACACACTGATCTACTCTATGGTGGCATTGTCATGGGGAGGGGTGCAGCTAAAGCACCCCTAAAGTGCATGGAAGTTTCACCTTTCCTAAGCCTGGCTAAGCATATATTATTAAAAGATTACCTAGGGCTCTATCTAAAGCAACCCAGCTACCCTGCATTGGTATACCAGGAATTAGACAGGAACAGCTGTAGCTGTTTAATGGAACAAGCCACACCCCATAGGGCACAAGCAGAAAACTGAATCTTTCATTTACTACCCATTCAAACCTCATCAGCAGACTCTTTCTTCCCTGCCTCTTGGATGAAATCTCTGGCAGATCCCTCACTTTTTTTCAGTTTGCTTTAGGCACAAGACAGTTTCATTTTGGAAATAATTGCTCAAACATGAAAATCAAAACCTCAAGCTCTTATCTAATTTAGAGTCCCTTTCCTTCTCCAACATGTTACTATTTTTAGGCCTAGAAACCAGGAAGGGAAGCAGGCCTGTTGGGCTGCCTCTCTTTTTCCCAGCTTTCTTCTTCCAGTCCTCCTGTCTCAGCCATAGCCAAGGCGTTTGATCCTCTAGGACTGGACCCAAGGGAGAAGGCCGTAGGGAAAAGGACAGTCTTAGCATGGTTGGTTCTTTTGTGATCTGACATTTGGCAAATGTTGACCCAGCTCTTTGGGTCATGAGGCCCTTGGAGGGTAACATGGAGAGCCCCTCTGGTGACCTCTAACTGAGGCTCCCTGGATGTGGGTGATGCCTCCTCCAGCAGGTTCGTTCAAACCCTCTCAGCTCCTGGATCCCCAGTAGATGCCCCATATAGACTCCCCTGTGTTGTCACATCCATGTGGGCTTCTTGGGCTGAGCCCAGGTCAGCTCCCCTCCACCACCATCATTACAGAGCCACACGCTCCACAGGAAAACATATGCTATTTTTTGGTCCTGCTATTCAAGGAGGGAGAAATGGCTTCTAGTGTAGCTCTGTGTGTATGTCAGTGCAGCCAGGCACACAGCTCCAGGCACTTCCTCAGAAATGTGTCAGACATCAGAAATGTGTCCCTTATGCCTCTACAAATTCCGCAGGAGAATTTTAAATTCTGCAAATGGACTTCCTAAAGCCCCTCTCTCTCAGCTTGAGGATGGGGGGAGAGGAAGCTGCAGCTCTCTGACAAGCTTTTTCCTAAGGCATTCTCTCCTTTTCTGCCCCAGTCTCTTAGGTATCCTCCAGGTAAGGTTACAGAACTGATTTGGGGCCACCTTTTATGCCAGTCCTGTACAGGAGAGCTGGCATTCACTTTGAAATATGGGTTCTATTGTTTTGTTCTCAGGCTTTAAGACCTCAGCAAAATGAGAGAAAAAAAAAATCCCATTCTGACAACTGATTACACAATCATGGTACTGCCCTGATGTCAAATGGATCCCTTACTCGAGCCAAGGTGGCAGTGAAAAGGAGAAATCTTATATAAGCAATCCCCTCTAATTACATATGAAAGTTCTTGCTTTTGAAAGGGTCCCAGGACCTATTGTTTTAGACTGTACCATTACAGATGTTACAGGATAGCATTGGGTGCCTAATGGAATCTAACGGGATTTTTTCCCCTGTTTCCACAGCTTTAATTGCTAAGGACCAGAGCTGTGAACAAAGGCACTAAGCAACTCACATTCTCAGTGCAGGAACTTCCAATAGACACAGCCAGTCCCACGCCACCTTGCCTCACCTCTCTCTGTCTCTCTCTCTGTCTGTCTCTGTCTGTCTCTCTCTCTCTCTCTCTCTCTCTCTCTCTCTCTCTCTCTCACACACACACACACACACACACACACACACACACAGAAACTGCTAAAACAACTTACCACAAACTTGGTACCTTCAAACACACACATGTATTCTCTTACAGTTCTGGAGGTCAGAAGCCCAATATCATTTTTGCTGGGCCAAAATCAAAGTGTTGGCAAGGCTGCACCTCTTCTAGAGGCAGGGGAGAATCTGGTTTCCTGCCTTGTCTACCTTTGAGAGCTTCAATTCTTGGCTTATGGAACCTTCTTCTATCTTTAAGACTAGAAAAATTACCTTACTTCAGTCATCACATCACCTCTATCTCTCCCATCAAATCTTCCTCTGTTCCCCCTTAAATGAACATTTGTGATTACATTTAGGTCCCACGTGGATAATCCCGAAAATCTCCCCATCTCAGGATCCTAAACTTAATCACATCTTCAAAGTCGCTTTCACCATATAAGGGCTACAAGAATTCAAGTATAGGCTCCTGAGATTAGGACCTGGTTATCTGTGGGGACATTATTCAGCCTTCCATAAGGAATAATAGTGTTCATGGAAAGAGAAACTCCTCTTCCGGGCACGTGCCCCAAAGCCAAGTAAGAGAGACCTCCATAAAATCAGGCATTGTAGAAGACACTGTCAACTGTCTCACCCCACAACCAAGCCCAAACCACTCCTCTTCTGCCTGTTCAACTGTAAAGGTTA
This sequence comes from Hyperoodon ampullatus, assembly GCF_949752795.1. Lineage (NCBI taxonomy): Eukaryota > Metazoa > Chordata > Mammalia > Artiodactyla > Ziphiidae > Hyperoodon > Hyperoodon ampullatus. Next base: position 78,445,244 of record NC_136917.1, on the reverse strand, counting down.
CAAAACTAAACACTCATTATGCCAGCTCCTTCTGTAGCCAGAGACAGCATTTTGCTCAACTCAGGACTTGAGCACTCTTACTATATATTATCCAAAAATTAGAACCAGAAAAACACAAGCAAGATGACTGCCCTAGGTATTAAGGGTCATTAGAAGGAGGGTGTCATTCAGATGCTCTTCCTATTCAAGGATTACCAAAGCAGGATCACAAGGATTCAAGGACATGATTGCAAAGACAGAATGGACAACAAAGAACGGTAAGTAAAAAATTTAATTTTGGCCGTTACGATAGCACCTCATTACTGGCCCCTTTTTGTAAGATTTATCTGCAACTCTAGGACTATTTTTTTCCCTGACATCCTGAACAGAGGCATACTGGGGAAGTCAGTGAGCATTACAGACAGTCCATGGGTTGGAGGGAAAATACAAACAGCAACGGGCAGGGGCTTTCAAAGTTGGACAGTTGAAGGGATCAGGGGGCAGGAAGAGAAGAATGAACAGAGGCTATAGTGGGGAAGAGCATGACATGGGAACCACCTGGAAAAGAGGAAGACCTGACTGGTAGGGAAGAAACCAGTTTGACATCAGGAGAAATAAGCTTGGACAAATAGGGAGGGCCAGATGAAAACAAGCAGTAAATTATAGCAAACTTTTTTTCAGAGAAGTAAGACAGTCTGACATTTTGGGCATTTCTCATGTGGTCCTTGGGATTGCTGACATTTTGCTATGAGTCCAAAAAGATGGCCAGGACTGGTGTGACTTCCTGAGTGCTGTGGAAAAAATCCCATGACTCCAGGCCAATACACAGAATTTCCAGGAACAGCAGAGTATGATTACTTTGCAGTGGGTTCAGAGAAATTTGAAACTATCTCACAACCAACCTCTGGAATGACATGATCCAAACACTTCTGGTTTTTAATATTGCAAAACATTCCTTTTTGTATAGAGGGAGTTAACTCGGCATACACTCACCTCATCTGACTCCTGTTGCTTGAAGGGCAAGAGTGCTTCAGGTGAGGAAATGTAGATGCTACTAATAGGAAGTGCCTGTGGAGGAGCAGCCTGGATGGGGTCTCACCTGATTTATCTTCAATAATAGCTTCTAGGAGAAGAGAGGTTCCAGTGAGAATGAATTGCACTGTAGGTAATGTTTTGCTTCAAAGGACGCTGTGCCTCATTTTCCTGCTGCTAATACATGCTGCAAATGAGAAAGTACCAGTTGACCACTTTCCTCCTGATTTATAGGAAAGGCCATTTAATCCCAAGTAAGCATTTTGCTCACCCATCCTCACCACCCCTTCCCCTACTCCCTTTATGTTTTCTCAGAGTACCTCAAGATTCTGACCTGTACGTATGGCAGGAGCAACGGAAATGTTCTAATGACTACTGCTCAAAGTGATTTGTTGGCATGAACACGCAAAATTTGAGGGGAATAATTCAGGTCATATATTTATGACTCAATTACTTTGAACATAAATATGATGACACTATATATTTGTCATGTATGTAGCTAGAATATTCATGGAATTAAAGAGTAAATATACTTGGATCAATGATATTTTCATCTAATATTTATGGCCTTGCCAAAAAAGGAGCCTGGATTCTGCAAAATATATACACTATTAGGGGAATATAACCCATTTTTCCCTTACTTGTTAACTTCAGAATTTTAAACTATTTTCATATGATTTTGGTTCAAGTTAAAAACCTGCATAGAATTATTATATATAATTACTATATTTTATAAAGTATACCCCTTTAAATGTAAATAATGACCTATTTCTCCTTCTGAGTATTTAATGACATCATTTGCAATTACCAGAGACCCCCAAGGATAGAAAATAACAGAGTCTCAAAACAATTATCTTCCTCAGAGGCAGAATCCAAAAAAAAAAAAAAAAAACCATCACCAGAGATATCAGAAAATAAATGAACAGTTTCTACAGACATAGTTACATCTCCTCAATAAAGGTGCATCATCAGGAAGCTAGAGCATAAATAAATGCAGAGGAAAAACCCTTGCACTTGCCCTCAAAAAATTTTGCTGAAGTGTCCAGAACTGCACCACTCTATAACAATTTCTATATTAAAATAGTATTTCACACCTGCCAAAACACCAAGGTGAAAGCAGAAGGTCACTGGCGATCTTTGCTGTTGTGTAATCTTTTGCCCAGTAGCAAAGTTATCAAGAAGTGGATCCTGTGATTGAGACCTCGCAGAGTCTGGCATGGTGGTCCAGCATGTGCACCTGTCAAGTCTCAAGGAGGGACACCAGACCAGCCCAGGAAGCTAGAAAAGGGCAGGTGAAACCAAAGTTTGCCACCAAACCTCAATAAAGCCCCAGACTCTCTGCAGCTCAGCCCAGCACTATTATTATGCCTTTTCCAGTTCTAAAGGCTTATTTTCAATTCAAATGGCTATTCTCAAAATTAAACTGAGCTCATTTTGAAAGCCAAATTTCATGACACACTGCATTCCAAGACAATACTTCACCCTGTACAAATGTGTTCCTTCTCTTGTGTTCTGTTGATCCAATTCCATCAAAGCAGTTCAGTTGTGCAACTCTATAAAACCATTATTTGTCTTACATTTGACATATCCACTTGGCTTGTATATTAGCTAACCTGGGGGAAAGAAACCTTCCCCGAAGGTATTCCTGCCTGCTATAATAAATCGTTTCAGATTTCCCTTTGATATCGCTCTGATATTGTGTTCAATTGGACCTCAGAATATCTTGTGATTTCTGAAGTCATTTTACCCTTCATAATAATGCAGTTGTTTTGTATCACAACAAATCTCTATAGATTTCTAAAAATAAGTTCAGTTTAGCATTCACTGAGTTATGCTAATTCCCTAGCACCTGAGAATTTTGGTTGTTCTCCAAGAAATGGTCATCTATCATGTTTAACTTTCTTTTCAGATATTTTCCACGTTAAAAATATATGAGTTTACTCTCCCAGCCATGGCAGAATAGTCATTTTTCTTCAGGTACCTAACTGCCATAGTAAGCATCCCCAGACTGCAGAGTAGACCACAGCATGTTCTGGCATCTCTCTTTCCCAAGTGTGAGCCTGAAAGTAGGGTGATACTTCGCTGAAACACATCCCTGCCACATTTCTCGTATTAAATGACAATGGTCTTCAAAGTAGGGTATGGACACCCCTTGAGGGTAACACAAAGACATTCTAAGGAGTGTGAGGCTGATGTGTAGATCCTCAGCTCCTCTATGTACATTCCTAAAACTGATTTTCTTGAGACAGACAGTGCCCAAGGTCACACTGGTCCTCATCCCTTTCACAACATACTTTTTGTTACTTAACAAAAGAAAAGTATACTTGGCAAATCTTACCTTGGCACAACAAAGGAACAGGATGAATGCTCTTTTAAGCAAGGCATCTTAACAATTTCCCCCAATCCATTTCATTATGGGATGCATTCCCAATAAAAATTCTACTTTTGTGCATAATAACTGATCATAATTTGTAATAAATGCATGTTGTTTGATCCACAATATATGAATAATAATTGTAATGATACTCAATCTAGAAGAAAATACTCACACTTTAGAGGTATAAGTTTATAGGAAATTTTTTAAGTTTAAATTTATATAGTTATTTTTGTCCTAGAGAAGTATGATGAGGTTGAAGACTTTCAAACATAACAATATATTACATTAGAATAGTTTTCGGTGTAAGAAGAGAAATACAAATTTGATTGCTAGGACAAGAAGAAATGATGCAAGATTTCCTACTGTTAAAAAAGAGCTTCTTCAGGCATTTTTGAAAAAGATGATAGTGGGAATCAAATTACTATGGAATGTATATTTGTTGGATACATTTAAAAGAGCCATCTGAAAGTTTTGTTTTTAAGATGTAAACATTTACCAAATACGGGAAATTATATTCTTTAGAACATCTGAATATAGAATGAAAAATTTTAAGTGACAACTTAAAAATGTGAAAGGTAGTTAGTACTTAATCTGCAGAGTATTATCACAATATCTAGTATCTGAGAGACAGAGACAGAAAGATGGAGACAGAGAAAGAGAGAGACACAGAGAGAGAAAAAAAGAGCTTGCAATCTTCCATTCCTGCAAGATGACTGAAAGACAATCTCTGATATCCACCAAGGGGCTAAAGTATTGTGGCCTTTTAGTCTAGAAAGATTAAATAATTTTACATCAGTATTTTTGTGTCAAATAATCCAATATAAATATAAATAATTTGAAAAAGCTATCTAGTCAGTTTCCACTTATTACATCCAAGCCAGTAGATCCAATGTAACACAATTCACTGTTGGCTTAGACCCCTGTGGTTTTGACAACACCCATGAGGGTTCCATACTAAAAGAATAGTGAGCAGGCTAAAGTACAGGGAAAACCAACTGAGACAACAAACTTACAAAGGAGAAATGTGGCTAGGAACTTCTGCACAAAAGGCAATTTAAAGATGTCAAGATAGGATATTTGCTTAAAGGCAAGGAGACAGACTTAAAAGCAACAAAAGAAAAGCAACTTGATACCTACAAGGGAACCCCCATAAGACTACAAGTAGATTTTTCAGCAGAAACTTTACAGGTCAGAAACAAGTGGGGAGGTTGACTTCCGGGGAAGATGGCGTAAAAGTAAGACACGGAGATCACCTTCCTCCCCACAGATACACCAGAAATACATCTACACGTGGAACAACTCCTACAGAACACCTACTGAACGCTGGCAGAAGACCTCAGACCTCCCAAAGGCAAGAAACTCCCCCACGTACCTGGGTAGGGCAAAGCGGAGACATTCCCACACAGAGGATCGGTGCCGACCAGCACTCACCAGCCCGAGAGGCTTGTCTGCTCACCCGCCGGGGCGGGCAGGGCTGAGAGCTGAAGCTCGGGCCCAGGGACGGCTTCCCCGAGAAAACGCACGGCGCGCCTCGGGCTGCTGCAACGTCACACCGCCCTCTGCCGCCGCAGGCTCGCCCCGCCCCGCACTCCTTACCCCTCCCTCCCTGCGGCCTGAGTGAGCCAGAGTCCAATAAGCGGCTGCTCCTTTAACTCCGTCCTGTCTGAGCGAAGAACAGATGCCCTCCGGCGACCTACATGCAGAGGCGGGGCCAAATCCAAAGCTCAGACCGGGAGCTGTGAGAACAAAGAATAGAAAGGGAAATCTCTCCCAGCAGCCTCAGAAGCAGCGGATTAAAGCTCGACAATCAACTTGATGTACCCTGCATCTGTGGAATACATGAATAGACAACGAATCATCCCAAATTGAGGAGGTGGACTTGGAGAGCAAGATTTATGATTTTTTCCCCTTTTCCTATTTTTGTGAGTGTGTATGTATATGCTTCTGTGTGAGATTTTGTCTGTACAGCTTTGCTTCCACCATTTGTCCTAGGGTTCTATCTGTCCGTTTTTTTTTTTTAATTTTTTTCTTCATAATTATTTTTTATTTTAATAACTTTATTTTATTTTACTTTATCTTCTTTCTTTCTTTCTTTCCTTCCTTCCCTCCTTTAGACAACGAATCATCCCAAATTGAGGAGGTGGACTTTGAGAGCAAGATTTATGATTTTTTCCCCTTTTCCTCTTTTTGTGAGTGTGTATGTGTATGCTTCTGTGTGAGATTTTGTCTGTAGAGCTTTGCTTGCACCATTTGTCCCAGGGTTCTATTCGTCCGTTTTGTTTGTTTCTTTGTTTGTTTTTTGTTAATAATTACTTTTTATTTTAATAACTTTATTATGTTATCATACTTTATTTATTTTACTTTATCTTCTTTCTATCGTTTTTGTCCTTCCTTCCCTCCTTCCTCTCTCCCTCCCGCTTTTCTTTCTTTCTTTCTTTCTTTCTTTCTTTCTACTTCTACTAATTCTTTCTTTCTACTATTTCTCCCTTTTATTCTGAGCCATGTGGATGAAAGGCTCTTGGTGCTGCACCCAGGAGTCAGTGCTGTGCCTCTGAGGTGGGAGAGCCAACTTCAGGACACTGGTCCACAACAGACCTCCCAGCTCCACTTAATATCAAATGGCAAAAATCTCCCAGAGATCTCCATCTCAGCACCAGCACCCAGCTTCACTCAACGACCAGCAAGCTACAGTGCTGGACACCCTATGCCAAACAACTAGCAAGAAAGGAAAACAACCCCACCCATTAGCAGAGAGGCTGCCTAAAATCATAATAAGTCCACAGACACCCCAAAACACACCACCACACATAGACCTGCCCACCAGAAAGACAAGATCCAGCCTCATCCACCAGAACACAGGCACTAGTCCCCTCTACCAGGAAGCCTACACAACCCACTGAAGCAACCTTAGCCACTGGGGACAGACACCAAAAACAAAGGGAACTACGAACCTGCAGCCTGCAAAAAGGAGACCCCAAACACAGTAAGATAAGCAAAATGAGAAGACAGAAAAACACACAGCACGTGAAGGAGCAAGATAAAAACCCACCAGACCTAACAAATGAAGAGGAAATAGGCAGTCTACCTGAAAAAGAATTCAGAATAATGATAGTAAAGATGATCCAAAATCTTGGAAATAGAATAGACAAAATGCAAGAAACATTTAACAAGGACCTAGAAGAACTAAAAATGAAACAAGCAATGATGAACAACACAATAAATGAAATTAAAAATACTCTAGATGGGATCAATAGCAGAATAACTGAGGCAGAAGAACGGGTAAGTGACGTAGAAGATAAAATAGTGGAAATAACTACTGCAGAGCAGAATAAAGAAAAAAGAATGAAAAGAACAGAGGACAGTCTCAGAGACCTCTGGGACAACATTAAACGCACCAACATTCGAATTATAGGGGTTCCAGAAGAAGAAGAGAAAAAGAAAGGGACTGAGAAAATATTTGAAGAGATTATAGTTGAAAACTTCCCTAATATGGGAAAGGAAATAGTTAATCAAGTCCAGGAGACACAGAGAGTCCCATATAGAATAAATCCAAGGAGAAATACGCCAAGACACATATTAATCAAACTGTCAAAAATTAAATACAAAGAAAACATATTAAAAGCAGCAAGGGAAAAACAACAAATAACACACAAGGGAATCCCCATAAGGTTAACAGCTGAGCTTTCAGCAGAAACTCTGCAAGCCAGAAGGGACTGGCAGGACATATTTAAAGTGATGAAGGAGAAAAACCTGCAAACAAGATTACTCTACCCAGCAAGGATCTCATTCAGATTTGATGGAGAAATTATAATGTTTACAGACAAGCAAAAGCTGAGAGAGTTCAGCACCACCAAACCAGCTTTACAACAAATGCTAAAGGAACTTCTCTAGGCAAGAAACACAGCAAAAGGAAATTGGTTATTGTAGAATAACGAACCCAAAACAATTAAGAAAATGGGAATAGGAACATACATATCGATAATTACCTTAAATGTAAATGGACTAAATGCTCCCACCAGAAGACACAGATTGGGTGAATGCATACAAAAACAAGACCCATATATATACTGTCTACAAGAGACCCACTTCAGACCTAGAGACACATAAAGACTGAAAGTGAGGGGATGGAAAAAAGATATTCCATGCAAATGGAAACCAAAAGAAAGCTGGAGTAGCAATTCTCATATCAGACAAAATAGACTTTAAAATAAAGACTATTAGAAGAGACAAAGAAGGACACTACATAATGATGAAGGGATCGATCCAAGAAGAAGATATAACAATTGTAAATATTTATGCACCCAACATAGGAGCACCTCAATACATAAGGCAAATACTAACAGCCATAAAAGGGGAAATCAACAGTAACACATAATAGGGAACTTTAACACCCCACTTTCACCAATGGACAGATCATCCAAAATGAAAATAAATAAGGAAACACAAGCTTTAAATGATACATTAAACAAGATGGACTTAATTGATATTTATAGGACATTCCATCCAAAAACAACAGAATACACATTTTTCTCAAGTGCTCATGGAACATTCTCCAGGATAGATCCTATCTTGGGTCACAAATCAAGCCTTGGTAAATTTAAGAAAATTGAAATTGTATCAAGTATCTTTTCCGACCACAATGCTATGAGACTAGATATCAATTACAGGAAAAGATCTGTAAAAAATACAAACACATGGAGGCTAAACAATACACTACTTAATAACGAAGTGATCACTGAAGAAATCAAAGAGGAAATCAAAAGATACCTAGGAACAAATGACAATGGAGACACGACGACCCAAAACCTATGGGATTCAGCAAAAGCAGTTCTAAGGGGGAAGTTTATAACAATACAATCCCACCTTAAGAAACAGGAAACATCTCGAATAAACAACCTGACCTTGCACCTAAAGCAATTAGAGAAAGAAGAACAAAAAAACCCCAAAGTTAGCAGAAGGAAAGAAATCATAAAGATCAGATCAGAAATAAATGAAAAATAAATGAAGGAAATGATAGCAAAGATCAATAAAACTAAAAGCTGGTTCTTTGAGAAGATAAACAAAATAGATAAACCATTAGCCAGACTCATCAAGAAAAAAAGGGAGAAGACTCAAATCAATAGAATTAGAAATGAAAAAGGAGAAGTAACAACTGACACTGCAGAAATACAAAAGATCATCAGAGATTACTACGAGCAACTCTATGCGAATACAATGGACAACCTGGAAGAAATGGACAAATTCTTAGAATGCACAACCTGCCAAGACTGAATCAGGAAGAAATAGAAAATAGGAACAGACCAATCACAAGCACTGAAATTGAAACTGTGATTAAAAATATTCCAACAAACAAAAGCCCAGGACCAGATGGCTTCATAGGCGAATTCTACCAAACATTTAGAGAAGAGTTAACACCTATCCTTCCAAAACTCTTCCAAAATATAGCAGAGGGAGGAACACTCCCAAACTCATTCTATGAGGCCACCATCACCTTGATACCAAAGCCAGACAAGGATGTCACAAAGAAAGAAAACTACAGGCCAATATCATTGATGAACACAGATGCAAAAATCCTTAACAAATACTAGCAAACAGAATCCAACAGCACAGTAAAAGGATCATACACCATGATCAAGTGGGGTTTATTCCAGGAATGCAAGGATTCTTCAGTATATGCAAATCAATCAACGTGATACACCATATTAACAAATTGAAGGAGAAAAACCATATGATCATCTCAATAGATGCAGAGAAAGCTTTTGACACAATTCAACACCCATTTATGATAAAAACCCTGCAGAAAGTAGGCATAGAGGGAAGTTTCCTCAACATAATAAAGGCCATATATGACAAACCCACAGCCAACATGGTCCTCAATGGTTAAAAACTAAAAGCATTTCCACTAAGATCAGGAACAAGACACGGTTACCCACTCTCACCACTCTTATTCAACATAGTTTTGGAAGTTTTAGCCACAGAAATCAGAGAAGAAAAGGAAATAAAAGGAATCCAAGTTGGAAAAGAAGAAGTAAAGCTGTCACTGTTTGCAGATGACATGATACTATACATAGAGAATCCTAAAGATGCTACCAGAAAACTACTAGAGCTAATCATTGAATTTGGTAGAGTAGCAGGATACAAAATTAATGCACAGAAATCTCTGGCATTCCTATACACTAATGATGAAAAATCTGAAAGTGAAATCAAGAAAACACTCCCATTTACCACTGCAACAAAAAGAATAAAATATCTAGGAATATACCTACCTAAGGAGACAAAAGACCTGCATGCAGAAAATTATAAGACACTGATGAAAGAAATTAAAGATGATACAAATAGATGGAGAAATATACCATGTTCTTGGATTGGAAGAATCAACATTGTGAAAATGACTCTACTACCCAAAGCAATCTACAGATTCAATTCAATCCCTATCAAACTACCACTGGCATTTTTCACAGAACTAGAACAAAAAATTTCACAATTTGTATGGAAACACAAAAGACCCCGAGTAGCCAAAGCAATCTTGAGAACGAAAAACAGAGCTGGAGGAATCAGGCTCCCTGACTTCAGACTACACTACAAAGCCACAGTAATCAAGACGGTATGGTACTGGCACAGAAACAGGAAGATATATCAATGGAACAGGATAGAAAGTCCAGAGATAAACCCACGCACAAATGGTCACCTTATCTTTGATAAGGAAGCAGGAATGTACAGTGGAGAAAAGACAGCCTCTTCAATAAGTGGTGCTGGGAAAACTGGACAGATAATGTAAAAGTATGAGCTTAGATCACTCCCTAACACCATACACAAAAATAAGCTCAAAATGGATTAAAGATCTAAATGTAAGGCCAGAAACTATCAAACTCTTAGAGGAAAACATAGGCAGAACACTCTGTGACATAAATCACAGCAAGATCCTTTTTGACCCACCTCCTATAGAAATGGAAATAAAGACAAAAATAAACACATGGGACCTAATGAAACTTCAAAGCTTTTGCACAGCAAAGGAAACCATAAACAAGACCAAAAGACAACCCTCAGAATGGGAAAAAATATTTGCAGGTGAAGCAAGTGACAAAGGATTAATCTCCAAAATTTATAAGCAGCTCATGCAGCTCAATAGCAGAAAAACAAACAACCCAATCCAATAATGGGCAGAAGACCTAAATAGACATTTCTCCCAAGAAGATATACAGACTGCCAACAAACACATGAAAGAATGCTCAACATCATTAATCATTAGAGAAAGGCAAATCAAAACTACAATGAGATATCTCACACCAGTCAGAATGGCCGTGATCGAAAAATCTAGAAACAAGAAATGCTGGAAAGGGTGTGGAGAAAAGGGAACACTCTTGCACTGTTGGTGGGAATGTGAATTGGTACAGCCACTATGGAGAACAGTATGGAGGTTCCTTAAAAAACTACAAATAGAACTACCATATGACCCAGCAATCCCACTACTGGGCATATACCCTGAGAAAACCATAATTCAAAAAGAGTCATGTACCAAATTGTTCATTACAGCTCTACTTACAATAGCCCGGAGATGAAAGCAACCTATGTGTCCATTGACAGATGAATAGATAAAGAAGATGTGGCACATATATACAATGGAATATTACTCAGCCATAAAAAGAAATGAAATTGAGCTATTTGTAATGAGGTGCATAGACCTAAAGTCTGTCATACAGAGTGAAGTAAGTCAGAAAGAGAAAGACAAATACTGTATGCTAACACATATATATGGAATTTAAAAAAAAAATGTCATGAAGAACCTAGGGGTAAAACAGGAATAAAGACACAGACCTACTTGAGAATGGACTTGAGGATATGGGGAGGGGGAAGGGTAAGCTGTGACAAAGCGAGAGAGAGGCATGGACATATATACACTACAAACGTAAGGTAGATAGCTAGTGGGAAGCAGCCGCATAGCACAGGGGGATCAGCTCGGTGCTTTGTGACCGCCTGGAGGGGTGGGATAGGGAGGGTGGGAGGGAGCGAGACGCAAGAGCGAAGGGATATGGGGACATATGTATATGTATAACTGATTCACTCTGTTATAAAGCAGAAACTAATACACCATTGTGAAGCAGTTATACTCCAATAAAGTTGTAAAAAAAAAAGAAATTTTAGTTTACAGATGTACATTCTGGTAAATAATTATACCTAGGCCTTTTTATATGGCCATTAGACATTTTGTCTGGGAGGTATACTATTGAGTAATTAGACATAGGTCTTGTATAAGTTCATTAGACTCTTTTTTTGGAGGCATACCATTTGATAACTGTATTTGCCATTAAACTGCTAATTCCCTGCTGCTCAAAAAAAAAAAAAAGAAACAAGTGGGATGATATATTCAAAGTGCTGAAAGAAAAAAACTGCCAACCAAAAATACTATACACAGCAAAGTTGTCCTTCAGAACTGAAGGAGAGATAGAGTTTTCCAGACAAGCAAAAGCCGAAGGAGTTTATCACCACTAGATCAGCCTTACAAGAAATGCTAAAGGCAGTTCTTCAAGCTGAAATGAAAGCCACTAATAAGCTATTTAGTAACATGAGAACATATGAAAGTATAAAATTCACTGACAAAGGTAAAATATATAGTTAAATTCAAAATACGCTAATATTGTAATAGTGGTGGGTAAGTCACTTATAAAGACAAAAGTATTAAGAATAAATATAACTACAATAATTTATTAATGGACACAACATGAAAAAGACAAAACATCAAAAATACAAAATGTAGGGGGAGTGTAAAAATGTCGACTTTTTGTATGTGAATATATATCCAAAGGAAATGAAATCAAGTATCTCAAAGTGATATTTGTACTCCCGTGTTCATTGCAGCATTTTTCACAATAGACAAGACATGGAAACAACCTAGGTGTCCACCAAAAGATGAATGGATAAAGACGTGGCATGGCAAATATATACAACGGAATATTATTCAGCCACAAGAAAGAGGGAAATCCTGCCATTTGTGGCAGCATGGATAGACCTTGAGGGCATTATGCTAAGTGAAATAAGCCAAAGACAAATACTGTATGATGTTACTTATATGTGGAATCTAAAAAAAATCAAACTCATAGAAACAAAGTAAAATGGTGATTGCCAGGGGCTGGTGGGTGGGGGAAATGGGGAGATACTGATCACAAGGCACAAACTTTCTTCATTTATAAGATGAATATATTCTGGGGATTTAACGTAGAGCATGGTGATTATAGATAACCATAATTATATACTTGAAAGTTGCTAAGAGAGTAAATTTTTAACGTTCTCGCCCCCGTCCCACATGGTATGTCACAGGTGGCAGTGTTAGCTAATGCTATGGTGGTAATAATTCTGCAATATGTAAGTTCACCAAATCAACACACTGAACACCTTAAATTTACATATTATATGTCAATTACAACTCAATAAAACTTCATACAAAAATAAAAAGATATGATATCCACTACTGAGCAGGGATAAATCTGACAGCCTCGCTTCCTTTATTTCTGAACATCTCAGCTTAGTTCGAAGACCCCCGTGGTGGAAATCTGAGCATGTTAATTCAAGTACACTGGGCCAGTCCTAGGAGGTTATTCCTCCCTCTCCCGCACTCAGATTCATTTGGGTAAACATTCCATCCTTATCCCCTCTCACTCCTCTTTCTCTTTCCTTTCTCCCTGGGGGTGATCTATGGTCCATGTGTGGTCTGTTGGCATCAGGAGGAATGGGACATCTTGTCCATAAAAATTCTCTGCCCACATTGGCCTCTGCTGAGATGGAATTCACCTCATCTGGGTCTCAATATTCCACTCCTCCAGTGTGAAGTGTGCAATCCTGCCATGGCCTCAGTTGGCAAGGTCACGATCTCTGAGTCCTTCTCAATCTAAGGTAGAATTGAACAAACTTGTGTCATCCATCACCAGGGGAACACTGTATACGGCCTAAGCTCATCAGGGACTTACACTTGAAGTGGGGATTGTTTTAACCAATTTTTAAATTTCTGTAAATCAATGTTTTAACACCTATAAGATGGCTATTAGTTGCTCCCAAATAAACCCTGGCTCCCCCCAAAAACATGTGGAAACTTTAGATACCTCCAAGTAATATACTCTAATGATCAGAGTGAACATGAATTTCATGGGGGCCGCTTTCAAACTTAGGTGGCCAATCCTGAGACTGCCTCCCCTGTCTTTCCCATTACTTCCTATGGAAACCAGAGCTCTGCTCCCTTTCTCTGACTCAAGAGGACCTTGATGTTCCCCCTGAGTGTCCCTGTGTGGTGTGCTGTGTTTTCTCCAGTGAACTGCAAATCTAACAAAACTGTAAAACTCTCCTTTCTCTTTTATTATCTCTTTTATTAGGCAACTGGCCTCACCTTACCTCACCCAAGGAAATACGTTAAAACAGAGACAGGGTCAGCTTTCTCAGGTGCCATGGCTGTGAGGAGAGCGGATACCTAAAGAAAAGGGAGGTTCTATTAAGAAAGACATGGTGTGGGGCGGGTGAGGGTGATTCTGAGTGGGCAAACAGTGTCCAGTTCAAGTAGCAGGGAACTAAGGCAGAGACCAGTTTAACATTCATTAAATGCTGTTAGGAAGACAAAATAAAAGTCTTTTGAGTAACATTAAATAGTGAAAAGAAACAGGTAAATTCAGCAAATTGGTTGTTCACTGAATTGTCTTTTAGCAAACTAACCTAGAACAGATATAACTGGTAATAAAGAAGAAATGGAATTTAACGAAGATTTAGTAATTCTTCCTGGGGGATGACCTAACAATTGCAAATGTTGAATGTCATTGTAAACAAGCCTTTTAAAGATCACTTTTACAGGAATACAGTGAGTGGTTAGAGTGTGGCCATCATAAATACATACTCACGGGACAAAAAAACAAAAAACAAAAACCCGTCCTAATGTTACACAAATGGGTTCTAGTGGCTTGGGATAAATTTCCAGTGACAGCATCATGCATGATTCAAAAAGTGCTATATCTCAAACAACTTAGATAGAACTGAAGGTGACAAGACTCACAAAACTGCATTAGAGAATTCAAAAAGTGGCTTTAGTGATGATGAAGACACGATGTCAAAGATGAATGTGAAGAGCATAGAAAAAATGAAAGTAGAAAAAAGCCTATCTTTAAATTCACATTATTTTATATAATGTGATTTTAAACATGTAGTGCACTGCAATTAAATATAATAACTCTAGACTCTTTCATCTATATCTCTTAAAGTTTACTGATTCATGTTTGAAACAAAATTTTAGATCTTCTCACTGAGAAAATAGAAAATCAGAGTCACTTTATAAATGGATGTTTACAGCAAGTGGTACATAGGAAAGGGCCACAGTCTTAGAAGCTTGGATAACAGAGCACATGATGTGACCTTGAGAACCAGGAAGACTGCTCTGGAGAAACACTGTTTAAGCTGCTCTCAAGCTGTCAAGATAAAGGGGGAGTAAGAGGAGGAAGGATTTTTCCAGATCAAGTCACAAGCAGGTACAGAATCCCCAGGGCTAGGTACTGAAAACATGCTGTGGCTCACCAGAGGGACCAAAGGGAAGGGTAGAGCAAGATATGGCTGGAGAGCCAAAGGACACACAATGCAGAGCCAGGGTTGGGGGGGGGAGTGAGAGGGGTATGCTAAAAACTTTGTTTTCATCTAAGAATGAAACGAAGCCAAATAAAGAGGTGGCTATAATAATCTAATAATCCAAACAAGAGATGTTGACATATTAATAGGCAATGGCCAGATCCCAGAACACACAGACCCCATGGCAAGGATTTCATGGATTTTGGTTTTGGTTTTGGTTTTGGTTTGGTTTGACGTTTTGTTTTGCTGAAGAGCAAGGGGAAGTTGTTGAAAGGTTGTAAATATAAGAGCAAAATGATCTGACTTGTACAGGTATTTCTACAACAGCGATCTAGTTGCTTTTCTGAAAAGGGATGATGGTTGGATGGTGATTATCCTGATCCTGTATTACAGATAGGTGCTTGGTCATGGTGGAAGAGGTGGAAATGAATACAAGTAAATGCATTGACAAGAGGGAGGGAGTTTGAAAGATGTCTCCTATGTTTCTGTATTACCAGGATGCTGGTGCATTTCACTGTAATGGGAAACACTGGAAAAGAACAAGCTTTGGGGTGGAGAAAAGCACAAGAGCAGACACAGCATAAATGAGGTAGAGTGACACTTCCTTTGCACCTTTCTTTCAATGGCAAAATGGACAATATCATGTTCATGTCTTGTATATTTTAGGAATGGAAACTTTCAGGTTCCACATGCTGCACAAACAAAGGAAAGTTCTAGGACACACTGCAGAGTCACCCAATCTGCTCCATGGGATGTGGAATTTGGAATGATGGTCACCTAACCTGTTTTGGAAGAAAGGAGGTACATACAGTGTATTAAAGGGAGCCCCATGGTTGTTACCATGTGACAGTGCTGTTGCACACCAGTGGATTCTGGGATCCTGAACTCAGGGAAAGGTTTTGAAAGATTAAAACCACTGTGACTGATCAGAGAAGAACTCCTTAAACTCCCAATGACCCTAAAAGATAATATCTTTTTTCAGAAGAAAAGGCTGGTTTTAATACAGAAACCTGGTACACAAGAAGGAAGTTTTCAGGTGTGTTACCCATTCTGATAGCTTTCCATTAAGTTCAATATTTCTCTTCCACTAAGAATATTGTAAAAAAGGCCCTGGAGACAGATGGAGAACATCTTTGTCTACAACACTGGGGTCACAGGGCAGTCAGCTAGTACTAACACCAGGGACCAGTACCTACTCAGAACTCTAGACTACGTCACTCACACAGGTACTGACCAGACAACTCTCAGTATGGAGAGACGCATGGATTTGGGTAAATGCCCTTTCTTGTGGGAGGAGGGAGGGAGAGAGCACATCTCTGACACATTTGGCAAACAGGGAGTGAAGTTTTCTGGGCCATCTTCCCTAATGTGTGGGTAGTGCAAGAATCAGGGAGGTCACCATGGATACATCTGGCTGCATCTGCCTGAGTTATTTGTATTGAACAGATTGCTACAGGGTGCTTTTTTCTGGTCTCATTATGTGTGTGTAATGCCAATTAAATAATAGGAATGAAAATTAAAAAGGAAAATATCTGCCTCTGCTGGGTATAATCTCATTAGTGCAAAGTCAAATGATTAGTCCTAAAAAGGGCTCCAAAAGGCGGCAAAGACAGCATTAAAGTTGCAAGCATCTTTTGCATCGCAATGAGAAAATGAAGCAGAATTGCTCACTCTGTGAATGACACCAGAGCCATGCCTATAATAAGACCGCATTACGGCTTGAGTACCACTGAGTCTTTACCTAAATGAACAGCAGGGAGACTACGATGACACATCCCAAACTTCAAATCCACAGCATAAAATGATTGTGCCAAGCATTTAAGGACAGGTGTCGTGTTTCCCTGCATTGATGGTGAAACCTGATAAGTGCTTACAGTACTCGATGACTTCCATAATCTTCAAGCATCAGAATTTTTTTCTAATTAACAAAACCAGCCAGCTAGAAATTTGCCGGCAGCACTGGGCAGCACTCAGAGAAAAATGAAGAATGGAAGGGTCTGTCCAATCTAAGCTCCAGAGTGCATTTAAAATGAAAGCCCTGGGACTTCCCTGGCAGTCCAGTGGTTAAGACTTCGCCTTCCAGTGCAGGGGGTGCAGGTTTGATCCCTGGTCGAGGAGCTAGGGTCCCACATGTCTCATGGCCAAAGGGCCAAAACATAAAACAGAAGCAGTATTGTAACAAATTCAATAAAGACTTTTTTTTAAAAAAATGGTCCATATTAAAAAAATAATAATAAATCTTAAAAAGATAAATAAATAAAATGAAAGGCCTGAGCAGCTGGGAAGGACACCAGCAGGCGGCTGGTCTCTAGCTAAGCCTTAGGTGGAATACCAAATTTTCCCTTCCTTCAGAAAGTCTGAGAACTGTCAGCTACAGCTGTTTTGAAGCAATATGATTCAAGAAAAAGACTTGGAATGATAGGCTATGTGAAAAATGGCCAAGCCCAGAGGACTCTCCTCAGGGACACATGGGTATGTAGATTCACTTTCGAAGTGCTCTCACACTTTATCTCCTTTTACCTTTGCTCTAAGAAGCAGAGAAAACAGGAATCATGCCAATATTACAGGTGGAGAGAGTGAGGCACAGTACAGACCCCAACCAAATTGATCATCTCTAGTTATTTGCCCCACTGAGCTCACCAGTCCAAGCAAGCCAGGTACACACATGCAAACAGTTATCTAGAAAAAACTTCACCTGGGATAAGGCATGGACACCATGCCCTCACAGGGTGCTGAAAAAAGAATTTGTGTGCCCAGGATAGAGAAGATTGAACACCTTCCCAGACCCTGACTAGTGAAAAGTAATCTTCCTAATTGACTAACCTTTAACAGGGGTCCAGAGTTAGGCCTCAGGGGGCCTCTGAATCCCCTGCAATTATTATACAAAAGTGTGAAGTGTGTGTGTGTGTGTGTCTTTAAATTCATGAGGATAACTTACATCAGATTTTCTATCTTTATGATCTGTAAAAGTTTAAGAATCCTGAATTCTACAGATGAAGGAACCCCACACTTACTTTGAAGAAGCTAAAAGAAAGTTGGAACTGTCTAGCTTAGTGTGCAGTTAGGAACAGTGAAGAGAGAAGGCCCTGTGTGAGCCACCAAGATCCTACTCATCAAAGCAGGAACATGGTCAGCTCTTCAAAGCAATGGTTCACTCTCAAGAGGGGGTGATGCTCTGTAAAGGGAAGATCATAGAGTGTTGAACTTAGATAGATGTAGGTTTGCCAATGTGAACCATGTGATTTTGGCCAAGATATTTCACATCTCTGATGTTTAGTTTCCTCCTCCTTAAAATGAAATAATAAAAATATGAAAAAAGGGACTTCCCTGGTGGCACAGTGGTTAAGAATCTGCCTGCCAATGCAGGGGACATGGGTTCGAGCCCTGGTCCAGGAAGATCCCACATGCCACGGAGCAACTAAGCCCATGCGTCACAACTACTGAGCCTGAGCTCTAGAGCCTGCGAGCCACAACTACTGAGCCCACGGGCCACAACTAATGAAGCCAGTGTGCCTAGAGCCCATGCTCCGCAACAAGAGAAGCCACTGCAACAAAGAGTAGCCCCCGCTCGCCACAAGTGGAGAAAGCCCGTGTGCAGCAACAAAGACCCAACACAGCCAAAAATAAAGAGATAAATAAATAAATTTATTCTAAAAAATATGAAAAATAATGAAAAAAATCAGTCCCATTGCTCAGCATTGTTCCAAGGATTCAGTGACATAATATAGGTCAAATTCCTGGCAAATAGAAGACCCTCAACAAAATATGGTTCACTTCCCCATCTCCTGTTTGGGAGCCTTGAGAAAGGATAATAAGTACAAAAAGGATGGAAGGAAAGGAGGGAGGGAGGGGACAAAAAGGAGAGGAAAGGAAGGAAGGAAGAGAGGGAGAAAGGAAGGAAGGGAGGAAGGGAGGAAGAAAGAGAAAGAGAAGAGAAGGAAGATAGAGAGAGAAAGAGAGACAGGGAGAGGGGGAGGGAGGGAGGGAGGAAGATAGATAGATAGACAGATTTGACCCTGCCCCTGGCCTGGAAAAATTATAAGGAATCAAAGGGAGAGGGACACCATGTGGCCTGCCATGAAAAATGAGAAAAGACACGGAGATTTCACAGAGTGAATCAAGCATTAGGCAGAGCTTCAGATATCCTTGGACCAGCCCCCGTAGACGGGAACCTGGAGAGCAGGACTCAAACCCAGGGATGCCTAGTCCAGCGCTCTTTCCATTATTTCTCCCTCCATCCTGCTCACATACATCTTTGTTGTTTCATGTTTGCATTCTGCCCCCTCTCCATTTAATTAGAAGACTAAACACAGTTTTCAATTAAATGAGTAGATCTATTAGCTCTAAACAACAAAAGGTAATGTACTTGTATAAAATAATACCCATATCACAAGCCAACTCTCAGAGCAAAATGAACAAGTCAGCAAAGAGGCTTTTAGCACCAGTAAATCATGCTATGTGGAACGTTCAATGCACAGCGAGTGAAGCACTATCAGGAGAGGACCCCATGCTGAGAAGACACAGGTCAAGTACCCTTCCTCCCCACCCCATCTGGGTGGCTGGCAGTAACCTAGTAAGGGACTTTCCAATATATCCTACTTTAGGGGCTTCCCTGGTGGCGCAGTGGTTGAGAGTCCGCCTGCCGAAGCAGGGGACATGGGTTCGTGCCCCGGTCCGGGAGGATCCCACATGCCGCGGAGCGGCTGGGCCCGTGAACCATGGCCGCTGAGCCTGCGCATCCGGAGCCTGTGCTCCGCAACGGGAGAGGCCACAACAGTGGGAGGCCTGCATACCGCAAAAAAAAAAAAAAAAAACCAATATATCCTACTTTCTGTGACCTGGATTCCTTAGGATGGTTCTGCTTTTAAATTACATGGTGTGATAGACAGTTCCCTTGGATTCCTTGCCAAAGCAGTGGAAGCTAGAAGGTCCTTGACATTGGGCCTCACAGCAGTTGAAGGCCAAGAGGCTGAACTTGAGAGGGTCTGATGATGAGAAAATCTCATCTTGATCAGGGGGAAGAGCTGTCGCAGAACATAACCAGGAGCCCTGGCTTCGTGGCTTCTAAAGAGGCTAAGCACTGAGACATGGACCAAGTGCATGTCCCCACACACTGTTAGGAAACATTTATTTTCCTTTGTCAAGATAACTAACACTTACACAATGCAGTAATTTACAAAGCTTTTTTAAACTAACACTTACACAATGCAGTAATTTATAAAGCTTTTCGTTAAAAATAAAGATACAGTTCTCCATTTCCTTCCTCTTTCCGTATTTTGATGATGATTTGCTCTAACATGCACATGTTCATGTACTTTTATTTCATCTGCACATCACTTTAAATATTTCTTACTAGAAACATTTAAATGGTCCATCAGTAGGATAATGGATAAGCTGTGTTTTACATACAAATATATATATATATATACACACACACTTACTATATACATGAAGTAAAAATATATGTATACATACATATATACATCCATCCATACATATATACATCCATACACACATACATACATCCATACACACATATATATATATCCATAAACACATATATACATATCCATACATATATACATATATACATATATACATCCATACACACATATATACATCCATACACACATATATACATCCATACACACATATATACATATACACACATACATATATACATATCCATACATACATATATACATCCATACATACATATATACATCCATACATACATATATACATCCATACACACATATATCCATCCATCCATACATACAGATATCCATCCATACATACATATATCCATACATACATACATACATATATCCATACATACATATATATATCCATTCCACGGACACTGGGAAAATTTGACACACAAAGCTTTCTGATTTAGAAATAAATATTCTGAAGGTAAACGAATATTTTCTCCCTTGCACGTTGCAGGTGCTATGGAAATATTGACAGTCCTGGTGGGATGGGAGGTAGTTCTTGTATAAGAACACTCTGACATCAGTTCAATTATGCTCAGTGTGGAGCCAAAGAGGATCATTTAGACCCTGCATTAGATTTTTCAACAGAAATTCCACACTCAGCAAACCTGCCCAGATTTGTCTCCAACAAGGGACTGTGTCACATTTGTTCAGCCAAGTGGTAACAGAGAACAATGAGGTCTCTGTACACAACTGTGAAATGACCCCCCCAGGAAATGCCAACGCAGCTGGAGGACTTAGACCTCTAATCAACACTTTGAATCCTTCTTGGAAATAGGGAATAAATTATATACAAAGTAAATAAAGGGAAAGTTATCCAATGTGTAGCATTTGGGAAAGAAGCAGTGGTCTTGGGAACTAGCCTAGGCCTTCATGTAAGGGATCATAGTCATTCCACGGACACTAAAAATGTTTCTGGGTTACAAAGTCAAGCAGCCACTGACAGACATGAAACTTCGTGGCCCATATATCAGTAAATAGAATGTCTAGGGTTTGAGATAATGACAATCACAACCACAAGTACTTTTTGAGCACTTGCTCTAAAAAATACTATTTCCAATAGGTTACGTACTGGATATACAACTTGAGTTACTACTGAATTATTTAATTCTTTTGACTTTTCTTTTTGACTTATTTAATTCTCATAACAACTTTATGTGGTAGACCTTTCAAGGCACAGAGAGGTTAAGTAACTTGGTCAAGATCATACAGCTAGTAAATGTCAGAGCTAAGATTCAAAGCCAATCCGGCAGTCTGATTCCAGAGGTATGCTTTTATCTACCATCCTATTTTGGGGTCATTCAGTAATACCAAACTTGCATTTAGATCGTATTTGGCATCCTGTTTATTCCTCTAAAGTAATCCTTTCAGAGGATAAGCTGTGAGTAACTTTAAAGAAACTGCTTTAAAAAAAAAATGTCCTGTTTATTCTTCCCAGGAGCACCATCTTCTAGAAGAGGAACATTGGAAATAACCATACATCAGACACCTGAAGCAATCAGGCCTCAGAATGTAACACTATTAAACAAACTCAAGGTGAGTTAGTATTCAAACACTGAGTGTTTCGTTACCAGAAACTTTAGCCTCTATGTAACCTTCTTTGGAACAAATTTGAACATTTTTCCCCTGGAAGTATACTGTATTATGTTTGACATGTATCAAACATAGCCCCATTTTGTCTTACATTTCTGTCATGGGCAACAATGATCTTGAAATAGAAAATGCATGTGCTCACTAGGGAACTGCAGAAGATTAATTCCCAGCAAATTTTGTCAATAACTGTCACTCACTTTCTCCCTTAAAGGATGGTTCTGTTGTCGCACAGGCACACCATTAAGCATTGCTGTGAAAGAAGATAGAGAACACATTCCTATTTCACAGGACTCGAGTCTAAAGGGAAATCAGTCTTGCTTAGTATTGTCCTAGTTGCATAATTGCCCTTAAAATCCAGCTGTGAGTCGTGTTCCTACATGTAGTTACATGTGACCAAAGTCTTTTCTGAGCTGAATACATGAATACCCTCTCCTCTGGCTCATTTGTGTGACAGCTGCTCACAGGCACTGTCATTGTTCCCACTTCAGTTCATTTGCTTCACAGACAGCACTGTCTTTGATCAGACTCAATCATTCCTAGATATATTCTCCTTGAGGGCAGGAAACATATAGTTTACTTCATGTAACTCATGATGGTGATATGTAAATACTATGTGCTCAATAACAAATGACTGAATGAGTGAATTGTTTAACTATACCAACAATGGGTCAATAACCTGTCATTTCTTTCTAAAAGTCCATGACAATCCTGCAAATCAGTGTTATGCTTCAAGGCATCCCTATATTTTTCTTGTCCAGCGATGTTTTGCTAAACATAAGACAAGGGGCACAAAATGCCTCATTTCAGCCTGCCATGTGATAGTTGCTTAAGTATATTACCGAGTAGCAAAGGAGAGAAGACAGTCATCTGATTGCATAATTTTTTATAATGACTACTCTGAGTTCTCTGACCCAGTTATTCCAGCTTTGGCCTTCAAGATGTGAGTTCAACTTCCATTCAAGTCAGACTCTCCCAGATTGACCAGGCAAGAACACAAAATCACAAGGGAATGAAATCCTCAGCATTGACTGACAGTCTTGACTACCAACCTGAGAAAAGAAACTCTGACTGCAAAGGTTTCAAGGTACCCAAGAGAGAGTCTGTGAGGCAGACGGGACATCCTAGGAGGAAAAGGCAATCATAAAGGAAGGGCGCTTGGCACATGAGGAACAGATGGGCCTGGACACTCTCCACCTTCACTATTCGTTCAAGAGAATGCAGAGAGCTTTGTAGTCTCATCAGTAAACCCAGAGATTCTGAACATCACAGAGAGTACATTAAACCGTTTAGCTGTTTCACTAAAAATAATGGATTGCACTCAATAACAGGCCCAGAAAATGGCAGGGATTTTGATTTAATCTAAAAGCATTGTTGTCATGGCTCTCACCCAATTACTAATTGGTTATCTATAAACAAAGCCCAGAATTACCATCATTATCCCAAACACCTATTACATCATAACTACAAATCCAAATACAAATTTGGTCAGTAAAATCTGCCTAAGTACAAAATATACACATTGAGAGTTGAGTCTCAAAAATTTTCTTCTAAAACTCTAAACATCACATTCATTTTCTGAGAGATTAGATTTCATATATCCAATAAATTACTGAGAAGAATTCTTTACCATTCCCAGAGTTCAGGATGAAATGAAAGCAGAAGACAATACTGACTATAAATTTTGTTTCAAGCCCTATTCCACCCAACGAAAGTACCAGGAAATACGAAGGGATGCAGTCTGATATTACGCCATCAGCAGTTTTCAACATCAGGCAAGCATCAAAAAATCCATCCGGACATGACCAAAATACTTGCTAACACCATACACACCATTTGAAGGATCTGATACAAGTGGATCTGCCTTACTGAATAGGGAAAGCGTCATTCAATCTGAGAGCCTTGTTTTCCTACTCTCATGTCTGTAACAAGATAGAGAAAACCACCTGAGACAGGAACTCCATCTGTGTCTGGACCCTTAAGGGCAGAGCCTTAGAGGAACATTGATCTCACTTTGTGACCGAGAGTGGCAGTAACTCACCTAACAATACTGCCAGCAAGAGGAAAGCGTAACAGTTAATTACCAGGCTGGCTTCAGAACCTAAGGGGAATCTTAATAGGCAGAATTCATTAAAATCAATACTCATACGGTAATTGTGAGAAGAAAAAAAGGCTCAGGATAAATTTTAAGATGGAGAAAAATGAGCAATCTCATTTCTTCATGCCAGCCTTGCTATTTGGCTCACCAGGAAATGCATAGCCACAGGGAATCTTTCTGCAAAGACCTAAGCAAGTGGTAGGAAAGAAAGCATACATAAGAAGCCCACCTAAAGGATTTCCTGAGCCTCTGGGTAGTGTGATCAGAAGTGGTCAGAGACACTACATTTGTAAAGACAGGGCCATGCTAACCTTAAGTGTTCTGACGATGGAAGTAGGAAAATTTGACTTTTCTTCTAGTTGGATGTGACCTTGGGAAATTTAATTTAATTACTCTGGGCTCCAGTTTTTTCATCTATAAAATAAGAGGAGAAAAAAAACACAGATGATCTCTAAGATCACTTCAGTTTTATGATTCTGGAATACCATATTTCAGAGATGCAGATGGGAGCCTAGAACATACGTTCAAAGACACAGATGCAAAAAAGCGGTCATCCCTTTTTAAAAAAATAATGTCTCTTATTCTGATTCTCCTTGAAAACAGTGGAAGTATTCATATTGCGTTCTTCATTAATAGCCTCCCCTGCGTCATACTAATGTGTGACCTTCGAGAAAAACGTGGAGTTTGGGTTTGTTTTCAAAAATAACTTTTGCAAAGTGATAAATGGAATCTTAAAATCATGTCCCCAAACTTGATTGTAACACTATATTCTGGTTTCTCTCTAGAGTGTTGTAGCATTGTTCATTATAGGGCAGATTCTGGTAAAAGGCAAATCTTCCTAATACAGCAAAAATTGTCCTAGCCCATTATTGATCAAGCAAATAAATTCAACAGCCATTTGAGGAAAAAAAATTGTCCTAGCACAAGATTCCAGGGTACCTGAAATAACATTATTATATATATATGAAGTTATATATATATATAACTGAATGGCTGTGCTGTACACCTGACACTAAAGTGATATTATAAATCAACCATACTTGAATTTAAAAAAAGAAACACAGTGAAAACTTAAGTCTCCTTACCACTTCTGGTCCCAAATATCCACTGGATATGTCCCCAGGGGCAGTCACTGTCATTAGTTTCTTATATGGCCTTCCAGAGATACAAATGTACAAATGATATGTATATATAGGACTCCTCTTCTAAAACACAAATGTTAGCATATTTTACCATTGCTTTACATCTTTTTTTTAAAGATTTTTTTTTATGTGGACCATTTTTAAAGTCTTTATTGAATCTGTTACAATATTGCTTCTGTTTTATGTTTTGGTGGGGGGTTTTTTCTTTGTTTGTTTTTAAGCCATGAGGCACGTGGGATCTTAGCTCTCTGACCAGGGATCGAACCCGCACCCCCTGCACGGGAAGGCGAAGTCTCAACCAGTGGACCACCAGGGAAGTCCCTGCATCTTCTTTTTTTAACTTAAACTTGTATCTTGGATAGTGTGCCTTATCGTTACATGCCTCATTGTTTTAAAGGCATATATTTAATTTAATGGATAGAAATATTTTATATAATTGGTTCCTTATTGATGGGCATTTAAGTTGTCTCCAATCTTTTGCCATTACGATCATTGCTCAGATAAATATCTTGGAACATACTACTCTGTGCATGTGTGAATGTATCTATGGGATACATTAGAAAGATAGAATTGCTTGCTGGGCCAGAGGCATATGCATCTGTGATTCTGAGAGATATAGAAAATTATCTCTGGGAAGGTTATACAAGTTTACACTCTCATAACTGAAGGATGAGTGAGCTCTTTCTCCCATCTCTGTCAACATATTATACCATCAAGTAGTTTAATGTTTTACCTATTGAGGGCTGAAAAAGGAATTTCTTGTCATTGTGTTATTTTGAAATCCATTGGATGTTGCTCATCTCAGCACATGTTCCACATCTTTAAGTGGACAGTGGTGACCAGAAGAACGTGTTTTGCAGACCTCCAGCTACAGGGCGTGCAGCTGATCAAGGGTCCCAGCTGCTGTCCTCTGCTCCCAGCCATCCACTGAGGATGGCAGGGGCACCCCAACCAGCCCATTCTCAGGAATTCTCAGACAGCAACTTTGGCTCAAGGAGTCCCCAACAACCTTGCAGAAGTTTCCTTAGACTGCATGGCCCTAAGCTTCCTTAGGACCCTTTTACTCAAACTTCCATCCCTCTCTCCCTCAGCATCAGACTCGCATTTTGGTCTGAGAGCCATCTTAGCCTCTTGTAGCTCCTTCCTCATTTCCTCTCACATGCACGTCCTCTTGCACGTTTCATCCTGTCTTGGCAGCCACCTCTCAGAGGCCCCAGACTAACACAATAACTGTTTATATCCTTTGCACATCATCTATTGTTCTGTTGGATTCTTCTTTACTGTTTTATAAGTGTTCCTAATATAACAATGACTTTGCCCTCTTCTGTCATGTGTTGCAATCATTTTTCCTTCATTGGTCTTAGATCTTTTGTTTAGTTTAGATTTTCACCATGTTGAAGCATGGTTAGGATTTCTGAGCAATACATGAGTCTCTGTAAAAGGTATAGATGTAACTCCTCTTGATCTAGAAACCTAGGAACCAAAAAGATGTTAAGTTGTAGGCCCAACTCCTGCCAATATACAAAGAGAAAAAGAATAGAAGACCTACAGAGGTCACTGGTCTGCAAAAATTCTGAAATCCCTCTGGGAAGGCACGGCAGGGTTCCCCACCCCAGGGGTGGAGAATGCTCCTTGCATAGGCCCCAGTGGATCATGGTCTTTCCAGCCTCTGACAAGTTTCTTTGCTACTTAGCAGCTAGGCCAGATCCACCTACTTATAGTTTTGTTATACCAGCTCCCACCTTCTAGGTTCTAGTTTCTGTATTAGATGGGATAAATTAGGTTATGTTACAAGAACAAAATCTCAATGCCTTAACAAAGGTTTATTTCCTGGCTCACACAACCTGTCCAGTGCAAGCTGGCAGAGGATGCTACTCATCACTGCCACTCAGGGATCAAGCTGACAGGGCACTTCTAAGATTACAGCAGAAAGAAGGAAATGTGGAGAACCACATTCTTTCTGTTTCTGCCTGGAATGGCACATTATCATGTCCATACATGTTATATTAGCCAAATAAGCCACACGGCCATGACTAACGTCTGAAGGGGGAGAGTATAATTGTCCATTTGCACAGGGAAGGAGAGCTAGAAATACTTAATGAACAGTCCTGTAGCTATTAAAGGACTGTAGTTACTACAGGACTGTAGTTACTACAACAGATACTTAATGAACAGGACTGTAGTTACTACAACAATCTCTTTCTATTCTATTCATTTCTCCTCCCTTCCTAGTCTCCCCGCAAACCACTCCATTTCCTTTTCCTTTTCCTCCTCCACTTTCCCTCAGCTATCTCTCCCAAGGCTTCATTGCCACAAGTCTTTAGTTGACTTTAATAGAAACTTCAACATTCTTTTCTACGCCAGCCCCAAGTTCCCTCTTCTTATACTAGTCACTAATAAGCACAGTCTTGCAATTCACAGGCACTAAAACCAAAAGTCTTAGAGTTGAGTAAAAAGTACCAGAAGTTAATAAGGATAGGCTGGAATTTCACTTAAAGGAAACCTGCAATTTGGTTGTTTGGTGAGATTCCTGGAAGGAAAGGATTATGAGTCCACGGTACGAGCCAAGAGTGAGAGTGCTTCCCATTTGCACAGAATCTATATCCTGGCCCCGCATGAAAGCCAGTGCTGTTCAGGCTGTCCAGCCATACCCAAAGCTATGATTTAAGACACATTTACTGACAGATGCAGGGATGTGCACAGTGAACACCCCCATAAGCTAATGAGAAGCTCACAGAAATGCTTTTAGTTATCACTTTCAGCCAAAGACAGTTAGGGCTCAAGGTAAACTAATTAGGTTAGGCAGAAATGCTGTCTCCTTCAATAAGACATCACTATTCCAGCATGTCTGACCCACTGATAAAAATATTTCCTACTTAACTTTGGGAAAAGTGGTTTCAATTAAACTCTTTAAAAAAATTTAACCAAAGAAATGCTATTACTTAAAGTACTACCTTTAGATCCACAGGGACTTGGGAACATGGTAATCAAATTCATTTGAATTCAAGCAAGAGATCAATTTCTTTGGCCTCTGTTGTAGCTTCCCTATCTAAGCCTGTAATGCAGTGTTATAGTACCATTGTTTTAGGCCTTTGAGAACAAAGACAGCACCAGAGGCTAGTCTTGGTTGTTCTACAGAGCCATGGTAAGGTTTTTGTAAATTGAACTTCTCTAAGATATGATTTCCACAGTTACAAAGTACAGAAGTTGGACCGAATGGTGAGTAGAGTATATCCCAAGTTAATTTTCTGTGACTCAGAGGTGTACTTGAGTACCCGACACCCACAGATTTAACATTTCCGTCCCTCTTACTCCCAACTGTGTCATAAATTGATCAAAGTTGAAGCATTTTACAATTGTTTTCAGTCAAAATAAATTCTTTAACATTTTGTATTTTCTAAGCACTCTTAAACCCAAAACAAATCACCATCACGACAACTCTCCTTCCCGCCCTCCCCATCACCACCCTCCACCACACCACTGAACCACTCGAACTTGCAGATGAATCTGGCCTTACGTAAGCAAGTTCTGGATTTTATACTCATTTTCCTTGATCTCCAGATTGTAGGCTGCCAGTTAGAACGTGCACAAGAAATGTGAAGGGTCATTTCCTGAGGTGAATGCTGAAAAGGTTTTCAAAGTAATCGTGGGTGTCTTGGACTGCCTCAGCTTCAAAACCCCTTTTTCTGTTTGCATGCTGGATTTTGTGTGTCACTGACCAGCGTGTCGGAGAACTGAAGTTCTTTCAGCTGTGCTGGGGGCAACTTCTGTTCCTCCCCGCTTTTTCCCAGTTCCCTCTTGATGGGTCAAGCTCTGCTTCAAACAATGCCCCTCACTCTCTAAAATTAACCACTGCCATATTCAAATCTAGGGAGCAAAAATTACAGTTCTTCCTTCTTACAGCACTCTTGAGAATTCACTTCCACAGAAATGGATCTCCCAAATCCTAACTACTGGGCTCTATTATCTTGAATAAGACTTTTTAAATAAAATAGTTACTTGAAGAAATCCCTTTTAAATTTTTCCACATTTCTTTAATGAAATCAATTTATTTACTGTAGATATATCCAGAAACAATGTCTATGTATCTGATATTTCAGCTTCTATAAACTCTTACTCCCTCTATGTACACGTATATTTTCATTATACATGTTTGAGACAGAAAACTCCACATTCAAGAAGATATCTATTTTTTCTTAGATATTTTGTCTATTATTTGAATATGCAGCCATCAGAAGAGGAAGAGTGAATGGTAATAGCATCAAAATTTGTATATTCAGTGCAACCATAAGTATGGTGAACTGAATAAAAAAGAAATGAGAGAAGAAGGGATACTTTTGCTATTCAATAATCCTTTATACCTAAAAATAATAATAATAATAATAATAATAATAAAAGCTTCGATATTAATCCAACTAAAATGTATTTTGAACAGTATTCTTAGTCACTACATATTTTTAAAGACATTCAATTAAAACAAGATATAAAGAAATACATATATCTGGACTACTTTTAGTCTTGTTATGAAGTCTTAGCAGCTAGAAACAAATGCTGATTCTAACCCTGGGTTAGCATAATACCATGCTCTTCATTAACTTTCCTATCAACACTAGGTTGGACATGCTTTCTATGGAAAGAGAAACACAGAAGCCAAATAGTACGACCTGACAGTCATTAACATGAAATCTCATGATAGCCATTTTTATAAGCACAAGGCAATCATTTCATTTCTTTTCATCTCAGTTATTTATAGCAAGAGCTTGTTCTTTTTCTGATTTAGATTGAGTAGGTCCTTATTCTCTACCATAAACCAAAGAGTAGATACACAACTGCTTTCTATTAGAGTCTAGAACTAAGAAGCAAGCTTAGTCTGGAACTAAGCAAGCTTTCCAAAACATAACACGTAAAAATACATTGAGTCATGAATTGGAAGTCTCTGAACAGTGACATGATGATCTCAGCACCAAACAGGGGCTCCCTGAGCCTTTCCCACTAACTCTCAGATGTTATTGGAAATCCTTCTTCCCTCCTCCTGACCTTTCCCTCCTCTGAAGGGTGTGAATCAGTGTAATCTCTGATCCCAAACTCACACTCCTCCTCAGACCGGTAAATTTGGGGAGCAAAATAGGTATGCTAGGCTCAGCCTCATTCTCCTTTTATAGAACTGGCTTAATCTGAGGCAAGCACACATTTCCCTCTACTCCCCCATGGCACAAATTGTGCAGAGTCTAACCCTGCAGAGAGAAGCCTGCCCCACTCTAATGCTAACTTGAACTGAATGGCTAAGTCTGCCTAATTTTGATGTTCAGTATTAACCCGAACATTTAGCTTATGTTTTGTGATATTTTGGTCTTCATATTTTCCGTTTTCTTTTTTTCCCCAACTTGTCTAAAACATAGAAAAGGAAGAGGGTTTGTTTTGTTTTTAATGTGGGACCCAAATTTATGTGGCACAACATATAATTAGGACTTTAAAGGAAAAATATGCATGCATTAATAGACTTGGAGACTTTACAGATGCCTGGAAATAAATATGCATTGTTTTATTCTAATGACTAGATGCGTTCACCTTCAAGGAGACTGTCAATAAATTCTGGATTGTGCTATAAACATAACTCAGCATTAGTGTATTGAAAACCCAATAATACTGTACAGATGATCCATACTTTAACCACAGTGCATTATAGACTACCAGTATGCAAAAGAATGACCTTAGAACAGATTGCACTCTCCCATAAATATAATGTTAGAGCTGGAAGTTGTAAGCCTGCCTAGAAGACAGTATCAGATTGATCAGAGACCTGATCCACAAATATCTATTAAACTATTAGTTTTTGTAAAATGCAGGTTAAATAGATCCATTGGAGCTATTTTTTTCCCAAGGGTATTCTATGAAACATGAGTCTTAGATGTTTCTTTAAATATAAAAACTTTCCTTGCTCAACAAATCTTGGGGAATGTACACTGTTATTATTTCTCCTCTTGAAGCTTGGTAATGTCCACTACCATATTAAAGGCTTTATGAATCCTTAATTTGTTTTAATCCAATATTCATCAAAGATATCTAACTACATGTGATACATATATACAATGGAATACTACTCAGCCATAAAAAAGAATGAAATAATGCTATTTACAGCAACATGGATGGACCTAAAGTTCATCATACTAAGTGAAGTAAGTCAGAAAGAGAAAGACAAATACCATATGATATCACTTATATATGGAGTCTAAAATATGACACAAATGAATGTATCCACAAAACAGAAACAGATTCACAGACGTAGAGAACAGACTCACAGACATAGAGAACAGATGTGTGGTTGCTGGGATGGGGGGTGGGGGGCAGGGATGGACTGGGAGTTTGGGATTAGCAGATGCAAACTATTATATACAGAATGGATAACAACAAGGTCCTACTATAATGCACAGGGAAATCTACTCAATACCCTGTGATAAACCATAATGGAAAAGAATATGAAAAAGAATTTTCATATATGTATAGCTGCATTACTTTGCTGTACAGTAGAAATTAATGCAACATTGTAACTCAACTATACTTCAATAAAATAAATTAAAACAAAGTAAAACAAAAAAAACCCATATCTAACTACAGAATTTTATTTTCAAGTAGCACCAATTAATTCCCATGGAACACATTTTAGGAAATGTTATAACAGCAAGTAGTAATAAATAAAACACCTGAACTCCATAAAGAATGCTGACAGCATATTGCCTCTTTGCCCATGAGTTTTTATGAAATGCAGGCAGAGAATCAAACTCACAAACTCCAGTGAGTTTAAGTAGCATAAAATTTTATATGATACATATACCAAACATTACACGGTAAAGCTCTACAGACACTGAGATTATCTGGGCCTTTTACACATATAAAACCTATGCACTTCACCAGAAAGTGAAGGCTGTACACCTTGGTGTAAACTTGGCTCTGTCTTCCTAGGACCTTCACGGTATTCCTTGAGTCAGAATAAGCCAAGATTGTTCTCTCATCTTCTTCCCAAGAAAGCCATCATCCTTTCTTGTTGCTAGAACCACACCTGCCTTCCTGGTTGCTCAAACTGTAATTTCTCAACTTCTCACTATCTAGATAGTGACAGGCAATGGAGAAGTTTTTAGCTGCTCAACCCTCTATTACAGTGGAATTTCTTCAAACTCCACACTTTAAGTTCCATTATCTAACCTCAGAGTCACAGCTGGTGCCAAACTGTGCACCAGGGCACCCTGGGACACCACAGTGATCTCAATTGTTTTAAATTTTTGAGAAAAAAAATTATAATATTTGACATCTTTCACACATAGCACAAACTCCTAGGTTGGGATAGTTCTTAGTTTCAACATTAGATCACACTATATTCCTTCCCATGATGGTCACATCTCCACAAAGCTAAGTTTTGGGCAATTGCTGTGATATAAAGCAAGTATTTCAGAAAATCAATATGGAACAGGAAGTGAGGGAGGTACAATCTGATTCCAAAATCTGAGAAACTGGGAAGTGCCAAACAGATACACACATCCCATTAATAAGTAATTGTGGTTATTTAAGAATATATATATTTTTAAATTTTCAAATGGCTATTAAGTTGTTGGGTATAAATACCTAAGTTGTTTGAACCTAACTAATTAATAAACAGAACAATTAGGTATTTCTTTGGCCAAAGTGTACTATAAAAAATGTGCTGGACTACTAAGGGCATCATGATCTGAGGAAGTTTGAGAACTTCTGCCTTAGAAGTTTAGAGTAAGAAAATATAAAAGAGATTTCAGCTTAGGCAAGGAAACAGGCCTCTACAGAATTTTTATCTCCCCCTTTTGTTACCAAAAAAGAAAAAGAAAATTCTATGACAATGTGAAAAATCTGAAAAGTGAGAATAGCATATCGAAAGATAACTCTCTGCTGACACATTGAAACTAACCCCCAAAAAAGTACTTTTTAAATTTATCTCTATGTAAGAGAAAGTTATTATATACATTCTCCATTTTATGAGGAAGAAATAAACCAATGACAGATAAATACCCACTTTTGATGCTTTAACAAAGAGAAACCAATGAGAAGATGGTTCAATTCTGCTGCACAGGAACTGGGAGTCACAACTGCTACAGCTGACATGTATCTATCCCCTGAGACCCATTTCTATTCCTTGGTTCTCTTCAAGGTCACAGTTATATGCGCCACTCATACAGCTATAACCGTGGTCCACAAGGAGTGATTAATATCTCTTCACTCTATGCCACATTTCTCTCTAAAGAAAGTATGCCTGGATTTGTGGAAGATTATATCCTGCAGCCAAGGATTGGGGACCAAGAAGCTAAAAAACGATTGCTGCAATTCTTCTATCTTTTCCCTTCTGTCCAGGTACCTAATGCATAGCTTTCTATTCTTCAACTTCTCAGGGTTAAGAAGATCAAATCACCTAAGGAAATCAAAAATAATCTGTAAATTATTGAGCTTAGTCCATAAAAAATCCTGCAAATCTACCGAAAGAACAAATATCTCCAAACTGCTGCCTGATATCACCAGAGGGCAAGGACCTTAATTACTTTCTCCAGCAGTCATCATCTTGTTTTCTATTCTCCAGCCTATTTTTCCTCCCTTGGAAAACTTATTACTCCAGTACCTAAAGTCTGCTCCAAGAGCTTCTGTTCTTTCATCAGCCCTCTTTCCTGGCAATCTGCAAAACCATACCCCTATATTATCATCTTGCTTCAAAGATCTTCTATATGGGAAGATCCCACATGCCGTGAAGCGGCTGGGCCCGTGAGCCATGGCCGCTGAGCCTGCGCGTTTGGAGCCTGTGCTCCGCAACGGGAGAGGCCACAACAGTGAGAGGCCCCCGTAACGCAAAAAAAAAAAAAAAAAAAAAAAAAAGATCTTCTATAAACATTCCATAAGCCAGATCTTCTGTAAGCATTCAAAATCATCAAACTGAGTTCAAAGTGATAACTGTTAGAAATTTTTTACATCATCTTATAATCCAGTTGCTTAAGTCTCCAGATGATGAAAATGGGTAACATAGTAAATGACTTGCCTAAATTCACACAGATTTACGGAAATAGGTATAGAATATACCTCTTCTATCTTGCTATAGGACATAGTCTCCGAAATAAGCACAAATATATACCAAATATTAATGCAATGTAAGGATCATTAATCGCTGTCATAGCTCAGGAAGTTTTAAGAGGCTTCAGTTCAGCTCCACAGTAATGTCCACTCACCCCTCTGACTGATCAGGGCCCCATTACCCTTTCTGGTCTTACTGACATGCCAGAGTGCTGTGAGAAGAGGACAGATGTACACACGGAGTAGGTCAGTCTCTATACTGGGGAGGTAGCTCTCCCTGTGAAAGGACCCCTCTAGCTTTCTAAGTGAAATCTTCCGGAGATGATCATGGAAAGGAGACCTAGCCTAGTCCTTATGCGCAAACATGAGCAGTGCACCCTCTAGTGACAGCTGTCCAATCTGCAGGGCAAGACTCAAGTCGGAAAAATGACCCTACTTTGAGGGTCCTTTGATACTTCCCTGATGGAAATCTTTCCATCAGAAATCTTTTACAAAAGTGCCTATGGTTTCATGGGCCCAGAAGCACCAATCAGCCACTTCACTCAGGGCTGAGCTTCTAGAAAGCCAGACCAAAGGCCCTTCTACCAGGACCAGAGGTCTCTCATGCCAACTTAGGGGATCTTTTAGATATAAGGAAAGTTCTTCATCATGTTAACAAAGACATTTTCTCTATTACTTCCTTTTTCTTCTTTCTTCTTGACATACTAAAAGTGTACATGCAAAGTGCCTGGAAAAGAGTCTGACACACAGTAAGCACTCAACAAGCATGAACTCCTATTATTCTCTCTCTTTAGTCTTTCATAATAGGCTTGGAGAGCACATTATTCCACAAGCTTGAGTCAAAGATCTTGAGATATAATTATTGGGCCAAAGTTATTATTAGTCAGTAGCTTTTGACTAATAATAATATCTGATGTTAACTGAACATTTACTATATGTATGCATTGTCCTAACTGCTATATATATTAACTCAGTTAATTCCCACATCTACTAGAGGTTGGCATAATTTTTATCCCCCTTTTATAGATTAGGAAACTGTGGCATACAAAAATTAAATAATTTGCCCAAGGCCATGCAGCTAATAAGTGCTGGAGCTGGGATTTGAACTTATACAAGTCTGTCTCTAGAGCTCACATTCTTTACTCTTTTTCACTAAACTAACTTTCCAAGTTCCTCTTTCTTTGAAGGCAGAGAGAACTTATACTTTAGACCTTCTTAAGGAAATAAAGAATGGAAAGAACAATAAAATTGTTAAGCTTCATATTAAAAGGATGTTCCTATTAATGCTGATATATGACTTATATGAGAAGCCCCAAAGTACTATAGCATATAAAATGTACATCTCTATCATAATTACTAGTTATAATAAATACAAATTACTAGTTAGAATAAACATTAATCTAATAGCTGATTAACAGTCATTTTTCTTGCTTCTTAGAATTCATACAGTACTTCAGAATTCATACTTTTGTAATGTTTTAAATGCATATTTATTATTGAAAAAGATTATTTCTAGATAAAATAATAAATCGTTATATGTGGTTTTGTTCCAACCTTTTAACTTTTCCTAAGAGAAAAGTTAGATGTGAGATCATTCCCCAATGCATATTTATCACAGAAAGTTTTATGCTTAAATGGTATAATCCAGTATCTAGAGTCATTACTTTAAGAAAAATATTGATTTTACCTGTAAATGCTTAGTATTAGAAACATTAATAAGGGTTTTAATTTATTCATATAACTCTGTCATGATCTGATTAACCACAGCTTTAAAAAATGCCTAATCATATATATATATTTTACTTGATGACACCTACTTCTTCTATTAGACTTAAAGACATGTGTATAGTGCAAAAATGTCTGTCAGCTGGGATAGACTACCTCCTATGGACATTTCCTGCTGGAAAGTTGTCAAAATAAGGCCTCTCCAAGGTTTGGAGTCCCAACAAGTATATGTGCATCAAGCAGCAATGCCACCTGGCATTAAGATCATGAATCTTGGTTCTTCTGCTACTGCAGATGCCCAATGGGCATTGCAGATGTAACATATCCTAAACTGTGGGTGCTCCTTTCTCCCAAATCTCTTCAGCATCCACCTGCTCTGTCATCACTAGTACTTACAGCCTGTGACAGGAACCTGCCAGATACATTTCCCCTTCCTACTGAGGGGTGTTTATCCTGGCTTATCACTTATGTGTTGTATGATCAAACAAGTCACTTAACCTCTCTGTGTCTTAGTGCCTTGTCTGCTATAGAGATAACAATAGTATACCTAATTCACAGAGTTTATATAATGATTTAATGAGTTAATATTTGTAATGTGCTCATAACAGTGCCTGGTATATATTAGTCTTATTAAAATGTCTGTTAAATAAAATTTAAAATAGTCCATGACACTAATTATATAAACACATACCCCGACTCAGTGTGTTCCCACTCAGCTTTACTTCCAACTTCTCCTCCACATCCTATCTTTGTAAGTATTGGAACCACATGCAGAGATCACAACTTACCAAGTTAATCATTTCATTTTATGGGTAAAATTTCAGTTTAAATCTTCAGTATTTGGATTTCAAATTAAGTGTATGATCAAGCATTAATGGTGTGATGATGGTTCACCTTAAAATGAGAAATATTTTTACAAAGAAATTTTCATTCCTTCTGAGGCAGTGAAAAATTTTTTTATTATATATTAAATTTTTGCTCTGCAAAGCAATAGCAGATTGATGAGCTGTTGGGGCCTGAATTATTCTCCAGGTTGAAAGATGCCTTTTGATTGTATTAATCACCTAGCCCAGAACTAAGCTAGACACAAGGGAGCCTTGCTTGTGACAAGCCCGTGCACAGCCCAGCCCAGCCCACGCCAGCATGCATGCTGTGAAAGCAGATTGTTCCCCTGCAGCACTGGGTAAACCAAAGGTTCCCAGTCCAGGTCATCTTCATCCATCCTACAGCATCCATCAAGCTTCCTCATTTACATTGATTTTAAAGGTTTCTATCAAAAATTAGATTGAAGTTTAAAACATCATTTTAAACCAGAAAGCCCACTTCTCCTGAAAAATCCTTGTATAAAGAATGTTCCCCTCAGGAGCACAGCTCCACACCACTGAGCCCACTGAGCTCCTGTTGTTTTCCGTTCCTCCTCCACCTGATTGTCTTATGTGGTTGCTTATAAGAAGAAATTGTCAGCAGCCCTCACACCTTAAGTAAATGACTATTTCAATAAAAGTGTTAAACACTGGCTTTAAAAACGGAAGCATGGATACTTTCTGATAGGTGATTAACTAATTTTACAGAGAGATGATACTCATTTTCATTTATGCAACACAGACTCTGAAGATATAGGGGTGGGTAAGACCAACATGGTTTGTGCCTTCACAGAGCTATATTCTGCTACAAGGGACAGACAAAACAAGGTATCAGACAGTAAATAAGATGCTCACAAATTATGGTTAAATTAAATGATGAAATCAAATGAAAGTCTAGAGAAAACAGAAGAGAAGTTACTTTAGAGCAGGCCACCACATTAGAATCTCCTGAGGAGCTTTTAAAACTCCCAAGTCTGGGCTTCCCTGGTGGTGCAGTGGTTGAGAGTCCGCCTGCTGATACAGGGGACACGGGTTCGTGCCCTGGTCCAGGAAGAATCCACGTGCCACGGAGCGGCTGGGCCCGTGAGCCATGGCCGCTGAGCCTGCGCGTCCAGAGCATGTGCTCCACAACGGGAGAGGCCACAACAGTGAGAGACCTGCATACCAAAACTCCCAAGTCACACCCCAGATCAATGAAAGAATGTCCGGGAGGTAGGATCAGGCACCAGTTTTTAAAGCTCCCCAAGTGATTCTAAAGCACAGCCAGGAGTGAGAAACATTGCTTTACTCTTCCAGAAAAAAGCTACAGAGCTACAAACACCTAAGAGCAATATGGTTCTTTTTGCTTAAATTTAACTTATCATTAACACTAGTTATGTGACCTTAAGCAAGTGATCTAACTTCCCCATACTTCAATTTCCTCATTTGTAAAATGGGTGTGATAATCTCATTTTTCTGTGACTACTTTATTAAATGAAATTATGCATGTCCTATGCTTACCACAGAAACCTACACCTAGAGATCACTCCGTAAATGTCAGCTGTCCGGAGGATCATTGTGGCTGCTTCTATCTCTGCCATTGTTATTATTGTTGTTACTTGCTCTATTGCAGAGGATTGGAATTTCCTTAGGGCCCCAAGCTGTCCAACACAAACTCAGCACCAGCACTTCAGCAGGATTTTCTTGGGCCTTTAACAACCTGCAAAGATTTACCTTCAGACTTCTCCCTGTTGCTTGTACCTCCCTGGCACCATTTTTCTGTTCCACACATTTCCCTCTAGGCTTGAAGAAAAAAGAACTGCCAACTCTGTACAAAAGAGACAGGAAGGTATATGACTTCCCTGGGGCCATGAGACACTGTGCAGACAGTCCTCTCCCTGCCCATAACACATTCAAATCTTCTGACCACTGACTTTCCCAACTCAGCCTAGAATCCTCTTCCTTAATTAAAGCCCAATTGCCATTGAATATATTTCTTTGCTAATAAGCTGAGCAAGTTTCTGCTTTTCTTTCCTGATCTCTGGATGCAGACTCAGAAAAAGAAGCTTGCATTTTTTTTCCAAACTGGCAAGTTTGATATACATATAAAATATATATAAAACGATGATATGTAGCATTTACACACAACTTCCAACTGACTCATCTACAAAATGAGGATAATATCAAGAATCATCAGGTCTTTACTGAAAACATATTGCCATCCGTGTTAGAGGTGTAATACCACCACACACAAAAAACTATCTCTATGACAGAACTATGATCCAGCCCCAACTAATGGGATGTTTATTTTGGGTGATATCAGATACAAGATAATTACGTTCCTATAGAAGATGTAGACACACATACACACATTGAAGCTTGCAGGGGTATAGTTGCACACAGCTGCTTCCGTGTGATAGAATCAGTCATATGTCTGAAGACTCTCAAGCATGTGTTCATAGTCTTTACCAGCATTACTCACAATGAATTACAGCCAGCGGCCATCTATGTGACAGATTATTAATATTCATTTTCATTTTGAATCACTTCTCTTGGTTCCACATATAAGGACTGAGATCCACTGTGGTTAGCAGAGTGGAGGAAGCAGATAACCAATATGTCAAACTGATGTACTGCAAGGAGTAAGCACACAGCCCCTGCCACATCTGTGTGAGCCCAACCTTGGATGCCGAGCAGACAATTATGAAGCACCTGTTACTAAGTCATGAGATGGTAAGGCGTACCATTGCTTTCAAATCTGGTCATAATGGATGAAAAGAAAATACATGCTAGAACTACCCTGTGGATGTCAACTTAAATATCTGCAGTGTAACTCTGATCACTCACAAATAGTTAGTATAGTCATATGGACCACTGGGTTAAGAAAATCCAGAGACATAGTAATTTTTTCTTCTCCTTCTTTCTCTTGCTCCTTGTCTCTTTGTAACTCTTTGTGACAGCTCCCCTCCTGAGAATAAGAACAGCTTCAATCCTCTCTGACCCAGCAATCAGACTCCAAAAGTATGACCTCTCATTCAATGGCCTGATGGAGACTGGGTTAGAAACATCAGAAGAGCAGCTGATCAAGACTTTTACTTCAGTTCTTAGATACAACAGGATTGGAAAAAAAGCAAAACAAACAAACAAAACTCAAATACAATGAGAACATAAGACATTTTCCAAATCTCAAAATATTGCCAACTGCAGTTTAGGATTAAAATCTAATTCTTGCCTTAGCGATTTAAGTCATTTGTCCCGAATCAAAAACAAAGAATGGCATTTATACTTTATCAATTTTTATTCCTCTTCTTCAAAGGATAACAAAATAAAGATCTACTTTGAAAAATCAACATAATAAATACAACAGATGCAGCAGGACAGCACCAAGTGTTTGGTACATGTATTAGTGGGGGAAAATGTAACATCTTTGAGATACATATTTCAGGCCATCCTTTAACCATCGATTTCTGTTGTTTGGAGGATGCACTCTGGCAAAGAACAGTTGCCTCTAGGCACATATTACACAGTGGAATAGAAAGAGACAGTATCTGCCAAAGGAATTTATAATCCTCAGGAAGAAGATAAACATCCCACACTCACACCTTGTTGGCATGCTTAAGCACACAACCTAATTGTGTAAAAAGGATTCAATATTCTGGGTGCTGATGTTCCAGCGAGTTAAGCATCACTAAGCAGATATAAGGGAGTTCAGTTATTCAAGAAACATTTTCCTTAACTTTCTATTAAAATCTATTGTTTACACATGATCAACAGGAAATGCACAATGTGCCAGGGATTTGAGTAAGTATTCTAGCTCATCTTGACCTCAGGCATCAGAGTAAACCCAAGGACAAGCAATAACCCTTGAGAAGTGTGCTGATAGCTGGCTCAGGTTGCTTAAAAATGGAATGTCCTTTCTCACAATGAAATGCCTCAAGGGAATTGTATGTGTATCTCAGGTCCAAACCCTTGGTGCTTCAGAGTCCCCTAAGCATGTTCTTCTCTCCTTCTAGTTTCAGAGAGAAAAGGTGGTGTAGAATTCTGATATATTCTCTGTGAATCCAGCATGATGCCATTAAAATATCTCAGATAAATAAGCAAATTAGTAATTCTAGTAAATTACCAATGGCACAGAGTTGATGTAGCTCATGGAGACACCAAAGAATACATCTCTGGCTTCCCTGGTGGCGCAGTGGTTGAGAGTCTGCCTGCCGATGCAGGGGACGCGGGTTCGTGCCCCGGTCCGGGAGGATCCCACATGCCGCGGAGCAGCTGGGCCCGTGGGCCATGGCCGCTGAGCCTGCGCTTTCGGAGCCTGTGCTCCGCAACGGGAGAGGCCACAACAGTGAGAGGCCCGCATACCGCAAAAAAAAAAAAAAAAAAGAATACATCTCAGTGCACAACTCCAAAAGTCACTCTTTACATGGACTTTGGGGTGCTGTTCACACACAGCACAATGTAAATGCTGCTTGGGGAACTGAAGCATGGAAACCCCAGGCCCTTACCCAAGCTCCATATGATCTGTTTTATAGAGAGTTTTTAGGTAAAATTTCATGAAAGTCTGAAAACACTGGTCTAGGTTACTTTGAGAGAAAGCATATTGTCTTAAAAACTGTGTTTCCTCTATTTGTGGTTTCCCTGCTTGTTCAGGAAAAATAAAGAAAGAAAGAGGGAAAACATATCATGCGCATGTATGTGTCATACACTGTGGTAAGGGCTGAGCACTTCAAACACACATATTTGCAATTAATCATCATAACAACTCTGTGCTTTGGTTGTTAGTGTCTCAATTTGCAGAATCTCAGTGAAATCTGAGACCCAGAGAGGTGAAGGGGCTTCCCCGGGGATAAGCAAGCTAGGAAGTGGAAGAGGCTAAGTAGGAAGGCAGGACTTTAACTCCAAGATTTGTGCTCTTACAACTACATCTTGCTTTGCAAGATGGCAGGACGCACGATGGCAGGGAGGTCTCTGAGAGCACTGAGCTATGGCAATCGGTCGAAATTAAAATGTTGTCATTTGGGGTTAAATTATAGATCAACTTGTTTCAGACTGTACTGTTGATAAGCAGCAGAAGCCAAAGATTTGACAACTTAAATTCTATCCATTAACTTATGTTTCAATAGAAATTAGGGAAAACATGGTTGTTTTATTTTTCAGTGAGAACCCTCTTATTCACGAGAATAAGTGGGAGAATTTCACATGAACCCCAGGGAACCTGCAGACAGCCCTGATACGGTTCCTTCCCTATAGCTACAATGAGCAGAGGATATTACTTCCTTCCACCCAGCCCAGGCTTCCCTCCTCTCAAAACCTTCCATTCTACAGCCCTGCTTCACTGTACAGAAGCACATAAAAGCCTAGAAAGCTCAAGGCTCTGTGTCCTATTCCATTTTAAGTGAGGGCTCCATCCAGCATCCTAGAGTTTCGTGTTCAGTGTTTTTCAGGGAGTATGTTTGTGAAATCACTCTGTTTTTCCTACTTTGTGTTTGAGATAATTCTGAATCTGCTCTGTTCAATCTTTCTGCTCCCCCTTCACCCTACAATCATGGCTGTATCCTCAAGTGCCATCAAAAGTAGGACAACGTACAACTAACACTTGATCCACATTCAAGAGGTACCCTTTGAATAGAAAAATTCTCCAGCTGTACCAAGTTTAAAGGCCTTTATCCTACTCCTTGCTGCCATCTCTCATCCTCCTTTCTCAACCCCTTCACTGGGATCAAGTCCTCTAACTCTGTGACAAGCAGGGAAGAACAAGAAATAAGAAAGTGAAAAGACACTGGGACAAAAGGGGAAGAAGAGAATGGAAGGGTGGTGTTTAAGACTGTGAGAGTGCCCCTTTGTGCAGGGCATCTAAAGTGGAGTGTGTGATGAGGTATCACCTCACACCAGTCAGAATGGACATCATAAAAAAATCTACAGACAATAAATGCTGGAGAGGGTGTGGAGAAAAGGGAACCCTCTTGCACTGTTGGTGGGAATGTAAACTGATACAGCCACTATGGAGAACAGTATGGAGGTTCCTTAAAAACTAAAAATGGAACTACCATATGACCCAGCAATCCCACTACTGGGCATATACCCTGAGATAACCATAATTCAAAAAGAGACATGTATCACAATGTTCATTGCAGCACTATTTACAATAGCCAGGAGATGGAAACAACCTAAGTGTCCATCCACAGATGAATGGATAAAGAAGATGTGGCACATATATACAATGGAATATTACTCAGCCATAAAAGGAAATGAAATTGGGTTATTTGTAGTGAGGTGGATGGACCTAGAGTCTGTCATACAGAGTGATGTAAGTCAGAAAGAGAAAAACAAATACCGTATGCTAACACATATATATGGAATCTAAGAGGAAAAAATGGTTCTGATGAACCTAGGGTCAGGACAGGAATAAAGACGCAGCTGTAGAGAATGGACTTGAGGACACGGGGAGGGGCAAGGGTAAGCTAGGACAAAGTAAGAGACTGGCATGGACTTATATATACTACCAAATGTAAAATAGATAGCTAGTGGGAAGCAGCTGCATAGCACAGGGAGATCAGCTTGGTGCTTTGTGACCACCTAGAGGGGTGGGAGAGGGAGGGTGGGAGGGAGACGCAAGAGGCAGGAGATATGGGGATATAAGTATATGTATAGCTGAGTCACTTTGTTATACGGCAGAAACTAACACAACATTGTAAAGTAATTATACTCCAATAAAGATGTTAAAAATAAATAAATAAATAAATAAAGTGGAGGGTGTGGTGTGTGACAGAGCGGGACAGAGAGGGAGGGGGGCAGGAAGGAGAGAGAGAAGGTTGGCAGCACGGAGTATTTGGGATGCAGGTGCAATCGATGTGAATAAATGCACCCAGTATC
Source organism: Hyperoodon ampullatus (assembly GCF_949752795.1). NCBI lineage: Eukaryota > Metazoa > Chordata > Mammalia > Artiodactyla > Ziphiidae > Hyperoodon > Hyperoodon ampullatus. The sequence goes on along the minus strand of NC_136917.1, from coordinate 78,401,421 downwards.
CACATACAAATAAGCCAGGAACTACTAAGAGGGAGGGGAATTAGAATTTGTCAAACACCTACTTTGTGAGAGTTCTAGATGCACTTATCAAATCAGTCTAAACAACTCAATGAACATTTGTAAAACTAAGGAGCATTTTCTCTCACACCGAAGAATCCTAATCTTCTGAGAATCTAACGTGTCCACCCTGTGACCCCTTTGCCACTTCTTCCCTCGAGCAGGCAGAGAGTGGGTTGAACAACTCATCCAAAAGAGGTCTGAAATTACAAGTGGATTTGAGTATCACTGCCATTTCTTTCTCCTATTTTCATAAATAATCGCGTTGACTGTACAGAGCCATTTTCAGAACAAGTTGGCATTCTTAACTACACAGCTGGCATAGATGGTTACTCACCCTGGGTTACTATGACTTGCGAAACTGATCTATATGTAGATGTAAAAATCTCCATACATATAGCAATATTCTTAAATGGTCACAAAGGTGGGCTATGAAAGCACCTCTAGGAGTAAGGGCCATCCTCAGCTAAAAGGTTAATTCTTTTAGCAACGGAAAAGTCTGCCCTCTCAGGCATAGCTCAAAGCTGAGAACTTAACTACATAAGGCACAGCCTCATTGGACATGCAGAGTAAACAACCTTGTTAAGAGTGTCGTGTGAAGAACGGCTACTCAGCAGAGTCAAAGGGGGTGAACAAGATAAGGGGTGGAGGCAGTCAAGTGAAAGGCCACTGTGGGATGTAATTTATGGTGCTTTAATAATTTGGGCATGTCCAGTGTTAAGAGAGCTGTTTGCCTGACACAAGGAAAGGACTAGTACAAGCACCCAATGAGGAGACCTGAGTGGAGGGATGCTAAAAATCCATTCCAGCAAACTAAGGGGATGATGGCAAAAGGGCTCTGCAGGGTCAGCCAGCCTGCTGACCAAAGCTGTCACAAAGGTCAGGCTTGAGGCAACTAAGAAAGAGCTTAATTATCTAGCTGTTGTCATTTGAGTTGGGGCCAAACAGCAGGAGGAATGTGCTGGACCACCAATTAGGTTAGTTAGGTGGTTGTTCAGTCCAAGATCAGAAATAGAGGTGGGTCAGAGCCTGCCGAGGGCAAACATCAAAGGTCCTCTTGGGCATCAGGGGGTTCCCCTTCCTACTGTGGACCAGGCCACTCCCATGACCTAACACATCAGTAGGCCTTAATTTCTGACACGACTGAAATTCTGACCTTCTCGCTCAGAGAGAATGTCATAACCTATCATGCCCACTGAACTTTAGTCAGTACCATTTTAAAATATTTTACTGCCTATTTAGTTTTACCACCAAATCCTATTCTTATTACAATGCTCTTTTGAATAAAACTACATTATACCAAAAGCATGTTTTTCTAACAGCTGCCATTATCTGAGTTCACCCCATGAACTTCAGGGGCAGGATCACTCAACAAGATATTTCAGGCAGGAAATATTCATCCTGGTGCCCACTTCAGTTATGTGCTGAGAGAAACCCTCATCCATACTCTGAAAATATCCCGAGTCCTCGACAATAACTGAATAACTAAGTATAGTACTAGTACTATGTTGTGCCCTAAATTACACTAAATTACAGTGGAGAATTTGGTATATGACAGAGTTTAAGAGAATTTTGGCCACTCAGCTATTCAGAGTGTCTTACTTTTACTGTACTATTAAGTGCAGACACATGTCCATTGGCTAAACACTCTAAACCTGAAACAGATAAACTCTACCTGAAATACATAAACTCCATACCCAAAATATATAAACAATCCTAGTCAAAAACAATCCTAAAACCTTATAACCTCACTTTTGCTTTTTGGTTGAAAGATATATTCATACTCACCTATAAGATTTCCTAAGATGTTTTGATCTCCTACTTCTGGCCATAAATAAGTGGGCAGTAGAAAATTAATCATCTATTTGATATTATATATCTTTTTAGTAACTTTGACAATTTACACTGTAAACATTTGGATTTAATTAGCAAAGATTGAGTTGTACAATAATAATTCATCATTTTAAAATGTGATGTAATTTATTAAGATTATGCTTAATCTTAATAAAAATATTAATAATTTAGGATTAATAATTGATAAATAATTATAAACAATACTTTCATTTTTTATAGTTTAGAGTTAGCCAATGTAATGCATCTTACTGTTATGATAATATAATATGTTCTGTTTTAAAATATACTGTATTTTAAAATATATATGTATTTCTTTCGTTCCTATGAGTATTTTTTCTTCCAGTTTAAAATACGGTTTGAGTTCCGTGTTGGTCTGAGGGGAAAGAGAACTCCATGTTGCTTCAGTGAATAGGATGTAGAGAAGAATACACTCCCATCATTTTACCCCTTCATTAAAATTCATCATTTTGGTATTTGTTGGGGTTGGGGGTAGAGGAAGGAGTGGCTCTATCCTCTGCATCACAGCAGTTTCCCTTCCAAATGGAGGTATGAAATGCAGCCTGACCCAGGACAATACGTGCCACTCGGTGGATTAAAAATTTTTAAGATATTTTTCCATCTCTGCTTGGAATACAAATGAACATATTCTTGTTTCATTTAAAGTGATTTCTCACTCGGGGCTGAAGAGATGTGTTAACACCTTAAATTCTATGGTTTTTGCTTTTCTGAATATATTACCCAGGAAATAAGATAAACAACTAGACTACTTGGCAAGATAGTCATATTCCACATACCAAGCACAATAATCTCCCTTTACGTAAAGTCCCAGTAGGTTGGAATGACACAGCTTCACCATCATACAAACACACACACATACACCTGCACCATATCAATGCAACATTTTTCAGTAAAGACTTCATTCCATATTAAGTGTATGTGTGTGTGTGTGTGTGTGTACTTAACACACACTATGTATAACATAACAGCAATTTCATGTTTCCAAATGGCGATTCATGTTTTCTGCCATCCATGTGGCAGCACCCTGATGGAATTCTGGTGGTGGGTTGGGGGTTCGGTGCATGCCCACAGGAGCACAACAGAAGTCTGGAGCCTGTCTCTTGCCCCATAAATTACCAAGAGAGGAAACATTTTGTGGTGGGTAGTCAGTTAACTTTGTTTAAATACATCAATAGAGAAAATTCTTTTACCTTCTTAAGACAAGGGTTGAAGTTAACCTACAAATACAAGGTTACCTTTTGGAAGATTTATATTAATTGGATTTGATCTCTGATAGTGTTGATTAACAACACTCCTACTAATGAGGGCATGTCCCTTCCCCAGGCTCTTCTCTTTCTTACCTTGCCTTGTATTGCTGCAGCTACTGTAAGAGAATGCAATGAGAAATAACTCTGCATATAAATAGATTCAGAAATGACTAAAATCACTGTAATACCTGAGTGATTTTGTGCTCAAAGATTTTTGTTAAAAATAAACTACTATTTTTTAATGCAAAAAAAGTATTATTCATTCTACCAGAAAAAAAAAAAAGAGCTTTTTAAATGCATTAGTAAAAGGATATGGGAAGAAAGCAAAAAAGGAAAAATGTTTAAGACCAAATAAAAATTGAATTCCTATAATCATGTAGCATGAATGAAACTTAAGCCCCAGGCTCTCAGAGATTAAAGAAAAAGGCTGAGAGTTTCAAGGTGAAGTTCCAATTGAAAAGATATTCACCTAGCTCTAACCATCTGAGGTGATGAGTGCAACCTCAAATACCCAGCAAGAGGCAACTATCAGAAGTCAACAATTTTTCTTACAACTAATCTTACACACATATGCTCACACATGCATACACTGTCCCAAGTATATTTAAGCTGTGATGCATGAATCATATACCAGTTTCTCTAATCTTTTCATCAAGTCCTTGGAAACAAAAAAAGACTCAAAAAAAAAAAAACACTCTACCTCTGTGATCTCCAATATTATAGGCAAGTTCTAATAAAATTCCATCTGAAATAAACAACAGGACTTTATACCTAAACATTCTATTTTTTTCAAAGATTTGATTTCTACAGCTAGAATTTTAGAGAGAATTATAGAAGCTCATTTGAACTTAATATGATATGGCATTTTAATTTGAGAAGGAGAATAACTCAAGAGAATCAGCTGAAAAACTATTAGAATTAATTTTTTAAAAGCTCAGTAAAAATGGTTGCAAGGTATATTTTTAAAGGTCACTTCTCGTAAACCAACATAAACCATTTAGAAAATGTATTGGAATAATAATGACATTTACAATAAAATAAAAACATGATACCTAACAATAATCCAAATAAAAATATATACAGTTTATGTGAAGAAGAAACAAGGTTTGCTAAGAAATGTAAAAAAAAGATAAAAAAGTGAAATGAAATATCATTTCCTTGGGGGAAAAAAGGATTTAGTCTTATGAAGATGGCACTTCTTTCAAAATCAATTTATAAATTTTATATGACTTAAATCAATGTCCCAGAGGGATTTTATTTTCTTGGAACTTAGCAAAAAAAAAAAAGTTTAAATTATCTACAAGAATAAACAGGCAAAAATAAATAAGAAAAAATGGTAAAGAATAGAAATGAAAGAAATTAGTTCGACCAGACCCAAAAACATATCATAAAACTACAATCATTAAATCTGCAGACAGCACTGAGAAAAAAACTCAACAGTATAGAAAGAAACCCTAATGTATAGAGCAGTTGTCCAACAGAAATGTAATATGAGTCACATATACAATTTACAAATTTTCTAATACCCACACTTTAAAAGGTAAAAAGTGAAATTAACTTTAATAATATTTATATATTTATATATCATTAATATACTATATATCTTATTATATATCATATCTTTTATTATACCCAAATATTATCATTTCCACATGTCATAAATATCAAAACATTATTGAGATGTTTTCATTCTTTTGTTGTTGTTCTTCTCAGTGTTTAAAATCCAGTATGTATTTGACACAGCACATCTCAGTTTGGCCCAGCCATATACTGAGTTGCTCAATAGTCACACACAGCCACAGGCTACTGCGCAGGTACAGAGCAAAATAATATGTGATCAAAGGAGTACCATGAATTCAATAAATGGTGTTAAAACAGTCTCTCCTTTTGTTCAAAAAAATTAGTTTATATATATATCTCAAGCAATGAGCAGTATATGCTCTAAGGTGATAAAGAGTTAAATGCATTTTTTTTGATGAAGTTTTCTTTAATAGCATATTATTTGAGACTCATGATAGTAACAAAAAATTGGCAAATGGAGGAAATCTAGACAACTTTTTTATCGTACTCAGACTGTATTTAATAAATATCAATGTTGATGATACAGGCAAGGGCTGTGGGAGCTCAGAGGAATAGGAGGTGGCAAGGACTGCAGTGTGTTGGGGGGTAAAGCATGACACCCTCTCCCAGTACCTCTCCCCTCACTAAGGACTTACACTGTCCCCCTTGGAACCTCTCAGAGGAGATACTTTGTATTTTACTTGGACAAATATAAAATAAGTAAAATTCAAGTTAAATGCTTTAACAAAATTTACAAACTCTGGCACAACCTAAGTGGCCATCAAATGTCTACAGAGAGGAAAATTCTCCAACCTTAAAAGCAACATACGAAGTCTCAAAACAACAGATTTGATTAGGTAAAACTGCAGAACTTTTTCATATCTGAAATCAAAAGACAATTGGTAAAAACAAATATTTGCTGCAAATATGACAAACAGGTTTTAAGAATTTTGAGGAGCTCATGCTAATCAAGGTGCAAACCAGTAAGAACCCCAACAGGTAAATGGACAAAGGACAGGAACAGGCAATTTAGAAAAGAAAATAATCAACTAGTGAACAAACAAATGGGAGGAGGGGACTACCTCACTAGTAATCCCAGAAATACAAATTTAAATTAGAAGATGGTTTAAAGCTCCTTCCTTCCTCTAATATCTAACATTCATCTCTGCTATCTTTCCTCATCTTTGATACAACCTTTGAGGGTGTAGCTATGATTAGCAAATGCTATGACACTGTATCTTCTGCCACTGAAAGAATTCTGTTTATAAATAGATTCAAAAGTGACTAAAATCATGGTAATCTCTAAATTATTTAGTGCTCAAAGAATTTTGAGAGAGAGAAAGAGAGGGGCAAAAAGAATATCATGGCATATCTGCGTGAACAAGACCTTAGCCCTCTGAAAAACAATGAATGAATGAAAATGAATTTTTGTTTTCCAAACTGTCACAATTACAGATATCACGTGACCTCAAATGTTTGGCTGCTGCAATGACATATAATATAAAATAATAAAAAGAATAACGATCAACGGGATAAATTTTAAAACCCATGTTTGTAGCAGTGAAAGAAAAGCATTGGTTAATACACTAAGACTCAACCTTCCCAAATCATAATGAATGTAACAAATGTAAAAATAGTACCCACCATGTGCCAAGCACTGTTCTAATCTAATCCTCACAATAACCCTATAATGTAGATATTATTAATGTTCCCATTTTACAAACTGGGCATCTTAGGTACAGAGAGTTAAGTAACATTTTTTGGAACACATTGCTAGTAAGAGCATAGATTAATTACTATCCTGCCCATAGGAGACTTAACCACATTCTAAAAAGCAGGCTAAATTTTAGCTAATTAAATATTTAATGAATGCTTATTATATTAGTATACTGGTTTTAAAGAAGTCCAATTTATGACACAACTGAGTTAAATTATCTATACTCAATTAACACACGATACTGTGGAATTCTTTACATATGTCAAGGTAAAAAGTGCATTAAAATGATTTTATAAGATTTAAAACAGCTTTATTATATAAGTTTTTGTGGAGTTTTATAGCTGTCTTATCTTTCCTTTGAGGGTTTTGGTGGCTTATATCAATGGCCAAGTCTTTGACCAGAAACCAAAGCTCCCGGCATTAGTATCACTGGAACAATCAATGTATTTTCATTTCCCCCTTAGCTCCAGGAAAGGAGAAAAAGAAAGATCACCTCATTAAGGAAGTGACTATGCCATGGAGACTATCCCACAAAACAAAAGGGGAGATGAAAAGCCTGTTCTGTCCCACTCGTTTGGATTTGGCCTTTCTGACAGCATACTCCAGTGCCTCAAGTCACAGAGAAGAAATTATGATAATTAGGTTGAACAGAAAACTCAAAGCAGAGAGGAGCTGTGGCCACATCCTGGTTTGTGACTAAGAGAGCATGCATACTTACACACCCACCCCAACCTGCTGCTTCAGACTGGGAGTAATGGCACAATCTATTTGAGGAAGGGAAATCACCTGAGCTAGGGCTCCCCAGCCATCCTGGGCTCCCGTGGGAGATGGAAGGGCCTGGATCGTATCCCAGTCCATGGGGTTGCAGAGTGGAAGTCAAAGATGGTCTACCTCAGGACCTTATCTGAGGGTTTGTCGTGATGGGGTGAAATGACCCCGGGCTCTGGGCTATACAGCAGGTCACGCAGCCTGGAGCTGAAAGGAGGCACACGAGACCTCAGGTGTGGGGCAAGAGCCAGCAAGGACAAGGCTGGGGCTTGATCAGGCTGACAGAATCCATCATGAATTCACCAGCCACAGACATGAGAACTAAATGCCAACACCAGGCCAACAATGATGACCTCAGAAATCAAAGGCCCAGGGGAAAAGATAAAGCCCCACAGTGGGTCTCAGGCCACCCTCTTGCTGCGACTTCAAGAATATCCAATTCCCAACCCCAACACCATACACCCAGGCTCCATCTTGGAGAAAAGTCTGGAAGGAGAAGACAATCTGTAAGATGTTAGCATTTACCTGAGATTGTCACTATTGTCTTAAGTTCTTGAAGAGGATTAAATTTTTTGTGTTGGATTATGTTTGATTTGTTTAGTATTCAGCAGGAGCCCAAGGAGATGAAGAAATTTACAGAAAAAAATTAATAAGCAACATTTTTGTGTGTGTATCTGAATGTAGTGTGTACCTGTTATTACTTCACTTCAGTAAAATCTCCTATGGCAAAAGGGGATTTGCTTTACAGAGACCTGCTGTATGAAGGAATTTCCTCAAAAGATTGTAATATTGTTGCAGAGAGAGAAAGACAGACAGAAACAGGAAGAGATTGACTCTGCATTGGAATTAAACTTTCTTTATAGAAAAACCTGCCATAAGTAAAAGAATTACCTATCCCTTATTACGTGCCAAGCACTGTTCTAAATACTTTCAGGTATTTAGTCCATTTAATCCTCATAATCATACCATGAGGGAGACTTTTTTTAATCATTTCAACTTTACAGATTCAAAAAACGAGGGCTGGAAAGGTTAAATAACTCACTGTGGTTGTACTGCTGGTAAATGATAAAGCTCTATAGTTTACTGTCTACCTTATGCTACATTTTGGGCAAATGAGTCACTTCCAGGCTTTTCTACTAGTCCTCTGTTAGCTAAACGATGCTCACCAAAGATGAGAAGCCTTTACTTTGCACTGGATGCCACCCTTCTGACTGACCTGTCCTCTGAGCTCCAGAACCTGCCTGCTGGGTGTCTCTACTTGAATGTGTCATCATCACCTCCAGCTCAGAATGCCCCAAGGGGAACACAGCCTCTTCCTCCCAGAATCACTCCTCTTTTTGTATTTTCCATTTCTAATTGGCACCAGAATCTTCTCGAGTCACATCTGGAGTCAATCCTAGAACCATCTTTTCTTTCTCATCCTCCAAATCTAATCTGTCATCAGGTCCTGAAGATGACACCTCCCTATGATCCCTCAAATTCTGCCTCATCTCTCCTCTCAGTTCATCTTAGTGGTTAAGAACATAGGCTCTAGAGCAATAGCTACTAGAAATATGACCTTGAACAATGTCTTAGCGCAGGCTGCTACAACTAAAATACCATAGATAGTATGGCTTAAACGACAAAAATTTATTTCTGACAGTTCAGGAAGCTGGAACAGGGGGCCGGCATGGTTAGGATCTTGGTGAGAGCCCATTTCCTGCTTTACATCTGGCTGTCCTCTTGCTGTATCCACACATGGTGAAACTCTGTTTTCCTCTTCCTCTTATAGATCCCCCCATCACGGGGGATCTATCCTATAACCTTTCTACACTTAATTATCTCCCAAAGACACCAACTACAAATACCATCAGATTAGCAATTAGGGCTTCAACATATGAATTTTGAGGGAACACAGATATTCAGTCCATAGTAAGTGGTTTATTTAACCTTTCTTTGCCTGAGCTTCTTCATCTATAAAATAGGGATAAATAATAGCACCTATTGCTCAGGATTGATATAAGGATTAAATCATATCTGTAAAACACTTGGGACAGTGCTTCTTACATAAGTTTTCATCATTCCTACTCACACTCTTTTTCATTAACCCATAGTGCTGTGACTGAGGTTCAGCTCTCCTCACCTTTCACCTGGAAACATCACAATATACTCATAGCTACTTCCAAAGTCCTCCTTCCAACCCTACACTTCTCCAATCCAACATGCATATTGCTATAACTAAAACAGAAGTTGGATGTTGTCAGTAGATAATTCCCCAACACCAGCAAGATAAAGGAGAAACCCTTTAATACGACAGGCAAGGCCCAGACACTCTGAGCCTCCACACCTTTCATACTATGCTGTAGCCCTACTGAATTACTCACAGCTCATTGAAAACACTAGCATATTATTTGATTCCTTAATTTTGTTCACACTCCAGCTTCTGCCTGACATATTTTCTCCTCCCAACCCCATCCTTATCTCAGCACACCTAGAAAGTTCCTAGTCATTTCTAAAAACTGAGTTCATATGTCATTTTCCTATAGAGAATGTCCTGCTTCCTCTCTCCCCCACATCTTCTACCTAATTTGGAAATAGAATTAACCACTTTTGTACCACAACATACTCCATACACAGTACTTACCTTAGACTTTGCAAACTAGGGCTCCTATGCTAAGCCCAGTACTCTATAAGGTCCTACTCTGTCTTTCATCCATCTGACTGTGACCTTCTCCATGGGACAAGGTATCAGGGGAAAAGTACAAGGACTTGAGCACCCAAAGTCTATGTCTCCCCACCTTCTAAACCCAATAGCTGGGATCCTATTATTTCCTGCCCAATGGCTCTGAGCCCTCTTCCAGGGCTTACAGAGGCCTATTCCCTAGCCTAACTCCCAAGTGTAGACCATGACACCAGTATACTCACCCGTTGGCTATAGGTATCACCAAGGGGCAGATATCTGGAGAAAGGGCTCCAAGAATTTGGAGGCAGGTAAATTATGAATGGAGCTTGGACATGGAGTTTGAAGTGTTCACATAGGCATGCAAGGTTCTTCCTGGCATAGGATAAAGCCAGAAATGGGAAGAGAATGGGATTGGGAGAACCATCTGTACTCTTGTCTAAAAATGTTAAAAGCAGGCCTATGCAATTCCTGTCTACAAAGCTTTAGTGTTAACCATTTAACCTTATGAATATTTCTACAGTGTGCAAGAGCTAATATAGTCTTATCTCATTTACTCTTCACTGAAATAGAAAAATCAAAGCACAGTGGATTCTCATTATTCATAGTAGTTATGTTCCATAAAGCTGTTTGGAACTCTGAGTTAGTGAATACTAAACCATTGCTCTTAGGGGAAAAACAGGGTTAGGTTCCTGTAAGCCTCTGGTCACAATATTTTCATCAACCAGTGAATAAATAACCTTGCTTTATGTGTGTTTCTGTTTAAAGACCCCTTTTAAAATATATATTGGCGGTTCAGTAACATTGAACTCACAGCCAACAGCACTATAACTCATGCCTGAATGAAGCTTATCTAACACACGTATCTTGTCTGTTTAGTACATTATAGCCTTTTTGTATTTAGAGGCAGTAGACAGCCCTTACATTTCACAAAAATGTAAAAAACATGGCACTAAATAGACCACAAAAAAGACACATTTACAGTATGAGAGCTGAAACAATGAGGCAGGGTGTCATCTTGCTCTATTTCAGCAGGGAGCATGTAGGTTGGGCAATTCACATTTTTGTCACTCTGTGTATGTTTGCAAATGACTTGCAAAACTGCTGCGAGTATTAATTTGGGGGTTACAATAAATTTAAATAGTAGGCAAAGTCACAAATATAGAATCTGCAAATAATGAGGACTGAATGCAACTGGGAGTCCTGGATCTCCTTCCTGGGGATTCACCCCACCATGGCCCAAGATCCTAGGGATGTATGGAGTCCAGAAAGGGAAGTCAGTCCTGCTTCCATACTCAAAGGGAACAGAGCCTTGACTCATTGGCTTATACAGTCTACATGTATTTACTAAGTGCCTGTTATGAGCCAGACTGTGCTAAGTACCAGTGACTGAGAGTCAGAGTTTGTTCTGATGAAAGACTTAGACGAATGGAGCAGACAGACTTTAACAATAACATTAGTAAATATGTAATGACAAACTGAGAGAAATGTTCTGGAGAAAAGAAACATGGTTCTACAGGAGCTTTTACAAAGTACCCTGTGACTGGGGATGTCACAGACACAGCGGGTGGCCTGCACAACAGCTTCTACTCTCTCTTCCTAGCTGGTAGAGTTGTCATTCTGTGTGTGCCCTTCCATGAGAATCAGGAGGGGGATCCTAGAGTGAGCTCAATGCAAGTCCTTAATGGTTTATGTCAACAAGTATGGTTCTCCTTCTAGCACTTACTGTAAATATGCAATATGCATATATTCATGTAGGGCAAGAGACATGACGATAAGACTACTGGGGTCAGAAGGACCTTCAAGATGGTGGAGAGTAAGACATGGAGATCACTTTCCTCCCAACAAATACATAAAAAACACATCTACATGTGGAACAACTCCTACAGAACATCTACTGAATGCTGGCAGAAGACCTCAGACTTCCCAAAAGTTTTATTTTTCTTTCTTTTTTTACTCCCTTTCCTCTGAGCCATGTGGGTGACAGGGTCTTGGTGCTCCGGCCGGGTGTCAGGCCTGAGCCTCTGAGGTGAGAGAGCCAAGATCAGAACGTTGGACCAGCAGAGACATCCTGGCCCCATGTAATATCAATCGGCAAGAGTTCTCTCAGAGATGTCTGTCTCAAAGCTAAGACCCAGCTCCACTCAATGACTAGCAAGCTCCAGTGCTGGACACCCCATGCCAAACAACTAGCAAGACAGGAACACAATGACACCCATTAGCAGAGAGGCTGCCTAAGATAGTAATAAGTTCACAGACACACCACCAGACACGGTCCTGACCACCAGAAAGACAAGATCCAGCCTCATCCACCAGAACACAGGCACCAGTCCCCTCCACAAGGAAGCCTACATAACTCACTGAACCAAACTTACCCACTGGGGTCAGACACCAAAAACAACGGGAACTAGAAACTTACAGCTTGCGAAAAGGAGACCCCAGACACAGTAATTTAAGTAAAATGAGAAGACAAAGAAATACTCAGCAGTTGAAAGAACAAGGTAAAAACCCACCAAACAAATGAAAAGAAAATAGGCAATCTACGTAAAAAAGAATTCAGAGTAATAATAGTAAAGATGATCCAAAAATGTTGGAAATAAAATGGAGAAAATAGAAGGTTTTAACAAGGACCTAGAAGAACTAAAGAGCAAACAAACAATGATGAACAACACAATAAATGAAATTAGAATTCTCTAGAAGGAATCAGTAGCAGAATAACTGAGGCGGAAGAACGGATAAGTGACCTGGAAGATAAAATAGTGGAAATAACTACCACAGAGCAGAATAAAGAAAAAAGAATGAAAAGAATGGAGGACAGTCTCAGATACTTCTGGGACAACATTAAACACACCAACATTTGAATTATAGGGGTCCTAGAAGAAGAAGAGAAAAAGAAGGAGACTGAGAAAATATTTGAAGAGATTATAGTTGAAAACTTCCTTAATATGGGAAAGAAATAGTCAATCAAGTATAGGAAGCACAGAGAGTCCCATACACAATAAATCCAAGGAGAAACACACCAAGACACATATTAATCAAACTATCAAAAATTAATTACAAAGAAAAAATATTTTAAAATATTAAAAGCAGCAGGGAAAAGCAACAAATAACATACAAGGGAATCCCCATAAGGTTAACAGCTGATCTTTCACAGAAACTCTGCAAGCCAGAAGTGAGTCGCAGAACATATTTAAAGTGATGAAAAGGAAAAACTTACAACCAAGATTACTCCATCCAGAAAGGATCTCATTCAGATTCCACACAGATTAAAACCTTTACAGACAAGCAAAAGCTAAGAAAATTCAGCACCACCAAGCCAGCTGTACAACAAATGCTAAAGGAACTTCTCTAGGCAGGAAACACAAGAGAAGGAAAAGACCTACAATAACAAACACAAAACAAGTAAGAAAATGGTAATAGGAACATACATATAGATAGTTACCTTAAATGTAAACGGATTAAATGCTCCAACCAGAAGAAACAGACAGGTTGAACGGATACAACAACAAGTCCCATATATAAGCTGTCTACAAGAGACCCACTTCAGACCTAGGGACACATACAGACTGAAAGTGAGGGGGTGGAAAAAGATATTCCATGCAAATGGAAATCAAAAGAAAGCTGCAGTAGCAATTCTCATATCAGACAAAATAGACTTTAAAATAAAGACTATTACAAGAGACAAAGAAGGCCACTACATAATGATCAAGGGATCAATCCAAGAAGATATAACAGTTGTAAATATTTATGCACCCAACATGGGAGCACCTCAATACATAAGGCAAATGATAACAGCCATGAAAGGGGAAATTGACAGTAACACAATCATAGTAGGGGACTTTAACATCCCACTAGCACCAATGGACAGATTAACCAAAATGAAAATAAATAAGGAAACACAAGCTTTAAATGATACATTAAACAAGATGGACTTAATTGACATTTATAGGACATTCCATCCAAAAACAACAGAATACACTTTCTTCTCAAGTGCTCATGGAACATTCTCTAGGATAGATCATATCTTGGGTCACAAATCAAGCATTGGTAAATTTAAGAAAATGGAAATCGTATCAAGTATCTTTTCTGACCACAGTGCTATATGACTAGATAACAATTACAGGAAAAAATCTGTAAAAAACACAAACACATGGAGGCTAAACAATACACTATTTAATAACCAAAAGATCACTGAAGAAATCAAAGAGGAAATTAAAAATACCTAGAAGCAAATGACACGGAAAACATGACAACCCAAAACCTATGGGATGCAGCAAAAGCAGTTCTAAGAGGGAAGTTTATAGCAATACAAGAAAAATCTCAAATAAACAACCTAACCTTACACCTAAAGCAATTAGAGAAAGAAGAACAAAAAAAACCCAAAGTTAGCAGAAGGAAAGGATTAATAAAGATCAGATTAGAAATAAATGAAAAAGAAAAGAAGGAAACGATAGCAAAGATCAATAAAGCTAAAAGCTGGTTCTTTGAGAAGATAAACAAAATTGATAAACCATTAGCCAGACTCATCAAGAAAAAAGGGAGAAGACTCAAATCAACAGAATTAGAAATGAAACAGGAAAAGTAACAACTGACACTGCAGAAATACAAAGGATCATGAGAGATTACTACAAGCAACTATATGCCAATAAAATGGACAACCTGGAAGAAATGGACACATTCTTAGAAAAGCACAACCTTCCGAGACTGAAACAGGAAGAAATAGAAAATATAAACAGACTAATCACAAGCACTGAATTGAAACTGTGATTTTAAATCTTCCAACAAACAAAAGCCCAGGACCAGACGGCTTCACAGGCAAATTCTATCAAACATTTAGAGAAGAGCTAACACCTATCCTTCTCAAACTCTTCCAAAATATAGCACAGGGAGGAACACTCCCAAACTCATTCTATGAGGCACCATCACCCTGATACCAAAACCAAACAAAGAAAACTGGACAGCTACATGTAAAAGAATGAAATTAGAAAACTCCTTAACACCATACACAAAAATAAACTCAAAATGGATTAAAGACCTAAATGTAAGGCTGGACACTATAAAACTCTTATAGGAAAACATAGGCAGAACACTCTATGATATAAATCACAGCAAGATCCTTTTTGACACACCTCCTAGAGAAATGGAAATAAAAACAAAAATAAACAAATGGGACCTAATGAAACTTCAAAGCTTTTGCACAGCAAAGGAAAATATAAACAAGACAAAAAGACAACCTTCAGAATGGGAGAAAATATTTGCAAATGAAGCAACTGACAAAGGATTAATCTCCAAAATTTACAAGCAGCTCATGCAGCTCAATATCAAAAAAACAAACAACCCAATCCAAACATGGGCAGAAGACCTAAATAGACATTTCTCCAAAGAAGATATACAGATTGCCAACAAACACATGAAAGGATGCTCAACATCACTAATCATTAAAGAAATGCAAATCAAAACTATCATGAGGTGTCACCTCACACCAGTCAGAAAGGTCATCATCAAAAATTCTACAAACAATAAATGCTGGAGAGGGTGTGGAGAAAAGGAAACCCCCTTGCACTTTTGATGGGAATGTAAATTGATACAGTCACTATGGAGAACAGTACAGAGGTGCCTTACAAAACTAAAAATAGAACTACCATATGACCCAGCAATCTCACTACTGGGCCTATACTCTGAGAAAACCGTAATTCAAAAAGAGTCATGTACCACAATGTTCATTGCAGCTCTATCTATAATAGCCAGGACATGGAAGCACCCTAAGTGTCCACTGACAGATGAATGGATAAAGAAGATGTGGTACATATATACAATGGAATATTACTCAGCCATAAAAAAGAAATGAAATTGAGTTATTTGTAGTGAGGTGGATGGACCTAGAGTCTGTCATACAGAGTGAAGTAAGTCAGAAAGAGAAAAACAAATATCACACGTGAACACATATATATGGAATGTAAAAAAAAAATGTTTCTGATGAACCTAGGGTCAGGACAGGAATAAAGACGTAGACGTACAGAATGGACTTGAGGACATGGGGAGGGGGAAGGGTAAGCCGAGACGAAGTGAGAGAGTGGCATGGACATATATACACTACCAAATGTAAAATAGATAGCTAGTGGGAAGCAGCTGCATAGCACAGGGAGATCAGCTTGGTGCTTTGTGACCACCTAGAGGGGTGGGATAGGGAGGGTGGGAGGAAGACGCAAGAGGGTGGGGATATGGGGTTATATGTATACATATAGCTGATTCACTTTGTTATATGGCAGCAACTAACACAACGTAAAGCAATTATACTCCAACCAAGATGGTTAAAAAAAATAAAATAAAGTTAGAGATTTAACCAAAAAAAAAAGACTACTGGGGTCAAATCTGTGAAATACTCTCTTGCCTTTATACAGAGATATGTACCAAGAACCAGACCCTCTTCTTTCACTGTATCCTATGGCAGACAACATGGAAGCATGAGGAAAGCTAAAATGACACAATGAAGATGGTAGAAAATAGAAGATGCCATTGTTGAGGAGAATTAAGCAATCTTCGAGTCTCCCCTCCTCCTGCCACCAGGATACCCTCACATACCCCTTATATAAGATAATAATTTGGCCTCATTATTTAAGCCAAAGGCAGTTTCTCCACCTAATTCCAAATGACCATTCACATCTAAGTCTATTATGAGAATTTATAGTCCTAGAGATGTGGAACATAACCCCCTATTTAAACTATACAAGAATGGGGGGAAGGGTGGGGATTAGAGAAGACTTCTCTGGAAAAGTGATGGTTACATTAACATCTAGTGATGAGAAGGTATCATGATGAAGGAATGTAGTAGGCCATATCCAGTCTAACTGCAACTTGAATAAACCCAGAAACACAACTAGTACAACCAGGAATTCCTTTTACGATTATAATGTAGGCCCTTGAATTCTGATGTTTGCTGCCCTCCCTTGCATCCAACCTAAAAGAGGCAGTGGGCCCTATTCAGTCATCCAACTCTCTGGGTTTCCCTCCTGCACAAGAGAAGGACCAGATCATTCATACTATCGTGTAATTTTGATCTATATTTGCTAGATCACCAAACAAACAAATGAAAGATACATATAATAAATAAAGTGAAAATAACCTAAGCTGAGTTCAAATCCACATTTTGCCAATCCTCAAATCTGTGCTCTAGACTCCAGTAGGAAAGAGCCTTCTAGGAAGAGAGCACAATACAAGCAAAGAACCTGTGGCAGAAGGAAACCTAATGTCTTTAAGAATCTGAAAGAGGGAGAGAGTTGAGATGTGGAGTGACGTGAACAGTCTAGACAATGCAGGGTCCTGTAAGCCAAGTTAAGAATTTGTGTCATTATTCTAAAAGCAATGGAAAGCCATTGAAAGGTTTTTAACAGGGGTAATACCAACAGGCTTGCATTTTGAAAATATTATTCTGGTCACAGTGTTGAGAAAGGAATGGAAGAGGGGAATAGTGGATACTGGTCATCAAGTTAGGAGGCTTCTACATTCATCCAGAAGGATGTGGGTAACTTGGACGAGGGAGATAACAGGAGAAAGAGAAGTAGGCAGATTTGGGAGAAGTTTAGGTAGTAAAATCAAAAAGCCTTCTTGATACACTGGATATGCAGCAGGGGAGGTGTGAAAAGTATCAACTCCTGGGCTTCTGACTCGTTTAACTGATGGATGATGGTACAATGCAGAGAAAAGAGAAAGGCTTGAAATATAGACCATGAGTTCAGTCTTAGACACATTGAATTTAAGGTGCTTTGGAAATGTCAAGTAGGTAAATGGAAATAATAATCGAGCTCAGAGGACAGTTTTGGGCTGGAGATACAAGTTGGAAAATCATCTGTACAGAGATGACACTTGAGGCCATGGATCTGTATCAGTCACAATTTTTTGGTTGCAAGAATTAGAAATCCGGCACATATATACAATGGAATATTACTCAGCCATAAAAAGAAACGAAACTGAGCTATTTGTAATGAGGTGGATAGACCTAGAGTCTGTCATACAGAGTGAAGTAAGTCAGAAAGAGAAAGACAAATACCGTATGCTAACACATATATATGGAATTAAAAAAAAAAAAATGTCATGAAGAACCTAGGGGTAAAACGGGAATAAAGACACAGACCTACTTGAGAATGGACTTGAGGATAGGGGGAAGGGGAAGGGTAAGCTGTGACAAAGGGAAAGAGAGGCATGGACATATATACACTACCAAACGTAAGGTAGATAGATAGTGGGAAGCAGCCGCAGAGCACAGGGAGATCAGCTCGGTGCTTTGTGACCGCCTGGAGGGGTGGGATGGGGAGGGTGGGAGGGAGGGAGATGCATGAGGGAGGGGATGTGGGAACAGATCTATATGTATGACTGATTCACTTTGTTATAAAGCAGAAACTAATAAAAAAAAAAAAAGAATTAGAAATCCTCCTTGGCTAGCTTAAACAAACAAAAAATGTGATAATAAATAAAATAATTTAGTACAAGGAAATATGGTATAGCTCTCAAGAAAAGGTTTACGCTTAAGAAGGGAAGTACCAGGCCAGCTCTGAGGACTGAGGCAGTGGATATCAATGAACAGTAACTTCAGAGTTCACACCATAGGAATAATTCAGCCCCCAATTTTTTCCATCCTCTGGCATTTGAGATAAATATTCCCAGAAGTGAAATTCTAATTTGCTGTTCAAGAAAGAGCAGGGAACTTTTACCGGTGGTACCATTAAGACCACACACAATGGCTGTGGGGAGGTGCTTCCTCCCCACCAAAAAAAAAAAAAAATAGGAGTGAGTTGGCACCAAAAGAAGGAGTAAGAGATATTGGATCAGTAAAATCAGCAGAGTTCCACTAAAGATGAGAGTGCTCAGTGAAAAGAGAGAAGAGGTTAGGTCCAAAGCTTGGGGAATTCCAACATTCAATGGCTAGAGAAAAGAAGAGGCAAAAGGCTGTGGTCAGCAAAATAGAGGGAAACCAGGAGGGAGTTGCTTCATCAGAGCCAAGAGGGAGAATGTTTCAACACGGAGTGCATGCCATGAGTTATTAGATGAAAGGAGGACTGAAAACTGTCACTGGCTTTAGTGACAGAGAAGTCACAGGTGACTTTAATGAGAGCTGGTTTGGTGGCATGATGAGGCAGAAGCCAAAATGAGGAAAATGGAAGGTGAGGAAATGACAACCATGTACATACACAAATTTAAAAACTTAGGTCTCGAAGGCGATGAGACGCTAGCAGCAAAGGATTTGAGTTGAAGGAGATTTTGTTCTCAAAAAAAATTTTTTAATGCTTAAATCTAGATGAGAAGTCTAGAGCTGAGCAATCACAGCTAAACATGTAAGCTTGAAAGGGGATAATTATGGAATGTTCTGAGGATAGGGAGCCCTGACCTGTGCCAGGAGAAAGCACACCTCCTAATACAAAAGGGGAAAGGAGGAGAGGAGCTGAGGAAGTGGGATCTGCAAGTGCCCCAGTGAGGGCCTGAGGAGGTGCTCACCTAAGGGTCCTAACTGACCTGGGATGTCCTCTGTGGAGGGTCGGGACAGAGTTCCAAGTCTCTCCACAGGCCATCTGTGGAATTTCAAAAGAGAATGAGTCCATTCCTGGAAATTAACCTCAGCCAAGAATGACCCAGGCTTGGATTCCCAAGGCTTTGAGAACCCCATATCCACCACATCCTGGGCATCAGCCAAGTGAGGAATGCTGTCAGAGATGATTCAATGTCTGCCCTTACACACCTGGTCTCCACGCTTCTATACTCTTAGGAGACTCTCATTCCCTAGATTAAAAACAATTTTCCTTTTCATCCTCTGAAAAGCAAAATGTCTCAGTACGTCTCCTTTAGCAGATAGTCAAGCTACACACCATCCTCTCAGATGGTCATGCAGGAGAGGCATCCCCATAGACTTCTGATCATATTCTTTATCCTGTTGCCCTACCAAAGTGTATCAACCCTACTTGCCTCCTTAGTATGGGAAGTTAAATTGGGGCAGGGAAAGTGGGACTATGGCCACCTTTGGGAAAAGGGAGCTAACTTCCATGCCTAAAAAATATATATACTCTCCCCAGGGTAACAAAGTCATATTTCAGCCCTTCACCAACAGATCACAAGTTACATTGTCAGCAGAACATCCATTTAGACCTGTCTTTTGTTTTCCCCTTCTAGGCAGGAACTAAGTCTTCCTGTCTTTCCATCTCCAGGGTCTAACACAATATCTGCCACATAGCAGAACCAAAGAAACTCTTATTCCATTCAACTGATAGTGCATGGACAAGTACACAAGTCCTTATTCAAGAACTATCCTGCCTCCCAGCTACAGGAGATCCTTAGTTTAGAAAGGTTCTAGAGTCCTTTGTTGAGGTGGTCTACAATAGAATACAATTCTGAGGAAGATACTTAGAGGACTCAATAAAATCCAGCCTTTCTGCTCAGCCTTCTAAAGCTATCACATGCTAAATTTCAGTATCAGAGCTTGGCCTAGTACAAGTATATTTTAGCTTTCTTTTTTCCTGCTAAAAGGTAAAGAAATATCTTCCTTTTTCACTGGTAATAAACTGACCCCCAATCTCTCTAGGAAATTATGCATGTCTATTTTAAGTGTGTAGGGAGGGCCAGCCACCTGTTACGAGACCAGCCACAGCTATGTGGTCTCCCCTATGTTTCAGCATCTCATTGCTTCCCCATCACATTGCACAGCCCAGTTACTGCCTGAAGGAGAGCAACCCCCTCGAATAACAGCTTGGCATGTCACCATGCTTGTCCCTAAAAGGCCCACTGTCTCCATGAAAGCTGTTACTCCCTGTTAGCCCAGGTTATCAGACTCTGTTAATAATTCTAAACAATGGAAACCCCAAATAGGGATTACAGTCTTTAGAGCTAATTCAGTCTTCACAGTTGCTAGATTATTTATTTTTAGCCCTGCTTCTTTCTCTAGCTCAGGCACAATGATCTTTGTAAAATGTCTTAAGAACCTTACGGTAAATAAAAATGATAAATGTTGACCTTCATGGTCTCTTTCCAACCTTAAAAAATATATGATTCGTTTCCTCTCAAGACTTCACATTTTCAAGGTCCAAGAAGGCTTAAGTAACAAACCAAAGTAAAGAGCAGGTAATGGGCCCTGATAAATGTCCTGAACTGAAAGAGTAGCCAAAAGGAAAAAAAAAGCAAGAAAATTTAATAAACCTGCAAATATATTTATAGTTGTCATTAGAGATGGTAGGAAGCCTCAAAAACTGCCCTTGAGAACAACTCAAAACTTAGCAGGTTGTTAACACAAGCAGATACCATTTCTTGCCTTCCGCAAACTGTTCTTTCAGAAAGTCAGTGGTTTTAACTTCACTATTCCAAGCTTCAAGATGAGACACTAGGCAGCCAGCTGTCCCCAACGCACTGTACTATCAAGACCTGGGTTTGCTAAAGGTGTACAGATTGTTAGCAGCCAAAGGGTGAATTGTATTCTGGCCAAACATTCAGCCTGGCAATAAGAAATGTATTTTCATCTCTTCCCAGCACAAAAGGAAGTCTTACCTAGAAACTGGGCAAAACAGCAAATCAAATCTATTTTTAGCTCCTGGGCTCTCTTCCCACAGACTCTGCATCTTCCCTCCAGCCATCTTCCTGGGCTACCTTCCCCTTAGATATTCTGGGACCACTTCCATAGCTACCATTTTCATCTACCTTTTTGTGTCTACTGAAAATAAAATTGCCGAAACATGGAACAATTCCTCTGAAATTCCCACAGCTTCCTTTCTTTGCTGTTCTTCCTGCTTCCATTTTCCTGAACCTCTTACACTCAAAATCTATACCTAATACCACAGATATGGGGACATCTTTTAGTCTTTGCCCTTCAACTTCCTCCATCATCATGTTTTTTGTACACAGACTACTTAAAATACTCACTAATGGGAACCTCTTACGGAACTCAATAAAACTGGTAAAATTATCCACTGTTTACACTAAGTTTTCCCACCCAAAGCCTGGTGGGACAGAGGATGGGAGAATATTTGTCCTTTTGGTCCCTTGTCAGGTCAAGAATGAAATCACAGGCTTACTAACCAGTCCTTTAGTAGGCTGATCTGTGTTCTTTGTTTAGAATCAGTATTATGACACCCAGAACACTGAGTCATTTTTCTTTCATAATTTTTATTTAAAGAGCAGAAAAATACATAGTGATTTTCATTTGGCAACTGATAGAAATGACTAATACTATAAATTCTATGTATTTTTGTTTCAATAAAGCAGACAGTTCTTTTGCTGTTTTTTGATACAGTATATATTCAAAGGGCTAATGAGCTTGATGGTTAATCCACTGACATTACCTAGTTTGGCGTTTTTAATCATTTTGTATATGTCTTTGGGCCAGGGAGAGCATGATTTTCTATTTTCCAGGTTTTAAAGTTCTGTTTCCCTAAAGCACTGAAGAGTCAATAACTTAGAAGGGAAAAGTTTACCACAGCATCTTACTAATGAAGAGGCTCTCAGCTGTTTCCAGAATGTTCTTTACAGTGCGATACATCAGGGTAAGTATTCCACTTTTCAGTAAGTACGTAAACGGAGCCTAGTCTTATTATCCTAAAAAACAGCATTCTATATTTCCCTCTTTCTGTTTCCAGACTTCAGTGTGTAATGACATTGTATACAAATCTGCCCTTTTCTCATGAGGCCAATTTCCTCCCTATTAATTAACCTCAACACTAATTAGGTTATTTAAGACCTATTTGTAGAGTTTACAGAAAATCACAACATATCCATTACGTCAGTAATCAAAGCCAAACAAGATTGGGAAGATGCCAGGTATCAAAACTCATCAGTAGATTCAGAGACAAGGAGAAAAGGGTGCTATAACTTCAAAAACCTTTGTGTGATAGTGTTAGCAGCCACTTGCTTATTTTTAACAGCCATTTCAGAAGGAATCATGGGAAGAATAAACTGAAGGAGGATGTCATAGCCATAAGCCAGTGCCACTCCACCTTGATCCTTCAATCCATCCGCCCTCCACCCTTCACCCTTCCCAAATCACAGAACCCATGAGGCAGGTGGAATTGTCTAGCTTACCAAAAATACCTCATTTGCCCAGACCAGGAAAGAGAAAAGACAACTGCTGCTCATGTTTACTGAGTATCCAATCGATCGTGGTGCAGATTTTAAAGAAATTCCTTCCCTTGGTGAGACATAAAGCATGATGTCTAAGCAGGTTTATATGATCAATCAGGTGGTATTACCTAATAGTCCTGGGGTTGGCTTGCCTTCTCATTTCCAGTACAGGATAGGATAGGGTAGGGAACTATAGAAACTACATTTCAAATCCCACCCTCTTTGAACCTTTTGCAAAAAAAAAAAAAATGTTCCCTGTACCACCATCTACCCCCAGATAGCAATGCTAATCAATTCCAAGTGCTTACTTATCACTCTGCTAAGATCCACGAAGCTAACAGGAATAGAATAACATATGGTCCCTGCTGGCCCTGACTGGGCATTATAGGGGAGTGGTGTGCTACCCTATACCCTTGGTTTCGGCCTGCTCCCCTGTTTCTAATATCCCCTAGGGCATTCCTTCTAGGTTGCTTCCTCTAATATCACGCAGCCACAACCACTGATTATTCAGAGGAGTTCAGCACACACAAGTCAGATGCACAGCCAGAGAGTGAGGGGATTTCACACAAGTCATATTCCACTGAAGTACCACAGTGCTTACACTTTCACATTGTACGGTCAGCACAGCTCAGATTTA
Source organism: Hyperoodon ampullatus (assembly GCF_949752795.1). NCBI lineage: Eukaryota > Metazoa > Chordata > Mammalia > Artiodactyla > Ziphiidae > Hyperoodon > Hyperoodon ampullatus. The sequence continues at coordinate 78,377,815 of NC_136917.1, read as the reverse complement.
ATTAAAGCACTCCATCGCACCATTACCATTTTTGGTGACAGCTCAGGTGTAGATATATTAAGCATAATTCTTTCCAGGCACTGCTTGTCAGCACTCTCCTTAAATGCCCTTTTGTCTTCTGTAGCCTCATTCTAAAGCCCTGAACTTTTAGCTTATAAATGATTAGTACCTACACACTTCCACTTCCAATTCCCAAGTTAAATTACTATCTTTAGTCTTTTCTGGATTTCTCAGGAGTAATAGGTCTCTTCCATTGGACTATAATTCCTCCCCCTTTTAACTTTAATCAAAACTGCAATTGACATCCCAACCTCATTCCTCACAGCTGACTTCTCTATAGCTCCTCTCTCACTGGCCTGGACATAAGTTTTCTCTCTCTCCACAGATTCTGGACACTGCATCCTATTTTCTCCACACCAGCCTCTTACTGAACAGTTCCCAGCTTTTTCCTCCAAACTCTGTTTCTCTAGTTTCTCTGTTTGCTGTTGGAATCCTTTTCTCCCATTCATTCATTCAACAACTGTTTATTGAGCACCAGCTATGTGCCAGGAACTGTTCTGGGGGCTTGAGGTACATCAGTGAACAAAACATATTAAGATCCCTGCCTTTGAGGGGCTTACACTCCAGGAGATAGAGACAAAGAAATTAAAAAATGAGCATCCTACTTAACTGTCACTAGGTTATGGTTAATACCTTAGAAAAAGAAAAAGTAGATCAGGGCAAAAAGAACAAGAGTGTGATGGGGGTAACTTCATGGAGGAAGACTTGAATTTGACAAGGGAGTTAGCTAAGTAGATTTCTTGGGGAAGAACATCCAAGAAGGAAAAACAGCCAGCTCAACCAAAGGCTCTCAGGCAGAAGGGTAGGCCTTGCCTGGAACATTCAACAAACAATGTGGTGGCCCGTGTGGCCAGAGCAGTGTGGGTGAGGGGAAGAGGAGGGATCAATGACCCCCCTCCCTTGAATATCACCTGCCCGTCTCTACTTGCTGATGAACTCAGTGTCTCAGACTCAAAGCAGAATCACATCTCTTTAAACCCTCACAATATACATCTGTGTATAGGGAGTTCTCATACATTTAAAAAAGTAGTTGCTCCAAGTTAAGAAAAAAAATCTTGACGCAGACTACTTTGCATCACCTCCTCCAGATGTGGGCTATCTTCTTAAACTTACAACACTCACATATCTGGGGAGTATGAAATATCCTTCCTCTGAATGAGCAGAGTATTTGGCCCATAGTTTGCACTAGGAGAAGGCAGAGCCTGAGTGGGAAACGCGTAAAGAAAATGGGTGAGCCACCAGGCAAGAGAGATGAGGGGCAAAGCGATTTTCCTCTCCCATTGAAATGACTCAGCTCTTCTCTACCCCTTCCAGACACCCCTAACAAGTCTGTACGGTCCACAAACATTAGAAAGATTGCAAGCATCTTGTAGTAGACAGTGTTGCAAACATTTGCATGAGTGTTTTTTTAAAAAAATATTTATTAATGCACTAAGCAAATATTTATCACACATTATCCTGTGCTGACAAAGATAAGCAAAACATGGCCCTGAACCTGAGGAACTCACAGTCTCTCTAGGGTGAAAAATCAACACATAAGCAGAACATAAATTAATAAATCCTCTTACCTTTATGCACAGGAGTTCTAAATCAGGGTGCTCTTTAGACTTCATCTCTGGAGATGTTGTTAAGCATACACCCTGATCCCATCATGGAACTTCTAACCCATTCTTTTTTAATCTTCACTGCATGCACTGTGGAATCACCTGAAGAATCTTTAATATAAGACTGCCTGGGCCCCAGCCCAGAAATTCTCTTTTAATTGTTCTGGGATGTAGCCTGAGCATAAGAATTTTTAAGCTCCCTATGTGATTCTAATGTGTAGCCAAGGTTGAAAACCACTTGTGAGCCTGAATAATTGTCCAAAGATATCCGTGTCATAATTCCCAAAACCTGTGAGTCAGTCAGCAGTAAGGGAGGTAATGATGGAAGAAAGAGGTTAGACTGCTACAAGGAGGGGCCATGAGCCAAGGAACAGAGGTGGCCTGTAAAAGCTGGAAAAGGCATGGAAACAGATTGTCTCCTGAATCCTACAGAGGGAATGCAGCCTTACTGACACCTTGATTTTAGATTTCATAAATGTAAAAGAAAAAGATTTTGTTGTTTTTAAGCCATTAAGTTTGTGGTAATTTGTTATGGCAACAATAGGGAACGAATATATCACTGCTCTAACCCAGTAGGGTCTGGAATGGAATCCAGGTATTGGATATTCATGTATGTGTGTGTATTTTAAGTTCCCCAGGTAAATCAAAATGTATGTTCCCATTTTAAAACTACCGAGGGAAGAATAATATCTCTCCCATCTCCTTCCTGTCTCCCACTGGTGTGCTAGTAAAAGATGGACACACAAGCCTAGGAGGGAGGGAGGAGCATGGTAGGATGGGGAGCACTGATTTGTAGAGTCTACCTCTGTCTCTGGTATAAATACTCCCACCGTGACCGAGTTCAAGCTTAAGAGCTCACTTCCAAATTTCCTGAAAATTTAACAATGGTCTCTCAGAAACTGGTACAAACTGGCCTCGGTATATCACAGAAAATCACAGGTAGAGCGCTGAGGAAAAGACAGAGCAGATCTCAAGGCCTGCTTGATCTGAGCCCATCTGAGGCCCAACCTGCTTGAGAAAAAGGAACCCTCCACAGGGAGTAGCCTAGCTCACTAGAGTTTACTGGAGTTTAAGTTTAAAATTCAGCTAACAATAAGGTGACACTTTCACTCATTCAACAAGTATTTTATTCAGCTCCCATTCTTCTAGGCATTGTTCTGGACACTAAGGACACAGCATTTAACAACATATCCATTTTTCCTTCAAACATGCAATACATATTTTTCAAAACCTGCTCTGTACCAAGCACTACCTAAGCTCTGGGGATATATATAGTATTAAAAAAATAATTTTTTAAAATTTTACTTCATGGAGTTTCATTCCAGTGGATAAAGAGTTTATAAACACACATGTAAGATGTAAGAACATCAGAGGGTTTATAGCTATGGAGAAAATGAAACAGAGAAAAGCCATAGGGAGTATGGAGGGAAGGTCAAGATTTTTAAACACAGGATCATGGAAGACCTTCTGAAGAGGTAACATTTGAATAATGACATAAAAGTAGTAAGGGAGCAAGCCCTGAAGACGTGAGGAAAGAGCACCTCAGCAACGGGGAACAGGGTTCCCTGGTGGCACTGTGGTTAAGAATCCGCCTGCCAATGCAGGGGACACAAAATTGAGCCCTGGTCTGGGAAGGTCCCACATGCCACGGAGCAACTAAGCCCGGGTGCCACAACTACTGAGCCTGTGCTCTAGAGCCCACGAGCCACAACTACTGAGCCCATGTGCCACAACTACTGAAGCCCACATGCCTAGAGCCCGTGCTCTGCAACAGACAAGCCACCGCAATGAGAAGCCCATGAACTGCAATGAAGAGTAGCCCCCGCTCGCCACAACTGGAGAAAGCCCACATGCAGCAACGAAGACCCAAAGCAGCCAAAAATAAATAAATAAATAAATAATTGATTGATTGATTGATTTTTTAAAAAAGAACAGAGAGCAGCATATACAAATGTCACAAGGTAGTAGTGTACCTGGAGAATTCCATTTGGGAGCAAAATGATCAGAGGGAAGAGCAGTAAGACCATGCAGTCAGAGAGGTAACAGAGGCCAGACCACGGGTCCTTCTAGCCCTTAATAAGAAACGTGGATTTTATTCTAAGTGCCACAAAAAGCCACTGGAGGTTTTAACCTATCTGAGTCTTTATATTTAAAGTAGGCTTCTTCATTATGGAGAACAATATGGAGGTTCCTTTAAAAATAGAGAAATTGAGGAGGGAGGGGAAGATGGCGGAAGAGTAAGACGCGGAGATCGCCTTCCTCCCCACAGATACACCAGATATTCATCTACACGTGAAACAACTCCTACAGAACACCTACTGAACGCTGGCAGAAGACCTCAGACCTCCCAAAAGGCAAGAAACTCCCCACGTACCTGGGTAGGACAAAAGAAAAAAGAATAAACAGAGACAAAAGGATAGGGACGGGACATGCACCAGTGGGAGGGAGCTGTGAAGGAGGAAAGGTTTGCACACACTAGAAACCTCTTCACGGGCAGAGACTGCAGGTGGCGGAGGGGGGAAGCTTCGGAGCCGCGGAGGAGAGCCAGCAACAGGGGTGCGGAGGGCAAAGCGGAGAGATTCCCGCACAGAGTATCGGTGCCGACCAACACTCCCCAGGCCGAGAGGTTTGTCTGCTCGGCCGCCGGGCGGGCGGGGCTGGGAGCTGAGGCTCAGGCTTCGGTTGGAGCGCAGGGAGAGGACTGGCAGCGTGAACACAGCCTGAAGGGGTTAGTGCACCACGGCTGGCCGGGAGGGAGTCCGGGAAAAAGTCTGGACCTGCCGAAGAGGCAAGAGACTTTTTCTTCCCTCTTTGTTTCCTGGTGCGCGAGTAGAGGGGATTAAGAACGCTGCTTAAAGGAGCTCCAGAGACGGGCGCGAGCCGTGGCTAAAAGCGCGGACCCCAGAGACGGGAGTGGGACGCTGGGGCGGCTGCTGCCGCCGCCAAGATGCCTGTGTGCGAGCGCAGGTCACTGTCCACGCCCCCTTTCCGGGAAGCCTGTGCAGCCCGCCACTGCCGGGGTCCCGGGATCCAGGGACGGCTTCCCCGGGAGAACACACGGCGCGCCTCGGGCCGATTGCAACGTCACGCAGGCCTCTGCCGCCGCAGGCTCGCCCCACACTCCGTACCCCTCCCTCCCCCCGGCCTGAGTGAGCCAGAGTCCCCGAAGCGGCTGCTCCTTTAACCCCGTCCTGTCTGAGCAAAGAACAGATGCCCTCCGGTGATCTACACGCAGAGGCGGGGCCAAATCCAAAACTGAGACCCGGGAGCTGTGAGAACAAAGAAGAGGAAGGGAAATCTCTCCTAGCAGCCTCAGAAGCAGCGGATTAAAGCTACACAATCAACTTGATGTTCCCTGCATCTGTGGAATACATGAATAGACAACGAATCATCCCAAATTGAGGATGTGGACATTGAGAGAAAAATTTATGATTTTTTCTCCTTTTCCTCTTTTTGTGAGTGTGTATGTGTATGCTTCTGTGTGAGATTTTGTCTGTAGAGCTTTGCTTCCACCATCTGTCCTGGGTTCTATCCGTCCGGTTTTTTGGTTTTTTTTTTAAACTTTTTTTCTTAATAATTTTTATTTTAATAACTTTATTTTATTTTATCTTACTTTATTTTATTTTACTTTACCTTCTTTCTTTTTTTCTTTCTTTCCTTCCTTCCCTCCTTAAGGCAACAAATCATCCCAAATTGAGGAGATGGACTTTGACAGCAAGATTTATGATTTTTTCCCCTTTTCATCTTTTTGTGAGTGTGTATGTGTATGCTTCTGTGTGAGATTTTGTCTGTCGAGCTTTGCTTCCACCATTTGTCCTAGGATTGTATCCGTCCATTTTTTTTTCTTTTATTAAAATTTTTTTCTTAATAATTATTTTTTATTTTTAAAATGTTATTATATTTTATCATACTTTATTCTATTTTACTTTATCTTCTCTCTTTCTTTTTTCCTACCTTCCATCCTTCCTCCCTCTCTCCCTCCTTCCTTCCTTTCTTTCTTTCTTTCTTTCTTTCTTTCTTTCTTTCTTCCTTCTTCTAATTCTTTCTTTCTACATTTTCTCCCTTTTATTCTGAGCCATGTGGATGAAAGGCTCTTGGTGCTGCACGCAGGAGTCAGTGCTGTGCCTCTGAGGTGGGAGAGCCAACTTCAGAATACTGGTCCACAGGAGACCTCCCAGCTCCACATAATATCGAATGGTGAAAATCTCCCAGAGATCTCCATCTCAACACCAGCACCCAGCTTCACTCAACGACCAGCAAGCTACAGTGCTGGACACCCTATGCCAAACAACTAGCAAGACAGGAACACAACCCCACCGATTAGCAGAGAGGCTGCCTAAAATCATAATAAGTCCACAGACAGCCCAAAGCACACCACCAGACGTGGACCCGCCCACCAGAAAGACAAGATCCAGCCTCATCCACCAGAACACAGGCAATAGTCCCCTCCACCAGGAAGCCTACACAACCCACTGAACCAACCTTAGCCACGGGGGACAGACACGAAAAACAACGGGAACTGCGAACCTGCAGCCTGCAAAAAGGAGACCCCAAAAACAGTAAGATAAGGAAAATGAGAAGACAGAAAAACACACAGCACATGAAGGAGCAAGATAAAAACCCACCAGACCTAACAAATGAAGAGGAAATAGGCAGTCTACCTAAAAAAGAATTCAGAATAATGATAGTAAAGATGATCCAAAATCTTGGAAATAAAATAGACAAAATGCAAGAAACAGTTAACAAGGACCTAGAAGAACAAAAGATGAATCAAGCAACAATTAAAACCACAATAAATGAAATGAAAAATACTCTAGATGGGATCAATAGCAGAATAACTGAGGCAGAAGAACGGATAAGTGACGTGGAAGATAAAATAGTGGAAATAACTGCTTCAGAGCAGAATAAAGAAAAAAGAATGAAAAGAACTGAGGACAGTCTCAGAGACCTCTGGGACAACATTAAATGCACCAACATTTGAATTATAGGGGTTTCAGAAGAAGAAGACAAAAAGAAAGGGACTGAGAAAATATTTGAAGAGATGATAGTTGAAAACTTCCCTAATATGGGAAAGGAAATAGTTAATCAAGTCCAGGAGGCACAGAGAGTCCCATACAGAATAAATCCAAGGAGAAATACGCCAAAACACATATTAATCAAATTGTCAAAAATTAAATACAAAGAAAACATATTAAAAGCAGCAAGGGGAAAACAACAAATAACACATAAGGGAATCCCCATCAGGTTAACAGCTGAGCTTTCAGCAGAAACTCTGCAAGCCAGAAGGGACTGGCAGGACATATTTAAAGTGATGAAGGAGAAAAACGTGCAACCAAGATTACTCTACCCAGCAAGGATCTCATTCAGATTTCATGGAGAAATTAAAACTTTACAGACAAGCAAAAGCTGAGAGAGTTCAGCACCACCAAACCAGCTTTACGACAAATGCTAAAGGAACTTCTCTAGGTAAGAAACACAAGAAAGGAAAAGACCTACAATAACGAACCCAAAGCAATTCAGAAAATGGGAATAGGAACATACATATCGATAATTACCTTAAATGTAACTGGACTAAATGCTCCCACCAAAAGACACAGATTGGCTGAATGGATACAAAAACAAGACTCATATATATGCTGTCTACAAGACACCCACTTCAGACCTAGAGACACATACAGACTGAAAGTAAGGGGATGGAAAAAGATATTCCATGCAAATGGAAATCAAAAGAAAGCTGGAATAGCAATTCTCATATCAGACAAAATAGACTTTAAAATAAAGACTATTAGAAGAGACAAAGAAGGACACTACATAATGATAAAGGGATTGATCCAAGAAGAAGATATAACAATTGTAAATATTTATGCACCCAACATAGGAGCACCTCAATACATAAGGCAAATACTAACGGCCATAACAGGGGAAATCGACAGTAACACATAATAGGGAACTTTAACACCCCACTTTCACCAATGGACAGATGATCCAAGATGAAAATAAATAAGGAAACACAAGCTTTAAATGATACATTAAACAAGATGGACCTAAATGATATTTATAGGACATTCCATCCAGAAACAACAAAATACATTTTTTCTCAAGTGCTCATGGAACATTCTCCAGGACAGATCATATCTTGGGTCACAAATCAAGCCTTGGTAAATTTAAGAAAATTGAAATTGTATCAAGTATCTTTTCCAACCACAATGCTATGAGACTAGCTATCAGTTACAGAAAAAATCTGTAAAGAATACGAACACATGGATGCTAAACAATACACTACTTAATAACCAAGAGATCACTGAAGGAATCAAAGCAGAAATCAAAAAATACCTACAAACAAATGACAATGTAAAGAGGACAACCTAAAACCTATGGGATGCAGCAAAAGCAGATATAAGAGGGAAGTTCATAGCAATACAATCCCACCTTAAGAAACAGGAAACATCTCGAGTAAACAACCTGACCTTGCACCTAAAGCAATTAGAGAAAGAAGAACAAAAACCCCCCAAAGTTAGCAGAAGGAAAGAAATCATAAAAATCAGATCAGAAATAAATGAAAAAGAAATGAAGGAAACGATAGCAAAGATCAATAAAACTAAAAGCTGGTTCTTTGAGAAGATAAACAAAATTGATAAACCATTAGCCAGACTCATCAAGAAAAAAAGGGAGAAGACTCAAATTAACAGAATTAGAAATGAAAAAGGAGAAGTAACAACTGACACTGCAGAAATACAAAAGATCATGAGAGAGTACTATAAGAAACTCTATGCCAATAAAATGGACAACCTGGAAGAAATGGACCCATTCTTAGAAATGCACAACCTGCCAAGACTGAATCAGGAAGAAACAGAAAATATGAACAGACCAATCACAAGCACTGAAATTGAAATTGTGATTAAAAATCTTTCAACAAACAAAAGCCCAGGACCAGATGGCTTCACAGGCGAATTCTATCAAACATTTAGAGAAGAACTAACACCTATCCTTCTCAAACTCTTCCAAAATATAGCAGAGGGAGGAACACTCCCAAACACATTCTATGAGGCCACCATCACTTTGGTACCAAAACCAGACAAGGATGTCACAAAGAAGGAAAACTACAGGCCAATATCACTGATGAACATAGATGCAAAAATCCTCAACAAAATACTAGCAAACAGAATCCAACAGCACAATAAAAGGATCATATACCACGATCAAGTGGGGTTTATTCCAGGAATGCAAGGATTCTTCAATATACGCAAACCAATCAACGTGATACACCATATTAACAAATTGAAGGAGAAAAACCATATGATCATCTCAATAGATGCAGAGAAAGCTTTCGACAAAATTCAACACCCAATTATGATAAAAACCCTGCAGAAAGTAGGCATAGAGGGAACTTTCCTCAACATAATAAAGGCCATATATGACAAACCCACAGCCAACATCGTCCTCAATGGTGAAAAACTGAAAGCATTTCCTCTAAGATCAGGAACAAGACAAGGTTGCCCACTCTCACCACTCTTATTCAACATAGTTTTGGAAGTTTTAGCCACAGCAATCAGAATAAAAGGAAATAAAAGGAATCCAAATTGGAAAAGAAGATGTAAAGCTGTCACTGTTTGCAGATGACATGATAGTATACATAGAGAATCCTAAAGATGCTACCAGAAAACTACTAGAGCTAATCAATGAATTTGGTAGAGTAGCAGGATACAAAATTAATGCACAGAAATCTCTGGCATTCCTGTACACTAATGATGAAAAATCTGAAAGTGAAATCAAGAAAACACTCCCATTTACCATTGCAACAAAAAGAATAAAATATCTAGGAATAAACCTACCTAAGGAGAAAAAAGACCTGTATGCAGATAATTATAAGACACTGATGAAAGAAATTAAAGATGATACAAATAGATGGAGAGATATACCATGTTCCTGGACTGAAAGAATCAACATTGTGAAAATGACTCTACTACCCAAAGCAATCTACAGATTCAATGCAATCCCTATCAAACTACCACTGGCATTTTTCACAGAACTAGAACAAAAAATTTCACAATTTGTATGGAAACACAAAAGACCCCAAATAGCCAAAGCAAACTTGAGGACACAAAACGGAGCTGGAGGAATCAGGCTCCCTGACTTCAGACTATACTACAAAGCTACAGTAATCAAGACAGTAAGGTAATGGCACAAAAACAGAAAGACAGATCAATGGAACAGGATAGAAAGCCCAGAGATAAACCCACGCACATATGTCACCTTATCTTTGATAAAGGAGGCAGGAATGTACAGTGGAGAAAGGACAGCCTCTTCAATAAGTGGTGCTGGGAGAACTGGACAGGTACACACAGAAGTTTGAGATTAGATCACTCCCTAACACCATACACAAAAATAAGCTCAAAATGGATTAAAGACCTAAATGTAAGGCAAGAAACTATCAAACTCTTAGAGGAAAACATAGGCAGAACACTCTATGACATAATTCACAGCAAGATCCTTTTTGACCCACCTCCTAGAGAGATGGCAATAAAAACAAAAATAAACAAATGGGACCTAATGAAACTTCAAAGCTTTTGCACAGCAAAGGAAACCATAAACAAGACCAAAAGACAACCCTCAGAATGGGAGAAAATATTTGCAAATGAAGCAACTGACAAACGATTAATTTCCAAAATTTATAAGCAGCTCATGCAGCTCAATAGCAAAAAAACAAACAACCCAATCCAAAAATGGGCAGAAGACCCCAAATAGCCAAAGCAAAAAAACAAACAACCCAATCCAAAAATGGGCAGAAGGCCTAAATAGACATTTCTCCAAAGAAGATATACAGATTGCCAACAAACACATGAAAGAATGCTCAACATCATTAATCATTAGAGAAATGCAAATCAAAACTACAATGAGATATCATCTCACACCAGTCAGAATGGCCATCATCAAAAAATCTAGAAACAATAAATGCTGGAGAGGGTGTGGAGAAAAGCAACACTCTTGCACTGCTGGTGGGAATGTGAATTGGTACAACCACTATGGAGAACGGTATGGAGGTTCCTTAAAAAACTACCATATACCCAGCAATCCCACTACTGGGCATATACCCTGAGAAAACCATAATTCAAAAAGTGTCATGTACCAAAATGTTCATTGCAGCTGTATTTACAATAGCCCAGAGATGGAAACAACCTAAGTGTCCATCATCGGATGAATGGATAAAGAAGATGTGGCACATATATACAATGGAATATTACTCAGCCATAAAAAGAAATGAAATTGAGCTATTTGTAATGAGGTGGATAGACCTAGAGTCTCTCATACAGAGTGAAGTAAGTCAGAAAGAGAAAGACAAATACTGTATGCTGACACATATATATGGAATTTAAGGGAAAAAAATGTCATGAAGAACCTAGGGGTAAAACAGGAATAAAGACACAGACCTACTTGGAATGGACTTGAGGATATGGGGAGGGGGAAGGGTAAGCTGTGACAAAGCGAGAGAGAGGCATGGACATATATACACTACCAAACGTAAGGTAGATAGCTAGTGGGAAGCAGCCGCATAGCACAGGGAGATCAGATTGGTGCTTTGTGACCGACTGGAGGGGTGGGATAGGGAGGGTGGGAGGGAGGTAGACACAAGAGGGAAGGGATATGGGAACAGATATATATGTATAACTGATTCACTTTGTTATAAAGCAGAAACTAATACACCATTGTGAAGCAATTATATTCCAATAAAGTTGTAAAAATAATTTTAAAAATAAAAATAAAAATAGAGAAATTGAGACAGATGTAGAGAACAAACGTATGCACACCAAGTGGGGAAAGTGGTGGGGGGGTGGGGGGGGTGGGATGAAATGGGAGACTGGTATTGACAATGTATACACTGATATATATAAAATGGATAACTAATAAGAACCTGCTGTATAAAAAAATAAAATTCGGGGGGCTTCCCTGGTGGCGCAGTGGTTGAGAGTCCACCTGCCGGTGCGGGGGACATGGGTTCATGCCCCGGTCCAGGAGGATCCCACATGCCGTGGGGCGGCTGGGCCCGTGAGCCATGGCTGCTGAGCCTGTGCATCTGGAGCCTGTGCTCCGCAACGGGAGAGGCCACAACAGTGAGAGGCCCGCGTACCGCAAAAAAATTTAAAAAAATAAAAATAAAATTCAAAAAAATAATAGTTACCATATGATCCTGGGAGCCCACTCCTAGGCATATATCCAGAGAAAACTATAATTCGAAAAGACACATGCACTCCAATGTTCACTGCAGCACTATTTACAATAGCCAAGACATGGAAGCAACCTAAATGTCTATCCACAGATGAATGGATAAAGAAGATATTGTGTATGTGTGTAAATATATATATATCTATATCTATCTATCTATCTATATATATATATAATGGGATATTACTCAGCCATAAAAAAAATGAAATAGTGCCATTTGCAGCAACGTGGATGGACCTAGAGATTATCATACTAAGTGAAGTACATCAGACAAAGACAAATACCATATGATATCGCTTATATATGGAATCTAAAATATGACACAAATGAGTTTATTTATGAAACAGAAACAGATTCACAGACATAGAAAACAAACTTATGGTTACCAAAGGGGAAAGGGGGTGGGGGGAAAGGATAAATTAGGAATTTGTGATTAGCAAATACAAACTACTATACATAAAATAGGTAAACAACAAGGACCTACTGTATACCACAGGAAATTATATTCAGTATCTTGTAATAACCTCTAATGAAAAAGAATCTGAAAAAGAGTAGATATATAGAGAGATATATAACTGAATCACTTTGCTGTACACCTGAAAGTAACACAACATTGTAAATCAACTATACTTCAATTGAAAAACAGTTATCTTTTAAATAAAATATTTTATTTTACCTTCATTTATTCCTTCTCCAATATGCTTCCTTTCTTTATGTAGATCCAAATTTCTGTCCCATATCATTTTTCTTCTCCCTGAAGAACTATCTTTTATCATTTTTTGTAAGGCAGTTCTACTGGCAATGAATTCCCTTGGTTTTTGTTTGAGAAAGTCTATATGTTTTTCAATTTTGAAGGGTATTTTGGTTGGATATAGAATTCTAGGTTGGTGAGAGTTTCTCTTTCAACACTTTAAATATTGCACTTTGTTCTCTTCTTATTTTCATGGTTTCTTATCCTTGTTTTTCCATAGGTAAGGTAAATTTTGTTTTTTTGTTTTTTAACTCTTATTAAAAACCTTCTCTTTGTTCTGGATTTTCTGTAATTCAAATATAATATGCCAAGGTCAGGGTTTGTTTTTTGTTTGGGTTTTTTTTTTGGTTTTTGGTTTGTTTGTTTTTGGTATTATCCTGCTTAGTGTTCTCTGAGCTCCTGGATCTGTAATTTGATATAGGTCATTAATTTGGGAAGGTCGCAATAATCATTCCTTCAAATATTTCTTCTGCTACTTTCTTCTCCTTTGTTAGTCTAATTGTATATGTTACACTTTTGAAATTGTCTCACAGTTCTTTAATGTTCTAATTTTTTTCATTTTTCCTTTTACATTTCACTTTGGGAAGTCTCTATTGTCCTATCTTTAATGTCACTGATTCTTTCATTGGCCATGTTGAGTCCACTGATGAGCCCATCAAAGGAATTTTTCATTTCTGTTTTGATGTCTAGCATTTCCTTTTGATACTTTCTTAGAGTTTCCATCTCTGTTATGTTACCCATTTGTTTTTGCATGTTGTCTACTGTTTCCATTAGAGCCCTTAACACATCAATCAGAGCTATTTTAAATCCCCTGTTTGATAATTCCAACACCTGTGTCATATCTGAGTCTGGTTCTGATGATGGCTTTGTCTCTTTAGACTGTTTTTTCTTGCCTTTTGGCCTGCCTTGTAATTTTTGTTTAAAGTTTCACATGTATCAGGTAATAGGAACTGAGGTATATAAGCCTTCAGTGTGAGTGTTTATGTTAATCTGGCTATGTGTTGTGCTATGTTTAATATTTGCTGTAGTTATCAGTACCAGAAGCTTCAAATTCTTCCTGTGTCCTTGTTTTTATCTCTCCCCTTGACTTTCACTTCACTAAGTATTTTCCTCCCTGAAAAGAGTCTGTGTCTTGCAGCTCTTTCGACTATAATTGGCTTATCATACTAGATCTTTATTGATGTCAGTAAAGTGTAGGAGAGGCGGAGTGTCTTATAATCTTCCAATTAAACCTCACTAATCTTCTGGTTGATCTGCATATTCAAGCTGTGAGTTTCACAGTGTTTCTCCACAGATAGTTTCTTTTCCTTCCTGACCCTGTCAACTATGTCTGCCCTGACCCCCACCCCCACCCTAACTTCAGGCAAGACAAGGAGGCTAGAGGGAGCTGGAGTGAAAGGAATGTCTTTTCCCCAGCTTGGATATGGTAAGCCTTTTCCCTTAGAGAGTGTCCCTTGGCTATGGAGGAAGCTCTGTGAATATTTCACAATAATTACTCTTCCCTTCTCTGTCAGATCTTTACCATGAGAACCTGGTGGGGTTCCTGGACATATAAAGCTCCTAAAATGTGGTCCCCCAGGTGTTTCTCACTCTCAAATTGGTCCACACTTAGCCTTTAGCAATTAATCAAAATTACCACTTAAGTGTTCCTTGCAGTCTATGGCTCCACCAGCTTCTGCTCAAGGTAAACAGATCTTGGTTATAGCGCTCCAGATGCACCTGTCTCTCCAAATTTCATGGTAGTGATCTGTCCTGAGACCCCAGTTCTCTGATGGGTCAAAAAAAAACTCATTAGTTTTCAGTGTGACTAGCTTTTTCTTTATGTAAGGATGAAAGTGATGACTTTCAAGACTTTTACACGTCAGAGTGAAGCTGGAAGTCCATTAGAAGATTTTAAGCACAGGAGTGATGCTGTATGCTTTACGTTTTTAAAAGATCACTCTGTGCATTACATCCCCCTTGAAGACCTCAAGAGGAAGTAGGCTGGGCCAAGGTAGTTTTCAAATATTTCAGATTTCCTTAACAAACACCATCTTAACTGCAACCCAACACATAAAATAAATGGAAGAAGAGCATGCAATGTATACTTCAATTCCATCTGAGAACATATGGAATGTTCCATAGAGGAGGTAATCTGGGGGCATGAGGATTTATCCCTCCCTGGTGATTTCTTCAAAATACCTTGTCCATGTTGCCATGACCTCAGGTCAAAACACCTTCATGATAGTGTCCCATAGCAATGTGGTTTGTTTGTGTCAGTAAACCCCCTCCACTCTCTTTCCCCTGCTCATGGCATTATTGGTACCATCTCCATTTATCTGCTTTTGATAATTTGTTCCATCCTCTTACTGGAATGCCCATATCTTGCCCAACCTCCAGAGTCCTACTCATGTGTCACAAAGCCAATAAAGCTTTCTCTAACTAGAACCACTTTCTATGTTTTTCCTCCTCCTTAAATCCCTATTATATACACAATTAATACCAAAGAATGTAGCTTTGGTTTATTCTTAATTGGACTAAGTTTTAAATTCCTTTGATTGTCCTAGAAGTCCTAGCACAGTGTGAACACATTGGATGCAAAATAATTCCTTGTTAATTGAGAAAGGAATTGATAGCAATTGGCTTTGGTGGGCTAGTGGTTTTGCAGGCTGGTGAAATTTATAACAGGGTCATAAGTAATTGGGATAATGGAATGAAAATTTACCTGCAAAGTTCAATTCAATTACTAATAAAAAAGATTATTCTTTTAATGTGTTGTGTATATGTGTGTTTATGTGTCTCTCTATATGCAGACATGTTTTCCTTTCTTAATAAGGAAAATAAAGATAAGTGTAATGTCCCTGTCCTATAGGCTTTACCTGTTCTACATTTTAATTTATTATAGAACTGTTCTAAGAATGGAAGTCCTGAGGCAGCATTATATAAATTACAAAATAATGGAATCTGAGAGGTAGAAAGGATGAGAGAGTTCATCTGGTCCAATCTTCTTACTTGAAAAAGGGAAAACAGAGTTCAAAAGAGATTAACGAACTCATCCAAGATCAAAGTGCCAATGTCTGGAATCCAAGTTCTCTCAATAGTACTCCAGAAACAATTTATCATCAGCAAGTGCTAAGTACATCAGAGACCTAAGGTGGATATGACAATGTGATCTTGGAGTACAGGTGTCCACCTTTTTCTCTGAGTTCTCGCTGAAATGAGAGAGAGTGAAGCTATCCCTGATGTCTGTTCCCAAAGACCAAAAGCACAACCTGTGGACAGCTATTTCAACATGAATAGAAAATATTTATAGGCTACTTGGCTCTTTTACAGTCCTGGTGTTAATTCCTTTGTGGAAATATCTACAGCATAAAAGGTGTTATACTAAACTAAATTGTCTATTAATATCATAAGTGGTCAGCCCAAGTGGGGGCCAATTTAACTATAAATGCACATACCAAAGAGTGCCTCATATATAAGGGTTTTGGTTTTCTTAACGGAACACTAATTAACATCAATATCTGCATGTATCCACTGATTAGCATGCAGAAAAGCCAGCACCAATTAATAAAACAATATGCCAACAATCACACAGCATAGGTAAGCCACATTAGGAAAGCATATGACAAAAATCTTTGAGCTCTAGCTCTGAAGGACTTCTGTTTCAGTCTCTCCTAGTTCTTTTTATTTTATTTTATATTTTTTAATTAAGCTCTTCAAACACACACTTGTACCAAAAAAGAAGGTGAGTGGAAAGGCAAAATTTCCTATAACCCTAAATCCTTTGATGAAGCCATAGCATAAATATGCTTCTACATGAGAGCAGGTTTCTGATTAATGGTACTATTGTTTTGGGGTCTTTTTATTTGGTTGGTTTTTGTTTTGTCAGACACCTGGGTGCTATTTAAATCTAATTCATTGGTAGGAACTTTATGTCCTTTTCTTTTGAAGTTCCTTTTTCTCCTTCATCATTCAGTAAGGTAGTGAATGAAAACAGGAGAGCTGATCCAACGAGGAAGAATGGAAAACAGGTAACTGCCCTGAAGTCTGAACTCCGACTGCGTCTAACTTCTTCGTCTTCCCTCTGGTAGTTTCACTTTCATGTGCCAAAGACTTTTAAAGAATTTTAAAATGTGTTCCCTTAAGGATTTCCTTTCAAAATAAAGCCTTGCTTTAAACATCTCTTTTGTGCATGCTCTGCAGGATGGCTGGAGAATTTCCAATGTTGCCTCAGCCTGCAGACCCTGTTATACTTTCTTTTTAACAATGTCTATTCCATGCACACTACACAGGCAGCTGACACACAAAACCTTCAGTAAGCTGTAGTTTTAAGGAAAGTAGCCATGGGCAGAGCTTTGATTCTTTATCTCCCAACAACAGACAAACAGGCCCGCAGAAAGTCACCGCCAGCCCTTGAATCAGCTGGAACAAAAACATCAGATTCAAAGGCTTCTTGCACTTTAGAAATGGGTCTTTTCCTCTCTGTTTTTCTCTCCTTTTTAGTTCCAAGTCTGTGCCCTACCTGCTTTGGCCATTACTGGAATTACTTATAAACTATCGCGTTTCCTACAAAATGTGTTCCTGTTTACAAAAGCAGAAAACATTGAAAGATAATTCCTCTGTGTCATCACACCCAATCCTGGGATTTAGCTGTGCTTGGTCAAACCAGGAGTTTGTAGGGTTCTCATATAATCTTGTATTTTTCTCCCTTAAAGATTTCCAATGGATTTTTTAAAATCTCTCTGTTTAACCATTTGAAGGCCTGACAGACTGTTTGCCAAAGCAGTTGCATCATTTTACATTTCCACCAGGAATATATGAAGGTTCTGATTTCTCCACCTCCTCACTAATACTTGTTATTATGTCTTTAAAAAATTTTATTGAAGTATAGTTGATTTACAATGTTGTGTTAGTTTCAGGTGTACAGCAAAGTCAGTTATACATATACATATATATATATATTCTTTTTTAGATTCTTTTCCATTATAGGTTACTACAAGATATGGAATATAGTTCCCTGTGCTATACAGTAAGTAGGTCCTTGATGGTTATCTATTTTATATATAGTAGTGTGTAACAGTTAATCCCAAATTCCCAATTTATCCCTCCCCCACTTTCCCCTTTGGTAACCATAAGTTTGTTTTCTATGTCTGTGAGTCTATTTCTGTTTTGTAAATAAGTTTCTTTGTGTTATAATTTTAGATTCCACATATAAGCAATATCACAAGATAGCTGTCTTTCTCTGTCTGGCTTACTTCACTTAGCATGATAAGCTCCATAAGGTCCATCCATGTTGCTACAAATGTCATTATTTCATTCTTTTTCATGGCTGAGTAATATATATATATACACACACATACATACCACGTCTTCGTCTTATCTATTCCTCTGTTGATGGACACTTAGCTTGCTTCCATGTCTTGGCTGTTGTAAATAGTGCTGCAGTGAACATTGGGGTACATGTATCTTTTCAAATTATAGTTTTTTCCTATTCTTTCTTTTTGACTATAGCCATCCTCATGAGTATTAAGTAGTAACTCACTGTAGTTTTTTTTTTTTTTTAAGAAGATGTTGGGGGTAGGAGTTTATTAATTTATTTATTTTTGGCTGCCTTGGGTCTTCATTTCTGTGCGTGGGCTTTCTCTAGTTGTGGCAAGCGGGAGCCACTCTTCATCGCGGTGTGCGGGCCTCTCACTATCACGGCCTCTCTTGTTGCGGAGCACAGGCTCCAGACGCGCAGGCTCAGTAGTTGTGGCTCACGGGGCCAGTTCCTCCACGGCGTGTGGGATCCTCCCAGACCAGGGCTCGAACCTGTGTCTCCTGCATTAGCAGGCAGATTCTCAACCACTGCGCCACCAGGGAAACCCCTCACTGTAGTTTTGAAATGCATTTCCTTGATGGCTAATGATGTTGAACATCTTTTCAAATGCTTGTTGGTCATTTATATATCCTCTTTGGAGAAATGTCTATTTAGACCCTTTATCCATTTTTTAATTGGGTTCTTTTTATTATTGAGTTATAATAATTCTTTATATATTTTAGATATACTGTATCAGATATATGATTTTCTAAACTTTTCTCCTATTCTGTGGGTTGTCCTTTCACTTTCTTGGTGGTGTCCTTTGAAGCACAAAATTGTTTTATTCTGATGATGTCATGGAAGCATGCTTCGCCCCAGGCTCTCACCGAACTTATTACAGCATAAAGCCAGAAGTTCACATTTATATTCATTCCTATGTATCCACTTCTTAGCTAAGAATCATTTTAATGACCGCAAGAGAATGGTAAAGAAACACCCCATAGTGATCTTGGAGCAAAACTTTATGTCAAGATATTTCACATCTCAGGATCACAGTTTTTCTCCCCCTAAAACCTATGTCTGAAGTCTGTTGATTACTGGACTGTATAGAAAAGGTGGACAAATTGAACATTTCACACCCAGGCCATAGATGGACATTTACCCATAAGAGTTGATTCAAATAAGCTCTGGTTGCTATAACTACTGCCATTCATAATTATGGGTTTTATTCAGACTGAAAGGACTTCAAGATAAGAGATACCATTTGAAAAATGCAGCCAAAATTCAATCAAAAAGTTTGTTGCACATTTCTTTGTTTGGTAAGGTTAATGCCTGTGCAATTTTCTTTGATTTAACTCAGTTAAATGAGTTGTGCACATACCAACCAAACTACACAAGATTCTCAAAAGCCAAGTTACTAATTGGAGTTGTTTCAGTCAGTAGTGCTATTGAAAGCTTTTTCAACAAAGGACAGAAGACTGAAATGGATTTAATGAGTCTAGAGTATGTGGTGAGCCAGGAATGGGTCACTGTGCTCTAAACTCGTTTCTCTGTAAACAGATCAATTCTCATTGCACTTGTTTTGTTAGGGGGAATAGTAGTGAAGCCAGGTAGGGCTAGAATCATTTGTTCTGCTGCATGACCACAATTTATCTTTTTGTTTTCTCCCTGTCACAGCAGGCCTTGATCATGTAAGAGCCATACCTAAAAGTGACCACTCACAGTCTCACTGAATGAATTAAATCTGCCAGGATGAAAGGGATTACTGTACACTCACTATGCAAGTAAAACAGACAATTCAGTGCTGTTGATAGATTACCTTTAAAAAATTCCAACCATTTCTTCTGCCAATGGCAAAGGTTTCTAAGAAACTATGTCTAACATCACTAGGAAAATGCCCTTAATTAAAATAGGGGTTTTTTTCCAGACCCCTTTTAAACAAAAATGTCATCTCCCTCCCACCAAGAAAAAATAATGGAAACAGATAAATCAAAGCTACATGCTCAGTTCTATAATTCTACCCTCATCTTCCAAAATGCAGTCCACAGGGGAGGAAGGGGAACTTTCTCCAGTATTATGAATGTGACATTAAAGAGCATCTTTTACTTTCCCAACAAAAACTTCAGGATTTTGGATATTGTGTCTCCACTTCTTCACTGTGTTCCCAAGAAAAGATCAGGGTGTTTGCCCGAGTAAAAATTGCTACACTGTAGTAATAACACCTTCAGTTCCTACAACTCTGACCAACCCCGAGCACACTTGAGAACACTGTCTTCTCCATGCACCCAAGACACCAAGAGGAAGGAATGATTCTACCTGCTGTAAAAACTCAGAAACAGAAACACAGACTATTTCAACAATGTTAGTAATTAGTCGGGCTTTGATTGCTTTATCCCTTGCTGTTTCTAGACTTCCTGTCTTCTACACCTGCTGCTTCTCCCCTCCAACCCCTCAATCTGGGTAAACCATGCAGGGAAACAGCTTCTCTGCTCCCCTAAACAAGTTTGCCGGCCCTCACATGAGTTTGTAGCGTAAGTGTGACTATTTGGTAGAGATTAGGTACCACCTGCTCAGGTCACCTTACACAGAGCCTAAACAGAATCACCAAGCTGCAAGGCTGCTGTTTATGCCTCTACAGCTGTCAGCTAGAGAGCCAAGAGACCTGCAGTCAGCAACTCCCTGCCCCAAAACACACACACCATTGTCCTACCCAGAAATGGCCCCCTGCCAGAATCACATCCCTCTTCCTTTTGTTCAAGATCATACCTGGACATGGGCTTCCCTGGTGGCTCAGTGGTTAAGAATCGCCTGCCAATGCACGGGACACGGGTTTGAGTCCTGGTCTGGGAAAATCCCACATGCCACGGAGCAACAAAGCCCGTGCGCCACAACTGCTGAGCCTGCGCTCTAGAGCCCATGAGCCACGCCTACTGAATCCCGTGCACCTAGAGCCCGAGCTCCGCAACAAGAGAAGCCCGGGCACCGCAACAAAGAGCAGCCCCCGCTCGCCGCAACTAGAGAAAGCCACGTGCAGCAACGAAGACCCCAATGCAGCCAAAAATAAATAATAAATAAATAAATAAATTTATTAAAAAAAAAAATCATACCTGGACATACCCAGAAGTTATGGCGACCATCTGTCATTATCACTGGGCTAGGAGGAAGGAATTTGGAGTTTGTGGTAGTTCTCCATGGCAACTTCCAGGAAGCAAATCCCGGCACATACATACCTGTCCTCAGTCCTCCAGGGCCAGTGAAGCTGGTCAACCTATCCATTCCCACCAACACAACCAGTGAGCCGTGCAGTGAAAGGAGAAGAGCTTTGGAGTCAGGCAGATCTAGGTCTGAGTGTCAGCTCTAACAGGACTTAAACTTGAATAAAGGCCGTTATCGGGGCTTCCCTCATGGCGCAATGGTTGAGAGTCCACCTGCCGATGTAGGGGACACGGGTTCGTGCCCCGATCCGGGAAGATCCCACGTGCCGCGGAGCGGCTGGCCCGTAAGCCACGGCCATTGAGCCTGCGCGTCTGGAGCCTGTGCTCTGCAACAGGAGAGGCCACAACAGTGAGAGGCCCGCATACCACAAAAAATAATAATAATAATAATAATAAAGGCCGTTATCTCTGTGGGCCTAGGTGTTCACATCTTAAAAATAGAATTTCACAGGTTGTGGTGAGAATTAATGTTGTATGTAAAGCACTGAGCACAGGGCCTGGCACGTGGGGAACAGGTTGTGAGATGATGACTAATGATCAATGAATGGTCTTCAAGGCCATTGTGAATATGTGAAACTGTGCTTTCCATAGATCCACCAGTGGCTGTGGGTTGTGAGCCCCCCAGAAATTGTTCTGTGTATAGGATCTCATCTATCCTGAAACCACCAAAATTTAGAATCCAATAATTTAAAGTACATGACTGATGGCAGCATACCCTGACTACAGGACCTCCCTTCCGTCTTAAACTCTTAAAAGTTGAGTGACAAAACCTAAGCCCATAGCACACAGTCCCTTCTATTCCAAGAAGCATTTATTGGGCATGTACTGGGTGCAAGGCACCCACCCTGCTTAGCGTCCAGGAAAACCAGGATGGATAAGTGTATTTGCTTCTCTCAAGGAATTACAGCCAACTGAGGGAGTTAAACATACAGTAATATGTGATGGTGACAGACAAAATGAAATCCAAGATAACACAGTCAAAGCACCCCTTCAGAAAGCACAGGCCTTCCATGGGCCTCACACAGGCTCATCAAGCACTGACACCAGTGGTTATGCCTGAGGCCCAGAAGTAAAGCACAGCAAAGAAGAGGCACAAGTACTGATTTCTATGAGTAGACAGATTGGCAACCCTCATCCCCCACCCCCAGCCCACGGTACTGTACTAGGAAGTCCATACTGCTCTCCAAGTGTGAATGGGATATGGTACAGCTGCCAAATATTTGTGTTCTCATATATGTGCACTTCGTCTGTCTACCTGGTCTCAGAAGGGCCCTGAGACACATAGCCATGTCTGTTTTTATTTTTTTTTACATATAAGCACATACATTTATTATTAATTTTAATAATATTAAAGACACATAATTTACAAATAATAATACAGTATTCAGTACTGTGTCATAAGTCCTTTATAGCCAATTGAATATTACAGGGTGCTTTGGTTGATTGTTGCTGAACTCTCATATCTGTATGCAACCTATGATTGCAGTTCAACCATGATTTGACAAATGGAGTTCCATTCCAATTCACTCCTTCCCAATAAATTTATTGTCATTAAGTCTGAAATGTGATCTACTATTAAACTATTTTTATCCTGATATAAACTATACTCATTAAATTGAAATTTCTTTCAATTTTAGCACTACATATTTCAGAACCTCACCGTCTGGCAATGAAGTGAGTGACTATTGTGCTGAACTGCATAATAGTTTTCAAATACTGGAAGAATATTTCCTTAATGTTCTGTGCTATTCATAATGTGATGGCCACAGACACACCACACTTCTGGTTTAATCCACATTTTTTACATTTTTCTCAATTACTTTCTTAAGTTTAGACAAGTAACAAAATAATAAATCAAACTCTGACTTGTAGCATTTGCTGATTTCCATGATGTAAATATTCTCATCGTGCATACCCCTTTTTCTTTGTAGCCCTGCATCTGTCTGGGTGTCTGATAGGTCCCTTGTCCAGGGCCCTGCAGCCCCTTGCAAGCATGACCAAGATGTCTGCTTCCAACACAGGAGGGATTTGCACATTCTTTGGCAAGTCCAGGTATCATGTGAGTCAACAAAGTAAAAGCTGAGAGTGACAAGGTCATTCAAGGGTATGGAAAGAAACTGTGGGACATATGGCCTTGTTTGGACAACTCAGCCAGGCAATGAGCAAATCCTCACTGATGGTGTCCCATGGAGCCTCAGTTCCTTTCTATCAGTCTTCAAGGGAGTTGGCTCTTTCTCTCCACTCCTGGTGAGGTTGCAACTGCCAGCCCCAATCTGGACAGGAGACATGCCTCAGTTAGTACCTAAGTTAGAAGAGGCGGTAAGCAGCTCCTCTCTGGCTCGATGAGACCCTCACAGAGGGGGGCCAACTTTAGAGAGCAGCATCTGGTGCCGTCTCATCATTCACTCCTAGCTCAGCAGCCTCAAGATCCACATCCACCAGCCTGGAAAACTCCTCCAATTACACAGCTGGTGACCCTGTCAAGAAATAGAAGCATCTTGACTGGTTTCCCCCTCCAGTCCAGTGATCCCCAGCTACACCCCCTCCCCCAACCCCACGATGCCTTCTACACACAGCAGTCAAAGATCCTTCTAAAGCAAAGTGCCAATGGCTTTACTCTGCTGCTTTAAAAGTTCCCCAATTCTCTGTCAATCTTCAGAATAACATCCAAACTCCCTGGTTCGAAGTATAATGCACTTCATGACCTGCGCTCATACCACTTTCCAGGAGTTCCATTTCCCCTCTTCACTCTACACTGTAGCATTCGTGCTGACTTCCCTCCAGTCCCATAAGAACATTTTTCATTCTCCCTCTGTCTCTCTCTCTTTTTCCTTCTTGCTCTCTCAATCCTTGCGCAAACCCTTTCCTCTGAATATGACCCACTGTGCAGCTCTAATCCCTCATCGTATTGCTCAGCAGAACTCTTTCAGGGCTGAATTTAAATGTCATTTCCAGAAAACTGCAGGCCAATAACACTGATGAACATAGATGCAAAATCCTCAACAAAATACTAGCAAAAGAATCCAGCAGCATATTAAAAGGATCATACACCATGATCAAGGGAGGTTTATCCCAGGAATGCAAGGATTCTTCAATATATGCAAAGCAATCAATGTGATATACCATATTCACAAAAAGAAGGATAAAAACCATATGATCATCTCAACAGATGCAGAAAAAGCTTCTGAAAAAATTCAACACCCATTTATGAGAAAAATTCTCCAGAAAGTAGGCATAGAGGAAACTTACCTCAACACAATAAAGGCCATATATGAAAAACCCACAGCCAACATCATTCTCAATGGTGAAAAACTGAAAGCATTTCCTCTAAGATCAGGAACAAAACAAGGTTGCCCAATCTCACCACCATTATTCAACATAGTTTTGGAAGTTACAGCCACAGCAATCAGAGAAGAAAAAGAAATAAAAGGAATCCAAATCAGAAAATAAGAAGTAAAACTGTCACTGTTTGCAGATGACATAACACTACACATAGAGAATCCTAAAGACACTACCAGAAAACTACTAGAGCTAATCAAGGAATTTGGTAAAGTAGCAGGATACAAAACTAATGCACAGAAATCTCTTGCATTCCTATACACTAATGATGAAAAATCTGAAAGAAATTAAGGAAACACTCCCATTTACCACTGCAACAAAAAGAATAAAATACCTAGGAATAAATCTACCTAAGGAGACAAAAGAACTGTATGCAGAAAACTATAAGACACTGATGAAAGAAATTAAAGATGATACAAACAGATGGAGAGATATAGCATGTTCTCAGATTAGAAGAATCAGCATTGTGAAAATGACTATACTGCCAAAGCAATCTATAGATTCAATGCAATCCCTATCAAACCACCACTGGCATTTTTCACAGAACTACAACAAAAAAATTTCACAATTTTTATGAAAACACAAAAGACCCCGAATAGCCAAAGCAATCTTGAGAAAGAAAAACGGAGCTGGAGGAATCAGACTACCTGACTTCAGACTGTACTACAAAGCTACAGTAATCAAGACAGTATGGTACTGGAACAAAAACAGAAATATAGATCAATGGAACAGGATAGAAAGTCCAAAGACAAACCCATGAACATATGGTCACCTTATTTTTGATAAAGGAGGCAAGAATATACAATGGAAAAAAGACAGCCTCTTCAATAAGTGGTGCTGGGGAAACTGGACAGCTACATATAAAAGAATGAAATTAGAACACTCCCTAACACCATACACAAAAATAAACTCAAAATGGATTAAAGACCTAAATGTTAGGCCAGACACTATAAAACTCTTAGACGAAAACACAGGCAGAACACTCTATGACATAAATCACAGCAAGATCCTTTTTGACCCACCTCCTAGAGAAATGGAAATAAAAATAAACAAATGGGACCTAATGAAACGTAAAAGCTTTTGCACATCAAAAGAAAACCTAAACAAGATGAAAAGACCATCCTCAGAATGGCAGAAAATATTTGCAAATGAAGCAACTGACAAAGGATGAATCTCCAAAATTCACAAACATCTCATGCAACTCAATATCAAAAAAACAAAGAACCCAATCCAAAAATGGGCAGAAGGCCTAAATAGACATTTCTCCAAAGAAGATATACAGATTGCCAACAAACACATGAAAGAATGCTCAACATCACTACTCATTAGCAAACTGCAAATCAAAACTACAATGAGGTATCACCTCATACCACTCAGAATGGCCATCATCAAAAAATCTACAAACAATAAATGCTGGAGAGGGTGTGGAGAAAAGGGAACCCTCTTGCACTGTTGGTGGGAATGTTAATTGATACAGTCACTATGGAGAACAGTATGGAGGTTCCTTAAAAAACTAAAAATAGAACTACCATACGACCCAGCAATCCCACTACTGGGCATATACTTTGAGAAAACCGTAATTCAAAAAGAGTCATTTACCAAAATGTTCATTGAAGCTCTATTTACAATAGCCAGGAGACAGAAGCAACCTAAGTGTCCATCATCGGATGAATGGATAAAGAAGATGTGGCACATATATACAATGGAATATTACTCAACCATAAAAAGAAACGAAATTGAGTTATTTGTAGTGAGGTGGATGGACCTAGAGTCTGTCATACTGAGTGAAGTAAGTCAGAAAGAGAAAAACAAATACCGTATGCTAACACATATATATGGAATCTAAGAAGAAAAAAAAAAGGTCATGAAGAACCTAGGGGTCGATGGGAATAAAGACACAGACCTACTAGAGAATGGACTTGAGGATGTGGGGAGGCGGAAGGGTAAGCTGTGACAAAGTGAGAGAGTGGCATGGACATATATACACTACCAAATGTAAAATAGATAGCTAGTGGGAACCAGCTGCATAGCACAGGGAGATCAGCTTGGTGCTTTGTGACCACCTAGAGGGGTGGGATAGGGAGGGTGGGAGAGAGACACAAGAGGGAGGAGATATGGGGATATATGTATATGTGTAGCTGATTCACTTTTTTATAAAGCAGAAACCAACACACTACTGTAAAACAATTATACTCCAATAAAGATGTTTAAAAAAAAATTTTTAATGTTAACATATAAAAATAATAATAAATGTTTATTATTATTTTAACATTAAATAAATAAATGTCATTTCCTCCTGGAAGCCATCTATATCTATTCCCACCTCCAAAGACTAAGTGAGATATCCCTCCTTTGCATTTCCAAGGCACTGGACACTTCATTATCATACATTACACTGTATACTTGTTATTGATTCATCTGTATCAGTTATCACCCCCATTCTCCACATATATATTATTATACACTGGGCTCCTTGGAAGCAAGACTCTGCTATTCACCAATATAGGCATATCCCGTAACCTAACATAGTACTTAAAACTTAAGTACATAGTCTATAAATATCTATTGAATGAGTGAATGACAGGAAAGTGAATCTGTATCACAGTGAGTAAACGACTTCCCTATAACTAAGGTGAACTTTGGATCAAGAAGATATCTAATAAAGCATCCAATTCAACCTTCTCTCCTTTAAAGATAAGGGAATGGCACCCACAGAACCTAAGTGATTTCCTGGTTGACAATCAGAATCCCAGCCTGAATAATACCTAGATCCCTAAGTGCCCCCACAGAAGCTCATAAACACCAAAAACTTCAAGAATCCACCGTAAAGGGGATAATTTCTTCTTTGGGGGGTAGGTTCCTTAAGACTCTAGCCTCAAATCAAACCAAAATTCAGTAGTACAAATGTAGTGTTCTCTCCAAAGGAAACCCCATCTTTAACCTATTCTGCAGGGTTTATCATATTATGTAGAGACGCACTCTAAGGATTTCACACTGTTTTTTCAAAGTCTTCTTATTCTGTGTTGAAAGGATGGGCATGGATAACCAGTCTAACTATGCCATCATAGTACCCTCAGAACGCCTTTATGATTTATCATAATAAAGAGCAACAAGACAAATCTTGGGTTCGTCCCTCTAAGTTCTATAGGTGATTTATTGAGTAATTTATGACAAGTTGATATATGATAATACTATAATCTGTAGGACAATAACTGACATAAAGTCATAGTATCACATTTGCTTCCTATGGAGATTTATTTTAACAGTATACTATAATCCAAATTGCTGCATTTGGTGAAACTGAGTAGACTGAATTTTACAAATATTCTATCTGGAAGCTGAATTCAACTCCCAGCTTCTTTCCATGCTACAGTGACATGTGAGCAGAAGGAAGTAAGTTGGCCACTGGTACTGGACAGACGAGGAATAATCTGGAGTCCCTGATTGTTCAGCACCAGCTGGTTGAGGGGTCCCTCTAAGAATGAATGATGTTATGCTACACTTTTAGTTCAGTAGGAAGTCCTGAGTGATTGACCTTAATAAAGTTACCAAGGATCCTACTGAACCCAACTCCTGCCCTGGGTATTGACAAACACAAGAGTTAAAATTTTCATAAATTTTGAAAAAATGTAAGTTCCCCTGTTCAAAATAATCTTTCTGAGACTTTTCCTATGTTCTAAAAGTTCTACTCCCTGATAGAGGCTTTGCTGGCTCCTGGGTTGGGGGCAGCCACACAATCCATTCCTCTGGGCCTAGTTCCAGGCAAGCAAAATTCTTTGCCTTCCATCATCTAATCACCCACGGTCGCTCAAAAGACAGCTTCCCCCAGGAGACAGCAATGCTGGAAACTCTTACATATGTCCTGCTCCCCAGCGTATGAAGAAACAGAGCAACTCTGCCTCCAGAAATATTCTGAAAACATCAGATGTTTGAATGGGTAATATCATATTCGAGGAATACTCTATTTATTTATTTATTTATTTATTTTATTTTTTTATTAGTTTCTGCTTTATAACAAAGTGAATCAGTCATACATACACATCTGTTCCCACATCCCTTCCCTATTGCGTCTCCCTCCCTCCCACCCTCCCTATCCCACCCCTCCAGGCGGTCACAAAGCACCGAGCTGATCTCCCTGTGCTCTGCGGCTGCTTCCCACTATCTATCTACCTTACGTTTGGTAGTGTATATATGTCCATGCCTCTCTTTCGCTTTGTCACAGCTTACCCTTCACCCTCCCCATATCCTCAAGTCCGTTCTCAAGTAGGTCTGTGTCTTTATTCCCGTTTTACCCCTAGGTTCTTCATGACATTTTTTTTTTTAAATTCCATATATATGTGTTAGCATACAGTATTTGTCTTTCTCTTTCTGACTTACTTCACTCTGTATGACAGACTCTAGGTCTATCCACCTCATTACAAATAGCTCAGTTTCGTTCCTTTATATGGCTGAGTAATATTCCATTGTATATATGTGCCACATCTTCTTTATCCATTCATCCGATGATGGACACTTAGGTTGTTTCCAGCTCCGGGCTATTGTGAATAGAGCTGCAATGAACATTTTGGTACATGTCTCTTTTTGAATTATGGTTTTCTCAGGGTATATGCCTAGTAGTGGGATTGCTGGGTCATATGGTAGTTCTATTTTTAGTTTTTTAAGGAACCTCCATACTGTTCTCCATAGTGGCTGTACCAATTCACATTCCCACCAGCAGTGCAAGAGTGTTCCCTTTTCTCCACACCCTCTCCAGCATTTATTGTTTCTAGATTTCTTGATGATGGCCATTCTGACTGGTGTGAGATGATATCTCATTGTAGTTTTGATTTGCATTTCTCTAATGATTAATGATGTTGAGCATTCTTTCATGTGTTTGTTGGCAGTCTGTATATCTTCTTTGGAGAAATGCCTATTTAAGTCTTCTGCCCATTTTTGGATTGGGTTGTTTGTTTTTTTGCTATTGAGCTGCATGAGCTGTTTATAAATTTTGGAGATGAATCCTTTGTCAGTTGCTTCATTTGCAAATATTTTCTCAAATTCTGAGGGTTGTCTTTTGGTCTTGTTTATGGTTTCCTTTGCTGTGCAAAAGCTTTGAAGTTTCATTAGGTCCCATTTGTTTATCTTTGTTTTTAGTTCCATTTCTCTAGGAGGTGGGTCCAAAAGGATCTTGCTGTGATTTATGTCATAGAGTGTTCTACCTATGTTTTCCTCTAAGAGTTTGATAGTTTCTGGCCTTACATTTAGGTCTTTAATCCATTTTGAGCTTATTTTTGTGTATGGTGTTAGGGAATGATCTAATCTCATACTTTTACATGTCCCTATCCAGCTTTCCCAGCACCACTTATTGAAGAGGCTGTCCTTTCTCCACTGTACATTCCTGCCTCCTTTATCAAAGATAAGTTGGCCATATGTGCGTGGGTTTATCTCTGGGCTTTCTATCCTGATCCACTGATCTATCTTTCTGTTTTTATGCCAGTATCACACTGTCTTAATTACTGTAGCTTTGTAGTATAGTCTGAAGTCAGGCAGCCTGATTCCTCCAGCTCCGTTTTTCGTTCTCAAGATTGCTTTGGCTATTCGGGGTCTTTTGTTTTTCCAAACAAATTTTGAAATTTTTTGTTCTAGTTCTGTGAAAAATGCCAGTGGTAGTTTGATAGGGATTGCATTGAATCTGTAGATTGCTTTGGGTAGTAGAGTCATTTTCACAATATTGATTCTTCCAATCCAGGAGCATGGTATATCTCTCCATCTATTTGTATCCTCTTTAATTTCTTTCATCAGTGTCTTATAATTTTCTGCATACAGGTCTTTTGTCTCCTTAGGTAGCTTTATTCCTAGATATTTTATTCTTTTTGTTGCAATGGTAAATGGGAGTGTTTTCTTGATTTCATTTTCAGATTTTTCATCATTAGTGTACAGGAATGCCAGAGATTTCTGTGCATTAATTTTGTATCCTGCTACTTTACCAAATTCGTTGATTAGCTCTAGTAGTTTTTCGGTAGCATCTTTAGGATTCTCTATGTATAGTATCATGTCATCTGCAAACAGTGACAGCTTTACTTCTTCTTTTCCGATTTGGATTCCTTTTATTTCCTTTTCTTCTCTGATTGCTGTGGCTAAAACTTCCAAAACTAGGTTGAATAAGAGTGGTGAGAGTGGGCAGCCTTGTCTTCTTCCTGATCTTAGTGGAAATGGTTTCAGTTTTTCACCATTGAGGACAATGTTGGCTGTGGGTTTGTCATATATGGCCTTTATTATGTTGAGGAAAGTTCTCTCTATGCCTACTTTCTGCAGGGTTTTTATCATAAATGGGTGTTGAATTTTGTCGAAAGCTTTCTCTGCATCTATTGAGATGATCATATCGTTTTTCTCCTTCAACTTGTTAATATGGAGTATCACATTGATTGATTCGCGTATATTGAAGAATCCTTGCATTCCTGGAATAAACCCCACTTGATCATGGTGTATGATCCGTTTAATGTGCTGTTGGATTCTGTTTGCTAGTATTTTGTTGAGGATTTTTGCATCTATGTTCATCAGTGATATTGGCCTGTAGTTTTCTTTCTTTGTGACATCCTTGCCTGGTTTTGGTATCAAGGTGATGGTGGCCTCGTAGAATGAGTTTGGGAGTGTTCCTTCCTCTGATATTGTTTGGAAGAGTTTGAGAAGGATGGGTGTTAGCTCTTCTCTAAATGTTTGATAGAATTCGCCTGTGAAGCCATCTGGTCCTGGGCTTTTGTTTGATGGAAGATTTTTAATCACAGTTTCAATTTCAGTGCTTGTGATTGGTCTATTCATATTTTCTATTTCTTCCTGAGTCAGTCTTGGTAGGTTGTGCATTTCTAAGAATTTGTCCATTTCTTCCAGGTTGTCCATTTTATTGGCATAGAGTTGCTTATAGTAATCTCTCATGATCTTTTGTATTTCTGCAGTGTCAGTTGTTACTTCTCCTTTTTCATTTCTAATTCTACTGATTTGAGTCTTCTCCCTTCTTTTCTTGATGAGTCTGGCTAATGGTTTGTCAATTTTGTTTATCTTCTCAAAGAACCAGCTTTTAGTTTGGTTGATCTTTGCTATCGTTTCCTTCATTTCTTTTTCATTTATTTCTGATCTGATCTTTATGATTTCTTTCCTTCTGCTAACTTTGGGGGTTTTTTGTTCTTCTTTCTCTAATTGCTTTAGGTGCAGGGTCAGGTTGTTTACTCGAAATGTTTCCTGTTTCTTAAGTGGGATTGTATTGCTATAAACTTCCCCCTTAGAACTGCTTTTGCTGCGTCCCATAGGTTTTGGGTCGTCGTGTCTCCATTGTCATTTGTTTCTAGGTATTTTTTAATTTCCTCTTTGATTTCTTCAGTGATCACTTCGTTATTGAGTAGTGTATTGTTTAGCCTCCATGTGTTTGTATTTTTTACAGATCTTTTCCTGTAATTGATGTCTAGTCTCATAGCATTGTGGTCGGAAAAGATACTTGATACAATTTCAATTTTCTTAAATTTACCAAGGCTTGATTTGTGACCCAAGATAGGATCTATCCTCGAGAATGTTCCATGAGCACTTGAGAAAAATGTGTATTCTGTTGTTTTTGGATGGAATGTCCTATAAATATCAACTAAGTCCATCTTGTTTAATGTATCATTTAAAGCTTGTGTTTCCTTATTTATTTTCATTTTGGATGATCTGTCCATTGGTGAAAGTGGGGTGTTAAAGTCCCCTACTATGATTGTGTTACTGTCGATTTCCCCTTTTATGGCTGTTAGTATTTGCCTTATGTATTGAGGTGCTCCTATGTTGGGTGCATAAATATTTACAATTGTTATATCTTCTTCTTGGATCGATCCCTTTATCGTTATGTAGTGTCCTTCTTGGTCTCTTCTAATAGTCTTTATTTTAAAGTCTATTTTGTCTGATATAAGAGTTGCTACTCCAGCTTTCTTTTGATTTCCATTTGCATGGAATATCTTTTTCCATCCCCTTACTTTCAATCTGTATGTGTCTCTAGGTCTGAAGTGGGTCTCTTGTAGACAGCATATATATGGGTCTTGTTTTTGTATCCATTCAGCCACTCTGTGTCTTTTGGTGGGAGCATTTAGTCCATTTACATTTAAGGTAATTATTGATATGTATGTTTCTATTCCCATTTCCTTAATTGCTTTGGGTTCGTTATTGTAGGTATATTCCTTCTGTTGTGTTTCTTGCCTAGAGAAGTTCCTTTAGCATTTGTTGTAAAGCTGGTTTGGTGGTGCTGAACTCTCTCAGCTTTTGCTTGTCTGTAAACGTTTTAATTTCTCCATCAAATCTGAATGAGATCCTTGCTGGGTAGAGTAATCTTGGTTGCAGGTTTCTCTCCTTCATCACTTTAATTATGTCCTGCCACTCCCTTCTGGCTTGTAGAGTTTCTGCTGAGAGATCAGCTGTTAACCTGATGGGGATTCCCTTGTGTGTTATTTGTTGTTTTTCCCTTGCTGCTTTTAATATGATTTCTTTGTGTTTAATTTTTGACAGTTTGATTAATATGTGTCTTGGCGTATTTCTCCTTGGATTTATTCTGTATGGGACTCTCTGTGCCTCCTGGACTTGATTAACTATTTCCTTTCCCATATTAGGGAAGTTTTCAACTATCATCTCTTCAAATATTTTCTCAGTCCCTTTCTTTTTCTCTTCTTCTTCTGGAACCCCTATAATTCGAATGTTGGTGCGTTTAATGTTGTCCCAGAGGTCTCTGAGACTGTCCTCTATTCTTTTCATTCTTTTTTCTTTATTTTGCTCTGCATCAGTTATTTCCACTATTTTATCTTCCACCTCACTTATCCGTTCTTCTGCCTCAGTTATTCTGCTATTGATCCCATCTAGAGTATTTTTCATTTCATTTATTGTGTTTTTAATCGATGCTTGATTCATCTTTAGTTCTTCTAGGTCCTTGTTAACTGTTTCTTGCATTTTGTCTATCCTATTTCCAAGATTTTGGATCATCTTTACTATCATTCTTCTGAATTCTTTTTCAGGTAGACTGCCTATTACCTCTTCATTTGTTAGGTCTGGTAGGTTTTTATCTTGCTCCTTCACCTGCTGTGTGTTTTTCTGCTTTCTCATTTTGCTTATGTTACTGTGTTTGGGGTCTCCTTTTTGCAGGCTGCAGATTCGTAGTTCCCGTTGTTTTTGGTATCTGTCCCCCGTGGCTAAGGTTGTTTCAGTAGGTTGTGTAGGCTTCCTGGTGGGGGGGACTAATGCCTGTGTTCTGGTGGTTGAGGCTCAATCTTGTCTTTCTGGTGGACAGGTCCACGTCTGGTGGTGTGTTTTGGGGTGCCTGTGGCCTTATTATGTTTTTAGGTAGCCTCTCTGCTAATGGGTGGGGTTGTGTTCCTGCCTTGCTAGTTGCTTGGCATAGGGTGACCAGCACTGTAGCTTGCTGGTCGTTGACTGAAGCTGGGTGCTGGTGTTGAGATGGAGATCCCTGGGAGATTTTCGCTACTTGATATTATGTGGAGCTGGGAGGTCTCTTGTGGACCCGTGTCCTGAGGTTGGCTCTCCCACTTCAGAGGCACAGCACTGACTCCTGGCTGCAGCACCAAGAGCCTTTCATCCACCCGGCTCAGAATAACAGTGAGAAAAAGTAGAAAGAAAGAATTAGTAGAAGAAAGAAAGAGAGAGGGAAAGAAAGGAAGAAGGGAAGAAAGGAAGGAAGAAAGAAAGAAAGGAGGGATGGAGGGAGGGAGGATGGAAAGAAAGAAGGAAAGGAGGGAGGGAGGGAGGAATGAAAGCAAAAGGAAGAGTGAATGGAAGAAGGGAGGGAGGGAGGGAGGAAGGAAAGAAAGAAAGAAAGAAAGAAAGACAGGAGGGAGGGAGGGAGGAAGGAAAGGAAAAGAAAGTGGAAAGAAGAAGGGTGGGAGGGAGGGAGGGAAGAAAGAAAAAGAAAGAAGGAAAGGAGGAGCGGAGGGAGGGAGGGAGGAAGGGAAGGTAGGAAAAAAAGAAAGAGCAGGTAAAGTAAAATAGAATAAAGTATGAAATATAGTAGCGTTATTAAAATTAAAAAGTAATTATTGGAAAAAAAAAACACGGACCGATAGAACCCTGGGACATATGGTGGAAGCAAAGCTATACAGAGAGAATCTTACACAGAAGATTACACATACACATTCACAAAAAGAGAGCAGGGGGAAATATCAAAAATCTTGCTCTCCAAGTCCACCTCCTCGATTTGGGATAATTCGTTGTAAAAAGAGGAAAAGGGCGAGAAGTCTGAAATCTTGCTAAGTCCACCTCCTTAATTTGGGATAATTCTTTGTAAAAAGGGGGGAAAGTCTTAAATCTTGTCCTCAAAGTCCACTTCCTCAATTTGGGATGATTCGCTGTCCATTCATACACTCCACAGACGCAGGGCACATCAAATGGACCGTGGAGCTTTAATCCACTGCCTCCGAGGCTACACAGAGAGATTTCCCTGTCTCTGCTCTCACAACTCCCGGGTCTCAGCCTTGGACCCGGCCCCGCCTCTGCACGTAGGTCGCCGGAGGGCGTCCGTTCTTCGCTCAGACAGGACGGGTTTAAAGGAGCCGCTGATTCGGGGGCTCTGGCTCACTCAGGCAGAGGGGAGGGAGGGGAATGCCCTCTCCTCGCGCACCAGGCAACAAAAGGGAAAAAAGTCTCTTGCCTCTCCGGTAGCTCCAGACCCTTTCCCCGGACTCCCTCCGGGCTAGCACTAACCCCTTCAGGCTCTCTTCCTGCCGCCAGCCCCAGTCCTCTCCCTGCGCTCCGACTGAAAGCCGATACCCGAGCCTCAGCTCCCAGCCCCGCCCGCCCCGGCGGCCGAGCAGACAAGCCTCTCGGGCTGGTGTGTGCCTGAGGGCACCGATCCTCTGTGCCAAAATCTCTCCGCTTTGCCCTCCGCACCCCTGTTGCTGTGCTCTCCTCCGCTACTCCGAAGCTTTCCCCCTCCGCCACCTGCAGTCTCCGCCCGCGAAGGGGCTTGTAGTGTGTAGAAACCTTCCCTCCTTCACGGCTCCCTCCCACTGGTGCAGGTCCCGTCCATATCCTATTGTCTCTGTTTATTCTTTTTTTCTTTTGACCTACCCAGGTATGTGGGGAGTTTCTTGCCTTTTGGGGGGTCTGAGGTCTTCTGTCAGCGTTCAGTAGGTGTTCTGTAGGAGTTGTTCCACGTGTAGATGAATTTCTGATGTATCTGTGGGGAGGAAGGTGATCTCCGCGTCTTACTCTTCCGCCATCTTCCTCCGGCTCTTGGAATACTCTATTTAGAGAAAGAATCTGAAGACAACTCATCAGTGACATAAATGTGTTTTATGGAGAAAAGAATAGAATTATTGCTCTCTGGGGGGAAAATCATAAACAAATAAGTTTGATATGAGGCTAAGAAACATAACCAATTGTACTATTTTCTTCCCCTTTATTTAAAGTTACCATTTTACATCATTTCATAGAGTAAGCTTAACTAACTTGTTTTTTTTTTTTATAGAGCAGGTTCTTATTAGTCATCAATTTTGTACACATCAGTGTATACATGTCAATCCCAATCGCCCAATTCATCGCACCCCCACCCCCACCCCCCTGCCGCTTTCTCCCCTTTGTGTCCATATGTTTGTTCTCTACATCTCTGTCTCAATTTCTGCCCTGGAAACCAGTTCATCTGTACAATTTTTCTAGGTTCCACATATATGTATTAATATACGATATTTGTTTTTCTCTTTCTGACTTACTTCATTCTGTATGACAGTCTCTAGGTCAATCCACTTCACTACAAATAACTCAATTTCATTTTTTATAGCAGAATAATATTCCATTGTATATATGTACCACATCTTCTTTATCCATTCATCTGTCAATGGACATTTAGATTGCTTCCATGACCTGGTTACTGTAAATAGTGCTGCAATAAACATTGGGGTGCATGTGTCTTTTTGAATTATGATTTTCTCTGGGTATATGCCCAGTAGTGGGATTTCTGGGTCATATGGTAATTCTATTTTTAGTTTTTTAAGGAACCTCCACACTGTTCTCCATACTGGCTGTATCAATTTACATTCCCACCAACTGTGCAAGAGGGTTCCCTTTTCTCCACACCCTCTCCAGCATTTGTTGTCTGTAGACTTTCCAATGATGCCCATTCTAACTGGTGTGAGGTGATATCTCACTGTAGTTTTGATTTGAATTTCTCTAATAAATAGTGATGTTGAGCAGCTTTTCATGTGCTTCTTAGCCATCTGTATGTCTTCTTTGCAGAAATGTCTATTTAGGTCTTCACCCCATTTTGGATTGGGTTATTTGCTTTTTTTAGTATTGAGCTGCATGAGCTGTTTATATATTTTGGAGATTAATTCTTTGTCCATTGATTCATTTGCAAATATTTTCTCCTGTTCTGAGGGTTGTCTTTTCGTCTTGTTTATGATTTCCTATGCTGTGAAAAAGCTTTAAGTTTCATTAGGTCCCATTTGTTTATTTTTGTTTTTATTTCCATTACTCTAGGAGGTGGATCAAAAAAAATCTTGCTCTAAATAATGTCAAAGAGTGTTCTTCCTGTGTTTTCCTCTGAGTTTTACAGTGTCCAGTCTTACATTTAGGTCTCTAATCCATTTTGAGTTTATTTTTCTGTATGGTGTTAGGGAGTGTTCTAATTTCATTCTTTTACACATAGCTGTCCAGTTTTCCCCGCACCACTTATTGAAGACGCTGTCTTTTCTCCATTGTATATTTTTGCCTCCTTTGTCATAGATTAGTTGACCATAGGTGCATGGGTTTATCTCTGGGCTTTCTATCTTGTTCCATTGATCTATGTTTCTGTTTTTGTGCCAGTACCATATTGTCTTGATTACTGTAACTTTGTAGTATAGTGTGAAGTCAGGGAGTCTGATTCCTCCAGATCCGTCTTTTTCCCTCAGGACTGCTTTGGCTATTTGGGGCTTTTGTGTCTCTATAAAAATTTTAAGGTTTTTTGTTCTAGTTCTGTAAAAAATGCCATTGGTAATTTGATAGGGATTGCATTGAATCTGTAGATTGCTTTGAGTAGTATAGTCATTTTCACAATATTGATTCTTCCAATCCAAGAACATGGTATATCTCTCCATCTGTTGGTATCATCTTTAATTTCTTTCATCAGTGTCTTATAGTTTTCTGCATAGAGGTCTTTTGTCTCCTTAGGTAGGTTTTTCCGAGGTATTTTATTCTTTTTGTTGCAGTGGTAAATGGGAGTGTTTCCTTAATTTCTCTTTCAGACTTTTCATCATTAGTGTATAGGAATGCAAGAGATTTCTGTGCATTAATTTTGTATCCTTCAAGTTTACCAAATTCCTTGATTAGCTCTAGTAGTTTTCTGGTGGAATCTTTAGGATTCCCTATGTATAGTATCATGTCATCTGCAAACAGTGACAGTTTTACTTCTTCTTTTCCAATTTGGATTCCTTTTATTTCTTTTTCTTCTCTGATTGCCGTGGCTAGGACTTCCAAAACTATATTGAATAATGTGATGGAGTGGACATCCTTGTCATGTTCCTGATCTTAGAGGAAATGTTTTCAGGTTTTCACCATTGAGAATGATGTTTGCTGTGGGTTTGTCATATATGGCCTTTATTATGTTGCGGTAGGTTCCCTCTATGCCCACTTTCTGGAGAGTTTTTATAATAAATGGGTGTTGAATTTTGTCAAAAGCTTTTTCTGCATCTATTGAGATAATCATATGGTTTTTATTCTTCAATTTGTTAATATGGTTTATGACATTGATTGATTTGCATATATTGAAGAATCCTTGCATCCCTTGGATAAAGCCCACTTGATCATGGTGCATGATCCTTTTAATGTGTTGTTGGATTCTGTTTGCTAGTATTTTGTTGAGGATTTTTGCATCTATATTCATCAGTGATATTGGTCTATAGTTTTCTTTTTTTGTAGTATTTTTGTCTGGTTTTGGTATCAGGTTGATGGTGGCCTCATAGAATGAGTTTGGGAGTGTTCCTTCCTCTGAAATGTTTTGGAAGAGTTTGAGAAGGATGGGTGTTGGATCTTCTCTAAATGTTTGATAGAATTCACCTGTGAAGCCATCTGGTCCTGGACTTTTGTTTGTTGGACGATTTTTAATCACAATTTCAATTTCATTACTTGTGATTGGTCTGTTCATATTTTATATTTTTTCATGGTTCAGTCTTGGAAGGTATACCTTTCTAAGAATTTGTCCATTTCTTCCAGGTTGTCCATTTTATTGGCAAAGAGTTGCTTGTAGTAGCCTCTTAGGATGCTGTGTATTTCTGCGGTGACTGTTGTAACTTCTCCTTTTTCATTTCTAATTTTATTGATTTGAGTCCTCTCCCTCTTTTTCTTGATGAGTTTAGCTAAAGGTTTATCAATTTTATCTTCTGAAAGAACCAGCTTTTAGTTTTATTGAACTTTGCTATTGTTTTCTTTGTTTATATTTCATTTATTTCTGTTCTGATCTTTTTTTTTTTTTTTTTTTTTTGTGGTATGCGGGCCTCTCACTGTTGTGGCCTCTCCCGTTGCGGAGCACAGGCTCTGGACGCACAGGCTCAGCAGCCATGGCTCATGGGCCCAGCCGCTCCGTGGCATGTGGGATCTTCCCAGACCGGCCCACGAACCCGCATCCCCTGCATCGGCAGGTGACTCTCAACCACTGCGCCACCAGGGAAGCCCTTCTGTTCTGATCTTTATGATTTCTTTCCTTCTGATAACTTTGGGCTTTGTTGGTTCTTGTTTCTCTAGTTCCTTTAGATGTAAGTTTAGATTGTTTATTTGAGAAATTTTCAACTTTAATCTCTTCAAATATTTTCTCAGGTCCCTTCTCTCTCTCTTCTCCTCTGGGACCCCTATAATGTGAATGTTGCTGCGTTTAATGTTGTCCCAGAGGTCTCTTAGGTTGTCTTCATTTCTTTTCATTCTTTTTTCTTTATTCTGTTCCGCAGCAGTGAATTCCACCATTCTGTCTTCCAGGTCACTTATCCGTTCTTCTGCCTCAGTTATTCTGCTATTCATTCCTTCTAGTGTATTTTTCCTTTCAATTATTGTATTGTTCATCTCTGTTTGTTTGTTCTTTAATTCTTCTAGGTCTTTGTTAAACATTACTTGCATCTTCTCAATCTTTGCCTCCATTCTTTTTCCGAGGTCCTGGATCATCTTCACTATCATTATTGTGAATTCTTTTTCTGGAAGGTTGCCTATCTCCACTTCATTTTGTTGTTTCTCTGGGGTTTTATCTTGTTCCTTCATCTGGTACATAGCCCTCTGCCTTTTCATCTTGTCTATCTTTCTGTGAAGGTGGTTTTTGTTCCACAGCCTGCAGGATTGTAGTTCTTCTTGCTTCTGCTGTCTGCCCTCTGGTGGATGAGGCTATCTAAGAGGTTTGTGCAAGTTTCCTTAACTAACTTCTTTAGAGAAATGATTTTTAAACTAGAAGAATGGCATACTTTTAAAATCTAAAGTAGGATTCAGATGACACAATTCTCAATTAACCAAAGATATATCGTAGTAGATCCTACTTACCACTTCACTTGATCACATCTTTCTTCTGGGGCTGCTCTCAAAGACACTGAGCCCACTCCCCAGCCCTTCCCAGTGTAGCTCTGCCTGAGGCAGTTTCTTCTAGCCTGCCCTCCACCCAGAGGCCTCAGTTAGACAGAAGGCACACTGGTTTTCTTGTTCTGAGAACATGAATTTTTCTAGGGTCACCTTTATTATATCAAACAAACATACTTATCCTCTGAAATGTTCTTTTCTAAGAAAACAAAATGAGGTGTCTGCAGACCACTGGTACATTCCCACTTAAAACACTGCAGATGTCAGCATTCCTTAAGGAAATTTTTTTCTCACGACAGAAAACAGAAGTTTCTTTCATCCTGACTTCCAACTCTGTTCTTATTTGTTTGATGTGGAGGAGGACTTTGAGAAATTGTCAGCAAGGGACTTCTAAGGCTAGGTTGTTTGTTTAGATGCTGTCTCCTGTATGACAGCAACAGTGACCCGTTCCTCTTTGAACACAAAGCCTGTGACACAATTACAGAGTCTTTATAGTTGTTCAATAAACACAGTTGAATGTGGACTGAATTACTATACTTAATAAGAAACAAGAGAGCACAATGTTTGAATAAAACAATGTTTAAATAAGCAAGTTGCCATTGACCCCAGACTCCCACCCAAAAGGAGGAATCACTTTTACAACAGCCTGGCTTCTGTATGAGTTCCAGTGAGGAGAAGTGATTTTGCTGCTTGGAGCCCACCCTCTTGTTCTGGAAAATCCAACGGCTTATACTGAACTGAAAGCAGAGTCCCTGAAATTTCCATTTGATTTGGTGCAAATTAGGCTTGAAATCCACATGTTAAAATCACCTTGAATGCTCTGGTTGGATTTTGATTTTAGCAGTGGAAAACAGCTTCCTTTGTATACTCTAAGAACTTGGACCTGGCAAAAACAACTTTGGGAAGGGTAACAAAGTAATAAGCTGATCTTCACATATACTTCCCCATCCTGGGAGGAACCAAAATGAAACTGATGGAAACTTTCCATTGCTAAGGCAAGAGAGTCACCTATGTTGCAAGGGCCATGTTGAAAGGACATTTCTTCGCATTCTGAATATCAATGTGGCTACAATCTTACCAAAGTGTTTAAAAATATTTGGCCATTCATTCATTCTCAAGTATCTTTTGTATGCCTACTAAATGCCAGGCACTGTGATAGGTACTGGACACAGAGAAATTGAAGATACAATCAAGGCTCTCAAGAAAGTCACATTCTAGTTTTAAAGAAGTCAACCAATAAATATCACACTCTAATAACTGCTTTGCTATCTATAGACACAGACTTCTAAAGAAATTTAACGAGAGACATATTTAAGTCGGTCACCCAAGGTCACGGAAGTCTTCCCCAAGTTGGAAATGCTTGACTTGATTCACTGGATGACAGTAAAATTTGGCCAGCCAAAAAAAAAGGAAGGGTATTTGAAGCACAAAGATTATCCGGCATAGTAGCACAGAGGATACAGAAACTAAAAAATGTTCAGCCTTGCAAATGGCTTGATGTATTTGGAATGTGGGTTGAAATAAGAGCCTGACAGAAAGATGAAGCTGGATGTGTATGCCAGGGTCTGATCATGAAAGAATTAATATACCATGCTAAAAAGTTTACCTTTATCCTTCAGAATAGAAAGGCACTGAAAACTTTTGAGAAGGGAAGTAGCAATATGATATTTGCATTTTGGAACGATCACCCTCGTGGCATGGTAGAAAGTGGATTAAAGGGGACAAGAGCGAGCCATGGAGAAAGAAGATTTGGTTGGGATGATCTAGGATAGAATAAAGGGGGCAGTACCAGCAGTAGAGAGAAAGGGGTTGATTTAAAACACACTGGGGAAGTGGATGTGAGTTGAGCAGAAGGATGAGTCTAGGATGATTCCAAGATTTCTAATTCATATGATGAGGTGGAAAGGGGCACATTCATTAAGCTGCTTTTATCAGTGTTGTATGTGGACCACAAACATCAGAACCACTAGAGGTGTTTGCAAACAATGTTGATTCCTCACGCCATCCTACATTTAATGAGTCAAAATTTATGTATAATGAAGTTTGATACATACGTCACACAAGTAAGAAATGCAGAAAAGAGGAGCAGGTGAGATAGTAAGGAAGGTAATGAGCTTAGTTTAAAGCCTAATGCTTTTGAGAAGCCAATGGAATATCTACAGGGATAGGTAATACAGGACTCCAGCTCAGGGGAAAGAAAAGGTCTGAAGTTGTTTTCTTTAGGAGTCAACAGCTTTTAATGTTCAAGCTAAAGACATAGGTGGGGTTTTTTTGTTTTTTTTGTTTCTTTGTTTTTGTGCGGTACGCGGGCCTCTCACTGTTGTGGCCTCTCCCGTTGCGGAGCACAGGCTCCGGACGCGCAGGCTCAGCAACCATGGCTCACGGGCCCAGCCGCTCCACGGCATATGGGATCTTCCCAGACTTGGGCACGAACCCGTGTCCCCTGCATCGGCAGGCGGACTCTCAACCACTGCGCCACCAGGGAAGCCCCAACATAGGTGGTTTTTAAACAAAATCATCCAGGAGCATATAGAAGGGAAGCAATGAGAAAAGGCCTGAGATTAACTATGGGAATATTGAGATGTAGGATACTGTCAGGGGAAAGTAGCCCACAAGGAAACACGGCGTGTAATAGCACAAAAAATACTGAGTTCAGCCCAGTTTCTACTGAACCAGCAGAGATAAAACCTAGGGCAAGCATAGCTTTTCTGATTATTCAAATCCATTCTGTCTCTAGAGAGGGTAGGAGATTATGTCATATGGCTACCATTTAAATCTGTAGTGAGAGGTTTCATAATGCCTTTACCATGAGCTGCTCAGGTCATTTTCTACCTAATTACTCCCCCAAACAAAATGACTTTGGTCACAACAAGGGAATGCACAGTAGCCAGTTGTGTGGCTGCATGCACACAAGCTTTATAGACACCTCTTAGATCCCAACTTAGCCCAGGAATGGGGAGGAATAATAGGAAAAGCAGGCTAACATAACTGTTGCTCATGTGTTCTCTGTGACAGCAAAGTGTCAGAGTGGTCACTGGGCTCTGGGCCCCAAAAGACATAGACCAGCCTCCAACTGCCTTAAGAGCAAATGGCAGCAAGAAATTCTTCAACGATAGGCATCAGGGACTAGACTTTCAAACATATTCCATGTAACTTCTCTACTTCATGCTGCGCAGCATAGCCCTGTAACGTCCCTCGGTGACAGGGATAGAGAGAACTTAATCACCTTCCTATACCTCAAATGCATTCTATTCAAACACTTCAAACATTTAAACTAACCCAATCTATGCAGACTTCAAACAGCAAACTTAGCACAGTAGAGTTATTATCATCCAAAACACTTTTTTCTTATGATCGATAAAACTCATTATATTTGAAAATTCAGACAATTCCCACAACATAACACTTAACCATAAGAGATCTATCCCTAGCAATCATTTCAAAACAATTTATTTAAAGCTATCAGAACTGCTAATGACCTTCTAAGCCATCATTTGTGGAAGCACTTTCGAGATTTCTATTTGGGCAAACAAACACTCAAGGGTTTTTTTCAGTATTACGCTTGGAGAACAGGAGACAGCTGATGTGCACAGCTATGTAGATGATAGAAAGACAGTGGTTACAGCATGTCCAATATCTTGGCTAGTATTCATCAGTGGTCGGAAAGGTAGAAGGCTAAGCTGCGTTGATTCTGATCCCAACATACCCAATGGTTTATCAAGTAGTTTACTCCAGTCTCTCAGCATTATCTCTCTGTGCCTCAGTCTCCTCATCCATAAAATAGGGATAATATTTTACCTATCTTGTATGGGTGTTGAGAGGGTTAAATAAGGTAATCTATATAAACACATAGTAAGTGCTCTGTAATGTTTGCTCTTATTATTTTCATTGTCAAATTCAGTAAAGCACCATTTTGATCTGCATATCATGTAGGTTAAAAAAATTATTTTAAGGAAAAAAATCCTCATCAT
Source organism: Hyperoodon ampullatus (assembly GCF_949752795.1). Taxonomy (NCBI): domain Eukaryota; kingdom Metazoa; phylum Chordata; class Mammalia; order Artiodactyla; family Ziphiidae; genus Hyperoodon; species Hyperoodon ampullatus. Next base: position 78,333,851 of record NC_136917.1, on the reverse strand, counting down.
GAATAAGGCATTTCCATTTTTTAAAAATTATCAGAGGCTCTTAGACACAGGCTTCTAAAGTCCAAATGCAGCCTATTTGATGAAGCTAGTATACATTATCTCTTCAGCTATACCTGACTTTTAGCCTAAATAGATGCCACAGGATTCCATTGGGTCAGGCAATTTGTTGTAGAGGAGAGCAAGGACTTTTACATAAATGTAAGTCCAGGTTCCCTTAATTTCCAGCTTTTAAGCATTGAGAAGGGTTCTTAACACTGAGCTCCATTTCCTCACTCATGGAAAGGAGACCATATCACTAACTTGGAAGGACTTTTGTAAGGATTAAAAATGAGATAACATAATAGTTTTCAATTACTATATTTCTCTTCCCCTTTCAGTAGAAACACCAAACTTGTCCCAAAGTTTATCACTTATGGGACATACATCTAAAGTCCAGAGCTAAGGCCCAGCAATGGTGAACTACAGTCCTCACATATCAATAAAACCACCACTTTTTTTTCCTTCCTATTATTCATTGCATTTAAATCATGACAGTCCAAGAAATGCCCCATCACATATCATCTCAGTCGGGGCAGGGTTGGGGGGCACTTACTAGATAGAGTTCATTAAACATTAAGTATAGAATTGAAGTGCAGCCTTCATACCAGGGATCACCAGCTCAAATATCTATAGGGATCATCCATAGGATAGAAATAAGAGAAGCAGGTTGGGTGTAACAATAGGGAGAGGTGAGGACTGTGGCAAACTAAAGAGTTTGTGCCCTCTCTAACGTCAGCAGGGACAACAACATGGTTTACTCCAATTGTCCCTAGGCAAGAATGCAAGCCCAGTGTTTCCAGAGCTTAGTTTTTTAAAAAGAAGCCAGAAATCACATTTGTATGTGAAATATTTTGAATTCTAAATATTAGCATCAAGTTCTATTAAAAATGAACAAACAATAGAGGCCAAATAAAAATCCTTTGTGCCAAATTCAATCCATGAGCCATCAGATTGCAACTTCTGATTTATAAATCATCATTATGATCACCATATGGCCAACCCTGGCAGAATCTCAAAAGTTCACTAACGTGAACCCTTTCTTTCTTACCACGTATAACTAGCTTTGCTCTCCTTCCCTTCGTATCAACCAAGACTAACCAGATAATATTAAAGAGAACTTGGAAAGGATACTTCAAAGAAGTAAACTTGCCTGGACTAATTATCTCCAGGTAAGTGTTTTTGATTTTTGGTTTTTGGTTTTTACCCAAGATCCCCTCAAATGCTTTCTTTGACAAGTCCTGGGCCGTTGGTATTAAAAGGCCTGCCTGATGAGGCAGGGGCAAAGGACAAAAGACGCAGGTCTGTCTCAATTCAGGAGGTCCCCTCCCTCATCATGCCAGCTGACCTTGACAAGAGGGGTGGTGGAAAGCGGCTGGCTCTCATGCTCACTGACATTTGGAAGCACAGGTGTGGCCCAGAGCCCTGTAACAAGCCCAAGCCTGAGGGGGGGACTCCCCTGACAGTCTAAGCAGGAGGCTGAATCTGTCACTGTCTGGCTGGAGCAGCTGAAGCGGCTGTCTGGGACAAGTGCTGACACCGGATGCCTGAATAGGGGCTCAGTCAAGCGGGCATTTGTTACAGAAAACTCCCCTAACTCATATTTCACAGTGATCAGAGGCGGTGAGGCGGAGACACAAAGTGGCTCATCACTGTAGTATTAGCCATGGTGGTTATCACACAGGGACAGCTGGGCTGAAGCCAGAGAAGCCCTCTTTGGAGACAACAAATGTTCAGTGCCCTGGGGTGGTACCTCCTCCCCATCCCCCATCTCCCATCCACCAAAGCATGGCGCTCCAACACCCCCTTGAGGCTCTGAAAGGAAAGAGCACAAGAAGGATGTGCTGGGTGGGGGAGGAAGGTACCCACTTGGAGGTAACCAGAGCCTGAGGACTGAGCCCTGCCTTCGGTCACTTCAGACCCAGGCCCTGGCCTTTTGTTTCCAGAGCCTCTCCTGATTCGAAACAATGAGTGTCCTTTGGGACTTATCCTTCTAAAGAAACGGTTTTACTTTTCTTTCATTAGTGCTGCCCTACAATGCACTCCACAATGCTCATTTCTGTGCTCAATCAGTCTGATGGAATTGGGAGACAAATGAAAGAAGCAGAGAAAATGCCATCAAATTTAGTTTTTGTCTCAGGAGTTTCATAAACAAATGAGTGCCCCGCCCACTTTTCTAATTACATTGGCATGGCAATCAAGAACGGTGATTATTTCCAAGTGTCTCACCCATTAACTAAGATGCCCCTACAACCCTGCTCCAGAGCCCATCCTGCATTGTTAGTGACTTTCCTCCTTTGGGAAACTTGAGAACCAAGTTTAAAATAATAAGCAAATAGTGGGAAGCAGTCGCATAGCACAGGGAGAGCAGCTCGTGCTTTGTGACCACCTAGAGGGGTGGGATGGGGAGGGTGGGAGGGAATCGCAAGAGGGAGGAGATATGGGGATATATGTATATGTATAGCTGATGCACTTTGTTATAAAGCAGAAACTAACACACCATTGTAAAGCAATTACACTCCAATAAAAAAAATAAAAAAATAATAAGCAAAAATGAAATCTTTCTCAGAGTAACCATGACTCTTTTGAATTCAAAAGCCAAATGCCTTTGACATGACTACAGATCCTTACACAGTTACAAATTGGACAATAGAAATAATCGCTAGATGGGGCTTCCCTGGTGGCGCAGTGGTTGAGAGTCCGCCTGCCGATGCAGGAGACATGGGTTTGTGCCCCGGTCCGGGAGGATCCCACATGCCGCGGAGCGGCTGGGCCTGTGAGCCATGGCCGCTGAGCCTGTGCGTCCGGAGCCTGTGCTCCACGGCGGGAGAGGCCACAGCAGTGAGAGGCCCGCGTACGGCAAAAAAAAAAAAAAGAAATAATAGCTAGAATACTCACAAGTATCTGTCTCATATTCAACCATTATGGTGACAGTAATAATACTAAGAATAACCACTTATTGGACACTTAGCATGTAATAAGCCTTCTTCTAAGCATTTACATTACTGAATTTTCACAATAACCAATGAGATAGGAATATTAATATCCCAGTATTACAGGAGACAAAACCAAGGTCCAGGAGGTGTAATTTAATTGTTCAAGTCACATAGCTGGAAGAGGCAGAGTCTGGATTACAAGTAAACAGTGCCTTACACATAGTACTAAAAATGTTTATTCATTAGAGTTGCTAAGGAATGGTGGCAAAAGAACTCAATTTAGAATCAGAACACCTTGATTTAGTCTCAATATGTAAACAACACCTACCAAACTAATGAGAAAAAAGGTGACTACTCCAACAGAAAAATAAAGCAAAAAATAGAAAATTTACATAAAATTTTGACAAGTGACTGAAAAAAATACATACAAATCTCACTAGTATTCAGATATTTGAAAATTACAGCAACATGATATACTAGCTTTTGCCTATCAAATTGACAAATATCTCTTAAAATTGTAATATCCAGAGTGGGTAAGAGTATACTATCAGACACTATGGGAAAAAGTGTTGGTTTATATAACATTTCTGGGGGGCAACCTGATAATATATGTCAAAATCTTGCAAGTGGTTTATATCTTCTCTGGTAGTTTTGAAACATGACTGTAAATTCTTTGACACTCCTTCCATTGAGTGGAAGGAGTAGGGATCTATATCCTCTCCTCCCTGAATTGGGGCAGGATTGTGACTGCTTCAACCAAAGGAGTACGGCAAAAATGACATCAAGTGACCTTCAAGCCTAGCTCATAAAGCCCATATACATCTGCCGTGTTCCACTGACATAACTCTTGGAGCCCTGAGCCGAGTCATAGAAGCACTACACTGAGATCACCAGGCTGGAGAGACCACATGTAGAACAACAGTCAACAGTCCTAGCTGAGCCCAGCATTTGAGTCTCCTGGCCGAGATCTCAGACATCATACAGCAGAAAACAACCACCCCTGCTGTGTCCTCTCTGAATTCCTAACTGACAAGCATCCATGGGCATAATAAAATGGTGGTTATTTAATGCGGCTAAGTTTGGGGTTGGTTTGTTACACAGCAATAGATAACTGGAATAATCTCTTATATAGCAATTATTCTTCTAAAGTCTACTCTAAGGGAATAGAGATATGCACAAGAATTATATACAAAGATGTTTATGGCATCATTGTTTAAAATAAAGCAAAATGGGAAACATACATTTGAATAATAAGGGCTTTCTTCATCCACTGATGAAATGTGACTATTTAAAATCAAGTTTTAGAAAACTATTTGTTAATATGGAAAAAAACCTTCATAACATATTATTTAAAGGGGGGGTTTAAAATAACATAGAATGCAGAAGTTCACTTTTGTGGGAAAAAACAAACATATACATATGCAGTAAAACCAAATGAAAATACTCCAAATTTTAAATAGTGGCTATTACTGAGCTGTGATATTATGGGTGATTTTTATTTTCTTCTTGGTGATTATCTGCATTTCTAAAATTCATGAAAGTAGTAGACAATGTGCTAATAATACATGGAATGACCTCATTAAATCTGTGTATCTTTTAAGAACTCTTATAGAAGACCTGAGTTCAAATTCTAGCAACTTCTGTCTTACTGCCTTTTTAGAAAGATTCTAAACTTTAATTTTCTTATCTATCAAACCAAGATAATAACACATCTACCTCAAATGGTTATTATTAGGTTAAACTACATAATAACTAAGTTCCTGGAATGGACCCATGTACCCATTAGGCATTCAATCAACAGCTTTTTAAATTCAATGATAAGGAGTTTGTCCAAATTTTCAAACACAATCAGAATGAGCATTTGAAACAAATATCTGTAGCTCCCAATTGAATAAAGAAGATTAAGGTTTGACCTTGTGTTTCACCACTCATCTAAAACAAGTGGGATTTGGCTAAACTGCAAACCACTGTGGCAAGCTACTGTGTCTCTCACTGCCACAAGTTGATTTTTTTTTCAGAGACATCAATGGTTTAATGGATGGGGGAACTTACACGTCTGAATCAGGGTCCTGGAGCGTCACCTTACTGCTTGTAGCAGACGGCGGGCAGGACATGGTGGCAGTCATCCCTCCGGGGGAAGGGGAGATTACCAGTTATAGGGGAATTGACTTCAGGTGGGCTCATTAGTTACCCGGGAAACCAGTAGAAGGGCACGCCCCTCACCGCCCCTTTGATGAGAATAAGCACCAGCTGGGGCCTGGGACAAGTAGGTAGGAAGGTCAGTAGAGTGCTTAGGGTATAGGTGAAGCAGGCACTGGTAGGGCGGGGGGATGTACAGAGAGCAAGACAACAGCCATCTTGAGAGGCCTGACCATACACTCTACCCCTCCATACCCTGCATGACCCTTACCATCTTGGTCCGCCCCTCTTCCACAATTCCCTAAGGTCACTGCAACCAGATGCCACAATACAATACAGACAGCAGCAGCCAGAGAGCATCAAGAGTAAGATACCTAGTATACTTAGGACAGTCATTTTTCCAGGATGTGGGCACATTTTGGAGCCAAGCATTTACCGGGTCAGTGGAAAGGGAGTCAATAGCAGCAGTGTCCTGTCCAGTTACAAGGAAGGTAAGGCCACCCCTAGTTTTCACAAACCCATAGCCACCCCCATGGGGAGGGGAAGGCTTGGTTTTAAAAGAAACATTCTGGTGGCCTATCCAGGAGTCAGCAGTCAAAATTTAGGTCTGCCAACCCATGTTATGTTGGGTCCCATTAGGGGTGGACCCATTACATCTTCCCAAACAAAAAAAGAGTTAATCCCAATAGTTGGACTTGTGTATCCAGAAGCCAGCCTATTCCACTCTGCGCACATAGCATAGCCCAGGGGGGCCATGAGCAGTCAGTTGTACAGCAACTTTCACCAACAGGGCTCCTTCTGATGTGTTGGCATGTGTAACGGGAAGGTGGTGAAGTCTCCCCCACGGTCAGTAGTCCCCACATAGCCACAGTAGCTGGATCAAGTTTTCATGGAAGTCCAGAGGAGGAAAATGGCATCTCGCTGTAAACCCAGCAGTTACACTCATTTCCCAGTGAAGTCAGTGTTGTGGCTCAGTCCTTGAATAGATTTCCTCCCTCAGACGAAATGTAAGACATCTAACAGGCACAACATGGGAAGATTATGACCATTAAGCAAAATACAAGCAGTAACCCCATGTGAGATAATGCCACACCTGCCTGTGGTTTTGTCCTGGTCTGCAAAACAGTTCAGAAAACTCAAGTTTTCAGTAATACAGGAACGTGTCCAAAATCACGTATACAATGGCCACCTCATTTTACCTTGGATGTCTGAATCACAGTTACTCCTTTTTTTTTTTTTTGCGGTACACGGGCCTCTCACTGTTGTGGCCTCTCCCGTTGCGGAGCACAGGCTCCGGACGCACAGGCTCAGCGGCCATGGCTCACAGGCCCAGCCGCTCTGCGGCATGTGGGATCTTCCCAGACCGGGGCACGAACCCACATCCCCTGCATCGGCAGGCGGACTCCCAACCACTGCACCACCAGGGAAGTCCAGTTACTCCATTTTGACTTTCAAATGCATTCCCTTCCTCAATGGCCAAAGCAGATGTACAATACATGTCTGAAAGGCCACAAAACAGGCTGCTCTGGTCAGTAAAATTTAAGTTAAACCATGTATAAGCCAGAATGACTTCCACAAACCTCAATATGTGCAGATTTTTCCATCATTTCTCCTTTTGATTGCAAATCTTCCAGTAGAAAGCACTGATGATCAAAATATTTGTCCCGTGATGCTGGGGTGCTGACTCCTTCCCCAGGTTCAGATCATGTTCCTTGGTGCTAGGCCTCCTTTATATTCGCCCAGTCATTCATGGTGGGGGAAAACTAATCAGATCTCATGAACGGGCTCAGAGGTATGTTAATTGGGAAACACTATATAGGCCATACATTTTATCACTTATACCCAGTTTTCACACAAGCATTTTACATGTGCTTTTAACAGCAGACTTAAAGCAAGTAGTGTCATACTTCAAGAGTAGTTATATCTGTGACAAGTTCACTAGATAATTTTCTTTCCATCCAGAGCATCAGAGCAGAAGTATGGCTAACACAAGAACTTTCATAAATACAATTAACAGAACTAGAATTTAACATCCACTGAAACCTAATATTGTTCTCTCTAAAATTACCCTCATCTCCACCAAACACAGCCAATCAAAACTAATTTGTTTGCAAAATAAGACTAGTCAACTGACCATATAGACTCCTGCAAACTGGCTGAGGGGGAATTCCTCAGGAGTCTCAGACTGAATTCCCAAAGGGCCTCTCAAGGCCCCGAAAGCCATGCCAAAGGCCTGTCATAAGGCTTCACCTTGGTGTATTTCTCTCTTCTAGAGGTCTCCAAAATATCAAGATTCCAGCACATGCCAGGAGACAGTCTTTCCCATCTGCCTGATAAGGCTGCTTGGAACCCAAGAGTCCAGTTTCTGGAGGGACCAGGCAGAGAGAAAAGGAAAATATTTCAATTCTCCCCACAGGTGTGGTTTACCCAATTGCTGTAAGTCAAAACTAAATTGAGGGGAAGGGCTTCCCTCTATCTGGAAAACATAGATCAAAACCAGTAACATTCCAGACAAAGCCCATATAAATTATAACCATATTCACCAGTTCACTCAGTAACCAATCCTTTTGTTAACTTTTTATGAAGCCATCAGTTCTCCCAATAGGATTCTCTAAGTTCTTACCCAGTTCAGCAGTATAATCGGAAATTTATCAGACACCTGTTATGGTCAAAATGTCCTTCCTATGAATCTTCTTGAAGATGAAGCACTTTTGCAAAAGCATCAGAGTATAACAATAACTGTCTATAAATGACAAAAGACTTAAAAAGTCACAGTTAAACATCTGATCACAATGTAATTGATAAAGAAGCTTGGTAACAGAAATTATAACCAATTATAATCCTAACCCTTGAAAACCTTAATCTCTAGCAAAAACCAAGAAGCAAGTAACTGTGATTTCCTGATTGGAAAACTTAATGCTTTAGTCTTCCTCTCCTAAGCAGGCAAAGGTAGGTAAACTGAGACCCACTCAGCAATTAATGTTCCAATATTTTATCCTATTTGAAACGACCCATGAATTCTCTTCTTTCAACTTTAGTTTAGTTTCAAGTTACCAAAATCTGGAGAGATCATATTAGATAGACATTCCCAAAACATAATTATTTCTATAGAGTTTACCTAAAAGCTCTTTTTTTTTTCTCTTTTACTCTTGGAGATCACATAAAATTAAAGCTCCAGAGAGCAGAGGTAGATCATTTACATCTCAAAGGCACAAGAGAAATACCAATTCCTTCTAGGAAGCTAGCTTAACCAATTACGAAAGTCTCACTTTGATACAATGGCAGAACCATTAGAGACCATTGTTCTCCAGATCTCTTGGCAGCCCCCATTCATCAAGGACAGCCACCACAAGGTCCCACGTAATAGTGGACAGCCACCCTGGGATTTCCCCCACATCTTTCGGGATCATCCCTGGAACTTTGGGGCCCCAAGTGTTAGTGGATGGCCAGCAATATCACAGAGTAGTTTAGCTAACTTCTCAACACACATACACATTCTTGATAACAACTAATAACAACAGGAGCTAACCTATTATGAGAACCCCTCTATGACAGGCACTGTTCTCAGCACTCTGCTTGTATTAGCTCACTTTATCCTCACCATAACACTATGATGCAGTTACTATTATCATCCTTGCTTCTCATGTGAGGAATCAGAGACACAGACGAGGTAAGTAACTTACCCATGGTCACACAGCTAGAAAGCAAGGAGTTGAACCTAGTCAGGCAAGTGCCAAGGCACATATACTTTATCTCATCTATACTGCTGTATGTAAGCAATATGATTATTATATCCACTATGCAAAACTTGGCATGGGAGGAGGAATATCAGACTACTTTTCATTACTCTTGTCACCAGGGTGACAATTGAACCCACAGCCTAATCCAAGTGCTGCTTATGCAGTAACAGTATTATAAATAGAGAAAAAGAATAATCACTCTTCCATCCTGACCCCTGGTTGACCCTCCCTCTACTCCTCTATGACACTATTTTTTTTTTTAACTTTTGAATTTTATTTTATTTATTTTTTTATACAGCAGGTCCTTGTTAGTCATCAATTTTATACACATCAGTGTATACATGTCAATCCCAATCTCCCAATTCATTACACCCCCACCCCCACCCCCCGCAGCTTTCCCCCCTTGGTGTCCATACGTTTGTTCTCTACATCTGTGTCTCTATTTCTGCCCTGCAAACCGGTTCATCTGTACCATTTTTCTAGGTTCCACATATATGCGTTAATATACAATATTTGTTTTTCTCTTTCTGACTTACTTCACTCTGTATGACTGTCAGTCTCTAGATCCATCCACATCTCAACAAATGACCCAATTTCATTCCTTTTAATGGTTGAGTAATATTCCATTGTACACATGTACCACATCTTCTTTATCCATTTGTCTGTTGATGGGCATTTAGGTTGTTTCCATGACCTGGCTATTGTAAACAGTGCTGCAATGAACATTGGAGTGCATGTGTCTTTTTGAATTATGGTTTTCTCTGGGTATATGCCCAGTAGTGGGATTGCTGGATCATATGGTAATTCTATTTTTAGTTTTTTAAGGAACCTCCATACTGTTCTACATAGTGGCTGTATCAATTTACATTCCCACCAACAGTGCAAGAGGGTTCCCTTTTCTCCACACCCTCTCCAGCATTTGTTGTTTGTAGATTTTCTGATGGTGCCCATTCTAACTGGTGTGAGGTGATACCTCATTGTAGTTTTGATTTGCATTTCTCTAATAATTAGTGATGTCATGGAGCTTTTCATGTGCTTCTTAGCCGTCTGTATGTCTTCTTTGGAGAAATGTCTATTTAGGTCTTCTGCCCATTTTTGGATTGGGTTGTTTGTGTTTTTAATATGGAGCTGCATGAGCTGTTTATATATTTAGGAGATTAATCCTTTGTCCATTGTTTCATTTGTAAATATTTTCTCCCATTCTGAGGGTTGTCTTTTTGTCTTGTTTATGGTTTCCTTTGCTGTGCAAAAGCTTTGAAGTTTCTTAGGTCCCATTTGTTTATTTTTGTTTTTATTTCCATTACTCTAGGAGGTGGATCAAAAAAGATCTTGCTGTGACTTATGTCAAAGAGTGCTCTTCCTATGTTTTCCTCTAAGAGTTTTATAGTGTCTGGTCTTACATTAAGTCTCTAATCCATTTTGAGTTTATTTTTGTGTATGGCGTTAGGGGGTGTTCTAATTTCATTCTTTTACATGTAGCTGTCCAGTTTCCCCAGCACCACTTATTGAAGAGACTGTCTTTTCTCCATTGTATATCCTTGCCTCCTTTGTCATAGATTAGTTGACCATAGGTCCGTGGGTTTATCTCTGGTATGCCACTACTTTTTGTAGGATCCAAAGTTCTTTGGGCATGTCCTGTTAACGTCTATGTCCTCTGGGCTTCATGCACCATCTAGCCCATCTCAGGAGCTTAATAACAATTTGTTCAGGTGAATTGAAGAAGTTCTACTCATGTTAGCAGTTCCTACCTAATTCCTGCCTCCCAAGAGTTTCTCTTTGGAAGAAACACACACAGACACACACACACACACACACACACACACAGCATTGTTAAATAAATGTTGATTCATCTAGCATGAAGTGGTCTGAGTCTGCAGTTAATGCCTTAGGAAACTCTAACACCTGGCCTTTAGGATTAAGTGGAGATTGATAAATGACATGCCTAATTCCCACCTGGGCTTTGAACCAATCAAGTTCAAACTGGGAATTTGATAAGAATAAGACAGATGGAATCCAAACACAGTATCAACATCTTACTGATTGAGTTAAGCTGATATTGTAAAATGTAATTTATATTTATGGGTCAGTGGGCTTCACAACCCTGAATTCCATAATTAGACTTACTCACTGAGTTCTAGGAAGTACTGCACCAGGACAGGATTCCCTCTGGTAGGAGAACTGAGGCATTTTATGAGCATGCCTTCCCCTAAAAAGAAAAGAAAGAATGGAATGTCCATGCCCATTTTCTCCTTCAACGTCACCAATGAAATTGTCATTCTTCTTCCCCTGGGGAGAAATAAGTGAGAGGGCGGCTGTAGAAGAAGAAAGAAGAAGAAGAAAAGAGGCTGTAGAAATATGGCCTTCTACTTGCTATGACCCTCGGGTGAATGAGAACCTGAAAGTCATGAAGAGAAAGCTTTGGTAGGACTGAGGACAGCTGATAGATTTCATCATTGGGTTGAGTGCTTAGTTATTACAAATTATTTACATTCCTATTTCTCTCTCTCATCTGTATAATGTATACATGCTGCATTTAACATCAACAATTAAAAATGTTCACTTTGGGCCTCCCTGGTGGCGCAGTGGTTGAGAGTCCGCCTGCCGATGCAGGGGATACGGGTTCGTGTCCCGGTCTGGGAGGATCCCATATGCCGCGGAGCGGCTGGGCCCGTGAGCCATGGCCGCTGAGCCTGCGCATCCGGAGCCTGTGCTCCGCAACGGGAGAGGCCACAACAGTGAGAGGCCCGCGTACCGCAAAAAAAAAAAAAAAAAAAAAAAAATGTTCACTTTTAAGTTTGTGCTGCAAACCCAGAGGAATTAAGTATCACATAAACAGAATCTTCTAAAAATTCAGCCCCAATTTTTATTGTGTAATACAACCCTGAACTAGCCTGTAAGTTTTTTGAAAATACAGGTTGTTTTGCTTCATTGTATTCCCTAGAATACTATGCATATAGTAATTTATCTACAAAAGTTTTCCCATCAATGTATTTATATTTTTTCATTTGCAGTGTTCTTTTTAAAATTTTTATTGGAGTATAGTTGCTTTACAGTGCTGTGCATCAATGCATTTATGATGAAAGAAATCATAAGGAAAAAAAATCTCATTGGCTATTCAACTTGTAACTCAAGAAGGAAGAATATATAGGCAGCTCAACTTATTAATCATTCATTCATATGTCAGTTTGAGGCACTAGGAAAAGATTTTCCCATAGAAGGTCTACAATATGTATCTTTTAATACAAAAATAACTAGAGTTAAGATTCATCTAAGTTTCAGATGAAAGCACTAACATCTTACCCCAAAAAGAACATTCTAGCATTACACTCTGGACCTAGGATGGGGCACAAAATACAAAGAATGGAGCCTGGGGGGATGGGAATGGGGACTGAAATGTGGAAGAGAGAGGCAGAGAGCCGTCCAGAGTTTTTACCTCTCCTCCTTCCTTCCAGCTCTCCTGCCCCAACTAGATGCCCCAGCCCATCACTAGAGACAAGTGGCAAGCCAGAGAAAGGGGCTATATGTGGGAGGAGAGAACTCTGTAGCAGGAAAGGAGAGGGGGAGGAAAAGGACAGGGGAAACACTGTTGTCCAGTAAGGAGGAAGGGGAGTCCAGCCAGCTGTGGCTAGGGAGGTCTTTCTTACGTTACCACCTGGGAGACCCTGGACTAATTATTTAACCTCTACCTGGTACACAGCAATAATCAATTATTTACTCCACATGAGCCAAGTTCTAAGCACTTGTGTCATCTCATTTAATTCTTAAATACATATTCTTAGGAAACAGAGGCCCAGAGAAGCTAAGTGTCATGGACACTGATGCCACCCAGATCTCCCTTCCCTGAAGGACCATTGCCCCAGCTGCTGGCAGACAGCTTTCCACTCCCAGCCCTTCAAGGATGTCTCAGCAGCAGAGCTGCCTCTACTAAAGTCACTCCCCCGCTCAGGGTGACCCACCTCCAATGATTGACCACTGTGAGGATATCTCTGCCCTGCTCGAGACAATGCTGTAGGGCCGTACTGGCTCCAAAGCTCTGCGACATGGCTGCCCAACTTGTCTCTCTGTCCGGTCCTGCTTCTGTCCCCTCCTTTCCTCAGGTGTTAGACCAATAACACTCCAGAGTAAGTAACTTGTATGCTAAACTCATCTCAGAGTCTATGCCCTAGAAAATCCAAACTGGGACACTAAGTAACTTGCTCAGGGCCCAAGGACCCACAGTGGGGACCCAAATCCAAGCAGAGTGGTCCCGAGCCTGAGTTCCTAACTGCTCTGCTCCACTGCCTTCCACCGTGAGCCATTACTCTTTCATTACCCAAGACTCCTACCACAATCTACACAAACCCTTTTATCTAGACCTGACTTTTCATTAGGTAGACAGTTCAGGTAAAGATTTTTGCCTCCAAACTGCCACACAGAATTTTAACTAAACAAGGGAGAGGCATGCGGCCTTCTGTCTTTGGGGGTAGATCTCATATTAATAGAATCTCCCCTAATTCCATCTATCCCCTTTTTCAAAGTATTTTCCGTGGCATGCCAAGTCAGTAAAAACTTAAGATTTCCTGAACCCCAGAAGGGGAGAAACTAAAGTCCACAGAGCAAGCTCCCTCTTTAGATATCCCAGCTTAAAACTGACAATTTTAAAATTTGGTGAGAGATTGTCCACCCAATCTAAGAAGCTAAATTTCTAAAAGCTCACTTTCCATAATGCACAAGCTAAAACATTTTCCAAGTTAGTATTTTCTTCCACTCTGTTGGTATCTTCAATTTAAATAGTGAGCCCAATTTCCACAATATAGAAGGCAAAAACTGCCGGATGTTGATTTAAATAACTGTGAGTTCCCCAGTATACCTTGTTTTGATTTTGTTTTCTTTCTGCTTCTGCTGTGGGGTTCGTAGTTACCTCTTCTACGGTCACAGCATTTCACTTACAAACACATCACACTGTCTAAATTTAACCTAATTAGCAAGTCAGAGCACCTAACCCTCGGGCATTTTCCCACTCCCCCAGCCGCCCCCAGGTGCAATAGTCTCAGTTATCAATGCAAAGTCATTTCCAGAAACCATGACAGGATAAATGGAAACTGGTCTTGACCACAGAGAAAACAGTCATGTCCCCTCCATTTTCTGGCACCCGACATTCTTTAATGGTTTTTACCTCTCATTAAAGAGTATACCAAGTTCCATGGCTGCTGAGGAGCCTCAGGTTAATCCAAGCTGATGCCTTTCATTCTACTTCCTGGTGTGTTTGTAATCAGGATGGGGCACTACTACGAACCCCATCTTAGATCTGTGCTGTTCTGTGAAGTAATGGTGTTCAATCATCATGCAGTGCATTTTCACCTTGCTTCTGATTGTTCTGGTCATGTCTGAGATGTAGCTTTGATGCATACATTGAATTGAAGAAAAAGGAAAAAGTACCAGAAAGGAGGAAGAGGGATTAGTAGCTCAAAGTCTTTTAAAATCTTGATCTCATTGAAATGAAAACATACTTTATCTACCTTCTTTAGACTTTGCTGATTGCATTAATTCCAGATGAAAAGTAAGTCAGTAGGTGCCTTTTTTCCCCCCACTCTCGTTAAGTTTTTCTACGGGGAGCCTGTAAAGGAAAACTTTCTCTCTCCTAGTGCTCCTAGGCAAAGCATTGAAGTACAATTACAACAAAATCAAAGTGACAACTAGAAGGTACCCCTAATCGCCAGCTCTCTGAGTTCTTTCAGGACTTGAATACAATTGTCAATTATCAAGGTCTCTTTGTAGACCAGACAAGTAACAATTAATGCAAAGTCTAAATCAAACTTGCCAAAAAGACATTGCTACCTTTTCACATCTGATAGCAGTATCCAATGGCAAACCCAAGATCAAATAGTAAACTAAGGTATTAGGAAAAGCCAACAAAGTAACTATAAAATAAATTATTAAAATGTGCTAGTAATTGTGTTTAATGCAAATTCACATGGTCACAGTTACCATATTTTCCAAACCAAAAATGAACACATATCCAATACATGGTCTGACCATAAAATTACTTCAGTAACTCTCTAGTGAGTGACTACTGCATGCTAGGCACTGTTCTCAGCACTGCAGATGAAGTTGTGAACAAAACAGGCAAGGCCCCTGCCCTCATGGAAGTTACATTCTAATAACAATTAGACATAAAATTTAATATTCCATAATCATATCTCTTCCATCCCCTTCACATCTACATCACATCTAAATCATAAGAAAATAATGAAAAAGGGTTGAAAATTGGACCAAGAAATACTTAGGAATTGAGAAAGTCTACCAGTACCTTGGGAGGAGGGGTTGGAGGAAGCTGAAGGGACTCACTCTCTTTACTGTTGTCTCACTTCTCTGACTGAATGACAGAACTGTTTGTCCACCCAATCCAGTCCCCTTCAATGCCAAATCACATTTAAATCATTCTAGACTAGAGAAAATCTAGGCCACTTTTAAATGTCTTACGTGGCATCCAAAGGAGATTGGGTTCTATTGGACAAGAAAAAAAGGCCTTAGTGAAATCATTTGGGTTTGTCAATTGAACTAGAATCCAGAGAGAATAATGAGAAAATGGTTGGACAAGGAGAAATGGAACTAAGTCTCTTCCTCCCCAAGCTTTCAAGACCAAAGTTGTTTCTATCAGGGGAAATGAGAAAAGAATCATATGACTTACAAGCCCTTGGAGGGAGATCTTACTGGATAAAGCATCGTTGTTAAATACAGTCTTCAGGCAGCTGAAAGGAAGCAGTAATCAGGTCCACACTTTTGCTCCCTTGACACTTAGTACTATTTGTCTGAATTTTCCTTTTAATGTTTCCCCCTTTCCTGTTGGTTGCTGTAGCATGCACTCAAAGTAGGTTGGGAATACTGTCTCACTTAGATGGTTTATTATTGGGGAGAATGGGGATGAAAGAACAGATTTTTTTCTCCCTCTCTGTATATACATTCCCTAAGCATCTTTACCCATTCTTTCAGTTTTATCCGTCATTGATGTCTAGCTCCAAATCTCTGCATCTAAGCATCAATACATTTTGTAGATGCCACACTAGTATTTAAAACTCAACAGAGCCAGCACTGGCTCATGGCTTCCCCCATGCCCTACATACTGCTTCTTTTCATGTATCCTGTATCTCAATGGAGGGCACCACCATCATGTCCAAAGTCACCCACCACTCAAGAAAAATTGTAAGACGTACATGCAGCAGTTACCTATAACAACACCTGAGAACCATGAAAAGACACGGCTGAAAAAATTTTAAAAGGTCAAAAACAAATGGAAAAACATCCATGTTCATGTATTGGAAGGCATAATATAGTTAAGATGTCCATACTACCCAACGTGATCTACAGGTTCAACACAATCTCTATCAGTGGTGGTAACCATTAAAAAAAGTGAGAAAAAGAATGAATGAGAGGTCACGTTATTAGAAAATAACTTTTAAAAGAGACTTAAAAGACTAAGAGACTTGATTGGATGAGAGAAAATGGGCAGGAATGAAAAACGGCCACTGGACTTGACATGTGAGCCTCTCCAGTCCTTCCCTCCTGAGGTCTGAGTTTGGGGAGGGTTGAAGTATGGGAAGAGATTAAGGGAATTGATCTCTACATCCACTTCCTTGCCCCATCCTTATTTAAATCCATCCTCTTTAGCCATGCTATTTTTCTTTTTCATTTAAAATGTCTTTGATTTTTGTTGTTATCTTCCCCGCTCTGCCCAACAGAAAATATAGCAATCACTCCTCTGTTCCAAGTTATTTATGAATATGTTGAAAAATGCAGTCCTCAGATTTGATGTGTTCAATGGGCACTTCCTTTCTCTGCTTTCTAAACTGAAACCAATACCCCATCAGTAACCACCCAATGAGAAGGCTGCACCTTCTCCCCATAATGGAGAAAAGAGAAAATGTGCATTTCAGAATAAAAATGGAATATGGGGAAGGATGGGGAATAAACTCCCCCCACCCAAGGAGGAGAGACATATAAGACTATATTGTGTTTTCAGTAGACAAATTAGCAGGATCTGTGCAAGTGATTTTTGCATAAACAACAAAGACCTCCCCAAGTATTTCCTTCAATACATTGAGCAATATGCCCCAAAGCAGCTCTGAATGGGAGAAAGAAGCAAGAGGCTATCAGCCAAGGGACACTTCAGTCTTTGTTTTTATGTAATTTATTTCTTGTAAGTGACCTCTGCCACTTTGGCTTTATGTGTGGGCACTCACCCTTTACAAGCAAATACAATTATGAGGCATTTTCCTCTGTGTATAGTTAGATAATGAATTCTTCCTGTTGCAAAGTGACCTCAAGAGCCCGGGACCTCATTTCATCTCAATTTGTGCCAATGAAACGCTTGACAAATTGCTCTTTTTAGTCATGTATAACTTTGGGTTTTAGTCCTAAGCACTGTTGTGCTTCTGACAAGGACAAATCGGGCTATACGATTTGTTTCCTATCCTTTGTGGTGCCAGTGATTACAGAACCATCTGGGTGGGATCAGCATTGAGTACTTCTTTGTGATTCATTTGCTTTGAGTACAATTACTACAAAATCACAAAGTCCTGGATGGGCTAAAACCACCAAATGGAAAGCAAACATACTTTAAATATGTAAGCACAGAAAGACACATACACATGAAGAGAGCTGTTTCAAGAGTATTCTTGGAATGTTAACCATTCCTTAGTCTCTAATACAAATAATTTCACATTTCTAGTCAGAGTTTTTGTTCTGTGAGAGACCTAAACAGAATAATGTTTCTCCTGGTGCTCTTGGCAAACACTGAAGATCTCCTGCTAGAATTCTGTCATCTCTTTTTTGAACACAGGTGATAAACCAAATTTGCACATTGTTAATCTAAAACCCAAGTCTTTAACCTGAGCATAACAAAAATCACATTAGGAGACATGCCTGTCCAAACACTACAGTAACTGTGGCAGGGATGCTTGGAATAGCTGCCATTTGCTCACCTCTTCTCAGCCTGAAATTATTTGAGCTTCACCTGTTTCCATCTCAAATTATCCTATAATTGCCTATCATATTATAGGGTTACACCAAAAGTAGCTACCATACCAACTGGCACCCAGACATCAGGGACATGGAATTGGCTGTCTCTTTTTCCTCACCTCATATGCTCTGACTAGTGTTCATACAATTACCTAAGGAAAGAAAAGTTTGCCTTAAATCTAGAAATTTACAACAGGAGTCATCTAACATATTCTTCAGTATGAAGTGCTCCCCAAAGTCACAAAGCTTTATTTTTAAAATCTGCCATTTTTTTTGCTGTTTTGAAAATATACCTGCATAATTTGATTCTTGCTTTCCAAGTGGGAATATCAAAATTACATAATGATCATTGTGCACTATTTTTAAGATTTTTGTCTCAATTATTTGAAAATTAAAAGCTACTTTCAAACTTCCCAAAACTGACTTGGAAAAATTTCATGCAGTATCCTTAGCTGGTTGTGATTTCCTGTTATATCAGCCTCTAAATCAAAAGATATTAATCCTTACTCTGTTTTCTTAATAGAAGATTGTTTAACAGTTTGTGAGTACCTTTCCAAATAGGAAAAATGCTTTAAAATCTTTTAGAAAACAACTTCTCTGTTTGAATGTTTATTATGTGTGCTCCTTTTAACTGATCATTAAAGTCTTCAGAAGGCCAGGAAATAACAAGGGCAATTGGGATGGGATCTACTATCCTCCACCTTGACACCTTCAAGTCCCGTGACCTGGGGCAGACATGTGGCTTCTCTAAACTTGAATTTCCTCATCTTTAAATATGGGAATAACTGAACTTCATTTCAAACAGTATGGTGGAACAGGTACTGTGAGCAGCCCTCCCACTGACAATAACCAAAAATACTGAATAACATATTTTAAAAATCTTTTAAAATCCATCACTGCCATGGCAAGCAATAAGGACTCTTCAGGGAAGGAAAAAAAGAAGTGAACACTGGAATCTAGAAAGGTGAACAGAGCTCCGAAGAAGGTTTTCATCCTGAGGTCATCAAGTTAACCCAGTGACCTTGAGCCTCAGTTCTGAAAGGGGAAAGGAAACAAGCCTCAAGCTGCCTAGAGCTGTCTAATAGGAGATGTCTGCATAAAGTAGACTCTAAAGGCCCATGGAAGAGTAAAATAGAAATAAATGTTCCTTTCAGCAAGGGACAAAAAAGAAACAACATTTCTCAACCTGGTCATTGGTCTCCTCTGATATTTCATAACCACCACCAGTCACCATATATACTTCTAGCCTGAGTTCTAACACTATCTTTGTGATCCAAAAAACATCAACCTAATTACTTAATTTCCTACATCAGTAGTGTCACCAAACATCCATCAAGAACAAACATAAATCCTATTTGGAGGAATGCACATTTTTTTCAGACTATAAAAATCCTGTTGAATAACTTGCTGAGGAATATAAGCTCAGAGTCCATAGAATAATACCATAAGACACACACACACACACAAAACCAAGAACCAGAAGAAATCAGATCTACAAAGATTTTATCCACTGAAATTATCAAACTCAGATTATAAAATAAGTGTATTTAATATGTTTAAAGATATAAAAAAGAATACGTAAAATATAAGAAGAGAGTAACTAAAATAAATAAATTTTGAAAAACTAAAACTTTAAGAAAATATAATACTTGAAATTTTAAAAATATATGCATGAAATAAATGGCAAATTAGACACAGCTGAACAGAGAATTTGCAAACTCAAAGGTAAATTTGAAGACATTGAGGATGCAGCACAAATAGACAAAAAGATCACAAAAAATAAACCAAAGAAGGTTAAAAAGCATGGCGGATAGAGTGAAAAAGTCTAACATAATCTATTCAATATCCAGCAGGAAAGAAAGAAAGAAGGAGATGAAATATACAAAGAGAGAATGGCTGAGAGTTTTCCAGAATTGACGTAAGATTATAAAGCAGGTTCAAAAAGTGCAGTAACTGCCCAGAAGAATAAATAAATAAATTTAAATCCACATTTAGACAAATTATAAGGAAATTTCGGGATAGTAAAGAGAAAAAAATATATTAAAACAAGTCAGAGAGAAAATACAAAGAACCCAGTAGCAAACTGATGGCAGATCCCTCAATAGCAGCAGTGGAAGCCAGAAGACAGTGGAATAATATCTTTAGAATTCTAAGACAATAGAACATCAAACTAAGATTGCATACCTAGTGAAACTCCATTGAAAACATGGAGGGTGAAATACAGATGCAGTTGACCCTTGAACAACATAGGTTTGAACTGCACAGGTCCACCTATACGTGGATTTTTTTCAATAAATATATTGGAAAACTTTTTTGACATTTGTGACAATTTGAAAAAACTCAAACCATGTAGCCTAAAAATATTAAAAAAAAAATAAGAAAAAGTTAAGTATGTCATGAATGTATAAAATATATGTAGATACTAGTCTATTTTATCATCTACTACCACAAAATATGCACAAATCTATCAAGAAAGTTATAGTTTATCAAAACTTATGTGCACAAATACTTAAAGACTATACATGGCACTATTCACAGTTGAGATAATGTAAAGATGCAGTATTAAATCATAACTACATAAAATTAACTGCAGTACATGCTGTACTACTGCAATAATTTTGTAGCCTCTCCTATTCCTATTGCAGTGAGCTTGTGTTGCAAATATCTCCTTAAAACACCATGTGCTCTTTGCTATTGTTCTCTTCATTTCTATCTAACTTATTTCTGTTCTGATCTTTATGATTTCTTTCATTCTACTGACTTTGGGTTTTCTTTGTTCTTCTTTCTCTAGTTGCTTTAGGTGTATGGTTCAATTCTTTATTTGAGATTTTTCTTGTTTCTTGAGATGAGATTGAATTGCTGTAAACTTCCCGCTTAGAACGGCTTTTGCTGCATCCCATAGGTTTTGGGTCATCATGTTTTTGTTGTCATTGTTTCTATGTATTTTTTTATTTCTTCTTTGATTCCTTCAGTGATCTCTTGGGTATTTAGTAGCACACTGTTTAGCCTCCATGTACTTGTGTTTTTTACAGTTTTTTTCCTGTAATTGATTTCCAATCTCATAGCATTGTGGTCAGAAAAGATGCTTGATACGATTTCAGTTTTCTTAAACTTTCTGATGCTTGATTTGTGACCCAAGATGTGATCTATCCTGAAGAATGTTCTGTGTGCACTTGAGAAGAAAGTGTATTCTGCCACGTTCGTGTGGAATGTTCTATAAATATCAATTAAATATATCTGGTCTATTGTGCCATTTAAAGCTTGTGTTTCCTTATTTATTTTCTGTTTGGATAATCTGTCCATTGGTATGAGTGGGGTGTTAAAGTCCTCCACTATTACTGTGTTACTGTTGATTTTCCCTTTCATGGTTGTTAGCCTTTGCCTTATGTATGGAGGTGCTCCTATGTTGGGTGCATAAACATTTATAATTGTTATATCTTCTTCTTGGATTGATCCCTTGATCATTATGTAGTGTCCTTCTTTCTCTCTTGTAATAGTCTTTATTTTAATGTCTATTTTGTCTGACATGAGTATTGCTACTCCAGCTTTCTTTTGATTTCCATTTGCATGGAATATCCTTTTCCATCCCGTCACTTTCAGCTGTATGTGTCCCTAGGTCTTAAGTGGGTCTCCTATAGACAGCATATATATGGGTCTTATTTTTGTATCCATTCAGCCAGTCTGCATCTTTTGGTTGGGGCATTTAATCCATTTACATTCAAGGTTATTATCAATATGTATGCTCCTATTACCATTTTCTTAATTGTTTTGGGGTTGTTTTTTTTTTTTTTTTTTTTTTTGCAGTACGCGGGCCTCTCACTGTTGTGGCCTCTCCCGTTGCGGAGCACAGGCTCCGGACGCGCAGGCCCAGCGGCCATAGCTCACGGGCCCAGCTGCTCCGCGGCATGTGGGATCCTCCCAGACAGGGGCACGAACCCGCGTCCCCTGCATCGGCAGGCGGACTCTCAACCACTGCGCCACCAGGGAAGCCCCTTGGGGTTGTTTTTGTGGGTCTTTTTCTTCCCTTGTGTTTCCCATCTAGAGAAGTTTCTTTAGCATTTGTTGTAAAGCTTGTTTGGTGGTGCTGAATTCTCTTAGCTTTTGCTTGTCTGAAAACCTTTTGATTTCTCCATCGAATCTGAATGAGATCCTTGCTGGGTAGAGTAATCTTGGTTGAAAGTTTTTCTCTTGCATCACTTTAAGTATATCCTGCCAATCCCTTCTGGCCTGCAGAGTTTCTACTGAAATTCAGCTGATGACCTTATGGGGACACCTTTGTATGTTTTTTGTTTTTCGCTTGCTGCTTTTAATATTTTTTCTTTGAATTTACTTTTTGTTAGTTTGATTAATATGAATCTTGTTTTGTTTCTTCTAGGGTTTATCCTGTATGGGACTCTCTGTGCTTCCTGGACTTGAGTGATTATTTCCCTTCCCATGTTAGGGAAGTTTTCCACTATAATTTCTTCAAATATTTTTTCAGACCCTTTCTTTTTCTCTTCTTCTTCTGGGACCCCTATAATTCAAAGGTTGGTGCATATAGTGTTGTCCCAGAGGTCTCTGAGATTGTCTTCAATTCCTTTCATTCTTTTCTCTTTATTCTGTTCCTTGGCAGTTATTTCCACCATTTTGTCTTCCAGCTCACTTACTCATTTTTCTGCCTCAGTTATTGTTATTGATTCCTCCCAGCGTATTTTTCATTTCATTTATTGTGTTCTTCATCTCTGTTTGTTTGTTCTTTAGTTCTTCTAGATATTATAGCAAGGATCAATAAAACTAAAAGCTGGTTCTTTGAGAAGATAAACAAAATTGATAAATCCTTAGCCAGACTCATCAAGAAAAAAAGGGAGGAGACACAAATCAGTAACATTAGAAATGAAAAAGAAGAAATCACAACTGACACTGCAGGAATACAAAAGATTATAAGAGACTACTACAGAAAAGTATATGACAATAAAATGGACAACCACGAAGAATAGACAAATTCTTAGAAAGGTACAATTTTCCAAGACTGAGCCAGGAAGAATGAGAAAATATAAACAGACCTGTTACAAGTAATGAAATTGAAACTATAATTAAAAATCTTACAACAAACAAAAGTCTAGGACCAGATGGCTTCACAGATGAATTCTAATAAACATTTAGAGAAGAGCTAACACCGATCATTCTCAAACTCTTCCAAAAACTTGCAGAGGGAGGAACACTTCCAAATTCATTCTATGAAGCCACAATCACCCTGATACCAAAACCAGACAAAGATGTCACACACACACAAAAAACCAAAAGGCCAATATCACTGATGAACATAGATGCAAAAATCCTCAACAAAGTGCTAGCAAACAGAAACCAAAAACATATTAAAAGAATCATACGCCATGATTAAGTGGAATTTATCCCAGGGATGCAAGGATTCTTCAGTATATGCAAATCAATCAATGTGATACACCATCTTAACAAATTGAAGAAGTAAAACCATATGATAATCTCAGTAGATGCAGAAAAATCTTTTGACAAAATTCAACACCCATTTATGGTAAATACTCTCCAGAAAACGGGCATAGAGGGAACCTACCTCAACATAATAAAGGCCATATATGACAAACCCACAGCAAACATCATTCTCAATGGTGAAAAACTGAAAGCATTTCCTCTAAGATCAGGAACAAGACAAGGATGTCCACTGTCACTGCTCTTACTCAACATAGTTTTAAAAGTCCTAGCCATGGCAATCAGAGAAGAAAAAGAAATAAAAGGAATACAAATTGGAAAAGAAGAAGTAAAACTGTCACTGCTTGCAGATGACATGGCACTATACATAGAGAAACCTAAAGATGCCACCAGAAAAGTACTAGAGCTAATCAGTGATTTTGGTAAATTTGCAGGATACAAAATTAATGCACAGAAACCTCTGGCATTCCTATACACTTAACAACAAAAAATCAGAAAGAGAAATTAAGGAAGCAATCCCATTTACCATCTGAACAAAAAGAATAAAATACCTAGGAATATACCTACCTAAGGAGGCGAAAGACTTGTACTCACAAAACTATGAAACACTGATGAAAGAAATCAGAGATGACATACACAGATGGAGAAATATACCATGTTCTTGGGCTGGAAGAATCAGTATTGTGAAAATGACTATACTACCCAAAGCAGTCTACAGATTCAATGCAATCTCTATCAAACTACCAATGGCATTCTTCAATAATTAGAAGAAAAAAATTTACAATTCATATGCAAACACAAAAGACCCCAAATAGCCAAAGAAAAATGGAGCTGGAGGAATCAGGCTTCCTGACTTCACACTATACTACAAAGCTACAGTAATCAAGACAGTATGGTACTGGTACAAAAACAGAAATATAGATCAATGGTACAGGATAGAAAGCACAGAGGTAAACCCACACACATATGGTCACCTAATTTATGACAAAAGAGGCAAGAACATACAAGACAGCCTCTTCAATAAGTGGTGCTGGGAAAACTAGACAGCTACATGTAAAAGAATGAAATTAGAACCCTCTCTAACACCATACACAAAAATAAACTCAAAATGGATTAAAGACCTAAATGTAAGGCCAGACACTATAAAACTCTTAGAGGAAAACATAGGCAGAACATTCTATGACATAAATCACAGCAATATCTTTTTTGACCCACCTCCTACAGTAATGAAAATAAAAACAAAAATAAACAAATGGGACCTAATGAAACTCAAAAGCTTTTGCACAGCAAAGGAAACTAAAAACAAGACAAAAAGACAGCCCTCAGAATGGGAGAAAATATTTGCAAATGAAACAATGGACAAAGGATTAATCTCCAAAATATACAAACAGCTCATGGAGCTCAATATCAAAAAACCAAACAATCCAATTAAAAAATGGGTGGAAGACCTAAATAGACATTTCACCAAGGAACACATACAGATGGGCAAGAGGCACATGAAAAGATGCTCAACATCACTAATCATTAGAGAAATTCAAATCAAAACTACAATGAGGTATCACCTCACACTGGTTAGAATGGTCATTATCAAAAAATCTACAAACAATAAATGCTGGAGAGGGTGTGGAGAAAAGGGAACCCTCCTACACTAGTGGTGGGAATGTAAATTGATACAACCACTATGGAGAACAGTATGGAGGTTCCTTAAAAAACCAAAAATACAATTACCATATGACCCAGCAATCCTACTACTGGGCATAGACCCTGAGAAAACCATAATTCAAAAAGAGACATGTACCACAATATTCATTGCAGCACTATTTACAATAGCCAAGACATGAAAGCAACCTAAGTGTCAATCGACAGATGAATTGATAAAGAAGATGTGGTACATATATATACGATGGAATATTACTCAGCCATAAAAAGAAATGAAATTGAGTTATTTGTAGTGAGGTGGATGGACCTAGAGTCTGTCATACAGAGTGAAGTAAGTCAGAAAGAGAAAAAGAAATAGCATATGCTAACACGTATGTATGGACTCTAAAAAAAAAAACCAAAAAAGCTACTGATGAACCTCTTGGCAGGGCAGGAATAAAGACGTAGACATAGAGAATAGACTTGAGGACACGGTCATGGAGGGGGAAGCTGGGGCGAAGTGAGAGTAGCATCAACATATTTATACTACCAAATGTAAAATAGTGGGCTGGTGGGAAGCAGCAGCATAGCACAGGGAAATCAGCTCAGTGCTTTGCAATGACCTAGAGGGATGGGATAGGGAGGATGGGAGGGAGGCTCAAGAGGGAGGGGATATGGGGATATATGTATGCATATGGCTGATTCACTTTGTTGTACAACAGAAACTAACACAGTATTGTGAAGCAATTATACTCCAATAAAGATCTATTAAAATAAATAAATAATAAAATAAAATCATCTCTTTTGGATTTCCAAGCCCATGTATTTTCCTCTATATTGTACTTTCTTTCCTGGAGTAATGAATAAAAAATATATTTTAAACCAAAAAAAAAAAAAAAAAGAAACATGTGATGCTAATCATCTCCACATGAGCAGGTTGTCTCTCCAGTAATTTGCATATCTGCAGTAGAAAGTGATCTCTCATGTTCTCACAAATTTTTCATCCTGTTTAGTGCAATACCATAAACCTTGAATAACACCATGAGACTCATATGAAGTGCCACTAGTGATACTGGAAGTGCTCCCAAGAAGCAGAGAAAAGCCACGATATTACCAAAAAAAGGTGAATTGCTTGAGATGTACCATAGGTTGAGGTCTGCAGCTGCAGTTGGCCACCATTTCAAGATAAAAGAATCTAGTGTAAGAACCACTGTAAAAAAAAAAAAAAAAAGAAAGAAAGAAAGAAAAGGAAATTCATGAAGCTGTTGCTGCAGCTATGCCAGCAGCTGTGAAAATCCTGTACTTTTTGTGAAGAATCTTTTTATCTTATATTGAAAATGCAGCTTTTATTTGGGTGCAAGATTGCTATAAGAAAGGCATGCCTATAGATTCTAATATGATCAGAGAAAAACCAAAGTCATTATATGAAACTTAAAGCAAAAGGAAGATGAAGGATCTAAAGCTGGAGAATTTAACGCCAGCAAAGGATGGTTTGATAATTTTAGAAAGAGGTTTGGTTTTTAAAATATCAAGATAACAGGAGAAGCAGCTTCTGCCAACCAAGAGGCAGCAGATGAGTTCCCAGACACCATTAAGAAAATCATTGAGGAGAAAAAATATCTGCCTGAACAGGTTTTTAATGCAGATAAAAGTGCTCTACTCTGGAAAAAAAAAAGTCACAAAGGACATTTATCAGTAAGGAAGAGAAGCAAGCACCAGAATTTAAGGTAGGAAGAGATAGGCTTACTCTACTATTTTGTGTGAATGTAGTCAGCACTGTCCTTATCTATAAAGCTTCTAAATCCCAAGCCTTGAAGTGAAAAGATAAACACCAGCTGCCAGTCTTTTGGTTGTATAACAAGAGGGCCTGGACAACAAGAACCATTTTTCTGGATTGGTTCCATCTATGCTTTGTCCCTGAGCTCAGGAAGTACCTCGCTAGTAGGGGACTGCCTTTGAAAGTTCTTTTGAGATTGGACAATGCCTATGGCCACCCAGAACCCCATGAGTTCAACATCAAAGATGTCGAAGTGGTCTAATTGCCACAAACACAACGTCTCTAATTCAGCCTCTAGATCAGGGGATCATAAAGAGCTTTAAGGCTCATTACACATGGTATTCTATGGAAAGGATTGTCAAAGCTATTGAAGAGAACTCTGATAAAGTCTGGAAGGATTACACCACTGAAGATGCCATCATTGTTATAGAAAAAGCTGTGAAACCATGAAGCCTAAAACAATAAATACTTGGTGGAGAAAACTGTGTCCGGATGTGGTGCAGGACTTCACAAGATTTACAACAAATCCAATAAAGGAAATCATGAAAGAAATTGTGGATATGGCAAAAAAAAAAAAAAGGTAGGAGGTGAAGGGTTTGAAGATATGAATCTTATAGAAATTCAAAAGCTGAAAGACATCACACCAGAGGAATTGACAGAAGACGACTTGATGAAGATGAGTGCTTCCGAACCAGTTCCAGACGACGAGGAATAAGATGGAGAAGAAGCAGTGCCACAAGACAAATTGGCATTAGACAATCTTACAGAAGGGTTCGGACTATTCAAGACTGATTTCGACCTATTTTACCACATGGACCTTCTATGATATGTGCACTGAAACGAAAGCAAATGGTGGAAAAAGGATTGGTATCATATAGAAACATTTTTACAAAAATGAAAAAGCAAAAGTCAGACAGAAATTATGATGTATAATATTTCCATAAAGTCACACTGAGTGTGCCTGCCTCTCCTGCCTCCCCTCCCACCTCCTCCATGTCTTCCACCTCTGCCACCACTGAGAGAGCAAGACCAACCCCTCCTCTTTCTCCTCCTCCTCCTCAATGTGAAGACGATGAGAATGAAGACCTTTATGATGATCCACTTCCACTTAATGAACATAAATAATAGTCATGCAGTAGAGTTAATGAACTTATCTGTTGTGTATATGCGTGAGTGTCTTCATGTGAAAATCTAATAACTATATGGCAAGAACTGTATAAGACATTTTTTGTCATCATCATCATCATCATCATAGAAGTATGCATTGTGTAGAACATTGTGCTCAACACAAGACTTGTATTGAAGTGGATAGCCTATTCTTACATAAACATAAGGTGAGTGGTATTTAATGTAAAATTAATAATGTTATTTTTTTACTATTTTACAACTTTCCTTTCAAAGAATTACGTTACTGCATTACAATTATGAGTATGCCT
The DNA here is from genome assembly GCF_949752795.1 of Hyperoodon ampullatus. Taxonomy (NCBI): domain Eukaryota; kingdom Metazoa; phylum Chordata; class Mammalia; order Artiodactyla; family Ziphiidae; genus Hyperoodon; species Hyperoodon ampullatus. The sequence goes on along the minus strand of NC_136917.1, from coordinate 78,305,707 downwards.
CTGTCATAATTGGAAAAAACTGCATATCAGGCTATCATCACAGGTAAGTGGGTTTTTTTAATGTAACAATGTTTTCAATACTGTATTATGAATATGACTTTAATACTGTATACCATAAAAACATTATAATAATTCATTCAGTAGTGTATAGGCTACACTACTGTGAGACAATTGTATCGATTACACTAGGCTACCATAAAGTAATCATATTGCTGCTTCTTTGTTATCAATGCATAAATCGTTATCTCTGTAAATAAATATGAATTCCTTTCTCATATTATCTTTTCATTTTCGATGTGTAGTTAGTAATATGTATAACATCTACAGTGTTTTGTATCATATAATACAATATTGATATAGGTACTGACAGATGAACGATTCATTGTAAACAGATGACATAAACTACAGTGGTATTGATAAATACAGTACTGAAAATGTATTTTCTCTTCCTTATAATTCCCTTAATAACATTTTCTTTTCTCTAGCTTAGTTTATTGTAAGAATACAGTATATAATACACATAACATTAACAAAATTTAAATTAAAAAATTAAAAGTAAAAATTTTAATTAAATTTTTAAAAAATTTAAAAATAGACTGTTTATGTTATCAGTAAGGCTTCTGCTCAACAGTAGGTTATTAGTAGTTAAGTTTTGGAGGAGTTAAAAGTTATATGTGGATTTTTGATTGCATGAGGGGTTGGTGCCCCTAACCCCCACATTGTTCAAGTGTTAATTATATTTTCAGACAAACAAAAACTGAGTTTGCCAATATAGACCCTCTCTATAGGAAATTCTAAAGGATGTACTACAGGCAGAAAGAAAAAACAATACTAGAAGGAAGCTATGAAATGTAACATAGAGTAGTACAACAAGAACATAGCATATATGTGGACAAATCTAAACAAACTATATAAAACAACAATATTATCTAAATTTAAAGTAAAAAACTAAAATATAGTCTAACAGAGGAGTATAAGTCAGATGGTAGATAACCAAAATTAAAGTATCTTCAGGTTCACGTATTGTTCTGGAGGAGAGTACAGATATTCACTTTAGACAATGCTAAGCATGCATATTTCATCTACCTATTAAAAAAACAGAATGTATATTTCTATTTATAGTTGAAGAAGCCCACATAAGGGTTTCACTACTTGCCTAAGGTTAACAGTTACCATATAGCAGAGCCAACACTAGAGCCCAGATCTCCAGGAGCCTAAGCTAGTGCTGAGTTAGTGCACTGCACGTGCTCCATGACTTCAAGATGGAAGAAGTGTCTGCTTTGAACAATGCTCATGGGGAAAAACAAAAACAAACAAACAAAAAAAACCCAATATTTTCTGTAACATAGCATCAGTAAGGTATAGGATAGAGGAAAAAAATAAGGATGCCTACCTGGAGTCCCCAGACAGCTACTGTCTATGGTGACCACACAGAAGAGTTGCCCAGTAACCTTCCCTTAATTGATCAACTAGGGAAATTTTCCTGAAATATTTTCTCTAATTGTGTTCAGTTAAAGGAGATTCACTGGGCAAATTGCTCCTTGTTGTGGACCCATCACTTTTAAAGAGGTTTCATAAATGACACTATATAATTTGACCAAAAAAAAGAGAATTTTTTTCTAAGAAAACACCAGATAGATAAGTTTACTGGTAAGTTATTTTAAAAATTATATTCTCACAAAAACTCTGCCAAAATAAAGAAAAAGAGGGGAAAAAGCCCCAACTCATTTAATGAGTCTAACAAAACCTTGATAATAAAAGCAAAAATGGGCTGTACGTATAAGAAATGTCAGGCCAGTTTCACTCATAATTATAGATATAGAAATCTAAAATAATAATAATTAAAAATATTAATCAAAGTATAAAAAAGATAATGGATAAGGATAAATTTGAGTTTATCACAGAAATGCAAGATTGGTTTAATATCAGAAAAACCAATTAATATAATTCATTACATGAGCAGAGTAAAGGAAAAAATCATGCTGTCACAGGTGGGTTCCCCCAAAAGCAAACAATGAGACTGAGTTTGGGATATTGAACATTTATTAGGAATCAACACCTGTAAAAGGAAGGGAGGAAAAACAGTATTGGGCAGAGAGACAAGTCAAACGGCAATGCAGACCCAAGAAAACCTTGGCCAACCAGCAGGGGGCCCCATCAGAGTTATCCCACATCAGAGGGAACCCTCACTTTGCTCAGTCCCTGGAAGCAGACTGCTCGGGAAAGCTATGAGCCTGGGCCAGGAGGCTGTAAAAAAAGATGACTGACAGAGGCCCTCTGCTGTCAGCATGCCCTTAGCCAGAGAGCAAATCCCCCCCATGAAGGTGGCACTGGCAGCAAGTCTCCCTGTCTAGAACACATCTCAATAAATAAAGAAAGAGCCTTTGATATAGTTCTACATCTCTATGTCATCAAGAACATTTAATCATAGCAAATTGAGGGAAATTCTTTACTATGATTTTTTTTTTTAAAGAATCTGAGTCCCTTCATCAGGAAATGTGCACAAGCCTCTTAGATAGCCTCATCCACCAGAGGGCAGACAGCAGAAGCAAGAAGAACTACAATCCTGCAGCCTGTGAAACAAAAACCAAATTCACAGAGAGATAGACAAGATGAAAAGGCAGAGGGCTATGTGCCAGATGAAGGAACAAGATAAAACCCAAGAAAAACATCTAAATGAAGTGGAGATAGGCAACCTTCCAGAAAAAGAATTCAGAATAATGGTAGTGAAGATGATCCAGGACCTCGAAAAAAGAATGGAGGCGAAGATCGAGAAGATGCAAGAAATGTTTAACAAAGACCTAGAAGAATTAAAGAACAAACAAACCAAGATGAACAACACAATAACTGAAATGAAAAATAGACTAGAAGGAATCAATAGCAGAATAACTGAGGCAGAAGAACGGATAAGTGACCTGGAAGACAGAATGGTGGAATTCACTGCTGCGGAACAGAATAAAGAAAAAAGAATGAAAAGAAATGAAGACAGCCTAAGAGACCTCAGTGACAACATTAAATGCAACAACATTCGCATTATAGGGGTCCCAGAAGGAGAAGAGAGAGAGAAAGGACCCAAGAAAATATTTGAAGGGACTATAGTAAAAAACTTCCTTAACATGGGAAAGGATATAGCCACCCAAGTCCAGGAAGCGCAGCAAGTCCCATAAGGATAAAACAAAGGAGAAACAGGCCAAGACACATAGTAATCAAATTGGCAAAAATTAAAAACAAAGAAAAATTATTGAAGGCAGCATGGTAAAAACGACAAATAACATACAAGGGAACTTCCATAAGGTTAACAGCTGATTTCTCAGCAGAAACACTATAAGCCAGAAGGCAGTGGCATGATATACTTAAAGTGATAAAAGGGAAGAAACTACAACCAAGATTACTCTACCAAGCAAGGATCTCATTCAGATTCGATGGAGAAATCAAAAGCTTTACAGACAAGCAAAAGCTAAGAGAATTCAGCACCACCAAACCAGCTCTACAACAAATGGTAAAGGAACTTCTCTAAGTGGGAAACACAAGAGATGAAAAGGACCTACAAAGACAAACCCAAAACAATTAAGAAAATGGTCATAGGAACATACATATCAATGATTACCTTAAACGTGAATGGAATAAATGCTCCAAACAAAAGACACAGGCTTGCTGAATGGATACAAAAACGAGACCCATATATATGCTGTCTACAAGAGACCCACTTCAGATCTAGGGACACATAAAGACTGAAAGTGAGGGTATGGAAAAAGATGTTCCATGCAAATGGAAATCAAAAGAAAGCTGGAAGAGCAATACTCATATAAGATAAAATAGACTTTAAAATAAAGAATGTTACAAGAAACAAGGAAGGACACTACATAATGATCAAGGGATCAATCTAAGAAGAAGATATAACAATTATAAATATATATGCATGCAACATAGGAGCACATCAATACATAAGGCAACTGCTAACAGCTATAAAAGAGGAAATCGACAGTAACAAAATAATACTGGGGAACTTTAACACCTCACTTACACCAATGGACAGATCATCCAACATGAAAATAAATAAGAAAAGAGAAGCTTTAAATGACACAATAGAGCAGATAGACTTAATTGATATTTATAGGACATTCCATCCAGAAACAGCAGATTACACTTTCTTCTCAAGTGTGTATGGAACATTCTCCAGGATAGATTGCATCTTGGGTCACAAATCAAGCCTCAGAAAATTTAAGAAAATTGAAATCATATCAAGTAACTTTTCTGACCACAACACTATGAGATTAGAATTCAATTACAGGGAAAAAAACGTAACAAACACAAACACATGGAGGCTAAACAATACATTACTAAATAGACAAGAGATCACTAAAGAAATCAAAGAGGAAATCAAAAAATATCCAGAGAGAAATGACAATGAAAACACGACGATCCAAAACCTATGGGATGCAGCAAAAGCAGTTCTAAGAGGGAAGTTTATAGCTATACAAGCCTACCTCAAGAAACAAGAAAAATCTCAAATAAACAATCTAACCTTACACCTAAAGGAACTAGAGAAAGAAGAACCAACAAAACCCAAAGTTAGCAGAAGGAAAGAAATCATAAAGATCAGAGCAGAAATAAATGAAATAGAAACAAAGAAAACAATAGCAAAGATCAATAAAACTAAAAGCTGGTTCTTTGAGAAGATAAACAAAATTGATAAACCATTAGCCAGACTCATCAAGAAAAAGTGGGAGAGGACTAAAATCAATAAAATTAGAAATGAAAAAGAAGTTACAACAGACACCGCAGAAATACAAGGGATCCTAAGGGATCCCTTGTATTTCTACTACTACAAGCATCTGTATGCCAATAAAATGGACAACCTGGAAGAAATGGATAAATTCCTAGAAAGGTATAACCTTCCAAGATTGAACCAAGAAGAAATAGAAAATTGGAACAGACAAATCACAAGTAATGAAATTGAAACTGTGATTTAAAATCTTCCAACAAACAAAAGTCCAGGAACAGATGGCTTCACAGGTGAATTCTATCAAAGACTTACAGAGGAGCTAACACCCATGCTTCTCAAACTCTTCCAAAAAATTGCAGAGGAAGGAATACTCCCAAACTCACTCTATGAGGCCATCATCACCCTGATACCAAAACCAGACAAAGATGTCACCAAGAAAGAAAACTACAGGCCAATATCACTGATGAATATAGATGGAAAAATCCTCAAAAAAATACTAGCAAACAGAATCCAACAACACATTAAAAGGATCATACACCATGATCAAGTGGGATTTATCCCAGGGATGCATGGATTCTTCAATATACGCAAATCAATCAATGTGATACACCATATTAACAAACTGAAGAATAAAAACCATATGATCATCTCAATATATGCAGAAAAAGGATTTGACAAAATTCAACACCCATTTATGATAAAAACTCTCCAGAAAGTGGGCATAGAGGGAACCTACCTCAACATAATAAAGGCCATATATGACAAACCCACAGCAAACATCATTCTCAATGGTGAAAACCTGAAAGCATTTCCGCTAAGATCAGGAACAAGACAAGGATGTCCACTCTCACCACTATTATTCAACATAGTTTTGGAAGTCCTAGCCACGGCAATCAGAGAAGAAAAAGAAATAAAAGGAATACAAATTGGAAAAGAAGAAGTAAAACTGTCACTGTTTGCAGATGACATGATACTATACATAGAGAATCCTAAAGAAGCCACCAGAAAACTACTAGAACTAATCAATGATTTTGTAAAGTTTCAGGATACAAAATTAATGCACAGAAATCTCTTGCATTCCTATACATTAATGATGAAAAATATGAAAGAGAAATTAAGAAAACACTCCCATTTACCATTGCAACAAAAAAGAATAAAATACCTCGGAATAAACCTACCTAAGGAGACAAAAGACCTGTATGCAGAAAACTATAAGACACTGATGAAAGTAATTAAAGATGATACCAACAGATGGAGAGATATACCATGTTCTTGGATTGGAAGAATCAATATTGTGAAAATGACTATACTACCCAAATCAATCTACAGATTCAATTCAATCCCTATCAAATTACCAATGGCATTTTTTACAGAACTAGAACAAAAAATCTTAAAATTTGTATGGAGACACAAAGACCCCGAATAGCCAAAGCAGCCTTGAGGGAAAAAAACGGAGCTGGAGGAATCAGACTCCCTGACTTCAGACTATACTACAGAGCTACAGTAATCAAGACAATATGTTACTGGCACAAAAACAGAAATATAGATCAATGGAACAAGATAGAAAGTCCAGAGATAAACCCATGCCCTATGGTCAACTAATCTATGACAAAGGAGGCAAGAATATACAATGGAGAAAAGATAGTTTCTTCAATAAGTGGTGCTGGGAAAATTAGACAGCTACATGTAAAAGAATGAAATTAGAACACTCCCTAACACCATACACAAAAATAAACTCAAAATGGATTCAAGACCTAAATGTAAGACCAGACACTATAAAACTCTTAGAGGAAAACATAGGAAGAACACTCTTAGACATAAATCACAGCTAGATCTGTTTTGATCCATCTCCTAGAGTAATGGAAATAAAAATAAACAAATGGGACCTAATGAAACTTCAAAGTTTTTGCACAGCAAAGGAAACCATAAACAAGATGAAAAGACAACCCTCAGAATGGGAGAAAATATTTGCAAATGAATTAACGGACAGAGGATTAATCTCCTTAATATATAAACAGCTCATGCAGCTCCATATTAAAAACACAAACAACCCCATCCAAAAATGGGCAGAAGACCTAAATAGACATTTCTCCAAAGAAGACATACAGACGGCTAAGAAGCACATGAAAAGCTCCATGACATCACTAATTATTAGAGAAATGCAAATCAAAACTACAATGAGGTATCACCTCACACCAGTTAGAATGGGCACCATCAGAAAATCAACAAACAACAAATGCTGGAGAGGGTGTGGAGAAAAGGGAACCCTCTTGCACTGTTGGTGGGAATGTAAATTGATACAGCCACTATGGAGAACAGTATGGAGGTTCCTTTAAAAACTAAAAATAGAATTACCATATGATCCAGCAAACCCACTACTGGGCATATACCTAGAGAAAACCATAATTGAAAAAGACACATGCACCCCAATGTTCATTGCAGCACTAATTTGCTGAGACATGGATATATCTAGAGACTGTCATACAGAGTGAAGTGAGTCAGAAAGAGAAAAACAAATATCGTATATTAACACATGTATGTGGAACGTAGAAAAATGGTACAGATGAACCGGTTTGCAGGGCAGAAGTTGAGACACAGATGTAGGGAACAAACATATGGACACCAAGCGGGGAGAGCTGTGGGGGGTGGGGGGTTGGGCTGGTGGTGTGATGAACTGGGCGATTGGGATTGACATGCATACACTAATGTGTATAAAATGGATGACTAATAAGAACCTGTTGTATTAAAAAATAAATAAAATTAAATAAAATTTTTTTAAAAAATTAAATTATATTAAAATTGCTAGAAAAAAAAAAGAATCTACAAAAGCTCACAGAAAACATCATACATCATGGCAAAATTGAAAACAGTCCTATTAAAATCAAGAAAAATAGAAGGATGCCCATATGACCATTATTATTTTCTTTACCATAATGTTCTGGAGGTCCCAGTCAGCACATTTTGGTAAGGAAAATAAATAGATAAGGAGTGGAAAAGAAGAAACAATCTGTCATTAGTTATAGATAATTTCATTTTCCCTGTACAAAACCCAAGAGAATCAGATGAATTATTAGTTTACAAAGTAGGTAGATGAAATCAATATATATATAATTATATTGTTTTACTTGCTACCAAAAAAGACCCATTTAACTAATGTTTTTTTAAAACACCATTTATAATAGCAACAAAAAACCAAGGTACCTAGAAATAAATGTAATAAAAGATATGTGAGTGCCATATGTGTAAAATGATAAAATTTCATTAAATGAAATTAAAGATCTAAATAAATTAAAAATATAATATGTTCATAGATATGAAGACTTAAAAGCCATAAAAAAGTAAATTCTTCTCAAATTGATCTGAGATAAATTAATTCTGATAAAAATCCAGGCTTTTTACAAAGCTTTATAAGCTGGTTCTTCTAAATTTATATAAAAAACAAAAGGTCACAGAAACAGACTCATAGTCATGGAAAACAAACTTATGGTTACCAGAGGGGAAAGGCTGGGGGACAGATAAATTAGGAGTTTGGGATTAACAGATACAAACTACTATATATAAAATAGATACACAGCAACGTCCTACTGTACAGCACAGGGAACTATATTCAATATCTTGTAATAACCTATAATGGAAGAGAATCTGAGTAAGAATAGATATGTATACATACATACATATATATATATATATATATATATATATATATATATATAATTGAATCACTTTGCTATGCACCTGAAACTATTAAAATATTGTAAATCAACTATACTTTAGGGCTTCCCTGATGGCGCAGTGGTTAAGAATCCACCTGCCAATGTAGGGGACACTGGTTCAAGCCCTGTTCTGGGAAGATCCCACATGCCACGGAGAAACTAAGCCCGTGTGCCACAACTACTGAGCCTGTGCTCTAGAGCCCACAAGCCACAACTACTGAGCCCATGTGCCACAACTACTGAAGCCGATGCTCCTAGAGCCCATGCTCCGCAACAAGAGAAGCCACCACAATGAGAAGCCCCCACTCGCTGCAACTAGAGAAAGCCTGCGTGCAGCAATGAAGACCGAATGCAGCCAAAAATTAATTAATTAATTAATTTTTTAAAAAAGAGAAAAAATCAACTATACTTTAATTTGAAAAAAATCAAACATAGCCAAGACACTCCTGAAGAAGAATGTAGATGTAGAGGGACACCCCCACCAGATATTAATATGTATTATAAAGAGGAAAATCTGATCTTGGGAATAGAGGATTCCTTTAAAAAGACACACACACAACCATAAGTTGTAAAGGAAAAGACTAATGTATTCAACTAAATTAAAATTCAGAACTTCTGTTGGCAGAAGGCTACCATAAAAAAAAAAATAAATAAAAAGACAGGCTACAAACTGAAAGAAAATTTGTGACAAAGGATTCATATTCAGAATCTATAGAGAAGTACAAATCAACTAGAAAAATACAAAACAAAAGCAGGAAAAAGTGGTGAAAGACAGGAGCATTTACTTTACAGAAGAGGAAACACAAGCATTTAAAAAGATTCTCAATCTAAACTGCATTAAATGCAAATTAGAACCACACACACAAAAAATAGTATTGTAGGTCCATCAGACTGGCAAAAGTAAAATAGTCTAAAAATGACAGAAGTTAGGAAAGATTTAAAGCAACAGATATTTAGACATTGCTGGTGTAATGTAAATTTGTGCAATTGCTTTGAGAAACAATTTGGCATTGTCCCATGCATGTGTATTGTATATATGCATATCCTACGATCCTAGGTATCTACATACAGTTCACTCCTAGCCAGCTACAATGAATATAGTAATTCATAATAACAATTTTGGAATAGGGGAAAAAAAGGAAACAGTCCTGCTAGTAATACCAGTAGATTGGAAGATAAATTGTAGAATTTTTAATCAATGAAATACTATACAGCAATAGAAAATAATTAACTACAGGTAGCCCCATCAACACAGATAAATCTCAAAAAAACTACAAGACTCAGCAAAACTGTAAGTCAATAGGACCACATACAGTATAATTTCTTATATGTAAAATTCAAAAGCTGCCACACTGAACAAATTTTTACATATTCAAACAGAGCAAAAGAATAACAAACACAAAATTAAGCATATTAGTTTCCTCTGAAAAGCCAGCAAAAGGTGGATGGGCTCTTGAAGGATACACAAGGATCTTCAAAAGTACTGGAAACATTCCATATCTTAAACTGAGTAGGGCCCACATCTGTGTGTTGGTGTTACTTTTAATATCTTCCACATACATTGTAGTATTCCTTTGTACCCATGCAGTATTTAATAAAATTATTTATATGGGATTAATAACCCTTTCCCATCTACATGCAGGGATGCTGTGATATTGTCTGATGATATTGTAACTTTGTAATCTGTTAACTCTTAATCATATGTAAAAATTATAAATACATATAAAAAACACATATCTAATGTTAGATGCATAACAATAATAATGTGCTCCATCATCTGTTATGCTTGGACCATGAGCCAGGAGAGCTTTGATCAGGAAATAGAATTAAATGATTAAAAGCAGAGAGACCCAGACATTGGAGAACTGAAGAAATGTGAGCACGAAAAACCACCAGAGAAAAGTGTGTTGAGTTCTGGAACAGTTAGAGACTGCGTTCTAGAGGGGGAGGATAGCTGACTCAGATGAAAAACTCTAGCCACTCAGGCAATGCCAAGATCAACCAGCAGCCAGGTTGAGGCTTGGGAACTTTCAGGAGTGACCCTGCAGAGAGAGGGATCTGGGTAGAGCAGGAGTGAAACAGGAAAGAGCAAAAAATGTAAAAGTAGACTATACACACAGAGGCAGAGAAGAGACAAGCATAAACTGGAAAGGGCCAGAATGCTGTACAGAGCACTTGTACATTATCAGCTGCACTTTTCTTTTTTCTGACCCATAGTTATTTCAATTATTAGCGCTTCATTAAATTTTTTTTCCTGCTGCACTTTAAATCAACAACCATTGTGTAGCCACATGAGAAGGAAAAATAGAAAGCTATTAAGGGCATTTCTTGGGCTACAGTCTGAAGAAAAGCAAAATCCAGGGACAGCACACTAGCGACATTGGCCCACAGATGTGTTCTCATTGGCCTGCCCTGCAGTGCCATTGATGTTGTTGTTGTTGTTGTTGTTGTTGTTTTAAACCATTTTTAAATTCTTTATTGAATTTGTTACAGTATTGCTTCTGTTTCATGTTTTGTTTTTTTGGCCGTGAGGCATGTGGGATCTTAGCTCCCCGACCAGGGATCAAACCCATACCCCCTGCATTGGAAGGCAAAGTCTTAACCACTGGACCACCAGGAAGTCCCCGATGTTGTTGTTTTAACTTGAATTAGTTACCAAGATTTAAAACCCAGATTTCTGATTTGAGTTGAAATCAGAAGATATGGCAACACAGGGCCTGGATTACTAACAGCCATCTTCTGGAATGGAGCAACCTCTGCCTGCTTTAGGAGTGGAAGCATTCTGCAGTTCACAGAGGGTCCCCACCCAGGTGACCCCACTCATGTGTGTAGTCGGCTGTCCCCTGTCAGTATCTGACTCTGGTCACCTTGTTTGTACCTTTGGGAGGACAATAAAGATAACCATAAGTTTCAAAACTGAGTCTCCCAAAGTGGGTGCTTGGGGGAGCAGCCTTTCATCCTAAAAATGGAAGAAGTAGGAAGAGGCTCTATTCAAAGTTCCCAGCTTGTCTATGGTTTTAATTTTATGTGCATACATTTATCATTTCCAGCCCAATGAGTGCAATAAAACAAGAATCTGTGATTACATAACAGTTTCATTTGGGGAAGTTCAATGACCCTATTAAATGTTTTATTTTTCTTGGTTTTTTTTTTTTTTTTTTTTTTTTTGCGGTACGTGGGCCTCTCACTATTGTGGCCTCTCCCGTTGCGGAGCACAGGCTCCAGACGCGCAGGCTCAGCGGCCATGGCTCACGGGCCTAGCCGCTCCGCGGCATGTGGGATCTTCCCGGGCCGGGGCACGAACCCGTGTCCCCTGCATCGGTAGGCGGACTCTCAACCACTGTGCCACCAGGGAAGCCTTGATATTATTTTTATTGACCTTGCTAACATCTGACCTGAGCAGCTGCTCTTTGGAGAGCTGTCATAGGTGACCACAAGCTGGTGACCAGACACAGGGAAACATGAGGCTACAGTGCAGTACAGCTGCCGTCTACTTGGAAACAAAAGGCACTGCCAGTCCAGCCTAACAGGCAGCCACAAAGAACAAGAGGTTCTGGGGTTAAATCATGGGGTGGATCAGGGATCTAGGAAGTGCTGTAATACCAACAACAGCTTCAAATAAAAGCAGAGCTGCAGGAAGAACCCACAGTAATGTCTGGATCTTTCAGGGTACACAAGCACACCCAGCATCCACGGTCCCTGGAACAAGAGGTAAGCTAGCCCCTAGAGAAGACCAAATTATAGAAACCCACCTAACAAAATATCAGGGCAGAGAATAAGCAGGTACAAATTATCAGGCCTTGTTGATAATACTTTCTTGTTGATGTGGTATATCAATATAAACCCACACTTTTGGGGTGAACCAAAAACCCAGTAAGGTGGTCTTGATCGACTAGTTTCATTTCAATACATGTCTCCCCCTTACTGAGAGATGCCCAATTTTTTCCACTGGGGCCCAAACCCACTTTAAGTGGCCCTGCAGAGTAATAACACAGAGAACAAGCAGACTACCTTCTCCCATAAACTAAATTCTCCATGGTTCTATATTAGGCACTTATAGAAATTCTAAAAATTTAAATTGTCACTTATTATACCAATGTGGAACATCTTAGTCCAGAGAAACATCAGGTTCAGGTGGCATTTCTTCCTTTCCTTGCTTTCTTTTAGAAGTTGAAATCAGAATACAGAGTTACTTGAACACACGAAGTGGTCAACTTGGCAACAGCATGATTTCTTATCAAGAAGAGAAAGCAATATTAAAAATCAGAAGACTTGATCTATAATCTTAAGCCATAATCTAGATCCAGTTCTGCCACTTACTAGCCAAGTGATCTTGGGCAAGTCACTTCACCTCTCTAGACCTCAGTTTAATCACCCATAAAATGAGAATAAGAAAAATTGAGCCCTGTAACTACTGGGGTTGATAGGGGATCCAATAAAATGAAGCATGACAATACATTTCATCAGGATGTAAAAATGCTTCACTCCTGTAGAAGAATATTAGTGGACCGTTTTATATGCTGCCTTGCACTCATGCCAAGCTCATTTCAGTTTCTTGACAGGAAAGCACATAACAGGTACAGAAGAACCCAAGGGAAGGTTTGTAGTCATAACACAAGTGTAATGGTTAATTTTATGTGTCAACCTCACTGGCCACCAGGTGCCCAGATTAAATATTATTTCTGGGTGTGTCTATGAGAATGTTTCTGGGTGAAATTAGCTTTTGACTTGGTGGACTCAATAAAGTAGATGGCCCTCTCCAGTGTGACTGGGCATCATCCAATCCACTGAGGGCCTCAATAGAACAAAAGGCAGAAGAAAGAGGAGTTTGTTTCTTTTTTTCCTGCCTCACTGCTTAAGCTGGGACATCTCATCTCATCTTCTCCTTCTGCTGGACTGAGATTTACACCATTGGCTCCTCTGGTTCTCAGGCCTTCAAACTCAGACTGAATTACATGACCAACTTTCTCATAGGTTTCCCCTTTGCGGATGGTGGATCCTGGGACTTCTCAGCCTCTGTTAATCACGTGAGTCAACTCCTCATAATAAATCTCTCTATCTATCTACACACACACACACACACACACACATGCACACACATACACATGTGTGTGTGTACCTTTGATTGTTGTTTCTCTGGAGAACCCTGACTAATACTATAGACAACACTCAACCCCTGGGTTATCTGTTCAAAATAGGTGGAAGAAAAGCAGAACTGCACGTCATTCCTTCTGACGTAGCTGGCTTTAGCTGGCATTGCGTATCCACAGTCTCAACAACTCAGAGCAAGAAAGGCCTCCTCCCATTCCCCATTTCCTACCACACTAAAACCCAGGATTACACATCTAACTGAATGTTGTTCAAAGTTTTTCCAAAACGAACGATCAGTTTTACTCCTCTGAATTAGATCTCCCATGTTTCGAAAATTCTACAACTTTAAGTTTGGATGTGGAGCTAATAGCAGTCATATATCCAGTCTGAAATCTGCATGGAGCATTTCATAAGTACTCAGAACAAATGTGACTCTTTTATCTAAGTCATACAACGCAGTGTCTAGCTAGATTAGACCCTAATAAGAATCATCAGTTGAAAATAAAAGGAATTAAAAAGATGCTTCCTGTTCAGATGTTGGTTTTCAAAATATGATATACTCTTGGTCAAGATATTTTAAGTGCTTTGTTTAAAATACTGACATACATGAAAATTTTAAATGACCCCCTATTCTCAAGTCTCTGTTGCATGCAATAACTTAATTTTTAAATATTTTATTATGTAATATTCAATGTATACAAAGGGATACACATGAAACATATATAAACTATGAAGCATAATAATACAAAGGACATACACAAGCCCACTATCCAATTTAAGAACTAGAACCTGTTTTAGTAACAGGAGTAGAGAGAATAAAACTAATGATTCAGGGTCTTGCAATGCCTGAAAATCATTATTCCAAACATCAGAATTCAGGGCAAACTGTCAATTAAGGGAAAAGTGTTTCTTCACACCCACTTTTCCAGGGATATATGAATTAAAAAAAAAAAAAAAGCCAGATGAAGAAAAGCTTAAGTCAGAGGAATGGCTCCCTAGTGGCAGCATTCAAACACTAGTGATGGACCAGTTGGTAAACTATCTTAGACAGGGAGCCCTCTTATATATAAGCAACAGCCAACTTCACCCATTAGGAAAACAACAAAAACCTTGTAGGCAACACAATTATGAAATTCCATTATCTTCAAGTTTAAACATGATGAGCCAAGACCCAAACTAAAAACAGACAATTCAGTCAAGCACTGTATTTTAAAATCTTGATTTGTAAACTACTCTTCATAAGAGATAAATTAACACAGGGCCACAAGCTTCAGTAAGTTACAGAGAGGTATTATATTGAGGCACAACCCTAACTCTGTTTCTCCTCATTGTCAGTCTCTCCTGCCCAATCTTGGGTAGCAAACATACTTAGGCCTTTTCTTAAAGTGAAATCTTCTAGATCATATGCATTGCTCTGAGTGGCTCTTCTACTCCTGTTTCAGCAGCTCTGACTTTCATATAAAGAAAACAACACTAAATTCCAGTATGGCTTCTCAGCACATAGATCTTAGCACAGTAGAAGATCTAATGGACCAGTGGCAAAATTCAACCTGCGTGACCTTAAGGAAATTTAACACTTTTCTGCGCTTTTCAACCTCCTCCTCAGAAACATGAGAGAACAGACAAGATAAATTCTAAAGTCCATTCCAGTTCTAAAATTCTGAAACTGTCTTTGTTTTTTTTTAAAACATCTTTGTTAGAGTATAATTGCTTTACAATGGTGTGTCAGTTTCTGCTTTATAACAAAGTGAATCAGTTATACACATACATATGTCCCCACTGCCTTTGATTTTAACATTCTATCTATTTGTTAAAAGAAACGCATGATTCTTTTTTTTTTTTTTTTCTTTTTTTGGCTGCTTCCGGTCTTAGTTGCGGCATGCAGGATATTCGTTGTCATGCGGGATCTTTTGTTGTGTCACGCGGGCTCTTCCAGACTCTTCCTTGCGGCACGCAGTCTTCTCTCTAGTTGTGGCATGGTGCACGGGCTCCAGAGGGCACGGGTTCAGTAGTTGCAGCATGAAGGCTCTAAAGCGCACAGGCTTAGTTGTCCCATGGTATGTGGTATCTTAGTTCCCTGACCAGGGATCAAACCCGCATCCCCTGCATTGGAAGGCGGATTCTTAACCACTGGACTACCAGTGAAGCCCCGAAATGCATGATTCTTTTGTGCTATCCCTGAAATCTTAGAGGAAAGCCTGACACCTCTGCCTTCCAATGTATTCTAATTTAATCCTTCTCTTTCCTGACTTCCAAAGTGTTTTTGTGGATTCTCTTTGGGATTAGAAATGAATCTTCCTCCAACCTAAACCAATGTCTGAAACAAAAAGGAAGACTAGGGCAAAGAATCTAGCATCCTTATGATTAATTTTTCCCCAGAAGAGAACCAAGTTTACCCTGATCCACTTGACAAATACACAGTCAAGCAGTACCTCTTCTGAAGCTTATCAGGGTGGTAAGACTTTTTTACTAAGCTCTGTATTAAAAATAACTAACTCTACCCTCAAGAGCCTTCCATTTTACGTAAGTTTATTCTACTAAGAGAAGCTGTTTCTCGGGAGTCTATTCTTAGAATTGTCAAATCTTTTTCACAATGAATACCTCTAAACCTATTTTGAATACAACAAAACAGACTTTGAACACAATTTACAGAATGGTTTGATTACAAAGAGGTTCTCATTAATTAGGTTTGGGATAGTGTGTTTTATTCCAATGAAAGTCAAATATCCCATGCCTTCCTTATCATCTTCTTCTCCATCTCAAGAAGTTCAGACATATTGTAGGGTGAGGGGTGTTCCCAGGGAGCCCCTGCTATAGGTATGAGAGAAGAGAGATCCAGCTAACTACAAATATCTCTCACTCAAAGTTCTGATAGTTTTATATCTGATTGCTTCTCCCCAACCATGAAAATTTCAGTTCAGTTCACATAAAAGTTGAGCCACTCTTATTAATAATACTTAGAAAAAGAGGATGAATCCAGAATAAAGATGGGTTCCTTCTCAACCAGGTCCAGCATGGTGTCACATTCAGAAAAAGACACTGAATTTGAAATCCATAAAAAACTGAAAGGTAGGGGCTTCCCTGGTGGCGCAGTGGTTAAGAGTCCGCCTGCCGATGCAGGGGACATGGGTTCGTGCCCTGGTCCGGGAAGATCCCACATGCCGCAGAGCGGCTGGGCCTGTGAGCCATGGCTGCTGAGCCTGCGCGTCCGGAGTCTGTGCTCCGCAACAGGAGAGGCCACAACAGTGAGAGGCCCACATACCATAAAAACAAACAAACAAACAAACAAAAAAACTGAAAGGCAATCTAAATCACTAATACAGTCTCTTGAAAAATGCCAAAGTGATCACTCTACATTATACTCAAGAGTATAAAGCCCTCTTCACCCATCTATTTGTAATAAGTAGCCCTCAGTACAGCATGGCACTTGCACCATGCTCCTAATCTTACTCTTCAGCCCTCCCCCAAATAGTTCCTCAAAATTCAGCCCAAACTGCGTCTTCTCTCCCCATAATTCAGGGTTTTTCTGAGCAAAGCCTTTCTTTCGATATGAACTCGTTACATTTTCCAATATAAATCTGATGTAAATTGAGCCTTTCTTGGTTCCTTTCAGTCCCCAATTCTACCCATTACACTTTCAACCAAACCCCAGACCCATTGCTGCTACTGATAGCAAAAGACATGGGGGGAGAGGAAATATTTATAGTCAATGTTTTCAACCAGGTCATGAGGGAACTAACAGTGGCTGGTTATGGTCTATGAGCATTTAGCATTAACTCTCACCCCTTTCTATATACTTTCCTGTAAAGATGGGTCTTGAACATGAAAAAATTAGGTTCAAGATGCATATTAAGTTATTCCAATGAGATACATTTGCAGGAGTTTGGGGAGTAAGGAGGAGGCCATCTTCCTGCTGCTATTACTACTGACCAAGAGGTTCAAAGGGATGTGAGGTTTTAGAGCCAGCCTCAGTTTTCGGGATTCCAGATGGAGACAGGCAATTACAGCAGCAACAGAAAACACAGCTGGAACAGTTTCCTGATCTTTGGATTCCAGCTACAGTCTAAACACTTGAAATCGACAGATAAGAGGTAGCTCTCTGACTTCTGCTCCTCTGGTCCTTCCAAGTTTCTAAGTCCCTATATTAAATCCTTCCTGAAATATCTAGAGTGATTTCCAAGTTTGGCCCTGAACTGACAGATATAAAGGGGTGTAAAGAAAGAAGATAAAGCAAAAGGCAAGGAGAAAAGAGTAGAGATTCTTCTGCTGGCACCTTTGAGACAGACAGAGAAAATTGTGACAAAGTAAAGTTGGCATTATCCATTAGGAAAATGCAAATTGAAACCACAATAAGGTACCACTTCACACTCACTAGGATGGCTAGAATAAAATATTAGATAACAAGTATTGATAAGGCTGTGGAGAATTTGAAATTTTCATACACTGCCGGTAGGAATGGAAAATAGTGCAGCCACTTTGGAAAACGGTTTGGCAGTTCCTCAACATGTTAAACATAGAGTTATCCTATGACCCAGCAATTCCACTCCTAGGTGTATACTCAACAGAAGTTAAAATATACATCTACACAAAAATGTGTACACAAATATTCAAAGAAATATTATTAATTATAGTCAAGAGGTAGAAACAGAACAAAAATATATCAAGCAATAATTGGATAAATAAAATGTGTTGTATCTATACAGTGGAATATTTTTCAGAAATAAAATAAATGAAGTGCTCATATATTCTACAAAATAGATGAACTTGAAAACACCATGCAAAGTAAAAGGATGTAGTCACAAGGACCATATATTGTGAGATTCAATTTATGTGAAATGCCCATAGTAGGCAAATCTATTGACACAGAAAGTAGATTAGTGGTTGCTTAGGGATGGAGACTCAAGGAATAATGGATAAGGGGTGCAGAATTTCTTTTGGGAGTAAAAAAACTGTCTAAAATTGTGGTGATGGATGCACAACTAAATATATACTGAATACTGAATATATACTAGTATACTGAATATACTAAAGGCACTGAATTCCACACTCTATATGGGCATATTAAATGGTAATATACAGCTCAATAAATTTGTTGTTTAAAAGATGCAAGGCAAATCTTGGGAAAGAAAAATGGAGCTGGAGGAATCAGGCTCCCGGACTTCAGACTATACTACAAAGCTATAGTAATCAAGACAGTATAGTACTGGCACAAAAACAGAAACATAGATCAATGGAACAGGATAGAAAGTCCAGAGATAAACCCACACACATAAGGTCACCTTATTTTTGATAAAGGAGGCAAGAATATACAATGGAAAAAAGACAGCCCCTTCAGTAAGCGGTGCTGGGAAAACTGGACTGCTACATGTAAAAGGATGAAATTTGAACACTCCTTAACACCATACACAAAAATAAACTCAAAATGGATTCGAGACCTAAATGTAAGACTGGACACTATAAAACTCTTAGAGGAAAACATAGGCAGAACACTCTATGACATAAATCACAGCAAGGTCCTTTTTGACCTACCTCCTAGAGGAATGGAAATAAAAACAAAAATAAACAAATGGGACCTAATGAAACTTAAAAGCTTTTGCACAGCAAAGGAAATCATAAACAAGATGAAAAGATAACCCTAAGAATGGGAGAAAATATTTACAAATTAAGCAACTGACAAAGGATTAATCTCCAAAATTTACATGAACCTCAAATCAAAAAAACAAACAACTCAGTCCAAACATGGGCAGAAGACCTAAACAGACATTTCTCCAAAAAAGATATACAGATTTCCAACAAACACATGAAATGATGCTCAACATCACTAATCATTAGAGAAATGCAAATCAAAACTACAATGAGGTATACCCTCACACCAGTCAGAATGGCCATCATCAAAACATCTACAAACAATAAATGCTGGAGAGGGTGTGGAGAAAAGGGAACACTCTTGCACTGTTGGTGGGAATGTAAATTGATACATCCATTATGGAGAACAGTATTGAGGTTCCTTAAAAAACTAAAAATAGAACTACCATATGACCCAGCAATCCCACTACTGAGCATATACCCTGAGAAAACCATAATTCAAAAAGAGTCATGTACCACAATGTTCATTGCAGCTCTATTTACAATAGCCAGGACATGGAAGCAACCTAAGTGTCCATCATCGGATGAATGGATAAAGAAGATGTGGCACATATATACAATGGAATATTACTCAGCCATAAAAAGAAACGAAATTGAGTTATTTGTAGTGAGGTGGATGGACCTAGAGTCTGTCATACAGAGTGAAGTAAGTCAGAAAGAGAAAAACAAATACCATATGCTAACACATATATGTGGAATCTAAAAAAAAAAAAGGTTATGAAGAACCTAGGGGCAGGACAGGAATAAGGACGCAGATGTAGAGAATGGACTTGAGGACACAGGGAGGGGGAAGGGTAAGCTGGGATGAAGTGAGAGAGTGGCATGGACATATACACTACCAAATGTAAAATAGATAGCTATTGGGAAGCAGCCACATAGCACAGGGAGATCAGCTCAGTGCTTTGTGTCCCCCTAGAGTGGTGGGACAGGGAGGGTGGGAGGGAGGGAGATGCAAGAGGGAGGAGATATGAGGATATATGTATATGTATAGCTGATTCACTTTGTTATAAAGCAGAAACTAACACAACATTGTAAAGCAATTATATTCCAATAAACATGTTAAGAAAAAAAGATGCAAGGCACAATGAGGACAATATTAAAAATAAAAAGTGAAGTTGGACCATGTGTAAGGGGAGAAGGCATTAAGGCACAGGTGCAGGAGTGTAAAGAGATAATTCCTAGTGCTCTGACAAATTCTTCTAATGTTCTTACAGAAAGATTTTCAGAAAGAGTTTAAACTCAGGAACCCTGCATACTAGGGAATATCTACTCATCTGAGGTGATAAAGTATTTTCTATGTCAATTATCTAAGAATTTTGCATCTCAAAAACTATGATGGCAGTCATAGCAAGACTTAGACATTAAATGACAAAGACATTAAATATTTGAATGGAATATCTGATACACAAAGGCAAATTTACTATGAAACTAATGAAGCTTAAGCTTCATTCCTCCTCACTTGCCTGGGACCCTTCTAAGGCCCTGGGAAGAGCCTTGGCAATGAATTCACAAGATCATGTGTTCTTATAAAATTTGTAAAAGTAAGGTATTTTTAAAAATTGATCAAGACTTGTGTTCTTTCCATTTAGACTTCCCTTGCATCACTCTTCTTCTTATTTGGGGTGGCACTGGAGTTGCTGCCAACATTTTGGGGATCTGGATATGGGAAAGTTGAGGAGAGATATGTTTAATTTGGTATCAGGTATATATTTATGTGGTTCACAGTCAACTTCACGCATCTCTTTTCTACCATGTACATACTTCCAGTGCCAGGTGCTGTAGGCCACATCCATACTGTCACACCACCTCCAGCTCTCCCAACTGTGTGTCCCCTTTCCCCCTCAAACCTCACCTTAAACAAAGCATGCTAGAGGAAGGATTGATGTATCTTATTCTCTCTAAAGAAAGCTATATTATAAAATTGTTATGTAAAATGTAAGGAAAAGTATGCAGCCAAAATGCCTCATGCAGGTTATTAATAAAAATATTGTTATTTTCTGAATTTTGTGAAGTTTGTAGTATTGGCTAGCTTTCCTTTAATGTATTGTATGTTTTGATTTCTCTCATTCTAAATCAGCACTCATATCTAATCAGTACCTAACAGTGTATTTTTAAGCTTGTATTCTTTTTCTTAAAAAGGGTCTCCCAAACTGTATAATCTTCAGGCGCCACAGAACCTGAATCCATCCCTGGAGAGAGAAATATTCCTTTCCTCTTTGAATCCATCTTGTGTAAAGAGAGTAAAACAAACATACGTAAATCTCAGTGAAAAGGTTGGACCTACCAAAGTTGAAGAGATGTGAATGGCAATGATTTGCACTGTGTCCCTTAATATTAAGTGGGTATAAAATGTCACTGGCCTTGTCATTATTTTGAGTAGGAACTTAGTTGTCTTAATTTGGTTAATGGAAAAACCATTCCAAAGAGCCTTCACAGATTTACTTGGAACCTGGCCCCCATTTCAATTTTTTTTATAACATATTTTCCTCAACCACAGATTCTTCTGCCATATAATTTTCAAGAACATGACTCTCACAGTTGGGCAACATATGCTATATACATTTGTGATATAATCAATCATGTGTCTGAATAATGTATGTAAAACTATTCTCAAAAATTTTAACCTGAAATCCCAATAGTATCACCTGAAAAAAATTATTCATATGAATAAAGAGATTTAATGAAGTTGTCAAATATAGAATAAACATAAGAAAATACAATAAAAAATTGATTGATTGATTGATTTGGATCCCTACCTCAAAAAAAAAGTTCAAATTGACTTAAAAGATAACAATGTCAAAATAAAACCCTAAAATGGTTACCTAAAAACACACATAAGACTTTCTAAATGCTCTAAATTTCATGTCAAAACTAGAAATCAGAAATAAAAATAATGAGTAATTTGACTACATAAAACTTTTAAAAGTTCTACATAACCAAAATAAAAACCATATAACAAGATTAAAAGAAAAGTATAAACTGGGGGAAATATTTGCAAAAGGTTAATCTCCTTAAGCTCTAAAAAATACCAAGACTTAAAAGTACAAGACTAATGCCTCAAAAATATATGAGTAGAGGATATGAATAGGAAATTGACAGAATGGAAAATCCCAGGATACAGGAAAAATATTAATTCAAATTAAAGAAACCATGACATACCACTTTTTGCCCACTAAATTGTTAAATTTTTTCCCCTGTGGGCTAATAATACTCAGTTTTAGGGAAGAAGGGGAGAAAGAGACATGTTACCACTTTTATAGAGAGCAATTTCACTATACATGTCAAAAGTTTTTAAATGTTGATGCATTTTTACCCAGCAATTTCATTCCTAAGAGAGAGTTCTAAGGAAATATTGTTTATAAAAATTAAAAATTTCAGAAAGCCTGAAAACCTATCAATCAGCAATTAGTTAAATAAACAAACTATTAGTTAAATAAACAAACTATGGTCCTTTTAACAAAATACAATGTATCTATTAAGAAAAATATTATAAAAAATATTTATATTATAAAACAGACATATTATGTTGCTAAGTAGAAAAAAAGGTATATTATAAAAATATATGCAAAATACAATTCTTATAGACAACAAGCAAGGTAATGGTAGTAGTAATAGCTGACATAAATACTCATTATGTGTTTCGCATTGTTATAAGCCCACTGCATGTATTATCTCATTTAAATTTCACAACAATCGTATGAAGTAGTCACTATTACTATCTTTAACTTATAGTGGAGAAAATGAGGCATCAAGAAAACAAATAACTTGCCCAAGGTGAAATCAGGATTTGGACCCAGGTAATCAGACTCCTGCTCCTGTAGTCTTAACCACAATGCTAATTTCTGAGTTATGTTATTATTAGATTAGAGGAATAGAGTAGATTAACTGTCATGTTTTAGTAAGAAATTCTCCCAAAATATCAATAACATTTACATCTAGGAAATAGGATTATGGGTGATATTTATTTTCTTTTTTTTGTTTGTTTTTGTTTTTGTTTTTGTTTTGTGGTACGTGGGCCTCTCACTGCTGTGGCCTCTCCCCTTGCGGAGCACAGGCTCTGGACACGCAGGCTCAGCGGCCATGTCTCACGGGCCCAGCCGCTCAGCGGCATATGGGATCTTCCCAGACCGGGGCACGAACCCGTGTGCCCTGCATCGTCGGCAGGCGGACTCTCAACCACTGCGCCACCTGGGAAGCCCTATTTTCTTATTTTTATTATCTGTATTTTCTAAAGTTTCAACAAGAAATGTAAACTGCCACAAAGAGAAAGCAGAGATATTAGTTCTTATAACCTATTCTTTCTGCTCCTTTCCTATCAGTAGGTAAAAAATAATTGTTCTAAATATCACTATTTCCACCTGTATAACAAGAGAAAGACCACCCACAGAACCAAAATATTTTAAAGTATTTGCTACCTAATCCTAAAGGCAAGGAAGTCCACCATTCTGGATTTCAGGGTTCTCTTTCATGATGGAAAAGGGAGGGTGAACATGGCAGGGAGGGAGAAGTGAGCGTGAGGGAGACGGTTTTAATCTGTCACAAACTAGTAAAAACTTTGTCTCCTACAGAAGTTGTTTTATTTATTCATTCATTCCAAAACTTAAATTCAGAAGTTTAGTAATTATATTAAAATCAAAATGGATCAAAGGGCCAGATGTTGCAGGCAGGATGACTAATCAAACAGAGCCTGGGTAATGCGCTCCACGCCTTGCTCAATGGGAAGTAATTACTCTAACATTAGCTTTACAGTGTTTAAACAACCATTTCATTATATTTTTTCTGCACTGATTAAATTTTCTCGGCATTTCTAATGCATCATTACATCTGCCTTGCATTTAGATAATGCACAGCATTGCTACCCATTAAAAAGTCCCTATTCTCTTTCATCACCTTAATAAATCTAATTTGGCTTTATTTGCATAAAGTTTGATAAAGAGTGATTAGCTCTCTTACAAATAGCATATCTTGGATGAAAATATCTCTTCTATAACTTGGCTAAAACAGCTCTTCACAGATTTATAAGTGAACCCCCCTAGCAATAGCCACCTAAAAGTGAGGGGGGTAAAGGAAAACTTCTAGCACAACTGCCGCTGTAGAATTACTGTCTGTGCCTTCCAAGACTGCTGAGGGGTGGATATGATAACCATGGGACCATCTAAGGCACTTTGCTTCTTATTCCTAAATATATAGCCTAAGGAATTATAATAGAGGACAAGAACATCAAGAATAAAAGCTCACATTTTTAGCCTTCTACTTCAATATTCACATTTACCCTCAACACATAGAGACTCAGGACATTTTAGCCCTTGCCCAAGTAAATGAACTGTAAAGTAATCTCTGGAAGATATTAGCTGAGATGAAAAGCTCTGCCAAAGTATCAGATATGCCAGGCAATCACTTACAGAAACTCAAACTATGCCAAGTCCTCAGGGGAACTTTTTTAAGCACTGCAAATAAATGGATTGTGTTGGCGAGTAGTATGTGATGACATTGATTCTGCCCTTTGAACTTAGGGTTTTGATAACAGAAACTCAAAACCACGAAACAAGTGCCCTTGGAAATCTGAAATAGAGAGCATGAGGTCCTAAAAGGAAAGAGAATATCCACTGAAATCGATATGCCATATACTGCCTTTGCACTAGAGAAGATGATATTGGGAGTGGAGTGGAAAGAGCAACCCCTCATTTAATTCTTGTGACAGAATCAAGCACTGCAAAAACAGATTCCACCAAGGTTTGGACTCTCCCTTCTGAGTCAGTGACTCACTGTCCAATTCTCTGTTGCTATTCATTCGTCCTAACATAAGCCATTGGTTTTCACTTTCACAATGGGAAAATTACTGTGTATTGTAGAATTTACTAGATCCAAGTTCAAAGTCCTGTATTTCAAAACCCTGGACCTTCCCTACCCACATCTCTCTCCCTTCCATTCTCCCCTCTCTATTTCCCCTAGTTCTTGAGCATCCTCATGGGTCTACAGCTCACTTCAGAGTCCCACTCTGCCTGCTCCACTTCATCCCATTCTCACAGAACAATGTACAAATCCTAACATAATGACAGAAATTACAAAGTTTTTACTCAGTTTTGTGGGACTTAACCTCTATTAGGCTGATGGCCAGTGATGAGTAAGGGAGTCAGAGATAGGTTGCATATTCTTAAACAACAAAAGCTGTTATACAGAGATAAATTTGACTCTAAAACTAGCCACCTAAATAACTAACAATGAAATCTTTAAGGTATGAGAAGCCTAGGAATTATGAGAGTAATATGATAAATTTTCCTTAGAAGATAGAAGAGCTATCCTACCTGATTGCTGATTACTCCTCCAGCCCTAAGACTCCTATCTCTCTGGGATGTGTGATTATGGGCTCTGATTTCAGATGAGTTATTTTCTTAGCTCTCTTCTCCCTTCCAGAATGGCCATCTGTTGTTAAAAGAGAGAGAGAAGGGCTTCCCTGGTGGTGCAGTGGTTGAGAGTCTGCCTGCCGATGCAGGGGACGCAGGTTCGTGCCCCGGTCTGGGAAGATCCCACATGCCACGGAGCGGCTGGGCCTGTGAGCCATGGCTGCTGAGCCTGCGCGTCTGAAGCCTGTGCTCCACAAAGGGAGAGGCCACAACAGTGAGAGGCCCGTGTACCACACACAAAAAAAAAGAATATTAATTCAACTTTAATTTCTATAATATGTGAATATTTTGACTGAAGCATAGTTAAAATTTTGTTGGACTGGCATTTTGCCTTAGGCAATGTAATTTCAAAGTCTTCAGTAGGCTCCAGTCCAATGGTTCGCAAAGTGTGGTTCCATGACCTGCAGCATTATGTCACTTGAGAACTTATCAAATTCTCTGGCTCCATCTAGGCCTACAGAAAAAAAGGCCTGGGGATGGGTCCAGCAATCTGTGATTTAACAGCCCCAGATAATTCTGATGCAGGTCAAAATCTGAGAACTACTAATTTAGACTAACAATTCTCCCAACTGTTACTACTCTTCAGAAGTTTCTTAACAGGTGATTGATTATTGAGGGACACTAAAAGAGATACCTAGCCACATTCATTGATTAGCACAGAATCTATGAGCTCATGAAAGAGAGTGAGAACATAGTTCCCAGTTGGGTTTCAGGCCAATAGAGGGTAATGGGCTCCTCAAAGAACATCACCAGAAAGAACAAGTCCAGCAGCGTGGGTCAGACTGAAGAGTAGACCTGAATATTAGGGGAACCTATGGCTCCTGCTACAGTCTATAAATCTTTAAGGTCCTTTGGGACTCTATGGTTCTATGAGGACAGAAACAGAGGGGGCTAATTGGTCAGAGAGAGAACACCAGGGATCAGTGGACCAGGAGGAGGTCAGCAGTGGCACAGGTAGCAGCAAGGTTAGCCACCATGAACCACCAAGTAACTGAGAGCAGACCACAAAACAGAGAGACTCTTAATTTTGAGAAGTTCTATTTCTAGAGGACCTATAAAAAGAGAATCTGGGGGAAAGGATGCAAAAAAAAAACAGAACTCTCTGTTATCCAAGTGTCTAGGGGCTAAGCACATTGGTTTCTACAGTTTTCCTGCACATAAGGTGCCATTCTTCTGACAGCAGGTGAAGCCAAGGAACGTAAGAGGTATATATTAGTGTACATGTACACAGTATATTCAGGAGCAGAAAAAATTCAGGGTTTCCCTCCCTCCATTCTCTAACAAAGACCTACATTATTTCCCCGAGGCAGAATGGCTTTGAAAGGCATAGAACAGACCACACAGATGTCCTCACTCGCTTATTATAGCTTCCTCAGGGCCACCACCGCCATAGGGACTACTAGGAAATTTGTCCCATGGAGGGGGCTCTCACCCTCTCCCAAGCCACGCCACCTGACCTACAGGATGATCACTGTCCAGAGTCGCAATGCTTTCTATTCAAATCACCTTCTAGGTTAACCAACCTCACCTCTCTTCTTATATGTCCTCATTTCCTGTCTATTCCCAAACACATAAACCCTCAACTGTACCCTATGACATTCATGGTCACTTATGAACAAATTCTCTTTATCCTCAGCTCCGATTGCAACTTGACTATGCCTCACAGAGACTGCTTCCCCTGAGGCCTTCCCAAATGGCGGCTATGTTTTCTCCCACAGCCCCTGAACCCCTGAGTTGAAGATTTTTGACCCCGACCTACCTACCACTGCCAAGACATTGCCTGTCTTCCTCCTCTCGTCTGCTCTTCTGAAGCCCACAACACACTGCTGTGTCACCAGCCACTTGTTGATGTCATCTATTGACCGTGAAGTCACTTTCCTTTATTTGGGAAAGACTGACATCTGGAAGGATGTATTTCTCTCTAACAATACTTTCTACATTCTTGCTGATCTCAGTGTCCATGTATGCCTGGTTTCCTATATCTTAGCCTCTCAGTTGCTGAACTTCCTTTCCTCCAAATATCTCTTCCACATCGTATCCACTCACTCCAGACCTTGCTATCACACCACATCCAAAATCTTGAGTGCCCACTTTCTCTAACTATTATCTCCTGTCCTTCCAGATGACCTATTCATGTGCTCAATTCCAATCATTCTTCCTCCCTGCAGGGACTTCCAGTCCACTGAGTTCTCTCAGTGTTCACACCCTTCCATGTTCTCACTTTCCTCCAACCCAGCTTAGATTCCATGGTCTAGGAACTCTAATAACTTCCTTTAAAATACTCTTAGCTCCTTTGCCCCCCTTCCTGGCATCATATGTATCTGGCAAACAAACCTTGAAAAATTCCAACTCTCTACATAACAATATGACTATGTCTACACAGCTAAATATTTTAGGAGAAAATCACCCATGACATATGACATACCTCCCTTTAAATGTTATGTCCACAATTCTCAAATGTGCCCTCAGTATTAACCAGCAATTCTGTCACACTTACCAAGTAAATCTGCCTTCCTACTATCTGAGTTAATCATTGCACAACTTCTCCTCTCTTCTGCAATAAACTTCTCATTCTTCAGAGAGACCAAATAAATGCAATCAGATAAGAGCAACCTATCTTCTCCAACCAAATCATTAGTAGGTGTGCACCAGTACTCATCTGGTTTTCCTCCTATTATAATAAGCACAGTAGCCTTAACCCTGTCTAAGATGCCCCCATCCTGTGTAAAGTCAACCCCTCTATGTCTGTATGGATTCCATTCCCCCTCCTACTCAACAATATTAATCCCTCTCCCACCTTCAGAAAAAAGTATTTTATTACTCTTTCTGGCATTATTTCCATCAGTAGATAAGTTTGCCATATTATTTCCCAGCTCAACAAATAATCCCTTGACCCACATCCCCCTCCAAACTCTGCCCATTTCTCCCCTCCCTTCACAGAGAAGCTTTCTACATCTCTCATCTAACTACTATGATCAAGTTTTTGCCCACCACTTCATAGAAAGGGCATCTATCAAAATCACCATGAACCTCTATTTTCTGCCCTCATTTTAGTCAATATATGGGAAGTTTCTGTGGCAACTGAATGCTCCCTAGATGAGAGGATACTGTAGTATTTAGTCATGGACCTTCCTCTCTTCTCTGTCCACTCTCTCCCTAGGTGATCCAATCTCAGGATATCACCTGCTGCATCGTTTGGTTGTATGTATAGATGCAGTGAGTCAGGACTGGGAGGATACTAGGGAAATACCATAATGTATTCATTTATAAACTTATTGTGAATGTTTCCTTCTCTTCAGTCAAATTATACCAGGATATTATCTGAGTCCCATAATAGATTGAGCATGATGTGGCCAACAAAATCTCCTAAAAGTCATCCAGCCAAGACATCTCTAGTCTTTCCTATACTTTTATGTTATTTCAGAATCCTAATAGATAGGTCATGACAACTTAAAAAGGAAGATAGTATTATCACTCTCTAGAATCATTCTTCACATCTTAATATTGGGGATACCCTTTATACAAGGTTCAAATAAGGATTCAACAAAAAAAGCTCAAATTAAAATTTTACACATATAGGTACTCAAATAAATGGTCATCCTTTGCCTCTTCAGAATGTGAATTTGAAAGAGAAAAATATTTCTAGTTAAGGTAGTCAGAAAAGCTTAAAGAAAGCTAGCATTAAGTTGGATTTTGAATTCTGGATAGAATTACAAAAAGAAATTATAACAAATACATGAGGAAGGAGAAGAACAAAATAAATATGGAGAGAGGTAAGTGCATCAGACTGGCTGAGGCATAGAGTTGGAGCTCAATCTCATTTGGGAATGATATATAATGCCAGGGTTTGCTGTCATCAGTCCTCATAGAAATGGGAGTCCAACATCAGGAAGAGCCTACTACCTGCTGGAAGGACCCCATGATACCAACCTGATTCTCTGTCCTCAGCCTGTTGCTTGTGACCATGATACCATGCCTGCTATTCAGCAAATGTGTCCTGACTTTCTCTTCTTGCCTGCTTCCAGGGTCTTTCCAGATCACTCACCCTGTTTTAGTGCTCTCCCATGCTCTAATCCCAGCCCTTGGAGCAGCCCTGGCCTATCAACAACCAAACTCATACCATTGCCTCTTTGGAAAGTGAATCCCCAAAAGAAAACTATCTCTGATCCAACATCACAGAAACCAATAGGGAAGCAAGCTCAATGGCCCATGTTTAAGGGAGAAACTGTCTGATCTATATTGTAAGGACAGGAGTGATGGTATGTACATATGTAGAAAAAAACTAAGAATTTAAAAATTAATTGATCTGATGGAATATAGCTCCACAAATGAGAGTGAGTCTCCAAGAGTAGAAAAAGGGCAACAGAAATAGGGAAAGGAGGAGAAGAAGGCAGGGAATGAAAATGAACTCAGCTCTGTGACACTTTGCTTGTTTCCCCAGACCCAGAAATATGCAGTGAATATTTGTTGACAGACTAAATAAAACAGCTATTTTTTTCTTTCTTTTTTTTTTTGGTGATTTAATTTCTACTTCTTTACCTTCTCCTATATACATTTACAAACGCCCAAGCCTGGCTATTACTTTGTGTTAATTCTCAATGCATTTTTAAAATTTTGGCTATGTAACACACTTTCAGAAAGTCGGCAGGGTGTAAACGACCTATCTCATCATTTCGTGTCACATTCCCTATGAGATTATGAAGTACTACGTGCTGTATGAACCATGGCACATTTTGGTCATCACTGTGTTCTCAGTTTCAATTAAGGCTGAGAACATCTGATGAATAGATGGGGGTGGCCAGGGGAGGGGAGGGAAGGGTCAGACAGGCTGATGGTCACTTGAGCAGCCTGGCATATTCTGTTTTTTTTAAATTTTATTTTATTTACTTATTATAGAGCAGGTTCTTATTAGTCATCCATTTTATACATATCAGTGTATACATGTCAATTCCAATCTCCCAATTTATCACACCACCACTCTCACCCCCTACCTCTTGGCCCCCTTGGTGTCCATACATTTGTTCTCTACATCTGTGTCTCAATTTCTGCCCTGCAAACTGGTATATCTGTACCATTTTTCTAGGTTCCACATATATGTGTTAATATACGATATTTGTTTTTCTCTTTCGGACTTATTTCACTCTGCATGACAGTCTCTAGATCCATCCACGTCTCTACAAATGACCCACTTTCATTCGTTTTTATGGCTGAGTAATATTCCATTGTATATATGTACAACATCTTCTTTATCTATTCGACTGTCGATGGGCATTTAGGTTGCTTCCATGACCTGGCCATTGTACATAGTGCTGCAATGAACATTGGGGTGCATGTGTTTTTCTGAATTATGGTTTTCTCTAGGTATATGCCCAGTAGTGGGATTGCTGGGTCATATGGTAATTCTATTTTTAGTTTTTTAAGGAACCTCCATACTGTTCTCCACAGTGGCTGTATCAGTTTACATTCCCACCAACAGTGCAAGAGGGTTCCCTTTTCTCCACACCCTCTCCAGCATTTGTTGTTTGTAGATGTTCTGAAGATGCCCATTCTAACTGGTGTGAGGTGATACCTCATTGTAGTTTTGATTTGCATTTCTCTAATAATTAGTGATGTCATGGAGATTTTCATGTGCTTCTTGGCCATCTGTATGTCTTCTTTGGAGAAATGTCTATTTAGGTCTTCTGCCCATTTTTGGATTGGGTTGTTTGTTTATTTAATATTGAGCTGCAGGAGCTGTTTATATATTTTGGAGATTAATCCTTTGTCCATTGATTCATTGGCAAATATTTTTTCCCATTCTGAGGGCTGTCTTTTCGTCTTGTTTATAGTTTCCTTTGCTGTGTAAAAGCTCTGAGGTTTCATTAGGTCCCATTTGTTTATTTTTGTTTCTATTTCCATTACTCTAGGAGGTGGATCAAAAAAGATCTTGCTATGATTTATGTCAAAGAGTGTTTTTCCTATGTTTTCCTCTAAGAGTTTTATAGTGTCCAGGCTTACATTTAGGTCTCTAATCCAGTTTGTTTATTTTTGTGTATGGTGTTAGGGAGTGTTTTAATTTCATTCTTTTACATGTAGCTGTCCAGTTTTCCCAGCACCACTTACTGAAGAGACTGCCTTTTCTCCATTGTATATTCTTGCCTCCTTTGTCATAGATTAGTTGACCATAGGTGCATGGGCTTAACTCTGCGCTTTCTACCTTGTTCCATTGATCTATATTTCTGTTTTTGTGCCAGTAACATATTTTCTTGATTACTGTAGCTTTGTAGTATACTCTGAAGACAGGGAGTCTGATTCCTCCAGCTCCGTTATTTTCCCTCAATACTGCTTTGGCTATTCGGGGTCTTTTGTGTTCCACACAAATTTTAAGATTTTTTGTTACAGTTTCTTAAGAAATACCATTGGTAATTTGATAGGGATTGCGTTGAATCTATAGATTGTTTTGGGTGGTATAGTCATTTTCACAATATTGATTCTTCCAATCCAAGAACATGGTATATCTCTCCATTTGTTGGTATCATCTTTAATTTCTTTCATCACTGTCTTATAGTTTTCTGCGTACAGGTCTTTTGTCTCCCTAGGTAGGTTTATTCCTAGGTATTTTATTCTTTTTGTTGCAATGGTAAATGGGAGTGTTTCCTTAATTTCTCTTTCAGATTTTTCATCATTAGTCTATAGGAATGCAAGAGATTTCTGTGCATTAATTTTGTATCCTGCAACTTTACCAAATGCCTTGATTAGCTCTAGTAGTTTTCTGGTGGCTTCTTTAGGATTCTTTATGTATAGTATCATGTCATCTACAAACAGTGACAGTTTTACTTCTTCTTTTCCAATTTGTATTCCTTTTATTTCTTTTTCTTCTCTGATTGCCGTGGCTAGGACTTCCAAAACTATGTTGAATAATAGTAGTGAGAGTGGACATCCTTGTCTTGTTCCTGAACTTAGAGGAAATGCTTTCAGTTTTTCACCATTGAGGATGATGTTTGCTGTAGGTTTGTCATATATAGCCTTTACTAATTTGAGGTAGGTTCCCTCTATGCCCACTTTCTAGAGTGTTTTTATCATAAATGGGTGTTGATTTTGTCAAAAGCATTTTCTGCATCTATTGAGATGATCATATGGTTTTTATTCTTCAATTTGTTAATATGGTGTATCACACTGATTGATTTGCATATATTGAAGAATCCTTGCATCACTGGGATAAATCCCACTTGATCATGGTGTATGACCCTTTTAATGTATTGTTGGATTCTGTTTGCTAGTATTTTGTTGAGGATTTTTGCATGTATATTCATCAGTGATATTGGTGTGTAATTTTCTTTTTTTTTAGTATCTTTGTCTGGTTTTGGTATGAGGGTGATGGTGGCCTCATAGAATGAGTTTAGGAGTGTTCCTTCCTCTGAAATGTTTTGGAAGAGTTTTAGAAGGATGGGTAATAGCTCTTCTCTAAATATTTGAGAGAATTCACCTGTGAAGCCATCTGGTCCTGTACTTTTGTTTGTTGGAAGATTTTAAATCACAGTTTCAATTTCATTACTTGTATTTGGTCTGTTAATATTCTATATTTCTTCCTGGTTCAGCCTTGGAAGGTCACATCTTTCTAAGAATTTGTCCATTTCTTCCAGATTGTCCATTTTATTGGCAAAGAGTTGCTTGCAGTAGTCTCTTAGGAAGTTTTGTATTTCTGCGGTGTCTGTTGTAACTTCTCCTTTTTCATTTCTAATTTTATTGTTTTGAGTCCTCTCCCACTTTTTCTTGATGAGTCTCACTAATGGTTTATCAATTTTGTTTATCTTCTCAAAGAACCCCCTTTTGGTTTTATTGATCTTTGCTATTGTTTTCCTTGTCTCTATTTCATTTATTTCTGCTCTGATCTTTATGATTTCTTCCTTCTGCTCACTTTGGGTTTTGCTTGTTCTTCTTTCTCTAGTTCCTTTAGGTGTAAGGTTAGATTGTTTATTTGAGATTTTTTTTGTTTCTTGAGGTAGGCTTGCATGGCTATAAACTTCCCTTTTAGAACTGCTTTTGCTGCATCCCATAGGTTTTAGATTTTCGTGTTTTCATTGTCATTTGTCTCCAGGTATTTTTTGATTTCCTCTTTGATTTCTTCAGTGATCTCTTGGCTATTTAGTAATGTATTGTTTAGCCTCCATGTGTTTGTGTTTTTTACATTTTTCTCCCTGTAATTGATTTCTAATCTCATAGCATTGTGGTCAGAAAAGATGCTTGATATGATTTCAATTTTCTTAAGTTTACTGAGGCTTGATTTGTGACCCAAGATGTGATCTATCCTGGAGAATGTTCCATGTGCACTTGAGAAGAAAGTGTAATCTGCTGTTTGAGTACGGAATGTCCTGTAAATATCAATCTATCTGGTCTATTGTGTCATTTAAAGCTTGTGTTTCCTTATTAATTTTCAGTTTGGATGACCTGCCCATTGATGTAAGTGAGGTGTTAAAGTCCCCCAGTATTATTGTGTTACTGTCGATTTCCTCTTTTATAGCTGTTAGCAGTTGCCTTATGTATTGAGGTGCTCCTACGTTGGGTGCATATATATTTATAATTGTTATATCTTCTTTTTGGATTGATCCCTTGATCATTATGTAGTGTCCTTCCTTCTCTCTTGTAACATTCTTTATTTTAAAGTCTTTTTTATCTGATATGAGTATTGCTACTCCAGCTTTCTTTTGATTTCCACTTGCACGGAATATCTTTTTCCATACCCTCACTTTCAGTCTGTATGTGTCCCTACATCTGCGGTGGGTCTCTTGTAGAGAGCATATATATGGGTCCTGTTTTTGTATCCATTCAGCAAGCCTGTGTCTCTTGGCTGGAGCATTTAATCCATTCATGTTTAATGTAACTATCGATATGTATGTTCCTATGACCATTTTCTTAATTGTTTTGGGTTTGTTTTTGTAGGCCCTTTTCTTCTCTTGTATTTCCCACTTAGAGAAGTTCCTTTAGCATTTGTTGTAGAGCTTGTTTGGTGGTGCTGAATTCTCTTAGCTTTTGCTTGTCTGTAAAGCTTTTGATTTCTCCATCGAATCTGAATGAGATCCTTGCTAGGTAGAGTAATCTTGGTTGTACATTCTTCCCTTTCATCACTTTAAGTATATCATGCCACTCCTGTCTGGCTTGTAGTGTTTCTGCTGAGAAATCAGCTGTTAACCGTATGGGAGGTCCCTTGTATGTTGTCATTTTTCTCTTGCTGTTGTCAATAATTTTTCTTTGTCTTTAATTTTTGCCAGTTTGATTACTATGTGTCTTGGCATGTTTCTCCTTAGGTTTATCCTGTATGGGACTCTCTGTGCTTCCTGGACTTGCGTGGCTATTTCCTTTCCTATGTTAGGGAAATTTTCAACTATTATCTCTTCAAATCTTTTTTCAGGTCCTTTCTCTCTCTCTTCTCCTTCTGGGACCCCTATAATGTGAATGTTGTTGCATTTAATGTTGTCCCCGAAGTCTCTTAGGCTGTCTTCATTTCTTTTCATTCTTTTTTCTTTATTCTGTTTTGTAGCAGTGAATTCCACCATTCTGTCTTCCAGGTCACTTATCCGTTCTTCTGCCTCAGTTATTCTGCTATTGATTCCTCCTAGTGTATTTTTCATTTTAGTTATTGTATTGTTCATCTCTGTTTGTTTGTCCTTTAATTCTTCTAGGTCGTTGTTAAACATTTCTTTCATCTTCTCGATCTTTGCCTCCATTCTTTTTCCGAGGTCCTGGATCATCTTCACTATCGTCATTCTGAATTCTTTTTCTGGAAGGTTGCCTATCTCCACTTCATTTAGTTGTTTTTCTGGGGTTTTATCTTGTTCCTTCATCTGGTACATAGCCCTCTGCCTTTTCATCTTGTCTATCTCTCTGTGAATGTGGTTTTTGTTTCACAGGCTGCAGGATTGTAGTTCTTCTTGCTTCTGCTGTCTGCCCTCTGGTGGATGAGGCTATCTAAGAGGCTTGTGTAAGTTTCCTAAATAAAACAGCTTTGAGCTCTGACTAGATGAAGTTTTGGATATTTGCATTACAGTATGTCTTAATCTCCTGAGTGAATTGTTTATATTTTTAATTTGAACTTTAAACATGCAGCTGTCATTTTAGCAGACCAAATCAGACAAACAACAAGAACTATTTTCTACCTGGCCTTTGTTCTAAATTTAATTCTTTTAGAAATGCACAAGAAGATTCCATTCACTGTAGTAGGAATGTCAATGAATGTAGTTGACTTCACCTGGAATACAGAGACACTCCTACAAAGCTAGAAATATATATAAACCACTAAGCCTAGAAAAACATTCACTTATCAGTATTGAAGGGATTTCTGAACTGCAGTGTTTCTTTTCTCAGAATAAGAGCATTTGGTCTCTCTAGCCTCAATAGATAAGTTTAAGCTACAATCCAGAAACATTACCACAAGAAATCCTTAGGTTTTGCCAACTACGATTAAATGTAGTTTTTATGGTGGTAGTGCTTGGTTTTTTGTATGTTTGTACAGCTTTTTAAACTGTAGCTCAAGTAGTAAGCTTTATTTGAAGTGATAAGAAACCCAAAATATCTTATTAAGGATTAAATTTTTTCAAGCCACTTGGATCCTACTAAAAAGAAAGGAAGGAAAGAAGGAAGGAAGGAGGAAAGAGAGGGAGGAAGCGTCCATTAGACTGATGTGGCTTTAATGTCCTGGCAGCCCACATAAGCAAATCAAAATCTAAGCCTGTAAACGACTCAAGGTTATGAAATCAAAACTCAAAGGACAACCAATCACAAACAGCCAAGTAGGCTTTGAGCTCTAGCCAACCAAGTAATTTTCTTTCTTTGCTTCCCACTTTCTCTACACAAGTGTTTCCCCTGGCTCCGGAGCACATCTAACAACTTCTGGTTTGGTGCTGCCCAATTCCAATAAATTTTTGCTCAAATAGACACCTAAAATTTTTAACATGCTTCAGTTTATCTTTTGAAGGAAGGAAGGAAAAAAAGAAGGAAGGGAGGAATGGGGAAGGAAAGAAGGAAAACTTCATAGTGCATTGACTATACTTTAAAGTGTTTTCCATCCATGTTTATTTCCCTGATGATTTTCCTCCCTTTCCTATTTGTCTCATGTATTCCTAAAACACTGAAACAATCTCCTCCAAAACAGTGGACCCTGCATCTCAGCATTTACAGCCTGATTAGGACACTTAGCCATGCCTACCAACCCTACAGACATTGAGCTCCAGGAAAGGCAAATAGCCCATGCCTGATGCAGGGTAGGCACTCAAAAAACTAAACAAATTAATGAAAGTATAAACAGATGAATATGGCTATGTTCTGAAGCAAATGAACTCCAATAATACACCATGCAAACTCTAGGTTTCTCAAACTTCAGATATCTGCACAATAGCTCACTGATTTTACTAAAAAAGATTTCTTGGAAAGAAAGTTTCATATGACTACAGTAAATGCAAAACCAGTATTAGTTGACAGAAACAGGAAGCAAGTATGAAAACAATAAATGTCCAGTTTCTTGAATAAATGTTCAATTTCTTTACCTGGTAGGTGGTAACACGGGAATTTTTGTCTTTTTTGGCAAAAGCTTTATTGATATATAATTCACATACCATACAATTCACTCATTTGATATATATAAGCCAGTGGATTTTAATATATTCACAAATTTCTCCACCTTTCTCTAAATGGCTTCTCAATCCAGAACTGGGAGTGATTTGCTGTGCAAATCCAGAAACCTTGCACATGGCTCTTTCCTTTAAGAAGATGAAATTCAGATTATAGTAACTGTCTGTAAATCAAATATTCTGTAGTGTGGGCATGCATCTTAACTGATTAAAACAGATTTTCTCTGGGTACTTGCAGTACTGGGTAGAGTGGAGGAAAGAGTCCTGCATTTTCTGCCCTTACAGCTATTAAATTCACATTGTGTGCATGTCTCTTACCCCATGCAGGATCGCAGGTGACAGTTCCACAACACCACAGAAGCTTCCTGAACATCAGTCCCCAGTGAGACCCTGATGAGAGGATTTCTTTCCCTTCACTGGGTAAGGTTCAGGATTCCTTAGTGCAAGAATGTGCATCAAACAATAAGCAGCTAGAGTCCACCTGTCAAGGATCACAAGTCTTCTGATTAAAAAATAAAGCCCATTCATGGAACTGGGGGTTGCCTTCCAGCAGGCTCTCTGCCACAGCTATTTTGAAAACTGGCAAAGAAATGGGTAGAAAAATCATTCTTCGCCCTAACAGATGAGTCTTCCCTCACAAAATAGATGAATTTAGAACAACTCCTTTGTCAGACTCATAAAGGCAAAGGTACAGAGGATTTTATGGAAAATGCTGACCTCCTAAGAATTAGTTTTTAAACTGAATTTTCCACTCTTGAGATGTTTGATAAACTCCTTGTCTCTCCTACTAAAGGTCATGCCAGAAAGTAACATACATGATTATTCATGCTGATCACCTACCTTAGCCATGCTTTACTCATGTCAAGTTTATACCCAAAATTCAACCTAATATTAAAATGTCTACTTATTATGAAATAACTTGCAAATTAGCATCTTCTAGTTTCAAACATAAATTCTAATTTGAATTTTTTTTGAAATTTCAAGTAAAATATGCCCTAATATAAAAAAAATAAAATATGAATGCTGGGGAGAGGTCAGAGGATTTTAGTAGCCATTCAAGAGGATTGGGCATAGGAGATAGGTTTTCTTCTTGCTTCAAGTCCTTTCTTGGACTTCAAAAGATAGTGTAAGTGCCTGACATTAAGCTTTTGATTGCCAAGACATCATTTCAAAGACATCCATCTCAAATAAACACACTGCCAGCTGTATGACACAGCTACTAGTGAACCAGCTAGATAAGGAACCAGGAACCCTCACCCATGAAGTCCCCCTTTTAGAGAGCCTTGGGGAACTTAGGTAACTGATCACTTGAGTGACTCTGCTTCTTCATTCCTGCTCCCTAATTCCCACTCTTATGTCTTAAATTCACCAATAGTGAACCCTCAAAACCCCAGGTATCCCACCCTCAACCCTAATGAAGGCAGAGCCCCAGGTCCAAGCTCCCTCCATCTCTCTCAACCTCCACCTCATTGTGTGTCTCTTCGGACCTGAAAGTAATAAGCCTTTTTCTTTTCCCCCCAAAGTTCCCTGATGGTTGTTGTTGAGGTGTGTCCTACAGTCATTATAAGAACCACAAAGGTCAGTCCAGCCACAGCATCTGCTGTGGTGCAGGAAATGTCTGTGGGGCTCGCCACAAGTAATAAGGGCCCAGGTGAGTCCCTCAGTCATTTCTAGCAGATAGTGTCACTATCAATAGGCTGAGATGGACACATCAGGTCACTCTTCAACTTCTCTGAATTAGAATTTATTCTCCTGAAGTGAGAAAAAGAATGATTGCTAATAAGGAATTTAGCCTGGGATAGGTAATGGAATTGACCTCAAAGTTGGTTTCTTTCCACTAAGTGTATTAATGAGTTTTGATAATACAACACATATCCAAGGTACTTTAAGTATGTTGCATTGTTTTATTTTATTACTCAGCCTAGTTGGGGCAAGGGATGGGGGAGGGCTGTGTGTAATGAGAAAAGAATTCTTGTACTGACTTTATTCCATGATTCACATTCTTTTCACAATTTCAAACATATCTGAAATTGACTGCATCATAAAAATACAGTTGTCCAGTTGGGATTGTGATGTGTTGCGTGTGCATATGTGACTTTAGTTGTTATTACTGGAGACCTGTCAAGGTATGCCTATATTTGTTTATAAATTATTACATAGAAATTTACAATTGTGAAGTCACATTTGACATTTGGGCAACACAAGTAAGAGGTGTGATATATAATTGAAATATATTACTGAGATGCAAAAACAATATAAACATGAATTTAATGTGACAAATTAAATGTGACAGATACATGTAAGCATAACTAAGAACTGCAACTTGCTTTAATAAAATGTGTTTTAGGAGCCAATACTATTTCTATACTTTAAAGTATAATGACAAACTACTGACACAACTTCAGAGAAAAAATAGTGAGATTTTTACCATCAGCTCACATGCATTTTAAGAAGAAACATGATGGTCATTAATGGGCATGTCTGTGTTCCTGAATGTCTCCTTTGTCCTATTTACCATCCAAGTAACCTAGACTTCAAATTTAGCATAATTTGTAGTTCAGCTTTAACTTCATATTTCCAACATTTTTATACCTCAGCATTGCTGTTTTCTAATCATATTATCATAAATTCATAGTTTACAATCTATTCATACAAATCAAACATCAGACAAAATTCCCCAATTTTTAAACCTATTTTAAATTCCCCCTTTAAAAATTAGTTTAAATGTGCCACACAACAGTAATACCAGCTAATGTCATATTGTGGCTCTTAGTAGCTGTATTAGTAGCTTTGGTCATTGAATACAAGCTTACGTACGTTGTTTAAAATTGTATCTTTTCACATGTATGCTAGCTGATGACTTAGAAAGCAGACATTAGCCAACCAAAATCTTGAAAGAGACTAGAGGAAGGAGCATATCAACTGGTACATTTTCATAATGTGAGCCCCACAAGTATTTTCAAAAACCCCAAACTCTGAGGATGACTATAACTCAGATTTCATTTTCAAGAAAGTGAAATATTGGGTGTACTCTTATCAGTTGCCGGTTTGGATAAATTTTTCAAGTAGGAGTGCTTTTAAATTTCCAGCCAACACAGTCATATTTTTTCCTTTCACAAAAAACAAGATCGATAAATTACATCCTGAATTTCTATTCCTTGATCCCATCCTGGTCTCCAGCTTTTTGCCTTTTATGAGATGTACCCAACAGTACCCAGCACAACTCACCCATCTGACATGCCCAGTCTTTGCCACTGTGGTTCAACATCCACAGCAATCTTTTGGGCAGGAAGCCAGTTGTGGTTCCTTAGAAATCTTGGTTTCTGGAAGGAGCAGCCCTCTGTCTTCCCCATGTCAATGTGGGGAGGATCCCTTCAGTAGTTTTAATGTATTTATACATTCTTTCAAAAGAAAAGTGTTGGCCCAGGATCAAAGCAAAGTCATAACTAAATAACCCACAGTCTTGAAGTTTTACAACAAGTCATGCTTAAGAAATCAAAAAGACTACCATGAGAGAGAAGTATTCATGAGAGAACACACATATTAGAAAGGGTCAAGGGGTGGACAGCTAGAGGAAGTAAAAGCAAAATGCATGGAGAGGGCCAGAAAGAAGCAGGAAGAACTTCTTGGTGACAAAGAACCAGAGCCAGTTATGCAATTCTGGAGAAAGAACATCAACTGCCCTCACTGGCCTGGCTAGATTTTTGTATACTCAAGTGGAAATGTCAAGGGTAAATGTCCAGCACTCTGTTCAGAGGAAATGCCTCTGATCTTACCTCACCTCAGCTTCTCTCAAGCAGACCCAAAATACAAGGCAGGCAGCTTTTGTCTTGAAGAATGAAGATAAAGGAAGGTACTTGCCAAGATGCAAAGCGGTTTGAAGTACAAGGTTGTCCAACTGGCAAAAGCATGAAAAAAAAATTCATTTTTCATGACTGGCACTGGAATTGGGGCATGAAGTTCTACCTACAATCTCAGCAGTTCTACCCAAGAGGAAGTGATTCTTTGCTTCTGTGCTATATGACCACGACCTTCTCAAGCACAGTTAGTTCACATGAGATACTGTAGCCAAAGTCTAAAATTTTTAATTAACTAAAACAATCTGTGGTATTATAGAAATCTTACAAATGAATCAACAGTGCTAATTACCAGTGAATTATATATATTAGCTGTTTGAATAGATACACCTTGCTCTTTACTAGCTCCATCCTTCTCTTGCAGAGTTAAGTCAGCCTTGATGGGCAGCCATCCCTTAGAAGGCATGGAACTTCCTAACTACTGTCTGTTCATCCACAGTTACTGCTACCTCTTAGGGTGGCACCCACCCAGTGGATGGTATAACTAGAGGGAAAATTAGGCTCTCAGGGAGACAGACAGGTAGTTTTCAACTTTTCATGAGGCTGATTGTAGGCAGGGCTGTAATAGGAAGAGGTGGGATGACAATCCTACAAGCAAGCTGGAGAGAAAGAACCAAAAGCGTGATCTGTGGCCACAAGAAGCCAAAGCCCTCTGTTAACCCAGAAATCAAAGAGGCCTTTGCTCCAAGGAATCCATAAGGCATCAGAGAAAGCCTTCCAAAAGGCCGACACCTGAACAAAGTGCAACCTATACCAGCCAAAAGACTGCAATTTGAGGCAAATGGGAAATACATAACATCAGGAAAATCAGCTTCCCTGGAAAGACAAGCTGAACACAGATTTGGACATGTCTGGAATCTGTACTGAAGAAAGGTTTGCCAGCCTAATAAGAGAGGTGCGTGTCTAGGGAAGGCTCAGTCCTTGATACTGAAGAAGCTCAAGGCCTCGAATATTAAGAAAGGGGTGCCAGGGCTTCCCTGGTGGCGCAGTGGTTGAGAGTCCGCCTGCCGATGCAGGGGACACGGGTTCGTGCCCCAGTCTGGGAAGATCCCACATGCCACGGAGCTGCTGGGCCCGTGAGCCATGGCCGCTGAGCCTGAGCGTCCGGAGCCTGTGCTCCGCAACGGGAGAGGCCACAACAGTGAGAGGCCCACATACTGCAAAAAAAAAAAAAAAAAAAAAAAAAAAAAAAGAAAGGGGTGCCAATCAAGAATGCCAAGAGAGGAGGACACACACGCAACTCACTGGGAACAGAGAATAGAACCAAGTGTTTTGGGGTTCTAGAGACACAGCTACTATGTACATGGGACCACAATTTGATGTCAAAGACTGAAAAGAAGGATCTAGTTCCACCCCACCACTCCATCACCCTCCTCTTCTGTTTGTTTATCCTCCAGTCTGCTTTTCTAACCTCACATTGGCATAGAGGCTGTCCCCCAATTCTTCCACTTATTTCTTCTGGTTCTTCTCTCCTTTCCTCTCATTTTATGCTTCCTCTTTTATTTTCTTCTCCCTCTTTCCACTTTAAGTTCTCACTGCTACAATTTCATAAATGTTGAATTGTGACATATTTTCCTAATAGGGAGAGTAGGAGAGATACAGAAGTGACAAATTAAGGGTATTGAAGTGAGTATAAGTTGTGCTTCTCCTGTATGATTTCAAAAAGCTAATAGACTTGAAACACATTTATAAGGCTATTTACATGACTTTCCCCCAGCTTACATTCCATGACATGCTCATTACCTTTATTTAGTCCACCAGCAATGTCTCTGAGAATCATACCTTTGAAAGTTATAACAGCAGCAGCTCATCCAACAACTCAGAAACTAGAGACCATTCTCCCATAGTTCCAAAACAGGTCAAATACTAGGCTAGCCAAAAAGTTAGTACTTTTTGGCCAATCCAATATTAATGTAAAATAAAGCAATTTTTCTTGCATCATTTGTTCTATTGATTTTCTTTTATTTTTAATTGAAGTATAGTTTATTTATAATATTACATTAGTTTCAGGTGTACAACATAGTGATTCAAAATTTTATACATTATACTACATTTAAAGTTACTATAAAGTATTGCCTATATTCCCTGTGCTGCACAATATATCCTTGAAGTTTATTTATATTATACATAGTAGTTTGGATCTCTTAATTCCCTACCCCTGTCTTGCCCCTCCTCCTTCCCTCTCCCCACAGGTAACCACTAGTTTGTTATCTATTAGCTATGAATCTGTTTCTGTTTTGTTATATTCATTTGTTTGTTTTATTTTTTAGATTCCACATACAAGTGGCAATATGTAGTATTTGTCTTTCCCTGTCTGACTTATTTCACTAAACATAATACCTTCCATGTCCATCCATGTTGTTGCAAATGGCAAAATTTCATTCTTTTTATGGCTGAGTAGTTTTCCACTGTGTATGTGTGTGTGTGTGTGTGTGTGTGTGTGTGTGTGTGTGTATCCACCACATCTTCTTTATCAACTCATCTGTTGATGGATACTTAGGTTGCTTCCATATCTTGGTATCTTTCTGAATTCGTGTTCTTGTTTTCTTTGGATAAATACCCAGGAGTGGAATTGCTTGATCATATACTAGTTCTATTTTTAGTTTTTTTGAGGATTCTCCATATTGTTTTCCATAGTGACTGTACCAGTGGGTTCCTTCTTCTCCACATCCTCACTAGCAAATACTTGTTATTTCTATTCTTTATGATGATAGCTCTTCTAACAGGTATGATGTGATATTTCATTGTGGTTTTGATTTGCATTTCATTGATGATAAATGATGTAGAGCATCTTTTCATGTGCCTGTTGCTCATCTGTATGTCTTCTTCGGAAAAATGTCTATTCAGGGCTTCTGTCAGTTTTTCAACTGGGTTGTTCGTTTTTTTGTTTTTGCTTTTTTTTTTTGTTTTTTTGTTTTTTTGGTTTTTTGCTATTGAGCTGTATGAGCTGTTTATATATTTTGGAGATTAACCCCTTTTTTATCAAATGATTTGCAAATATTTTCTCCCATTCATTAGGTTTTTTTTTTCATTTTATCAATCGTTTCCTTAGCTGTGCAAAAGCTTTTAAGTTTAATTGGGTCCCATTTGTTTATTTTTGCTTTTGTTTCCTTTGCCTTAGGAGACAGATCCAAGAAAATATTGCTACAACTTATGCCAAAGACTATTCTGCCAATGTTTTCTTGTGGGAGTTTTATGGTCTCAGGTCTTACATTTAGGTCTTTAGTCCATTTTGAGTTTATTTTTGTATATGGGGTGAGAAAATGTTCTAATTTCATTCTTTTACATGTAGCTGCCCAGTTTTCCTAGCACAACTTATTGAAGAAACTGTCTTTTCTCCATTGTATGTTCTTGACTCCTTTATTATAGATTTATCAACCATAAGCCCACAGGTTTATTTCTGGGCTCTCTACTCTGTTCCATTGAAACTAAGTAGAATTATACTTGTTACAGGCTATCCTCCC
Organism: Hyperoodon ampullatus; assembly: GCF_949752795.1. Lineage (NCBI taxonomy): Eukaryota > Metazoa > Chordata > Mammalia > Artiodactyla > Ziphiidae > Hyperoodon > Hyperoodon ampullatus. The sequence goes on along the minus strand of NC_136917.1, from coordinate 78,261,203 downwards.
ACAGTTCCAAAATATTAATCCTCCCACAGGTCAAAAATATTAATGTAAAATAAAGCAATTTTTACATCATTTGTTCTACTGATTTTCATGCTTAGAATTCTGTCCCTTTAGTTTAATAGTGCAATGGACTGAATGTTCATGTCCCCCCAAAATTCATGTGCTGAAATCCTAACAACCAATGTGATGGTATTAGGAGATGGGGCCTCTAGGAAGTGATTAGGTCATGAGGATGGAGCACTCATGAATGGGATTAGTGCCCTTATAAAGAGACTCCAGAGAGCACCCTTCCTCCTTCCGCCTTGTTAGGACACAGTGAGAAGGCAGCCACCTATTAACTAGGAAGCAAGCTCTCACCAGATATGGAATCTGCCAGTGCTTTGATCTTGGAGTTCTCAGCCTCCAGAACTGTGAGAAATAAATGTTTGTTGTTTAACCCACCCAGTCTATGGTATTTTTGTTATAACATTTCAAAAGGAATAAGATGAATAGTGACCTGTATTCTCTTCTATGGGTTTTATATGTTCATATTTTACACTAAACTGTTTAACCTTTCTGGGATTTATTCTGATATATGAGGTGGGAGGGGAGGAGGCTAACTTTAACTGATTTCCCCAATATTGTTTATGCACTAATCTATAGCTTTCCCATTGTTTTATAATATTCCATTATCATCTTTTAAGTTTTGCTGGAGTCAGGATTTTAGGGAGTCTATGACCTGTCTCTGTGACCACGATTACATAAGTATTATAATATTATTTATCACTTATGTTTAGTAAAATGCATAAAGGATAGTATTCCATGAGAAGTTTTAGTTGGTCTCAGACCTATCAGAAGTTCTGGGCTGCCACAAATGGAATATAGAACAAATCTAACCACTATCATTAGTTTCTGGATTTTTTATCCCTATGAAAAACTCAAGGAAATTCCCTGGTGGTCCAGTGGTTAGGACTCCACATTCTCACTACCTAGGGCCTGGGTTCAATCTTTGGTTCAGGAACTAAGATCCCACAAGCCATGCGGTGTGGCCAAAAATTTTTTTAAATAAAATTAAACTTTAAAAAAAATAAAGGGATGCCCAAACCTTAATAATCAAATAAATAATATTTAACAAAAAAAAAGAAAGAAAAACTCAAAACCAGGTGGCTGAGATGATGCAAAGCAACTTCAGAGAGAATCCTTCTCACTCTGTAGAAATTGTGTTCTTTACAGGAGACATACAATTGATACCCTTTGCTTAGGTTTTATTTGCATTTTTCTATGTCTCTGCAATCTACAGGACTTAAAGGAGACAAATGAAATTCTAAGTTGGGGGAAGTTATGCTCAGCTACAACATGGTACTAATTTCATTTAGACGGACAATAGTCATCTGTCAAGATCCTCCTACTGAGACCCTTGGCTGTCTGAAGCCAGGAAAATACAGCAGGATGTCTAAAGACCTGGAATATAAAACTATCCTCCCTCTCCCAGTTTCTTTAACAATCTGAGCAATTATGTTATTAAAGACAACAAAATGAACATCAAGAAGAAGAGGGAACTTCAGAATAGATGGTGATTAAATGAGTTTGCCCACATAACTTTTTTTGTTTTTAAAAGAAATATCACTGGACTCTGGCAGAAAGACCAGTTATAAAAAATAGGCTTTGACTCCCTAATAAATTCCCGTAGGTAGATGAAATACAGGTTACCAAGCACAAAGTGATGGTACCAACTGTGCTAAAAGAATCTTAAATCATTATGATTTAAAAATAAAGTTCACATATTGTTAAAAATTTCAAGCTAGCTATAACTGAAAGAAAAAACAGTCCCCAGAGAAAACTCCTATCAAGATCTGCAAATTGTTTTGTAATTTACAACTTATACTCTTCAAAATTCATCAAGTCTCAATCTCCTTCAGTACTCAGAATTAAACAGTCACTCCTTTCCTTCCACACTTCTACTGCAGTGTAATTTATACATATATTTGTGTCACAAGCCTGTTTGTGTGTGTGTGTGTGTTTGTGAGAGAGATAGAGATAGAGAGATAGAGACAGAGATTGAGATTTATTAACTTATTAATTAGTTTTGATATTTAATTCAGGTTCATACTGTGAACTATTGCATCATAATCTGAAAATAACCCCAATAGTGTAATAAGAACACAATCCCAACTTCTACACAACAGAATATTAACGTATATATGTGGACTCTAGAAAAATGGTTCAGATGAACCGGTTTGCAAGGCAGAAATAGAGACACAGATGTAGAGAACAAACGTATGGACACCAAGGGAGGAAAGCAGTGGGCGGGGGGAGGATGACCTGGGAGATTGGGATTGACATATACACACTAATATGTATAAAATAGATAACTAATAAGAACCTGCTATATTAAAAAAATAAAATAAAATAAAGAAGAGAAATACCAAAACCACACACACACACACACACACACACACACACACACAAAACAATTTCTACACAACAGAATATCACCTGTAAATTAAAAAAAGAGAGAGACTCTCTTTAAACTTCAAACTCAAAGAACAATTTGTACTACTTGTATCCCAAAAAGAGAGTCTTTCTGGAAGTCTCACTGCTGGGTTCCTTTAAATAAAAATTTCCCTTGGAACACTTAAAACATATTTACTTTTCCAAAAATTCAGTTGACAAATAACTTTTCACATAAGCAGCTGTTATACTAGGTAAAGCAAACTTTCACATATGTTTACCTTCAAACCATATCATTTAGATTTAAATGTACTAAAATTCTGAGACATCATTTTCTCAAAAGGATGGTTAATTTTGGAGGGAGTTTTGGTGGGAAGGTCACAGAAACATTTATGGCAGGGATGGAAAAGAGAAGGAAGGGAAAGGGTGTCACGAGGCAGAAGTGAAAAGAAGGGCGCAGGTGAAGAGAGTGACATGAAGACTCTCACTGTTGCTTCATACAGCTGGCAAAAAGCAAAGCTTTCCTCCCTCACCCACTGAGGTTTATGTTGACAGGCTATGGGCTGACTATGCATAGCAAATTGGCCAAGGGACTGAAGAACAAGCACAGCAACAACCCATAAGTCTTGGCCACCTGAGCCATTGGTGGCTTGAGACCACAGACCATCACAGCTAGTGGAAGCAGGCACAATGAAAACAACATACTTCATCTTAGGCAAACGTGCTATCACTTGAGGAGGTTGTGGAAGTAGCATAATAGAAGTTGTAAGGACTGAATGTTTATGTCCCCCCTCCCTGGTTCATATGTTGAAGTCTAATCCTGAATGTGATGGTATGAGCAGGTGGGGCTTTTGGGAGGTGATTAGGTCATGAGAGTGCAGCTGAAGAGACCAGAGCTGTGCCTTTCTGCCATGTGAGCACACAGCAAAAAGAGACATCTGTGAACCAGAAAGTGGGTTTTCACCAGACACCAAATCTGCCAGCACATAGATGTTGGCCTTCCCAGTCTCCAGAATTAAACTGTGTGAAATAAATTTCTGTTGTTCATAAGTTGCCCAATCTATGGTAATTTGTTATCACAGCCTGAACAGACTAAGATAGGAGTACATCTTCAGTGATGGAACTATAGACCCTAGTGATGCAGCAGAGAATCTGGTAACCTCATTAGCATTTGTCAAATTATTCCAGGTAGGTAACCAGCAAATCTGGCCTAAGTGTAAGGCCACAGGTGAATGAAAGATTCAGGCGGGCACAGGCAAACCATATCAGAAGAAATATGTCTCCCTAGACTTAGCTTAGAATTTGGGGTGGAGAAAGTATGAGTTGGGGCAGCAGTTCACATTACAACTCTTTCAGTAGATAAGCATAAGACTAATCGTGAACAAATCGTAATACTGAAACGTGTCATGTGTGGATCTCAGAACAATGCATGGAAGACATAAGGGCTAAAGAGTCCAACTCACAATAAAAGAAAATAGCACCAGCTCTTAAGAAATTGCTGTTTTTTGGGAACATATAAAAGTGAACAACTGGAATGCAATGAAAACCAATGTGCCTGGTGCTGTGGGTGACCAGAGGAAGACCTATATTCATACATGTAGCTTTTGGAAGCCCTAAATGTAATCAGCTAGACTTTATTTTTCAAACATAGCACCTATTTTTAAAGTTAAATCCATTGTTCATAAAGTGCACTGTTAGCACTTTGGATCTTTGGATGTCAAGCCCTTCCCAAGAGGCAGATACCCTCTAGGCATCTAGGTGAAGACCCAGAGTCCTGCATATTTTCCTCAGACTTGGGAGACTGAGGATTCGTGGACTTAAAGTTCAGAGACATTAAAGAAGCAACCTACCAGTTTGTTTTCTGTATCTATGAGTCTGTTTCTGTTTTATTGTGTTTGTCTGTTTTGTTTTTTAGATTCCACATATTAGTGGAATCAGGTGGTTGCCAGAGGACAGGGGTTTAGGGGAGGGAGGCAGACAAAGAGATAAAGAGGACTGGGATACAAACTTCCAGTTATAAAATAAATAATTCGTGGGGAGGTAATGTACAACATAGGGAATGTAGTCAATGATATTGTAATAACTTTGTATGGTGACAGTTGGTAACTAGACTTATCATGGCGACCACTTCAAAGTGTATATAAATATTGACTCATACAATGTACACCTGAAACTAATATGATATTTTATGTCAATTATACTTCAATTTAAAAAAAGCAATGTACAGACTCAGGGTATAGAGTGTGATTTTTTAAAGTCAATATCCAGTTTTACAACAAGTAATTCATGAAGAGAGAACAAACAATGGAAAAACAAACAACTAACAGTGATTGAGATAATACAAGTTCCTAGATTTTTTTTAAAAAATTCAGTTTTTAAAGACAAACAAATTAAAGCTAAATTCAAGCATTGATAAAAAGTATAAAAAATGATATGGGAGCACACCCAAACAGCACTTTGGTTCTTTAACAACTAAAGTAAGTGTTTCAAGTAGTGGAGGAAGATGTGCCCAAATAATGTGAGCTCCCTGGGAGCAGGTACTTTGAGTCTTTCATGTTCACATACCAAGAAGCATCTACAAACTGAATTTCACGTTGAAATTCAAAATAAATGCCTGTTGAATGAAACAATGTTGGTAAATTCTTTACTGTTCTTATTCAAGTTGGAAAGAATTAAGACAGAGCAAACTAATTTTCTATCCCTATCAGTATATATTGCAGAACTTAGTAAAGTAATATCTGACAAGACAAAAAACTTAAATTCAAATATCTTACAAAAGACCTGAATTGGGGGAGTATATCTTCATATCATACAGCATTTCTATGAAAAAAATAAGCAATCCAATAAGCTTAAAACAAGCTTTTTAAAAGAATAATCTAGGCTAGTGAACGTTTACTATTCTGGTATGTTTAGTCCCACAATGAAGCAGACTTTTACTAGACCTGTACTAGCCTTTTCAACAAAGGGCAACCTGACAGGAGGAAAACTGTGCACACAGATCAATCAACAGAAGTTCTTCCAACCAACAGCATTTACCCAAGAAACATTAGGGGGCTAAGTCAAGTTTCTGTAAAAATTAATTCAAATTTTACATGATATTACTATGCCTTCCCCTTGGTGAAAATTTCTTAGTTGGCTCAAAACCTGTATCTACGTATTTTTTTAATCTGAATAAGCAATGATAATTTTGTATCCTGAGCATGCGGTCTTACCATTCATTGAGAAAGGAGATGTGTATTTGTAGCAGTCACTGTTAGTTCTCCAATAGTTATTTCTCCCATCCTCCTGCCATCTCAGTTGTATCCTTCCACTTGCTCTCTGCTCTCAGCAAATCTGTTCCATTGATCATCCTCTCTCTCTTTCTCTACATTCAACCTTTCCTTCATTCCATTCATAAAATAAATTGCTAATATTACTCCTATATTTTCAATCTTTAAAAAATATACTTTATCAAGTCTATGCACTTCCTTTAGCTTCCATCTTTATCTCTTTCCCTCCTATGCCAAGTCCCACTGCCCTGCCTGAGATATCTAGTCTACACATATTGTGTTCACTTGTACACCTCCCACTCAACTCTCATTCCATTATAATGTGATTGCCACCCTACACCATTCTACTGAAAGCACTCTTTCAAAAATTATATGGGCAATTCAGTATCTAAATCTAATGGGCCCTGTATAGACATGCTGATCAATTCACCTGCCAAACAAACTTCTCCTTCTGACTTAAAGTAGCCAGTCCACAGCCCTTCTGAATGAATCTGCTGTGCCATGGACCACAGGCTCTGTCAAGTAGGCCTGGATGTTCTTTCTACCATGAGATTCACCCCAAGCAACTCCAGAGCTCTCACAACTGATTAACCAGAAGATATCTAATCTAAAGACAGCCAACCCATAGGATGGGCCAGAAATTAGCGATTTGTGTGTACAGGCTCAAAAAGAAAAGCTTGGATAGGTTCTCTCTCTCCCAAATTTGAACAAAGATCAAAGGAAATTTAGCAGTTGGTGAGGAGGGAATGTAGGCCACGGTGGCCAGATATGAAAAACCACAGAGAAGGATGTTGGCTGAGAACAGATAGCAGCAGTTGCTCAGAAGTGGCCCCTGGGAAAGGAGTGGAGGGAATAGCTTTGTTTCCTGGTGGCTTTCCAGATCCCAGTGGCTGGCGCTTTTGTGGTCCAGTTGTGTTTTGCTTTTGTTCTCAGGTCTACCTGAAATTCCATAAGTATCCTTAAAATAAATCCCAATTGCTGTAGCTTGAGTAGATTTCTTCCTAGCAAAAGATCCTTTTAAATCCTTATTTTATTTTGCCTCCTTACAACATTTTTCACTACTGACCAGTTCCACTTTTCTGAAATTTTCTCCTCCTTGCTTCTTTGACTGAAGGCTCCTCTGCTTCGTCTCCTACCTCTCATTCCTTCTCAGTCTCCTCTGAGGGCTCCCCTTCTTCTGCCAATCCTTTAAATGTTTAGGATGTTGCAGTTCTTCTGTTGGCCTCAAATCCCTCTCCCCAGGAGCCCTTACTCACTTCATGTCCTTAACTCCACTCCAGCTGGAAACTCTTGGGATGTTTTTTATTCTGTCCAACTAACATGTCTTTTTGGAGAACTACATTTGCATTTATTAAAATTATCACTAAGTTATTCATCATATGGTTTTACATTTTTCATTTCAAAAGGTAGTTTGTAACATTATGGTGAATGTCCATGAAGAAGTTCTCAACAAAGTAGTACATTAACGTGTAATGACAATTCTTCAACAGATATCTGATAAAGAGACTTCAGTAGAAGAATCTAGAGCAAAAATAAAATCAAATAAAACTTGGATGAATCTTCTGTTTAAATTTGTTCAAAGGGTTTTGGTTATATGCAGGAATCTTGTAATTTCAATTTTTATAAAGGTTGTACATGAATGTAATGATTAGGACTAAAGTCAGCTATGACTTGGGAAAAATCATTAAATATATGTAAGATCATTATGATAAGAAAGGTGTCAGGGATAGATTTAGTATCATAGAAGTTTAAAGAAATTTAAGGTCATAATATCCCATTGTCTCTTTTTACAGGTGAAATCATGGGGAATCAGAGAACACATGATTTGCCCGAAGTGACACAGCTACCTCATAGCAGAGTTGGACAGTCATTAAGATCACCTGACTCCTTGCCCAGAATCCTTGCTGGCATACCATGATTAACCAACTGCTCTCAAACTTATCAAGAGCAAATTGGCAAGAAGACGTTTACAGATTGAAGAAGACCTAACCAGGAGGGCATTTATCCTCTCAACAGAATCACCCTCTATTACACATTTTCTTCCCAGTAGCCTACTACATACAGGAGACAGGAAGCAGATGTTCTGAAAGCAGAGGTGTGAGAAAGGCAAACTAACACCTTCTCTTTGATGAGCTTAGAAGGACTCAAACTGCTCTCTCTAGAGTAGTTATGACAGCTGCTGAGATGCAGCAAAGCTTTGATCCAAGAGCTTGAGGTCCCAGAGCCATGAAATCACCCCAGGAACAGAAATAGGGTGAGCTTTAAATCAAATTTGGTAATTCAAGTCTGGGTGTGAAATATATTAAAATTAGAAAAAGTGGTGACAGATAAAAAGTTAGTGAAAAATGTACCAAATTATTTCATTAGAAAATTGCTCCAGAGTACCGTATTTAAACATAGTGTTTCCCATGCTCAACTGGTTTTTCTAAGGCGAATATGTATGTGTGTGTATGTAAGAGTACATATATACCTCTATGTATTTATGTGTGCATATTTACATATATATGTATTTACCATTGAGAGAGAAAGAAGGAAATTTACTGCTGGAGCTTAAACAGAGAACCTCATCTGAATTGGGAAAAATTAAAATCCTGTGGCTCAAACACTAGGCATCTACCACTTAGTGAGAGCATTTCCAAATTGTAAATCTAGCTTTTTTAAAGAGTAAAATGAATCTTTTCAAAAGCACATAAAATGTTTCAAAGTTATAAAACACTATATATTTATATATATATACACATATATATATAGTTACATATATAAGTATATATATAACTATATGTATTTCTTGTCACTTTATGTTACATATGTAGAGCTATATATAACTATGCATATATGTTTTATATAGTTTTATATACCATATATAGCTATAACCATATATTCACATATGTCATAGTATATAGTCATATGCTATATATAACTATACACACACACACAAAGTGACAAGAAAAAAACATCTGCAGTTTCTGGTTAAACTTTTCACATATTATGCCAAGAGAAAACATGGCGTGACTTCTCAGTGAAGGATTAAATAACTGAAAGCCAAAGGAGTCACTGAACTGCAGCTGTAGTTGAATGGCTACTTTGAATTCAAAATTCCAGAAACATCTCAACTATCTACTCTGTGCAATCAGCCTATGTCAGATGATTTATATCCTGAGATAACCACATCCAGGGTGAAGCCAACATCTCTCTTTAGAACAGCAGTGCCACAGCCATAGCATGGTATATGTTTTAGCAGCTAATTTTTTACCTGTCAGGCATGGATGAAAATGCCCTTTTATGGCAATGTGCAGAGTCAGCCTGTAAACCTTAGAATCACCTAAATATTCTTTCTTAGTCTTCAAAATCAGCTCTCAGTTCCAAGTCAAAACTTTCCCCAACTCCAAGGAGAAGGTCCACATTTCTAGCCTTCCTGGCCCCATGCAGCCCTTGAATATTCTCCCTGGCCTGGCCCAGCTCAGCTCTGGACATATTAAATAGTGGCTTCCCAGCTCTCCCCTTTCCCAGCCCTCTGTTCTATCCTCCCTTTTTCTAAATGACCAGGGACCCTTAAACCTTGCCCTACATCCTCACGCTTTTTAATGATTCTCTCCTTTCTCGTAACACCTGATTGTCTACTCCTCAGGCCCCTCCCCTCAGAGCCACCTGCTAAAACCAACACTCCAAATCCAGCATATGCTTCTCAACAGAAGCTGTCAAGCCATGCTCACTCTGTACAGACAGTGACCTGTATTAAAGCCAACACCCAATATAATCACTCAGCCTATCAGACGAAAGTTTTCTCAATCTACACACATTTCAGGAAGTTTGCTGTAAAAGGAAAAATTTTCAAAGGCAAGCAGAAATGAATCTCTCTCCTTGGAGACTGTCAATAACACTCCAAGTTCACCACAGTCCATAGCTTTAGGAAAGCAACAAATTGATGCTTCTGTTGTATTTTTAACGTCTTTACCTCTTGTCAATGCACTGCTCTGTTTATAAACAGCAAAATGTTTGGGATCAAACATCTGCTCCTCAAATCTGCTGCTTTTGGCAGGGTTTTCAGTGATACCCAAGACCACTATTTTGGACAATTTTAGGAATTCTCTATGATCCTTACAAAGGGCCATTCTCTTAAAATGCACTGGATTGCACTCTCTCATTTGGTATATTTCCCTAACACAGAGAGATTTGCCTCTCTCTAGGTTTAATGCAGCCAGGAAATAAAAGTATGTTGTATCTCTTTACTCTGAGACTCCTACTAAATCACTCTCTAGCATACCCCATTTAGTAATGTATTGTGTTTATTGTCTGTCCACTAGATAGAAAGTAAGCTCCAAGGAGGGCAGGGATTTGTCTTTGCTCTTTGATTAATCCCAATGGCCTATGACAGTGCCTGGCACAAAGTATAAGTTCAATTTATTTGTTGAATTTATCAACTGAATTAATCTCCTGGTATAAAAGTTTAACCTAAATGCTTTGGCACTTGGGATGTTGAAATAAGATACACATTTTGAATGGAGAAATACCTGTGGGCTTTGAGTGAAAAGTAAAATGAAATCATGAACATTCCATCCTACACTAATGGTACAAATTACTCCAAGAGGGGTAAGAAACATAACATTTCTTGGTGTTCCACAATGAATCAATTCTGGCTCAATACCCCCACAGAATAAGTCTTTTGAGAAATCCAACAAAAGTCATCTTCTTGGATTGCCTTCCCTTCCATTCTTTCAAACAAGAAATCTAGAGCCATGGGGTCCAGAAGAATGGCACAGGGTTTGCTATTCTATTTTGGTCACTGATACTCTCAATCTATGGTGAAGGAAATGACTCCTCCCATAGTTCTCCCTCCATCCCAAGCTCAGCAGTGATAGGGAACCCTCACTGAAGCACCCAAGAATATAGCATCCAGCACCCAGTCTCCATGGGCACCCACATGGCTATCTCCATGTGAGAGTCCTCCATCCACAAAGGCATTGCTTTTCAGTGAGATCAGATCTCCATTACTAACTGAAACTATAAACCCCAGTGCCTTTCCCAGTCCTCAAGTACCATACAATATTCCAGAATTCCTATCATTTTCCTCTTAAGTCCTTTCCCTTCCCATCTCTCAAACAAACAAACAAATTATTCATACCTATTTTGCTATCTCTCAGCAGTGTTTGATGGCTTGTCCTTATAGATGGATTGACCTCAGGCCCTAGAAACACAAAAATATCTGGTTTGCCTTTCTCAGGAGACAAATAAAATCCAGGCTTTAGGATATTCCTGATGGTGGTAGAGTGGGGGATTCAGCTAGGATTGGGTTCAGCTGCTTGTGAAACAAACTAGAAAATAACAATGGCCCATAAAAGACCAATTTTTACCTTATATCCCTTAAAAGAAGTTCTGATGTAGCACCTTGAAATTGTATGGAGTCTTCTATCTAATGCTCCACCAATTTTATTTTATTTTTATTTTTTTAACATCTTTATTGGAGTATAATTACTTTACAATGGTGTGTTAGTTTCTGCTTTATAACAAAGTGAATCAGTTATACATATACATATGTCCCCATATCGCTTCCCTCTTGCGTCTCCCTCCCTCCCATCCTCCCTATCCCACCCTTCTAGGTGGTCACAAGGCACCGAGCTGACCTCCCTGTGCTATGCGGCTGCTTCCCACTAGCTATCTATTTTGTTTGGTAGTGTATATATGTCCATGCCACTCTCTCACTTTGTCCCAGTTTACCATTCCCCCTCCCCGTGTCCTGAAGTCCATTCTCTAGTAGGCCTGTGTCTTTATTCCCTATTGCCCCTACATCCTTCATGACCATTTTTTTCTTTTTTTTTAGATTCCATACATATGTGTTAGCATACGGTATTTGTTTTTCTCTTTCTGACTTACTTCACTCTGTGTCACAGACTCTAGGTCCGTCCACCACACTACAAATAACTCAATTTCATTTCTTTTTATGGCTGAGTAATATTCCATTGTATATACGTGCCACATCTTCTTTATCCATTCATCTGTCAATGGACACTTAGGTTGCTTTCATGTCCTGGCTATTGTAAATAGAGCTGGAGTGAACATTGTGGTACATGACTCTTTTTGAATTATGGTTTTCTCAGGATATATGTACAGCAGTGGGATTGCTGGGTCTTATGGTAGCTCTATTTTTAGTGTTTTAAGGAACCTCCATATTGTTCTCCATAGTGGCTGTATCAATTTACATTCCCACCAACAGTGTAAGAGGGTTTATTTTCCTCCACACCCTGTCCAGCATTTATTGTTTGTAGACTTTTTGATGATGGCCATTCTGACTGGTGTGAGATACATCACTGTAGTTTTCATTTGCATTTCTCTAATGATTAGTGATGCTGAGCATCCTTTCATGTGTTTGTTGGCAATCTGGATATCTTCTTTGCAGAAATGTCTGTTTAGGTCTTCTGCCCATTTTTGGATTGGATTGTTTGTTTTTTTGATACTGAGTTGCATGAGCTGCTTGTAAATTTTGGAGGTTAATCCTTGTTCTGTTGCTTGATATGCAAATATTTTCTCCCATTCTGAGGGCTGTCTTTTCGCCTTGTTTATGGCTTGCTTTGCTGTGCAAAAGCTTTTAAGTTTCATTACGTCCCATTTGTTTGTTTTTGTTTCCATTTCTCTAGGACGTGGGCCAAAAAGGATCTTGCTGTGATTTATGTCATATAATGTTCTGCCTATGCTTTCCTCTAAGAGTTTTATAGTGTCTGGCCTTACATTTAGGTCTTAAATCCACTTTGAGTTTATGTTTGTGAATGATGTTAGGGAGTGTTCTAATTTCATTTTTTTACTTGTAGCTGTCCAGTTTTCCTAGCACGACTTACTGAAGAGGATGTTTTTCTCCATTGTATATTCTTGCCTCCTTTATCAAAGATAAGGTGATCATATGTGCGTGGGTTTATCTCTGGGCTTTCTATCTTGTTCCATTGATCTATATTTCTGTATTTGTGTCAGTACCATACTGTCTTGATTACTGTAGCTTTGTAATATAGTCTGAAGTCAGGGGACCTGATTCCTCCAGCTCCATTTTTCTTTCTCAAGATTGTTTTGGCTATTCAGGGTCTTTAGTGTTTCCATACAAATTTTGAAATTTTTTGTTCTAGTTCTGTGAAAAATGTCATTGGTAGTTTGATACGGATTGCATTGAATCTATAGATTGCTTTGGGTAGTAGAGTCATTTTCACAATGTTGATTCTTCCAATCCAAGAACATGGTATATCTCTCAATCTGTTCATATCATCTTTAATTTCCTTCATCAGTGTCTTATAGTTTTCTGCATACAGGTCTTTTGTCTCCTAAGGTGGGTTTATTCCTAGGTATTTTATTCTTTTTGTTGCAATGGTAAATGGGAGTGTTTCCTTAATTTCTCTTTCAGATTTTTCATCATTAGTGTACAGGAATGCAAGAGATTTCTGTGCATTAATTTTGTATCCTGCTACTTTACCAAAATCATTGATTAGCTCTAGTAGTTTTCTGGTAGCATCTTTAGGATTCTCTATGTATAGTATCATGTCACCTGCAAACAGTGACAGCTTTACTTCTTCTTTTCCGATTTGGATTCCTTTTTCTTTTCTGTCTCTGACTGCTGTGGCAAAACTTCCAAAACTATGTTGAATAATAGTGGTTAGAGTGGGCAACCTGGTCTTGTTCCTGATCGTATTGAAAATGGTTTCAGGTTTTCACCATTGAAGACAATGTTGGCTGTGGGTTTGTCATATATGGCCTTTATTATGTTGAGGTAAGTTCCCTCTTTGCCTACTTTCGGGGTGGTTTTTATCATAAATGGGTTCTGAATTTTGTCAAAAGCTTTTTCTGAATCTATTGAGGTTATCATATGGTTTTTATCTTTCAGTTTGTTAATATGGTGTATCAGATTGATTGATTTGAGTATATAGAAGAATCCTTGCATTCCTGGGAAAAACTCCACTTCATCATGGTGTATGATCCTTTTAATGTGCTGTTGGATTCTGTTTGCTAGTAGTTTGTTGAGGATTTTTGCATCTATGTTCATCAGTGACATTGGCCTGTAGTTATCTTTCTTTGTGACATCTTTGTCTGGTTTTGGTATAAGTGTGATGGTGCCCTCATAGAATGAGTTTGGGAGTGTTCCTCCCTCTGTTATATTTTGGAAGAGTTTGAGAAGGATAGGTGTTAACGCTTCTCTAAATGTTTGATAGAATTTGCCCTTGGAGCCATCTGGTCCTGGGCTTTTGTTTGTTGGAAGATTTTTCATCACAGTTTCAATTTCAGTGCTTGTGATTGGTCTGTTTATGTTTTCTATTTCTTTCTGGTTCAGTCTCGGAAAGTTGTGCTTTTCTAAGAATGTGTCCATTTCTTCCAGGTTGTCCATTTTATTAGCATATAGATGCTTTTGGTAATCTCTCATGATCCTTTGTATTTCTGCAGTGTCAGATGTTACTTCTCCTTTTTCATTTCTAATTCTATTGATTTGAGTCTTCTCCCTTTTTTCTTGATGAGTCTGGCTAATGGTTTATGAATTTTGTTTATCGTCTCAAAGAACCAGCTTTTAGTTTTATTGATCTTTGCTATGGTTTCCTTCATTTATTTCTGATCTGATCTTTATGATTTCCTTCCTTCTGCTAACTTTGAGGGTTTTTTGTTCTTTCTCTGATTGCTTTAGGTGTAAGGTTAGGTTGTTTATTTGAGATGTTTCATGTTTCTTAAGGTAGGATTGTATTGCTATAAACTTCCCTCTTAGAACTGCTTTTGCTGCATCCTATAGGGTTTGGGTCATCTTGTTTTCACTGTCATTTATTTCTAGGTATTTTATGATTTCCTCTTTGATTTCTTCAGTGATCACTTCATTATTAAGTAGTGTATTGTTTAGCCACCATGTGTTTGCATTTTTTAAAGATTTTTTCCTGTATTTGATATCTAGTCTCATAGCATTGTGGTCAGAAAAGTTACTTCATACAATTTCAGTTTTCTTAAATTTACCAAGGCTTGATTTGTGACCCAAGATATGATCTATCCTGGAGAATGTTCCAAGAGCACTTGAGAAGAAAGTGTATTCTGTTGTTTTTGGATGGAATGTCCTATAAATATCAATTAAGTCCGTCTTGTTTAATGTATCATTTAAAGCTTGTGTTTCCTTATTTATTTTCATTTTGGATGATCTGTCCATTGGTGAAAGTGGGGTGTTAACGTCCCCTACTCTGATTGTGTTACTGTCAATTTCCCCTTTTATGGTTGTTAGCATTTGCCTTATGTATTGAGGTGATCCTATATTGGGTGCATAAATAATTACAATTGTTATATCTTCTTCTTGGATTGATCCCTTGACCATTATGCAGTGTCCTTCTTTGTCTCTTGTAGTAGTCTTTTTTTTTAAGTCTATTTTGTCTGATATGAGAATTGCTACTCCAGCTTTCTTTTGATTTCCATTTGCATGGAATATCTTTTTCCATCCCCTCACTTTCAGTCTGTATGTGTCCCTAGGTCGAAGTGGGTCTCTTATAGACAGCATATATACAGGTCTTGTATTTGTATCCATTCATCCAGTCTATGTCTTTTGGTTGGAGGATTTAATCCATTTACATTTAAGGTAATTACCGATATGTATGTTCCTATTACCATTTTCTTAATTTTGGGGGGGGGGTTGTTTTTTGTAAGTCTTTTCCTTGTCTTGTGTTTCCTGCCTAGAGAAGTTCCTTCAGCATTTCTTCTAAAGCTGGTTTAGTGGTGCTGAATTCTCTCAGCTTTTGCTTGCCTGTAAAAGTTTTAATTTCTCCATCAAATCTGAATGAGATCCTTGCTGGGTAGAGTAATCTTGGTTGTAGGCTTTTCCCTTTCATAACTTTAAATAAGTCCTGCCACTCCCTTGTGGCTTGCAGAGCTTCTGCTGAAAGATCAGCTCTTAACCTCATGGGGATTCCCTTGTTTGTTATTTGTTATTTTTCCCTTGCTGCTTTTAATATTTTTTCTTTGTATTTAAGTTTTGATAGTTCGATTAATGTGTGTCTTGGCATGTTTCTCCTTGGATTTATCCTATATGGAACTCTCTGTGCTTCCTGGACTTCATTGACTATTTCCTTTCCCATATTAGGGAAGTTGTCAACTATAATCTCTTCAAATATTTTCTCAGTCCCTTTCTTTTTCTCTTCTTCTTCTTGGACCCCTACAATTTGAATGTTGGTGCATTTAATGTTGTCCCAGAGGTCTCTGAGACTGTCCTCAATTCTTTTCATTCTTTTTTCTTTATTCTGCTCTGTGGTAGTTATTCCCAGTATTTTATCTTCCAGCTCACTTATCTGTTCTTCTGCCTCAGTTATTCTGCTACTGATTCCTTCTAGAGAATTTTTAATTTCATTTATTGTGTTTTTCCTCATTGTTTGTTTGCTCTTTAGTTCTTCTAGGTCGTTGTTAAAACTTGTATTTTTCCCTTTTATTTCCAAGATTTTTGGCTCATCTTTACTCTTATTACTCTGAATT
Organism: Hyperoodon ampullatus; assembly: GCF_949752795.1. Lineage (NCBI taxonomy): Eukaryota > Metazoa > Chordata > Mammalia > Artiodactyla > Ziphiidae > Hyperoodon > Hyperoodon ampullatus. The sequence continues at coordinate 78,245,049 of NC_136917.1, read as the reverse complement.
CTTTTTCAGGTAGACTGCCTATTTGCTCTTCATTTGTTTGGTCTGGTGGGTTTTTACCTTGCTCCTTCATCTGCTGTGCGTTTCTCTGTCTTCTCATTTTGCTTAACTTACTGTATTTAGAGTCTCCTTTTTGCAGGCTGCAGGTTCATAGTTCCCATTGTTTTGGTGTCTGCCCCCAGTGGCTAAGGTTGGTTCAGTGGGTTGTGTAGGCTTCCTGGTGGAGGGGACTAGTGCCTGTGTTCTGGTGGATGAGGCTGGATCTTGTCTTTCTGTTGGGCAGGACCACGTCCGGTGGTGCATTTTGGGGTGTCTGTGACCTTATTATGATTTTAGGCTGCCTCTCTGCTAATGGGTGGGGTTGTGTTCCTGTCTTGCTAGTTGTTTGGCATTGGGTGTTCAGCACTGTAGCTTGCTGGTCGTTGAGTGGAGCTGGGTCTTAATATTAAGATGGAGATCTCTGGGAGATCTTTCGCCATTTGGTATTACATGGAGCCAGGAGGTCTCTGGTGGGCCAATATCCTGAATTCAGCTCTCCTACCTCAGAAGCACAGGCCTGACACCCGGCAAGAGCACCAAGACCCTGTCAGCCATACGGCTCAGAAGAAAAGGGAGAAAAACAGGAAGAACGAAAGAAGAAAATAAATTAAATAAAATAGTTATTAAATAAAAAATTTTTAATAATTATTAAAATTTAAAAATATTAAAAAGTAATTTAAAAAAAGAAAGAATGAAGAGAGCCACCAAACCATAAAACAAATGCACCAATGATAACAAGCACTAAAAATTATATTAAAAAAAAATTTACAGACAGAACCCTAGGACAAATGGTAAAAGTAAAGCTATACAGACAAAAATCACACAAAACATATACACCCACAAAAAGAGAAAAAGGAAAAATATATTTTTTTAAAAAAAGGGGAAAAAAGAGAGCAACCAAATCAATAAACAAATCTACCAATGATAATAAATTCTAAATACTAAACTAAGATAAACATAAAGCCAGGAACAAATAACATGCAGAAAGCAAACCCCAAGTCTACAGTTGCTCCCAAAGTCCACCGCCTCAATTTTGGGATGATTCGTTGTCTATTCAGGTATTCCACAGATCCACCCTGTACCACAGGGTACATCGAGTTGAATGTGGGGATTTAATCCGCTGCTCCTGAGGCTGCTGGGAGAGATTTCTCTTTCTCTTCTTTGTTTGCACAGCTCCTGGGGTTCAGCTTTGGAGTTGGTCCCGCCTCTGCGTGTAGGTCGCCTGAGGGAGTCTATTCCTGCCCAGACAGGACGGAGTTAAAGGAGCAGCTGATTAGGGAGCTCTGGCTCACTCAGGCCGGTGGAGGGAGGGGTACAAATTCCGGACGAGCCTGCGGCAGCGGAGACCAACATGACATTGCACCAGCCTGAGGCACGCCGTGTGTTCTCCCAGGGAAGTTGTCCCTGGATCACAGGACCCTGGCAGTGGCGGGCTGCACAGGCTCCTGGGAGGGGAGGTGTGGATAGTGACCTGTGCTTGCACACAGGCTTCTTGGTGGCGGCAGCAGCAGCCTTAGCGTCTCATGCCCGTCTCTGGGGTCCGCGCTGATAGTCGCGCCTCGCACCCATCTCTGGAGCTCCTTTAAGCGGAGCTCTTAATCCCCTCTCCTCGCACACCCCAGAACAACGGTCTCTTGCCTCTTAGGCAGGTCTAGACTTTTTCCCGGACTCCCTCCCGGCTAGCTGTGGCGCGCTAGCCCCCTTCAGGCTGATCACACAGCCAACCCCAGTCCTCTCCCTGGGATCTGATCTCCGAAGCGGGAGCCTCAGCTCCCAGCCCGCCCCCCTCCCCCCACCGTCCTCCATCCCGGCGGGTGAGCAGACAAGCCTCTCCGGCTGGTGAGTGCTGGTTGGCAGCGATTCTCTGTGCGGGAATCTCTCCGCTTTGCCCTCCGCACCCCTGTTGCTGCGCTCTCCTCCGCGGCTCCGAAGCTCCCCACCTCCGGCACCCGCAGTCTCCGCCCGTGAAGGGGCTTCCTAGTGTGTGGAAACCTTTCCTCCTTCACGGCTCCCTCCCAGTAGTGCAGTTCCCGTCCCTATTCTTTTGTCTCTGATTTTTCTTTTTTTCTTTTGTCCTACCCAGGTACGTGGGGAGTTTCTTGCCTTTTGGGAAGCCTGAGGTCTTCTGCTAGTGTTCAGTAGGTGTTCTGTAGTTGTTCCACATGTAGATAGATGTATTTCTGATGTATTTTGGGGGAGGAAGGTGATCTCCATGTCTTACTCCTCTGCCATCTTGAGGGTCTCCCCACTCCACCAAGTTTAGCATGCCATCCCATGACCTAAGAGATCATGCATTGACCACATGGAAGAGGGTAAAGGGTGCATGCCAGATGTCTTATAAGATTTCCCAGCACTGTCATAATCTTTCATTACATCTCATTGGCCAGTACATAGTCACAGAATCAGATTAGTTATGAGGGAAGCTGGAAAGTATAGTCTTTGACCCATATGGCCAGATTGAATATTGGGGAAGGCAACGAGCAGTTTACACTCAGAAGGTGAACATTCATCCTGTTCTTCCATGAATTGGCAGCAGTGAAAAACAAAGCCCAGAGTTTTCTCAATAGGTATTCAAGCTGTGTTAAAATATTAATAAATAATTCTTTTATTTTTCCAAGTTTAAGACCCACCTCAAGCCTCAATTGCTACTTGCCCCTACTTTGAATCAAGGTTAGGGAAAGAGATGGTCATTTGTCATCAGGAACTTCTTCCCAGAAGTTGTTCTGCATCTGACTTGGTCTCAGATGAATAGATATTCACAGATATATAATAATGAAAGAAAGGAATGTAAGAAAAGAAAAAATCTAAAATAAAGCCTAATTTCCAATCTATGAAGGTTGGAAAAGAGGCAATGAAATAATAGAGTAGGTGATATTATCCTGTCCCCACCTCATCTCCCACCAAATTATAAGCTTGAAGAATTTGCATATTGTTTTATATTCTCTAGAATCTTCTATATATTCAGCACTCAATGTATCTTTGCTACATTGAGTTGAAAATGGATAACAATGTAAACATAAGTAAGAACTTGAGTCATCAGGAAATAAACACTTTGACTTAAGAGGATATTCCAAGCTCTGCAAACACTGGCCACACACATCCTACTTGAAGGATCCATTACATGTCTTTTAGAATGTCACAATGTGGATGGAATTAAAACTCAGACGCTATCACCTAGGTAGGTAGAGAGCTATCTTCATATCCTCTAGAAGGATATTAAACTGTATCTCTGGGCTTTCAGAATATATAACAGGGGAAACTGATCAAGTCTGGGGGTCTAGGGAAGGTTCCCCAGAAGAAGGGGCATTTGATGTGCATCTGAAGGAATAAAATTATCAAGTGAAGAGGGAGAGGAAGAGATTCTACATGGGGGAGACAGTATGTGCCAAAGCACTGTGGTAGGAGAAATAAAACTTGCTCAAGCAACTGAAAAAAGGACAGTGTGAGTGAGCATAAAGATCAAAGGGGGGAACAGTGCAAGATAAAGTTGGAGAGTTATAGTATCCACTGGGATTCTTTGGTTGTGAGCCACAGAAGTGAACTCTGCCTCTTTCATCAAAATAAGGAGGAAGTTTTTTGGAAATAACTGAAGAACTCACAAAGTTAAAGGATGTTCATAAGATTTAGTACCATCAAGGACACTGGTGATCTTACAAGTGCCATTTTGGTGGATCCAGAGTGAAATGGCTTGAAGGGTTATTGGTAAGTAGGGTGAAGGAGGCTGTGAGCACAGACTGGCAGTTGGGAAGTTTGGCTATAAATGCGGAGGTCAGAGAGAATGCATTGGTCTTGGATATGGATGCAGGGTCAAAGAGGGCATTTTCCAAGATTAAGGAGTCTGGAGCATACTTCAATGCCAATGAAAGAGAGGTTAAGTATACAAGAGAGAGGGGATCATGTTTAGCACAGGTTTTCAAGAAAGAAAAGAATCTATATCATAAGCGAAAGGATTGTTCTTAGCAAGAAGGAACAGTTCCATGATTACATGCCAAGAGAAGAGGAAAGAAGTGCAGATGTATAGAGATTCCTTTGTGGTGGTAAACAGACTCAGTTCCCAGTTTCCCAATAGCTTCCATTTTGTTTTTGAAGTAGGTCATCTTTTGAGACAGGGAAAGGTGAGAGGTGAGTAAAGAGGATTAGGAAATCTGAAGAAAGTAGAGAAGGTTTAAAAAGTCATTGGGGAGAGTGGAAGAATAAGGAACAAGAAACACAGCAGAGATGCCAGGTAGGGTTGAGGGCCCAGTTGAGAGGCATGTTTCATATTCCTAAATACTGGGTGCAAATGTGATATCGTACCCTAAAATCCTTTAAGCCAAGAGCCATCTTTGCATTCTCTGTAAACACAAGTGGGTGCTCAACATATTCTCATGGTTTGTCTATTTTCAGGCCTCAGTACCAAGAATAACTATGCCTCTCTCTTAACTTATTACTTTGTTTCTTATTTTAGGAACTCAATAACATTTAAATCAATTGTTAGAAATACTGGGCTTCCCTGGTGGCGCAGTGGTTGGGAGTACACCTGCCGATGCAGGTGACATGGGTTCGTGCCCTGGTCCGGGAAGATCCCACATGCCGTGGAGCGGCTGGGCCTGTGAGCCATGGCCGCTGGGCCTGCGCGTCTGGAGCCTGTGCTCCGCAATGGGAGAGGCCCGTGTACCACAAAAAACAAACAAACAAAAAAAACAAAGTAAATTTATAAAATGGTAAATTTAGGGGAAATAAAATGTATTTTTCCCTCTTAAAAATGGTTTATTGTTACTATTATAAAAGCTAGGGAAAATATTTAAAATCATAGTCTCAACATACTACAACCACTTTTAGGAAAACAAGTACTTTAAACTTAAGCTTCTTAATGGCAAGAGTTACTTTCAGTGTACTTCACACTAAACTAAATATCAGTGCTTTCTTTTGGTTTAAAATATCTAAAAGATAATCAAGCTGGCATAATGGTTAAGACTGTAGATTCAAATCTCCATTTGACTTTTCTCTGCCTGTGTGACCTCATAAAAGCCCCTAATCACGCTTTACCTCCAGATTGTTATGAGGGTTAAACGAGTTAATATAAGAAATGCTTAGAATAGTGCCTGGCATGTAGTAAGCATTCAGTCAGCATTTTACAAGCATTTACTGCTTCTATTGTTGTTTGTCATTGTCTCCATCATCTAAAAGATGTAGAAACTGGCATTTCTCCCAAGCACCACCAGAAGCTTAACACACCACGGGTAACTAATTTAGTTTAAGTTATAATGACTGACATTGGTGATGCTGGTCATTTGGTTTTAAGAACATCTTGTTTGCATTATCATAATGAGATAAAGCATACCTTCCTTTGTATTCAAAAGGCAGAACCAAAGAACTAAAGACCCCAAGTTTATGTGAAAGAGAGCCAGACTGGCCTAGGAGCAGGGTGCCCTTAAAAGCATCCAAGCAGGGGTAAGAGAATCTCATTCTCTAACCTGTTTCACACTCTCACCACCAGTGATGCAAAAAGGCAAAACTTGGCTAGGCCTTCTTCACCTACAGTTCAGGTCTCTGTACGCTTAGGTGGTTTTCAGGAATCTTCACACCAACTTCTGGATGCCAAAGTGTTCCCTCCAACGAAGTTCTTTTCAGTTCCTCAGAAATCATCCATCAGTCTTTGGTCCTCCTGGGCCTATTGGCAACTAAAAAGCAAACAACAAACAAAAATTGGCATCAGACAAACTGAAGTCCTCTGCTCCTCAGTTCTGCCACTCAGTAACCAATGAATTTTGCAAGTTCCTTACACTTTCTGAGCCCTAGTTTCTTTAACTGTAAAGTGGAGGTAATAATTAGAGAAGACTTGTTTATATCTGTCCAGTGATAAAGCACGTGGGTTACCTTGTTCTGATGGTCTCAAGAAGAAACCACTCACTTCACACTGTCTTCTACTATAGGATCTCATCCTAGAAATCCTGACTCAGTCATAGGTACCCATAAATGAACTCCTTGTACATCATACAGAATCATATATATCACAGCAGTACCCATTCCCTGTGTTAAGTACCAATAGTCAAATGTTTCTGATGCTAATTCTTTTGCTATTCCTTCCAGGAGCCTGAATTCCTGAAATTCAGCTTATAGCAGAGAGCTTTATATGAATATAAGCAAGAAGGAGAGACATGTGGGTGATAAGACTAAATTGTTCTGGTTAATTTATTATACTAACTACAACAAAAGCATGGAGGAGAATGGAATCCTTTACTGAGGCAAACTACAAAATTAATTTTTAAGGATTTGATCAGTGATTACTCCGGGAATAAGAGTGTATTGTGAATAGTGAGGGCAATGATAAACTCCAGGGCCTTTTCATTTGTATGATAAAGTGTATTATGATTGTTTATGATTTATAAAGCCCATAAAACCTACAAACACATCAATTTGTAGACAGGTATTTTTCCAGTCTCTGTTCTTGAACATGAGTACTTTTTGAACTTGAATGTACACCAGCATCGAAACACATACTAACACATTTTACTTACACGGTTGACCCTTGAACAACACAGGTCTGAACTGCACAGGTCCACTTACATGCAGATTTCTTTCACTAAATACTTACTACAGTATTACACAATCCATGCTTGGTTGAATCCATGGAGGCAGAACCATATGGAGGCATGACTGTAAAGTTATAAGTGAATTTTCAACTGTGCATGAGGGTCAGCACCCCAGCCCCTGCATTGTTCAAAGGTCAACTGTATACAGTTAACTTCAGAAAGCTAAACTTCTCTTTAAATTTGTCAGAGTTTTTTAAAGAAGTTTGGTAAATTAATAAACTATCATAGTAGTTTTGGGTTAAAATTTGGAGAATGCCAGACAAATCTACATTATCCTTTATTCTATAAGTTAAAAGATCCCATCTGTGTTATCTAATGACATTTAGACAAGAAACGAGCGTGTTCTCCTTACAGTCTTCCCCCTTCCACTGGCTTCATGCAAAGGATTTTGAGACCCTAGGAGATGGAAGAGCCACAAGATGGTAGGAGTCTGGGGCTCCAAATTACCACAAGGAGGAAAGTCATCTGCCCATGGACCAGGAAAACCCACTGTGTTATCCAACTGAAATGTTGCAGCTTATTTGTTGCATCAGCTGTTACTCCAACCAACACAAAAATTAAATGCCTCTTGTAAATACCCAGACATAATTACAAAACTTTCCCTAACATAGGTACAATTTAGAACAAGATATAAAGGAATGGTACTCAAGGGCAGATGTTAAGACATTCCTGAGCAAGCAACATATATGATTATCATTATCTGATGACTCCAAACAAAGGGATTTTTATAGACAAATGGTCTCCGCTTTTCTCCCACACATCTGAGAACTAAAATAAACTCCCAGATATAATTGTGGGTCTCAAAAAAGTGACCAACAGGGAATAATGGTTCCTCTTATGAGGAAGAGGAGAAATACAGCCTGCTCCTCACAACAGTGTGATTGAGATTCCTTTCCTATATTTTCCCTCATCTTTTCTAACATCCCAAAACACTTCCAGGAAATATATACCACAGTAGTACATCAGAGCAATTTTGTTTCAGCACGCTCTAGGCAGCTTTATTTTAGCCTGTATCTACCTGCTTAAATTTATCAGAAAGTGGTCATTTTTTTGGATATATTTGTATTCAGCAATCACAACATTCCTCCCTTTACTTGCCTGCTTTTCATCTTTTCTCTTTTCATTTCAAACTATTTATTTTAAGCCAAAACTATTAGAACCCTTTGACCATCTTCCTCCCATCAGAAAATTTCTTCAACGTCTGGTCTTGCTAATTTGCTAGACTTCCCTCCAGCATCTGAGCTTTAAGGAATCATATAAAAATATTTATTGAATTCTTGAAGTGACCCTGTAAGTAGAGGACACTGATTAGACTGAGCCCTTCCTTTCCTAAACTTGTATTTTAGATACATCTGACCAAACAGTTTTCAAACAGATAAAAAGTGGTTTCCTCACATTAAGCAATAAAAAACTTTTGGTCAAATGGAATTCTCGTTCATTTGAAAAAGGATTGGACCCATGGAAGAATTCAGGATGAGATGCAAGTACAAGCTTGGTTGTTAATTTTTCCTTGGGTTTTTTCTTTCTTTCATGAAAAGATTTAAGACACAGCTTTATACATTTAGGGGCATATTACTCAATTTACAGGAAATTCCTGGATGTTCTATAATTAAAAGCTAGCAGGACATCACAAAGGACTTAACAACTTATATATGAGATAATCTATTCACATTATTTCCTGGGAACAGAAAGGGTGGCATCAATAAGAAAGGCAAATGTTACTAACTGTCCATAGAATTCCTTTCATTTCCGTGGGTACAACTACAGCTACTTCCCTCTCTGTTTCCCTCTGCTGAATGTAAATGCAGTTTATTAAGTGTATTGAGTGTCTACTATATGAAAAGCCGTGGAAATTCAAAAATGATTAAGTCATGTTCTCAGCCTCCAAGGGGCGTTTGATCCAGGGTAATAGATGCAATAAATGGAATGAGATTTGGGATGATGAAAAAGATCTGGAAATGGATAGTGGTGGTGCCTTCACAACAGTATGAATATATTTCATGCCACTGAACTGTGCACTTAAAAATAGTTAAGATGGTGAATTTTATGTTATGTATATTTTACCACAAAAAGAGAAGGAATAGAGACTCCCTCCTTCTTCTTCTGTCAGAGGAAGAATGAATCAAGATAAACCAGCTGGTAACAGCACATTCTTTGAGCAAGAGAGGATCAGGAAAAGCCAGCATGTAGGTCCTTCCCTTTAGGCTGCTCTCAGGCCTGGGCGATGGCAAAGACTCACCTGCACTGCAGCACTATGGCAGGTCACATATTGCTCCTGGAGGGCAAAGCCAGGGTCAGGCCAGCAGGGAAATGCTCTTTCCTAGAGATGTATATGACCATGTTATCTCTGAGGAAAATTAATTCATGGTTTTTAAAGTTGTGCTCCCTTCAGAGACAACCCAGTAAAGGCAGTAGCTGGGCTCCTGCTCTCACAGAGGGCAAGGCCCAGTCACAGGGCCACATGCTCAGGAGGGCCCCTGTGTTTGGCTTAGTGCTCTGTTGTCACCATTTTTAAATTCTTAAGAATTTTTTTGACAAAAGGCCCCATATTTTCATTTTATACTAGGATCAGTAAATCAGGTAGGTCACCAGTCCTACAGAGAGGGGAGGACACAGCCCCTTTTCCTCCAGAGCCTGTGTGAAGGGCAGAGAAGAAGGGCAAAGCTCGAGAGGACACACAGTCTGAGACATTTCTCACATTGTGAGAAGCCAAAAGGAGCCCAGGGAGAGAGATCTCCTATGGAAAGGAGTAGAGTTGTCCTGTGAGACCAAGAGACCCAAAGATGGGGTTGCACAAGAACGTGCATGCGTGTGTGTGTGTGTGCACACACACTTGTTTGTGGTGTTTGTGTGTGCATGCACTCACACAGTGGAGTATGAAGCCAGTTAGAGGTGGACACAGGATACACAGGTCATAAGTTTGAAATGCCTTCCCTTGGGGAGTACGAGGCAACTTCTGAGTTAACTAGAACTTATACCTCTATAAAGTCTTTCTTTGAATACTCAACCCTTCAGAAAAGAGCTTTATATACTGACATTAGAGTAGGTCACGTGGGTCTGGTGGAGGCTGATAGAAGGACTGGGATAGGCAAGGTAGCTTTGTCCCTTTCCTTCTGAGTGACAATGCACAACTGCATTGGCACCAACCTCTCTGTCACCTCACACCCCAGGCTTGCAGGAGGCTTTCTGAAATGACAGTCTCCCATAATATGGAAGGCACCCAAGAAGCTCCAAACTTCATGACACACATCTATAGTGAAGAATGGCCCTTAAGAAGAATGAAGGACCCAAGGACCTTCAATGTTGTGTTGAAAAAGAGATTATGTCATTATTACATAATCATTATCTCTTTCTGTACTGTTTGATTTTTGTTGTTGTTGTTGTTCGGTACGCGGGCCTCTCACTGTTGTGGCCTCTCCCGTTGCACAGCACAGGCTCTGGACGCGCAGGCTCAGCGGCCATGGCTCACGGGCCTAGCTGCTCTGTGGCATGTGGGATCTTCCCTGACCGGGGCACAAACCCGTGTCCCCTGCATCAGCAGGCGGACTCTCAACCACTGCGCCACCAGGGAAGCCCCTCATCAGCATTTTTAATGTACTATATGGAGTGAATCTTTTAAAAGGAGATTCAGCTCCTAAATAAACTTTTCATGGTAAGCAACCCAGGAAGTTAGGCTTTCTTTATTATCCTCTTTTCCTCTTCTTCTCAGTGGCCCAGATCATTTAAACTGATAAATAGCGGCTGCACTACACAAAAATCTCCTGATAAACAGCAGCTAAGGGAGGGCAGGAAAGGAGCAAAATTCAACTATGCTGACATAAATCTTGATGAAAATCCAAAGACTGGCATATGTGGTAGCAACAGTGCCCCAAATGACACAGAAAAGCATTTGCCCAATCCCTTGAGTATATTTTTTGAACATTAATGTTACAAGAATGTATAAAGGAGTCCATTTCCTGCTTGATACATTTTTTTTCCCAATTTCTTGCAGGTCCAAATGAAGATCTGGAGACTCTTCATATAATCACATGAGAGGAAGAAGAAAACTAAGGAAGTGGGGGTAGGGAGGGGAGAGGGAGATTAAGAGCAATTTGTTCTGGGTTAAAATATTATATATGGGGTAGGATAAGGGTGTCCACATTTCTTAGGCATCCCTTGATTAATGGCATCTGCATTTCATTCTTGGTTGCCAATGCAGATTGCTTCACTTCTCTATTGTCCTCATCAGTCAAATGGAATCAGCACCATTCTGTGAGTAGAGGCTATACTGGTGTCTAATTTGACTGCTTTAGAAATACCTCTAGAGCAGTGCCACTCAAAGAACAGTCCACGAACCAGTAGCATCAATATATATCATCCAGAATTTGTTAGAAATTCTGAATGACAAGCTCTACCCTAGATTTACTGAATGAATCAGAATCTGCATTTTAACAAGATATTCAAGTGAAGTGGATGGTTGATGCGCTGCCCTAGAACAAAGCCACTGCTCTGCAAGCTGCCTGTTCCTAGCCCACTACTAGGTTAAGTAAAAAAATTAGATGTAAGGATTTAAAACTTTCAGAGTCACGCAACATTGACACTGACATGTGGCCACATCCAAGGAGTGGTGGACTTATGTCCTTCAAAAGGAATGAGCCAGTGTAGGGTTTCAGCATTTGTGTGGTGAGTTGCATGTGGCACAAGCTGCTACCAGTCATGGACAGCAGATGACAACATCATCATGATGAATTTTAAAAAAGAAAAACTAGTTCTTTGTCAGAGTCTGAAAAAGGTCAGCAAACTTTTTCTATAGAGGGCCAGATAGTTAATATCTCAAGCTCTGTAAGTTATAAAGTCTCTGTAGCAACTACTTAACTGTCATTTTATTTATTTATTTGTTTGTTTGTTTGTGGTACGCAGGCCTCTCACTGTTGTGACCTCTCCCGTTGCGGAGCACAGGCTCCGGACGCGCAGGCCCAGCAGCCACGGCTCACGGGCCTAGCCGCTCCGCGGCATGTGGGATCTTCCCTGACTGGGGCACGAACCCGTGTCCCCTGCATCGGCAGGCGGACTCTCAACCACTGCGCTACCAGGGAAGCCCTTAACTGTCATTTTAAAGCAAAAGCAGCAATGGATGATGAGTAAGCAAATGAGCATGGCTGTGTTCCAATAAAACTTTATTTACCAAAACAGGTGGAAGGAAGATTTGGCCAACAGGCTATATCCTGTGACAACTCCTATCCTAAAGGATGACTATTGGCCAAATATGATGCCACCAGAAGATTATGCTGAATCCACTTGACACAATACAACCCTCACTTTTAAAAACTGAGGAGGTGATGACACAAATGGCCACTGCCCATTACTTATAATAGTGATTTACCCTACTTGCAGTGGCCACAGAAACAGAACCTGCCCTTCCCCTTTTGTTCCTATAATAGTGGGAAATCCATGAGGACAAGGCCAAATACATCTGGACAACCGTCAGCTGCTACCCTAGCAAAAGAAGAGGATCAAAAAGGAAACATCTGCAGCAGAGAAGGAAAAGTTGTCTCCATTCCCCTGTTCAGGGGTCTACAAACTATAGCCATTGATGAATGTCATCTGCCAAATCCAGCTTGCCATCTGGTGTTTGTTTTTTTGTTTTTTTTATTTTGTCTGCGTTGGGTCTTTTTTGCTGCATGCGGGCTTTCTCTAGTTGTGGCGAGCAGGGGTCACTCCTCGTTGCAGTGCGCGGGCCTCTCATTGCAGTGGCTTCCTTTGTTGCGGAGCACGGGCTCTAGGTGCACGGGCCTCAGCAGTTGTGGCTCTCGGGCTCAGTAGCTGTGGCTCGCGGGCACCAGAGCTCAGGCTCAGCAGCCATGGCACACGGGCTTAGTTGCTCCACGGCATGCAGGATCCTCCCAGACCAGGGATCGAACCTATGTCCCCCACATTGGAAGGCGGACTCCCATCCACCTGTGCCACCAGGGAAGTCCCTTGCCATCTGTTTTTGTAAATAAAGTTTTATTGGAATAAAGCCATGCCCACTCAATTACATACTATCTAAGCTGTTTTTGAGCTACAGTGTCAGAGTAGAGCAGCAGCAACTGAGACCTAACGGCCCACAAAGCCTAAAATATTCACTATTTAGATCCTTACAGAAAAATTGGAATCTCTGCTGTAGTTTCTGTCATAACTGGCAGCTCCTTGTTCCAGAATGCTCTGAACAAATGGATAAGAGGATGGGTTTCTATGTTGCCATTACTAGGATGGCTGCCAATTACTTTCTCTGAAAAACCTTCCTTTGCTAAACAAAGTAGAATAGTCAGGGAGGCTTCTTGCTGAGTTTCTCCCAACTTTCTTGGTGGCTTTCAAGTTCCTTTTAAGTAAGTTCTTTTCCTATTAAAAATATATAGACAGAGTTACTTATTCATGAGGCAGTCTATCAGTCATGTTAAAGGCAGCATTAACTTGGTGCCTTTTTACATTAAACTCACACAAAGAATATTAAAAGCCTTGACAGCAAAAATCTTGACAGGACAGACAATAACAACCTTGCATCTAGACCTCTGGAACATTTCCAAAGTGGACGAACAGTTGCTAAACAAATGGGTTCTCTCATTTCCCAGAGAACTGGGGGCTGTTTTTGTCAAAGCTTCAAAGAATAGAAAGCATCATAAATACATAGAGCAAATTTCCACAAACAAAACCTTCCGGTCTTTGAATTCATTGTAAGTAACACTCCTAACACAGCAGGAAAGTAGGCTGCAACGGTTTGGGTAAAAGCAGAAACCCACCAAAAAAGCTCTGTGTAACATGGTGTTAACAAAACACAGTGGTGTCACTTTTAGCCAGTTGGAAGGAAGCAAGTGCTCCATCAGTTACCTAATGTTTCTCCAGTGGCAACCTTATAAGTACTACTAGTGCCACCTTATGGTCATCTGGTACTACTGCATGCCCCTAGTCACATGTTGGCCTCATTTTCCCCAAGCCAGTGAATAATGTGTATTGTACAATAGAATCATGGACTCCTGGACTCCTAGAAAAAGACCTGAAAAGCTCTCTAGAGCTCTTCACAGGTTACAGAGATCCCAGACCAAGTTGCCTTTGAGCTAAGTTTTAATACTACAAATGCTTCTTTGAGACCAGATTAGCCACACTGGAAAGACCAGGATTGCATCTAACTCCACTTCTTGGCTTCAAAAGCTTGAGATTTCTCTGTCAGCAAGAGAGAGATATGACTGTACTACTAATATCCCACTCACTTGCAGTTCTCCCCCCACCCCAAAGACAGTCAGGCAAAGGGCAGTCATTAGAGAACACAAGACATACATTACTATTTGGAACCGCTTTCCCCTGTTAAAGAGGAAAGGAACTCTTAGGTTTGGGACAAGACTGCCATGCTCCCCATGGCATTAGGGGTCAAATACTGGTTGAAAAAGTAGTTGTCCTTGTGTTTTGTAACTCTTACTGCAGAAATTAGATTAAGTAAATAGAGGGAGTGCCCAGCACCTGCTAGAAAAAGCCCACCTACACAACCACAAGAATAAAACTGGTCTTGCTCTTCACACACAGGATCTCTCTGCCTTTCCTGCCTTCATCCTCAGTCACACTCTGGATACAGAGCAGAGTAGGGCTTGGCCAAGAGGTCTCAAGAAAGAAGATCAGGAAGGGAAGGCTTAAAGCATGACAGGGAGATGAGGCCCAGTGGGAAATATATCAGGGCCTATGGGGAAAATGAGAGTTTCATTGGCTCTTTCTTGACAAAGATGTGGGCCTGGCCTACCTGTGCTAAATCTTTTGCTTCTGATTTGAAAAACATTTGGCTTCCTGAAAAGTAAAAACGATTAGAGGACTTTTCTTAATCCGTCTTGTACGTCCTCAGAATTGACATCAACAAGCCACAAAGGGAGCTTCTACCAGTCCTCCCTGGGCAGAGTAATGATAGCAGTGATGCAGGGCCAGTGTGGCCCAGGATCCCCAAGGGGAGGGAGCGGAAGGATGTTCATAGGTATCCTGGGCTCTGTCAGGAAGAGGGAGAAATGCATCCCTCTGAGGAAAAAAAGGCATTTGTCTCAAAGAAAAATGGTTGCATTAGGGGGGAAATGTCATACTTAATGAAGCCAACCAATGGTAAAAGAAGCAAGCTGTAACCTCCTCCGAATGTTAGAAAAACAGTGTTTGTGCTGAGAAGATATTGTTATGATTTACATGTATAGCTGTCATTTATTGATGAACACTGTTTTTCTTTAATCATACAGGCATCTATTACCCCTGTTGTACAGATGATGAAACTGAGGTTCAGAAAAGTTCAGTAACTTTTCCAGGGTTAATAGGGAGTCAGTAGGAATAAACCCAGTTCTGTCTCCAAGCCTATGCTCTGTCCACTCTGCCCGCTGCTTCCATGATGATAGAGGTTGGTTTGCTCTCGCAAATAAAGCCTGCACACGAGCACTTGTATTGAAATCCTCACATTTCTGAAACTGAATACCTGAAACACAGATTTCCACGTTGAGATCACAGACCTGCAGAAGCACTCCTCTACAGCTCTCTCCCCACCCCCAAACTCCCAGCTGAGATGGACCAGGGGGCCCAAGGCTGACTTGAGCAACAGCTCGACCTGCAGCCTGAGCCATGGTAGCTATGCCAACTCTTGCCAAGTCAACAGCCTGAAATGTTGGGCTTCCCTGGTGGCGCAGTGGTTAAGAATCCGCCTGCCAATGCAGGGGACACGGGTTGGAGCCCTGGTCCGGGAAGATCCCACATACCGTGGAACAACTAAACCTTTGCGCCACAGCTACTGAGCCCGTGCACCACAACTACTGAGGCCTGCGCGCCTAGAGCCCATGCTCCGCAACAAGAGAAGCCACCGCAATGAGAAGCCCACACACTGCAACAAAGAGTAGCCCCTGCTCACCGCAACTAGAGAAAGCCCGCGCACAGCAACGAAGAACCAACGCAGCCAAAAATAAATAAATAAATTTAAAACAACAGCAAAAAATATATCATAAAAGTATTTAAAAAAAAAGAAAAAAGCCTGAAATGCATGGCCCATTCTTAACCCAACACAGTCATCATCTCATTGTCATCTTTTCTGTCTCCTGCACTTTTTACCTGGACTCTTCAGGGCGAGAAAATGGGCTACAACTTACAGCAGGTATACACTTTACACTGAGCTTTGCCAAAGACTCCAGCAGCAGACGCCAGCAGGACATTCAATGATTGAGAGATAAGGAACATCTCCACAATGACCGGAGAAGATCCCAAAGACAGCACAAAGACCCTGAAATGGACTAACTACTCTACAATGATTTCCTTGAGGCCCCCCTCACTGATACCCATATAGCACCCTAGGGAGCAGGAAGCAGAGGGGCAAATCTTTGAAAGGAGGGGGATATCCTTTTCTGGAAGAAGTTTGAATTCTGAATTTGAATAAATATTTATCCAAAAGACACTGAGCTCACCTAACAGAGACTATTTAAAAACAGAAGAAACTCAACTACCAAGTAAGTTTTAGATTTATTTTTCCTGCTCCCAAATGGAATATGGGATTGAGAACAAGGTGAGATCACTTATGGAAAATAAAGAATACTACTTTTTTTGCACATTTAAGTTGTAACGTGTAAATGTTGTCCCATGTGTGCTTGTGTGTTTGTGTTGTGTTTTATATCAAATAATCCAATTTCCTTTTTGACATGGTAAATCCATGCAAAGATTTCAGTAAGTCATTTTTATAAAGTCTCCTATGATATCTTTGTGAACAAGATGGAGAAATGTGGGCTGGATGATAAAATGCTTATGTGAACTCTCATGCTGCCTATATTTGTTCCTTTTTGGACACCAAATTTTCAGTGAGACATTGACGGAGTGGATTTTCCTGTAAGAAAATGGTCAGAATGATGAAAAATCTGGTAATCCTATCCTAGAAGGGATGAAATGTTTTATCTTTGAAAAATGAAGACTCTGGGGGAAGCAGAAAGGGGTATGCATCTGTGATGGAGTGGAATGAGTATAGTCTGCAAGGCAACTGAGGTTCAAATCATGAATCTTCCTTTACTACAAAATGCTTTGTGTCATCCACATGCACTTACCATGCTCTGTATTGTAACTCCACCGTTTGCAACAATGTCTGCAGGGCACAGTGGGCAATGCAGGACAGTGGGAGACAGAGAGCCAGAGCTAGAGAGAAGGGGGTAAAAAAATGAGAAAACCTGGAAGAATAATCCACAGCCCCAAGGAGATATTAATATTCACAAAGTAAGTTCATATTATAGATATGGCATTTCAGGAACAATTCCAGATGGAAGGCAACAGGGTTCTATCACAAAGCAAAGGGAATATGGCTTCAGAATGATCAAGTGGGGTGGAAATGGTAGGAGGACCAAATCTGGAATAGGGCTGTATCCAAGGGAGATCCTTCTGAGAATTGGTGGGAATGATTACAAATGGGCCAAACCTGGATGTACACCTGGTGGGAAAACAGCTGGAAAGCAATCCCTTGCCAGTCTGGCTATAAGGGAGGATTTCTCAAAAACTCTCCTGAAGGAGAGAGATGTGAAGAAAGTCCAGGAAGAAGGGGATTTGTCTGTCCCAGAGGAGATAGAGAAAGCTGCCCCCTTTCTGGACCAACCAGACCATAGACTTGCCTGAAATTCCTCTTTAGGATGATCATTCCCTTGCCTTAAATGTAAATGTGCCTTAAGAGTTTCTTATCAAAATGCCAGTAACCTTGGGAGAAATAATATATTAAGCATTACAGTGCAATAAGACCTTAATGAGGCTTAGTTCCAGTAGTGACACTCATCTCCAGTAGTGGCAGCAAACTGGGATCCAGACGGCAAGATTAGGAATCTGCTTTGTCTAGTTTAGATAACTGGTTGGAAGACCAAACAAGGGCACGATGCGTTACCTGGAGTTGGAGGGTCTTGGCAGGCAGAGCAGCCTGAGAGCCCTGCATATCTAGAAGCAAGGACAGCTGGAGAATGAGGCCCAGGAAACAGGAGAAGGACAACAGAGGGGATTAGTGAGGGTTCCTGAGTCAAACCTCATCCACATCATGGTCCAGCTAAGGGCCATGCCTACCTATTGCTGCTTTATTTCACATCTCTTTGCCAACAGCAAAATGAACATGCACTCACTCAGTGAGTTTCTTCCATTATTTGAAAATATTATTAATAGAATAACTGAAATAAAACTATTTGTTCATTTATAAAGCATGAAGTCACTAAGATTAGACGGTTTTATCGATGTCCTTCAAAGCAAAAATTAGACATTTGCCTTTTGCAAAATGCAAAGACCCAGCTTCTCCTTACCTTTTTTTTTTCACTCCCAGAACCCAGAAAATACTAGAAGAGAGAGAAGGGAGACACCCAGGAAGCCAAACTAAATGCTCCAAAATAAGTGCATTAAAAGCATGCATTTTAATTACATGCTGCATGCAAGCCATTTCAGTTCTCCTTATCTTAGAAAATAAGAGGGAAGCCCAGTGGTCTCCTAAAATCAGCTATATTGATAGTTCTCTGAAGAGACAGCTATCAGAAACAGAGAAACACCAAAACTAAGAACGCTCAACAACCCGGAGTCATCTGCCCAGAAAGAACCCTAGTTGTCTCAAAATCCATGAGGACATTGGAATATTAAAGTTTACGAGTAAAGCAAGGTTATTAAGAAAAGATAGAATAGGATTAAATTATTTTAGGAATACTTGCCTTCAGTTAAGCTTCACAACCTTTATTATCTGCATTCTATATTGGTGTCCTTCTAATAATTGAAATTATTTAATATCTTAAATGCACTCCTAGGCATAGAAGAGTTAATAAAGATTAAACAGCCACTGAATTCTCAAGTCTTGGACTGATGAGAGGCAAGTAATCACTGATATGGTGTTGTGGTCGGGAAAAAAAATGTGGAAAGGGTTAATGTGTTACATAACATCAGACGTGAATGGGACTCTAGTATCTTGCAACAAACACAAAGAAAGACAGAGACTTGTAGAAATAACATGATACAAAAAGACTCCAGAGAGAACAGATTAGAGATTCACCAAGCCAACCTATCTGAGATGGCCCCTCACTTCTAACACCAAGAGGTGGAGAGTGAGAGCCTGGAGGCTCCTGAATCAATCAGGTGGCAGGGGCCACTGGATAGGGTCTTCTCATTCCAACTCACCTGCCTAGATCTGACCCTGACTTAGTTACATTCCCACAGGTATTACTCCTATAGAGAATAATCTATAGTCTATCTGAAAAGAGTTCACTCCACCCCACCCAGGGGGTTTGCATCAAAAAGACACAGTAGCTCATGGAGTGCAATTTGTGAGAGATTCACTGGTATTTCTAGGACTGAGATGGGTAGGACATAGGATATAAAGGATATAAATTCCTATTTAGTCCACACCTTCTTAATAAACATTTTTAGGAAAGCCTATATGAGGAAGATATTAAATATGATTAGCCTCACACAAGTCAGCACAGAAATTCAAAAATCTATCAATTACTAAAAACAGTAAATTTTATTCACCAGGTAGCACTTTCACAAAATACTATTTTTTAAAAGAAACTATTTAACTAGACAAGAAAATTATGTTTTTAAATAAGATACATTTTGTTAGACGTGATAGACACTTACCGTTGCTTTTCCAGCTTCCATTACACCTTCTTATGCCCTTAATTTTCAGAATTTACCCCTTGCTCTCTTTCAATCCACTGGACTGTTCAGGGCTCCTCAGGCCCCAGCGGAAGTCAGAGACCCAGGCCTAAGGCAACCAGTGCATAGTATTTCCCTACATTATATTCATGGTTGAGGAGGGGGTGGGCATGTGATCTAAATCAGTTCAATCAGAGTGAATCCCAGAGGTTTTCCAGGATCACCTGGAAAAGAGGCAGAGGGTAGTGAAGCTCTGAGGCTGGAACAGGTGCAGCAATGCTGCTGCCCATGCAGGGAAGACAATCTGGAGGAAGCAGAAATGGAGAGATGGAGAGAAATGGAGTCCTGGTGATGTAATCTGAGCCCCTTCATCAAACATCCCTTACTTATTATCTTTCACTTCTGACAGCCATTAAATTCCCCTTTTGCTTAAGCCCATTTGTGTTGGTTTTCTGTTAATAACCACTAAAAACACTGGCTGTAATGATTTCATATAAATGAGATGCTACCCTATGGAAATGTGTATTTATAGAGCCAATATGACTGTGCATCAGTTAATACTTTTCTCTCTTTCTCTAGATTCTGTTTTCCTCTTATGCTAAACCTCAGGAATTACAAATTCTTCCAGATCATAGGCCTCTCAGCTTTTGCAGCTATAATCTAACACACAATGGAATATTTCTTCTTGCTTTCTTTTTTTTTTTTTTTTATTAGTTTCTGCTTTATAACAAAGTGAATCAGTCATACATATACATCTGTTCCCACATCCCCTCCCTCATGCATCTCCCTCCCTCCCACCCTCCCCATCCCACCCATCCAGGCGGTCACAAAGCACCGAGCTGATCTCCCTGTGCTCTGCGGCTGCTTCCCACTATCTATCTACCTTACGTTTGGTAGTGTATATATGTCCATGCCTCTCTTTACCTTTGTCACAGCTTACCCTTCCCCTTCCCCATATCCTCAAGTCCATTCTCAAGTAGGTCTGTGTCTTTATTCCCGTTTTACCCCTAGGTTCTTCATGACATTTTTTTTTTTTAATTCCATATATATGTGTTAGCATACGGTATTTGTCTTTCTCTTTCTGACTTACTTCACTCTGTATGACAGACTCTAGGTCTATCCACCTCATTACAAATAGCTCAGTTTCGTTTCTTTTTATGGCTGAGTAATATTCCATTGTATATATGTGCCACATCTTCTTTATCCATTCATCCGATGATGGACACTTAGGTTGTTTCCAGCTCCGGGCTATTGTGAATAGAGCTGCAATGAACATTTTGGTACATGTCTCTTTTTGAATTATGGTTTTCTCAGGGTATATGCCTAGTAGTGGGAATGCTGGGTCATATGGTAGTTCTATTTTTAGTTTTTTAAGGAACCTCCATACTGTTCTCCATAGTGGCTGTATCAATTCACATTCCCACCAGCAGTGCAAGAGTGTTCCCTTTTCTCCACACCCTCTCCAGCATTTATTGTTTCTAGATTTCTTGATGATGGCCATTCTGACTGGTGTGAGATGATATCTCATTGTAGTTTTGATTTGCATTTCTCTAATGATTAATGATGTTGAGCATTCTTTCATGTGTTTGTTGGCAGTCTGTATATCTTCTTTGGAGAAATGCCTATTTAAGTCTTCTGCCCATTTTTGGATTGGGTTGTTTGTTTTTTTGCTATTGAGCTGCATGAGCTGTTTATAAATTTTGGAGATTAATCCTTTGTCAGTTGCTTCATTTGCAAATATTTTCTCCCATTCTGAGGGTTGTCTTTTGGTCTTGTTTATGGTTTCCTTTGCTGTGCAAAAGCTTTGAAGTTTCATTAGGTCCCATTTGTTTATCTTTGTTTTTAGTTCCATTTCTCTAGGAGGTGGGTCCAAAAGGATCTTGCTGTGATTTATGTCATAGAGTGTTCTACCTATGTTTTCCTCTAAGAGTTTGACAGTTTCTGGCCTTACATTTAGGTCTTTAATCCATTTTGAGCTTATTTTTGTGTATGGTGTTAGGGAATGATCTAATCTCATTCTTTTACATGTCCCTGTCCAGTTTTCCCAGCACCACTTATTGAAGAGGCTGTCCTTTCTCCACTGTACATTCCTGCCTCCTTTATCAAAGATAAGTTGGCCATATGTGCGTGGGTTTATCTCTGGGCTTTCTATCCTGATCCACTGATCTATCTTTCTGTTTTTATGCCAGTACCACACTGTCTTAATTACTGTAGCTTTGTAGTATAGTCTGAAGTCAGGCAGCCTGATTCCTCCAGCTCCGTTTTTCGTTCTCAAGATTGCTTTGGCTATTCGGGGTCTTTTGTTTTTCCAAACAAATTTTGAAATTTTTTGTTCTACTTCTGTGAAAAATGCCAGTGGTAGTTTGATAGGGATTGCATTGAATCTGTAGATTGCTTTGGGTAGTAGAGTCATTTTCACAATATTGATTCTTCCAATCCAGGAGCATGGTATATCTCTCCATCTATTTAAATCATCTTTAATTTCTTTCATCAGTGTCTTATAATTTTCTGCATACAGGTCTTTTGTCTCCTTAGGTAGGTTTATTCCTAGATATTTTATTCTTTTTGTTGCAATGGTAAATGGGAGTGTTTTCTTGATTTCATTTTCAGATTTTTCATCATTAGTGTACAGGAATGCCAGAGATTTCTGTGCATTAATTTTGTATCCTGCTACTTTACCAAATTCATTGATTAGCTCTAGTAGTTTTTCGGTAGCATCTTTAGGATTCTCTATGTATAGTATCATGTCATCTGCAAACAGTGACAGCTTTACTTCTTCTTTTCCGATTTGGATTCCTTTTATTTCCTTTTCTTCTCTGATTGCTGTGGCTAAAACTTCCAAAACTAGGTTGAATAAGAGTGGTGAGAGTGGGCAGCCTTGTCTTG
The DNA here is from genome assembly GCF_949752795.1 of Hyperoodon ampullatus. Classification (NCBI taxonomy): domain Eukaryota; kingdom Metazoa; phylum Chordata; class Mammalia; order Artiodactyla; family Ziphiidae; genus Hyperoodon; species Hyperoodon ampullatus. Next base: position 78,222,946 of record NC_136917.1, on the reverse strand, counting down.
TTCCTGATCTTAGTGGAAATGGTTTCAGTTTTTCACCATTGAGGACAATGTTGGCTGTGGGTTTGTCATATATGGCCTTTATTATGTTGAGGAAAGTTCCCTCTATGCCTACTTTCTGCAGGGTTTTTATCATAAATGGGTGTTGAATTTTGTCGAAAGCTTTCTCTGCATCTATTGAGATGATCATATGGTTTTTCTCCTTCAACTTGTTAATATGGTGTATCACATTGATTGATTTGCGTATATTGAAGAATCCTTGCATTCCTGGAATAAACCCCACTTGATCATGGTGTATGATCCTTTTAATGTGCTGTTGGATTCTGTTTGCTAGTATTTTGTTGAGGATTTTTGCATCTATGTTCATCAGTGATATTGGCCTGTAGTTTTCTTTCTTTGTGACATCCTTGCCTGGTTTTGGTATCAAGGTGATGGTGGCCTCGTAGAATGAGTTTGGGAGTGTTCCTTCCTCTGATATTGTTTGGAAGAGTTTGAGAAGGATGGGTGTTAGCTCTTCTCTAAATGCTTGATAGAATTCGCCTGTGAAGCCATCTGGTCCTGGGCTTTTGTTTGATGGAAGATTTTTAATCACAGTTTCAATTTCAGTGCTTGTGATTGGTCTATTCATATTTTCTATTTCTTCCTGAGTCAGTCTTGGTAGGTTGTGCATTTCTAAGAATTTGTCCATTTCTTCCAGGTTGTCCATTTTATTGGCATAGAGTTGCTTATAGTAATCTCTCATGATCTTTTGTATTTCTGCAGTGTCAGTTGTTACTTCTCCTTTTTCATTTCTAATTCTACTGATTTGAGTCTTCTCCCTTCTTTTCTTGATGAGTCTGGCTAATGGTTTGTCAATTTTGTTTATCTTCTCAAAGAACCAGCTTTTAGTTTGGTTGATCTTTGCTATCGTTTCCTTCATTTCTTTTTCATTTATTTCTGATCTGATCTTTATGATTTCTTTCCTTCTGCTAACTTTGGGGGTTTTTTGTTCTTCTTTCTCTAATTGCTTTAGGTGCAGGGTCAGGTTGTTTACTCGAAATGTTTCCTGTTTCTTAAGGTGGGATTGTATTGCTATAAACTTCCCCCTTAGAACTGCTTTTGCTGCGTCCCATAGGTTTTGGGTCGTCGTGTCTCCATTGTCATTTGTTTCTAAGTGTTTCTTAATTTCCTCTTTGATTTCTTCAGTGATCACTTCATTATTGAGTAGTGTATTGTTTAGCCTCCATGTGTTTGTATTTTTTACAGATCTTTTCCTGTAATTGATGTCTAGTCTCATAGCATTGTGGTCGGAAAAGATACTTGATACAATTTCAATTTTCTTAAATTTACCAAGGCTTGATTTGTGACCCAAGATATGATCTATCCTGGAGAATGTTCCATGAGCACTTGAGAAAAATGTGTATTCTGTTGTTTTTGGGTGGAATGTCTATAAATATCAATTAAGTCCATCTTGTTTAATGTATCATTTAAAGCTTGTGTTTCCTTATTTATTTTCATTTTGGATGATCTGTCCATTGGTGAAAGTGGGGTGTTAAAGTCCCCTACTATGATTGTGTTACTGTCGATTTCCCCTTTTATGGCTGTTAGTATTTGCCTTATGTATTGAGGTGCTCCTATGTTGGGTGCATAAATATTTACAATTGTTATATCTTCTTCTTGGATCGATCCCTTTATCGTTATGTAGTGTCCTTCTTTGTCTCTTCTAATAGTCTTTATTTTAAAGTCTATTTTGTCTGATATAAGAATTGCTACTCCAGCTTTCTTTTGATTTCCATTTGCATGGAATATCTTTTTCCATCCCCTTACTTTCAATCTGTATGTGTCTCTAGGTCTGAAGTGGGTCTCTTGTAGACAGCATATATATGGGTCTTGTTTTTGTATCCATTCAGCCACTCTGTGTCTTTTGGTGGGAGCATTTAGTCCATTTACATTTAAGGTAATTATTGATATGTATGTTCCTATTCCCATTTCCTTAATGGCTTTGGGTTCGTTATTGTAGGTATAGTCCTTCTGTTGTGTTTCTTGCCTAGAGAAGTTCCTTTAGCATTTGTTGTAAAGCTGGTTTGGTGGTGCTGAACTCTCTCAGCTTTTGCTTGTCTGTAAACGTTTTAATTTCTCCATCAAATCTGAATGAGATCCTTGCTGGGTAGAGTAATCTTGGTTGCAGGTTTCTCTCCTTCATCACTTTAATTATGTCCTGCCACTCCCTTCTGGCTTGTAGAGTTTCTGCTGAGAGATCAGCTGTTAACCTGATGGGGATTCCCTTGTGTGTTATTTGTTGTTTTTCCCTTGCTGCTTTTAATATGATTTCTTTGTGTTTAATTTTTGACAGTTTGATTAATATGTGTCTTGGCGTATTTCTTCTTGGATTTATTCTGTATGGGACTCTCTGTGCCTCCTGGACTTGATTAACTATTTCCTTTCCCATATTAGGGAAGTTTTCAACTATCATCTCTTCAAATATTTTCTCAGTCCCTTTCTTTTTCTCTTCTTCTTCTGGAACCCCTATAATTCGAATGTTGGTGCGTTTAATGTTGTCCCAGAGGTCTCTGAGACTGTCCTCTGTTCTTTTCATTCTTTTTTCTTTATTTTTCTCTGCATCAGTTATTTCCACTATTTTATCTTCCACCTCACTTATCCGTTCTTCTGCCTCAGTTATTCTGCTATTGATCCCATCTAGAGTATTTTTCATTTCATTTATTGTGTTTTTAATCGATGCTTGATTCATCTTTAGTTCTTCTAGGTCCTTGTTAACTGTTTCTTGCATATTGTCTATTCTATTTCCAAGATTTTGGATCTGGGAAATAGAATCTTGGATCAGCTTTACTATCATTATTCTGAATTCTTTTTCAGGTAGACTGCCTATTACCTCTTCATTTGTTAGGTCTGGTAGGTTTTTATCTTGCTCCTTCACCTGCTGTGTGTTTTTCTGCTTTCTCATTTTGCTTATGTTACTGTGTTTGGGGTCTCCTTTTTGCAGGCTGCAGATTCGTAGTTCCCGTTGTTTTTGGTGTCTGTCCCCCGTGGCTAAGGTTGTTTCAGTAGGTTGTGTAGGCTTCCTGGTGGGGGGGACTAATGCCTGTGTTCTGGTGGTTGAAGCTCGATCTTGTCTTTCTGGTGGACAGGTCCACGTCTGGTGGTGTGTTTTGGGGTGCCTGTGGCCTTATTATGTTTTTAGGTATCCTCTCTGCTAATGGGTGGGGTTGTGTTCCTGCCTTGCTAGTTGCTTGGCATAGGGTGACCAGCACTGTAGCTTGCTGGTCGTTGACTGAAGCTGGGTGCTGGTGTTGAGATGGAGATCCCTGGGAGATTTTCGCTGCTTGATATTATGTGGAGCTGGGAGGTCTCTTGTGGACCCGTGTCCTGAAGTTGGCTCTCCCACTTCAGAGGCACAGCACTAACTCCTGGCTGCAGCACCAAGAGCCTTTCATCCACCCGGCTCAGAATAACAGTGAGAAAAAGTAGAAAGAAATAATTAGTAGAAGAAAGAAAGAGAGATTGAAAGAAAGGAAGAAGGGAAGTAAGGAAGGAAGGAAGAAAGAAAGAAAGGAGGGAGGGAGGAAGGATGGAAAGAAAGGAAAGAAAGGAGGGAGGGAGGGAGGAATGAAAGCAAAAGGAAGAGTGAATGGAAGAAGAGAGGGAGGGAGGGAGGAAGGAAAGAAAGAAAGAAAGACAGGAGGGAGGGAGGGAGGGAGGAAGGAAAGAAAAAGAAAGTGGAAAGAAGAAGGGTGGGAGGGAGGGAGGGATGGAGGAAAGAAAAAGAAAGAAGGAAAGGAGGAGCGGAGGGAGGGAGGGAGGAAGGGAAGGGAGGAAAAAAAGAAAGAGCAGGTAAAGTAAAATAGAATAAAGTATGAAATATAGTAGCGTTATTAAAATTAAAAAGTAATTATTGAAAAAAAACACGGACCGAAAGAACCCTGGGACATATGGTGGAAGCAAAGCTATACAGAGAGAATCTTACACAGAAGATTACACATACACATTCACAAAAAGAGAGCAGGGGGAAAAATCAAAAATCTTGCTCTCCAAGTCCACCTCCTCGATTTGGGATAATTCGTTGTAAAAAGAGGAAAAGGGCGAAAAGTCTGAAATCTTGCTAAGTCCACCTCCTTAATTTGAGATAATTCGTTGTAAAAAGAGGAAAAAAAAGGGGGGAAAGTCTTAAATCTTGTCCTCAAGGTCCACTTCCTGAATTTGGGATGATTTGCTGTCCATTCATGCACTCCACAGACGCAGGGCACATCAAATGGACCGTGGAGCTTTAATCCGCTGCCTCGGAGGCTGCACAGAGAGATTTCCCTGTCTCTGCTCTCACAGCTCCCGGGTCTCAGCCTTAGACCTGGCCCCGCCTCTGCGCGTAGGTCGCCGGAGGGCGTCCGTTCTTCGCTCAGACAGGACGGGTTTAAAGGAGCCGCTGATTCGGGGGCTCTGGCTCACTCAGGCAGAGGGGAGGGAGGGGAATGCCCTCTCCTCGCGCACCAGGCAACAAAAGGGAAAAAAGTCTCTTGCCTCTCCGGTAGCTCCAGACCCTTTCCCCGGACTCCCTCCGGGCTAGCACTAACCCCTTCAGGGTCTCTTCCTGCCGCCAGCCCCAGACCTCTCCCTGCGCTCCGACTGAAAGCCGATACCCGAGCCTCAGCTCCCAGCCCCGCCCGCTCTGGCGGCCGAGCAGACAAGTCTCTCGGGCTGGTGTGTGCCTGAGGGCACCGATCCTCTGTGCCAAAATCTCTCTGCTTTGCCCTCCACACCCCTGTTGCTGTGCTCTCCTCCGCTACTCCGAAGCTTTCCCCCTCCGCCACCTGCAGTCTCCGCCCGCGAAGGGGCTTGTAGTGTGTAGAAACCTTCCCTCCTTCACGGCTCCCTCCCACTGGTGCAGGTCCCGTCCATATCCTATTGTCTCTGTTTATTCTTTTTTTCTTTTGACCTACCCAGGTATGTGGGGAGTTTCTTGCCTTTTGGGGGGTCTGAGGTCTTCTGTCAGCGTTCAGTAGGTGTTCTGTTGGAGTTGTTCCACGTGTAGATGAATTTCTGATGTATCTGTGGGGAGGAAGGTGATCTCCGCGTCTTACTCTTCCGCCATCTTCCTGCCTCCCCTCTTCTTGCTTTCTTATAACCCCCAAATCAGAATTATTTATTTTCACCGAATTTTCCTTAATTTTTTCTCACTAAAGTTTTCTTAATTTTTTCTTAAACTTTTCTTAACTTATATTCACTAAAATCTACTACAAAACATTTCCTCTAGAATAAAAATTTTCCCTGAAAACTGCAATGACAGAGAACAATGGATTTGAAATGGTATATAATTCAAAAATTCCTCTTATGGATTATTCTCAAAGATAATTATTACATTTGGCCTATATAACATTAAGTTGTATGTAAAATATATAGAAATAGTTTAAAAGGGAAGTAGGGCCCCAATCTAAAACAAGCAAAAAACAAAAACAAAAAAACCCTGCCTATGAATAAAAGAGTCAAATGTATTTCAGACATGAGTCCAGCACAAAGGGTTAATCTAAACCGACCACATATTAGGTTGTCAGCTTCAAACCCAAGTCACCCCCTCATCAACCTCAGAGCCAGTTCTGGGATCCCTCAGCAAGGTTAGCCTAATTCCTCTTGGCTCAGCCTGAGCTGGCTCTCTCTCTGCACAGCAGTGTTCACATGCCCTGCGATGGAGAGAGCGAGCCTTCAAAGTGTTTCTTTTTGAACAGGCATAAAGTGCCTATTGAAGCCCAGAAAGCCACCTCATTGTGGGGCTGACCTCGCCATGCTGCTCACATTCCCCAGAGGTATGGACAGTACTTAGAGCTGAGTAAATGTCATTCAGCAGTTTTGTGCAAATGAAATTTGAGAAATTTGCACGATACATGTGGAGCCCATTGTTCATATCTAAGCTTGTTAGCTGTTTTCCTCCCGGGAGCACAAAAGCGTTACTGAGAGTAAAAAAGAAATCCCACTGGATGAGGGGAAACCTGAGGGGCCCCCCGAAGGACTCTTCACAGCAGGCCTCATTTCATGCCAAACGACTTCAGCAGAGGGCCACTGAAAGGAGGTCACAGGTATTTACCTTTCTTCCCCATCTGTTTCAATCAGTTTTACAGAGAAGGAGCGAAAATGCCAATACTCTCCTCATTCTTGAGCCCTCAGTGCATTCATTTTGCAGATTTTTTATGGAAGAGTAGACTTTTAAAACAAGAAAATGTCATTGGAACAAACTTAAGCTTTATCTACAGATAGACTTCTTACCTTAGCTACACTGGATTACATCCACCAGTCCTGTCATTTCTTACAAGTGATGCTATGTCAGAACAGAATAGTGATTGCATTTATGGCCTAACACACCCTTAAACATCATCCACCTCTAGTAACACTGCAACAATGCTCACACAGAGAATTGTACAGGGGATGAGAGGAAGACAGAATAATAGTTTATAAGTACAGTTATTTGATTATTAGGTTAACGTATGTAAAGTAAGGTATAAATAATCCAAAAGAGTGGATGTTCCAAAATCTGTCTATATTTGCCCTTGTATATATGGTTAACTATGTCTGGTAATTAACCTCAATTAATATGTTTGTTTTCTTTCAGTAAATGTTAATTAAATACATACTTTATGCCAGGTACTGTGCTAAGTGCTAAAAAATGAAAAAGAAATATCTGCTTTCAAAGGCTCCTCCCTCTGGTAAGAAAAACAAGAAAATGGACAAGATTCTATAAAGTTTAAGTAAATAATAATGTAGAGTAGTAAGGAAAATGAACACACATTCAGGTGCAAGTGTTAACAGAACAGGCCACATGGCAAGCTGCCAAGAAGCTTCTCAGGATGGACTTACCTTGGTAAATTTGCATGTACGTGGCCTGGCCTCCTCCCTGGAAAGCTCAGAAATCTGATTTTGTCAGCACACCGAGCATGAATCTGTCTCTATAACATTAACTTATATTAACTGAGCTTAACAATACTAATGCATAACCCAGAATTCTAACTAACTAGTTTATAATGAAACTTGCATTGTCACGAGGATTAGGGACAGAGGGCTTGTGATGACACAGCATGTTCATTCTGCTTCTGAAGACAGATCTACCTACACATTCTCAACCTCACTTATACTCAGAAAAATATTTAGATAATTACAGAGTCAAAACTAGGGAAATTACTTGAATGCAACACACGTTTGATGACTTCAGGCTATGACACCATGAAGAATCCATCTCCACACTAGTGAGACCTGCTGAGAATACCTGAACAGTCAAGACGACAGTCACCCTACCCCTGGCCAAGGCAACAGCATGCTTTCCCTGCTGACCAACCTACTTCCTCATTAACTCATTTTAAAAATATACTTAATTTTAATGTATGTACATATTTTTATGACTACAGAAAAATTGAGAAAATTTAAATTACCTGTAATCACCTCCTAGATATTGGAATGCATTTCCCCCCAATCTTTATTACACTTGCATAGATAGACAGATAGATGATGAATGTATGTATATATGCACATACATATACATATATATGTATATGTATCCCATAGTAAGCTGGGGGCTCTGCAATGTTTCATGTCAGCATGGTGTCATACCCAAAGATATTTCAGTTCAGCATCTAAAATAATTGAAGAGTAACTTAAGTATTTGCAAAAGTCCCTCACGAAATAAAAGAAAAAGCAGGAAAATATCTAACAGAAATTCTTAAAAACCCTTTTACCTCATTTGATTTATTCTCTCTCAATTCTCTCCCACCCCAAAAATATACTTAACCCCTTCAAAATTCACTCAGTCTTTTCAAACCAATAAGCTTTCTTGCTTGCTCCTTTTTCTTCTTGGTCTTTCCATTTCCAGTGTAAATATGGCTATTACTCCATCAGCATCAATGCCATTCAGCATCTATTTTCTCCACTAATCTGTAAGCAGAGTAAGGGAAGTGAGCATGTCTTAATTCTTTCCAGATAAGCCCTAGTGCCAAACAGAGTGTGTTAACATGTTTGTGATCACTGACAATACACATACACACACACACACCCATACACACTCACACACACAGGGTTTTACAGAATTGAATTAATCCTCTATATACCTTTGAATCACTTACATTTTACATTGTGAGCAATTTCCAAAGTCATAACAATTCCTTCCTATAGACTTCTTATCAGTTGCATAATATTCCATTACATAACTGTTCCATAATGTCATCATTTCCCAATTTGGATTTTTTCCCCTTTTCTCTGTATAAATAATGCCTCACTAAACATCTGTGCACAAAACTGTCTCTGATTATTCCCTTAGAATGATTTTCTAGAAGTGGAATCACTGGACTTGACTCAATATGAACTTCTTAAGGTCTCAATACAGACTGCCAAATGGCTTTACAGAACAATTGCAATTCCAATCCCACAGTACATAAGAGTGCCCTTCTCCCTGAACCCTTATCAGCACAGAGTACTGGGGTTTTTTGCTTTTATCTTTTCAAAACTGAAATTTGGAAAACAATATATTTCTTTTAGATATATTGATACCTTCAGTAAAGACTGACTTGAACTTGTAATCAATATGTATTAAATTTTACATATTATACAGTTAAAGTCTCCAAGGTGACCCTATGTCCTCTATTTCCAAGTTGCTGGCTTAAATTTTTCTGGAACAAGGTGAAGTATAAATGAATAACATTCTCTAAGTTCTGGTTGAGCACCTCACTGCTGCTCCCAGGCAAGATAATTGAGGACTATGAGCAATAGAAACATGTAAGAAAAGCTTTAGGGGGGTCATTGAAGGCTTTTTAGAGGAGAAAAATGATCAAAGGGAGTTTTGAACAAAAGCTCTTTAACAGCTAGACCATGGAGGTAAGTGCACATCCTGAATTGTTACATTAGTGGCCCCCAATGAACCATGTGTCCTGGCATCCAGGTCCTTGTATACTCCTTTCCCACACTGACTCTGAACTCAGCCACATGACCTGCTTTGGTCAAGGGAATATCAGCAAATATGACACCATGGAGGCTTTATAAGCACCCATTCATTAGGACTAGCCCACCATCATGTGAAGAAGCCCAGATGAAAGATCACGAAGAGAGAGAGGATCAGTCATCCCAAGTATTCCAACTGAGGCACCAGACACATGAGTAAGGCCATATGAGATCTTCTTATCCCCAGTCAAGCTGCCAGCCAACTGCAGCCACATGAGTGAGCTCAAGTGAGACCAAAGAAAAATTGTGCAGACAAATCAGAGTTGCTTTCATCCATAAATCTAGGGATTTAGGCAGCAATTGACAACTGATCCAACACATTCTAGGCATAATAAATAGCATTCATTCAACATGTATTGAGCACTTGGAGTGCACAGTCCTAAAAGAGAGACTTGCATATTAATAAAATAACTACACAGTGTGACAAAGGCTGTAATACTTGATAGGTATTACAAAGGATAATAAAGGAAGGAGTTCTCTACCCTACTTTGGTTAGTCAGAAGTTTCACAGGAAAAAAGAAAAATACATCGTCTTGAAAAATGACCATGCAGACTCAGAAGAAAAAGATAATCATGGGTAGGGGAAATGATGGTGTAGAGATGAAAAATAAAACAGGATGTTCAGGAACCTGCACATTACTTCATCCAGTAAGAGTACAGGTACGTGTTGGAGAGAAGAAAAAGATGAAGGTCTTCAGGCTGAGATGAGAACTAAATAAATTCTTAGTAGCTCCATTTTACAAATATTATGTGGGACAGTCAAAATAGGAGTAAGTTTGTACTCTTAAGCCTACACTAACCTGCCTTTCTAGAATGTCCAGCTTGTTTGGATCTAAATGCATCACTCTTTATAAATGTCGCATTTCAGTTTGAGCTTAGGTGATAAGGTATCAAGTTGGGGAGAAGTATTCCACAGTGATGGATCATATCCCACTCTGGATAGCTCATTCAGCAATAAGGTTATTCCAGTGAATTCCTCATTCTATGTCTAATATCTAACATATAATTCAGCTTGATTTTAGAAAATTTGTCTTAAAATTATAGAAATCTGATATGACTTCACCCAACAAACAAATTTTAGATAATATAGGGAATGGATATAGAGACCCAAAGGATATCCAGCAAAGAATTAGGTCAAGTTTGTTGTTTTAAACAAGCCACTAAAATTTTTGATACAAAGAAGCTGAGAGTAAAATGAAATAGCATGAGCTAATACTTAGCTGGGAAGAATTTATTGAGTCTCTAAACTCCATTTCCACGTAAAGGCAGGATTTTACATTAGTAAGAATATAACATAAAAAATAAAAGAATAAAGTAAAGACAAAGTCAAATTCTAATTTGTAAATATCTATACTGGTGTTGGTTGTCCAATAACTGTTTTATGTGTAAAAGAGAGAGCTATAACTCACAACCTGGTCTAAGAAAATGTGTTAGGTACAAGCTCAAGAACGGCCCTCCACACAGACACACACTATGAAGATCCATCCCAGAATAGATAGTGCCTCCCTAACCTCATCAGTTGTTGATATTTACAGAGGAGCCTCCCTCCCACTCCAGATAAGGAATGACAGACCAGGCAACAAAATTAGTGAGGGTCAACAGAACAAGAGTCAGCAGTTAATCGACTGCAGAAGGAAAGCTTCACTGAAAAGAGCCAGACCCCTGTTTTCTCAGGATAATCAAATGCCTGATTCATGCAGACTCATAAAATTGACTTGTTTTTTTCTCGGTCTAATTGACTGATGCCTGGGTATTACATAAACCTTAGGTGTCCTCAAGATAAGACTTAATACTATACTACTAAAGCCAGACATCTAATTACTTTCATTCCACATGAAAGATAGCCCAGTGAAATGGATGGATGTCTTTCCCACCAAGACAAGACCTTTCTTTCAAAGTGTCAAGGAGCTGTGCATAAGCCCTATTGAGGAACATCTTCTGTAAGTCATGCCAATCAGATAAATCTTTAGCTATAAATAGTAAAGATGAAGTTATAACTACAAAACACATTATACACGTAACTATTACTCTGCATTCTGTTTTGCTTATTCAAAACTGACCCTAATATAGTATTTTACAACTTTAAATCTGATTTTTATAAATCATAGAATATTAGACTTAGGAGGAACTTTAGAACTTTTCTAGCCTAATAAATCACCAAAAAGCAAAACCTCATGTACAATATCTCTGGAAAGCTATACAACTGAACTTTATTATGTTATTCTCTTGCAAAATTTTTAGTATTTCTGATTTAAGAAATCCTCAGATCAACTTCTATCTTTATATTCAAATATTTTTCAAAAATTTAACTATATATCTTTAAAATAAGTAGTTTCTAAATGTGGTTCTTATCCAATATCTCCAGCAGTTAATATTTTGAGCACATTTAAAAATATATATGTATAAATTACATACATGTGTTTCTTCACTATTAAATCAGTAAAATACATATATCAATATGAATTTTTAATTAAATCATTTAGAAAAATAAAGAGATCTGTATGACCCATTAAACATAGTAGATTATACATGCACATTTATCACTACTTTGTCCCAACCCCACAAAAGTGACAGTAAAAGATTTAGAGATGACAGAAACCTGAAATCTTGCAAGTGATGGGGGCAGGGGTGGGGGCCTGAGAGAAGTAAAGTGACTAGAAAGTTCAATTCACAATACAGATTTCTTCTAGAAGGGCTTAGAAACTAGAGGCACTGTGTAGAAGTTTTGGTTGGAACATGAGGACTGGTTGGAAGATCCCATCTCCACTCTACATAGCTAAATGACTCCCCTCACACCTCACCCCAACCTACACATTCCAGCAAAAGACAGTAAGTTTACTTTCTAGAAAGCTTTGCATGGTTGAGTGAGGCACTGTACTGAGAATGATTAAGTTAAATTCTACACACAGAAAGATGAGACCTCCAGTCGCCTTCCTTTATTCAGCTACCAGAATGCTAGAAGTCAAGTTTATTCTATCCATGCATGAAACTAGAGATTCCTCTGAGGAAATGGAACTGGTAAACGAACAGCTACATTATTTGGCAATTCCAAAGCGAAAAAACTTGCTCATTGCCCTTCTACCCTATTATGAAGCTCCCCAATAGATAAGCCTCAATTGTACATACAGAAATTTCATTAAGCTTTTTAGTGTCTCATTCATTAATATGAACAAAGAGCCAAAGATCACCAGAAATTTGAGAAAGGTCTCTAGCATGAAAAATAGAGATCAAAACTAACAGAGAAAAACAGGCACTCAGAAGAAATAGAGCACAGGTTAAAATGACAAACTATAGTCAGAGCTCTTAGAGAAGCTACTGTAACCATGAAACAAGAATAATGTGTTATAGTCAAAGAATAAACATAGAAAAAGAAAGACTTCTTGGAAATAAAGATGTTAGCCAAAAAATAGTTCAATATAAGGATTGGGAGATAAGAATGACAAAATATACCAGAAAGTAAGACCAAAAAACAGATGGAAAACAGGAAAGAAATAAGAAAATTAAAATCAATATAGAAGTTCCCATATCTAATTAATAGGAGTTCTAAAAAGAGAAAAAAGAAGTAACTAAAAAAAGTAATACAAGAAAAAGTTTTCAGAACTAAAGGATATGAGTGTCTAGATTGAAAGGAACCAAGTACACTGCACAATAAATGAAGAAATATCTACAATAAGACACAGGGAGATCAGCTCGGTGCTTTGTGACCGCCTGGAGGGGTGGGATAGGGAGGGTGGGAGGGAGGGAGACGCAATAGGGAAGGGATGTGGGAACAGATGTGTATGTATGACTGATTCACTTTGTTATAAAGCAGAAACTAATAAAAAATAAAAAAAAATAAAAATAAAAAAAAAAGACCTATAATTGTGAAATTTCAGATCACTGGATGAGAAAGGAAGTTTTATAAAAGTTCCCAGAGAAAAACAAAGCATCAAAATGAACATGACATTGAATTTCTTGATAGCAACTTTGGAACTTGGAAGTAGAGGAAATAATGCCTTATGAAGAAAAAAAAATATTTTTAAACTACAACACTATCTTCATCAAAACTATCAATCAAGGCATTTCAGACATGCAAATTCTTGAAAAGTTTATCTTCCACATGTCTTTTACCAGGAAGTCACTGGAGAATGGGATCCACCAAAATCAGGGAGAAAAGCAACAAAAAGGAAAACATGAGACAAAACAAACTAAGAAATCAACAAAGAAAAGAGGCAAAGGAATTCCAAGATAGTGAAGAAAAGTCAAAGGACGATAGCTATGTAGTAGATCTAGAAAGCAATCAATCCATTGTAATAATAATGTAAATACTGAATGTTAAAGAAAAATTTTACATAATCATACTGAGACAATGGCAGTAAGGCAAGAGTATGAGTAAGCAGAATATAGGAGAACAAAATCCTCATCTTTCACAACAGAAGTCAACAGGTAATGTCTACAATAGAAAAATCAAGAAATAGTAGTATGGGCATACTATTTAGAAACATAAAGGTAAGTGGCAAAGGAAAGAGCTTCTGGGGAAAAGGAATGAAGGTAGTAATGGGTGTAACTGGGAAACACTATTTTTCTGTTATAAACTTTTTAATGTTTAAGCTTTGTACATGTATTTCATTCACAAAAAATTAAGTTAAAAAGGAAAATTAATAATTCTAATATATTCTTCCTGGAAGTGAGAGGATTACAGACTCTGAGTATGCACATTCCACTTTGGAGACCATCATTTCATACAATAAAACAAATAAGACCTTATTTCAATATAGCAAGTCTTCCTAGGAGCTCTGCAAATGACAAGAGATCACAGAAAAATATAAAATTCAGAGAGAATGCTCTAGCCTATCTCAAATAATCTATAAACAACATTTCATGTAAAACCAGGTAGCCTATCTAGACTAAGTCAGTTCTAGACATCCAGAAGCCCAGTTCCCTTTCCCTGTACAAAGCAATGATTCTGGTTCCATATTGATGGGAAAAACCACCTGGAGGAGCACTAGTTTAAAATGCAAACTCCACAGTCTACATGGCTCCATGGGTTTTTATTTAGTAGAAAGTATAGCACTGGGACCCAGGAATCTGAATTTTTACCATTGCCACAGGTGATTTTATGTCACTGATGCCCAGATCTTAAGAAAGAACATCAAGGTGTTCTTCCTAAATTCCGTGTTTTAAGGGTAGGGATTGGCAAACTTCTGTAAGGGACCAGAGAGTTCATATTTTAGGCTTAACCAACCATACAGTTCTACTGCAAGTACTCATCTCCACTGTTGTAGTGTGACAGCAGCCATAGACGATATGTAAACAAATGAATGTGGCTATGTGCCAATAAAAATGTAGTTGTGGACACCAAAATTTGGATTTTATACAATTTTGACCTGTTACTAAATATTATTCTTCCTCTGCTTTTTCTCAACCATTTAAAAATGTAAAAGCCATTCTCAATTCTAGGGCCTTACAAAGACAAGTGGAAGACCTGATTTGGCCCTCAAACAGTAGTTCCCTGACCCCAGCTTCAGGGCACTCCACAACCACTAAATGAGCAGTAACACCAAGAGGAGTCCATGTGAGGAAGGAAGCTCCAGAAACCAGAGTCAGAAAAGATTTGTTATTTGACATAAATCAACCATAAAACCTCTAATACAAACAAAGCAAACAGCAAAATTGGTGCTTCCTCCCCTCCACATGTATTCTATTAGGGAGAATAATTTATGACTTCCTCCCACTCCCTGTAGTTTTACCCCATTCTTCCAGAAGCTTTCTTTGATGATTATATTAATCTGATTTCACCCAAATAAAAAATACTAGGTGGGAAAGGTGAGCACACAGAGTGATTTCCTCAAAGTCCTTTTTTCTTCTACGATTAGGACTCCCTTCAAGAATCAGGCTTTCAGAGGGATTTTACACTGTCTTCTTAGTTTAACCATATGAATTTTTAGGTTATCTAAGCAAATCAGAGTTTTGGGCATCCAATAATATGCTAAAATTTTAAAGTTCTCTGAATAACCAGCTACCATAACACTGAACAAGAATCTTAGCATCTAAATAAATCATTCATCTTGTCATTAACTTGTGTGACAATACAGGATGCACAAGTTAATAAGATTATATCATTAAACTAGGAGGTAGCTTACAGAAATTGGTCCCTAAAATTCATTATGGGTTTATAACCCTGATAAATTCTACATCAGTTTATAGGGTTTCAGAAGCATTTTTTTGACCAGAACATTAAATGATTCTTCTCTCAGGTTTCAGGCTTCCACTAAGATGATCTGGCACCTGTGAGGCTTTCTCTGTCGCACATTTTTTTCCTTTCAAGCACCCACATTTAAATTAACAATTTCAATTAAAGACTAGCTTGGAAACATCTGATTTAAGGTTCCCGCCCTTAATGTTCAGTATAAAAATACACAGACCATGCTGACATATGTAGCATTACACTGTTTATCATTAATGTATTGTTATTTTAGATTGTTTTGACTGACTAAATAAGCTTATTAGTATATATTTATATCTTCAAGACATAAATCGGAGTGTTTTGCAGGAATATAATCATTTAAATTTTTCATAAATAAAATTTGCATATTAAGATCTCAAATTACATCTTTGATTTCATTATGAGAGGCAACTGATGATTCCAAAACGTAGTGCAATTTTTGTTTGGTTTGTTATAAGTTGAAAATAAAAAGGAAACGGATACTTCTGTGCAGTGTTTGCAGGCCTTGGTCAATACTGAAATAATTGCATGGCCTTGGAAATGAACTGTCTACGATCTGCTAGCAGCTCTGCCCCATTTGCCTCTTAGATGCCACTTCACATTCAGATCAAGAGTTTTCTAAAAGTCAGTGAAACTGTGATTTGCCCCATCTTTTGAGTAATTCTTACTGATTTGATCAATTACTCCACCTTAAAATCCCTTAAGACGCAAAAAATACTAATGCCAGTACCAGCCAGCAGAGCAGATGTGTAGAAAAGCAAGAGAAGGCATTGGCATTTCAACTCTATATTCAGTTGCATCTCAGAGGTGCCCAGAATTATTTCCAATTCAGTGTAAATTCTTCCCTGAAATCCTACAATCCTACATATTACATATCACACATGGGCATTCTCTCCCCTTCTTTCTCTTTCCCTCCCTCCCCCCCATTTTCTCTCTCCTTCATTTACTGCTCCACACCCACCCTACTCTTGATGCTCTCCAGAAAAGCTAGCCACATCAACAGTTTTACATTCACCTACCAAAATTAAAATACTTCCTCAGGTGCACATTCTATAACATATGCTTTTAACACTTTGTCTCAACTTAGGAGTAAAAATTAAAATAAAGCGGAGCATCAAGATCTTACATTAAAACTCTTTAGATTTACAGGAAAGCAACAGAAACATAACCACTTTTGCTTTAGTCTCTGGTATGCATCTTCAATATGCCCTACTCCCCCCGCCCCCAGATATAAACATTCTAGGAAGGTGTAGGGAACAGTGGAAGGTGAGCAGCCTCTGAATCTGTGATCAGTTAGATCCAGTGCTTTGTAGGGCTCCACTAACCCACTGTCTCGTGCTTGTCACTTATGTTCAAGACAGACACTATTCCTTCAAAGCAATTTGCTCATTATTCCTATACAATGAAATTTTTACTCAAGTACTCTAGTTGGAGTCAAAATTGTGTAAAATGTTTCAAGTGCAGACAGAAGCAGGAATCAAAATTGTGTAAAATGTTTCAAGTGCAGACAGAAGCAGGAATCAAAATTGTGTAAAATGTTTCAAGTGCAGACAGAAGCAGGAATCAAAATTGTATAAAATGTTTCAAGTGCAGACAGAGCAGCAGAATATGTCCTCACTAACCCTTCCTCCACCCCAAGGAACAAAGATTTTGAACAAGCAACTCAGTTCATATAGAAATATGATTGTTTTCCACCAAAAGCTTATACTAATGCTTCTGGCAAATTTCCAGGCACACAGTAAAAACTGAAAAATCTTAGAAACAATATTCTTATCACTGTTAATCTGTTCCATTTTTGTACCTTTAGATTAGACAGACATGATGGGAGCAATATATCAGCAGCTATACCTACAGTGGGATTCGAAAACAAAAGGTAGAGGCTCAAATGACCACAGGAGCCATGCAAGTAACACATGTGACTGTGCTGGGCCAGGGAAAAGTGGAAACTGAAGAATACCTGTCCAAAGGTATGGAAGTCAGGCAACACTAACCCCCATCTGACTGTTGCCATGGAGGAATATAAGCTCAAGGAGGCAAAATCTTTTTTTTTTCTTTTTTTTTTTTTGCGGTACGTGGGCCTCTCACTGTTGTGGCCTCTCCCGTTGGGGAGCACAGGCTCCGGATGTGCAGGCTCAGAGGCCATGGCTCACGGGCCCAGCCGCTCCGCAGCATGTGGGATCTTCCCAGACCGGGGCACGAACCTGTGTCCCCTGCATCGGCAGGCAGACTCTCAACCACTGCGCCACCAGGGAAGCCCTCTTTTAATTTTTTGAAAGAAAACAGAAATCTGAATTCTTAAGTGAGATTTCCAATATGAAATGCCAGCAACTTTTTTTTTTAATTAAACAATGTGAAGGTTGTAAAAACATTTTATTTCACAGGCGACCAGTCTATCATATCTATATATCTAAAACAAGTTGTTCATCACAGCATCTCCAACTCTACCATCAGGGAGCAACTCTCTTGAATGAGTCTGTGACAAACATGAGGCAAGAAGTACCACAGAATGATGTCCCACTCACCATCTTCCTTAGGACTAGTGACTGGATGCTTTGGTAAGAGGAACACAGGGTCATGATTAAAAGTGGACTAAGGCAATGTTTGCTCTCTTCTATCAATGGCCACTTTAGTGTGTGAGAGATAAAGGTGAACTAGATTGAGAAAGCAGGGAAGCTCCAAAGAACAGTGGCTAGCCTTCTGTAGAGAGATGATTTAGCAAATACCGAGGGGACAGAACAAGTCCAGATTCTACTGTGTTACACAGCTGTAACCCTAAGGCTTGGATCCCAGCTCCTGACGATGCCAGGGGAAGGGCTGATACATCCTCCAATAATTCATCTTCAAAATTCTACATTCCAAGGGCTGGGGCCCTTGCCCAGAGCCTTCATTCAGCACTGTCACATTTTTGTGCTGTGCTCCAGAAGGTGAAGGTCAGTGAGAAACTGAATTCTCCTATTGCTCATCCCCACTCTAGGTTTTCTTCAGTAGATGCTGTTACAGGACGGAGTGTACTGTCCAGTCACTCACTCTTTCGAGGCCTTTAAATGGACCTAGATGAGGTTTTAGGGAGAAAGCAAGGTCTAGACTCTAGGTGAGAGAGATGAAAAGAAAGTCTTTGAGGTTTAAATATGATCAAGCCCAAATCCCTGGGGTTGAAAGTAAAATGGAAGTTTAGGCAGGACAGAAATCTTGCCACAAATGCAATTAATAACAATTCCCCTTCATCAGAACTCTCAGTAATCAGTAACAGAACAGGGTCCAGTGAAAGCAAGCAAGCTGGGATTCACAACCAACAATGGGAAATTAATTATTGTTGTTATAGAAAAGAAGACTGATTAAAGCAGAAAATTGTAACATTACAACTTGCAGCTACATCTTCGATATCAGCCAAGATCAGCTAGCAAAGTCTTGATATTGCTCTTGTACATTCCTGCTTTTTCAGGTCAGCATAAAAGTGACTGGTTATAATACTGATCAAAAAATAAGTTTTTGTTGAAAGATACTTTGACCTGTTAAGAGCTTATACAGATGAAGTTATGTTAAGGTAGAGAGGTTTGGGCTCCCCAAAAGTTTTAAAGTAAAAGAAAAGATATCCACAATTCTATATGAAGTAATGTTACCTAATTACCTGTAACATCCACGAAAATTTCAAAATGAAAATGTTGAAAAGGTAAGATTTAGTCCATTGAGGTAGATTGGATTATTGGAAGTCAAATTTAGATGAAAGCAAAGATGATTGTAAAATAAAATTAACATGAAAAAATGTTAGCAATTATTTTGTCATAGACTTTAAGTAAAAAATTAAGACGACTTTTGGGGGGCCAAAAAATTTAATATCACAGAAAATATTATTCAGTAATTAAACAAATCAGAAGAAATCCCCAATATTCTGAAGCCTTACAATGTCCAAGTGTCCAATGCAAAACTAATATAAATGTTGACTTTCTTTCAAATCAATGGACACCTTCATGAAGGATTTATACTACAAGAGCAATTAGGCTTGATGTACAAAAATGGTGAAGTGTTTGGGTTTTCTTTTTAACTCAAAAGGAACAAACTACAATTTCTTCACCATATTTTCACAGTAAAACTAGGTCGACTTCCACTTTCATATTCTGCACTGAAGTATTTGAATAAAAAATAAACAATCAAGAGATGATTTTCTTACCTTTAAGAATATGAAAAAAATTGATCCATGTTCTGGATGCAATTCCAGAAAGATTCCTAAAATATTGTGGAATATATGTATAACATCCTGACCCAATTATTCTGATGGGGACAGTGCTCCTTGGGATATATATATGCAGGTATATTTTTAAAGAAATAACTTTAATAATTTTATAAAAAATTTCTACTGTATTTCATAAAGGAATCTTTGTGACCAGGGGAGGGACTTACTGTTCTCAAGACTGATGGCTACAAAAGCCTCTTAGATAGCCTCATCCACCAGAGGGCAGACAGCAGAAGAAAGAAGAACTACAATTCTGCAGGCTGTGGAACAAAAGCCACATTCACAGAAAGAGAGACAAGATGAAAAGGCAGAGGGCTATGTACCAGATGAAGGAACAAGATAAAATCCCAGAAAAACAACTAAATGAAGTGGAGATAGGCAACCTTCCAGAAAAAGAATTCACAATAATGATAGTGAAGATGATCCAAGACCTCGGAAAAAGAATGGAGGCAATGATGGAGAACATGCAAGAAATGTTTAACAAACATCTAGAAGAATTAAATAACAAACAGATGAAGAACACAATAACTGAAATGAAAAATACACTAGAAGGAATCAATAGCAAAATAACCGAGGCAGAAGAATGGATAAGTGACCTGGAAGACAGAATGGTGGAATTCACTGCTGCAGAACAGACTAAAGAAAAAAGAATGAAAAGAAATGAAGACAGCCTTCTGGGACAACATTAAACACAACAACATTCGCATTATAGGGGTCCCAGAACGAAAAGAGAGAGAGAAAGGACCCAAGAAAATAGCTGAAGAGATTATAGTCGAAAATTTCCCTAACATAGGAAAGGAAATAGCCACCTAAGTCCAGGATATGCAGAGTCCCATACAGGATAAACCCAAGGAGAAACACGCCAAGACACACAGTAATCAAATTGGCAAAAATTAAAGACAAAGAAAAATTATTGAAAGCAGCAAGGAAAAAATGACAAATAACATACAAGGGAACTCCCATAAGGTTAACAGCTGATATCTCAGCAGAAACTCTACAAGTCAGAAGGGAGTGGCAAGATACACTTAAAGTGATGAAAGGGAAGAACCTACAACCAAGATTACTCTACCCGGCAAGGATCTCATTCAGATTCGATGAAGAAATCAAAAGCTTTACAGACAAGCAAAAGCTAACAGAATTCAGCACCACCAAACCAGATCTACAACAAATGCTAAAGGAACTTCTCTAAGTGGGAAACACAAGAGAAGAAAAGGACCTAAAAAGAACAAACCCAAAACAATTAACAAAATGCTCATAGGAACATACATATCGATAATTACCTTAAACGTGAATGTATTAAATGCCCAAACCAAAAGACACAGGCTTGCTGAATGGATACAAAAACAAGACCCATATATATGCTGCCTACAAGAGACCCACTTCAGACCTAGGGACACATACAGACTGAAAGTGAGGGAATGGAAAAAGATATTCCATGCAAACGGAAATCAAAGAAACCTGCAGTAGCATTATTCATATCAGATAAAACAGATTTTAAAATAAAGAATGTTACAAGAGACAAGGAAGGACACTACATAATGATCAAGGGATCAACCCAGAAGAATATATAACAATTATAAATATATGTGCACCCAACATAGGAGCACCTCAATACATAAGGCAACTGCTAACAGCTGTAAAAGAGGAAATTGACAGTAACACAATAATAGTGGGGGATTTTAACCCCTTACTTACACTAATGGACAGATCATCCAAACAGAAAATTA
The DNA here is from genome assembly GCF_949752795.1 of Hyperoodon ampullatus. Classification (NCBI taxonomy): domain Eukaryota; kingdom Metazoa; phylum Chordata; class Mammalia; order Artiodactyla; family Ziphiidae; genus Hyperoodon; species Hyperoodon ampullatus. Next base: position 78,201,825 of record NC_136917.1, on the reverse strand, counting down.
ATAAGGAAACACAAGCTTTAAATGACACAACAGACAAGATATATTTACTTCATATTTACAGGACATTCCATCCCAAAAGAGCAGATTACACTTTCTTCTCAAGTGTGTACGGAACATTCTCCAGGATAGATCACATCTTGGGTCACAAATCAAGCTTCAGTAAATTTAAGAAATTAAAATCATATCAAGCATCTTTTCTGACCACAACACTATGAGATTAGAAATCAAGTAACAGGGAGAAAAATGTAAAAAACACAAATACATGGAGGCTAAACAATACGTTACTAAATAACCAAGAGGTCACTGAAGAAATCAAAGAGGAAATCAAAAAACATCTAGAGAAGAATGATAATGAAAACACGATGATCCAAAACCTATGAAATGCAGCAAAAGCAGTTCTCAGAGGGAAGTTTATAGCTATACAAGCCTACCTCAAGAAGCAAGAAAAATCTCAAATAAACAATCTAACCTTACACCTAAAGGAACTAGAGAAAGAAGAACCAACAAAACCCAAAGTTAGCAGAAGGAAAGAAATCATTAACACCATTGCAGAAATAAATGAAATAGAAACAAAGAAACCAATAGCAAACATCAATGAAATTAAAACGTGGTTTTTTGAGAAGATAAACAAAATTGATAAACCATTAGCCAGACTCATCAAGAAAAAGAGGGAGAGGACTCAAAACAAGAAAATTAGAAATGAAAAAGGAGAAGTTACAACAGACACCACAGAAATACAAGGGGTACTAAGAGACTACTACAAGCAACTCTACACCAATAAAATGGACAACCTGGAAGAAATGGACAAATTCTCAGAAAGGTATAACCTTCTAAGAATGAACCATGAAGAAATACAAAATATGAACAGATCAATCACAAGTAATGAAATTGAAATTGTGATTAAAAATTTCCAACAAACAAAAGTCCAGGAACAGATGGCTTCACAGGTGAATTTCATCAAACATTTAGAGAGGAGCTAACACCTATGCTTCTCAAATTCTTCCAAAATATAGCAGAGGGAGGAACACTCCCAAACTCATTCTACAAGGCCACCATCACTCGAATACCAAAACCAGACAAAGATGTCACCAAGAAAGAAAACTACAGGACGATATCACTGATGAACATAGATGCAAAAATCCTCAACAAAATACTAGCAAACAGAATCCAACAGCACATTAAAAGGATCATACACCATGATCAAGTGGAGTTTACCCCAGGAATGCAAGGATTCTTCAATATATGCAAATCAATCAATGTGATACACCATATTAACAAACTGAAAGATAAAAACTATATAATCATCTCAATAGATGCAGAGAAAGCTTCTGACAAAATTCAACACCCATTTGTGATAAGAATGCTTCAGAAAGTAGGCACAGAGGGAACTTACCTCAACATAATGAAGGCCATATATGACAAACCCACAGTCAACATCATCCTCAATGGTGAAAAACTGAAACGATTTCCACTAAGATCAGGACAAAACAAGGTTGCCCACTCTCACCACTATTATTCAACATAGTTTTGGAAGTTTTAGCCATAGCAGTCAGAGACAGAAAAGAAAAAGGAATACAAATCGGAAAAGAAGAAGTAAAGCTGTCACTGTTTGCAGGTGACATGATACATACATAGAGAATCCTAAAGATGCTACCAGAAAACTACTAGAGCTAATCAATGAATTTGCTAAAGTAGCAGGATACAAAATTAATGCACAGAAATCTCTGGAATTCCTATACACGGATGATGAAAAATCTGAAAGTGAAATTAAGATAACACTCCCATTTACCATTGCAACAGAAAGAATAAAATACCTAGGAATAAACCTACCTAAGGAGACAAAAGACCTGGATGCAGAAATCTATAAGACACTGATGAAAGGAATTCAAGGTGATATAAATAGATGGAGAGATATACCATGTAATTGGATTGGAAGAATCAACATTGTGAAAATGACTATACTACACAAACCAATCTACAAATTTAATGCAATCCCTATCAAACTACCACTGGCATTTTTCACAGAACTAGAACAAAAAATTTCACAATTTGTATGGAAACACAAAAGACCCTGAACTGCCAAAGCAATCTTGAGAAAGAAAAATGGAGCTGGAGGAATCAGGCTCCCGGACTTCAGACTATACTACAAAGCTACAGTAATCAAGACAGTATGGTACTGGAACAAAAACAGAAATATAGATCAATGGAACAGGATAGAAAGCACAGAGATAAACCCACGCCCATATGGTTACCTTATCTTTGATACAGGAGGCAAGAATATACAGTGGAGAAAAGACAGCCTCTTCAATAAGTGGTGCTGGGAAAACTGGACAGCTACATGTAAAAGAATGAAATTAGAACACTCCCTAACACCATACACAAAAATAAACTCAAAATGGATTAAAGACCTAAATGTAAGGCCAGACACTATCAAACTCTTAGAGGAAAACATAGGCAGAACACTCTGACATAAATCACAGCAAGATCCTTTTTGACCCACTTCCTAGAGAAATGGAAATAAAAACAAAAATAACAAATGGGTCCTAATGAAACTTAAAAGCTTTTGCACAGCAAAGGAAACCATAAACAAGATGAAAAGACAACCTTCAGAATGGGAGAAAATATTTGCACATGAAGCAACTGACAAAGGATTAATCTCCAAAAATTATACGTAGTTCATGCAGCTCAGTATCAAAAAAAACCAAACATCCCAATCCAAAAATAGGCAGAAGAACTAAATAGAAATTTCTGCAAAGAAGATACACAGATTGCCAACAAACACATGAAAGAATGCTTAACATCATTAATCATTAGAGAAATGCAAATCAAAACTACAATGAGATATCATCTCACACCGGTCAGAATGGCCATCATCAAAAAGTCTAGAAACAATAAATGCTTGACAGGGTGGGGAGAAAAGGAAACCCTCTTGCACTGTTGGTGGAAATGTAAAGTGATACAGCCACTATGGAGAAGAGTATTGAGGTTCCTTCAAAAACTAAAAATAGAACTACCATACGACCCAGCAATCCCACTACTGGGCATATACCCTGAGAAAACCACAATTCAAAAAGAGTCATGCGGCTTCCCTGGTGGCGCAGTGGTTGAGAGCCCGCCTGCCGATGCAGGGGACATGGGTTCATGCCCCAGTCCGGGAAGATCCCACATGCCGCGGAGCGGCTGGGCCCGTGAGCCATGGCTGCTGAGCCTGCGCGTCCGGAGCCTGTGCTCCGCAACGGGAGAGGCCACAACAGTGAGAGGCCCGCGTACCGCAAAAAAAAAAAAAAAAAAAAAAAAAAAAAGTCATGTACCAGAATTTTCACTGTAGCTCTATTTACAATAGCCAGGACATGGAAGCAACCTATGTGTCCATCAACAGATGAATGGATAAGAAGATGTGGCACATATATACAATGGAATATTACTCAGCCATAAAAAGAAACGAAATTGAGTTATTTGTAGTGTGATGGATGGACCTGGAGTGTGTCATACAGAGTGAAGTAAGTTCAGAAAGAGAAAAACAAATACCGTATGCTAACACATATATATGGAAGCTAAAAACAAACAAAAAATGGTCATGAAGAGCCTAGGAGCAAGACGGGAATAAAGACGCAGACCTACTAGAGAATGGACTTGAGGATAAGGGGAGGGGGAAGGGTAAGCTGGGACAAAGTGAGAGAGTGGCATGGACATATATACAGTACCAAATATAAAATAGATAGCTAGTGGGAAGCAGCCGCATAGCACAGGGAGATCAGCTTTGGGTTTTTTGACCACCTAGAGGGGTGGGATACGGAGGGTGGGAGGGAAGGAGGTGCAATAGGGAAGAAATATGGGGATATATGTATATGTATAACTGATTCACTTTGTTATAAAGCAGAAACTAACACACCATTGTAAAGCAATTATACTCCAATAAAGATGTTAAAAAAAAAGACACAGTCACCCCCAATGTTAACTGCAGCACTATTTACAATAGCTAGGTCATGGAAGCAACCTAAATGCCCATCAACAGACAAATGGATAAAGGAGATGTGGTACATGTATACAATGGAATATTACTCAGCCATAAAAAGGAATGAAATTGGGTCATTTGTAGAGATGTGGATGAATCTAGAGACTGTCATACAGAGTGAAATAAGTCAGAAAGAGAAAAACAAATATTGTATATTAACGCATATATGTGGAACCTAGAAAAATGGTACAGATGTACCGGTTTGCAGGGCAGAAATTGAGACACAGATGTAGAGAACAAACGTATGGGCACCAAGGGGGGAAAGTAGTGGTGTGTGAGGGTGGTGGTTGTGTGATGAATTGGGAGATTGGATTGACGTGTATACACTGATGTGTATAAAATGGATGACTAATAAGAACCTGCTGTATAAAAAAATTAAATTAAAAAAAATTTTTTTAAATCTCTATTTTTGCGTTCAGATAATTCAATTAAAAAAAAAAAGAAAAGAAAAAGACTGATGGCTACAGCTATAGCATTTAGGGAGATGAACTCCCCCTCCTCTGAACTAACCTTGTGTCCCTCTTCTCTTCCTGCTACCTCTAGTTTATGAGGGTCTTTGTAGACTAGTGAACATTTATTTTTTATCTCTTGGTCATGTGTGTCTGGCCCTTTTAAGAGAATATACCTGTTTCTCATCAGGAGCTCCAGAGATACAGTAAGGAAAACCCCACATCTAGGAAGGTAACCCTGATAGATGATCACAGCATGTTAAGGATCCTGGGCAGCATCTCCACGATCTTGAGCACGCTTTCTGCCCAGGGAGGATCAGCATGAGTCAGCTTGCCCAAGGCTCTACAAGGTTTCCTCTGTGCGGTTTAACTGCTAATGGAACTGCCAAGTGCCCTTAAGGGCTCTTCTGCCAGTCCTGAGAGTTTCACTCTAACAGTTCTGCTCAGTACAGTTGACTCCCTGTACTCTAATGCAATGACCAACCATAGCTGGCCCAGCTTGAGCACTCAGCTGGAGACAACCACAATACAAAGTCTAGGGGGACTTACCTGGGGAGTGAACAGTAAGGCTTTAAGCTTAAAACCCTTAAACAACAAATTTAGCCTTTCCTTCAAAAGGCAGCATACACATTTTTAAATTTCACATGCTGCAGGGATCAATGTTTCTCTTTGCTCTTCCTAACTTTTGAGCAAGTCAGGCAGTTTGAGAGCAGAATACCTGATACTATGGTATAGATTTTACCATTCATTTCCTACTTAAAATGAGTGGGAAGATCCACCACTGACATTATATTTGAGATGCTGCTGCAGAGTCTGTCACAGAATTTCTATCAGAATTTTTAAATCTGACAATCAGGAACCTGGCTTATAATAATATCAGGCTAAGTCCCTCTAAGAATACAAAGAAAGAGAACTTTTCTAGATTTTTTTTTAATATATGGGCAAATAAGTTGAAGGAGGAGCAAAAAGTTGATGCAAGAACTGTATCTTGTAAAATAATGCAATTCTGTATGGCTGATTGGTGGATTCCTAGCAATGCGCAATGAGAATTTTATTTGTGAATTAGGAAACAGATTTCAGATTTTGATCATTTAAAAAAAATGTTTTGCAAAAATAAAGATTAGGGATTGATGAGCCACTTATTACCTTACTTCTTTACTCTATGCAGTCCTAAGATAATAAATTAAAAGCAGTTCTATCAGATGTATGATGTCCTTTAATGAACAATTATTTTAGGATTCTTCATACATTGCCCTCTTTTCTATTCCATATTATAACAACATAGTTGAGGACTCTTTGTTCCATAAGTTAATTTCAGAAATGTTTACCTACATGTTTCTTCATAGATTTTTTTGGTTATGCCTGCTTATTCATATATATCTAAATAATTAAATAAAAATATCTCACCATATCCTTGAAAAATACGTTGCTTCCTTTGGTGCATGTTATGGGTAGTTCTGTACTTATAATCAGAAAGTATTTTTTTAGCCTCATCTTTTGTGGAAACTCTGTATTCACATCAAGTAATGCTGGTACAACTCCAGACAACAAGCACTCAAGCTCTTTCTGGTTCTATTTTAAAAAAGATTGTTTTGACAGCTCTAATTGTGGCATACAGAAATACCAGTCAGGTAGCTGAACTTGTGTTTCAAAGACTATCCTTCAGGGCTGGATTCATTAAATATTAAATATGAGCATTAAGAATATCATACATTTTACATGGAATATTTTGCTTTCAACATGATTTCCTCACTGAAATCACTGGTCAGTCCAATCCCTTGCTACTATCTTACCTGAATTATGCACTAGGCAAGGCATTTTCCTGTAGAAATCAGCAAGTCAACTAGAACATCCTCTCTGCAGGAAGGCCCTGTCAACACATATTACAATAGTTTTTCTGCATTATATTCTGATGATAATAAAGTGAAGTAGGTTAAGAAAAGAAAATTAATTTTCTTTATAAGAAACATCTAATGAAATTTTTATTCATTTCTGACAGGGATTCACCACATGTTGAGAATAACATCCCGGGCTCAAGAGGAAAAATCAGATTCCATTCCCCATTCAAAAAGGAAGTAGATGCAACATCGTTTCTAAAGTAATAAAGAATGACGAGATTACAAGGACTGAAACAACTATTTGAATCAAACAAGTATATATAAAATATTAGTTGTTATATCCTTCCTTATAAAGATCCAGACAGGATTAAAGGATTTACTAAAGACTACTGATGCCTACCACGGTGGTTAAAAGTATTTTTTTTTTCTGGTAGACATTTATAACTGCAAAAAGAATTAACTGGACAGTTGGGTTGAGCGAGTTGGCTTTTTTCTTTTAAGAATAAGACGTTTTTGGGGCTTCCCTGGTGGCGCAGTGGTTGAGAGTCCGCCTGCCGATGCAGGGGACACGAGTTCGTTCCCCGATCCGGGAGGATCCCACATGCCGCGGAGCGGCTGGGCCCGTGAGCCATGGCCGCTGAGCCTGCGCGTCCGGAGCCTGTGCTCCGCAACGGGAGAGGCCACAACAGGGAGAGGCCCGCATACCACAAAAAAAAAAAAAAAAAAAAGAATAAGACGTTTTTAGGAACAAACATTTATATGAAAGTGCCCTACCACTTTCAAATTTTCCTATATAAACTTCAAAATAATGAAAATCCAAATAGCTAGATTTTTTTACATACAACATTGTACTAAAGACAGTGCCTGACACCTACTAGATGATAAACATATACATGTTGAATGAATGATAAATAAAATGGATTAGAAAATGAAAAAAGTCAAGGTCTGCATGGTATATCTCTTTCCATTCTTTTGTCTTTAACCGTATCTTTACATTTAAAGTGTCTGGTGCATCTTATAAAATGTTTACAGTTGGGTCTTACTCCACTAATCATCACTAATCATCAGAGAAATGAAAGTCAAACCCATAATTATGCAGTCACTATGGAGAACAGTATGGAGGTTCCTTAAAAAACTAAAAATGGAATTAACATATGATCCTGCAATCCCACTCCTGGGCATATATCCAGAGAAAACTATAATTTGAAAAGATACATGCTCCCCAATGTTTACTGCAGCACTATTTACAAAAGCCAAGACATGCAAGAAACCTAAATGTCCATCAATAGATAAATGGATATAGAAGATGTAGTGTATATATAAAATGGAATATTACTCAGAAATAAAAATGAATGAAATAATGTCATTTGCAACAACATGGATGGACCTAGAGATTGTCATACTGAGTGAAGTAAGCCAGACAGAGGAAGAAAAGTATCATATGATATCGCTTATATGTAGAATCTAAAAAAAAATAATAATACAAGTAACTTTTTACGAAACAGAAACAGACTCACAGACATAGAAAACAAACTTATGGTTACCAAAGGGGAAAGTGGGAGGAGGGATAAATTAGGAGGTTGGGATTAACATATACACACTACTATATATAAAACAGATCACCAATAAAGACCTACTGTGTAGCATGGTGAGCTATACTCAGTATTTTGTAATAACCTATAATGGAAAAGAATCTGAAAAAGAATATACATATATATACACGCATACATATATATAATTGAATCACTGTGCTGTACACCTGAAATTAACACAACATGGTAAATCAATTATACTTCAATAAAAAATTTTAAAAACCACAATGAGATAGCACCTCATACCTGTTAGAATAGCTATCATCAAGAACACGAGAGGTAACAAATGTTGTCAAGAATGTTGAGAAAAGGGAACACTTATACACTGCAGGTAGGATGTAAAATGGTACAGCCACTATGGAAAACATTATGGAGTTTCCTCAAAAAATAAAAAATATGATCCAGCAATCCCACTTCTGGGTATTTATCTGAAGGAAGTGAGATCCCACCATATGACCCAGCAATCCCACTTCTGGGTATTTATCTGAAGGAAGTGAGATCAGATTCTTTAAGAGAAATCTGCACCCCCATGTTGTTGCAGCATCTTTCACAATAGCCAAGATATGAAAACCACCTAAAAGTACTTCAATGGATCAACAGATAAAAGAAAATGTTACACACACACATCACAATGGAGTATTATTCAGCCATAAAAAAGCAGTAAATCCTGCCATTTGCAACAACATGGATGTATCTGGAGGGCACTATGCTAAGTAAAATAAGCCAGAAAGAGAAAGACAAATACTAAATAGTATCACTTACGTGTGGAATCTTAAAAAAAAAAAAAAGCTGACTTCATTGGAATATAGAATGGTGGTTGCCAGGGGCTAGGGGTAGGGGGAAAGAAGGTGATATAGGGCAATGGGCACAAATTTTCAGTTATAAGAAGAATAAGTTCTGAGGGTCTAATATATATAGCATGGTGATTATGGTTAATAATATTTGTATATTTGAAAGTCACTAAGAAAGTAAATCTTAAAAGTTCTCATAACAAGCAAAGAAATTGTAACTATGTATGGTTACGGCTACTAACTAGACTTACTGTGGTGATAATTTTGCAGTACACGCAAATATCAAGTCACTATGTTGTACATTAGATCCTAAGCATTCTCACCACATACACACACAAAAGAGTTACCGATGTAAACTATGTGAGGTGATGGATATGTTAATTATCTCGATCTTGGTGATCATTTTACAATGTATATCAAATCATCACATTGTATCGTACACTTTAAATATATACAATTATATTTGTCAATTATTCCTCTATAATGATAAAAAATCATTTTTAGGATTTAAAGATTTACTGCATGTTCTGACCTCAGGATGAATCCCATCATACTTTACATGTCCAGTCATTTCAAATAGAAATACAAGCTACGTTTGAATAAAAAATAAAAAACATTTTTTTAATTTTAAAAAAAGAAATACAAACTTCCTAGATTATCTATCATCCTATAGACTCACCACTAGGCATCTCTAATAATCCCATTTTCTACTCTTCCTATCCTTACAAACTGTGATACTGTGATTTATAACAAGAAATATATGTATCTTCTTCCCCATTTCTGGCACAGAGCTCCTAAACCCCTTGGAATTTCCTATATGATAAGAACAATAAAGGTGTCTTGACGTTCATAACAACCCCCTTTCAGACACACCTGAGTTTATGTTAACAAGGTGACTTTTGGAAAGCACCTGAGGATGGGGGCTTGTCGCCAGGAGAACCAATCACATGACTAGAGGGTTGGAAATTTCAGTCCCCCCATGTTACTGTAGGATTATTCACAATAGCCAAAATATGGTAATAACCTAAATGTCCTTCAATGGATGAATGGATAAAGAAAATGTGGTGTACATAAAATGGAATATTATTCAGTGATTTTAAAAAAGGAAATTCTGCCATTTGCAACAACATGGATGATTCTGGAGGTCATAACTCTAAGCGAAATAAGCCATAATTAGAAAGACCATGGAGAGCAGAGGGCTGGAGGCTGAATCAATAGCCAATGGTCACTGATTTAATCAATCATACCTATATAATGAAGCTTCCATAAAAATCCAAAAGGACAGGGTTCAGAGAGCTTCCAGGTTGGTGAAAACATGGAGATTCAGGGACAGTGACAAGCCTAGAGAGGACATGGAAGCTCCAAGACCCTTCCCACATACCTTGCCCTATGCAATCTCTTCCATCTGGCTATTCTTGAGTTCCAGCCTTTAATAATAAACTGGTAATCTAGTAAGTAAAATGTTTCTCCAAGTTTTGTGAGCCACTCTAGCAAATTAATCAAACCCAAGGAGGGGGCTGTTGGACCTTTCAATCTACAGCCAGTTGATCAGAAGGCACAGGTGACAACATGGACTTGACACTGGCATCTGAGGTGGGGGGAGTGTCTTGTAGGACTGAGCCCTTAATCTGTGGGATCTGCCGCTATCTCCAGGTAGTATCAGAATTGAGTTAAATTTGTGGGACACTAGGTCAGTGTCCTCAGAGAACTAAGTTAACTGCTTGGTGGTATGGAAAAAACACACACAATTAACAAATCTTTCAACTGCAACTTCTAAAATTCATGGTCAGTCATCAATAGGGTGATTATGTATTACCGTTTGCACATTACTATATCACTTTACTGTTTGCCCAGTATCACATCCAATAGATAAATGTGTCCTCATTTATATAATAAATTAGATGCTCAACCTAATTATCAGTAAGCTCTCCTATCCTCTGAATGCTCCCCTCACCATAACTGCAATTTGCTGTTCCCTTAGGATATTGCTTCCCCTGTGGCTCTCCCAAGTGGAGGCTGCTTTTCCTCTCACATCCCTCATACCTCAGAGCCTGGAGACAGTGTAGCTCTCTTTGATGGCCATTGTCACTTTCCATCAAACTCACTTGGTCTTTCCTCCTTCTTCATTAAAAACCTCTAGCACCTTTGAAATGCATTCCAGACTCTATTACCCCTTACCCTCCTTGCTGGAATTATCTATTAACTCCCGGTCACTTCCCCTCATTCGCTGATGAATTCAGCACCTACTTTCCATCATTACTCTTATTATTCTTGGGGACTTCCACACCCCAAAACTTGGCCATCCAATTCCACAGCCTCTTGATTCTTTACCTAGCTCTAAACATCTAGTCCTCTACCAAACTTTAGCATCATTTCTAACGTCACACATTGGAAACTGTTATCAGTAATAACTGTACCACCTTTGAAATCTCAATTTCAAACTTCCTGTTCTCTGACCCTCACCTTCCAGCTTATTTATCTAGAATACCCATTCCAATAATTCTATGACCTCAATTAAGATTCTCAACCAATGACCATACCAATTTTTCACTATCCATGGTCCAGATGCCCTTCTCTCCTTATCAGTCTAGATTCTATGGTCTAGTATTATTACACAGTACCCCCAATCCCTTACCCTCTCTCCTTCTCTTGTGCTCATTGAACAGCACCCCAATCCAATTATCTGCTTACTCTAGGACTAGGCACCACAACAGAATGTGGAGCATGCCCACATACACAACTCACATAAGCATGCTAAACAGATCTGCTTCAAATTTATACTCATATATCTGAAAGGGGCACACAACAATGCCAAACAATCCTAGTCCTTGCCCCAGTAAACCCACTCTCCAGATAAATACTTCATGTCCTCTCTCTCCATAAACATATCTCAATATCCCCCTTCATACGTAGTTGATAACTTTACCACTTTCTTCACTGAAAAAATACAATCAGATAAAAAACATGTCAAATTTTTTCTTCAGCAAGTCTACCCATCTACCCAGACAGCTATCCTTAATATCACGTATCTTGAAAAAAAAATTCCTGTCCTTTGACCCCTCTGAACTACTATTTCTCTGAAAAATTCCTTAAAAATATATTACGTGCTGCATCCTTCTCATCATTTAGCACAAAACTGAAAAGTCACCTCTTCCAACAAGGCCTTTCCCAACTACTATGACTGGACTCTCATACTCTGCTACAGGACCCTTTCCCATAACAGTTATCAATACCTGAAATTATTTTATTACATCTGTCTCCAACCACCAAACTTCAAGTTCTTGGACACAGGGATTCTGTCTTCAACATCACTGTATTCTCTAGTACTTAAAATAGTACCTGACACATACTAAGAGCTAAATAAAAATATCTACCAAATAAATGGTTTATTGGACTGAGTACTGAGAAACACTAAGTAGACCAAGATCTATCTACTAATAGACATAAAAGACAGACCTCACAGACACTTTTACTATATACTGAAACCTGGTATTTTATGGATACCCAAGCCTATTTCACTAGTAACATCATCATGTCCAATTATCCAAAATAATGGTAGATGCATGGAGAGATATATTACCTAACAGAATTTGTTCTTTGATGCTAAATACTAGGAATGATTCATATATTTCAAATTAAATATTTATGATATTTTAATAATAATGTTATTGAGAATCACCACAAAAATAAAATATAACAGTTCTATTTTTTTTTTTTTTTGCGGTATGCGGGACTCTCACTGCTGTGGCCTCTCCCGTTGCGGAGCACAGGCTCCGGACGCGCAGGATCGGTGGCCATGGCTCACGGGCCAAGCCGCTCCGCGGCATGTGGGATCTTCCCAGACTGGGGCACGAACCCGTGTCCCCTGCATCAGCAGGCGGACTCTCAACCACTGCGCCACCAGGGAAGCCCGACAGTTCTATTTTTTAAAATAATTCAAATAACTTACCAACAAAAATTAGTAGAAGCATTATACAAAGTAACTATTAAGTCATTAGTAATTTAGCTATTTCTTTTAAAATGGAAATTAAGTTTAATATTGTATTAATAATTTACTGAATATTAGATATTACAAATCACAAATGTTTAGTTCTAAGTAAAAACTATTACTATACTCCGTAAACATAGACATTAATCAATTTTAAGCTAAAAAGAAGACCGGTACTCTTAAAAGTAATGAAATCAATTTGCATAAATTAAAAATCAAAAAGTGACATCATAAATTCCCTGGCGGTCCAGTGGTTAGGACTCCGTGCTCTCACTGCCAAGGGCCCAGGTGCAATCCCTGGTCAGGGAACTAAGATCCCACAAGACACGTGGTGTGGCCAAAAAAAAAAAAATTCAATGGCCTAATCCCAGGCCTACAATCCCCATTTAATCTATACTTCTCATCACCAATGATCTGAAAATAAAGGAGATCATTCACTGACATTATTGAATTTACCAAATTCTTTTCCATACAGAGTTTCCAGGACCTTTATGAGCAAATAAAACCATCCAAAGATATGAATAAGTTAACTATCTAATTGCCAGAATGGAGGAGTCCTTTACCAAAAAGGTATCTTTCAGATCAAGAAATCAGAAGCCTTGCTTTATATGTTGAATCTGCTCATAGATATTAGAAGAAAGGAAGGGACATAGTTTTGTTTCCTGGACATAATCACAGTAAGATCTTGCAAAGATGAGAAAGAAGTCCAATTTCTCCAAAGAAGACATACAGATGGCCAAAAGGCACATGAAAAGATGCTCAACATCACTAATTATTAGAGAAATAAAAATCAAAACCAAAATGAGGTATCACCTCATACTGGTCAGAATAGCCATGATCAAAAAGTCTACAAGCAATAAATGCTGGAGAAGGTGTGGAGAAAAGGGAACCATCCTACACTGTTGGAGGGAATGTAAAATGGTACAACCACTATGAAGAACAGTATGGATGTTCCTTAAAAAACTAAAAATAGAGCTACCACATGATTCAGCAATCCCACTCCTGGGCATATATCTGCAGAAAACCATAATTTGAAAAGATACATGCGCCCCAATGTTCACTGCAGCACTAGTTACAATAGCAAAGACATGGAAGCTACCTAAATGTCCATCAACAGAGGAATGGATAAAGATGTTGTACATACATACAATGGAATATTACCCAGCCGTAAAAAAGAATGAAATAATGTCATTTGCAGCAACATGGATGGACCTAGAGATTATCATACTAAGTGAAGTAAGTCAGAGAAAGACAAATATCATATGATATCACTCGTATGTGGAATCTAAATTAAAAACTGATACAAATGAACTTATTTACAAAACAGAAACAGACTTACAGATATCAAAAACAAACTTATAGTTACCAAAGGGGAAATGCAGTGGGTGGAGAGGGATAAATCAGGAGCTTGGGATGAACATGTCACACACTACTATATATAAGATAGATAACCAACAAGGATCTACTGTATAGCACAGGGAACTCTACTCAATATTGTGTGATAACCTATATGAGAAAAGAATCCAAAAAAGAATAAATAGATGTATATGTGTAACTGAATCACTTTGCTGTACATCTGAAACTAATACATTGTAAATCAACTATACTCCAATTAAATTAAAATAAAAAAAGAAAAAGTGACATCATAATCCATTTTCCCTACTTTAACCTACTGAATGAACACTTTATGAATTAAAGGAAGAGCCAATTTGTTAATGTATTTTGCCTGGAAGATACTCATTATTTCTACTAATCTTTACTTTTCCCTTATGCACTAAATGGATATTTTTCTTTTATAGAAAACTATATGCCATGGGTAAAAGTATCTGTCTGTCATTGTCTGCCCCATAGAATTTGAATTTGCAAGAGTTCTGAGAGTTATTAAACGATAACTATTAAATGTGATGTTAAAACATTGGCTTAATTTCTATAATTGTAGATAATCCAGAGACGTGAAAAGGCAAGCTTACATTTTAGATCCAAAATCAAGGTTTTTCATATACATTTTTAACTGTTTCTTCATTGATTCTATTAAGAAAGAAGCAACTTTAGAAATAAAGTTATTTAATAAAGCCAAAAAAATACTCAGATTTTAAAAATCTGATGATTTTTTCACATTGTAAATTATTGCCTTTTTCATATCAATTGTTTCCCATAAAATTAAATATATACCAAAAATATAAGAGATTTTTTACTTTGTAAATAACATATTTAGAGACAGAAATGGATAAATGCTTTTAGCATACAAAATCAATGAAGAATACATCTGTGAAAATAATCTTGAGGCAGTTGTACTTTCTAAAATGTTTTAATGCCTTAATTCCTTAATATACTTTTAAATAACAGTAACAGTAAATTATAATTTATTATTCAAAGGCCATCTATTTCAGTTTTTTAATTCCTTACACTAAAAAATTTCTTTAAAAAAATAATTCTTATGTTGTTAGTTCAAGTGAACAATTATTAAAGACTAATAAACAATTACTTGTTTGTCTAATTTTTTTTTAAATAGACCAAAGGAGCCAAGTCATCCGCACAGAGTAAGTCATGGAGCACTGATTTCCTGCACAAATCTTAAATATAAAATTATAGTCTATTAAGACCACTACAGGATCTTTTGTAAAGAAAAATACTTATGTAAGAATACATGAATAATTTGTAAAAAAATTTTCTACAAACTAGCACACAGGCTAAGGATAGTAGAAAAGGATAGAGGACAATGAGGGGAACGAGAGAGGGAGAGGAAGAGCCTAGGAAAGAAGCAAGTGTGAAAAGAAAGGAGGGAGGATATGGTGACTATTGTTGATTAACACTGAATTGTATGACTGAAATTTGCTAAGAGAACTTAAATGTTATCACCAAAAAAAAAGTAAATATGTGAGGTGATGGATGTGTTAATTACTTCATAGGGAAGAAACCATTCACAATGTATATCAAATCATCATGTTGTACACTTTAAATATCTTAAAATTCTATTTGTCAATGATACCTCCATAAAGCTGAAAAAAAGAGAAAGGAGGGAGAATATGCTAAGCAAAGCCAGTAAATAAAAATTTAGATTGCAAAAATTAAGGGGCAGTGTTTTATTCTATGCTATGGGACAGAATTAGATACAAAATTTCATTACATCTAAAACACAGTTTACCTATCTATAAAAATATCCACTCATACCTATTTTTAAGGAATAAATCTACATAGCAAAAATCCAGTTATATAAAACTTTTGAGTTCACTAAGTCAAAGCTAATTTTTTACTTAGAGAATCAATAACATTTACTTCTACACCAATGAAGTTGTATCCATGACCAACAACTTACCTTCCTGAAATTCAGTATCATTCAATGGAAAGGATTCTCTATTAGCATGACCACAATTTTAAACAGGCAATTTAGGGCAATAAATGGGGATATGTGATGAAGAAAGCTATACAGAAGTGCTCTTCTACATAATTCACTAACAGTGGTGGTGGTGAGGAACTTGATCCTTCCAAAATCTTAGGGAGAAGACCCTAACAATGTAATGGTCACAGCTAAGAAAAGTTGGTTTGGAGTCTTAAAGTGGAGGAAAATAATTTTTCTTAACATAACTCTCATGTTCCACATGAAAAATCTTATAATCCAAGCTATAGAAAGTTTCCAAGCACTGTGACTTGTTTCGTATACTGTAGTTCTCATCCCTTTATACTCACATGTGCATAAAATTCTCAAAATAACACCACTCATTACACAGTGATTTTCTAACGCACCACAAAAAGGCTGACTAAACACATGGTCACCTTATATATAAAGGAATACTCTCTGAGTTACATGGTTTAAATAACAATTCACAAACAATCTACCCCACATTGAAGTGTAGGGTATACATGTAAAACCTATATGTATACTCTACAGCTACAAATCCACAAAACCTAGAATTAATCCAGGCAACTCAACCAGATACAAAGCATCTGAACTTAAAAGTCAACTAATATAATAAAAAAGTAACAACTTTTAAAAACCAGATTAAGTTAAATCCTCACATAATACTACACATTTTGAAAAATTCTGTAACTAAAAATGTTAATAGTAGTTTTTAAAATGTATTTAAAACTGCTTAAAGAGAGTAAGTGACTAAAAAAGCTCTGTATACTAGAAAAAATAAATGTGTGTGTGTGTATGTGTGTGTGTGTGTGTGTGTATAAAGCTTACTTTTAAATCTAATGTTTAGTTTTTCCTTACAATTTAAAACTACATACAGGAAACTCTAGAAGTCATAAATAAAGAAAAAAACAAAGTCCCCTCTTCTTGCTGAAATGTGTACATAACTGCAGTAGATGTAAGTTAGATATAAATATATACTACATGTATATCTCTTATTCTATATAGAAATCTCCTTAAATGTTTTCCCAAGGGAGTAGGAAAAATTTATTCTCTCAAATTGAAAGTTTTTGTCCACTAAAAATATTTATATTTGTTCTCAAAATTATAGCTGTCTTATATTCTACAGTTATTTCCATGTGAAAACTTCAATATAAGTAGTTTATCACAGTCAATAAACTTGTTCAATGAATACTGAGAAATCTAAACTTATCCAGATTGCATACAAATGAAAATGTGTGCTATTTCAAAATTACATGCACCTCTTTAAAAATTAGGGCTCTATCAAAGGCAATCTACAGATTCAATGCTATATCTATCAAAATTCCAATAGCAATTTTCACAGAAATAGAACAAATAATCCTAAAATGTGTATGAAACCAAAAAAGACCATGAATAGCCAAAGCAATCTTGAGAAAGAAGAACAAAGCTGGAGGTATCATGCTTCCTGATTTCAAACTATATTACAAAGCTACAGTAATCAAACAGTATGGTACTAGCACAAAAACAGACACATAGATCAATGAAACAAACAGAGAGCCAAGAAACAAACTCACACTTATATGGTCAACTAATCTACCTCAAAGGAGGCAAGAATATACAATGGAGAAAGGACAGTCTCTTCAATAAATGATGTTGGGAAAACTGAACAGCCACATGTAGCCACATGCAAAAGAAGGAAACTGGACCACTATCTTACACCATACACAAAGATCAACTCAAAATGGATTTAAGAACTAAAATGTAAGACCTAAAACCGTAAAACTCCCAGAAGAAAACATAAGCAGTAAGCTCTATGACATAGGTCTTGGCAATGCTTTTTTGAATCTGACACCAGAAGCAAAGGCAGGCAATAAAAGCAAAAATAAACAAGTGGGAGTACATCAAACTGAAGAACTTCTGCACAGCAAAGGAAACCATCAACAAAATGAAAAAGCATCCTACTTAATGAGAGAAAATATTTGCAAATCATATATCTAATAAGGGGTTACTATCCAAAATATATGAAGAACTATTACAATTAAATTTCAAAAAACCAAACAATCCAATTTAAAAATGGGCAGAGGATTTGAATAGACATTTTTCCAAAGAAGACATATAGATGGCCAACAGGTACATGAGAAGATGCTCAGCATCACTAATCATCAGTGAAATGCAAATCAAAACCAAAATGAGTCACCACCTCACACCTGTCAGAATGGCTGTCATCAAAAAGACAGTAAATAACAAATGCTGGCAAGGATGTGGAGAAAAGGGAACCCTTGTGCACTGCTGGTGGGAATATAAATTGATGCAGCCACTATGGAAGGCAGCATGGAGGTTCCTCAAAAATTGAAAACAGAATTACCATATGATCCAGTGACTCCACTTCTGGGTAGTTATCCAAAGAAAACACTAACTCGAAAAGGTATCTGCACCACCATGTTCATTACAGCATTATTTACAACAGCCAAGATATGGAAACAACCTAAGCATCCCATCAATGGATGAATGGATAAAGAAAATGTGATACACAAATGCATGCACATGCACACACACACATATATATATATATATATATATATATATATATATATATAAGGAGTATTATTCATCCATAAAAAATAATGAAATCTTGCCATTTGCAACAAAATGGATGGACCTTTAGGGCATTATGCTAAGTGAAGTAGGTCGGACAAAGAAATGGTATCACTTAAATGTGGAATCCGGAAAAAAAAAAAAAGCTTATAGACAGACAAGTTCTAAGATAAAGAAAACAGACTGGTGTTTACCAGAGGCAGGGGTGGAGGTGAGGGTGGGAGTGAAATGGGTGAAGAGGGTCAAAAGGGCCGTTTTTAAACAAGTAAGTCATGGGAATGTAATATACAGCATGGTGAATATAGTTAGTAATACTGTATTGTATATTTTAAAGTTGCTAAGGGAGTAAATCTTAAAACTTCTCATCACAAGAAAAAAATTTGTTCTAATTATGTAAGATGACAGATTTTAACTAGACTTATTGTAGTGATCATTTTGCAATGTATACAAATACCAAATCATTATGTTGTACACCTGAAAATAATGTTAGACAGTGAATATACTTTTTCTAATTAAACTTTAACTTTAAAAATATGGGCAATTAATCGCACACTTAAATCACATTGGCTGAATTCAAGTTTAGTCCCTAAAGAATACTTATTTATGAAATAAATAAATTCAACCTAAATTACTTGATTATTATTTTCTTTTGTTACTTATTTCAAACTATAAGTTCATGTGCAAGATGGCAACTTGAGGTACGTATCCTCTATTATAGGTCTACACCTAATTATCTACAAACACTAATAGAAACAATACTGAACCAGTCAGGCACATCAATTTCCTTCCATTCCCTTTTATTAATAAGTATTTCTAACCCAGCTCAACAACTAATCACATTTCAAATTACTGACTTGAAAAAATGTATTAGAAGCACATTTTAAAAACAAATACAGTAAGAAATCTTGCTTTTCACTGAATCAATGAATTTTGTTTGTTTGTTTTTTGGCTATTTGGATTACTTTCTTCTTCTGGGTAAGTTTAGTATGTAACTCTCATTCTTTAGACAAAAACCCACAGACTTAAAATGTATAAAAAGTTAACTTGTTATTGTCAGCTGAAGACACCAAAACTAGCACCAGAAGAACAACTGTACTAAATTTTAATGCTGTTCATTAATAGTTCCATTTTCCTGAGTTTGCGTTTGTTCTTTGGCATCGGCTTAGGATATAATCCATTTTTCAGAAGGTGTTCCTTGCTGAGGCGAATTTGAGCACCATGCTGAAGCTGGAAAGAGCACAAAGCTTGAAGAGGGCGAAGCAAAGTCTGTTAAGATAAAAAAAAAAAAGATACTAAAAAAAAGTGTGACAAATCATGATATTCTATCTAAATTTTTTCTTTAGAAACAGGGATTATTATTTTATTATTAGCTTTTAACTATGAAAAGCAATAGGCACTCAAATATAGGATAACTTCTAAATAAATAATTTATTTAAATTCATACCTTACATACCACTAAGGAATTCCAGTAAGACACAAATACTAATTTTCCATACAGGTGATAAAGTCCAAATTTAGTTTTATACTTTAATATATTCAAACACTACAAAAATTGTTGCCATTATAATAACTCATCTGTAACAGCAGAATAAAAGAGACATTTAGGTACAAATTAGTTAATTCATTTTCAATCGCAGACTAACACAAGCTTCCCGCTACTTGCTAACAAATGGATGATGGCAGCAATGGGTAAGCTTACTAATTCTCTCACACTACTTCATGGCCCACATACAAGTTAGATAACCAGGTGTGGGTGCATTTGAAATAACTGTAACTGTATACATACCTGTCTAAACGCAAATACCTATAGGGCCAGACATATAACATAAACATGTGACCTAGGTGGACCTATAAGGTAACAGAGAATGGTGGAGGTTGTCAAACAACTGTGCATATGTCCTTCTTAAAGTTATTCAAATTCAAAAATCAGGAAAAAAAAAACAACAACATTAAGCCAGTGTTTTAAACATATTTGAGTCAGAGTCTTTCCCTGGGCCTGAGATCCCTGATCTAACACTTTTAAATAACAAACTTGATGGTGCAGATTGTTTAAAAAGAAAATAAAAGAAACAAAGATAGATTTAACTACAAAAATTTCACAGTGTCTATGTGAAAATATATTCCCCCACATATACAGCAAAAGTGGCAGCAAAGGGCTTAACAGCTTTAACTTACAATGAACTCTTACAAATATGTGGCAGTCACTGGTAGTTGCTTCTCCATATCCATTCTTTTCTTCCTTATTAAAAAATATCTAAAATTTTATTCAAGGTGGCAATGTGTCCAGCTAGTAATATTACATTGACTAATGACAGTTTATCCAACAAGATGTAAGTGGAAGGCCTTGGGTTGGGACAGACCTAGCAGGCATAGGCTTTTGCCTTTTCTTCTTGCCTGGAACATGATTGCTACATGTGGGATGACCACTATGTGACTACAGGACAATAAACATGAAGATTAAAGCCAAATACATACAGTGATGGACAGAAAGACAGAAGAAATCTGGGTCTCTGATGTCCTCTTCAGCTGCATTCCCAGCCCTAGACTACTAACTTCAGCATTTCTTATTACAGGAGAAAAATAAACTCATATATGGCTCAACCACTGCAGTAAGGGCTCTGTTACATGCAACTAAATGTAACTCCTAACTGAGACACACCAGTAAGAAAAAGACAAACATCTTGGAAAAGCTCTGCCTGACATTATTGTAGAGAGTCTCTTAGGTATGTTCTCATAATTTCTTTCCGTATCTTCAATTTTTCAAACAAGAGAAGAAATATAGAAATGACTATATATTACTTTACAGAGTCAACATAAGGAAGTGATTGAATCCTGAAACATCATACCTAGGAAACATACCTTGGACCATATACAGACTGAGACAATTGCTATTTTATGACATTTATTAGATTCTTCATAGACAGAAGAGTATTAATACTCCTATGATTAAAGGCCTCCAACTTTTACTTCCTGAAGATAAGATTCTATCAATTTTCTGAGTAATTAAGACAATGAATTTTGGAGATAGATCTGGGGTAGTCACTAGGGCTGTTCACAAATACATCAGTCCTCTTTCATGATACATGATCAGACTGCATTTTCTAGCCCCCTCTGAAGTTAGGCATGGCCATATGACTTGACTTGGTTAATGAAATGTGAGCACAAATGTGTGTCACCTCTGGGCAGATGCTTTAAAAGTGGTGTATGATTCCCCACCTCTCTCTATTCCTTCCTTCATAAAAGTAGAGTGATGGGTCTAGATGGTGCATCCATCAGCCTGGATCCCTAAGTGACTATAATTAGCAGCGGTTCCCCTGGCAATCCCACTGTACAGACAGTGTGTTATGCCATTCTGATTTTGGGGTTTGAAGTGACTGATGCAATCACTAACTAGCTATGTGTTCCCAGATAAGTTAAATAACCTCTCTTTGCCTCGCTTTCTTCATCTGTAAAGTGAGGAATATTATGTCCACCTTATAAGGTTATTATTATGGTGCACTTACATGATACATTTAAAGTGCTTAGCATATAACTTGATTGATAATAAATGATAATGTTTCTCTCTACATTCATAACATTATATCTGGGGCAATGTGAAGCTATATGAGAAGTTTACTGGTTCAGAAGAACAAAGAAAATCCTCTACTTACAAAATTAGTTTCTAAAAGTTTATTTGGGGGAAAATCAGTGTTCTGTAAATCCTCTGTCTATAGACGCAACGTGACAGTTTCAAAAGACCGTTATTAACAACTACTGGTGATGAGTAGAGCTAAGACATTTAGGTTACAGCACAAAGCTTTGCCACGTCTAGTTATAAAAGTTCATAAGGCTTCCAAGGTATGAGTAACCCTGGTACATATTATAATGGCAAAATGAAAATCACCAACTTTCAGTTCAATTTTTCTGTCAATCAGACAAGAATCAGAGGCGAGGAAAGGCAAAAAGATGAACTCTTCTTGAGAGCCCGGTGTCAGGCAATTAACATGCATTATCCCATTCGATTCTCACAATATTATGAGGTAACTATTTTTTGTATATTGCAGATAAGAAAACAAACACAAAGAGATTACATGAATTGTCTTCTGGCAAAAACTGCTGATGATAAGTGATAAAGTTTTAACTCAAACTTGCTTCAAAACTCATATCATGCTATTTCCAAGTGACTGAAAACTGCTCAAGAATAAAGGAAGAGAATGAATCAACAGACTAAGAAGGCTATTCTATGCCAAGTTCTTTATTTTGAGGAGCCCTACCTCTACAGAATGAAGCCAGCTGAAAAATTACTATTCTCCCCATCATCTTAAGGTTTTATTAGGATGCCCCTAATAAAAGGTTATTGGGGGGAAAAGGCATGTTATAGCTTTCCTCCCCAGGAAGGAAAGAAAACATCTATTTCAGAGCAGATGTTCAGAAGAATGTACTAATTTTTTTATTGTAGCTAGATTTAAACAAGCTGGACTTGGTGTTCCCCCAGTAAGAAAGCTAATTGTTTGCCAGATGTAATAAGCAACTTGGGATGTTTCATATGCTTTTTTTCTGCTCATGTTCCTGTGACCATCTTATCAGCACCTCCCAAATCACATGTCTGATTATCAAACATCCTTCTTCTACTCCTGGTCACTGTAGTATAACCACTCCTGGTGACCAAAGTAAAAAGAATGAGAACTCTAGGACCCCACTTTTGCTTTGGGATTTTATGTTCAACTTGATCCATAGAAAAAAATAAAAGCTCCAAAAGCTGAAGAGATGATAGATCCTGATACCCTTCTGTCTCTTAAACTTCGCCTGTTGTTAGATATTATACTAAAAACATAAGATAGGTTTCCTGCTGTGACAGTATATTAATTAATACAAGAATAATATATCTTATAAAACTGGAAAGGCGGGAGCAGTAGCAGCATTTGTAGTAGTAGGAGTAGTACAAACCCTGTGCCAAACCCTAGCCCTATTATACTATAACTACTACTACTAAAACACCACCGTTACCAACATTAAAACTTCTGTTTAGGAAAGCAGTAAAGATCCAATTCCAATTGTGGGAATAATAAATATAAATCCATAGAAGATTATTTTTATAAACCAAAAGAAGAAGAGGACAATGGAATATTACTCAGCCATAAAAAGAAACGAAACTGAGCTATTTGTAATGAGGTGGATAGACCTAGAGTCTGTCATACAGAGTGAAGTAAGTCAGAAAGAGAAAGACAAATACCGTATGCTAACACATATATATGGAATTAAAAAAAAAAAAAAGTCATGAAGAACCTAGGGGTAAAACGGGAATAAAGACACAGACCTACTTGAGAATGGACTTGAGGATATGGGGAGGGGGAAGGGTAAGCTGTGACAAAGCGAAAGAGAGGCATGGACATATATACACTACCAAACGTAAGGTAGATAGATAGTGGGAAGCAGCCGCAGAGCACAGGGAGATCAGCTCGGTGCTTTGTGACCGCCTGGAGGGGTGGGATGGGGAGGGTGGGAGGGAGGGAGATGCATGAGGGAAGGGATGTGGGAACAGATGTATATGTATGACTGATTCACTTTGTTATAAAGCAGAAACTAATAAAAAAAAATTTTTAATTTATAGCCAAAGACCATTATATTTTTCCCTCAAGATTTAAACTTTTAATGAGGCCTATGTCTGATGTTCGCTGATCCTGGGATTTTACATCAACAAAAAGGAAAATACAGAGACTGTACAGAAAGCAAGCTTAAACAACAGCCCTGGGTTCCATCTTTCCTTTAAGACACCTAAAACTAATGTTGTTTTCTGCTGAAGAACATACACAGATGATGGTTAATAAACAAAACAGAGACACAAGTATAGGGGTATATTAAGTGTTATATTGATGGAAGGTACATGGGAGTAGGTGATAAAGTCAGAGGGGAGAAAAAAAAGTCTGAGAACACTCCCTGGTCATTTGGAGGAAGGATTTAGGATCCCTCACACATTTTTTCCCTCAAAAGAGAGAAAGAGAAATTGCCTAGACCCCAAACTAAGTCTAGTCACACAGATACACACATAAATAGCCTACTCATGAAAGCCTACTTCTTTCAAAAGAAGAAAGTCTCCAACTCTGACACATACCATGGCTTAGGGTAGGGGAGAGGAAAAGGGCAATTCAATGCTTCTTCTGGCATTCTTTAACTCCCCTTGCTCTGGAGGTCTTTTGTTCTTTTTCTTGGTAACTAATCCACTTATCCAGTTACTCTGACCTAAGCTTTTATCTATTATTGGAATTTCCCTCATGGCTAAGGCACACTTTTATAATAGAAACCATGATGTATAATGAGAGAGACAGAAAGAAGGGAGGAAAGAGCATACTTTGTGCATGTGCCTGTGTGTGTGTGTGTGTGCATGTGTGTGTGTGTTAGAGGAGGGAGTTATAAAACTCCATTTAGTTTGCTATTTTTTTCTTTTGTTGTAAGTGTAAAGTTTTTTTACATGTTCTAAAAGGTTGAGATGTTGGTGAGCTCACTGAAACATTATTATTTACTAATGATTATGAATTATACATGAAATTATCAGGCTTTCATAGAAATTAAATAAAATGTTGATTGCAGGTTATAATTTTTCATATTCTGTAGGCTTTTTTCTCAAAAATAATTATGTCTTTTTATACCCTAAGCAAGGTTAATAAGATAAACAGGAAGTTGGTATATCTCCTCGAATAAAAGCAACAATGGAAAAAATCTTGCTGTAAAATGTTCTTTTAAACAAAAAGAAAAAAGTCTAGTACAAGAGAACACAAAATACTAAAACAGAAATACAGACTACTGAAAGACATATCTAGCCAAAAAAACTATATTTAATATTATGCTACTTAAAAACGATTTAGCATATTACAAATGCTGTTTGCACAGCTTAGAATGAATATTTAAATAATGCAATCTGGAACGTTAAACTAACAGAAAAACACCAGAGGGGAAAGGAAGGTTATAAAAGTGCACAAATTTCTATCACAGATATAGTCTACTTGTCACTTAAGTTACAAATTTAACAAGTTATGCATTTTTAAATTTTCTAGACAAAAATCTAACCAAACTCCTACTTTCAAAAACTATATAATTTTCCAAAGACATACCTCTTGTATGTAATTATTTTTCTCCAAGATAGAAAGAGCAACAGCTGCACACTCCAGTGTAGAAAGGCACCTATTAGTTGGTTGCGCCCGAATTACATACTGACTAGAAATGCTGGTTTTTAATTGCACCTGAAATCAAAAACAGAATAGAATGTAATTTTTCTTTTAAGTTTAAAGATATAAGGTCTGTATTTTATTTTATTTTATTTTATTTATTTATTTTTTGCGGTGCACGGGCCTCTCACTGTTGTGGCCTCTCCCGCTGTGGAGCACAGGCTCTGGATGCACAGGATCAGCGGCCATGGCTCACGGGCCCAGCCGCTCCGCGGCATGTGGGATCCTCCCGGACCAGGGCACGAACCCGTGGTCCCCTGCATCGACAGGTGGACTCTCAACCACTGCGCCACCAGGGAAGTCCCTAAGGTCTGTATTTTAAATACTAATTACTCTAATTTCCTTCCAAAATTGCCAGTTTATAAATATTAAATGTATCAATATCTTCTATACATAATATCCTTTTATTATTGTTTTGTTAAATAGAAGCAAGAGGACAGTTACACATCTGACAA
Source organism: Hyperoodon ampullatus (assembly GCF_949752795.1). NCBI lineage: Eukaryota > Metazoa > Chordata > Mammalia > Artiodactyla > Ziphiidae > Hyperoodon > Hyperoodon ampullatus. The sequence continues at coordinate 78,175,563 of NC_136917.1, read as the reverse complement.
AGAAGACGTATTCAAAATATATACAAATTCCTACAAATCAAAAATAAAAAGACTAATAACCTCCTCCCAGTGGGCAAAAGAGTGAATAGACACTTCACAAAAGGAGATATACAAGTAGCAAATAGGTACATGTAAAAGGGCTCAACATGATTTAATGTAAATTAAAATCACAATGAGGGGCTTCCCTGGTGGCGCAGTGGTTGAGAACCTACCTGCCAATGCAGGGAACATGGGTTCGAGCCCTGGTCCGGGAAGATCCCACGGCCGCAGAGCAACTAAGCCCATGCGCCACAACTACTGAGCCTGCGCTCTAGAGCCCATGAGCCACAGCTACTGAAGCCCGTGCACCTAGAGCCCATGCTCTGCAACAAGAGAAGCCACCGCAATGAGAAGCCCTCGCACCGCAATGAAGAGTAGCCCCCGCTCACCGCAACTAGAGAAAGCCCATGTGCAGCAACGAAGACCCAACACAGCCAAAAATAAATAAATAAAAATAAAATAAAATAAAATCACAAGGAGATAACATTTCACACTCATTAGAACAGTTAAAATCGAAAAGACTAACACCACCAAATGAGGATAGAGCAAATGAAACTCTCATACATTGAAGTGGGAATGAAAATGGTTTAATCACTTTGGAGAATTGACAATTGGGATTTTTTATTTTCTGGTTTATTCTTCCATTATTTCTTAAACTGATAAGCATATGTCTGTGTGGGTGGAAATCTATATAAACACACAGAGATACACACACATACACACACACACACACACACACACACATATATATCCTCTTTTTAGATAAAAGTAGCATACTACAGATACTTTTCTCCATCAAGATAATATTTTAGCTGAGATAGAGTCAGACATGAGAAAGGCAATAGAAAACTGAATGTCAGCATTTTGGCCCTTTGATTGCTACTTTAATTAAATGAAACTCAAGTAATCTTACACTCATAAAGCCCACACTCTGATCAAAATCACATTTAAGGATATGTGATGGGAAATATGGTTTTTCCACTCTGATCGCTTTTTGCTCAAAAAATTATCCTCTACAACTTGTTTCCTTTCCTTCCTCAAAAAGAGATGAGGGGGAAAGGGGGAGGGAGAGAGAGAGGGAAGCAAAGTGGGCACCATAAAAGATTCACTATAGAATGTATTGCCCTATATATGATTTTGGAATATATTCTTTAAAGCGTATTTGACTAATTATATTTTAGATATCATGTTAAAATTACTCTGCATTTCTACCAATGGACAAGATGAAAAATAGATGCAGGGAGAGAAAGAGATGGAAGAAAATGGTTGAGAAACATGTATAATGATAAAAGAAAGCCTATGTTTAAATAACTGTAAGAATAATTCATGATGTTGATTAATTGTAATTACTAAAAGCTTTGATATTTCATCAGGTCAACTAGTAGAACACAGTACAGACAAATACTGCTTTCAATACTTAATTCCAAGTCATCACTGGAGGAATTTATAACAAGCATCTGATTAAAACAAACCTTTGGAAAACATGCAAAATTCACAGTGGATTTTGTTTATTGGAGTTAATTTGATTTTTAAAAGAAATTTGTTATTTTGGGAGGGTGTATTATTTCTTACTGTGGCTCACATGGCTGTATGAAAACAGAATTTGAAATATATCATTTGTTAAAAGACTTCAGAATATCCTTCACAAATCATCTCTCTGGGAGTTATCTAGTAACTGGGTATATTAAAAGAGTATATATAACTAAGATCTGTCATATTATTAGGATACATGTTATTAAAGCATGCTAATGTGATCTCACAGCACCTCCTTTTATGCTTATGGGCTATATCACACACTTAATTCAGTGAGTAAATGAGCAAGACTAAAAAGAAACCCTGTTGATCCATCTTCTTGAGAAGTCACAAGCATCATAATAATTTTTCAGAAACTGCCTCACCTTCATGAATAAATGTTCAAGAAAATCCAAGGCAAAATTAACTATTATAAGAAATGAAAAAAATTAACATATGATGAAAGTATGGTATGTAGAAAGAGGAACTATTGAAAGACCAATATTATTATATCAGTTGACAATAATTAATCACTTAATTTCAGTCATTTAGTTTCTCAGTTCCTGCTCACTGGATAAAAATCAGATAGCTGGACCTGATGGTATTAAAACCTATTTTTTAGTGATCAATCCCAAGATCATATAATGTATATGTAATTTTAATGCTACATTAATTATATATCATTATTAATATATTATGTATAATTATTATATACAATCTTCATTTCCAATTTTTGGAAGCCATGCTGATGCAAAGAATGCTTCAATAATTTTGATCTTCTTGGAAGTTGGTTCTCCATGGGTAGAAGTTGTCTGAGTGCTCTTAATGTGACTTCTTTAGGAACAGGAGTATCATTGGTTGGTTTAGAATTCTACTGGTATAGGTTGTAAGCCTATAATATAACTCCTATTTTAGAAACAGCCAACTCATCCAAATTTTACTTCTAGACTGAGCTTCAGATCTTTTCCACTGATTTTCTGGATTGGCTAAAATTTGAATTCCTTAAAATTCTTTTGTGGTTAATGCCTTCTTTTCTTTTCTTCCATTAAATATTAAATATATATTTAATATATAAGAATACCAGATAACAGTTTGACAGCTATGATCACCGTTCAGATGCCTTTTAAAAGGGTTTTTTCAAATGTCTCCTTCCTAGATAGACCTTTAGCTATTTTTGTGATTTGTGTCATTAAAAGTGTGGAAGTCATAGCATGTTCAGTGGTTTAGTAATGACCTTTAGGACTCAAAAAAATATCCAAAGGATTAACATGCCATGGCTTATGTTTGCATAACATATGTCTTCAAAATAACTTACTATAATATAGTTAATTCTTTTGTCAAGAAAAATAAACTAAAAAAGACCTCAAAATTAAAATTTTAATCATCTTCACACATCCCCCCAACAAATGCTGTATTTTTATAATTTGATGGTGATTACGTGTTATCTGTTCTCAGGCTCTTTTAAGACAAGTTTCATCATTACATAAAACTGTTGTGTTCCTCACTTAATTATTAAGAGTCACAAGACATTCTGATCAGTTGATCAGCTTCCTTAAAGGTTTCTAGGAAAATCAATCTATTTTGCAGGCTTTCTGAAACAACCCTAGTCTAGAACAAGCTAAAATAAACCTCTTTTTACTAACATTCTGAATTCCTTACCAGTGGAAGACACACATAAAAACCCTCCTTTCTGAAGCACCCTTTTTTCTATGCTCTTTCACAAACAAGAATCAGTATCTGAGCTTATGAGCTGCCCTTTGAAGGAGAGGTACTAAATCTTTTCTTCTAGCCCCAATCCCTCAATCCACTTCATTCCTTTCATTTCCTCGGTTTAGTTCAACACTATGATCTAATAGTGATAAGAGTCCAGCTTTGGCATCAGACAGTTGCCAGTTTGAACAGAGACTTAACCACTTATATGCAAAGTATCATGCACTTGGACACTAAGTGCTATTCTAGAAAATATACATATATTGTCTCATTTAATTCTTGCAAAGACCCTATGAAGTAAGTATTATTATCTCCATTTTACAGATGAGGAAACCAAAGTACAGAGAGGTGAAGTAACTAACCCAAGGTTCCAAAATCAATCATGGTAAAGCAGATAAATAAATTTATAGTCTTCTTTGAGAGCTTGAGCTCTTCATAACTAGGCTAATAATTAAATGGATGAATTCTTAGGCAAATCCCAAAATACATACAAAATACATACATACATACATATTTATACAAAACAAATAAAACAAAGCTATTCTGCTGGAAAGCAAGGCTGAGGGACTCCTGAATAATTTTAGGGTTCTCGTGAACACAGTGTAAAAAAAAAAAGTGATATAGGGAGAGGAGTCTTCTCAAGAATGAAAGTTTCTCACAAATATCAATATCTATGTCTTGCTCCCATCTTCCCATACTATGAAGCCTGTAAAGTTTTTACAGAAAGTTAAGATTCCAGGATTAATGTTGAAACTCAGAAAATTTGATAAAAATAAGGTTAAAGGGGGCATTAGTTATAGATAAAATGATAATATCGTGCTACTTCCAAAACACATTATTGTTTAAATTTTTTTTTCTGAGTTGACCTGAGAAACTTCATTTCATAACAGTTTCTATGGTAAAGCACAATTCCAAAATTACCAAAGAACTTGTGGAACACATTGGGTTTAAAATTTAGTACTTTCTTACACATTAAAATGATAATTAAAGTTACACATTGCTTTTCCAACACACAAAAACTTTGATGTTAAAAATGCAAACATACAATTCAGAAGCCTAAAAATTAAGCACTTACAAATTTCAAATTTAAGCAAATCTAAATAATGATACAAAATTGAAATTCTGTTGAGTGACATATTTAATCAAATATCTTGACTAGTGTTTTTTCCTACTAATAAAAATATTTAATCTACCACTGTTTTTCACATAACTCCAAGTAGTGCATATCTGAAGTCACTGAGAACTATGGGTATGGAAATATCTAGAGAAGGAAAGTAAACACACATAGATTCATGAGATCACAGAATTGGAAGTTATCTTTATAAGTCAAATATTAATCTCCATGTTCTCAGGCATAATTATTCTTTTAAAAAGTTTAGAATGACAGAACTAAAGTTTAAAATAATATTGAAATATAATAATTTCTCAAATAAAAAAAAGTTTTATGAGTTTTTAAGCTTCCTCTTAAAAAAAAAAAAAAGAATAGAGGCATGAAAACAAAAATTCCTTAAGATTATTGGCTACCATCCCTGGTGGCAGTGGTTAAGAATCTGCCTGCTGGGAGATCAGCTCGGTGCTTTGTGACCACCTAGAGGGGTGGGATAGGGAGGGTGGGAGGGAGGGAGACACAAGAGGGAAGAGATATGGGAACATATGTATATGTATAACTGATTCACTTTGTTATAAAGGAGAAACTAACACACCATTGTAAAGCAATTATACTCCAATTAAAAAAAAAAAGAAGAAGAAGAAAAAAAAAAGAATCTGCCTGCCAATGCAGAGGACACGGGTTCGAGCCCTGGTCCGGGAAGATCCCACATGCTGCAGAGCAACTAAGTCTGTGTGTCACAACTACTGAGCCTGTGCCCTGGAGCCCGCGAACCACAACTACTGAGTCCACGTGCCACAACTACTGAAGCCCGCGCACCTAGAGCCCACGCTGCACAACAAGAGAAGTCACTGCAATGAGAAGCCCGCACACCACAACAAAGAGTAGCCCCCACTCGCTGCAACTAGAGAAAGACCGCACGCAGCAACGAAGACCCAACACAGCCAAAAAATTTTAAAGAAAAAAACATTATTGGCTACAATAACTTCAGGGTGATTTCAGTAAATTAACAAAACATTACACCAGTAAACAAGCCAGAAAGAAGAATGTGACTATAGATTACACGTCTTGGCATTACTTTCTGCTGCTATTTTTCTCAGCAATACTTAATGGAGATGAGTCTCTGTTGAATAATGCTATAGAAACTAACTTTTGTGATATCTCCTGAAATTGAAATTGTCCAAACTAAGCATGTCTACATGTACGCATTTATTCATACTGGGCTTACATCAATTTATATCCTTTATTAGGAAACTTAGAACAGAAACTGATTTAGGATATTAGAAATTGATTTACTAGTCTCACCTAAGTAATAACCAATTTTATAATGTCTTGCTAGTGAAACAGTTTCTCACCAAAGATAAATTTCATTTAACAATTATCATTTCTACTCATTTCAAAAGCTGTCATGGCTTCATAAACAGCTATTGGAAAATAAATCATAAATTAGCCTAGGTGTGAAATAAAGCACACATTATACAATTACTTCATAAGTTCATTTTGTCACATAAAACTTTTATTTTAAAATTTACTGAGTTAAATTGTACACTCTTTATTAACAACACTTTTCTATAACCTTGAATTAAAATAATGTGCATGAATTGGGAGACAGAAAAGCACAGCAACTAAAAGCATAAGAAAGGAAATTAGACTTATTTAAATTTAACTCTACATAATAGTAGCATGACCTCAAACAAGATTTAAACTCTCAGAGCCTAAAACATTAACAACCTTAAAGAATGACTGTGCTTTAAGATGCTAATATATGTGAAGTGCTCAGCAATGCCTGCCATACAGTAAGCAGGCAATACAGGTAAAGATGTTGATGAGGGTGGTACTGATGCTACTGATGTTAACCTGGATAGTGCTAGTGATGATTTACAATGCTTTCTTCACAATCTAATGAATAAGTGTGAAGCAACTCAGCTTTACCCCAATAAAGCCAGATGAGTAGCCTGACCAAGAGTGTGGGATAAGATAAAACTTAGAGCCAGAAGAATGTCAAATTTTACAGGATGGAAGAAGAAAAGCTATTGAACAGGTAGAGAAAAAGCAGTCTTAGAAGCAGGAGAAAGAACCAGAAAAGAGTTTCACTGAATAACAGAGAACAAGTTACATTGCCAGATAAATAAAATATTCCTAACAGTAAGAATCCTGAAAAAGGCAGAAATACTTTCATTAAAGATATAATTTATATACAAGGAAAATATTCATATTTTACTCTTTTGCCCTTTTAAGTACATGATCTAAGCATCATTAAAATGTGCAATAATCCCCAAAGTACTGAATCTTATATCTAAATCTTTGATATTTCTTTAAAACATTCCCAAACAACACTATGTCACAGAAGAGACAGACCAAGAATTTATAATGATTTTTGAAAATACTTTTAAAATGAAATTTTTTCATTTCTTGAATGACCTTGCATGACTCTTTTATCTGCCTAATATTTTCAATATATTTTCTCATCTTCTTCTACCTCTGCACATGTGTAACTTATCTGTAATGTTTAATTGATTTTATGACAGTAAAACTGGCAGACGGACATAAAAAAGAATTGGCTAACAATAGGTTGCTATGTTCCTTTGAAGAATACAGAGTACAGAATACTTAAATGATAAGAAATTATGAGTTGCAGAATATCACAATTTTTTTATTGAAGTATAATTAACTTACAATGTTAAATAGTTTCAGGTGTACAACATAGTGATTTGATATTTTTATACCTTTTTTTACCTTTGATCATTTTACACCAAAATGATCACCAGGATAAGGATAGTTAACATCTGTCACCATATAAAGTTATTACAATATTATTGACAATATTCCCTATGTTGTACATTATATCTCCATAACTTTGTTATTTCATAGCTGGAAGTTTGTACCTCTTAAATCTTCTTCACTTATTTTGCCAATCCCTTTACCCACCTCCCCTCTGGCAATCACCAGTTAGTTCTCTGTATCTATGAGTCTGTTTCTATTTTATTATGTTTGTTTTGTTTTTTAGATTCACACAGGGGAATTCCCTGGTGGTCCAGTGGTTAGGACTCAGCACTTTCACTGCTATGGCCCGGGTTCAATCCCTGCTTGGGGAACTAAGATCCCGCAAGCCACACAGAGTGGCCGAAAATAAAAATTATTAAGTGATATCATACAGTATTGGTCTTTCTCTGTCTTATTTCACTTAGCATAATACCCTCTAGGTCCATCCATTTTGTCACAAATGGCAAGATTTTGTTCTTTTTATGGTTAAGTAATATTCCATTGTGTATATATACCACATATTCTTTATCCATTCATCTTTTCACAGACAATTAGGTTGTTTCCATATCTTGGCTATTGTAAATAATGTTACAATGAACACTGGTATGCATATATCTTTTTAAATTAGTGCTTTTGTTGTTTTCAGTTAAATACCCAGAAGTGAAATTGCTGAGCCATATGGCAGTTCCATTTTTAAATTTTTTGTTTTCCACAGCATCCATACCAATGTACATTCCTATCAACATTGTACCAGGGTTCCCTTTTCTCCACATGCTGCCAACACTTTTTATTACTTGTCTTCTTGACAATAGCCACTCTGAAAGGTGGGAGGTAATTATTTCATTTTGGTTTGGATTGCATTTCCCTGATGACTAGAGAAGTTGAACATCTTTTCATGTGCCTGTTAGCTATTTGTATGTCTTCTTTGAAAAAATATCTATTCATGTCCTCTGCTCATTTTTAAATTAAATTGTTTGGGTTTTTTGATATTGAGATGTATGAGTTATTTTTAACATATTTTGTGTATTAACCCCTTATTGAACTTGTCATTTGAAAATGTCTTCTCCCATTCAGTAAGGGGCCTTTTCATTCAGTTGATAGTTACCTTCACTATGCAAAAGATTTTCAGTTTGATGTAGTCCCACTTGTTTACTTTTGCTTTTGTTGCTCTTGCTTAAGGAGACAGATCCAAAAAAATATTGTTGAGACCTATGTCAAAGAGCATACTGCCTATGCTTTCATTTAGGAGTTTTATGGTTTCAGATCCTATATTTAGACTTTAATCCACTTGACTTTATTTTTTATGTATGGTGTAAGACAGTGGCTTAAGTTTCGTTCTTTTGCACATAGCTGTCCAGTTTTCCCAACATCACTCACTGAAGAGTTTGTCTTTACCCCCATTGTATATTTTTGCTCCCTCTGTCATAGATTAATTGACCATATAAGTGTGGGTTTATTTCTGGCTTGTCTATTCTGTTTCTTTAATTTATGTGTCTGTTTTTGTGCCAGCACGATACTATTTTGATTACTACAGCTTTGTAGTACAGTTTGAAATCAGAGTGCATGATGCCTCCACGTCTGTTAATTATTTTCTTAGACTATTTAATAGAGCTAGTGAAATCCAAAAAGTGAACTGGCGTTTCTTAAATAAATCCATTCAAACACAGTTTGGACAACATAAAGTACCCTGCATAATAGCCATTAATGATATAATATACTCCCCTCAGAAATACAACATAATTCTGTCAACTTTGTAGTACGAACAATATGTGCATAAATGTCAGATACTGAATTTGACAAGTGAATTAGTTTTTAGTGACACAAATAAGGCTGAAAAATTACCACCCAAAAAAAGGGATGAAAGACCGATAACTGCAATGAAAAGTAAAAATAATATGGGAAAAGAATACAAGGTAAATAATTCTTTAAAAATTACAGGAATTTCTTTTCTATTCAGTAGGAAAAGATTCTGATTTCAAATTAAAACTTAATTTCCCCAAAGCTTATCATTCACTTTTCAAGTGATTTAAATGCAAATTCTATTAGATGGTTAATCAAAACACTGGCATGGGCTCTTCGGTGGGGCTAATGGTGGACTCTGGGAGGGCTCATGCCAAGGAGTACTTTGCAGAACTTCTGCTGCCAGTGTCCTAGTCCCCACGGTGAGCCACAGCCACCACCCACCTCCACAAGAGACCTTCAAACACTAGCAGCCGAGTGGCTGACAGGGTCTTGGTGCTCTGCACACGTGTCAGGCCTGAGCCTCTGAGGTGGGAGAGCTGAGTTCGGGACATTGGTCAACCAGAGCCCTCTGGGGTCAACATAACATCAAATGGCAAAAGCTCTCCCAGATATCTCCATCTCAATGCTAAGACCACCTCCACTCAACAACCAGCAAGCTACAGTGCTGGACACCCTATGCAAACAACTAGCAAGAGAGGAACACAACCCCCACCCATTAGCAGAGAGGCTGCCTAAAATCATAATAAGGCCACAGACACCCCAAAACACACCACCAGACGTGGACCTGCCCACCAGAAAGACAAGATCCAGCCTCATCCACCAGAACACAGGCACCACTCCTCTCCACCAGGAAGCCTAAACAACCCACTGAACCAACCTTACCCACTGGAGGCAGACATCAAAAACAACGAGAACTACAAACCTGCAGTCTGCGTAAAGGAGACCCAAACACAGTAAGTTAAGCAAAGTGAGAAGACAGGGAAACACACAGCAGATGAAAGAGCAAGGTAAAAATGCACCAAACCAAACAAATGAAAAGGAAAAAGGCAGTCTACCTGAAAAATAATTCAGAGTAATGACAGTAAACATGATCCAAAATCTTTGAAATACAATGGAGAAACGTTTAACAAGGATCTAGAAGGGACTTCCGGGTAAGATGGCGGAAGAGTAAGACGCGGAGATCACCTTCCTCCTCACGGATACACCAGAAATACAGCTACACGTGGAACAACTCCTACAGAACACCTACTGAACGCTGGCAGAAGACCCCAGACCTCCCAAAAGGCAAGAAACTCCCCACATACCTGGGTAGGGCAAAGCGGAGAGATTCCCGCACAGAGGATCGGTGCCGAGCGGCACTCACCAGCCCGAGAGGCTTGTCTGCTCGCCCGCCGGGGCGGGCGGCGCTGGAAGCTGAGGCTCAGGCTTCGGTCAGAGCGCAGGGAGAGGACTGGGGCTGGCGGCGAGAACTCAGCCTGAAGGGGGCTAGTGTGCCACAGCTGGCCGGGAGGGAGTCCGGGAGAACTCTGGAGCTGCCGAAGAGGCAAGAGACTTGTTCTTCCCTCTTGGTTTCCTGCTGCGCGAGGAGAGGGGATTAAGAGCGCTGCTTAAAGGGGCTCCACAGACGGGCGCGAGTCGCGACTGAAAGCGCGGAGCCCAGTGACGGGCGTGGGACGCTGGGGCTGCTGCTGCCGCCGCCAAGAAGCCCGTGTGCGAGCGCAGGTCACTGTCCACACCGCCCTTCCGGGAGCCTGAGCAGCCCGCCACTGCCGGGGTCCCGGGATCCAGGGGCGGCTTCCCTGGGAGAACGCACGGCGCGCCTCGGGCTGGTGCAACGTCACGCCGACCTCTGCCGCTGCAGGCTCGCCCCGCACTCCGTGCCCCTCCCTCCCGCCCGGCCTGAGTGAGCCAGAGTTCCCGAAGAGGCTGCTCCTTTAACCCTTTCCTGTCTGAGCGAAGAACAGACGCCCTCCGGCGACCTACACGCAGAGGCGGGGCCAAATCCAAAGCTGAGACCCGGGAGCTGTGAGAACAAAGAAGAGAAAGGGAAACCTCTCCCAGCAGCCTCAGAAGCAGCGGATTAAAGCTCCACAATCAACTTGATGTACCCTGCATCTGTGGAATACATGAATAGACAACAAATCATCCCAAATTGAGGAGCCAGGAGTCAGTACTGTGCCTCTGAGGTGGGAGAGCCAACTTCAGGACACTGGTCCACAAGAGACCTCCCAGCTCCACATAATATCAAACGCGAAAATCTTCCAGAGATCTCCATCTCAACACCAGCACCCAGCTTCACTCAACGACCAGCAAGCTACAGTGCTGGACACCCTATGCCAAACAACTAGCAAGACAGGAACACAACGCCACCCATTAGCAGAGAGGTGGCCTAAAATCATAAAAAGTCTGCAGACACCCCAAAACACACCACCAGACGTGGACCTGCCCACCAGAAAGACAAGATCCAGCCTCATCCACCAGAACACAGGCACTAGTCCCCTCGACCAGGAAACCTACACAACCCACTAAACCAACCTTAGCCACTGGGGACAGACACCAAAAACAACAGGAACTACGAACCTGCAGCCGGCAAAAAGGAGACCCCAAACACAGTAACATAAGCAAAATGAGAAGACAGAAAAACACACAGCAGGAGAAGGAGCAAGATAAAAACCCACCAGACCTAACAAATGAAGAGGTAATAGGCAGTCTATCTGAAAAAGAATTCAGAATAATGATAGTAAAGATGATCCAAAATCTTGGAAATAGAATAGACAAAATGCAAGAAACAGTTAACAAGGACCTAGTAGAACTAAAGATGAATCAAGCATCGATTAAAAACACAATAAATGAAATGAAAAATACTCTAGATGGGATCAATAGCAGAATAACTGAGGCAGAAGAACGGATAAGTGAGGTGGAAGATAAAATAGTGGAAATAACTAATGCAGACCAAAATAAAGAGAAAAGAATGAAAAGAACAGAGGACAATATCAGAGACCTCTGGGACAACATTAAACGCACCAACATTCGAATTATAGGGGTTCCAGAAGAAGAAGAGAAAAAGAAAGGGACTGAGAAAATATTTGAAGAGATTATAGTTGAAAACTTCCCTAATATGGGAAAGGAAATAGTTAATCAAGTCCAAGAAGCACAGAGAGTCCCATACAGAATAAATCCAAGGAGAAATACGCCAAGACACATATTAATCAAACTGTCAAAAATTAAACACAAAGAAATCATATTAAAAGCAGCAAGGCAAAAACAACAAATAACACACAAGGGAATCCCCATCAGGATAACAGCTGATCTCTCAGCAGAAACTCTACAAGCCAGAAGGGAGTGGCAGGACATAATTAAAGTGATGAAGGAGAGAAACCTGCAACCAAGATTACTCTACCCAGCAAGGATCTCATTCAGATTTGATGGAGAAATTAAAACGTTTACAGACAAGCAAAAGCTGAGAGAGTTCAGCACCACCAAACCAGCTTTACAACAAATGCTAAAGGAACTTCTCTAGGCAAGAAACACAACAGAAGGAAAAGACCTACAATAACGAACCCAAAACAATTAAGAAAATGGGAATAGGAACATACATATCGATAATTACCTTAAATGTAAATGGACTAAACGCTCCCACCAAAAGACACAGATTGGCTGAATGGATACAAAAACAAGACCCATATATATGCTGTCTACAAGAGACCCACTTCAGACCTAGAGACACATACAGACTGAAAGTAAGGGGATGGAAAAAGATATTCCATGCAAATGGAAACCAAAAGAAAGCTGGAGTAGCAATTCTCATATCAGACAAAATAGACTTTAAAATAAAGACTACTAGAAGAGACAAAGAAGGACACTACATAATGATCAAGGGATCGATCCAAGAAGAAGATATAACAATTGTAAATATTTATGCACCCAACATAGGAGCACCTCAATACATAAGGCAAACACTAACAGCCATAAAAGGAGAAATCGACAGTAACACAATCATAGTAGGGGACTTTAACACCCCACTTTCACCAATGGACAGATCATCCAAAATGAAAATAAATAAGGAAACACAAGCTTTAAATGATACATTAAACAAGATGGACTTAATTGATATTTATAGGACATTCCACCCAAAAACAACAGAATACACATTTTTCTCAAGTGCTCATGGAACATTCTCCAGGATAGATCATATCTTGGGTCACAAATCAAGCCTTGGTAAATTTAAGAAAATTGAAATTGTATCAAGTATCTTTTCCGACCACAATGCTATGAGACTAGATATCAATTACAGGAAAAGAGCTATAAAAAATACAAACACATGGAGGCTAAACAATACATTACTTAATAACGAAGTGATCACTGAAGAAATCAAAGAGGAAATAAAAAAATACCTAGAAACAAATGACAATGGAGACACGACGACCCAAAACCTATGGGATGCAGCAAAAGCAGTTCTAAGAGGGAAGTTTATAGCAATACAATCCCACCTTAAGAAACAGGAAATATCTCGACTAAACAACCTAACCTTGCACCTAAAGCAATTAGAGAAAGAAGAACAAAAACATCCCAAAGTTAGCAGAAGGAAAGAAATCATAAAAATCAGATCAGAAATAAATGAAAAAGAAATGAAGGAAACAATAGCAAAGATCAATAAAACTAAAAGCTGGTTCTTTGAGAAGATAAACAAAATTGATAAACCATTAGCCAGACTCATCAAGAAAAAAAGGGAGAAGACTCAAATCAATAGAATTAGAAATGAAAAAGGAGAAGTAACAACTGACACTGCAGAAATACAAAAGATCGTGAGAGATTACTATAAGCAACTCTATGCCAATAAAATGGACAACCTGGAAGAAATGGACAAATTCTTAGAAATGCACAACCTGCCAAGACTGAATCAGGAAGAAATAGAACATATGAACAGACCAATCACAAGCACTGAAATTGAAACTGTGATAAAAAATCTTCCAACAAACAAAAGCCCAGGACCAGATGGCTTCACAGGCGAATTCTATCAAGCATTTAGAGAAGAGCTAACGCCTATCCTTCTCAAACTCTTCCAAAATATAGCAGAGGGAGGAACACTCCCAAACTCATTCTACGAGGCCACCATCACCTTGATACCAAAACCAGACAAGGATGTCACAAAGAAAGAAAACTACAGGCCAATATCACTGATGAACATAGATGCAAAAATCCTCAACAAAATACTAGCAAACAGAATCCAACAGCACATTAAAAGGATCATACACCATGATCAAGTGGGGTTTATCCCAGGAATGCAAGGATTCTTCAATATACGCAAATCAATCAACGTGATACACCATATTAACAAATTGAAGGAGAAAAACCATATGATCATCTCAATAGATGCAGAGAAAGCTTTCGACAAAATTCAACACCCATTCATGATAAAAACCCTGCAGAAAGTAGGCATAGAGGGAACTTTCCTCAACATAATAAAGGCCATATATGACAAACCCACAGCCAGCATCGTCCTCAATGGTGAAAAACTGAAACCATTTCCACTAAGATCAGGAACAAGACAAGGTTGCCCACTCTCACCACTCTTATTCAACATAGTTTTGGAAGTTTTAGCCACAGCAATCAGAGAAGAAAAGCAAATAAAAGGAATCCAAATTGGAAAAGAAGAAGTAAAGCTGTCACTGTTTGCAGATGACATGATACTATACATAGAGAATCCTAAAGATGCTACCAGAAAACTACTAGAGCTAATCAATGAATTTGGTAAAGTTGCAGGATACAAAATTAATGCACAGAAATCTCTGGCATTCCTATATACTAATGATGAAAAATCTGAAAGTGAAATCAAGGAAACACTCCCATTTACCATTGCAACAAAAAGAATAAAATATCTAGGAATAAACCTACCTAAGGAGACAAAAGACCTGTATGCAGAAAATTATAAGACACTGATGAAAGAAATTAAAGATGATACAAATAGATGGAGAGATGTACCATGTTCTTGGATTGGAAGAATCAACATTGTGAAAATGACTCTACTACCCAAAGCAATCTACAGATTCAATGCAATCCCTATCAAAATACCACTGGCATTTTTCACAGAACTAGAACAAAAAATTTCACAATTTGTATGGAAACACAAAAGACCCCGAATAGCCAAAGCAATCTTGAGAACGAAAAATGGAGCTGGAGGAATCAGGCTCCCTGACTTCAGACTATACTACAAAGCTGCAGTAATCAAGACAGTATGGTACTGGCACAGAAACAGAAAGATAGATCAATGGAACAGGATAGAAAGCCCAGAGATAAACCCACGGACATATGGTCACCTTATCTTTGATAAAGGAGGCAGGAATGTACAGTGGAGAAAGGACAGTCTCTTCAATAAGTGGTGTTGGGAAAACTGGACAGGGACATGTAAAAGTATGAGATTCGATCACTCCCTAACACCATACACAAAAATAAGCTCAAAATGGATTAAAGACCTAAATGTAAGGCCAGACACTATCAAACTCTTAGAGGACAACATAGGCAGAACACTCTATGACATAAATCACAGCAAGATCCTTTTTGACCCACCTCCTAGAGAAATGGAAATAAAGACAAAAATAAACACATGGGACCTAATGAAACTTAAAAGCTTTTGCACAGCAAAGGAAACCATAAACAAGACCAAAAGACAACCCTCAGAATGGGAGAAAATATTTGCAAATGAAGCAACTGACAAAGGATTAATCTCCAAAATTTATAAGCAGCTCATGCAGCTCAATAACAAAAAAACAAACAACCCAATCCAAAAATGGGCAGAAGACCTAAATAGACATTTCCCCACAGAAGATATACAGACTGCCAACAAACACAGGAAAGGATGCTCAACATCTTTACTAATTAGAGAAATGCAAATCAAAACTACAATGAGATATCATCTCACACCAGTCAGAATGGCCATCATCAAAAAATCTAGAAACAATAAATGCTGGAGAGGGTGTGGAAAAAAGGGAACACTCTTGCACTGCTGGTGGGAATGTGAATTGGTACAGCCACTATGGAGAACGGTATGGAGGTTCCTTAAAAAACTACAAATAGAACTACCATATGACCCTGCAATCCCACTACTGGGCATATACCCTGAGAAAACCATAATTCAAAAAGAGACATGTACCAAAATGTTCATAGCAGCCCTATTTACAATAGCCCGGAGATGGAAACAACCTAAGTGTCCATCATTGGATGAATGGGTAAAGAAGATGTGGCACATACATACAATGGAATATTACTCAGCCATAAAAAGAAATGAAATTGAACTATTTGTAATGAGGTGGATGGACCTAGAGTCTGTCATACAGAGTGAAGTAAGTCAGAAAGAGAAAGACAAATACTGTATGCTGACACATATATATGGAATTTAAGAAAAAAAAAGGTCATGAAGAACATAGGGGTAAGACAGGAATAAAGACACAGACCTACTAGAGAATGGACTTGAGGATATGGGGAGGGGGAAGGGTAAGCTGTGACAAAGTGAAAGAGCGGCATGGACATATATACACTACCAAACGTAAGGTAGATAGCTAGTGGGAAGCAGCCGCATAGCACAGGGAGATCAGCTCGGTGCTTTGTGACCGCCTGGAGGGGTGGGATAGGGAGGGTGGGAGGGAGACGCAAAAGGGAGGGGATATGGGAACATATGTATACATATAACTGATTAAATTTGTGATAAAGCAAAAAATAAAAATAAAAAAAAATAAAAAAAAAAAAGGATCTAGAAGAACTAAAGAGAAAAAAAACAATGATGAACACCACAATAAATGAAATTTAAAATTCTCTAGAAGGAATCGATAGCAGAATAACTAAGGCAGAAGAATGGATAAGTGACCTGGAAGATAAAATAGTGGAAATAACTACCGCAGAGCAGAATAAAGAAAAAAGGATGAAAAGAATTGAGGACAGTCTCAGAGACCTCTGGGACAACATTAAATGCACCAACATTCGAACTATAAAGGTCCCAGAAGAAGAAGAGAAAGAAAAAGGGACTGAGAAAATATGTGAAGAGATTATAGTTGAAAACTTCCCTAATATGGGAAGAGAAATAGTCAATCAAGTCCAAGAAGCACAGAGAGTCGCATATAGGATAAATCCAAGGAGAAACATGCCAAGACACATACTAATCAAACTATCAAAAATTAAATGCAAAGAAAAAATATTAAAAGCAGCATGGGAAAAACAACAAATAACATACAAGGGAATCCCCATAAGGTTAACACTGAACTTTAGCAGAAACTCTGCAAGCCAGAAGGGAGTGGCAGGACATATTTACAGTTATGAAAGGGAAAACCTACAACCAAGATTACTCTACCCAGCAGGGATCTCATTCAGATTCGACAAAGAAATTAAAACCTTTACAGACATGCAAAAGCTAAGAGATTTCAGCACCACCAAACCACCTTTACAACAAATGCTAAAGGAACTTCTCTAGGCAGGAAACACAAGAGAAGGAAAAGACCTACAACAATAAACCCAAAACAATTAAGAAAATGGTAACAGGAACATATATATTGATAACTACCTTAAATGTAAATGGATTAAACACTACAACCAAAAGACACAGACTGGCTGAATGGATACAAAAACAAGACCCGTATATATGCTGTCCACAAGAGACCCACTTCAGACCTAGGGACACATACAGACTGAAAGTGAGGGGATGGAAAAAGATATTCCATGCAAATGGAAATCAGAAGAAAGTTGGAGTAGCAATTCTCATATCAAACAAAACAGACTTTAAAATAAACACTATTACAAGAGACAAAGAAGGACACTATATAATGATCAAGGGATCAATCTAAGATGAAGATATAACAATTGTAAATATTTATTCACCCAACACAGGAGCACCTCAATACATAACGGAAATGCTAACAGCCATAAAAGGGGAAATCGACAGTAACACAATCATAGTAGGGGACTTTAACACCCCACTTTCATCCAATGGACAGATCATCAAAAATGAAAATAAATAAGGAAACACAAGCTTTAAAAGATACATTAAACAAGATGGACTTAATTGATATTTATAGGACATGCCATCCAAAAACAACAAAATACACTTTCTTCTCAAGTGCTCATGGAACATTCTCCAGGATAGATCATATCATGGGTCACAAATCAAGGCTTCGTAAATTTAAGAAAATTGAAACTGTATCATTTCTTTTCCAACCACATACTATGAGACTAGATATCAATTACAGGAAAAAATGTATAAACAATACAAACACATGGAGGCTAAATAATACACTTCTAAATAGTCAAGAGAACACTGAAGAAATCAAAGAGGAAATAAGAAAGTACCTAGAAACAAATGACAAGGAAAACACGATGACTCAAAACCTATGGGATGCAGCAAAAGCAGATCTAAGAGGGAAGTTTATAGAAATACAATCCTACCTCAAGAAACAAGAAACCTGTCAAATAAACAACGCTTACACCTAAAGCAATTAGAGAAAGAACAAAAAAACCCCAAAGTTAGCTGAAGGAAAGAAATCATAAAGATCAGATTAGAAATAAATGAAAAAGAAATGAAGGAAATGATTGCTTATTGAAGCAAAGATCAATAAAACTAAAAGCTGATTCTTTGAGAAGATAAACAAAATTGATAAACCATTAGCAAGACTCATCAAGAAAAACAGGGAGAAGACTCAAATCAATAGAATTAGAAATGAAAAAGGAGAAGTAACAACTGACACTGCAGAAATAGAAAGGATCATGAGAGATTATTAGAAGCAACTATACGCCAATAAAATGGACGACCTAAAAGAAATGGACAAAGCCTTAGAAAAGCACAACCTTCCAAGACTGAACCAAGAAGAAATAGAAAATATAAACAGACCAACCACAAGCAGAGAAATTGAAACTGTGATTAAAAATCTTGCAACAAACAAAAGCCCAGGAAAACATGGCTTCATAGGAGAATTCTATCAAACATTTAGAGAAGAGGTAACACCCATCCTTCTCAAACTCTTCCAAAGCATAGCAGAGGGAGGAACACTCCCAAACTCATTCTATGAGGCCACCATCACACTGATACCAAAACCAAAGATGCCACAAGAAAGAAAACTACAGGCCAATATCACTGATGAACATAGATGCAAAAATCCTCCACAAAATACTAGCAAACAGAATCCAACAGCACATGAAAAGGATCATACACCATGAAAAAGTGGGGTTTATCCCAGGAATGCAAGGACTCCTCATTATACAAAATCAATCAATGTGATACACCCTATTAACAAACTGAAGGGTAAAAACCATATGATAATCTCAATAAATGCAGAAAAAGCTTTTGAGAAAATTCAACACCCATTTATGATAAAAACCCTCCCGAGGGCTTCCCTGGTGGCGCAGTGGTTGAGAGTCCGCCTGCCAATGCAGGGAACACGGGCTTGTGCCCCGGTCTGGGAAGATCCCACATGCCGCGGAGCGGCTGGGCCCGTGAGCCATGGCCGTTGAGCCTGCGCATCCGGAGCCTGTGCTCTGCAACGGGAGAGGCCACAACAGTGAGAGGCCCACATATCGCAAAAAAAAAAAAAAAAAAAAACAGAAAACAAAACCCTCCCGAAAGTAGGCACAGAGGGAACTTACTTCAATATAATAAAAGCCATATATGGAAAGCCCACAGTCAACATCGTCCTCAATGGTGAAAAACTGAAACCATTTTCACTAAGATCAGGAACAAGACAAGGTTGCCACCACTAGTATTCAACATAGTTTTGGAAGTGTTAGCCACAGCAGTCAGAGACAAAGAAGAAATAAAAGGAATCCAAATCGGAAAAGAAGTAAAGCTGTCACTGTTTGCAGACGACATGATATTATATAGAGAGAATCCTAAAGATGCTACCAGAAAACTACTAGAGCTAATCAATGAATTGGCTAAAGTAGCAGGATACAAAATTAATGCACAGAAATCTCTGGAATTCTTATACACTAGTGATGAAAAATCTGAAAGTGAAATTAAGAAAACACTCCCATTTACCATTGCAACAGAAAAAATAAAATACCTAGGAATAAACCTACCTAAGGAGACAAAAGACCTGGATGCAGAAAATTATAAGACACTGATGAAAGAAATTAAAAATGATACAAATAGATGGAGAGATGTACCATGTTCTTGGATTGGAAGAATCAACATTGTGAAAATGACTATACTACACAAACCAATCTACAGATTCAATGCAATCCCTATCAAACTACCAATAGCATTTTTCACAGAACTAGAACAAAAAATTTCACAATTTGTATGGAAACACAAAAGACCCCGAAGCACCAAAGCAATCTTGAGAAAGAAAAATGGAGCTGGAGGAATCAGGATCCCTGACTTCAGACTATACTACAAAGCTACAGTAATCAGGACAGTATGGTACTAGCACAAAAACAGAAATATAGATCAATGGAACAGGATAGAAAGCCCGGAGGTAAATCTATGCACATATGGTCACCTTACCTTTGACAAAGGAGGCAGCATATACAACGGAGAAGAGACAGCCTCTTCAATAAGTGGTGCTGGGGAAACTAGACAGCTACATGTAAAAGAATGAAATTAGAACGCTCCGTAACACCATACACAAAAATAAACTCAAAATGGATTAAAGACCTAAATGTAAGGCCAGACACTATCAAACTCTTAGAGGAAGACATAGGCAGAACGCTCTATGACATAAATCACAGCAAGATCCTTTTTGACCCACCTTCTAGAGATATGGAAATAAAACCAAAAGTAAACAAATGGGACCTAATGAAACTTAAAACCTTTTGCACAGCAAAGGAAACCATAAACAAGACGAAAAGACAATCCTCAGGATGGGAGAAAATATTTGCAGATGAAGCAACTGACAAAGGATTAATCTCCAAAATATACAAGCAGCTCATGCAACTCATATAAAAAAAAAACCAAAAAACCCAATCCAAAAATGGGCAGAAGACCTAAATGGACATTTCTCCAAAGAAGATATACAGATTGCCAACAAACACGTGAAAGGATGCTCAACATCACTAATCATTAGAGAAATGCAAATCAAAACTCCAATGAGGTATCACCTCACACCAGTCGGAATGGCCATCATACAAAAATCCACAAACAATAAGTGCTGGAGAGGGTGTGGAGAAAAGGGAACCCTCTTGTACTTTGGTGGGAATGTAAAGTGATACAGCCACAACGGAAAACAGTATGGAGGTTCCTTAAAAAAACTAAAAATAGAACTACCATATGACCCAGCAATCCCACTACTGGGCATATACCCTGAGAAAACCATAATTCAATAAGAGTCACGTACCACAGTGTTCACTGCAGCTCTATTTACAATAGCCAGGACATGGAAGCAATCTAAGTGTCCATCAACAGATGAATCGATAAAGAAGATGTTGCACATATATACAATACAATATTACTCAGCCATAAAATGAAATGAAATTGAGTTATTTGTAGTGAGGTGGATGGACCTAGAGACTGTCATACAGAGTGAAGTAAGTCAGAAAGAGAAAAACAAATACCATATGCTAACACATATATATGGAATCTAAAAAAAAATGAAAAAGGTTCTGAAGAACCTAGAGGCAGGACAGGAATAAAGAGGCAGATGTAGTGAATGGACTTGAGGACACGGGGAGGGGGAAGGGTAATTGGGATGAAGAGAGAGAGTGGCATGGACATATATACACTACCAAATGTAAAACAGATATCTAGCGGGAAGCAGCCACATGGCATAGGGAGTACAGCTCGGTGCTTTGTGTCCACCTAGAGGGGTGCGATAGGGAAGGTGGGAGGGAAACGCAAGAGGGAGGAGAAATGGGGATATATGTATATGTATAGCTGATTCCCTTGTTATACAGCAGAAACTAATACACCATTGTAAAGCAATTATACTCCAATAAAGATGTTTAAAAAAAATTCAATACCTCTGTACATTTTAAAAAGTTAAAAAAATAAATAAATAAAAGACAAATCATCATCATAAATAAATAAATAAACAGATAAAGCATTGGCATGTTAATTCCACACTTCTTTATGGAAAGCATTAATTACAATAAAAGTATCACTATGATGATATACAATATTTAACAAATTGTGGTTTACTGTTATGTTGCTTTTCACCATCTGCTTAATGAAAGGTTCTGTACTTTAACTTATTATTATTTTATTAAGATTCCCATCAATTCCTTAATCCATATAAAAGCTATTTGCATATATTTAATTTATTGGCAATATCCAGAGCCTAACTCCATCTATCTGTATTAATTAGTTCTTTTTCTACTAGACAAGGTTATCAGTCTAAGCCAGAGACACAAACACATAAGTTTTGTAACCATTAGCATGACTTTTATTTTTTAATAACATTCTTTCCAACAACAGTACTCAATTCCAAGTCAATATCCTTACTAGACTGAATCTCTGCAAATGCCTATCTGGACATCTTGCTTCCACTTCAATCTTCTTACAAATCCTTCTATATGTATCAGCCAAGTGAACTTCTAAAAAACAAACTGATCACATTATTACTCAAATTAAAATCCTGAGCTTGCCACTAGGCAAAATACTTACCATGGTCTATAAACTATGCATTTCATGAAGAACACTCTTTCCCCACCTCCCTCACTACATAGCCAGGCTAAGTATAAAAAAGTATTTACCTTTTCTTTGCCTGGCTAACTATTACTATCCTTCAGTTCTCAAATGTTAAAGAGGTCTTCATGAATTCCCAACTTCAATCAAATTGCCATTTTAAAGCACCCCCTATATGCCATTCACAGAATTTAATTTGTAATTATATACTGACCTAAGTGACTTTTTCCACAGAAAGTAAGCTCCATTAAGGCATGGATTATTTTACTTACAACTTACTGTATTCTAGTGTCAATAACGGTGCCCCATAGTGGCTGGTACTCAATAAATACTGGTTGAATGAATGAACGCTGATGATAATCATTAGAAAAGAAAAAAACTATAGCTATGAATTCAAACCCAGCAGTTAAATACTTAAATTTATGGGTTTTTGGTAACTTTACTGGGCAAGGAGACGTGGAAATGAGAGGGGGAGAAAGGATTTGTATAAAGACATTAGGGTTCTCTGTCTGAATTTAAACTTATGAAGTTGAGGAAATTCCCTGGGCGGTCCAGTGGTTAGGACTTGGCGCTTTCACTGCCAGGGCCTGCGTTCGATCCCTGGTCGAGGAACTAAAAACTCGCAAGCTGCGTAGCATAGGCCAAAAAAATAAATAAGTAAAATAAACTTACAAAGTTGATAAGCAACTGCTTTAGTCAATTATTAAATTTTATAGAGAAAAGTTGGAAATGGGAAACAAATATTATTAGTCATAATTTATCTCTTTTGAGGGACTTCAGTAAGTTGTGTTTTATTTTTTTGTTTTTTGTTTTTTAGGTAAGACGTGGATTTACTTAGAAATACACATTCCATAGACAGAATGCAGACTGCCTCAAAAGGCAAGAGTGGCCCCAGGGCATGGGGTCATCTCGGAAAGTGAGAGCGGCCAAGGGAGAAACACCCTCCATAGACAGAGTTCGGGCCATCTCAGAAGGTGAGAGGCCTAGTAAGTTTATTAAGCAGGGAGAGCCCACTGACGTCACACAAATCCTTTAAGAAGTAGAAATTTAGCCAGTTGTTCATATTACAGGAAAAGAAATGCAATTCCTTTTAAGCTGAGAAATTTGTAAAAAAAAAAAAAAAAAAAAAAATTGGACTTTGTGAAGCAAATATGAACTGTTTAATGAAAAAATATGTATATATGTATATATATAAGGTGCATATCAAATCCTCTTCTAGGAATTTTAAAGGGATTACCTTCTTTTATTCTATGCAATTCTAACATTGTTTTCTATAATGCAAAATCTGAAAACCTTACATCTAAATATTTTCAGCAATTTCTTTTGAGATACTGGAAAAATTCAACCAGAGCAAAACTCAGCATGTTATTGAAATCTACATCAAGAACATAAATAAGTTATTTTTTCCAAACACTCTGCTTTAATTCAAAGTGACATTTTTAGAGCACCTATTTGGAGAAAAAATTCTAAAGGAAATAAATGTCATGCAATTTTTTAAATTATAAAATCATATAAGGGGGTGGGAGGGAGGGAGATGCATGAGGGAAGGGATGTGGGAACAGATGTATATGTATGACTGATTCACTTTGTTATAAAGCAGAAACTAATAAAAAACAATGTATAAAAAAAATCATATAAGGAAAGTAAGTCACAAAAACCTTCTCTATAATTATTATGTTTGTCTAATCACATATATATGTACATAAACACATGCATAATTATTCTACCATAAAAATGGAGATATCAAAAGCTTCTAAATTGTCAACTCAAGATTATGTATAAACTTGATACCATGGGAAGCCAGTGTTTCATGGTCAACTACATTATATCATTCATATGTTTCTAAGACATTTAACATTCTGTATAAAGTTGGAATTTTTAAAAAGATTTTCAAATAATCACAGAGACTCATTTTTAGGAACCACATCATTTCTATTTTCTTCCCTTAAAATAAAAATGTTTATAATCTTTTGCCCCAACTTATAATAATAACATATTTACATTTAGTTACAGGTGCTAAAAGAAATTATAAAAAGATGAAGTGCCATGCAGAGGATATTTGTTGAAAAACTTATAAAATAAACTTTTATTTACAGTGAATGGTTTTGGAATTGTTTAATAATATTGCATACAAGTGGATACTTAATTAAGTACTGTATCTGTAACAATGTAACATATATTAGTGGTCTTTTGACCACTCAAACGGTCAGCTTTAGTTTTAAATTTAGATATACTTTATATCAGTGCAGAAAACACTGACCCAAATTTGGACTTATTAAAATTCTGGTGAAAGATAAATATGCTTATCTGAAAGTCTCAAGTGAGAGTAAATGCTGGGCTTGGTGATTTTCAAAAACAAATATCCTGGGCTTCCCTGGTGGCGCAGTGGTTGAGAGTCCACCTGCCGATGCAGGGGACACGGGTTCGTGCCCCGGTCTGGGAGGATCCCACATGCCGCGGAGCGGCTGGGCCTGTGAGCCATGGCCGCTGAGCCTGCGCGTCCGGAGCCTGTGCTCCGCAACGGGAGAGACCACAACAGTGAGAGGCCCGCATACCACAAAAAACCAACCAACCAACCAAACAAACAAAACAAAAAAACAAAAAAACAAATATCCTTAGTATTAAGTCCGACATGACAGCTTTGTAGCCTAGCATATAACCAAGGTTAACATCTCATTAGCAAAATATTAGAAAAAACTTTGAATTTGTGCTTTTACTTTCAATAATCATTTATGTCTTTTCTAGATATTAAAATTTCATGTCAATTATAAAAGACCTATAAGATTTAGAAATGCAAATATAAAAAGTGAGAGTACTCTGTAGTGTCACCACCAAGAAAAAATGACTATCATACAGTATTATTTCTTCTAACACCTTAATTTTTAATACATAATTATAAAATTTTTAATATCTACAAAAGAAAATATGCAATATTTGAGTCATGAAGAATGACTAAAACTGGCATCCCTGAATCTTTTAGTAAGTATTTGAGAAATACAATAGAAATAACCAAAATGATTGACACTCTCAGGATACCCCTCCCAGTATGTTCCACACACTCACAGAAACATAGAGAAATAGACAGACAGATAGATAGACAGATAGATCCATCTAATACATCTAATTTCATTTAAGAATGTCCTTAGTGCAGCCACTGTGGAAAATGGTATGGAGGTTCCTCAAAAAACTAAAAATAGAATTACTGTATGATCCGGCAATTCTACTCCTGGGTATACAGCCGAAGAAAACAAAAACATTAGTTCAAAAAGATACATGCACTCCGATGTTCATAGCAGCACTATTTACAATAGTCTAGATATGAATGCAACCTAAGTGCCCATCAACAGGTGAATGGATAAAGAAGATGTGAGATTATATATATATATATGGTATACACATACATATACACACACACACACACACACACACACACACGGAATACTACTCAGCCATAAAAAAAGAAGGAAATTTTGCCATTTGCAATAACATGGATGGACTTGGAGGGTATTATGCTTAGTGAAGTTAAGTCAAACAGAGAGAGACAAATACTGTGGGATATTACTTATATGTGGAATCTAAGAAATAAAACAAACTAGTGAATACAACAAAAAAGAAACAGACTCACAGATAAAGAGAACAAACTAGTGGTTACCAGTGAGAAGCAGGAAGGAGAGAGGGACAAGATAGGGGTATGGTAAAAGATACAAACTACTATGTATAAAATAAATAAGCTACAAGGATATATTGTACAACAAAGAGAATATAGCCAATATTTTATAA
Source organism: Hyperoodon ampullatus (assembly GCF_949752795.1). Lineage (NCBI taxonomy): Eukaryota > Metazoa > Chordata > Mammalia > Artiodactyla > Ziphiidae > Hyperoodon > Hyperoodon ampullatus. The sequence continues at coordinate 78,149,311 of NC_136917.1, read as the reverse complement.
TAACTATATATGGAGTATAACCTTTTAAAATTGTAAGTGACGATGATATATACCTGAAATTACGTAATACTGTAAATCAACTATACCTCAGTTTAAAAAAAGAAACAAAAAGAATATCCTTAGTAAAACAGCAAAAGCTCTCCTAATAAACTTGACCTCCTCCAACATAACCACTAGTCTTAATTTTTTATTATTCTCTTAGTTTTGGGTATCCTAAATAACACATTGTTCAATTTTGCCTTTTTGAACTTTATAAAAAAGGTTTATATTCTTCTGTGACTTGTTTTTTTTTTTTTTTTCTTTCTTTTTTTTTTTTTTGTGATACGCGGGCCTCTCACTGTTGTGGCCTCCCCCGTTGCAGAGCACAGGCTCCGGACGCGCAGGCCCAGCAGCCATGGCTCACGAGGCCAGCCGCTCCGCAGCATGTGGGATCTTCCCGGACCGGGGCACGAATCCGTGTCCCCTGCATCGGCAGGCGGACTCTCAACCACTGCGCCACCAGGGAAGCCCGTGACTTGCCTTTTTAACAAGGATTCATCCATCCATATTTATTCCTATAGCTGCAGTTCATTCATTTTCATTTCTGTCTTACAGTATCCCTGTATGTGAATTTGCCACAATTTACATATTCACTGAAACATTTGAGCTGTTTAGAGTTGTTTGCTATTATAAGCAAACTAATAAAAATTTGTGTGTCCTAGTACAGAAGTGCAGGATGTTCACCAGAGTACGTATCTAGGAGTAAAACTGATATCAAAGTATTGGGTTATGCTTTCCTCATGAAATAATGGCAAATTGTGTTCCAAAGTAGTAATATTTTATACACCCTTTAGCAGCGAATAAGAGTTCCACTTGTTCCATTTCATCTCCAACATTTGATATCATCAGACATTTTTAAATGTTTGTTAATCTGATGGGAATAAAGTGTTTCTCATTGTGGATATTTTGTATTTTTCCTTTCATCTACTTATAAAAGAAATGTGGATGCATATCTTAAATGGGACATCTTTAAAAGACCCAACAGAAATACGTGTATATAAGAAGCTTAGAGACCTCTGAAGAAAAAACAATAAACTACCCAAAAGGAAAGAAAATAGACAAAAGCTTGGTCCAGAAACAGGACTTCAGAGTTGTAAGGAAGAATTAAATCTGGGTAGCTGATTACACTGCTTCCAGAGCTTACTTAGAACACCATTTGAGTATTTTCAGCAATCGCCAATGGTGGAAGATTTACTGGTGACCATGGTCAGACCCTATGAGGCAGGAGCAGGAACCAGTGAAACAAAGGTGATTGTTACTATGAATGACCTCAATTTTGACACCAGCCTAGGATTCTGGAGGGATCTTGGTTTAGTAATTTCTACTACTCACCTGTCACACCATTGAAAGTGGGCTGACTTGTATCTCGACATCCTAAGAATCTGACATTATCTTGAACATAAGAGGTTTATGAATGTTTTTGGAAAGATATCCATGTGAAGTGGAAAAGGCATTAGATTGGGCATGAGAAGATAAGAATTTTAACGCTAGGGTCACCAAATACATCTTTATGACTCTGGCCAAGCCACATAACTTCTGTGAGTCTTAGTTTTCTATAATATCTGTTGTGCCTTGGTAGAGATATGAGAAAGATCAAATGAACATGAGTATGGTAAATCACTCTGTAAACTGTAAAATCCTTTACAAGTAGAGAGTTAATAACATTTTTAATGCTGATAATGTTCAAACTTGCACATCTATGCTGTGCAATTTGTAATTTCAAAAGCCAGAAAGTTGACTAAGCTACAAGTAAAACAAAAGTTTTTAAAAATTTAAGTGACCTCAATAGTAGTCTCTACTCTGACCCTAACTAGATGAGTGACTTTTCCAATTGGTGTGTGTGTGTGAGCTTTAAGCTTTTTTTTTCACTTAAGTAAAGCCTATGTGTATGTGTTGGCTCCAATTTTTATAATATTGGGTTTTCTGCCTCTTTCTTAGTGATTTGTACTATTTTTTATATTATGTATTATAAACATCTTCTAACTGTAAAGTACATTTTAACTCTACTAATGTCTTTTAATGACTAGACGTTCTTAAAATCAATGAAGTATAATTTATCAACCTTTTACTTTATGGTTATTGCTTTTCATACTATGTTTAAGGAATATTAGACACCAAAGTCATCTAAAAAGAAAAGTGACAATGGTACCTGCAGACACACAGGGTTGGGTATGGGCCTGTTCCCACCAGCTAGACTAGAAAATCTCATGATTCATAGGTTATTGAGCAGAGTACACAGAAAGGTCTTTCCTCTATAGTGGGGAATACGCAGCCCTAGACTGAGCACTTGAAAAGTGCTCATACAATTATACTCACCTGCTTCCTCTAACACATCTGCCATCATCATGAGAGTATGACTGGGATAACCTACAGAAGAGTGAGAAGTGGAAGAGCTTAATCATGTCGGTGACCATCCAAGAGCCAGTCTACACCAGTTATAAGAGTGAGCCCAGCCAAGACCAGCAGAGCTGCCTAGCCAACACCCACCTGACTCTGTAAGCAATAAACTTATTATATACTACTAAGATTATTTGCTACTAAAATGCTTCTGGTTGGTTGTTACACAGAATTATTGTGGCAACCTGTAACTGATACACTGTGTAAACTTTCACTTTGGTCTTAAGGGAATCACAGAGCTTTGTATACTTCAAAATGAGATCTTCTTCTGCCATCTAAAATAATAAGATAGTTGAACACTTGAAAATGTACACTTAAAATGGTTATAATGGTAAATATTATGTCATATGTATTTTAACACAGTAAAAAATGGAAAGGATCTTTCCATTATATAATGCCAGGCATTAATACCAAGGATGGCATTAAATACTCATCCCCAATCTAGGCCTTATCTTACTCACTTTCTTGCCCTTTTACTACTTGCACCTTATTTTCCAAGGACCCTGATCATCCTTACATACATGATGCTTTTTCTCTTGAGACTGTGCTCCCACTTTCCCCTTTACAGAAGCGTCCTTCCTTCTCTTTCCTGCTCTCTCTGGGTGACTCAACACATTCCTTAGATGGGTAACACCTCTTCTACAGGAAACATTCCATAACTTCCCCTGCCAGGACACATGATATTTCTCTTCTTCCAAAATACCTACTATCAAGTTCTTGATACACTTTACTGTAATTATATTTATGTATTTGTCTCCTCCAATTCGACTGTGCAACTAGAGAAAAGAAACCTTGCTTTTTCCTCATACTTGTGTTTATGGTACCTAAGAAAGGGCCTGGCACATAAGAGGTGCTGAATATAATTTTGCTTTATAAATACATATGCAAGTAAACAAGCAGACAAGCCAACCAGTCACACTCCCCTCCCAGGGCAGAAAGGAGCTTTACCTTCTAATTCCTTCTATCCCTTTTTCCTCAACACTAAGGAAAGTACCCTGGAGTAGGATCTCATTAACTGACAGAAAAGTACCTAAGATTTATGAAGAAGACAGCAAATAGAAAAGCAGTTTCTGTACTCAGATACTTGGTGATAGTTATGAAAAAAACAATTTTATACAATAGCACAGCTCTCTGTAAGTACTCTGAATCACAAAATACTACACAGCTCCAAATATGTTTCCTGTCTCTATTATGGGAGCTACTCTTAAAAGTAAGAAAAGGATAAGGAATCTGGTCCCCTAACAACAGTTCAGTAAATATTAAAATGCAACTTCACGAAGGTGATTTGCTTAAAAATGATTTAGCATGACAGTAATAGAATTTTTTTAAGTAAAAGTACTAAACAAGTAAAAGAAAGAACAAACCGGTTTCCCACACTGATATTCAATGATATTCCAGAGTTTATATTTCATGTGCAAATTTTTATTTGCTGTTGAAAACACCACTTTAAATAAACAGAAATAGATAAAGTAAAAAAATTAGATTTTGGTTAAGAGATTGATGAATGAACTACTGTGACTTTTAGATTTGGCTCACTTTTTAATAAACCTTTAGCAGGAACACTATGAGATTTTCAAAACTATAGAACAATGAAGCTAAACAAAATTCCCTAGCTGGATTAGGAAATGACTTCCCATTAATTAAAAATGTGTACAAACAGAACACTGTGTAACTTCATTATTCTTCTAACTTGTTTTTCTTACCCTTAGCTTTTACTAATAATATTCCTTCATTCATGATAGGCTAGCGAAGATTAAATAAGGTAAAATGAACAAATAAATAAACAGAATAGATTCTTTCATCCTTATAGTTCTATAAACCAACAAAATAATAATCTTATCTAATTACATTATTTTCCTATCTTAGGAAAAACATTATTACCATTGGTTGTATCTGAACTTTTAAATGTATTAAAGATAATATGTATGAGAAAATAATTCCATTTTAAAGAGAACTACTCAGAAAAACAAAATGAATATCCATATTTCCTTGAAATCTTTTTTATCATGGATCTATGTTAAAATATTATTTGAAATAAAAGCTACAAAAGGTTTCTTATCTACTTATTTTTCTTCCAATATATCAGGTTACCATACAATATATCATTATTTTATGCACCCACATAATTTTAATAATCAATGATTAAAAGTGATCCAATGTTAATGCACAGAAATCTCTTGCATTCCTATACATTAATGATGAAAAATCTGAAAGAGAAATTAAGGAAACACTCCCATTTACCATTGTAACAAAAAGAATAAAATACCTAGGAATAAACCTACCTAAGGAGACAAAAGACCTGGATGCAGAAAACTATAAGACACTGATGAAAGAAATTAAAGATGATACAAACGGATGGAGAGATATACCATGTTCTTGGATTGGAAGAATCAACACTGTGAAAATGATTATAACACCCAAAGCAATCTAAAAATTTAATGCAATCCCTCTCAAACTACCAATGGCATTTTTCACAGAACTAGAGCAAAAAATTTCACAATTTGTATGGAAACACAAAAGACCCCGAAGCACCAAAGCAATCTTGAGAAAGAAAAATGGAGCTGGAGGAATCAGGATCCCTGACTTCAGACTATACTACAAAGCTAAAGTAATCAAGACAGTATGGTACTGGCACTAAAACAGAAATATAGATCAATGGAACAGGATAGAAAGCTCAGAGATAAACCCATGCACATATGTTCACCTTATCTTTGACAGAGCAGGCAAGAATATACAATGGAAAAACAGACAGCCTCTTCAATAAGCGGTGCTGGGAAAACTGGACAGCTACATGTAGAAGAATGAAATTAGAAAACTCCCTAACACCATACTCAAAAAGAAACTCAAAATGGGTTAAAGACCTAAATGTAAGGCCAGACACTATAAAGCTCTTAGAGGAAAACATAGGCAGAACACTCTATGACATAAATCACAGCAAGATCCTTTTTGACCCACCTCCTAGAGATATGGAAATAAAAACAAAAATAAATAAATGGGACCTAATGAAACTTAAAAGCTTTTGCACAGCAAAGGAAACCATAAACAGGATGAAAAGACAACCTCAGAATGCGAGAAAATATTTGCAAATGAAGCAACTGACACAGGATTAAACTCCAAAATATACAAGCAGCTCATGCAGCTCAATATCAAAAAAACAAACAAAAAAAACAATCCAAAAATGGGCAGAAGACCTAAATAGACATTTCTCCAAAGAAGATATACAGATTGCCAACAAACACATGAAAGAATGCTCAACATCACTAATCCTTAGAGAAATTCACATCAATACTACAGTGAGGTATCACTTCACATCGGTCAGAATGGCCATCATCAAAAAATCTACAAACAATAAATGCTGGAGAGGGCGTGGAGAAAAGGGAACCCTCTTGCACTGTTGGTGGGAATGTAAATTGATACAGCCACTATGGAGAACAGTATGGAGGTTCCTTAAAAAACTAAAAGTAGGGGCTTCCCTGGTGGCACAGTGGTTGAGAGTCTGCCTGCCGATGCAGGGGACACGGGTTCGTGCCCCGGTCCGGGAGGATCCCACATGCCGCGGAGCGGGTGGGCCCGTGAGCCATACCGCTGAGCCTGCACGTCCGGAGCCTGTGCTCCGCAACGGGAGAGGCCACAACAGTGACAGGCCCGCGTACCACCAAAAAAAAAAAAAAAAAAAAAAAAAAAAAAAAAAAAAAAAAACTAAAAATAGAACTACCATATGACCCAGCAATCCCACTACTGGGCATATACCCTGAGAAAACCATAATTCAAAAAGAGTCATGTACCACAACGTTCACTGCAGCTCTATTTACAATCGCCAAGACATGGAAACAACCTAAGTGTCTATTGACAGATGAATGGATAAAGAAAATGCAGCACATATATACAATGGAATATTTCTCAGCCATAAAAAGAAACGAAATTGAGTTATTTGTAGTGAGGTAGATGGACCTAGAGTTTGTCATACAGAGTGAAGTCAGAAAGAGACAAACAAATACTGTATGCTAACACATATATATGGAATCTAAAAAAAAAAAGGTTCTGAAGAACCTAGAGGCAGGACAGGAATAAAGACGCAGATGTAGAGAATGGACTTGAGGACACGGGGAGGGGGAAGGGTAAGCTGGGATGAAGTGAGAGAGTGGCATACACATATATACACTACCAAATGTAAAACAGATAGCTAGTGGGAAGCAACCGCATAGCACAGGAAGATCAGCTCGGTGCTCTGTGACCACCTAGATGGGTGGGATAGGGAGGGTGGGAGAGAGACGGAAGAGGGAGGAGATATGGGGATATATGTATATGTATAGCTGATTCACTTTGTTATACAAGAGCAACTAACAACAATGTAAAGCAATTATACCTCAATAAAGATGTTTAAAAAAATAAATTAAAAAAATGATTAAAAGTGATATAAAATAATATCCCTGAAGATGATGAGAAAAAATAAAACTGACCTAAGTAACTTTGGAAAACGGTATTTTAACTTGATACTATTGAGCTGAAGATAAAAAGAACTGTACATAAACATAGTAGTCTTGTTGGTAAGTGTGTTTTCTTATGGGGACGGAAGTTAGTAACTCTGAAACTAGTTTACATGCACTGAGTTCAGGTTGAACAAATAGACAAACTGTAGTAACGGAAAGGAGGTTCCTCAAGGTCAGAGAACAAATTTACAAATAAGCAAGGGAGAAAGGCTGGAATGAACCCTGTGGTGCTGGATTACACTTGGAGACATCAGTACAAACTCATTTGCTTTAATATGTATGCAGATACAGAATAGCTAGATGCGGAAATAATTAGAGATGTATGTACACATATATTTTCTAGGGCTGTCAACTGAGAGGCCCTATCAAAGTGACACCCCAGTAGCAGCAAGCATACCTACAGCCCACAGCTTAGTTTCTAAATATAATTTGTCAATGGAAGGAACCAGGGATCATTGGAGAAATGGCTGAGCTGGAGAAATTTTAGGACTGGGACAGGAAAAATAGAAGATGAGCCTGGAGTACATTATAGTGACAGAAGGTAAGGAAGTACTTGAGAGAGAGGGAAAAAAAGGCTGAAGCATGTCAGAAGGACACAGGAACCAATCTGAAAGAACTCCCAATGGCCAAAACCGATATGGCAGCTTTATAGTTTCTATCAAAATTTGAAACATGAATACTCTTTGACACAGCCATTTTGCTTCCTGTTATCCACCAGATAAACACACATGTGTATACACATGTATTAGGATGTTTACTGTAGCAATGCTTATATAACAGCAAAGAGCTGGACACAAACTAAATATACAGCAGTAGGGAAATGGTTAAATAAACTACAGCACATTTATTCAATGGAATGCCATGAAGTACAGTTTTTTGGTTTGGGTTTTTTTTTTTTTTTTGTATATCTTAGGTACTGACAAAGATGTCTATAGGTGAGGCACTGTATTTTAGTGGCTGAAAGAATTCTAAAGCCAGACTAGAACTCGATTCACATCTAGACTGTTAACCACTTTTTATGACTTTAGACAAGTTCTTCTACCTTGTTCTGCTTGTAAACAATAACCTTGTATTTTACTGATTCTTAGACACGCATTTTCTCTCCACATTTCAACATCTCTAAAATTAGAACATGTCTTATAATAGAATTTTAGATTCCTAAACTTCAGAAACAAACTTTTAAAAGTTAATGAACTCAAAAACACTCATCATAATCAAGTGGTAACAGTTGGGATTCTCTTTTGACTTTTTAAAAATCTCTTAGAAACACACTGCCTAATTTTCAACTGGAATGGGTTTTTTCATTAGGTTCCAGACACAACTAACTTGTTATTAGTTTTCCTTGTTTCTTTTTAAAAAATACGTCTCAGTTTTTTTTCCATTCCCATATTATTTCAATTCTCATATATTCGTTAGGCTTTGAGACCTCTATAAACTCACACTACTGGCAAATATCAAGTACTAAAATACATTCAAACTTATATATGAACCAAGACCTAAACTCTCTAATTTAAGTAAGTATTTTGCTTTGGGATTTTCCTTAACAACTAAGGTAAGTATGCTTTTTGGTATTTTCATATGGCTTACTGAAGCACACTGAAAATCATTTCAATCACCTTAAAATTCTGATGCTATCAGCAAAACATTACATGCAAATGATTTGATCATCCTAACTGATTAGTAACTTTGTACAACAGAATTAATCTCACAGTTTTAATGTTTTATATCAGATTTTGAATGCATTCTAATATACATCTATTTTGGAATATACATTTTATTTCTCCAACAAAACATTTAACAAGAACACTACCTTGTATTTATCATATGTTCAAATTCACACAGAAAAAGCAAACAGTGAAGGTCTAAATACCAATTTTTAACAGATCTATTAAGTGACATGAATCTTACAAGAACATGATCCAAATGCTATCTTTGCTTTCTTTTTTACCAGATTCCTATGACTGTAAATACCATGATCTAAGATTTTTTTTAAACCTCCATTGCTTACTTGAAAAAATGAGATTTGAGATTTCAAAAGTTCATACATCTAAGAAATAACATGGTTTATAAGAGTATTATCAATTGAAAATATCATTTCCTTCTAATGACTACCAACATTATTTGAAACTCATTTTTCTAGAATATCAACAATTCTCTCAAAAAATAGAGGAAAATCAAACACTACTGATCTTAGAGGGTAAAATTACTTCAAAAAATAAACAGCTGGCAAAAATGACACTTGAAAATGGTGGTGCTATGAGTTCGACAAATAATTATATTTTTGTACCTAATGAGTAGAAGAGACAGAATAGTATAGTTCAAGATTAGACATCAGATTTTTGTACATTTACAAGGGTTCTTCTTCTGTAGATACAACTTTGCAGTTATCAAATGAGAAAGGAACAGGCAAAGAGAAACATGGAAACTATGATGAACATTTCCCATCTCTATTGAACCATATATAGAATATTGCTAATAAAAATTTTCCAGAAGCACTAAAATTTAAGAGAAATGTACACTTCTCACTTCACTAACAAATTTATGTATTTATATTCATGGACTACATGAAGCTCCTTTTGTATGCATTTCAAAAAGTTACCCACAGAAGGTGAAGAATATTAAATCCTTCATTCTTTTTAGCTATTTCAAGAAATAAAATATTATGCTATTTTACTTAATATGAGGTCTAGAGATGTTAATTATGCACCATATTATTAATCTCCTACCTTTCTTCAGAAATTAATGACAGGAGAGAACAGTTCCTTTTTACATGAACTTGGTGTAACTAAAGTTGAACTAAAGTATTAGCATACTTACATAAAATGTTCACCAAATACATATTTAAATCTATTTTAGTATAGGCACTCTATTACTTTACTCAACCCAAAAGAACTTGTTTTCTGAAAATATTTCACCACTAATCTCTACTCTAGCCAATTAAACTTTTAAAAAATCATATGCATAGTTTTTTCTTTCTAGAGAATTCATGCAGAAGTCAGGGAACCACAAAGAATATATTATTAGTGAACACAGAGTTCAGAGGGCTAGTGGAGAGAGATGATGCTGTGTACTACAAGTTCTATATCCAATATTATTTCAGCTATAGTTTTTTCTTTTCACAAAAAGTATTTCTTCAAATATCCTCTAAGACTTCCTATACCATGTCTCTGGGCAGTTAAAATAACCTTTTTAAAACTAAGGCTTTCCTAATAAGCCAGATCCATACAGCAACCACTATACACTCTAGTCTGGTTTCTGTTATATTTTCTTATACACTGTGATTATTCAGTGGAACTACTATTCAATTAAAATATAATTGTCTATTCATCTCTGCTCCATAATTTCTCATCCATCCTCCAACATTTACTGAGTTCCTGTATGTAACAAGCATTGTTCTGGACACTAGAGAAAATAAGTAGAATATTTTGCCTTCAAAGAGTTAACAGTCATTGGGAATACAAGGATGAATAAGAGACAATCCCTTTCTCAATTATCATGCAATCTAGAAAAACACAAGCAAACAAACAGGCAATTATTATAGCATGGAGTAAGTCCCTGTGACAGGAATAAGTTGTGGGTACTATGAAAATACCTAGAAGAAAAGCCTAATCTTGCAGAGTCGTGTCAAGGAAGACAATTAGAGGAAAGGAAGTTGAAAGCTCGACCTATAGGACAAAGTTAATTAGAGAAATGTATGTGGGATGGGGCTTCTAGACACAGGGAATGTCATGTAAAACCAAGAGGTGGGAGAATTCATGAAGAAGTCAGGGAACCACAAAGAATCTATTATTAGTGGACATAGAGTTTAGAGGGCTAGTGGAGAGAGATGGTGCTGTATACTACAAGTTCTCTATCCAATACTATTTCAGCTATATTAAGTTTTTATTGAAATTATAAGGTTTAAAAAGCTAAATATTTCTCTGAAGTATTTCTTACAACTGCATGTGAATCTACAATTATTACAAAATAAAAGGTTTAATTTAACCCATGCACCTATGGTCAATAAATCTAGGACAAAAGGAGACAAGAATATACAATGGAGAAAAGACAGTGCCTTCAATAAGTGGTGCTGGGAAAACTGGACAGCCACATGTAAAATCATGAGATTAGAACACGTCCTCCTACTGTATACAAAAATAAACTCAAAATGGATTAAAGACCTAAATGTAAGACCGGAAACCATAAAACTCCTAGAATAAAACATAGGCAGAACACCTTTTGACATAAATCATAGCAATATTTTGTTGAATCTGTCTCCTAAGGCAAAGGAAACAAAAGCAAAAATAAACAAATGGGGTCTAATTAAACTTAAAAGCTTTTGTACAGCAAAGGAAACCACTGACAAAATGAAAAGACAACATACTGAATGGGAGGAATTATTTGCAAATGATATGACCAATAAGGGGTTAATATCCAAAATACATAAATAGCTCATACAACTCAGTATCAAAAAAAACAAACAACCCAATTAAAAAGTGGGCAGAAGTTCTGAATAGACATTTTTCCAAAGAAGACATACAGATAGCTAATAGGCACATGAAAAGATGCTCAACAATGCTAACCATTACAGAAATGGAAATGAAAACCACAATGAGAAATCACCTTGCACCTGTCAGGATGGCTATCATTGAAAAGTCTACAAACAATAAATGTTGGCCAGGATGGGGAGAAAAAGGAACCCTTGTGCACTGCTGGTAAGAATGTAAATTGGTGCGGTCGCTGCGGAAAACAGTATGGAGGTTCCTCAAAACACTAAAAATAGAACTACCATATGATCTAGCAATTCCATTTCTGAGTATACAAATAAGAAGAAAATAAAAACACTAATTCGAAAAGATATATGCACTGCAGCGTTATTTATAGCATAGCCAAGCGTTATTTATAGCAGCGTTATTTATAATAGCCAAGATATGAAAGCAACCTAAGTGTCCATCAACAGATGAATGGATAAAGATGTGGTATAAAGACAAATACTGTATGATATCACTTATATATGGTGTATAAAAAATTTTAAAAAGGTGAATGAATATGATAAAACAGAAAGACTCACAGATAAAGAGAACACTAGTGGTTACCAGTGGGAGAAGAAGGAAGGAAGGGCAAGGTAGGATATAGGATTAAGAGATACAAACTACTATGGATAAAATAGATAAGCAACAAGGATATATTTACAGCACAGAACGATATAGCCATTGTTTTATAATAACTTTAAATTAAGTATAATCTATAAAAATAATGAATCACTATGTTGTATACCGGAAACTAATATTGCAAATCAACTATCTTTCAATTTTTTAAATAGTGTTTAATTTTAAAAAGCTAGGTGAGGGCTTCCCTGGTGGCGCAGTGGTTGAGAGTCCGCCTGCCGATGCAGGGGACACGGGTTCGTGCCCCGGTCCGGGAAGATCCCACATGCCGCGGAGCGGCTGGGCCCGTGAGCCATGGCCGCTGAGCCTGCGTGTCCGGAGCCTGTGCTCCGCAACGGGAGAGGCCACACAGTGAGAGTCCCACGCATCGCAAAAAAAAAAAAAAAAAAAGAAAACACTAAAAGTAGGGGCTTCCCTGGTGGCGCAGTGGTTGAGAGTCCGCCTGCCGATGCAGGGGACACGGGTTCATGCCCCGGTCCGGGAGGATCCCACATGCCGCGGAGCGGCTGGACCCGTGAGCCATGGCCGCTGAGCCTGTGCGTCCGGAACCTGTGCTCCGCAACGGGAGAGGCCACAACAGTGAGAGGCCCGCGTACCACCAAAAAAAAAAAAAAAAATTAGAATTAAACTCTTTAGCATAGTATCAGTAAGAAAATATAATCCTTTGATTTTCTGATTCTAATAATTTCACAACGGTAGGAAATTTAGGTAAGAAATTAATATTAATAAAAAATCCAAATTAACAATAGGAAAAATATCGTGTTTAGCTATTTTTTATAAGTGTTTATCTATTTTGGATGTTCTTCCTAAAGGAAGAAGTTAGAGAAAACCAGTTGGAAATTACTGTTATTAGCAAAACTTTCTTCTGACAGGTTTGAGTGGCTGAATGGTATAGTGGAAAGAATGAAGGTTTTAGAGTCAGTTTCAAATCCTAGATTTGCCACTTACTTAACCTCCTAGGTGGTCTTTTGACTTATATTTTGTGATAACAACGTCTGATTTCCTAAAAGTTTGTTTCAGAACAGGAAATACAGGGATGGACATTGTATAAAGTTGATACAATGACTTACTAGAATGATTCACAAAAATTTCCAATTAAATTGACTCTTGTTTTGGACAACTGGCACTAAGTTCAGTCATGTGTTTGGACCAGGTTTTGATTGTCTGGGAAGGGTAACGGTGATCAACTAAGACTGAGTTCACATTCAAGTTTACAGATCTGTACTTTCACAGTACATACTGTTTAACTATGAGACAAATGGAGTACAACCGGCCACATGAGATAGTTCCCTGAACATATCCAGATTAATATACTGCTCAAGCCTTTTGTATATAAAAGACTGTGTCCAAAGGGGAATGGTTGAACTTCTAAACATTTTAATGAGATTCTCACTCACTTGACATTATCAACTGCAACTGGTGTACACCCAGGCAAGAATTTTGAGCTCTGGGACTGTACTGCTGTTCATGCTAGCTATGTGAACTTCTGATTTATTTAGCTTTTTTTTTTTTTTTTTACTACTTTATTGAGGTAAAATTGACAGAGTAAAATGCACGTATTTAAAGTATACAATTGTGGGAAGCAGCTAAAGGTAAGCAGCCACATAGCACAGGGAGATCAGATTGGTGCTTTGTGACTGCCTGGAGGGGTGGGATAGGGAGGGTGGGAGGGAGGGAGACGAAAGAGGGAAGGGATATGGGAACAGATGTATATGTATAACTGATTCACTTTGTTATAAAGCAGAAACTAACACACCATTGTGAAGCAATTATACTCCAATAAAGCTGTAAAAAAATAAATAAAGTATACAATTGATAAGCTTTGACATGTGCATATATGTATTTATCCGTGAAACCATTCACAGATTGCATATATATCTTGCAATCAAGATAACAAACATAACCATCACCCTCTTAAGCCTCTGTAATCTCTTCTCATCCCTCCCTCTCTCCCCACCCCACCCAATCAGCCAAACAATGATCTCCTTTATGACAGGATACATTAATTTCAATTTCCAAGAATTTTATATAAATGGAATCTCACAGTATGTACTCATATTTGTCCGGCTTCTTTCACTCAGCATAATTATTATCAGATGCATCTATGTTATACTGTTTATCAGTAGCTCATTGCTTTTTACTGCTCAGTAGTTTTCCATTGTATGGATATGCCACACTTTGTTTATCCATGCACCTGTTGATAGATATTTGGGTTGTTCCTAGTTTGGGTCTATTACAAATAAAGCTTCTATGAACATCCATGAAGAAGTTTTTGCATAGACACTTACTTTCATTTCTCTTGCATAAATACCCAGGAGTGGAATGACTAGACCATATGTTAGACGCATGTTTAACTTTTTAAGAAACTGACAAACTATTGTCTAAAGTGGCTGCATCATTTTACATTGCCACTAGGAGTGTATGAGAGTTTCAGTTACTCTACAGCTCTGCCAATACATGGTGTGAACAGTCTTTTTAAATTTTAGCCATTTTAATAGGTGTGTAATAGTATCTCATTGTGGTTTTATTCATATTTCTCTAATGACTAGTGATATTAAGCATCTGTTCATGCACATGTTTGCCATTCATCTATCTGCTTTGGTAAAAGTGTTCAAAACTTTAGCCCATCCATTTTTTTAACGAGATGTTTGTTTTCTTATTACTGAAAATGGAAAGTTCTTTACATATTATGAATACAAGTCTTTTCTTCAACCTATTCTTTGCAAATAATTTATCTCAGTCTGTGGCTTTTCCTTTCATTCTCTTAACAGTGACTTTTGAAAAGCAGAAGTTTTTATTCTGATGAAAGTCCAAGTCAATTTGTTCTTTTACAGATGGTGCTTTGGGTGAAATCTTGAACAAACCTAAGATAACAAAGAAAACTCCTCCTGGGGCTCTGGTCCTTCTCTCACAGGTAACTCCTTGCATTAACAGGCCTCAAATAAAAATGAGTAAGCAAAAAAAGAAAAAAGAAACAAACACAGGATCCATACAAAGCTATTACCAGAAAATTACGGAGAAAAATGAATAGGAAAAACAAATGACAAAGGAAGAATAATTTAACATCAAGCAATAAATTACAGTACATCCATACATGAGATACAAGGCAGCTAAAAATGAATAAGGAACCTCTTTACATACAGATACAGACAGGTCCTAAAATAAATTGTTAAATGAAAAAGGCAAGGAACAGAGGAGCAGGTATCTACCACATATCTAGGAAAGGGGGGATTTAATTGTATATAAATACAATAATCTAGAAAAATACATAAGAACTTGACATATTGGTTACCTCTGGGAAGGGGAAATGGGTACATGGGGTATAGAGGCGGGAAGAAGACTTTTCACTCTATACACTTTCATATCCTTTAAATTTTCAGCCATGTGAATATCTCACTTTTATTAAAAATTAAATTCAAAAAAACTGAATGATACTTATGGTCTTTTCAACAATTATTTAATTACTGTGATGCAAGAAAAAGATTAAGTCATTGCTTTCTGAGACTAAAATGTATCCCTTAAAAAATACAGTTTTTCAGGAAAGAATGAAGAACTTTACTCAGTTTTCTATTGAAACTCAAGACCCTCTAGCTTCAGAAATATATACTACATTCTGTTATTATTTGGTAATATGAAGCAAAGTACAATTTATTAACTAAGAAAAAAAGTAAATGAATTAGGCAAGCCTCAGTTAGCCAACGACATTATATACATTAGAAGTAAATAACATTTAGTAGGTACACACTACGAGCCAGGAGTTATGCTAAATACTTTGCCTGTATTAGCTCATTTGAATGTCACAATAATCTATTAAGTAAATGCTATCATTATTTCTATTTTCCAAATGAAGAATCTAAGAGCAGAGGTAACTTGCCATGTCAAACATTAAGTAAGTTGTGGAGCCAGGTATAAAGCGAGGCAGTCTGACATCAGGGCCTGGGCTGATACTCATTAGGTCACGAGGCCTGTCCTACACATTCCATTAAATAAGGTACAATAAAGTTCTAGGCAGATAATCTTGTATATACTCTTCAGTAATTCATATTTTATAAACTCTGAAGTTCTTAGATTTTGAATTAATTCATTTAAATTTCTATGTATCGGACTTCACTGGTGGTGCAGTGGTTAAGAATCTGCCTGCCAATGTAGGGGACATGGGTTTGAGCCCTGGTCCGGGAAGATGCTGCAGAGCAACTAAGCCCGTGCATCATAACTGCTGACCCCACAAGCCTAGAGCCCAGGCTCCACAACAAGAAAAGCTACCACAATGAGAAGCCTGCACAACACAACAAAGAGCAGCCCCCACTCGCCTCAACTAGAGAAAGCTCATGCACAGCAAAGAAGACCCACCGAAGCCAAAAATTAATTAATTAATTAATTAATTAAAATTTTTTTCTATGTATTTTTTAACATCTTTATTGGAGTATAATTGCTTTACAATGGTGGGTCAGTTTCTGCTTTATAACAAAGTGAATCAGTTATACATATACATATGTTCCCATATCTCTTCCCTCTTGTGTCTCCCTCCCTCCCACCCTCCCTATCCCACCCCTCTAAGTGGTCACAAAGCACGGAGCTGATCTCCCTGTGCTATGCGGCTGCTTCCCACTAGCTATGTATTTTATGTTTGGTAGTGTATATATGTCCATGCCACTCTCTCACTTTGTCCCAGCTTACCCTTAGCCCTCCCCATATCCTCAAGTCCATGCTCTAGTAGGTCTGTGTCTTTATTCCCATCTTACTCCTAGGTTCTTCATGACCTTTTCTTTTTTTTTTTCTTAGACTCCATATATATGTGTTAGCATATGGTATTTGTTTTTCTCTTTCTGACTTACTTCACTCTGTATGACAGACTCTAGGTCCATCCACCTCACTACAAATAACTCAATTTCATTTCTTTTTATGGCTGAGTAATATTCCATTGTATATATGTGCCACATCTTCTTTATCCATTCAACTGTCGATGGACACCTAGGTTGCTTCCATGTCCTGGCTATTGTAAATAGAACTGCAATGAACATTGTGGTACATGACTCTTTTTGAATTATGGTTTTCTCAGGGTATATGCCCAGTAGTGGGATTGCTGGGTCGTATGGTAGTTCTATTTTCAGTTTTTTAAGGAACCTCCATACTGTTCTCCATAGTGGCTGTATCAATTTACATTCCCACCAACAGTGCAAGAGGGTTCCCTTTTCTCCACACCCTCTCCAGCATTTATTGTTTCTAGATTTTTTGATGATGGCCATTCTGACCGGTGTGAGATGATATCTCATTGTAGTTTTGATTTGCATTTCTCTAATGATTAATGATGTTGAGCATCCTTTCATGTGTTTGTTGGCAACCTGTATATCTTCTCTGGAGAAATGTCTAGGTCTTCTGCCCATTTTCTGATTGGGTTTTTTGTTTTTTTGATATTGAGCTGCATGAGCTGCTTGTCAATTTTGGAGATTAATCCTTTTTCAGTTGCTTCATTTGTAAATATTTTCTCCCATTTTGAGGGTTGTCTTTTGGTCTTGTTTAGGTTTCCTTTGCTGTGTAAAAGCTTTTAAGCTTCATTTGTTAAGGTCCCATTTGTTTATTTTTGTTTTTATTTCCATTTCTCTAGGATCTATATATATCTTTGAAAACTGGTGGACCTTACTTTTTAGATAGAATGCAATCCTTAGGATATAAATTACAGCAAGTCACCAAAAGGCAAAATCCTAGTTTCACAAGTTTTGTGCTTTAATTACATGAATTACCTTCTTTAATTCAGATGTCCAATGAAGGCACAGGCAGAAAGTGTTTTTTAAAATGTATATAGTGCATTATTATTAATCAGGTAAAAGAACAGAACAAAAATACATTGAGGGCTAAGTGTGAAATTTTGCAGGGTGACATTCTTACATATTTATATAACAATTTTATCAAAAATGAGATTTCATTAGTAATCTCTAGATGCAATAAAAGAGATATTTTAGTATGTCTTCTTTCTTCTGACTAAATTTGGCTACATTTTTCCATTTGTATTCAGGTTGTTTCCCAAATCTATAAAGAATTCTCCTGATTCTTTTTTTAAAAATTATTTTCATTATTAGTATATCAAAGTATTAGAAGGTCAAGTATTTTTTAGCCATCTGTTCCAACTACACCATCCACATCACTTCATAAACAGAGGCAGTTTTATCGACCATGCCCTGTGAGGCACATAATCATACCAGCTGCCCAACTAGTCCAAGCATGCCTGCTATGCAAACAGCTCTTCCTTCTCTGAAATAATTGTGTACACTGGGCCAGTTTAATGCAGTGCTTCTCCAGCATTACCTTTGCCAACTGTGACAGCTGTTGCAAGAAAGTCTACAGTGCATCCACTGCCACTCACATCCCACCCTAAACTGGGTGCAAAACATCTCTGAATAAGGTACTCCTCTGAAAGAATGCAGTCAATTAGAGGCTTAAACGCCGTCAGTATCATAATATGGCTCACAAGAAGTTACAATAATTAATATATACAAACACAAATTCATTTCACATTACTGCTTTCACATATCACAACCCAGTAAGATCCATTGGATCAAACCATTACTATTTAATAAATAAAATGCATTACAAACCTTATAACAGTCATTGAAGTGACCAGGATAACCAAGGAATTACTACTGATTGAACTGAGACCAAACAGTCCTTATCTTAAACTTCTCTTAACCTCAAGCATCCAGAAGACACTCACAAACTGTTATGCAAGCAAGACAATAAAATAATCTAGCTCAATGTTGTCTAATAAAAATATATTGCAACATACGTATGTAATTTTAAATTTTCTAATAGCTGCATTTTTAGAATGAAAGGTAAAAGGTTAAATTAATTCTAATAATATATTTTATTTAACCAAAAAGATCAAAACTAAAATATTTTAACATGTAATCACTATAAAAGTTATTAAGAGATTTTATATTCATTTCTTAAAACTAAGTCCTTGAAATCCATTGTATATTTTATATATACATAACATCTTAATTAAGGGGCTAAATATCAAACATAAATTTTTAATCTGTATTTAGATTTCATCAGAGTTTAAAAAGTAGTTCATGTGTCTAAGTTGTTCCAAATATACTTCAAAGTTTTCCAATAACACATTCATGTACCACATAAACACATGCCTTCAATATTTTCATACACATTGACAAAATTGGTTCATCTTTTTTAAATTTTTTATATCTTTATTGGAGTATAATTGTGTTACAATGTTGTGTTAGTTTCTGCTGTACAACAAAGTGAATCAGCTATATGTATACATATATCCCCATATCCCCTCCCTCTTGAGCCTCCCTACTACCCTCCCTATCCCACCCCTCTAGGTCACCACAAAGCACCTAGCTGATCTCCCTGTGCTAGGCAGCAGCTTCCCACTACCCATGTACTTTACATTTGGTAGTGTATATATATATCAGTACTACTGATATATATATATATCAGTGTATATATATCAGTGCTACTCTCTCACTTCGCCTCAGCTTCCACTTCACCCCGCCATGTCCTCAAGTCCGTTTTCTATGTCTACCTCTTTATTCTGCTCCTGCCGCTAGGTTCATCAGTACTGCTTTTTTAGATTCCATATATGTGCGTTAGAATACTGTTTCTAACGTATTTCTGTTTCTCTTTCTGACTTACTTCACTCTGTATGACAGACTCTGGGTCCATCTACCTCCTTACAAATAACTCAGTTTCGTTCCTTTGTATGGCTGAGTAATATTCCATTGTATATATGTGCCACATCTTCTTTATCCATTCATCTGTCGATGGACATTTAGGTTGCTTCCATGTCCTGGCTATTGTAAAGAGTGCTTCAATGAACGTTGTGGTAAATATCTCTTTTTGAATTATGGTTTTCTCAGGGTATATGGCCGGTAGTGGGATTCCTGGGTCATAGGGTAGTTCTAATTTTAGTTTTTATAAGGAACCTCCATATTGTTCTCCATAGTGGCTGTATTAATTTAAATTCCCACCAACTGTGCAAGAGGGTTCCCTTTTCTCCACACCCTCTCCAGCATTTATTGTTTGTAGAATTTTTGATGATGGCCATTCTGACTGGTGTGAGGTAATACCTCACTGTAGTTTTGAATTGCATTTCTCTAATGATTAGTGATGTTGAGCACCCTTTGCGTTTATTGGCAATCTGTATATTTCTTTGGAGAAATATCTATTTATTCTTCTGCCCATTTTTGGATTGGGTTGTTTGTTTTTTGGATATTGAGCTGCATGAGCTGCTTGTATATTTTGGAGATTAATCCTGTGTCAGTTGCATCGTTTGCAAATATTTTCTTCCATTCTGAGGGCTGCTTTTCATCTTGTTTATGGTTTCCCTTGCTGTGCAAAAGCTTTTAAGTTTCATTAGGTCCCATTTGTTTATTTTTGTTTTTATTTCCATTTTTCTAGGAGGTGGGTCAAAAAGGATCTTGCCGTGATGTACGTCATACAGTGTTCTGCCTATGTTTTCCTCTAAGAGTTTTATAGTGTCTGGCCTTACATTTAGGTCTTTAATCCATTTGGAGTTGATTTTTGTATATGGTGTTAGGGAGTGATCTAATTTCATTCTTTTATATGTAGCTGTCCAGTTTTCCCAGCACCACTTATTGAAGAGGCTGTCTCTTCTCCATTGTATATTCTTGCCTCCTTTATCAAAGATAAGGTGACCATATGTGTGTGGGTTTATCTCTGGGCTTTCTATCCTGTTCCATTGATCTATATTTCTATTTTTGTGCCAGTACCATACTGTCTTGATTACTGTAGCTTTGTAGTATAGTCTGAAGTCAGGGAGCCTGATTCCTCCAGCTCCATTTTTCTTTCTCAAGATTGTTTTGGCTATTCAGGGTCTTTTGGTTTCCATACAAACTGTGAAATTTTTTGTTCTAGTTCTGTGAAAAATGCCATTGGTAGTTTGATAGGGATTGCACTGAATCTGTAGATTGCTTTGGGTAGTAGAGTCATTTTCACAATGTTGATTCTTCCAATCCAAGAACATGGTATCTCTCTCCATCTGTTTGTATCATCTTTAATTTCTTTCATCAGTGTCTTATAGATTTCTGCATATGGGTCTTTGTCTCCTTAGGTAGGTTTATTCCTAGGTATTTTATTCTTATTGTTGCAGTGGTAAATGGGAGTGTGTCCTTAATTTCTCTTTCTGATTTTTCATCATTAGCATCTACAAATGCAAGGGATTTCTGTGCATTAATTTTGTATCCTGCTACTTTACCAAATTCATTGATTAGCTTTGGTAGTTTTCTGGTAGCATCTTTAGGATTCTCTATGTATAATCATGTCACCTGCAAACAGTGACAGCTTCACTTCTTCTTTTTCGACTTGGATTCCTTTTATTTCTTTTTCATTTCGGATTGCTGTGGCTAAAACTTCCAAAACTATGTTGAATAATAGTGGTGAGAGAGGGCAACCTTGTCTTGTTCCTGATCTTAGTGGAAGTGTTTCAGTGTTTCACCACTGAGAACGATGTTGGCTGCTACTCCAGCTTTCTTTTGATTTCCATTTACATGGAATATCTCTTTCCATCCCCTCACTTTCAGTCTGTATGTGTCCCTAGGTCTGAAGTGGGTCTCTTGTAGACAGCATATATACATATCTTGTTTTTGTATTCATTCAGCCAGTCCATGTTTTTTGGTTGGAGCATTTAATCCATTTACATTTAAGGTAATTATTGATATGTATGTTCCTATTACCATTTTCTTAATTGTTTGCGGCTTGTTATTGTAGGTCTCTCCTTCCTTTGTGTTTCTTGCCTAGAGAAGTTCCTTTAGCATTTGTTGCAAAGCTGGTTTGGTGGTGCTGAATTCTCTTAGCTTTTGCTTGTCTGTAAAAGTTTTAATTTCTTCATCAAATCTGAATGAGATCCTTGCTGGGTATAGTAATCTTGGTTGTAGGTTTTTCCCTTTCATAACTTTAAATATGTCCTGCCACTCCCTTCTGGCTTGCAGAGTTTCTGCTGAAAGATCAGCTGTTAACCTTATGGGGATTCCCTTGTATGTTATTTGTTGCTTTTCCCTTGCTGCTTTTAATATTTTTTCTTTGTATTTAATTTTTGATAGTTTGATTAATATGTGTCTTGGCATGTTTCTCCTTGGATTTATCCTACATGGGACTCTCTGCACTTCCTGGAATTGATTATTTTTTCCCATATTAGGGAAGTTTTCAACTATAATCTCTTCAAATATTTTCTCAGTCCCTTTCCTTTTCTCTTCTTTGGGACCCTTATAGTTCAAATGTTGGTGCATTTAATATTGTCCCAGAGGTCTTGAGACTGTCCTCAGTTCTTTCCTTTCTTTTTTCTTTGTTCTGCTCTGTGGTAGTTATTTCCACTATTTTATCTTCCAGGTCACTTATCTGTTCTTCCGCCTCAGTTATTCTGCTATTGATCCCTTCTAGATAATTTTTCATTTATTGTGTTGTTCTTCAGTTTGTTTGCTCTTTAGTTCTTCTAGGTCCTTTTAAACATTTCTTGTATTTTCTCCATTCTATTTCCAATATTTTGGATCATCTTTACTATCATTATTCTGAATTATTTTTCAGGTAGCTTGCCTATTTCCTCTTCATTTGTTAGGTCTGGTGGGTTTTTATCTTGCTCCTTCTCCTGCTGTGTGTTTTTCTGTCTTCTCATTTTGCTTATGTTACTGTGTTTGGGGTCTCCTTTTTGCAGGCTGCAGGTTCGTAGTTCCCATTGTTTTTGGTGTCTGCCCCCAGTGGCTAAGGTTGGTTCAGTGGGTTGTGTAGGCTTCCTGGTGGAGGGGACTGGTGCCTGTGTTCTGGTGGCTGGGGCTGAATCTTGTCTTTTTGGTGGGCAGGGCCGTGTCCGGTGGTGTGTTTTGGGGTGTCTGTGGACTTATTATGATTTTAGGCAGCCTCTCTGCTAATGGGTGGGGGTTGTGTTCCTGTCTTGCTAGTTGTTTGGCAAGGGGCATCCAGCGCTGGAGTCTGCTGGTCATTGGGTGGATCTGGGTCTTAGCGTTGAGACAGAGATCTCTGGGAGAGCCCTCGGCAATTGATATTACATGGGGCCAGGAGGTCGCTGGTGGTCCAGTGTCCTGAACTCGCCTCTCCCATCTCAGAGGCTCAAGCCTGACACCAGGCCTGAGCACCAAGAGCCTGTCATCCACATGGCTCAGATGAAAAGGGAGAAAAAAAGGAACAAAATAAATAAAATAAAATAAAATAATAATAAATAAATAATTATTAAAATTTTTAAAAATTAATAATAAAAGAGGAGAGCAATCAAACCAATAAACAAATCCACCAATGATAATAGGCCCTAAAAACTATAATAAGATAAATATCAAAATCAGAAACAGGGCTTCCCTGGTGGCGCAGTGGTTGAGAGTCCGCCTGCCGGTGCAGGAGACACGGGTTCGTGCCCTGGTCCGGGAAGATCCCACATGCCGCGGAGCGGCTGGGCCCGTGAGCCATGGCCGCTGAGCCTGTGCGTCCGAAGCCTGTGCTCCGCGATGGGAGAGGCCACAACAGTGAGAGGCCCACATACCGCAAAAAAAAAAAAAAAAAAAAAAAAAATCAGAAACAAATCAGTCACAGACAACAAACCCCAAGTCTACAGTTGCTCCGAAAGTCCCCTGCCTCAATTTTGGGATGATCCGTTGTCTATTCAGGTATTCCAGAGATGCAGGCTACATCAAGTTGACTGTGGGAATTTAATCCACTGTTCCTGAGGCTGCATGGAGAAATTTCCCATTGTCTTCTTTGTTTGCACAGCTCCTGGGCTTCAGCTTTGGTTTTGGCCCCACCGCTGGGTGTAGGTCACCCTCAGGCATCTATTCCCACCCAGACAGGATGGGGTTAAAGCAGCAGCTGATTAGGCAGCTCTGGCTCACCTATGCCAGGGGGAGGGAGGAGTACAGGTGGTTATAATTGGATTGAGGGGTGAGTCCCGTGGTGGCAGAGACCGGTGTGATGTTGCAACAGCCTGAGGCATGCCGTGTGTTCTCCCGGGGAGGTTGTCCCTGGATCATGGGACCCTGGCAGTGGCTTACCCAAAGCCACCTTCTTCCTACATTTGAGCTTACCAAATTATTTTTTACCCAAAGTATCAATTGGACTGTGTCTCTTTTATCACATGGCTCATATAAACTAAATAAAAGTACATGCAAGTTTTCAAATTTTGAATCAACTGATCTTTAATATTGTGGGAAACATCTTACATCCTATGAGCTACTGTACAGTGACTTAAGTGAAAATCTTTTATTTTTTGTATTCTCCTAAGTTTTTAACAAAATTTCCACAACATAATCATCTTTTTTATCACCTCACCATCTAAAAATGACTTACATGTGATCACGTAAGTTTTTAAAAACCTAAGAAATCTATTAAAAACCTACTGCAAATAATAAGTAAATTTTAAAAGGTCTCTGGAAAACAAGGTCAATATTCGAAACTGAACTGTATTCCAATATATTACAACAAACAATTAGAAAATTAAATCAATAAAATACAACGTCAATATAATAGCATCAAAAAACATGAAACACTTAGAGATAGATTTAACAAAATATGTGCTAGACCTAAATGCTGAAAGCCACAAATTTGTTAAAACAAATTAAGGAAGAAAAATTAATAGAAAGATACACCATGTTCACGTTTATGGACTGGCAGACTCAATTGTGTTAAGGTGTCAATTTTCTCAAAACTGATCTAAAAAATTAAGGTAATCCAAATCAAAATTACAGCAGGCATTTTGGCAGAAACTGACAAGAGGATTCTAAAATTTACATAAAAATGCAAATGACTGAGAATTAGCCAAATCAATTTTTAAAAAGAACAAAATTGAATGACTTTACAATACCAGACTTCAAGGTGGTCTATAAAGAAAGCTACAGTATTCAGGACAGAGTATTATCACTATAAGGAAAGGCACAGATCAATGGAACCGAATATAGCATCCAGGAATTGATCTACCCATACATATTCAATTGATTTTTTTAAAGATGTTAAAGTAATTCAATGAAAAAAAAGATAATTTTTTCAATAAATGGTGGATAGTCATTGGGTAAAAAATAAACCTCAACCCTTATGTCACACTTACCCAAAATTAACTCAAAATTGACCACCATAAGAGCAAAACTACAAATGGGGCTTCCCTAGTGGCTCAGTGGTTAAGAATCTGCCTGCCAATGCAGGGCACACAGGTTCAAGCCCTGGTCCGGGAAGATCCCACATGCCGCAGAGCAACAAAGACCGTGCGCCACAACTCCTGAGCCTGCGCTCTAGAGCTCATGAGCCACAACTACTGAAGCCCGTGTGCCTAGAGCCCGTGCTCCGCAACAAGAGAAGCCACTGCAGTAAGAAGCCCGCACACCACAACAAAGTGTAGCCCTCGCTCACTGCAACTAGAGAAAACCCACACACAGCAACAAAGATCCAATGCAGCCAAAAATAAAATAAAAAATAAAATAAATAAAAAAATTTTTAAAGCTACAAATGTTCTAGAAGAAAGCATAAAAGAAATAGTTGTGATTTGGAGGGAGATAATTTCTTAGGATATGAAAAACATGAAACATAAAAGAAAAAAATTATAAGTTGGACTTCATCAAAATTATAAACTTCTGCTCTGTGCAAGGCATTGTTTAGAAAATGAAGAGATAGACCACAAAGTGGAAGAAAATCCACTGCATATATCTGACAATATACTGATATCCAGAATATTTACAACTCATTCATAAAAAGATAACTTAATAAGAAGAAGATACATAAATGGTCAACAGTCAAACTAAAACCATAGTTACATACCACTAGTCATCCATTAGAGGGGCTAAAACTAAAAACACAGGCTATACCAAATGTTATAGAGGATGTGAAGCAATTGGCTCTCAAACACTATTGGTGGGAATATAAAATGATATTTAGAAAACAGTTTGATAGTTTCCTATCATGTAAAACGTACACTTACCAGCAATTTCACTCCCAGGTATCTACCCAAGAGAAATGAAAATATATGTCCACACAAAAACCTGTATAAGAATTTTCACAGCAGTTTTTTTTTTTTTTTTTTTTTTTTTTTTTTTTGGTGGTACATGGGCCTCTCATTGTTGTGGCCTCTCCCGTTGCGGAGCACAGACTCTGGACGCACAGGCCCAGCAGCCATGGCTCACGGGCCCAGCCGCTCCGCGGCATGTGGGATCTTCCCGGACCGGGGCACGAACCCATGTCCCCTGCATCGGCAGGCGGACTCTCAACCACTGCGCCACCAGGGAAGCCCTCACAGCAGTTTTATTAATAATAGTAAAGACTGGAAAGGACCCAAATATCTATCAATAGGTAAACAGATAAACAATTACCCATACAATGAAATACCATTGAGTAAAAAAAATGAATAAATTATACACATGCTTACATGGATGACTCTCAAGAGCATTTTACTAATCAAAAGACATCAGACATAAAACAGTACATACTATATGATTACATTTATTTAAAATTCCAAAAGGCAGGGGGCAGGGAATCTATTGAGACAGAAATCGTATCAGTAATTGTCTGGGGCTGGGATGAAGGATGGAGAAATTGAGCACAAAAAGGACAAGGAACCTCTAAGGGATGATGGAAACATTCTACATCTTGATTGTTGTGATGGTTACATGATTATGCATTTGTCAAAAATCATCAACTGTATATTTTAAATAAATTCATTTTACTTCCTATAAATTATACCTCAGTAAAGTTAGTTTTTTAAAACTATAATGAGATACCATTTCTCACCTATCCAATTGACAAAATTCAAAAGCCTGACAACAAATTTGTTGAAAAGGCCGTTCGGAAGCAGGCACTCTCATACATTACTGATAGGTACGTAAAATGAGAGAAAATAGATGGAAAGGAATTTGATAATATTTATAAAACTATATAAGTATTTACCCTCTGATCTACCAATCCCATGTCGAGGAATTTACCCCAAAGAAGCACCTACACAATCATGAAACAACATATATACGACATTATTTAATGCAGCATTATTTGTCAGAGCAAACACTGGAAATAATCTAAATGCCTTTCTAGGGAAACTGGTTGAATAAAATATAGTTCATCTATTTTAAGGATATAAGGAGTACAGGTACTATAAGCAAAAGAATAAGGAAGATCTCTATAAACTGATATGGAGTGATTTCAACGATAATGGTGTTATGTTAAAAAACATGCAAAAGAATATGTATAGTAAGAGAGTTTTGTGTAAAAAACATAGAAATGAGACTATGAATATATGTATGTATCTGCTTGCTTCTTGAAAAATGCTATAGTATAAGAATAAACAAGAAGTTAGTAAAAGTTATTACCCACGGAGAATATGTGGAAATGAGGAAAAAGGGATATGAAAAAGAGTGAGACTTCTCTGAGTATAGTTTTTATACAGTTTTCATTTTTGTAGATGTAACTAAATTACAGATCTTGATATAGGAAGACTATCCTGAATTATATGAGTGGGTCCAATCTAATCACATGAGCCTGTAAAATCAGAGAACCTTTCCCAGCTGGTCAGAGAGCTAGGACTGAAGGGAAAAAAAGAAGAAGAAGAAAAAAAAGGATGCGTGAGAGGATCTCAACCTGCTATTGCTGCCTTTGAAAATGGATGATGAGTACCACTAACCAAGGAAGGTGGACAGCCTCCAGAAGCTAGGAACAGCGTTTGGCCAACAGCCATCAAAAAATCAGGGATCTCAGACATACAAGCACAGGAATGGAATCCTTCCAACAACCCAAAGGAGCAGGAAACAGATTTTCCCCAAGGTCCTCCAGAAAGCAACACAGGAGAAAAAACCATAGTAGATCAACACCTTGATTTTAGTCCAGGAACTGTACCAGGCTTCTGATCTTCAGAACTATAAAATAATAAATTTGTGTTGTTGTAAGCCACTAAATTCATAGTAATTTGTTAGGACAGCAATAGAAAACTGATAGAGGTTTCAAAAGTATCTACTTGCATCAATGTCTTTCTTCTAGTCTTCACCATCTATCACCTGGACTATAAGTTGTTCTGTCTCCAATCCTACTCTCTTTTAATGCACTCCTGTACTCTGTCAGAAGAGTGAGCTTTCTAAAATGTAAATCTGATTGGAAAAGGTCATTTCACTTTTTCTACCCATCCTCACTTGGGATTCAGTACAATCCCACTCCCACTTATTTTATATTAGAAAATAAAAAACAGATGCTAAAAGGTATACAGAAATGCAAAGGAAATCCAAAACAATTTTCCAAAAAAAAAAATTTAAAAAAGGAAAAGAATAGAGTTGGTTGGCTTACACTATGTGATTTTAAGACTTACCACAAAGCTACAATAATCAAGGCAGAATGGTATTGACATTAAAGATAAACACATACATAAGTGGAACAGAAACAGACCCATAGATGGTCAAGGTATTTTCAACAAGTGAATCACAGTAATTCATTAGAGGAATGCCAAAACTTACCCACAAAAGGTACTGGAACAACTACATAGCCATATCTTTTTAATGAAATTTTACTTTCTTCACACCACACACAAAAATTAACTTAAATCAAAAATATCAGCTCAAAATGTATCACTCAAATAAAAATATATGACTTCTAAAAGAAAAAGTAGGAGAAAATCTTTGTTACCTGTGGGTAGACAAAGATTTCTTACGACATAAAATATACAAACCATTTAAAAAAAACTGATAAACTGGACTTGATTGAAATTAAAAGCTTCTGCTCTTCAAAATCAACATTAAGAAATGCAAAGGTAAAACATAGATCAGAGGGCTTCCCTGGTGGCGCAGTGGTTGGGAGTCCGCCTGCCGATGCAGGGGATACGGGTTCGTGCCCCGGTCTGGGAAGATCCCACATGCCGTGGAGCGGCTGGGCCCGTGAGCCATGGCCGCTGAGCCTGCGCGTCCGGAGCCTGTGCTCTGCAGCGGGAGTGGCCACAACAGTGAGAGGCCCGCATACCGCAAAAAAAAAAAAAAAAACATAGATCAGAACAAAATATCTGCTATACATATGTCTGAGAAAGAACTATTCTGCAGAATATATTTAAAACTCCTGTAACTCAATAATAAAACAATCAATCCCCCCAAAATAGGAAAGGACACTTCACTAAATAAAAAATATGATGATCAACTAAAAACATGCAAAGATGCTCAACATCATTAATCACCAGGAAAATGTAAATCAAAACCACAATGAGATGCCACTACTCTGCCCTTAGATTAGCTAAAATTGAAAACACTAACAAGTGTTGACAAGAATGTGGAACAATTGAAACTCTCATACAATGCTGATGAGGAAGTAAAATGGTATAACCACTTTGGATAACTGGCCATTCCTTATAAAGTTAAACAAAAGACACAGGAATTCCACTCCTAGGTACTTACTGAAGAGAAATAAAAGCATGCAATGCAAAAAGACTTGTAAAAGATCATTCAAAGCAGCTTTATGCAGCCTTTTTGCTTCCTCAGAAACATAATATACTATGAAACATCCTTTCTTTCTGTGATACACTTGACCTCTCCCTCTCAACTAAATCCTTCCCACTGGTTTTTAATTATACTTAAGTCTCCCCTACTTGAAATATATAATAATAAATGAAAACACCTTCCACCAACTTCACAATTCCCTTGTTTCTACCTCATTTCTCTTCTTACCAAACTACTTAAGATAGTTTTCTATACCAACTGGATCCATTTCTTCACCTCTACTTGCCACTTAAGCCTGACTGCCTGGTTTCCATCCTATCACTCCACTGTAACACTCTGACTAAAATAAACAATGACCATCATGTCACTAAAACTAATGGATACTTCTCAGTGCTCATCTTAACTGATCTCTCAGGAGCATTCAACTTTGCTAACACTCTTCTTCCTTTATTCTCAAGACACCACACTCCTTTAGTTTTCTTTCTACCCATCTGGCTACATATTCTTTGTCTCCTTTGTGGTTTCAACCTTCTCTCCTGGTTATTAAATACTCAAGTTCCTCAAGGTCCAATCTTAAATACTTGTTTTTAACTCCATATTCTCATTCTAGATAATATCATCCATAACCTGGTTTCACTTGCCACCTAAGTGGAAATGACTCACAAATGTATATACCTCAGGCTTTAACCACTCCTGTAAACTTTAGATTGAAAATTATTACTTTAAAGGGATTCTAAATTCTCAAGTTCATTTTACTGGGAATAGTTCAGAAGATATATATATATATATATGAAAACATGGTAAGTGCAGAGATTCAATACCTAATTAATAGTTTAGGATTATCCTAAGGAAGTAGTATACCCTGATGGAAAAAACTTGAAAGTCCCTACTATTTCAACTTCAATATATATATGCTGGTGAGAAAAAGGAAAAAAGTGGATATGAGTGAGTCCACACTGTAGGGCTGCCCCCCCAAAGAGAGTGACCAACAGTGCAAACATCCATATCTTTAGTGAAACTGAAATGGTGGTCAAATAGCCAAAAGCACTCTAGTGAGTGAGACAAGGTCAGAAGAGTCAGGTGGATGGTACCACTATGATCCTATCTTTGGAACAAGATTCCAGTCAGTGGGTGGAGCTTTTGTGGTCCAGTTTCTAGGAGCAAGAACTAGGGAGGTGGGGATTTAAGGCAGAGTTCAGTCCCACTGGGGGAAATGGAATGATAAGTCAGAAATCAAGGCTGAAATTCAATCACCTAACTGAGCACTCTAAGTGCACTAAAGCAGAGGGGAGACTCACTGTGATCATGACCGTCCAGGGTTCACCTCAGGTATCCAAATATCAATCTCAGAACATTCCTGATGCAAGCGGACTGCATAATATCCTGCCTGCCTTGATCAACATTAACAACAACAACCACCTAAACACCAGGACTCAGGATGGTAGTGTGGTGCCCCTAAAACTGAACAGATGCCCATGAGCAGTGGGATTTGGAGTCATAAGATCTCCATTCTCACTCTAGTTCTTCTATTTTCAAACTAAAAAATCACTCTAAGCCTCAGGTTTCTCATCTATGAGGTGGGATAATTAACAATACTATTCAAATCCACAGGAAGATGGAGAAGAAAGGAAATGACCAAAATGCTAACTATGATTATTTATGGATAGTAGGATTTCAAGCAATTTTTATTTTCCTCTTTGAAATTTCCTGTCAATGTAGAAAATTTTCAAAATAAGTACAAGGAGGATAATGAAAAAACCTCTTGTGTCCCTAGTACCCAGAGTTTTGAGCTTCCTTCTAAGTCTATCATTCTAATTTAGAGCAGATTATTTTTATTTGAATCTCAAAAACAGAAAAAAAAATTATTGTAAATAATTGGAGTAAGCTATGAAAAGAGACAACTTCTTAAAATGAGAGCCACATAATATTCACAAATATGAAATATTACAATCCATGGCATATACAGAATGCCAAATTAACTGCTACTATAAAACATTATGATTCAATTTTTAAAAAATACTTATTCAAACCATCTAACAATTTGCTTAAAGAATGAAATTATATAATGCATGCTAAAATTATTTTCTAACATGCAATATTATCCAACAGAGATGTCATTTATTGTTAATACCAAAAAATAAACATGATTGTTGAATACAAATAAATTAGGATTGAATAACATTCACTCAGGAGTCCTGAAGGAACTCAAATGTGAAGCTATCAAACTATGAGCTAAAATGTGTAAAAGCCGCTGAAAGATTTCAACATTTTTTAAAATGTTATTCATTTTAAAAAAGGCTCCAAGGGCTCTCAAGGAACTACAAACCAGTGAGTAAAAAAGAAATATTTCTAATCACAGGTTTGAAAATTTTCCACTTAAGTCAGAATAATTTCTAGCCATAAAAAGTAATAATATTTTCTGCAAAGGGAATTCATGCCTCCATGCTTCTTCTGGAGGAAAAAAATATATATATGGTGCATCTCAGCCTATCATATTGCATATAGGTCATACTTTTCATTTTCAAATGAAAAAATGAACCTGGAAATGGTTAAGATAAAAATAACTAGAATAGTCACTCTCTAAAGAGGACATAATAAAAACATTCTCTTCTTAGAAATATGAAAGCCAAAAGAAGATGCTACATGTTAATAAAATCACATAGAGTATAGATAACATGAACACAGAATTATTCAGCAGAACAAAAAGATATCCCTTAACACTCAAAGGGAAGGTAGTTTGGGGAAAACAAAAGGAATTAATAACCACACATTACAAAATATGTGATAATATAGGGAATTCAGAACTGCAATTATTCCAGCTAAAAATAATAATATAAGCTACTTCAGCAGTATAAAATAAATAAATGATCTGTCTATTCCGGATAGTCTGATTCTTAATTGGCACTTTAGGGCTGTAATACAGGAGAGGCCATATGTAGGTATTCCAGTCAACAGTCCCAGCTGAGCACAGCCTTCCATCCATTGCTGCCAAAGTGCCAGATTCATGGAGAAAGTTCTTGGACCCACCAGACCAAACCAACTATTAGATGAAAATCACCAAGTGACCTCTGTCAACAAGTCAAACTGAATTCTTGACCAACAAAATCGTGAGATACAATAATATGGCTGTTTTAAGATACTAAGTTTTGCAGAATTTTGTTATGCAGTTTGTCACGGGTTCCCAAGACTACTCACAGGTCTAGTGATTCACTAGGACTCACAGAACTCAGCATCTAGGTCAACGTATGACTAAGACTTATTACAGCAAAAGAACACAAAGCAAAATTACCAAAGGGAAAAGACACACATCCAAATGAAATTAGGCTCAAGTTTCCAAGAGTCCTCTCCCAGTGAAGTCGAAGAGGATGCACTTAAATCCTCCAGCATTAAACTGTGACAACCTGTGTTAAGTGCTGCCTACCAGAGAAGCTCATTAGAGACACAGTGCCCAAGGTCTTTACTGGAGATTAGTTACATAGACACCCTCTGCCTGGCATGCACCAAAATTTCAGACTCCTACAGAAAAGCAAGTATTCATTATACACCACATTGTTTGTACAACAGTGAGCCACTCATCCTTTAGGGAAAGTTTATATCTGTGCAGGAAACTGTTTACCATTCACATTCTCAGATGCCAAAGGCCGTTCTTGCAAGAATGTTTCTAAGGGTAGCAGTCTCAAACCTGCTGTGTTAATTGCTTTCTGCACATGTAACAATAGACAACTGGAACAACAGCCACACCTTATTGTCAAAAACAATATATTAGGCTGTACAAACCACTGGCCACACTGGCCTACAATGGCATATCTCCTGTTCCTGTGAAAACACTAAATTAAAAGTAGTTAAAAGGAATCTGTGTAAAACAAAATGCACTAAATGATATTCTTTTAAAATATGCATTATGGCAAATAAACTCAAAGTAAAATTACTATTTGAAAACTGATTCTTAATCTTAGTGTTTTATACTGGTACATTTGAAGTCTCCTAAAAGTTGATCTTGATAAAAATTTATTCTGAAGGATACACATTACATCATTTGAAAAGTAATAATGTAAAAGTCAGTTAATACTGGGTAAAAACAATGAATTCCTGATCAGTAAAGAATCAGAAGATAAATTTTCAGCTTTATTGAGAAATAATTGACATACATCACTGTATAAGTTTAACATGCACAATATGATGATCTGATCTACATATACTGTGAAACAATTACCACAGTAGGTTCAGCTAGCATCCATCTTCTTTTATAAATACAATAAAAAGAAAAGAAAGGAGAAAAGAAAAAAGTAAAAGAATTTTCCCCTTGTGATGAGAACTCTTAGGACTTACTTACTCTCTTAACAACTTTCCTGTATATTATACAGCAGTCTTAGCTATACTCATCATGTTATACATTATCTCCCTAGTACTTATTTATCTTATAACTGAAAGTTTGTACCTTTTGACCACCTTCCTCCAATTCTCCCTCCCCCCACCCCTTCACGTCTGGTAACCACAGTCTGATCTCTTTTTCTGAGTTTGCATGTCTGTTTGGTTTTGAAGTATAATTGACCTACAACACTATGTTAGTTCTTGTTACACAACATAGTGATTTTTTCTATACATTTCAAAATGATCACCATAAGTCTAGTTACAATATGTCACCATGCAAAGATATTACACAGTTATTAACTGTATTCCCCACACTGTATATTTCAAACCTGTGACTCATTTATTCTGCAGCTGAAAGTTTGTACCTCCCTATTCTGCTATACTCTTATCTCCCATAGAGGTTCTCTTTTCTCAGCTTCCTGTCTATTCAGACGTGGAATGTTACCCCTCTCCTAAAATTTATCTGGGGTAGTTCACACAAAGCATTCACATACACTTCACTCACACAAAGTATTCTTCTGTGTATAAACGAGACTCTAAACAATGTCTGGGTACATGAAGTTGTGGGGCAGGGGGAGGGTTGTAACAAGGTGAACTATTTAAAATTGAATTTTGAAAACCCTGCTCTTTCTCAACACACTCCCAGGTTTTCTCTTTTGCCATATTCTCTCTCTCTTTCTCCCTCCCTCCCTCCCTCTCTCTCTCTCTCTCTCTCACTCTCACTCTCGCTCTTGCTCTCACTCTCTCTCCCCCCCAACCACCCCTTCCCTCCCTTCCTCCCTCTCTCTCTCTCTCTCACTTTCGCTGCAAGTCCACTTCTTCTGTTCTCCCGTTTTCTTCTCTTTTGCCCCTCAACTTGCCATGCCTTCCAAATTCAGAAGCGATTTAGGTATGTCTTTGATTCACTGTCTCTTTATATATCTCATTACGTCTAAGGAATTTTCCTAAACACAGACAAAAACCTTAATGTAGGCCAATTAAAAAACAAACAAAAATGTTTTATTCCTACACAAATGTGTCTAAAAAATGGTGCCACATTTATACTCTGGACCTTACATTTTTTTGTACTTGACGTAATATTGTGGATGCTTTTCTATATCAGTACAGTACATAAGTATGATAATCCATTTAACCATTCCTTGTACTGAATATTTAGGGTGTCATTCCTATATTGAACTTGTAAAGATTTTTAGATTCCTACAAGTGAATTTGGGGTTGAAAGGTATGTACATTTTAAATCTTGAAAGAGAGGGCACAAAGCAGAAGCAAGAAGACCTACAATCCTGCAGCTTGTGGAACAAAAACCACATTCACAGAAAGCTAGACAAAAAGAAAAGGCAGAGGACTATGTACCAGATAAAGGAATAAGATAAAACCCCAGAAAAAGAATTAAATAAAGTGGAGATAAGAAACGTTCCAGAAAAAGAATTTAGAATGATAGTGAAGATGATCCAGTACCTCAGAAAAAGAATGGAGGCAAAGATGGAGAAGATGCAAGAAATGTTTAACAAACACTTAGAAGAAGTAAAGAACAAACAAACAGAGATGAACAATTCAATAACCGAAATGAAAAATACACTAGAAGGAATCAATAGCACAATAACTGAGGCAGAAAAATGGATAAATGTCCAGGAAGATGGAAGAGTGGAATTCACTGCTGCAGAACAGAATAAAGAAAAAAGAATGAAAAGAAATGAAGACAGCCTAAGAGACCTCTGGAACAACATTAAACGCACCAACATTCACATTATAGGGGTCCCAGAAGGAGAAGAGAGAGAGAAAGGACCCAAGAAAATATTTGAAGAGGTAATAGCTGAAAATTTCACTAACATGGAAAGGAAATAGCCACCCAAGTCCAGGAAGTGCAGAGTCTCAGGTAGGATAAACCCAAGGAGACACATGCTGAGACACATAGTAATCAAACTGAAAACAATTAAACACAAAGAAAAATTATTAAAAGCAACAAGGGAAAAATGACAACATACATGGGAACTCACATAAGGTTAACAGCTGATTTCTCAGCAGAAACTCTACAAGCCAAAAAGAAGTGGCATGATATGTTTAAAGTGATGAAAGGAAAGAAACTGCAACAAGATTACTCTACCTGGCAAGGATCTCATTCAGATTCAAAAGATAAATCAAAAGCTTCACAGACAAGCAAAAGCTAAGAGAATTCACCACCACCAAACCAGTTCTACAACAAATGCTAAAGGAACTTCTCTAAGTGGGAAACACAAGAGAAGAAAAGGACCTACAAAAACAAAAACAAAACAATTTAGAAAATGGTAATACGAACATACATATCGAAAATTACCTTAAATGTGAATGGATTAAATGCTGAAACCAAAAGACACAGGCTCGCTAAATGGATACAAAAACAATACCCGTATATATGCTGTCTACAAGAGACCCACTTCAGACCTAGGGACACATACAGACTGAAAATGAATGGATGGAAAAAGATATTACATGCAAATGGAAACCAAAAGATAGCTGGAGTAAGACCTTAAAGAATGTTACAAGAGACATGGAAGGACACTACGTAATGATCAAGGGATCAATCCAAGAAGATATAACAATTCTAAACATAAATGCACCCAACACAGGAGAACCTCAATACATAAGGCAAATAGCTAACAGCTATAAAAGAGGAAATCAACATTAACACAATAATATTGGGGGACTTTAACACCTCACTTACACCAATGGACAGATCATCCAGACAGACAATTAATAAGGAAACACAAGCTTTAAAAATGACACAATAGACCAGATAGATTTAATTGATATTTATAGGACATTCCATCCAAAAACGACAGACTACACTTTCTTCTCAAGTGCACATGTAACATTCTCCACGATAAATCACATCTTGGGTCACAAATCAAGACTCAGTAAATTGAAGAAAACTGAAACCATATCAAGCACCTTTTCCAACCACAGCGCTATAAGATTAGAAATCAATTACAGGGAAAAAAATGTAAAAAACACAAACACATGGAGGTTAAACAATACGTTACTAAATAACCAAGAGATCACTGAAGAAATCAAAGATGAAACCAAAAAATAACTACAGACAAATGACAATGAAAACACAACAATCCAAAACCTATGGGATGCAGCAAAAGCAGTTCTAAGAGGGAAGTTTATAGCAATACAATCCTACCTCCAGAAACAAAAAAAATCTCAAATAAACAATCTAACCTTACACCCAAAGGAACTAGAGAAAGAAGAACAAACAAAACCCAAAATTAGTAGAAAGTATCATAAAGATCAGAGCAGTAATAAATGAAATATAAACAAAGAAATCAATAGAAAAGATCTGTAAAACTAAAACCTGGTTATTTCAGAAGATAAACAAAATTGATAAACCTTTAGCCAGACTCATCAAGAAAGAGGGAGATGACACAAATCAATAAAATCAGAAATGAAAATGGAGAAGTTACAATGGACACCACAGAAATACAAAGCATCATAAGAGACTACTACAGGCAACTCTATGCCAATAAAATGGACAATCTGGAAGAAATGGACAAATTCTTAGAAAGGTACAATCTCCCAAAGACTGAACCAGGAAGAAATAGAAAATATGAACAGCCCATTCACAAGAAATGAAATTGAAACTGTGATTAAAAATCTTCCAACAAACAAAAGCACAGGACCAGATGGCTTCACAGGTGAATCCTATGAAACATTTACAGAAGAGCTAACACCCATCCTTCTCAAACTCCTCCAAAATATAGCAGAGGGAGGAACACTCCCAAACTCATTCTATTAGGCCACCATCACCCTGATACCAAAACCAGACAAAGATATCACCAAAAAAGGAAATTACAGACCAATATCATTCATGAATATAGATGCAAAAATCCTCAACAAAATACTAGCAAACGGAATCCAACAGCACAGTAAAAGGATCATACACCAAGATAAAGTGTGATTTATCTCAGGGATGCAAGGATTCTTCAATATATGCAAATCAATGTGATACCCCATATTAACAAATTGAAGGAGGAAAACCATATGATCATCTCAACAGATGAAGAAAAATCTTTTGACAAAATTCAACACCCACTTATGATAAAAACTCACCAGAAAGTGGGCATAGAGGGAACCTACCTCAAAATAATAAAGGCCGTATATGACAAACCCACAGCCAACATCATTCTCAATGGTGAAAAACTGAAAGCATTTCCTCTAAGATCAGGAACAAGACAAGGATGTCCACTCTCACCACTAGCATTCAACATAGTTTTGGAAGTTTTAGCCACGGCAATCAGAGAAGAAAAAGAAATAAAAGGAATACAAATCGGAAAAGAAGAAGTAAAACTGTCACTGTTTGCAGATGGCATGATACTATACATAGAGAATCGTAAAGATGCCACCAGAAAACTACTAGAGCTAATCAATGAATTTGGTAAAGTTTCAGGATACAAAATTAATGCACAGAAATCTCTTGCATTCCTATACACTAATGATGAAAAATCTGAAAGAAAAATTAAGGAAACACTCCCATTTACCACAGCAACAAAAAGAATAAAATACCTAGGAATAAACCTACATTAAGGAGACAAAAGACCTGTATGCAGAAAACTTAAGACAATGATGAAAGAAATTAAAGATGATACAAACAGATGGAGAGATACACCATGTTCTTGGATTGGAAAAACCAACATTATGAAAATGACTCTACTACCCAAAGCAATATACAGATTCAATGCAATGCCTAACAAACTACCAATGGTATTTTTTACAGAACTAGAACAAAAAATTTCACAATTTGTATGGAAACACAAAAGACTCCGAATAGCCAAAGCAATCTTGAGAAAGAAAAAAGGAGCTGGAGGAATCAGGCTCCCTGACTTCAGACTATACTACAAAGCTACAGTAATCAAGACAGTATGGTACTGGCACAAAAACAGAAACATAGATCAATGGAACAGGATAGAAAGCCCAGAGATAAACCCACATACATATGGTCACCTTATCCTTGATAAAGGAGGCAAGAATATACAATGGAGAATATACAGCCTCTTCAATAAATGGTGCTGGCAAAACTGGACAGCTACATGTAAAAGAATGAAATTAGAACACTCCCTAACACCATACACAAAACTCAACTCCAAATGGATTAAAGACCTAAATGTAAGGCCAGACACTATAAAACTCTTAGAGGAAAACACAGGCAGAACCCTCTATGACATTTATCACAGCAAGATCCTTTTTCAAACACTTCCTAGAAAAATGGAAATAAAAACAAAAACAAACAAATGGGACCTAATGAAACTTAAAACCTTTTGCACAGCAAAGGAAAACATAAACAAGATGAAAAGACAACCCTCAGAATGGGAGAAAACATTTTCAAATGAAGCAACTGACAAAGGATTAATCTCAAAAATTTACAAGCAGTTCATGCAGCTCAACATCAAAAAAACAAACAACCCAATCCAAACATGGGCAGAAGACCTAAATAGACATTTCTCCAAAGAAGATATACAGATTGCCAACAAACACATGAAAGGATGCCCAACATCACTAATCATTAGAGAAATGCAAATCAAAACTCCAATGAGGTATCACCTCACACCAGCCAGAATGGCCATCATCAAAAATTCTACAAACAATAAATACTGGAGAGGGTGTAAAAGCATAAAGTAAAATCACAAATAACAAACTCTAAAAAATTGTAAACACTTTCATTGCTAAATAGAGAAGGTAAATTTTTTATATTCATAGAACATGCACAAAAATTTGTCATGTACTTACCCTGATAAAAATCATAAAATTATTCACAATATTGTTGGCAATGTTATTTTATCATGATCCAACAAAATAAATAAAAATAGCTACAAAAATATTATAACACTTGAGAATTAAGAACTCTGATAATCCATGGGTAGAAAGAAATCAAAACAAATTACAAATTATATCAATGCTATAGATACTAAAACACATCAATCCAAAACTATAGGATACAATGACAATTATACTAAGAAGAAACATTACAGTCTTCTTTCCCTTTATTGTTAAAGAAGAAACTCACTAATCTTAATAAATATAGTACTTATAGCACAAATCTTACAAAATCAGAAAAAATAATTTAGCTGAAAAAGGTAAAATAAATTGATCAAGGTAAAAGTTCAAATTGATGAAGTAAGAATAAAGTTTAATAGCCATTAAAACAATCTAAAGGCTAATATTTCTAAAAGCTCAATAAACAGGGAAACCCCTCTTGAGTCTGTTCATGGGGGAGAAAAGTGTGTGTGTGTGTGTGTGTGTGTGTATGATTAGAAAAAAAAAGGAAAACATCCAGAAGAAATTAAAATAAGTACTTAAGAATATATAGGTATATGGCAAACAATTTGTTAACCCAAGGGAAAGGAATAATTCCCTAGAAAAGATAAACTATTAAAAACTGAAGCAAATAGAAGTAGAAAGCTTGAATAATTTTCATAAAAGAGTTTGAAAGAAGGGTTTTAAAGTGACTGTTTTAAAGAGACCAGTATCAGGTGGCTTCACCATAGAGTTCCATGTAATTTTTAAGGAGAAAAACTATTATTTTTTTTTCTTCATTCACAATTTTTATTTCTTGCAGTGAACTTTTTATATCTTCAAAGTCAATTTGTCTTTAAAAAAATTAATACTT
Source organism: Hyperoodon ampullatus (assembly GCF_949752795.1). Lineage (NCBI taxonomy): Eukaryota > Metazoa > Chordata > Mammalia > Artiodactyla > Ziphiidae > Hyperoodon > Hyperoodon ampullatus. The sequence continues at coordinate 78,108,807 of NC_136917.1, read as the reverse complement.
CTTATTCATGGTACAATCCATCCCCCCTCCCCCAAGGAAAACAAATTCAGGGACGGAGTCATTTAGGGGGAAGTTGAAATAGGTACTATAGGTTCATGACAAAGGCTTCCCAGCCCACCATCCTGTACATATACAACAAAATGGCAGCACCTCCAGTTCACCTAAATGAAGTTAGGTTAACTATTATTTAAACTATGCCAAGCCACAGAAAAATATTAAAATCTCTCCTATTTATTTGGTGAAGTTACCATTATCTTAGTACCCAAATATTATAATAAAAGTACATAAAATATATAAATTATAATTTAAAGCCATTAAATAAAATATAAGCTTCTGTAATATATCAAAAGGGTAGTATAATATGACCCAGTAGAGTTCATTCTAATAACACAAGAACAGTCCCACATTAGGAAATGTATCATCATCAATTACATAAACAAATTGAAGGATAAACCACATGATTATAATCATGAATGACAAAAAAAGTATTTCATAAAAACTCAGTCATGCCTAATAAGAACAAAGTAATTTAGTATCCTAAAAATATTTAAATATAACACTTCTTAACAAAAACATTAATATGCAGAGAAATAAATAATCCTTACACTGCTCTGATTAAATGTCTGAGAAACTTTTAATACAGCTAAATGCCTAAACTATGGTGAAATTTAATGGTAGGAATTGACAAAGAAGGACAAATTTGAAATTTTCTACTTACATATAAAACATACACACAAGCATATACATACCTCTGTACATACATTCGCATATCTAAACACCATCAAATTCATATATAAACGCATATGTGTGTCCTCTCACAGAAAATATATACATGTATAACTATACATTTGTATTTACTCTATGTTAAAATACTAGTTTACCTGTTTAGGCAGTCGGAACAAGGAATTCTTGTAGAAAATGTCCTTAGCCTGGCTCCATGTACCATCGATGATGATGATTGTGGAAGGATATATAGGAGAATCTAATATAAATTCTTCCAAATTAGCAGCTTCAGCCCCTGGATATAATATTAATGTATCAGACTTCCGACAAACAGTTGAAAGTTCAGGATCTCTAAAAGTTTAAAATAAAAGTCTTTATTAGCCTGGCAGGGGGGTGGAGTTTTATTATTCTTATTGAACTTCATTCAAAAATACATGTCAAAGCATTTTGGCACTAGAGATATAATAAAGAATGTCTGCAAGCAACAAAACAAACTTGAGGGGGAAGGAGACAAGTTAAAATAAAATTAAAGACAATAAATGGTATAATCTTCAAACTATAATAATAAGTAGCATCTACAAAAATATACAGCCAATACCAGCTCTAACAACATCCTTTTAGATTGGTATCAAGGTAAAGATAGGGGCTTTTGCCACTCATAATACACATTGTACTGAAGGTCTCAGTTACTACAATAAGGCAAGAAAAAGAAATAAAAGGCATAAACATCAGAAAGGAAGAAATATAAATGACCCTATCTGCAGATAATCCTACTTACATAGAAAGTTCTAGGGAATCTACAAAACAATTTCTACAACGAACAAATACATTTAGAAAGTCATAGTATACAGGGTTAATATACAAAGCCCAACTGTTTTCTTATATACTAATGGCAAAAAACTGAAAATAAGTATTTTTAAATTCCATTTACAAAGGATACTAAAAGTAATAAGTCTCTTAATCATTCCCCCATGGTTACATCACATACTATAACAAAAAACTAAATCAATCATTCAGGACTTCCCTGGTGGTGCAGTGGTTAAGAATCCGCCTGCCACTGCAGGGGACATGGGTTTGAGCCCTGGTCAGGGAAGATCCCACATGCTGTGGAGAACTAAGCCCGTGCGCCACAACTACTGAGCCTGTGCTCTAGAGTCTGTGAGCCACAACTACTGAGCTCACGTGCCACAACTACTGAAGCCCTCACGCCTAGAGCCTATGCTCCACAACAAGAAAAGCCACTGCAGTGAGAAGCCTGCGCACCTGAACAAAGAGTAGCCCCCACTCGCCACAACTAGAGAAAGCCTGCACACAGCAACAAAGACCCAATGCAGCCAAAAATAAATAAATAAATTTATAAAAATAAATAAATCATTCAATTACCAGATTAATATTAAATCAATAATCTTAATCAGCTTTAGTTTAAAATCCATACGTGAATAATAATTTACTGAGTAAGCACTATATTTGGTACCATCAAAAATACTGAACTTAATATCATAGGCTCAAAATGGGATAGGCTATTTAGAAAAATATCAAGTTTCTCATCCCCACGCACATCTGTGGAAGGGTTAGATAGCCAAATGTCAGGGATGACCCAGATAGTTTCTACTTCTACCACCATAGATGCTCACCATTTTTGCAATAAAATAACCGAGATCCAAGCTGGCAGAATATATATCCACATCTATCCAAGAATTATAGAGAAACTATCATTATAAAGAGCCTCTGTGTGAAAGAAGTGTCAGTGTAAATTATGTGGTTGCTCCCCATGTGAAGAGCTCTGGATGGTGCTTCCACTCCCAACAAAACGGCAGAATCTGCAACAGCAGCACCAAGCCCAGAGCAAAGCTCACCTCTGGGGGACAAGGCAATGCAAACTGAGCAAAAGAAAAATCTATATGAGAAAAGAATGCCTAACCAATAGTTTCAGAGAAAGGAAAAAAATTTTATAAAGTTCTAACATGATGTTTTCATAATATAAAGCTAAAATAATAAAGGAAGGAAAAAGTTTGGTCAATTCCTTGGGCTTGGTGCTGCCACTAGTGTTACTTAGCATTTTCATAAGTGAACTGAAAAAGAAATCTAAAAATATATTTAACTGTGTAGATAGGATCAAAGTAATTTGTGAAGGCTCTGAATAGGTAGAAAAGCAACAAATATGCTTCAAAGGTAAGAAACAACTTGTAGAAAAGTTTCAATATACATACAGTATATTATATATAATAATGGGTTCTGTAATACAGTGTAAAATAAGATCCAAGAATATTACAGAACTGTCTGTGAAGATATCAACTAACAAACTGCTGCACATACTGGGCCTCATCAAAAAAAAAAAATATTTTAAACACGACAAGAGAAGGCATTCTATCATTTTTTTAAAATATGGATGTGCCTATAACTGGAACACTAAATATAGTTCTAGTCATTGTACCTTAGGAAAGCCTTCATGAGCTAGAAATGAATATATGTTTATATAAATGTATATCATATATAACTGTAAAAGAAAAAGAAAGAAAAACGTTAACTTAATCTAATACAAGTACCCTAACATCCTGAAATAAAATATCTTAACAAAAATGAAATAAACAGGAAATATACATGCCTTTTAGGCTCAACGTATATACCATGGAATTTAGATAATGCTATAATTTGTTCATTCCATTTTGGTCTGTTTTGCTTATGTTTTGCTTATCTTGTATTATTTTGAGAGAGAAGGCAGAAATTAAATTTTTTAACCATTTCCAATGTACCATGTTCTAGGTCTAATAGATAACTTGAAGGAAACCATTTTTAAAGTAAAAAAATAATTCATTTAAATTGCCCTAAAAGTTAATTTACCTTTCCTCACTGAAGCGACGACCAATCTTGACTTTACACTTATCTTGGGGGAGACATGCTGCTAGCAGAGGAACTGTCCGCAACACCTTGTTTTCCTGTAATTAAAAAATTAATTAAAATGTAGATTCTAATTAGATAAACACGCTTTTAAAACTTTTTGATGAACATCTGATTCACAGCATTATGTATAATTTTCACAAGTCTTTTACTACAGACCACAGTTTAGTAAAAAGAGCTACAGTTTCTCTGACTTATCAGTATTAAATATAATACAAGTGTATATTTTTATTCTATTTGGGTGTGTTTACATGTTTACTGATCAAAAAGGATAAGATTAATTTAAATAATAAAGATTATGAAAATGTAAATTTGTGTTTAACTAAATTGAATTCATTTATTCTGACAAACTTTTTATTTCACCAGTAATTACATTTTGTAGTATGTCAACTTGAAGATAACTGCCTAGATATTTATGCCCCAGAAGCAAGGAAGTGCTCAAAAAAAAACAAAACAATACAGCATATCAAAGGGACACAGAAGCCAATCTTAAAGAGCACCCAATGGAACAACTTGAGCAATAAAATAACAGTATTTGGATTATAACCCAAAGTATAAAAAAATACAGAGTCTAGACTGATATAAATAAATGATTGAATAAATAAATGGGAGAGAAGTGACAAATCTTCCTCATAGAAGAATTCTAAGTAATAAACATAAACTCTCCCCTCTCCAGGAGGTGGAGTTTAATCTCTCCCTCCTACTTGAGTGTGGGCTGGATTTATGGCCTTCCTTCCAAGGAATAAAGTATGGAAAGAGAAAAAAATTATAACTTTAGTGTGAAAAAAGCTGGTGACCATTTCTGTAAATTGCATTAACTATCATCATAGTTAATGTTCACCATAAATCAGTGGGTTTTTTTCAACGTCCTAACTTCCAACACTAAAAACCACCTTTCTGGTTGCCACAAGAATTCCATTCTTAATCCTTAGTAAAGTCAGGTGCTTAGCTATTCTGCTTTAGCCTCATACTTTTCTTGGTTATTTTGGTCTATAGCGCTCAGTCACTGCCTGGCTCTTCTCCACTGGCCCATCTGGGAATGTCATGCTTGATCAAATAAGTGACAGAGGCCCTCTCTAATCAGTTTACTTACATAGAGCCCAATGTTATCTTTACCAGTTTATATAATCCTGCATATACATATCCTCACAGTGAATAACTTGTGTCTGTAAAAAACACAATGTACTAAAGGAATATCAAATATTACTTACTTTCCTTTAGGAATATCAGAGTTATTTAGTAAATTAATATACAAAATAATAAAGTTATATATGAATTTATAAAAGTAATTTAAAATAAATTTATAATTACATTATTTACGTTTAAACAGAATCCAAAAGTATTGTAGTAACAGTATTCAACAACCACAAACACACACATAGATATACCCTCAGGGATATTTTTGTGTTCACCTCTGTCACCCCTGGGTCTTGGAAGTATTGATTAAAATAGCATGTAAAAGGTAAATTTACAGATGCTGAGAGTAGTTAAACTGATCTACCTAATAAAAAGCTCAAAAAGGAAACAGAAGAGTCAGAATTTGCTGGGATTTTAACTAAAAAGAACATGTAGCAGGCTGGCACTCTGAGGAAGCCTGAAAACAACAATTTGGAGCAGCTCCTATATGAATGGGACTAGCAGGAGATAGGTGAGAGGGAAGTTTCAGGACATTTTCCAGTGTCTCATACTGTTTTCTTCCCTCCTTACCATCACTATTGAGACTTCGACACATAATTTAATCACTTTCCAAACTTTTGTCAATGTAACACATGTATAATAGTCAAATTAAATGCTGCCTAAAGATTTGTAATGTTCCCAAATACACTCCCCAATACTACTTCCTAGAGGCAATCACTTTAGCTCTTCTAGCTATTTCTTCCAGTAGTTATGTCCATATTTCTATATATGTCTTGCTATTTCTCATCAATTTCAGATATTATCTACAAACTACCATTTATTATCATCATAATAGCTAACTTTAACGTATATAATTCTAAGTGCATTTTATATATTATTCATTTACTATGCACCACAAACAAGTAATGAAGTATATTTTTTATTATGTCCATTTCACTAATGACAAAACTGCAGCACAGAGATGTTAATTATCTTGCCCAGGGTTACAGAGTTTACAGAGCTGTTAAGGATTTAAACTCCTGAGCCTTACTCTTAACTACAGCATTCTATAACTACAGCCTCTCGTAATAAATGAAAATTTAGCTTTCTTACAACACTCCTCACCCTTACATCTTCTAATATTTTTAGTTAAATCAATAAACAGTATTTACATCATTAATGCCTACATATACGTTGTTCACAAAAGGCCAAGCAATTTAACACGTTTCTTTCTTGTAAAGTTTTTTGTTATTCTTGAGATAACTGTTTTGTTTTTATCCTTAAGTAATTTTCTATATGCATATACCTACTCTTTGAAATGCTCCATCATATCACCTCCATTTCATCCACTCCGTCAAGTCTTCTTTTCTCAAAGCCCTCTCCTAGAGCCTATCCAAATGGTTTTCAATCATTTTTTAGGGGAAGTCATCAAATTGGCCTATTCTTTTATTGAAAACGGTATGCTGAGATTAAGCACAAAGCAGCCAAGTATGACTGACTTAGATTAAGATTGTAAAGTTCCTTGGAACTTTAAGGAAAAACAATATGGATGTACTTTACGTACATAAAATACATTTATAGCGCACACAATTATGGATGAATCATCTAAACTGTGAATTAACTATGAAGGAAGGAAGGAAGGGAAGGAGGGAGAGAAGGAGGAGAAAGTGGGGGAGGGGGTGTGGAGGACAAGAGAGGAATGAAGAAAAAAAGGAACAAATAAGAGATATGAAAACATTAAAACTGCCACAAATCTATGAAAACACCTACATTTTAAAAGCCATCTTATGTCTGGAACCATACAACAATGAAAAGGCCCCATACCATGTATATGGCAAAATGAAAACAGCACTCATCATCAAAAGTCAAGTTTTAGCCACAACTGTTAGGGCCAGTAAGCTATCATTTTATGTAAATTTGAGCTGCACCGTGTTGTAAGTTTAAACGCAGTAAAATAATGCTAGTGATTAAAGTGTCACAATCCTGACAAAAGCAAGTTGTTAACACTGAAAAAAAAAAAGGTTGCCCAACAAATGAAATATTTAATAATTTGCAATAAAAGAATAATTGCTTCATCATTTAGAAAAGGAAAGTGACAGATTAATATCCTTTAATGTCTTTGTTAAAGTCTTCAAGTGGTATACACCTCAGAAATTTAAGAAAAAAATCATTCCTCCTTCAAAAGCCTGGAAGAGTTTTAACTTCAGTTTACACTAAAACCATTTTTGTACCATGCATCAACTAGTTTGGTATTGATGATAATTTCTGGTTTTCTATGATCTCCTTCCCTCCTCTCTTCACTACTGCAGTTAATCAAGAGTTACTAACATACATACACACTAGCACATGCATAATTCTCACCAACATATGAAATTATTAACTAAAAAGTCTTTCTATACAACACGTACACATATTTTTTATATATTTATTTTTATATATACATGTAAAATATACATATTTGTTCTATTCACTTAAAGAAGTAAAAAATTTATTTTACGCATTGATTTTATAACACTAAAATGCTGAGCATTACCTCTGCCCTAACAAGAAAAGACATCAAAGGATACAAGCTATGACCAAAATTTAAAAAGCAATAATTTCTTAGCTCTCTACTCACAAAATTTATTTTTTTCCTCTATACAAAATTGTTGGAGTTTTAAATTTCTATGTATTCAATATTCATTATACAATTCAGTAATGTACTTATTATGAAATAACACCATTTTAGGAAATAACACATTTTTGTCTGTCTATAAAGCATATGATACTATACTATCATATAATATATAAAAGAAACTATTTTTTCCCAAAGAGATAGCATTTATCATCAATTTATTTTCAAAAATGCTGAAGAGCTGAAAGGGATGAGTATGTTCATCTGTATGCTTCCTCTTGTATCCAATATTCTATCTGAAATTGTGTATTTTATAACATCTTACCTCTGCTGGATGCTGAATTATGTACAAGTGGGTAGAGATGTGTAGAGGATGCACTGGTAGAAACGGACACAAACACACTTTCTGAGGTCGGCTAAAGGGCAGAAAAAAAATGAAAACCTGTATGTTTAAAATAAAATTATATACCAATAACCTAAAATTCAAACATAATCTCACTTCATTATATAGATTTGCTAAAGCTGCATTCTTTTAAAATGATACCAAGAATGAATTTAATCAATCATATTTTCAATATGAGAATTTGAAAAAAGACTCAAGTAAATTTTTTACCATCCATATAGATCAAAGTACCTCAAAAAATCTTGCCTTAATTATCTTCAATGGAAGAATACTCATAAGTCACCACCATGGTCTTTGTATTCATGAAGAAACACTTCTAATAATTTGCATTCCAAATCAAGAACAGATCTCATGTCAAAGAGAAACCTGGCAATTGATCTAAATCATCTGAAGTTGGAGGGAACAAAATGATGATAAAATATTAGAATATAATTACCACCTAGAAGAGAGTTCTAATCAAACTTAGCCATCAGTCAACATGGAGAGCTTACCAATTGTGAGAAGAAACCCAAACGGGCCACCAAAGTATTTTTAGCTAGAATTATATCCACAGAATGCCAGTCTATCCATTTGTTTTCCGTTTTGTTATTGTTTACTTTGTTGTTTTTGTTTTACTTACTTTTTAGTGCTTTACTATTGTTTCAAAAATACTTATTACAAAATTCAGATGGAATAAAAGGGTATACTTCCCATCTCAGTCCTCCAGCCTGGTGCATTCTCTTCCCTAAGGACAACCAGTGATTAGTTTCTTGTGACCTTCCAAAGGTACTGAAGGAATATACATGGATAGTTTACCATTATATCCTATATTTAATATGTATGTTTATAATATGAAATTCAACAAACGGCCAGATACAGTATATGATGGTAGTAAATTTTCACAATGGATCACTATTATAGGCAGATGTTACATGCCATTACAATAGTATGCAAGTGAATGTTATATTAAAGGCAATTCCCAACAGCATACTTACTACCAGAAAACTGATCGCTATCAACTGTTTCCTCAATTTTACTTATGTTGAGTTATAGCCTAAGGTAAGAAATATTTATATTAATAAAACACAGTGTGAGTAAATTGGTTCAATTATATCTACCACCTCATTCTGCAAGAAACTGTCAAACCTTTGCTCCTGCTGAAGAAATCCTCTAGATAATATCTTACGGAGAGGTAGAAATGTATTGTACAACATGACCCCACTTGCCCTCTCCACCACTGAACCCAGAGTGGATGATTAACCAAAGGAAAATCAATATACTTGCTTTCCAGTGATGTCTGAAATGATTCCGTGTGACTACTCAGTCCTACAATGGGTTCCTTCTCAGGAATGTGAGCAGATTTATAGGAATGGAGAGTCTTTCAGTGGTCCCAAGAAGACCACTTAAACATAAGTAAACACAGGAGCAGTGACTGATGCAACTACGTATACTGACAAACAGATCAAGGGCTGAAATTAGAAAGGATTTCCCATTCAATAGGAGGAGGAAGAGAATGAGATACATTAGAATTCTAAAAGTTTAAGTTTCTGATTTTTTTTATAAAGATTTTTTTGATGTGGACCATTTTTTTAAAGTCTTTATTGAATTTGTTACAACACTGCTTCTGCTTTATGTTCTGGCTCCTTGGCCCCGAGGCATGTGGGATCTTAGCTCCCCAACCAGGGATTGAACCCACAACCCCTGCATTGGAAGGCAAAATCTCAACCACTGGACTGTCAGGGAAGTCCCTAAGTTTCTGATATTTTTATATGACTGCAATGCATGATCAGATGTCAGTAAAATTCTTTTATAAAATGTAATTTAAGATCAGATGAAGCCATTTTTAAAAAATCAGAATTTAACTGGATATCAACTTACATATTTATAAGTTATATGATTCTAAGAATATGAAAGAATGCAAAAATGTCATATGTCTTATGCAGGAAGCATCTACATATCAGCAGCAAAATCCAACAAGTAAACAAGCTGAGTGAAAGCTGTAGATTTCTGTGGGTAGCAGAAAACCAGGTAAAATAAACACTTAAAATAACATCTTTAGCTCATGACATATATAGTAATTATAAGAGTCTTTAGTATGACAGTTAGGATAGTGCAAAGAACTGCTTTAGCTATTGATAGCTCTGGGTTTCATGTCTGACCAAAACCTCTGTTCATGGGGGAAAAAAAAGTTACCTGGGATAGTAATTTCTTTACTGGAAGGACATGTTTGATTTTTAGGAAGATTTAGAATTAAATAGTTTGGAGAGTTCTGCTTCCAGGATAACAGGGAAAGTTGCTTCAGAGACCCACTCTCCAGTGAAACAAGCAAAACTGACAAATACTGTTTTATAAAACAACAATTTAAAGTCTCTGGAGGGACTTCCCTGGTGGACAAGTGGTAAAGAAGCCGCCTTCCAATGCAGGGGACGTGGGTTCAATCCCTGGTCAGGGAACTAAGATCCCACATGCCACGGGGCAACTAAGCCCGCACGCCACAACTACTGAGCTTGTGCGCCTCAACTAGAGGGCCTGTGTGCCAAAAACCACAGAGCCCAAGCACTCTGGAACCCACGTGCCACAACTAGAGAAGAGAAAACCTACACGCCACAACAAGAGAGAAGCCCATGCACCACAACAAGAGAGAAACCCGCACGCCACAACAAAGAGCCCGCACGCCACAAACAAAAGATTCCACGTGCCTCAACGAAGTTCCCACGTGCTGCAAATAAGATCCAGCACAGCCAAAACTAAATAAAATAAACAAATAAATAATAAATAAATCTTTTTTTTTAAACTTAAAAAACAAAGTCTCTGGAAATTGTCCTAAGGGCATATTCAAATGAAGAAACATTATTCAAGAAAATCTATGAAAACTTGGTATTGGGATAGTTTGTGGCATTTGAGCCATAACCCATTTACTACCTTGCCCCAGTTTAGGTTGACAGAAACTCCACTCCAGGTAAGTGTGGCCAAGAGAACAGAGCTTCCTCTCAGCTTTCAATCAAGACTTACCATATGTCACAGAGAAAGGTAGACCATCAACATTTCTCATCCTTCCAACTCCAAATTGAAGAAAATAAATTCCCGGTGAGTGTGGCCAACAGAGCAGTCTCCCTTCCTCCACACAGCCTCCACTTAAAAAACAGAAGCTTTACCACAGTGCAGTAGGCTGAAAATGCTGGGACCCCAAGTGTTCTCACCCCAGTTCACTTGTAGGACAGTTCTACACCAGAAGCAGCAAGTCAGAGGCTACTGACTAGCCCTGTGCCCAGAACAGTGACTCAGAGAATCCACCTTGGAGGAGAGGCAGACTATAAGAAAAGAGAGCTGTGAAGCTCTCCCCAAAGTAACTGACTTTATTTGAAATGGAGTGTGAGAAGTTCAAGCCTAAGGGTGCTCTCAAAAACAATAACTCTGGGCTTCCCTGGTGGCGCAGTGGTTGAGAGTCCGCCTGCCGATGCAGGGGACACGGGTTCGTGCCCCGGTCTGGGAAAATCCCACGTGCCGCGGAGCGGCTGGGCCAGTGAGCCATGGCCGCTGAGCCTGTGCGTCCGGAGCCTGTGCTCTGCCATGGGAGAGGCCACAACAGTGAGAGGCCCGCGTACTGCAAAAAAAAAAAAAAAAAAAACAAACAAAAAAAAAAAAACAATAACTCTTCTTAATTAAGAGCAACAGCTAAATCATAGGCCAGCTAGTTCATCAGAAAGAACCATGGAAAGAGGCAGCTAGGAAGAACACACATGCAGTCAGAAAAAAACTCAGAGTGGCCTCAAAAACTACCCCTCTCCAAATTTAACTGGATCAGACTGCTGAGCAATTTATTCTCCAGGGCACTGTATCGAAATGATAAAATGATCAACTGATAATTAGTGGAGCCTAATGGACAGGATGCAATACCAAAAGAAGAAGGCAGCTTAAAAGAAAGATGTTGTAAAGAGATACTCAAAGATAATCTGCTAAAATCATTGTAATACTGGTGGTGTTTGCACAACTTTTCTAATATAACAGAAAACCTCTAAATTATACACTTTAGTAGGATAAATGCCATGGTCTGTGAATCGTATCTTAATAAAGCTGGTTTTTTAAAAATATAAAAATGCAATGAAAAAAGAATGTTCAACCTAATTAGTAAGAAAGAGGCGTTTTACCACTATTTGACATCATGTTATGTTAAGGTGGGTTTCCTTCTCTACAATGTAAGCTACCTAAGAGCAAGGACTTGACCTACTTTTTTCACTTTTATATCCCAGCACCTTGCATAGCAAGCTATCAATAAATACTGTTGAATACATGAGGGAATACCTTTGCATTCCCTCTTACCTCGACCTTGAAATTCCTTTCTCCTCCTACACAATTTCTTATCCTATCCTTTCATTTTCTTACATATCAAATACTGATCTCTCCTTCACTTCCTCTCTAGTACTGAAGCAATTAGTTTGTATTATAAATGAAATTCAGAGTCTCAGATCTTCCTTTGACATTTTTGTTGTTTTGTTTCCTTTTGGCCCCAACGTCCAGCTTGCAGGATCTTAGTCCCCCCAACCAGGGATCAAACCTGGGCCCTGGCAGTGAAAGCTCCAAGTCCTAACCACTGGACCACTAGGGAATTCCCTCAGATCTTCCTTTGTTATCATTTGTGATCTTTCTGGTAAGCAATACCATATAGGGGGGAAAATATTTACTGAAGAAAATATTTACTTAAAAAAAAAAAACAGCTAAGCACCTTACGTACAAACACTGTTAACTGTCATTTAAGCTAAACCTAATTGTTTTGGTTTATGCTTTAACATGCTCATAAAATATCATTACCCATGTATTTTAAAGCATGTCCCCTTTATTAACTCCCTTATTAATTAATTAAGAATTCTGCTTATTTGTTATTAACAGCAATTTTTCTCAAATTTTCCTACTCCACAATTGTCTGCATGTACTATGCTGGTGACTAGCTATCCAAATATTAAACCATCTCTTACCAAACTAGTGAATAAGTGCAGAGAAATTGCTCTCCTCAATTTAAAATCTTTTTCCAAAAGAATAAAATACCTAGGAATAAACTTAACTAAGGAGGTGAAAGATCTGTATATTGAAAACTACAAGACATTAATGAAAGGAAATGCAGAACACACAAATAAATGGAAAGATATTCTGTACTCGTGGATTGGAAAAATTAACATTTTTTAAATGTCCATACTACCCAAAGCAATCTACAGATTCAATGCAAACCCTATCAAAATTCCAATGACATTTTTCACAGGAATACGACAAAAATTCCTTAAATTTGTACGGAACCATTAAACCAAACAGCCAAAGCAATCTTGAGAAGGACAAATAAAGCTAGAGGCATCGTGCACCTTGATTTCAAACTATACTAACAAAGCCCTAGTATTTAAACAGTATTATAGGGCTTCCCTGGTGGCGCAGTGGTTGAGAGTCCGCCTGCCGATGCAGGGGACACGGGTTCGTGCCCCGGTCTGGGAAGATCCCACATGCCGCGGAGCGGCTGGGCCCGTGAGCCATGGCCACTGAGCCTGTGCTCTGGAGCCTGTGCTCCGCAAGGGGAGCGGCCACAACAGTGAGAGGCCCGCCTACCGCAAAAAAAAAAAAAAAAAAAAACAGTATTATACTGACATAAAAACAAACATAGATCAACAGGACAGAACACAGAGCCTAGAAATATACCCATGCATGTATGGTCAATTAATTAACAACGAAGGAGCCAAGAATATACAATGGGGAAAGGACAGTCTCTTCTAAATGGTGTTAGGAAACTTGGACATACAGGTGAATGAAAATGGACGACTACCTTATACCATACACAAAAAATCAATTCAAAATGGTTTAAAGACTTGAGTGTAAGGCTGGAAACCATAAAACTCCCAGAAGAAAATATAGGCAGTAAGCTCCTTGACTTAGGTCTTGGTAATGATTTTTTAAATCTAATACCAAAAGCAAAAGCAAAAGCAGAAATAAACAAGTGGGACTACATCAAACTAAAAAGCTTCTGCACAGAAACAGAAACTATCAACAAAATGAAATGACAACCAACAGACTGAGAGAAAATATTTGAAAATCATATATCTCATAAGGGGATATAAAGAACTCATACAACTCAAGAGTAAAAAAAACCAAACAATCCAATTGAAAAATGGGCATAAAATCTGAACAGACATTTTTCTAAAGAAGATATACAGATGGCCAACAGGTACATGAAAAGATGCTCTACATCGTTAATCATCAGGGAAATGCAAACCAAAACCACAATGAGATATCACCTCACATCTGTTAGAATGGCTACTGTCAAGGAGAATAGCAATAAATGCTGGAGAAGGTGTGGAGATAAGGGAACCCTCCTACACTGTTGGTGCAAATATAAATTGGTGCAGCCACTATGGAAAACAGTATGGAGATTCCTTTAAAAATTAAAAATAGAACCACTATATGATCCAGCAATTCCCCTTCTGGATATTTATCTAAAGAAAATGAAAACACTAAATCAAAAAGATATCTGCATTACCATGTTCAGTGCAGAATTATTTATAATAGCCAAGATATGGAAACAGACAAAGTGTCCATCAGTAGGTGAATGGATAAAGAAATTGTGATATATATGCAATGGACTATTATTCAGCCATAAAAAAAGAATGAAATCTTGCCATTTGTGACAACATACATGGACCTCCAGGGCATTATGCTAAGTGAAATAAGTCAGACAGGGAAAGATTAATACCATATGATCTCTCTTATATATGGAATCTTTAAAAAAACATAACAAAACAAAAAAACCTAAGCTCATAGATACAGAGAAAAGATTGGTGGCTGCCAGAGGCAGGAGATGGAAGGGGGAGAAATGGATGAACTGTTTTTGTATTTTTTAGTTTAAAAAAATTGAACAAAAAAGTAAGTAAAATTTTTAAATAAAAATAAAATCTTTTTCCAAAGAACAAAAAATCTCCCTACATTCAAACTTAATTCTTGAAGGTTTAAATATTTCAAGTCAATAATGGATTAAATAATTTGTAAATTCAACAAAATTTTATTCAAATATTTACTGTACATCTAACTATGTACCAGACATTAGGCACTTGGGACAATAAAAGAGAGAAAGATTACTGCCCTCATTGAATGTGTATGTTTTCACTGTAACAGAAAAAAATTTTTTAAAGTTCCTTGCTCCCTATGAACTATTATGGATGACAGGACAAAAACAGATCAGATAACTACACATCGAACCTTATTATTTATTATTTATCATTATTTATAAATAATGAACATTCATCTTAAAATAAAAATCAAACTACTTCTAGAATTTATATAGATCTAAGGAAGAAAAATTAATATCTGAATAAATATCAACAGGTAAATTGGGTATAGGTTTAGGGAATAACTATTAAGATATATCACTGACAATATCATTGTCTTGCTATATGATCCTGACTGTGTCAGAGGTTTTCAATTTCCTTCTTCATAGAACTAGTAATAAGATATCAAGAAAGTTCTGGTGAATAACTACTGAATCACAGGCAAATGTAATAAAAATGTAATCATTTATGACCATTTTTCAACTAACTTATAACAGAATGACCAAAGTAAGAGCTGAGATTTTTCCCTCTTCTACACTTACAACACATTGAAAATGTATTATAAATACTGTTTTCTATCACTGGGGTTTATCTTCTTTAAAATCTATACAACCAATTAATGTTAATTATATTCTTAACATATAAATGGAATTTTCAAATAATTTCCCTGAACAAATTTTATGAAATAAGCTTTTTCTTCTTTTCTCAATAAGGTTGTAGAAATAAATACGTAGGCTTCCTGTCAGACTAGGACTGACTGTCTTCTGAAGTGAATGCTGTAAAACAGGGGTAATCTGTCACTCTGGGTATGCTATCTTTGACAGCCTGCAGGGAAATAAAATTATATCTGACATATGACTAGAGATGCTAAAACCTACAAAAACATCTTCCAGAAGTTTAATTAATATTTGAAAGTTTAATTTATTTCTAACATAATATTCACTGAAAGCTATTTTTTTCATAGTATTAATAAGGCATACTTAAAAGATTAGTGAATACGGGAGTTCCCTGGTGGTGCAGTAGATAAGAACCCGCCTGCCAATGCAGGAGACATGGGTTTGATCCCTGGTCGGGGAAGATCCCACATGCCGTGGAGCAACTAAGCCCGTGCGCCACAACTACTGAGTCTGTGCTCTAGAGCCCACATGCCACAACTACTGAGCCCACGTGCTGCAACTGCTGAAGCCCACGCGTCTAGAGCCCGTGCTCCACAATAAAAGAAGCCACCGCAAAGATAAGCCCACACAATGCAACAAAGAGTAGCCCCCACTTGCCACAACTAGAGAAAGCCTGCGCGCAGCAATGAAGACCCAACATAGCCAAAAATAAATAAAATTAAATCTTAAAAAAAAAAGATCAGTGAATAGATTTACAAGAAGCACTATCTTAAAAAGAATTTCTTTTAGCCACTAAACAAAAGCAAATGTAGAACCCAGAAACATAACGCACCTCAAGTTTTCCAACACTCAACAAAAAATTTTTAGTCCCATAGAGTGAAAAAGCAAAGAACAAAGAGTTTCATTACTTTTCAATAGATCAGTTGAATAGATACACTGCATTACACATAAAAATGGCAACAACTTTCTAATTTTAAAAGACTTTGAAAAACGAAATGCCACAGTGCCCTCTACTGTCACTTTAAAGAAACTTAAATAATCTGTAAAATAAACTCTAAGTTTTACATTTTTGAAACTATATTCAATATAATCAATGAAAGAAGCAGCAGCTTTTCGTTATTAATATAATAATAAAATTTCATCTCATAAAGAGAAGCAATCTCAACCATGTCTGATTGCTTCAAGTGTAAAAGAAATGATATTCTCATAACCCCTTAAATCTGTTTTTAATCACTACATTATTTTATTTTATAAATGCCTTCAGGAGTAGAGGAACAATAGACTTAGAAAAAAAATCACTGTTATAGGAGAGGAAGTAACTCTCTAAAGACAATAAATATCTTTAGATGAGACATATTGACCTAGGCATGCTTAGAAGAGTGGTGTCCAAAGTGAGTTAAGTAAAATATCCCAGTGGGGTGCAAAAAGATAGTATCAATATTATCACTTCTATTTATAATTAAACAACTAATATTTAGTACACAGAATAACAGTCCCTCTGTGGGATGGTATATCACATGGTAATGTGTCAGGATATGCAGTATCCTAATAGAAAAGGAGGAGTTTCATAACATGAAGTGTTAACAACAGCACCCACAAAGAAACTATATATACCCACAAAGAGTCCATACTGAAGAAATTCTAATTACATAATCACAAATAAACAACAAGTATATGGCAGAGCTGTTCCTTTCTTACTGCTACTTCAAACTCTTCATTAGACTTAATAAATCTAATCAGATGACAATAACTTTAAAAAGTATAAATTATAAAGATTATTCGAACTCTGAAATCACATCTTACTATCAGTAAGTTACTATCATAAACCTTACTGTAAGTATATATTATGACTCAAAAATACTAAATAATAAGACTAGGACTCCATCACAATTAGCAAAACATTTTTAAATAGTTTATTTCACCATTATCTCTTCCCTTCTATTTTTTTTATGGTTTAAGAGGCAAGTCATACATTAGTATATGATAAATGTATATTATCATAGATAAATATGTATACCTATTAGAATTACATCCTAAATATTTTAACCAACTGTGGTATGTATTCAAAATAATTTAGAGATCACTGGCCTAGAGATAAGCTTGTTCCTACTACAAGATCTTTAACTAAGAAAAATTTTAGTAAGTGTTATTATATTAAAGAAGCCTTCAGAGGAGCCAGATGCTTGGAAAACAAAAGCCTTGTGTCCAGAGAGATGACTATATACAGCATCTATATAAAGCCCCTACTAGAGCTGCAATGACAAAGTGACAGATCAACTGAGAATCTTGTCATAAAGTAATCATCTATAGTCAGTTATCCTATTATTTACTTTGTCTTCTTATATAGAAATAAAACAAATATAAAAAATAAACATCTTTCTTAATAGCAAGTTAAGTAAATCACTCTTTGCTCTACAAACTCTTATTTTATACTTTCATAATTTGTCTTAAATATTTATTACACAGACATATTTTCCCTCACATTCAATTCACTATGAATTCTAGAGGAAACAATTTCTTAATTATTTTTCTATGACCCAAGCTGTGCCTTTACTGGATAATGAATTAATAATGATTGAATGAACAAAGACTACCCATATGATTCATCAAATTAAGCCTCCAGGTCGATGTGCAGCAGAACTCTATGCTCCTTAGCCATTGGCCAACTAAGGGAACAGCATGAATGGCCATCCTGAAAAGCAAGGAGTCAGAGGTTAAATTGTCCCAAGGACCAGCTATACCTCAGTAGAGATATTTTACAAAGAATAGCATAGAATGAAGGGACCATGTTACTAGAAAACATTTTCATTTTCTTTATTCTTTATTCTCCTTTCCCTTGCCTAAAAGCTGTCTATATTTTAAAATGCAGATTTGGAATACCTGATTTATTAAGGAAATATTCCTCCTAAATTTATATAAAGGTCCATTTCTTCAAAAGAGCAAAAGAGAATTGAGAATTTTCTTTGATATAAGGGAGAAAAGTATATAAGGTTTAAGATAGGGTTACTTTACTACATAAGAGAACACAAGAATGCTATGAATAAGCCACCAATTTTGGTGTCCCTAAAAAAAGTATTTTTCATCAATGGAATATTTATTTGTAGCTGGAAAGTGAGTATTTTAAAAGCCCTAGAATTATAAAATCTCCATCATGAGGCAATTTAATTATGGTGACCTGCAACATTAACACATGCAAAGTTATTTACTTGCCCTTAATCTCTGAATCTAGAAAAACTACCTCAATAAAAGGTAGTATACCTCAATAAAAATATAAAAAAGAATCCATGTTTTGCTGGAGCAATGGTAATTGCTGCATTTTTTCAGTGATTTCTTTCTTTGAGGGTTTGCATTAAAGATTCAATTTCAAGTACATTAAGGGTGATATATATGCTCTGTTAACTACTCAGATAACTGTGTACCTTCAATTTTGTGGAAATTGGAACTCCTGTGCATTGCTGATGGGAATGTAAAATGGTTGCAGCTGCTATGGAAAACTGTTTGGCAATTCCTCAAAAAGTTAAACACAGAACTACCATATGACCCAGCAATTCCACTCCTAGGTATATATCCAAAAGAATTAAAAGCAGGAACTAGAATAAATATTTGTATACCAATGTTCATGGCAACACTATTCACAATACCCAAAAAGTGGAAACAAACCAAGTGTCCATCAACAAAAGAATGGATAACAGATAAATTAAGATGGCATATATATACAATTCAGCCATAAAAATGAAATTTTGATATATGCTTTAACATGGATGGACCTTGAAAGCATTATTCTTAGTGAAATGTCAGACAGAGAACAAATATTGTATGATTATACAAAGTATCTAGAATAGGTAAATTCATAGAAACAGAAAGGAGAATAGAGATTACCAGGGGCTGGGGGGAGGAGGGGATGAGAAGATATTATTTAATGGGTACAGAGTTTATACTGGGGATGATGAAAATTTTCTGGGTATAGATAGTAGTGATAGTTACACAACATTATGAATGTATTTAATGCCACTGAATTGTACACTTATAAATGGTTCAAATGATAAATGTTATATACATATTAACCTGATTTTTTTAATTGACCTGCCAAGTAACAGATTTACATAAACAAGTAGATCATACACATCTCTTTTTTTTTAAGACTTTTTTTTTTACAGCTGTTTTAGATTCACAGCAAAATTGACGGGAAACTACAGAGATTTTCTATATACCCCCTGCCCAAACACATGCATAGCCCCCCCATTATCAATATCTCCCATCAGAGTGGTACATTTGTTACAAATGATGAACCTACACTGACAGTCTGCATAGACTTTTAAAATAATTTTTAACTCTCTATTGAGTCTCTGTTGAGTCACGGTCATTAAATTTTTTTCCTTTAATTCTTTGAACCTATTATAAGAGTTGCTTTGAAGTATTTTTCTACTATATCCAAAATCTGGATCCACTCAAAGACAGTTTCTATTTGCTGTTGTTTTCCCTGTATGTGAGTCACACTTTCCTGTTTCTTTGCATGTCTAGTAAGCTTTGGTCAAAAACTAGATGTTATGTCTAGTAAGCTTTGGTCAAAAATTAGACGTTTTAGACAATATAGTGTAGAAACTCTGGATTCTATTTAATTTTTCTGGATGCTGTTCTTTGGAAACTTGCCTGGACTTAACCTGCAGACTCCCTCCTCTTGTAGTGTGCAGTCACTGGTATGTCTGTTCAGTTTTTTTTTCTTTTTTTAATTCTTATTTTTATTTATTCCTAGGGGTCACACCTGTGAGATCAGACACATTTCTATCAGGTCAATCTCTCTAACTCTTTGCAAGGTCAGGAGAATCATTCCATACTTTTCCATTTTTTTCCTTGATTAATCCTGGAACACTTCTACTTACTTCACTTCACTGCTCCCTTTTTCCCCACAACTTTTCCACTAGGCTTCCAGTAGACAAAAAACAAGAAACAAGCAAACTAAAAACTCAGCAGAGGAAAAAAAAAAATCTTAAAAATCAATAATACCTTCAAATTTGCCTTTCTAACTGAAATGTGAAGAGCCACCAAGAGAAATGAGAAGCTGACCATAGGCAGGTAAAGGATTCAGGAGGTAAAAGGTGGACCTTAAAAAAGACAATAATTAAAATTGCCCATCCCAAAATAATTAAAAATAGCCATGGACAAAGGAAAAATAAAAGAATCTATGGATTAGAAGAAGGCAAAGGAACACCTCACTGGAAGTATGTATTATATGCAATAGGAAAACAAAGAAAGTCATACTGTTCATTTCAGTATAATTCATTATTACATGATGCAGTAATGAAAATATGAAAGGTAAAGCAGCTCTGCCTCTACTACTCACCTGACCCTAAGAATACATAAAAGAGAATAACTATTTAAATCACAAAGTTGTCTTATATAGTAAATAAAAACACACATGTAAGAAAGCACTTTGTAACCTGTGAAATCTTTTAAAATAATGCCAAATTTATTTAGATACAGAGAACAAACAGGTTGTTGCCAGAGGGGAGGTGGGTGAGAGGATAAGTGAAAAAGGTGAGGGAAATACAAGATGTACATACTGCCAGATACAAAATAAATGTTACCTGTATGAAATGTACAGTGTGAGGAATACAGTCGATAATTATATAATATCTTTGTATGATGACAATGGTAACTAGACTTACCGTGGTGATCATTTTCTAATGCAGAGAAGTATCGAATCATTATGTTGTACACCAAGAACTAACATAGTGCTGAAGCACAATTATACTTCAAGAAACAAACAGACTTCAAGAAAAAGATGATTTGTAGTTACCAGAGGCGAGGAGTGGTGAGAGCGCGAGAACTGGATGAAGGTGGTCAAAAGGTACAAACTTCTAGTTGTAAGATAAATAAGTATCAGGGATATAATGTACAACATAATATAATTAACACTGCTATACATTATAAATGAAAGTTGTTAATCAAGTAAATCTTGGGACTTCCCTGGTAGTCTAGTGGTTAGGATCTGGCACTTTCACTGCTGTGGCCCAGGTTCAATCCCCGGTCGGGGAACTGAGATCCCACAAGCCACACAGAGTGGCCTAAATAAATAAATAAATAAAGTAAATCCTAAGAGTTCTCATCACAAGGAAAAATTTTTTTCTTTTTCTTTTATTTTTTATCTACATAAGATGATAGATGTTCAACAAACTTAATCATTTCATGGTGCATGTAAGTCAAATCATTATATTGTACATCTTATACAGTGCTGTATGCCAATTATATCTCAATAAAACTGGAAGAAAAAAATAAAATACATTACATATTTTAAAAAATAAATGAAAAAGACAAATTTTAGACTAGACTATTAAGGAATATATTCTCTCACTACATAAGCACTAACAGAGCTATGAATTATTAATTTGGGGCAAATGTAAACATACTTAAAAATTAATGTGATTTGATATTCTTTGAAGAAAACTTCTATCTATCAGAGGGTAATAATAATGTTCTTATTTTTCTTGGGGAAAATAAATCAAACATTTAGAAAGCTCTAAAATGGTTTCTTAAAATTGGTCACTCCTCTTTGGAGACTTAATTAAGAAAAAAATTCCCTCTTGAGATATATCATCTTTGCTCAACTTTGAACATATGATTAGCTTGCACAGTAATTTGTAACTCAGTTAGCTTCCCACATATCTTAGGAACGAACTAGTTCAAAGAATAAACATATTTTCTATATTAACAAGAAAGAACAAATTAACTTAGTTAATGCACAAAGAATTAAATTTGCAGACTATCAAAATTTTTACCCTAAAAATTACCGTCAATAATCCAGTTTATTTTAAATTTACCAAAACAGTTGGTTTTCTAATCCTAAGTGTTGATACCAATTCAACAATCTTAATTATTGTAAACTAATTGCTTTGGGAATTACCATTTTTCACTTCTACCTACAAAACCTGGAGACTGATTTACCCTCCTGCTCAGGCTGACCAGCCCAAAATGACGTACATGAGACCCAGATCAAAAAGCAAATGCCTATGAGAGGCAGGCAGTTAATCATAGTTGAATTAAGCAGGAATGACTGGGAGCAATGACGACCTGGACAGATCACACCTGATCTAAAGGCACAACCAATACTCCACTCAGCCAACTATTTTGCTCAGGAAGTTGGCCCCCAAGCTGCTAGATCTTCCCATTCTCACAGAAAACAGAAATCTGGATTTTGATACAAAACATCTTCATTTTTAACTATTAGCAACTGGTAATTTAAAACTGGTAAAAATATAGTTTTAAACAAAACATCTGTGGGGCTGCCAGTTTGTGGCTCCTGTATTCTTCTTAAACACCTGCAACCTTCCCTGCTTCGCTTTCTCATTATTTTATCCCCATCACCTTCTTCTCCAGAATAACCAAGCCTAAAGAATACGGAAAAGGTTAAGATATGGAATAAAGAAGCTAGACGTTGTTAAAGGGTACAAAGTTGGAACTACAAGGGGAACAAATGCTGGAGATCTAATGCACAGCATTGTGATATAGTCAACAATACTGTCTAATATACTTCAAAGTTGCTAAGAGGCTACATCTTAAATCTTCTCAGCACAAAAAAAGAAATGATAATTAGGTGACAACAGCTAACCACTACCAGTGATAACCATAATGCAATATATAGATGTATCAAATCAATAGGATGTACACCTTAAACTTATATAAAATTATACAACAAATATATCTTAATTTTTATTTTAAAAAAAAAGGAGCTAAAGAATACCAAAGCTCAGGAATCTTGTTACTAAGCTTGAAGTAAACATACTTCAGCTTAAAAAGTATGAAAATCAGAGCTACTCCTGCAGCCTTAGTGGCTGCACTTCAACTAGTGACTACATCCACTCAGCAAACAAAATCATAAGGCTTCTTCAGCAAGCGTGGAGCACAGAGCAAAGCCAAGCATTTGCAAGAGCTTCGAAGCCAAGTGGACTGGAGCTGGAGAACCAACTCTGCTACTTGATTGTTACCTCTACCTTCTTATCATTTAAAAGCTAATGATATCATCATTTCTAGAATGCTGTTATGAGAAATAAATAAAATATTATACATAAAGCACCTAGGCTTGGTGAATAACCTGCAGATGACCAGTGCTTAATAAACGGGTGCTAAATATATTGATGTGGCTTATTATAATCCTTACAACTTTGTACTTTTGTAAGAAGAAAGCACTGGAGAGAGAAAAATTTCTGTCTCAGGGCCTATCTGTGTCAGTTTGCGTACATGTTCTCCCTGCTGACTTCCTCCCTCAGACAAATTTAAAAATACTCTGTATTTAGACATTATTCCATTATTCTTATGATCAGTGAATTTCAAGTGGTTTCTGGTTTCTAACTCTTGTCCTCAGGCAGGAATATAAACAGAAGATATAAAAAAATAATTAAGGGCTTCCCTGGTGGCGCAGTGGTTGAGAGTCCGCCTGCCGATGCAGGGGACCTGGGTTCATGCCCCGGTCCGGGAGGATCCCACATGCCGTGGAGTGGCTGGGCCCGTGAGCCATGGCCGCTGAGCCTGCGCATCCGGAGCCTGTGCTCCACAACGGGAGAGGCCACAACAGTGAGAGGCCCGCGTACCGCAAAAAAAAAAAAAAATTTCAGTGGCTGTTTTGTTGGGTTCTAGTGCTTTAGGCTCAAAATCCCTAACAGTTTATTTGGCCCTTCCCAGTGCAATCACCATTAATCTCTGCAGCCTCGTCTCTCCTTCCTTTCTGCCACGCTCTCCAAATACACTGTACTCTATACAATGTACTCCTGTATGTGCTGTTCCTTCTAACAGGGGCACACTTTTTATAAATTCTGTATCTTGCAATAACAAATTAGTTTGGGATCTTTTAAAGAATATTTCATTAATGTTTAAGATATGTTGTATTTCTAACGAGCAAGATTCTGCTGAGAAGTTAAATTGAGCTTGCACTTCCTGAACAAAACCAATCTCTAGAACTCCTTAGGCTGTGACAATTATAGTAATGTGTTTAGAGAAATGAATAGTGTTTTAAATAAATGGCCAAATAATTGTGGCTTACTGATCACTCAAATCTAAGAATGCATTTTAATTTTAAAAACTATTATAAGCATAAATGTAAAGAAGTTCACTCAGGGAACTAGTTAAAACCCTAACCGCCTAATGAAATAAAATATAAAGAGCTATAAATATTATATTGATAACACCTAAATATTCTCCATAATTCTAGAAATGTACTCTAACCAATTAAAACAAACAAAATGCATAGCATGCCAAGGGAAAGAGTCTTTAAAAGGTAGAAAATTTCACTAGAAAAAACAAAGTGCAGAAATCTCAGAATGAATTATAATTCTAAAGGATTAACTAAATGAAACTGAAAACAAGCTAAAACCCAGGAAGTCATTTTTATTTTTTAAACAGTAGATCAGGTTAGAGGGTAGAGAGGGATGAAAAGGCAGAGCCAACAGGATTTTTAGGGCAGTGAAAACACTCTGTATGCTATCAATACTATAATAGTAGATATATGTTATTACAAATTTGTCCAAACTCAAAATACGTACAACACCAAGGGTGAACCCTAATGTAAACCATGCACTTTAAGTGATAATAATGTGTCAGTGGAGTCCATCAATTGTAACAAATGTACCACTCTGGTAGGGGATGTTGATAACCGGGAAGCTATGTATGTGTAGGGGCAGAGAGTATATGGGAAATCTCTGTACCTTCCTCTCAATTTTGCTGTCAATCTAAAAGTGCTCTAGGCACAGGGAGATCAGCTCGGTGCTTTGTGACCGCCTGGAGGGGTGGGATGGGGAGGGTGGGAGGGAGGGAGATGCATGAGGGAAGGGATGTGGGAACAGATGTATATGTATGACTGATTCACTTTGTTATAAAGCAGAAACTAATTAAAAAAAATAAAATAAAATAAAATAAAAGTGCTCTAGGGATTCCCTAGTGGCGCAGTGGTTCAGAATCTGCCTGCCAATGCAGGGGACACGGGTTCGAGCCCCGGTCCAGGAAGATCCCACATGCCGCGGAGCAACTAAGGCCGTGTGCCACAACTACTGAACCTGCGCTCTAGAGCCCGCGAGCCACAACTACTGAAACCCGTGCACCTAGAGCCCATGCTCCGCAACAAGAGAAGCCACCGCAATGAGAAGCCTGCACACCACAACTAGAGAAAGTAGGGCACAGCAACAAAGACCCAATGCAGCCAAAAATAAATAAATAAAATAAATAAAATTTTTTTAATAAATAAAATAAAAGTGCTCTAAAAAATAAAGTCTATTAATGGGGCAGAGAGGAGGAGATCAGAAAAATTATAAATTTTTGCTAGCCATAGAAGACTAATTTTTAAACTATTATAACTAGCAGTTCTGAGTAGACTAAAAACTACATGATAAAGCTAGCATAATTTAGCTCTGGATTTGTATTTGAAACACTTTTCTTTCCACCTCCTAGTGAGACCCCTTCGAAGCATTTTTTTTTTTTTTTGGCTGTGTTGAGTCTTCGTTGCTGTGCGCAGGCTTTCTCTAGTTGCGGCGAGCGGGGGCTACTCTTCGTTGCAGTGCACAGGCTTCTCATTGCGGTGGCTTCTCTTGTTGCGGAGCATGGGCTCTAGGCGCGTGGGCTTCAGTAGCTGTGGCTCGCGGGCACTAGAGTGCAGGCTCAGTAGTTGTGGGGCACGGACTTAGTTGCTCCGCAGCATGTGGGATCTTCCTGGACCGGGGCTCGAACCCGTGTCCCCTGCATTGGCAGGCAGATTCTCAACCACTGCGCCACCAGGGAAGCCCCGAAGTATTCTTAAGTGCTATCTTCTAACAACTTTAGACAACTTATTTAAATTAATTGTATTCACACACCCCTTCTGTTCCAACACACAGTCTCTTTTAGACACAAATTATTCACCCTCGTCAAAGGTCTACTGAGTATCTACTGCATATAGTACATTCAGAAAATATAAAAAGATCCTTACACTCAAGATCCTTCCTCTGAGGTCTTACAATTCAGCTCTGGGAAAAGGTCAAAATGGCCCTGGTAAGAGACTCCAAGTATGCAAATGCTAAAGACAATCAACCAGCCTGTCCTTCTGTTCCCCTTCTTGGAACACTTCTCTCTTGGTTGAATCCTTATCTTTCAAGTCTCAATATAAAGGCTATCTCTTCACAAATCTTTCCTGACACCATCCTGCTATTTTCTATGGCAGCATCCCACTTCTTTCTTTCATTGTTCTTTTTTTTTTTCCAATCTGTAATTACATATTTAGTTGCTTGTTTACTGGTTTATCATCTGTATCCAATAACAAACTGAACACTCTATGTGGACAAATACTCCACGGTATTACCAGTAATTAGCGAAGCACTCAGTACTCAATGTTTAAATGAATGCGTACATCTGGTGCTCAGGAGAAAGGTCTGAGCTAGAGAGACTGGAGTAGAGGTGATAACTTAGCCATGAAAACTGGTAAGATCACCTGTGAGAAGTGTATGGAGTTAGAAGAGAACCTAGAACCAAGACCTTGAGGTAGCCCAACATTTAGAGTTTTAATAGAACAGGCAAAGAAGACTAGGATACAGAAGTCAGATAAATCAAAGTGAAACCAAAGAGAGAATGTTTCAAGGAGTGAGTATTTCAAATGCAGAATTCTGCCAAGAGGTCCAGTAAGAAGTGAACAGAAAAGGATCCATTAGATTTCACCTCATTAAGGTTAATGGTGACTTTAGTGAGAGCCATTTCAGAGCACGTAGGATCTGAGGACAAATTACAGAGTGATTCCCAGGTGAGGAAGTAGAGACACTATCTAATTGTTAAAAGTGTGAAGGACAACAGAGAGGTAGTAACCAAGAGAAAGGATCCTGAACATCCAGGAGGTAAATATAATAGTATATCTGTATAGCATGAGATTCAAATAAGCAGGGAAAGCAATCCTCACAACCCTGAAAGTACACCAGCATAATTCAATCGGTCAAATAATGTTAATTGTTGGTGTTGCTAGTTTAATAAATTGTCTCCCCATTAGACTTTAAGTGACCCAGTGAGCACAGAGATAACGTATGTTTTATCCATGCCTAGGTTTCTAGGAACCTAGAACAGTGCCTGCCACACAGTAGGTGCTCAATAAATATTTCTAAGTGAATTCATAATTCTGAATACAATGTCAACTACTGTAATAGCCACCTTGATTGTCTCCTCTGATCCTTTTTTTTTTTCACTGTGAGATGACTATGTCACATAAGCATAAACGTGTTTTTACAAGTATTACTGTCATTACGCCTTACTTCCCCTACCAGACGCTCAAGCTTCTTGACAGCGGAACTTCTGTCTGCTCATCCCATGACCCGCTCAGTGTCTTGCAGGAAGAAGTAAGGCTAAATAATCCTGAACCTGGAGAAATGGCTTCTTAGGAAAGAGCTGTGACAGGTATTTCACAGTGATTCCAAGGTCAACCAGTGGACCCTGCCGCCCCAAGCGCGGAGAGGCCAGAACCAGCGCTCCCCCCGGACTGGAGCCACAGCAGCCGCCTCCCCGGCAGAGGGCGCAGCAGCCACCGCGACACACATCCCCCTCCAAGTCGGCCGCCGGCCTCAGTCCCCGTCCCCGCCCGGCGGTCACCTGCAGCGGCTGCACTCGGGCCTCCGCTCAGCCGGCTCCACTGGCAGTTCCCACAGTCCGTCCGCACTAGCCCCGTCCGCCTCCGCGTCCAAGGCAGTCGCCGCCGGCGCTGAGCCGCCCTCCCGCCGCTCCTCCTCGTCCGGCTTCCGAGACCTAGAGGCCCGGGGTAGCCGCGCGACGGGGTCCCTGGGTGTTCGCGCCTCTTTCTGCAGCTCCATGACAGGCGCTCAGGTCCGACCGTCACATTGAAGCCCCGCTGCCGCCAGTCGGCGCCACAAGCTGAAGAAACCAGCCTCCGCCGCCCGGCGCCACGCACGCACGCACGCACGCCACGTACGGGGGGCGGGTCTCCGAAGCCCAGGCTGGAGAGCCCGCCCCGCAGCGGACAAGGAATGAACCCATTGGTCTGTGCCCTGTGGGCCAGTTCACCTAGAACCCGGAAGGGAAGTGTGGATTGTCCTGGGGAGCAGGTGAGGTTAGGAAAGCTTCTCGGGGAGAAGTAAAGGAATCTCCTCTGATAACACCTCAGGTGGCAAACCTGAATGTACTTCCCTTGTTTTCACCCCTTTAAAAGTGAAAATATAGTGGAATTCTGCGTTTTCTGCCTTAGGATGGCAGTTTAAGAATTAGCTGGGTGACCGCACGCAGCAACAAAGACCAAATGCAGCCAAAAATTAATTAATTAGTTAATTAATTAATGTAAAAATTTTAAAAATAAAAAATTTTAAATTTAAAAAAGAATTAGCTGGGTGAGTGCGCACAGCAGTCTCAGCATCTGATGTACTTGATCAGCTTGTGTACTTGTTTCAGGCCTATAAAGGAGGTTGTACCGATTGAAAGTTGAATTCACGGCTGGTCTACTTCAGCGGCTTTCTTGCTCTAGAAGGGCAGGGACCTGTGTCCTGTGTCTTGTACTTGGTATTTCTACTCGTCATGAAGCATACTATTTTACGCTAGACACTAAACATTTGTTTAAATACGGGGGGGGGGTTGTTTTTTGTTTTTGTTTTTGTTTTTTGTTTTTTCGGTACGCGGGCCTCTCACTGTTGTGGCCTCTCCCGTTGCGGAGCACAGGCTCCGGACGCACAGGCTCAGCGGCCATGGCTCACAGGCCCAGCCGCTCTGCGGCATATGGGATCTTCCCGGACCGGGGCACGAACCCCTGTCCCCCACATCGGCAGGCGGACTCTCAACCACTGCGCCACCAGGGAAGCCCTAAATGCGGTTTTTAAATTGTCCGAGGCCCCTAAGATCAAAGGCAGTAAGAGAGCTGAGATTTCATGTATGAGGGGAAAAATAAGCCACAGAAAGATAACTACCTTGCCCAAGTTTTTACAGCTCTGGAAAACAGCAATATAGCCCGCAGTTTTTTAAAAGCCAGAATGAACTTTACGTTAGAATGAAAGTGGCACTACTTCTTGCCCTATATCGGTGCTGATTCTTTTCATTTATTAATACTTTGTTACTTCTACCAACCTTCATCATTTTAAACAAAAAAATTAAGTTTTCACCAGTCATGAGCTAAGTTTTTCAGTCATAATTATCTTGATTCTAGAGCTATGAAAGATTAAATATAAAACAAAGTAGATTTATCACTAACAGTAATGGAGCAGTATTGTATTTCTTAAAATAAAGTGTTTATCTCACTATTAAGTTTTTAGTCATCTTAAAATCAAGCCTGTAGGGCTACTCTGGTGGCGCAGTGGTTGAGAGTCCGCCTGCCGATGTGGGGGACAGGGGTTTGTGCCCTGGTCCGGGAAGATCCCACATGCCGCGGAGCGGCTGTGCCCGTGAGCCGTGGCCACTGAGCCTGCGCGTCCGGAGCCTGTGCTCCGCAACGGGAGAGGCCACAACAGTGAGAAGCCCGCGTACCGCAAAAAAAAAAAAAAAAAATCAAGCCTGTATATAGAAAACAGGGCTATTGTTTTCAACTTTCCCGCATTCTTTTCCCCTGGAAATGGCACCTGTCATTTATTTTGGAGTACTCTAAGGGATGATAGAAAAAGGCTGGAAAACCTGCCTGGTGATGGATGTAGCATGGGAGAAAAAACTGGAACTTAATGCCAACTGGAGTTGGGAGATAATGAAATCCCAGAGACTACAGAAAAGGAGGTGAATCAGAAAATAAAGAAATATGGGTGCAGATTTAGGTTGGAGAACCAGTTCTTTAACTACCAAAATTAAATTCTCCTGTGACAACCCTTAAACTCTCGCCTCCAATCTCAAGATGTGGAATGTTCTCTTAAGTCATTTAAGGTCACTCCAGACGCCCAACTATGAGTTATGTGAGGGCAGGTGAGTCCTAAGAAGCCTATTTATATTTGGCTTTCTCTTTTAATACCCCACATGAGATCACTGGCTCTACCCATCAAAGTATTCAAAATCCAACCATTTATCTCTCCTACTACTTCTGCCCTGATTCGAGCCCCTGTCATCTCTTGCCTAGACTATTGCCATAAGCACATAAGTGGTCCCCTGCTCCATCCTTGCTTCTCTGTAGTCCATTCTCCCAGAGGTTGACCAGAGTCAAAGAAAACTCCCATGCGGGAGGGATATAGCCAGAGCCGGGAGAAAAGAGAGTCATTTTCCCCTCTGGAAAGCAAGAGTCCAGGTTTATGAACCCTGACCTTGAGAAGCCTGAGGAAATGTATCACCCATCCAGCGAGCTGCTACTTTATGTTACCAGCCTGGGACAAACCCTGGTATCAAAATAAAGACCATCAGTGACCAAACCTCTGAGAAATACCAAGACACTAGGAAGGCAAGCAAAAATTCCTTTAAGGGATACAACCAACTTACCAGTGCATCAATATTGCAAAATAATCTACTGAGATGTTAATTTATATTTTATTTATCTCCCAACTCCTAGTAATCAGACCATTATGATTCTTTGCTTCAAGGGAGTTTGAGAGGTAAAAACAGATCAGAGATGACCTCAGTATCAGGCCTGATGTCTGTGCACATGTATGTTAGGGGTGAGATGGATGTGTCCTTGGGATAAAAGCAAAAACTGTTAGACTATTAGAGGGAAGATTTCCCCTAATTGAGAAAGGGACAAAGGGTAACCAAAACCCCACTCCTAACCCCCCAGTGCTCCCAGGTAATGATGGAACATCCAGATTGGAGGAATGAGGGGATGACTTCCTGGATGCCTAGAGGAGATGAACCCTAGATCCCAGGTTTCCCCCGCCTTGTGAAGATTCTGCTGCTGCCACCAGACTACATGGGACCAAGAAGGCAGGGACTATGGCATCTCATTGGTAGCAAATGACAACAGTGATAGCAGAAGGTCCAAGGGAGCCTCCCTGATATTTTGGCTCATAGTAAGATCCTTGGAACCTTGTGTGTCACCGGTACAGGAAAGGGCCTCAGTAACGTCTGGGATTGAATACCCTGCAGCCCAACAGAATAAGGATTCAGTATTGGATAAACTTTGATTTAAATGAAGTAAAGACAAAACATTCCTTGCTGTATTACTTTTCTATTGCTGCTGTAACAAATTACCACAAATTTAGTGGCTTAAAATCATATATATTTAGTATCTTATAGTTCTGTATGTCAGAAATCTAACAAGATCTCATAGAGGTAAAATCTAGGTGGTGGCAGGCTGCATTCCTTTGGAGGCTCTAAGGCAGAATCCATTTCCTTGCTTATCCTTCAGGTTGTTGGCAGATTTCAGTTCTTAGTGGTTAGCGTTTTCTTGCTGGCTATCAGCTGAGGGCTGTTCCCAGCTCCTAGAGGTCACACATGTTCTTTGACTTATGGAGGAGGCAAATTGTTATATTTACTAAACTTCTTAAAGTTTGCTGGGGCCCACAGCAGGCCACCCCGAAATGTGCCTCAATGGCATATTGATTATTTTGAATTAAAGTTACTTAAGAAACAGCCAACACAAGAGGGACACTCTGACCTTCCTGTCTCCCTGAAAGCAGGAAATCAGTGTTTCATGTGAAAGGTGCACCCCTGCATCTGGAGGTAGAAGGACGCCCTTGTCGCCAAAGATAAGGAATTCCAGCCTAGAAGCCTGTGTAAACAAACATTGTTACTTCTTTAATTTACTACCTCAAGCCCAAACTCTGTTTAGATTCTTCATTAATTGGGCATTCAAAACCTACACTTCATTGTCCTGCCAGTTCCTCACAAAGTCACCTAACAAGTGTAAAAAAGGCCTGCTTTGGCCACTTCCTATCTCTCATTTCTATGGGACCTCCATGCACGTGAATTAAAATTGTTCCTTTTTCTCTGCTAATCTGTCTGTGTCAATTATATTATTAGTCCAGCCACAAAAATTCAAGAGGGGTAGAGGGGGAAATATCCCCCTCCCCAACTGGGTCTTTTTGGCTGGGCCTGAGAATTAAATCGACATAAGACAGATCAAAAGGAGAAAAGAATACAAATTTTTTTAATACAAGCTTTTTGTCACACGAGACCCTTCATAAGGAATAAGATCCAAAGATATTATGACACCAACTTGTTTTTATATTAGGTTGAACAAAGAGGCAGTCGTGGAAAAGTGACTCAACTATGTGGGCAAGCTAAAGGAAGATAGGAATTATTTTAACGAAGTCTGTTTGGATAGCATTCTCTTACCATTTTTTTTTTTTTTTTTTTTTTTTTTGCGGTACGTGGGCTTTTCACTGTTGTGGCCTCTCCCGTTGCGGAGCAACAGGCTCCGGACGCGCAGGCTCAGCGGCCATGGCTCACGGGCCCAGCCACTCCGTGGCATGTGGGATCTTCCCGGACCTGGGCACAAACCCGTGTCCGCTGCATCGGCAGGCGGACTCTCAACCACTGCACCACCAGGGAAGCCCTGGATAGCATTCTCTTGATCTTAACTTCCTGTCCTTGATGATTAGAATGTACCTTCCTTCTGGTATAGGGAGGATATCTTTCACATAGGAATTTCACTTCCTGCGTTTAGGGAAAAAAAAGTAAAGTCAGAGTGGTTTTCTTCTATCTGCAGTTTTTCACATGGCTTTAACTCAAAAGAGTCAATATGCCAGAGAGGCATATATTTGGGGGAGCATGTTCTGAACTCATCCCCTTCCTCTATCTTCAAAGCCAGTAATGGCAGGTTTTGAGTCCCTTTCATGGTTTGACTCTCTCCTGCCTCTTCTTCCATAGTCACATCTCTCTGACTCATTCTCTGCCTTCCTTTTCCACATCCTTTTCCACCTAGATAATCCAGGATAATCTCCCTATTTTAAAGTCAACTGATTAACTGCTTAATTCCATCTGCAACCTTAATTCCCTTTTGCTGTGTAAAGTAACAGTCTCATGCATAACACCACAGAGTGCAGAACTTGAGGGCCAAAATCTTACCTTCCATATCTGCACATCTAAATCTACAGATGCAATTCATACAAACTTCACATGAAAAAGAAAAAGGAAAAATATATACCCAAAGTATTACTGATACTTACACCAAGGTACTGGGATTAGAAGACTCTGTGTGAGTGTGTTTTTCCTCTCTCTTACAAATGTTCTGCACAATGACCATGTAAACCACATTTTTAGAAAGAAGTCAGAACATTAACAACTAGATATCAGAATATTAAATGGTATGATTAATGGCAAGTAATATAAAGTGGAAAATGGTTTCTATTAATTCCATTCCTTGTTTTCCTTAGGCTACCTTTCCTTAAGATTGTATTTTTGGGTCTTTTTTTATGTGAATTAGTAGTGAGTCTAGTGATTCTTTTATTTAATGCAAGTTCCCTAAGTACATGTGTCATGATTATTTTGACATAAATTGTTCTTAAGTGACCCATTTGATGATGGGGAGGTGATTGCGTTTCCCTCACTCCCAAGTCACTGGACCCTTTGCTGCTCCCTCTGACTCCAATGAAGGGGTTGAGATTCTTCTTCTCAGGGTAAGGCCTTCCTTCACAGCTTTGTGCTTTTAACCCAGCTTCTCTCCCAGACCACCTGCACCATGTCTTCAGTAGTTACATCATTGGTATAATGCTTGTCTTTTTCTTTCTTTAATTTTCCTGAATACGACTCTATATAAAAATATGCTTGTTTTTCTGCCTGGTTTTCCTCAAGGATCTACTCTAATTTTTATATTTCCTGACTGTGCAGTTATGCTTTCATATTTTCTAAAAATTCTAGGTTTAATTAACTTGGAAATTTATTATCCCTTATCTACACATACAACTTGGATCCTCTGCTCATAGGATTTTTTTTTTAAAGCATCTTGTTTGCTTAGATTTGTTTGTTTTACCAATTAGTTTTGGAGACACTCATTTTTACATTTTGAATTAAATATCCCTGCATAGAGTTAAATAATTAAAATTTATATATCCAATTCAGATGACTGGCAAATTTTTTAACTTTATTTTTATGGCCAAGAATTACCTCTATTATTAGAAACAACTGAGTTTTAGAGCAGGAAGGGAATGCGAAGATCATCTAACACGGTGCTTCTCCAGCCTGTCTTACATGGGAATCAGAGGAAGAGCCCCACCCAAAGCCAATTAAATCAGAACCTGGAAAGAAAGAGGGAACTCCAGGCATCGGTATTCTTCTTGCAGCTTGAGTTGAAAACCACTGATCCTAAGATCCTGCTTTTTACAGATGAGGAAGCTGAGGCCCAAAGAGGGGAAATGCCCAGGTAGAAAATGTAAAACTCCTGACTTCTAACCTAGTGAGTTTTCCCCTGCCCTTGTTGTTCTCAACCTTTGCGGTGTCAGGGAGCAGAATTCGCCACCCTAAAATGTCTCTTTAGCATGCAGATTATTTCAAGCTGAAAAAATGATCAAGGCCCAAGACTCAGGAAGAAACTTTGACTTTCCCCCTAACTGCCTAAAAGAATGTAGGTAGATGACCTGTTCCAGTTATAGATAACTAGGAGACAGGAAAGTCTGTTTGCTAGAATTCCTCTGTGTCCCATTGACTCTGCACGGCCCAGCAAACATTTGTCTGCCAAACATTTGTTTTTCTACCTAGAAGTCAATTTCCTTCTCCCCTTAGAAACCCCAAACCGTCACCTCCAACACGCTCCGTTATGTTCAGCTGAAAATGGTACTTAAGGTGAGGGTTTAGGCCATTTTGGCAAGTTACTCAGTTTTCCTGAGTCTCTCTCATGTATACATGTTATTAAACTTTTGTTCGATTTTTCTCCTGTTAAGGTGCTCGTGTCAATTCTTAGACCAGCCTGAAGAACCTGGAGGGTAGAGGAAAATCTCTTCCTCCCAGACAGGGATGCTTAGAACCCTCTTTAGAACATTCATAATTACTTGATAAAGCCCAAAGTTCTACCTCCAGCCTAATGAAGCAGAATCGGTCACTCCCTAGGTAGTTCAGATGAGCACCAAAGTTGAGAATCATTGCATCTTACCTAAAGTGGTGATTTTTCTCATGGGAAAAGAACAGAATGTAATCATAATTTCTCTCCTCTTTTTTTTTTTTTTTTTTTTTTTTGCCGTACGCGGGCCTCTCACTGTTGTGGCCTCTCCCTTGCGGAGCACAGACTCCGGACGCGCAGGTTCAGCGGCCATGGCTCACGGGCCCAGCTGCTCCGTGGCATGTGGGATCTTCCCGGACCGGGGCACGAACCCGTGTCCCTACATCGGCAGGCAGACTCTCAACCACTGTGCCACCAGGGAAGCCCTCCTCTATCTTTTAAAATTGTCAGTCTATGCTTTTGTTAACAGATACATATATATATTTTTAATATACTACAATCCTATTTAAGGGGACATTTTCACCACAACAATAATTTGTTACCACTGTTGAGGAGGGAGAAACTTTCTCTACCCTTCTTGAGTTCTTGTGACTGGACTAATAATAAAATTGACACAAGATAGGTTAACAGGAGAAAAACAATTTTAATTAATGCACATGGAGGTCTCATTGAAATGGGATCTAGGTAGTGACCAAAGCATACAGCTTTTATACTTTTGAGAAGAAGAAACAATAAATTTTTGAGGAATTGAGAGGACAAAGAAACTTGGGCTTTGGGTGCTTAATTAGTGAAGAACCTAAACAGTTTGTCCTTGGGGTAGTAAATTAAAGTAGTAACAATGTTTGTTTATATAGGCTTCTCCACCCTAAATTCTCTATCTCTGGTGCTAAGTGTGTCCTTCTACCTCCAGATGCAGGGAATGCACCTTCCATATGAGAAATTTATTTTCTGCTTTCAGGGATATCCTGAAATGACATCCTGTATGTTAAACAGTCTCTCTAAGGGGATAAAAAAAAATCTCAACCTTTGAAATTCCTTGAGAAAAAACACCTCCTGATAGCTTTGAGCTGCAGGGCATCTTGATCTAACAAGTCATCTGTTGGCAATACGTCATTTGAGCCAATAACTAAAAGGCATATGCCCCAACCCTAGTTCTCCTTTTAATTCTCTCTGTGTTTTGAATTGAAGTATAGAGGGAAATATGAACTTTGCTTAAAAGCAACCTGGCAATTATGTTTTGCTCTTCATCCTCAAATATCCTTGAGGGAAAATGTTGCAAAAGTAATTATTAAATAACTTTTAGTTTTCAAAGTTGAAGTTCCAAAACCAGTATATAGAGTCACAATCCTTGAACAGAGAAAGGGGACAGGTTTTGTTCATCTTCCTTACTCAAAGCAACAACCCTGTATGTGAACTCCTATAGCAACCTGCTAGGACCTTAAACTCAAGAACTGTGCCTTTCATCACCCTGTTCTTGATGTAGTGAGCCCATCCATTAACAAGGAGCTTCAAAATGGTGCTAGAATTCATCCTGAGGTGAAAATGAGAAAGGAAGGGGGCAGGGCACAACCTTTAAAAGAATGACATAGCCAGAGGATACTACATAAACTGGTTAGAATCAAATTGGTCTAAGATGGCGGACAAGCTGACTTCCACTAGACCTTGAGCCTCATTATATGCTCATTTTAATACATTAGCATATGCTAAATGACACATCCACAGGCACCATGACAGTTCCGAGGCTGACCATAAAAGGCAGTAAAGTGGGCGGTGGCCCAATTCCTGGAAATCCCCACCCCTTCCCCAAAATAGTTGGAATAATCCTCTCACTCATTAGCCTATGAAATTACCCAGCCCTATAGAAACTGTCAACTCTGTACCCTCGTGCCTCTCTTGCCTTCTAGGATGGCCCACACTCTGTGGATTGTATTTCTCCCATGGCTTCTCTCACCTTCCAAGATGGCCCACACTCTGTCTATGGAGTGTGTATCTCCCTGAATAAACCTTTCACTTTACTATGGCTCATTACTGAATTCTTTCCTGCGAGAAGCCAAGAACCCACATTTGGCAGCTGACTCACCTGAGACCTGGGAAGTGACCATCCTCTCCAGCCCCACTTTCTTTCCTGCAACAAAAATATGGAAACACAGGGGCTTCCCTGGTGGCGCAGTGGTTGAGAGTCCACCTGCCGATGCAGGGGACACGGGTTCGTGCCCCGGTCCGGGAGGATCCCACATGCCGCGAAGCGGCTGGGCCCGTGAGCCGTGGCCGCTGAGCCTGCGCGTCCGGAGCCTGTGCTCCGCAACGGGAGAGGCCACAACAGTGAGAGGCCCGCGTACTGCAAAAAATAAATAAATAAATAAATAAATAAATAAATAAATGGAAACACAAATCATCATCATGGAATTATGGAATTCTAGAACCGCTGGGCTCCTCAGAGATGACCTTCTATAATCTATTTCTTTTATAGCTAAGAAAACTGAGGACCACACATTTTAAGTTACTAATGAAAGACCTGACAGCAAGGCAGTACTAGATAGAGCCAAGTCCTTACTTCCTTTCATGTGCTTTCTTAAAGGTACTGTAGGGGAACAAAATTTGCCACCCCAAGATGTCTCTTTGGCATGTGGATTATTTCCAAGCTGAAAACAATGAAAACCCAAAAGAATCAGGAAGAAATTCTGACGTTTCCCTTAACTGCCTAAAGAATGCAGAGGACCTATTCCAAGAAGGAAACTACCACTGTAGATAACTATAGTGTGAACTAGGTGTAGTAGACAGGGAGGAACCTAGCAAAGTTGACTTATTAAAATTCCTCTCTGTGCTATCATCAGAAGGCCACAAATAACAAATGCTGGAGAGGATGTGGAGAAAAGGGAACCTTTTCACACTGTTGGTGGGAATGTAAATTGGGGCAGCTACCATGGAAAACAGTCTGGAGTTTCCTCAAAAAACTAAAAATAGAACTACCATATGACCCAGCAATTTCACTCCTGGGTATATATCCAAAGAAAAGGAAAACATCAATTCAAAAAGATATATGCACACCAATGCTCATAGCAGCATTATTTACAGTTGCCAAAATATGGAAGCAACCTAAGTGACCATCAACAGATGAATGAATAAAGAAGATGTGGTACACATACACACACACACACACACACACACACACACACACACGTACACACAGAATACTACTCAGCCATAAAAAAGAATGAAATTTTGCCATTTGCAACAACATGGATGCACTTGGAGGGTATTATGCTTAGTGAAACAAGTCAGAGAAAGATAAATAATCTATGATACCACTTGTATATGAAGTCTGAAAGATAAAAAAAAACTAGTGACTATAACAAAAAAGAAACAGACTCAGACATAGAGAACAAACTAGTGGTTATCAGTGGAGAGAGAGAACTCGGGAGGAGCAAGATAAGGGTAGGGGATTAAGAGGTACAAACTATTGATACTATGTATAAAATAAATAAGCTACAAGGATAAACTGTACAGCAAAGGGAATATAGCCAATAATTTATAATAACTATAAATAGAGCATAACCTTTAAAATTGTGAATCACTATGCTGTACACCTGAAACTTACACAATATTGTAAGTAAACTATATGCCTTTTTTTAAAAATTAAAACACTTCAAGGGCTTCCCTGGTGGCGCAGTGGTTGAGAGTCCGCCTGCCGATGCAGGGGATACCGGTTCGTGCCCCAGTCCGGGAGGATCCCGCATGCCGCGGAGCGGCTGGGCCCGTGAGCCATGGCTGCTGAGCCTGCGCGTCTGGAGCCTGTGCTCCACAACGGGAGAGGCCACAACAGTGAGAGGCCCGCATACCAAAAAAAAAAAAACACACTCAAGACCTTAGAAAGCACACACACACACACACACACACACACACACACAAATTGCTCTCTGTGTCGCACTGTCTCTGCCTGGCCCAGCAAACCTTTGGGGGATTAGTGATGGGAGTAACTGAGTGATAATGCTGTCATCAATTGAGATAGGGAAGACTGGGGTGATGAACATGTTTGGGTGAGATGGGTATCAAAACAGGGTGCCAAGAATGCTGTTTTGTCCATGTCATGTTTCAAGTACCAACACTGAAATTAATATAGAAATATCAAGTATGCAGTTGGATATAAGAATCTGGACTATGAGGGAGAAGACAGGGATAGAAACATTAAATATGCTTTTTTTCCTTCCAGTTTTATTGAGATATAATTGACATACAGCACTGTGTAAGTTTAAGGTATAATTATGTGACTTACATCATGAAATGATTATCACAATAAGTTTAGTGAACATTCATCATCTCATATAGATATAAAATTAAAGAAACAGAAAAAATTATTGTGATGAGAACTCAGGATTTATTCTCAACAACTTTCATATACAACATACAGCAGCGTTCATTATATTCATCATGTTACTAAATGTGCTTTTGATTAAAAAAAAAAAAGATTCAGCTATACCCTAGAAATACCAGGGGTTTGTCTGATTTGAGAGGGAATGGCAAATAAAACAAGCCATCACTGTATTATATGTCGCTTTTACTATAGCCAGCTCCATAGATCTTTTCCAATCCCTTTGATTATATTATATATTTTCAAGAGGACTGGGACATGAAGGTGACCATTGATGCTTCTATATCTGTTTGTAGTTTATTGTTCAGGAGTAGGGCTGGTAGTGAAAGGAATGGAGAACACATGAACAGGGAAAAATCTGATATTTCTCAAAACAAATGTAAATCATTGAAATAGCATATATATGACTTAACAGAACTAGAATTCTAAAATAAATATCTTTTGAATTTCATTATGATACTAACCTCAAAATTTCTGCAAAGATGAACATGCTATAGCCTTGCCAATGACATACCCCTTTGAACAGTTCAAATAGAGCAGCATTATATTGAATTCCATGCTGAAGCAGATGATACTATAGCAAAGCCCTGGTGTTATTTCTGAAATTATAACTTACATTTACATATCACTTTACAATTTATAAAGTCTTTTTACCAACATTATTTTATTTTGCTTTTCCCTACAGCCTTACAAAGTAAATACGATGTTTACTTTTATTTCTGTTTGCCAGATAAGGAAAAATGACAGCCTCTGAAAATGAAATGGTTTGTCTAAATTAAAATGGCTATTTTAAATTTATTTATTTATTTATTTTTGGCTGCGTTGGATCTTCGCTGCTGCACACAGGCTGTCTCTAGTTGCCGTGAGCGGGGGCTACTCTTCATTGAAGTGGGCGGGCTTCTCATTGTGGTGGCTTCTCTTGCTGAGGAGCATGGGCTCTAGGCATGCGGGCTTCAGTAGTTGTGGCGCAGGGGCTTAGCTGCTCCGCAGCATGTGGGATCTTCCCAGACCAGGGATCGAAAAAATAGCTATTTTAAGTGACAAGACTGTGTTCAAAAACCAGATCTTCTAACTCTGAGGCTGTTTCTTTCTGTGATACCATAAAACGTCTTTAGTTTTTTCCACACTGTTAAGTGGATATTTATTAATCGTTTCCCCAATTTCATAATAAACAAAATTGAGATAACTTAGAGTGAAATGAATGTCTTTACACCATGAAATTATATCGGAAAGAGTTAAGATTATAACCTACATTTCCTAAGTTGCTGTCTCTTAACTAATGCATTAAACATTCACTGATGATTCAGCTAGAGATGTTTACCACTGTAAATCATTTCTACAACATAAATAGCTTGAGCTAAAACCTATGAGCAAAATATACCTGGCATCAATTCTCTTAAGAATGCTTATAATTCAATTTCTTACCACTTTTACTACATTTTTTTCAAGTTTTCAGAGATAATTCATGTTTTTAAAACTCTCTTGCAGGAGGAAGTTTAAAAATCACAAAATTGCTGAAGCAGTTGTGGCTGTGACCAAAAAAAGAAAAAAAAGAGGAAGTTTAAGAAAAACTAAATGTACAAATAAATGTTAGAATATCAGGTGTTAGGATGCTTGAGTGGACTCATTGTGGCAGTCACATATGGGAAATCTGACGTTTTACATGTCCCATTTTGAGACCTGTTATACACAAAGCCCCTATT
The DNA here is from genome assembly GCF_949752795.1 of Hyperoodon ampullatus. NCBI lineage: Eukaryota > Metazoa > Chordata > Mammalia > Artiodactyla > Ziphiidae > Hyperoodon > Hyperoodon ampullatus. The sequence continues at coordinate 78,067,532 of NC_136917.1, read as the reverse complement.
CAGTGAAAATCACATTATATGGTCATATGATGGATGATTTTTTGTAGTTTATTTTAGAAAAGATGTGAGTACCGTTTAAGACTAGCCCAGAAAATCTTAAGTTGAAATTTTCTCCTCTAAGTATCATGTTTCTCTTCTAAAATATCTCTTTTTTTTTTGTACAAAATCATTGTCAAATAATAGCTTTTGAATACAAACTCCAGAATTAGAACTCAATACGGTAACATCTTAGTTGACAAGAATTAATTTTGGTCTGAGACATATGGTTATATTCACAATGACTTGTTACTTGCCCTGGAAGTACTCCTATACTAAAAACACATACATTGACCCACACCTGTTACATAAAACAGGCCAATAGTTGAAGACCAAAAAAATTCATATTTTTCTATACATATATTTAGCAAAACCAAAATTATTCTAAGACAATATAATCCGATGACGTGAAACATCAGTGGTGTATATAATCCAAAATAGTCCATAATTTCCAAAAAGGAATTTAGGACATGCATTTTAGTAAGACATGGATATTTGACATCCTGAGAATTCACAACTTCTTAAAAAGATTAGGTTGTATTATGAATACTGAAGATCTAACTAGACAGGAGCTAGGTTTTTAAAAAATTTTTTCGGCTGCACAGCATGCAGGATCTTAGTTTCCCAGTTCCCCAGCCAGGGACCGAACCCATTCCCCCTGCAGTGGAAGCGTGGAGTTTTAACCACTGGGCCACCAGGTAAGTCCTAGGAGCGAGGTTTTATATTCTGGTTCTTAACTACAATATTTTCAAACCAAAAATCATGATGAATTATCTAAAATAGTATGAAATCAGTCCTGCTCTAGGTAACCCGTGAAGGCTAGCCAAAACACTTGTAGCTCTTAACCCAGTTTCCTGCCCCCATATCCCGAAGTCCTCTTCCCAAAGACAGAAACTGTTGATCCCCTGCCTGGCCCCATGCTTTGCAAACAGTGCTGTCTTTCCTTCAGTGGGACAGTTCAAAAGTTCTTTTTTATTATGCTTTTCTGTATTTTCTAAATTCTCTATATAAGCAAGTTTAAAAATCAGTTTTCAAGAAGCAATAAAAATATTTCTAAGGGATTTAAGGATTACGAGTTCAATATGCAAGTGATTCAGTAATAAGTGATACCTGGTCTTGCCCTTTGTTACATCCTAGTTCTGATTCCCAGTAATGATCACCATTCTCAGACCCTAGGCCTTCCTGGTTGGGAACTCTATTTTCTTCCCTCCACTATCACAGAGGGCTTAGAGACCTTCACTGAACCTGCCTCTTGCCACTCTCATTGCTGAAACCCATTAACTGCTGGCTTATTTCCCTCTTACTGCTTGCTATAACATGACTTTCAGGTAACTCCTTTTACATCTGGTTAAGCCTTCCTGATGATGACCACTTCTCTGGCTTACCACTAGTATCTGTTGTCATATCTCCTAGAGATTAAGTTCTGTTAAGTCTTGGGGAGGTAACAAACAGATGGCCCATAGGGCAAATTTGGCCCACTAACAGTTGGTTTGGCATTATCAGTATTTGAAATTTTAAAAGGTGAATGTCTTTAGACCAAAAATATGTTCTCCAGTTTGCCACAGTCTCCAGCACTTCCTATTGTATTACACCTGCCCCTTTATTCATTTGCTTAACTGCCTGAGACTTGAAGCCATTTGAGTTAGACCTCTAGAGAGAGAGCCCCTCCAACAACCATTTTTTTTAAAGATTTTTTTTTAAGATAATCTTTTTTTAAATTTAATTTATTTTGGGCCACGTTGGGTCTTCGTTGCTGTGCACAGGCTTTCTCTAGTTGCGGCAAGTGGGGGCTACTCCTTGTTGCTGTGCATGGGCTTCTTACTGCAGTGGCTTCTCTTGTTGTGGAGCATGGGCTCTAGGTGCATAGGCTTCAGTAGTTGTGGCTCGTGGGCTCTAGAGCACAAGCTCAGTAGCTGTGGCACAAGGGCTTAGTTGCTCTGTGACATCTGGGATCTTCTGGACCAGGGATCGAACCCGTATCCCCTGCGTTGGCAGGCAGATTCTTAACCACTGCGCCACCAGGGAAGTCCCCCTCCAACAACATAACAGAGCTCTCATCATCATCCCAGCTGGGTTCTATTTACCCAGTACCTCAAAATAATGCTAATTCCAAGTCTCAGTTTCTCTTAGTCTTTCTGGCTCCATTGATACAGCAAGTCCACTGTGTGAAACCACAACACCATCTCAGATGCCAAGAAAGTAGGGGATGGAAGGGGTGACATTTGAATGCTACTCTGGAATTACTGACTTGTACTGCAACCCTGTACTACATACCTCCAAATTACAGATGCACTCTGAAAAAAATCTAAAAAGGAACTCAGCAGAAGAAGGAAGCAAAGAACAGCCCAGATATCCATGAAAATGAAAATTCTCACTACTGATGTGAGAATTAACCACATTTTTTGGTGAACTAAAAATGACTATCACAAACACGGATGTTCCTTGCTCGGCCTCTCCATGTGTAGTAAGTCAGGGCTCCCTCCAGAAAGTGACTTCAGACCTATGCCCACATCAGCTAAGTATTCATGCCTGCATTCCATGTAGCACATTAGGAATTTATGGAATGTTGAAAAGCATTTTGTATCCATCTGGGGAAGATTTAGAGGGGTAAAGAGTCAGGATGAGTGGAACAAAGAAGGAGAAGTCATAGATTCCATATATATGTGTTAGCATACGTATGGAATCTATGACTTCTCCTTCTTTGTTCCACTCATCCTGACTCTTTACCCCTCCAAATCTTCCCCAGATGGATACCTAGGAGTAAGACGGGAATAAAGACACAGACCTACTAGAGAAGGGACTTGAGGATATCAGGAGGGGGAGGGGTAAGCTGGGACAAAGTGAGAGTGGCATGGACATATATACACTACCAAACGTAAAACAGATAGCTAATGGGAAGCAGCCACATAGCACAGGGAGATCAGCTCAGTGCTTTGTGACCACCTAGAGGGGTGGGATAGGGAGGGTGGGAGGGAGGGAGAGGCAAGAGGGAAGAGATATGGGAACAGATGTATATGTATAACTGATTCACTTTGTTATAAAGCAGAAACTAACACACCATTGTAAAGCAATTATACTCCAATAAAGATGTTAAAAAAAAAAAAAAAAGAAAGTCAGAATGGCATAAGAAGCAAGCAAGCCTGAGTGGAAGTAAGGAGGAAAGGAGAAAGGAAGGCAGGGAAGCAGGAAGGCAAATTAACAGTTTATTGAGCATGTACTAGGTACCAAGTGTGCTCATTCCTTTTATACACATCATATTTAATATTCACGTCCCCTTAAGTTCAGAGAGTTAAGGACTTACTCAAGGTCACAAAGGCACAAAACAACAAACTTAGACTATAAAGCCAATTCTAACTCAAAAGTCCACTCCCTCTTCATAACACCACAACTCTCTCAATGGTGATTTATTTTAACCAGTGCAGCAAGCAAGTCTTAAGAAACAAAATTCAACTGAGTACATTTGAAGATCTAATTGGCTTGATTAGGCCACTTAGGAATTGGGCAACATTCCATCTAGCAACTGGAAGGGAGCTTGGAGGGGTTGTATAGATGGGGCAAGGAAGCTATTAGCAAAAGAAAGGATTAATTTGGGGCCAGGACTTCTTTTGGCAGGGAGAAGGGAAAGGTGGAAGAGTTTTATCATGCAAATTGTCTATTTCCCCTGGGGTGGGGGTGATAAAGAGGGCCCACGTGACAGATTACTTCATTGGTGCTAACCAGAAAATTCCAGACTGGTTAATTCAGCTTACATTTCTGGTGAAGATTGAAAAACTGCAATTAGGTTAGGTATTAAATCTAGCTTTGGTACCATGGGCTTTAATAAAGTGATGCCATTTGGGGCCTGTGGTTTTTCTCTTTTTTTTTTTTTTTTTTTTTCCGCGGTACTCGGGCTCTCACTGTTGTGGCCTCTCCCGTTGCGGAGCACAGGCTCCGGAGGCGCAGGCTCAGCAGCCGTGGCTCACTGGAACAGCCGCTCTGCGGCATGTGGGATCCTCCCGGACCGGGGCACGAACCCGTGTCCCCTGCATCGGCAGGCGGACTCTCAACCACTGCGCCACCAGGGAAGCCCTGTGGTTTTTCTCTTTAACAAGAGCTAACTCAATAGTGTTTTGGAAATGGGTTGAAAGACTAGATAAATTTAACTTTCAAAACAATCCTGTGAGATAAGTATTGTTTTTTCCTTTTTTCACAGAGTCGGAAACTAAAGGTCAAAGAAGTAAAATATCATACCAAAAGCCAACCGCTTTTGTAAACATCAGCAGTATTACTTGGTGTATGCCTTAGGCAGAAGGGTCCCCCATACTCTGTTCATCTTGCAAAGAGATGACTTAGGTAGGGTCAGGGTGAAGGCGGATGTATAACAGGACTGTGCTTCAAGAGAGGGATCCCACCCCCCGTTGCTCTCTCTTTACAGGGCAAGATGAGAGTGGACTTAGAAGCAAGGGACATAAAGTCTGGGCTTGGGCGATGAATGGTCTGAGCTTAGGTGCCATTTGTCTGTGAACACTAGCCGTTAGCTCCTGTGGGAAGTTGGCTTGTTGTGCAGCTCTTCCCATGGGGAGAAAGGAAATCACTGGTGCCACAAGAAGTTGTTTGAGACACAGCCCCTTCCACTGGTGAGGGGAGCAGGGTCCCCTGCCCCAGCTAGTTCATCCAGGCCACACAGAGAGAACTTCTACAGTCATTTATTGGACAATCCAACTTCTCTTTACTCATTCACCAAAAATAGTGGCAGAACAAGGACTTAAATCATGGTCTTTTGTTTTTAGAATCCACATAGAAGTTGGAAAGCTAACCCTGGTTGCGTGAAAACAACAGCCAGATCCAGTGGCTATGGCAAGCTCATAACTGTTTCACGACTTATTTGGGATTTCAGGTGTTCAAATGGCAGATGATAGTCAAATAGATAAATGCCAGCATTCTGGTTCCAAGTGATGGAATCACTCATAACATCCTAGACACAGCTAAGAACTTGAGGAGGAAGACGTGTCCTGGGAGAGAAAGGGCACCTCACTGACTGACAAAGGAAGTCACAGGAAACCATTTCCATTAAACTCATTGGTTGAATTAAAGGGCAGCCTCATAAATAACTGTACTCTCTATTCTTCACCACAAAGGTTCTTTATGATAGAATTTTCCGTATAGACAAATATAGAAGATCAAAGGACATTTCTACTTTAAGAGGGTTGGATCTGTCCCACTAATTTTTTTTTTTTTTTTTTTTTTTTTTTGCGGTACGCGGGCCTCTCACTGTTGTGGCCTCTCCCCTTGCAGAGCACAGGCTCCGGACGCACAGGCTCAGCGGCCATGGCTCACGGGCCTAGCCGCTCTGCGGCATGTGGGATCTTCCCAGACCGGGGCACGAACCCGTGTCCCCCGCATCGGCAGGCGGACTCTCAACCACTGTGCCACCAGGGAAGCCCTGTCCCACTAATTTATAATATCTTTTTTGTTAGTAAAATGAAGTAGACTGTATGTAAGGAGTCCTACTGTGAATATTTTTGTGAATAACTACCCCACGATTTTTTTAAATTTCCAATTAATTTTTTAACTATAATTAATTTTAATACAGATTTCCGTATAGTGTGTTTACAGTTTTCTCTATTATATTTTCATTTTATCTCTATAGTAGCTTTAGAGTAAAAGACTTGCATTTTTCTTTATTCTCTAAAAGGTTGAGAGATGTTTTGTTATATCATGTGATAAACCGTTCTTATTAAGCAAGTACTGGTCTGAGAATGCACCTGTGTTTATTCCTTTCTATTCTAAAACTGAACCAGAGATGACAGGCAAAAAATAAGAGGCTTTCTTTTTTTTAATGAAGCTTTTTTTTTTTAATAAGTAGCCCATTGATGAAGTGATATTACCTCCTTTCTGTCTGAGATCAAAATCAGGGCTTCAGAGAACAAATTGGTGGTTACCAGTGGGGAGAGGGAAGTGGGGAGGGGCAATCAATATAGGGGTAGGGGATTAATTATTACAAACTATTCTGTGTAAAATAAGCTACAAGGATATATTGTACAACAGAGGGAATATAGCCAATATTTTATAATAACTATAAATGGAGTATAACCTTTAAAAATTGTGAATCACTCTATTGTACATCTGTAACTTATATAATGTTGTACATCAATGATACTTCGATAAAAAATTTTTTAAATCAGGGCTTCAGTGTTCATTTACTCTTACATTTGCTCCTTGGAGGCATGGATCTGCGGGTCAAATCACATATTGCTAAAGTACATGACTCACGGAAGTCATTTAAAGATAGAACATTCACCTTGTAAATCGATTTATTTTTTCTCTCTCTTCCTGTCTTTTATTTCCTTCCTTCTTCCTTCTTTGCTTCCTTCCTTTTTCCCCCTCTTTCCTTTAGCCTATAAGTTAACTCTTAAATAAACCTAATATTAATAATAAAATTCCATTTTATGATGAAAGGAAGAACTGAGAATTTAAATATAAATATGAGAAAGTAACATTCTTCTTAATGATATTTTACAATATTTTACTTTCTGCATACAGTTTACTATATTGTTAATATAATAGTGTGCTTTGAACCTGTATATTGGTAGTTTTTGCGAGACCATTTCTTGGTACTTGGGTCAGTGGGTAGGTGGGTGTGGTGTGTCTTAGACTTACCTTCCCCAAAGCATAGCCTGAAACCAGGATTTGAGTGCAGGTAGTTTACTTCGGAGGCAAATCTCAGAAGCAGCAGTAGAGGAATGGGGAAGTGAGTCAGGGAAAGGAAAAAAAAGCAGCAAAAATTATTATTATTATTAAGCAGATTACAGCTGTGGGCAACTGAGACTCAATCCTGCTGGATAACTCTGGCAGATAGGTAGAAATTGCTATTGAGTCATACCACCAAGAGCTAGGGCTCTCCCTGAGGGAGCAATAAGATATAAACATGGAATGAGGGAAGATAAGAAAGATCAGGTGACATTTGATTGGAACTATTAGTATTAGTAGAAACTCAATTTTTAGAAAGCATATATAGGTGTGTGTGTATATATATATAAGTGCACACACATACACACATACACAGAGTGATGGCATATCTAGTGGGAGAGTGAGGTTTTGTCTATGGGTTGACTGAACATTTTAAAGGAAAGAACCCATACCTGAGGGAGCTAAGACAGGTGGTAGTGACCTGAAATGATGTGAGAAATTCCCAAAGGGGAAACCCAGAGGGAAAGAGTTTTCTCTTTCTATAAACTGGACATATTTTGCATCTTATTCAATAGGAAACTTGTCTAAATCACTTTTCCCTTAATCAGTTCAAGAAAGCAGAATAACATTTACCATAAAATAAGCTTTTCTTCATTTTTATAAAATAAACATAAGGGACTAAGTATACAAACTCAATATTTGATAAATAAGAGGGTTGTAGAAGTAAGGGGAGTAGCATTAAGTAGAAGATTTGATGCTTTGTTTAAAAAACAGAGTGAGGTCAGCTGATTCATAGTGGCAGATAAGGTAATTCTTTTGGATCTTTTTGCTGAGGACAGCTATACCTCTGCAATAAATATAAAACATCTGCTCATGGACATCAGTGAGCTAACAAGTAAATAAAGAGGTACTGGGTCAAGATGCAGGCTAGGACAAAGCTACAGAAAATGAACCTGATATTTGGGAACACTTCTATTCTGGGTAAGTTTATCAGTTACTGAAAGAAGTTACTAAGAGTCTGAATATATTGATGTTCATAAATATGTACTTGCTCTCCTTTCTCCTCTTATCTTCCTTAAAATACATTAAAATTATATAAATTAATAATTATAACAATGTATTGTTGGGTTTTTTGACATTTATAGATATATAGATGAAATATGTATAACAATAATAACACAAAAACGGGGAAGGGGAATAAATCTATAAAGGAGTAACGTTTCTACATCTCACTGCAATTAAGTTAGTATACTTCTGAAGCTGATTGATGCTGATAAATAAAGAGGTATATGGTAAGCCCTAGAGTAATCACTAATGAAACAACCACCAAAATAGTGGAAAAAACCATTAATGAAGTTAAAATGCTACATTACAGAATATTCACTTAATGAAAAGAAAGCAGTAAGGAGAAATAATAGAGGAACAAAACAACATGATATATAGAAAACAAAAAATCAAACGGCAGATGTAAATCCAACTATACCAATAATGGCATAAATGTGAATGGACTAAATCTAATCAAAGGTAGAGTGTCAAACTGGATTTTTAAAAAAACAAGATCCAGTTACATGATGACTACAGGAGATACATTCAAATATACAAAGAAGATTGAAAGTAAAAGGATAGCAAAAGCTAAATCATTTAAACATTTTCTCCTATGTTCAAAGCGATTCTCAAAACCCATCCCAGGTCCCTGAAAAAAATTTGGAACAGGGACTTCCCTGGTGGCACAGTGGTTGGGAATCTGCCTGGCAATGCAAGGGACACGGGGTTCGAGCCCTGGTGTAGGAGGATCCCACATGCTGCAGAGCAGCTAAGCCCAGTGCGCCACAACTACTGAGCCCACGCACTGCAACTACTGAAGCCCGTGAACCTAGAGCTGTGCTCCACAACAAGAGAAGCCACCACAATGAGAAGCCCGCACGCTGCAATGAAGAGTAGCCCCCGCTCACCACAACTAGAGGAAGCCTGTGCACAGCAACGAAGACCCAATGCAGCCAAAAAATAAATACATAAATAAATAAATAAGTAAAATTTTTTTTAACTTTGGAACAAATACCTTTTGCCTATGGAAATTCTGATCATTTTTCAAAGTTCAGTTCAAGTTCACCCTCCTCTGTAAAGACTTTCCTGACCATTCCCAGAGCCTTCTCCCACATTTATGAATATCTCCAGTCAATATTGTTTATACCATTTTTAGTAAAGAGGATTTCCAATGAATAAATTAGTATCTAAAAACAAACAAACAAAATTAACTTCCTTGATTTTTCCTGGGGCTCTGCCCAGGTCTCAGATCACTCTTTGCTGGTCCTGTACACCAGCCCCCCTTCCCCTTCCACAATGCTTTCAACTGGCTAGCACCTACAGCACCTTTACCTCAATTTATACTACTGGGCCTTAAGTGACTTCCCCTTTTTGTATACAAATTGAAAAATTATTTCTTTGGGGACATATAACAAGGCCTATTAATCTTTAAAAGTATCATACTAGTTTATTTTGAGTAGTTCACTACCTCAATTTACTGTAAGTACTTAAGGTAAACTTAGTAGTATCATGTCTATGAGTATATATATGTGATTTGAGATTTTTTTGTCTTGGTAAGAAAAAATGATCAGACAATGCAGTAGATACTTCAGCGCATCACCCAGATCTCCCCTTCAGGACCAAGGCAGTCATTTTCCCAACTGCCAATGTGAGCCCTTACTGGGAATCGTCCTCAGCTGAACAGACCTGCCTTGCTCAAGGTTAGACACCCTTCTTAGGTGTCCATATGGGGATAAAAAGGCCCAGGCCCCAAACTCAGTTTAGCACAACTCAGAAGAACCATCCCAGACCCATTTTCCCGTAAATTCCATAGGAGACCTCTGCTGCAACTACACTGAAGTTCACTTTTTCTCACTGCCCAATCCTGCTCCAGTGTTTTTCCCAAGAGCATTCCTGATGGACCTCTTAAATGCAAATCTTTGTCTCAGAGTCTCCCAAAGAACTGTCCTAAAACAAAGTCATGCTTGGCATATGTATCGGTTTCCTAGGGCTGCCATAACAAAGTACCATAAACTGAGTGCCTGAAACAACAGAAATTTATGATCTCACAGTTATGGAGCTAGAAGTCTGAGATCGAGGCATTGGCAGGGCCGTGCTCCCTCTAAAAGCACTAAGGAAAGATCTGTTCCAGGTCTTTCTCCTAGCTTCCAGTGGTTCTTTGTGGCAGCGTAACTCCAGTCTTCCCCTGGCATTCTCTCTGTGTCTCCATCTCTATGCCCAAATTTCCCCTTTTTATAAGGCCACAATCATAATGGATTAGCAGTCACCCTAATGAGTTCATCTTAACTTGATTATCTGCAAAGACCCTATTTCCAAATAAAAGCATGTTCACAGATACTAGGGGTTAAGATTTCAACACTTTTTGGAGAAAATAAAATTCAACCTATAGCAGCATATTACAAGAATCAACATATAAAACATCCTCTTTATTTCAAAGGGCCATTTTTTTAAATTTAAATTTATTTAATTATGTACTTATTTTTGGCTGCATTGGGTCTTCGTTGCTGCACGGGCTTTCTCTAGTTGTGGAGAGAGGGGGCTACTCTTCGTTGCAGTGCAAGGGCTTCTCACTGTGGGGGCTTCTCTTGTGGAACAGGGACTCTAGGCTACAGGCTTCAGTAGTTGTGGTGCATGGGCTCAGTAGTTGTGGCTCACGGGCTCTAGAGCGCAGGCTCCATAGTTGTGGCGCACGGGCTTATTTGCTCCGCAGCATGTGGGATCTTCCTAGACCAGGGCTCGAACCCGTGTCCCCTGCATTGGCAGGCGGATTCTCAACCACTCTGCCCCAAAGGACCTTTTAAAACCATAAAAACTTACATAGTCTAGGCAGTTTCATCCTCATCGGCCTGGGAATAACTGAGAGTCACAGTGCAACAACAGTACTTCTCTGACTTGGCTCAAACAACTTTGCAAGAACTCCAGCTCCTCAAGGTGTTCCCAGACTGTTTTGAGGTCCTCAGAGGGTGACTTTTTTTGTACTCTGTGGACTACTCTGTTTTTTCATATGCACAATAGTATCCATTATTTTTCTGAACTACTGCTTCACTTGATTGAGACCATGTAATCTGCCCTTGCTGATACCCAAAGCTCCTGACACTTTTCTCCTCAAAGTGTCACCACTGCTAGTGGACATTGAATCCATTCTTCTTGGCACAAACTACATGGTCTTAATAAATGCAGCTTTATAATAAGTCTTACGTGATAGGGCAAGTGCTTTCAGCACAACCTGCTTCTTCTCTTTTTTCCACTTCTTCCTCAGGAATGTCTTGGCTGATCTTGGACCTTTGCTCTTCTTTATTATATACATGTTAGAGTCAGCTTGTCAGTTACAAGAAAAAAGGTTATATTGAGGTTCGGATTAGAATGTCATTGAATCTATTGACTTTTTCATGTCTTGCATCTTCCTGCCATGTGGGAAATTACCTTGATGCAATGGTGGCCACCAAGTATACTCCCTGGCAAGCTATCCCGGACATCACAGGGTAGAAGGGCTCAAGGCTAAATTAAAATGCTCAAATCACATGGGTTGTTAAACCACTTTAACACACAGTGAGAAACAGGAGAAAGAGAGGAGTAAGTTAATACACTTAGGATAGGATCCAAGCTGGGTGGAAGGGCCACAGTACCTGGCTCTGTTTCTCTCTCCACCACATGAGCCTTACTCACTGATGGTGTGGTTACAAGGCCCAGTGCTGAGGTCTGAGCAAAGCAGCCCAGACATTAGGTGCCTTGGACCAATGATACATAACTGCCCTATTGGAGAGACTCAGGGCCAAATACACTTGGTCACAGATGTAGTTTTCAATTAGCCTATTGAACAATCTTGAGTTTTATTTATGTTTACTGGGTAGAGAATACATGGGGCCAGAATGGGTATCAAAAATGGATGGAGTTGAATTAAGACCTCATGAATATTGAGTGCTTTCATATGCTATGCATACTTAGTGTATCCTAAATATTAAGTGCCTCTTGCATATTTAGTATATCATGAATATTTAGGTATTTAGTGATTCATGAGAATTAAGTATGTCCTGGTCCTTCCACCCTTTCCTATTTAACATACACGTGCACTACATACTAACTTCTTATTTATACTTAACACATCTAAAGAATTTTATTAATCTCATTTGTTTTCTTTTCTTTTGTAGCAGGATTTAATATTCTCAAACAATACAATACACTAACTATCCAAGAACATTGTACATTTTATTTGGTTTAATTTATTTAAATCTCCTTCAGTATCTTTCAGTGGTTTTTTTTTTCCTGCTCCTTAAAGGACTTATACAACATTTTAAAATGATTTATTCCCAAGTACCTTATATCTTTTGTAGATATTGTAAAGGATCTTATAAATCTTTAATGACACCTTTACTGACACTCTCTAACCCTATTCAGGCAAAGCATTATAGTTGAAAGAGCATGATCTTTAGAGTCAGATAAAACCATGTTCTCTGCTTACTAGCTATGTGATCCTGGGCTTCTCAACCTCTTGGAAGGTCAATTTCCTCATTTATAAAATAAGGATAAAAATACCTAACCCACAGACTTATTGTAAATTTTGAGATATTTTGTCATGTGGAGCTGTCCTGTGCATTGTAGGATGTTTAGCAGCATCCCTAACCTTTATCCACTGATACCAACAGCATACATCACCCACCGACCCTACCCACCCCCCTTTTAAAAAAATGAGAAAATATGTATAACGTACACAGAACTAGTAAGTTCTCAAACACTGGTAGTTGTTATTATTAATGAGCCATTCTGGACATCTGGATAACTGAGTTTTTATATTTTACAAACCTAGAATCTCTTATTTTAATCAGATTTGACAAATATATTTCCAATAAATATTAAATACCTGCTTTCAAACAAAATACAGAACTAAATTGAACATTTTGTTGATCACTTGGAATCATCATTATGAATTATTATAATTTCAATAAAGGGGGAAGAAATATACACTTGAATGCCTGCAGTGTTATAGGCAATTTATGTCCATCATAAGATTTAATCCTCATAATAGCTCTTAGAAGCAGGCACTGTTATCCCTGTCTTATAAAGGAGGAAGCTGAATTGCAGAGAAGTTAATTTCACTCATGCTAAATCACTGCTAAGTGACCAGGCCTGTCTGATTTCGAAGTCCATGTCCTATTTGCCACCGCAGACAACCACATAATAAATCTGTCAAAATGAATAATGCAGCGCTTCCCTGGTGGCGCAGTGGTTGAGAGTCCGCCTGCCGATGCAGGGGACACTGGTTCATGCCCCGGTCTGGGAAGATCTCACATGCCGCGGAGCGGCTTGGCCTGTGAGCCATGGCCGTTGAGCCTGCGTGTCCAGAGCCTGTGCTCCGCAACGGGAGAGGCCACAACAGTGAGAGGCCCGCGTACAGCAAAAAAAAAAAAAAAAAGAATAATATATGTGGGGCTATTTGTCCTTAAATAGCCCAGATCACTGTATCTTTGAGTTTGTGTGTCTTGTTTTGCTCTGCCATGGACTTGTGCAGCAGAACCTGTCGATTCTGCAGGCCATCTTCTCTACAGCTATCCTTCTCTATAGCCTACACCCCAGATTTGTTCCTTGCTAAGAGAACCCCTGCTTCCTCAGGTCTAGGGTAGCCTCTAGATTTAAGGCAGACTAGGCCCCTCCCCAGTGATCTTGATTGGTGCCAATTATTGTCATTCCATTCCCCTTGCCAACAATTGGTTTAAGCATGGGCACGTGAAGCAACTTTGGCCAATGAGACATGACAGGAAGCCTACTAGGGGGTGTCCAGCAGAAGTTTCTCCTGGCTGATAATAATAGACCCATGGAAGAGAGTCCTCTTCTTCAACTTGATGACATATCATCTTACATCATCTTGTGATCATACAGGGACGTGCCTCAGAGCAAGAACAAACATGCCAAAGATGACAGAGCGCAAAACAGAAAAAGCCTGAACCTTTAATGATATCATAGAAATGAATACACTGTACATTCCAACAAGGTACAGCCTGGGTATGCAGCTGGTGTTTTTTGTTTAGTTTTGAACATGTAATGTGCCGAACATCAGGTAATACCTCCCTTCTTAACTGCCTTCTTTCTAATAGATGAAAAGCATTTGAAAAATAAAAATCAAAGTTAAGAAGGTAACAAAATGATTGCCCTGCACCCTTCTCTTTGTTTTTGCTCTGTAAAGTTATTTAGGAAATAGTCCTATCTCAAGACTATTCTAGACTTAAGAATGTTAGGGCTGGCTGCTTCATTACTATGGGAAAAACAGCAAGAAATGAGATAAGATGTCAGGTGTTCATTATTGTGCCAACTTTGTAGAACACTGAAAAACTACTCCCTTGTCCTTAAAGGAGAGTGTCACACAGGAGGCAGGTGGCAAAAATGTTTATCATGCCTCTAAATCTCTCCCGAAGTTCTGCCTATGTGGTACATCAGAGGTACCATAACGATCAAGTCCGGTGGCCAACCTGTCTTAAGCATTTTAGGTGCAGGATAACTTTATCACTACTGGTCATATTATTTTTGCTTTTCTTTTTCGCCTTCTCTTGGGGACTCAAAGCATTATTTTGTCTAAAAGTATATTAATATGAGACAGTGTGAGAGCTTTTGGCCTAACTATAATAGTTTGGGGTCTACCCATGGGTAACACAGAAGGACCTGTCCATTCTTACGTTCTATTTATCTGTGCCTTATACATTAGCATAGATACTCAACAAATTATGGCATGAGTGAATAAATGGATGCTAGTATAAAATAAATGTAAACAAATTTTGATTAATGTATTCATTCATTCTTCTTGCTGTTGTAAAGTTTATTATACAGTCATGACAAAGTAAATAGATAATTATAACAAAGAATTATAGATATTATGCTAGAGGTATACACCGGGTACTGTGAGAGAACAGAAGCATGGCTTTTTCAAGATGTGTATTTCAAGCAGAGGGAACAGCATGTTCAAAGGGACAGAGAACTGTACATTGTCTGTTGTGGCTGTAGTGAAGAGCTAATGATGGCCTGCTCACACCTGTCTTTCCAACATTATTCCCAGAAACACTATCTTGGTTAAATCAATCTTCATGCCTTTCAAGCCCGCATTAGGCAATTTAGCTCCGGGAGCAAAATCAGAAAGATCATGAGGTAGAAGGAGGATAGATGGGTAATAATGAGCCATAAGTGAGCCGAAATGTTGACTTAATCCGTGGGGTAAAGAACATATACAGGCAGAAAAAAGACTATGTGAAGCAGTTGGTAATTGGAGGAGAAGCAAATAGATACATTGAAACAGATTCAAAGAATGTAGTAGAGATATATTAAGAGGGGAGTCTCTAATTGTTCTAAACTTAAATTCCTATGGTATCACTATTTTCCTTATTGATAGCTACCATCTTAAGAAAGTTAGTCTGAATGAGTTTCTCTGTTCTTTACAACTCAGAGTGACTAATGAAAACCATCCCCTGTTAGTTTTCTCTGTTTCTGTCAACTAGGATTTTTCCTTCATTTTCCTATTTTCCCATAAATATGTCACTTTCTTTTTTTTTTTTTTTAAATATGTCACTTTCATCCCTGCCTGTCTTCCATCTTTTATGTCATTTACCTTAGATGAATTCCCTTTTCTTCCCTCTAACTAGTCGTTCATCTGACATTTTGAGCCTAAACAAAGTGCCAGCCACTTTACTAGATGCTGGGGCTACAGAGATGACTCACACGCGGTCCTTACCTTCAAAGTTGGAAACAACCTAAATGCCCAAAGAGACATGTTTAAAGTAATTATGGTATGCCTGACAAAACACACCACTCAACAGCCCTTATAATCATTATAAGAAGAACATTTAGTGACTTGGAGACATTCACAAAATCTAATGGCAAATGACAAAAGCAGGTCAGGGTAATAGTAGAGAATATAGGCCACCAGCTTTGTTTTAGGCTTTGTAGTCAGATCAACCTACATTCTAGAGTTGGCTCAAATACTTTCTTTTTTTTGGCTGAGTTGGGTCTTCGTTGCTGCACACGGGCTTTCTCTAGTTGTGGTGAGCAGGGGCTACTCTTCATTGCGGTGCTCAGGCTTCTCACTGCAGTGGCTTCCCTTATTGTGCAGCACAGGATTTAGGTATGCAGGCTCAGTGGTTGTGGCACGCAGGTCCTTGAGTGCAGGGTGTTAAGTAGTTGTGGCGCGAGGGCTCAGTAGTTGTGGCTCACTGGCTTAGTTGCTTGGTGGCATGTGGGATCTTCCTGGACCAGGGATCGAACCTATGTCCCCTGCATTCGCAGGAGGATTCTTAACCACTGCACCTCCAAGGAAGTCCCTCAAATACTTTCTAAATGTATGACCTTGAACATGTTACTAAACTTTTCTGAGCTTCAGCTTCCTTATCTATAAAATGGGGATAATTAATAGTACATATTTTCATAAGGGTCTGGTGATGATTAAATGAGATAATATATGTAAAGTACTTAGCCTGGTGCCAGCTCATAGTAAGTGTTCAATAAACTCTACCCACTATTAGTATATCATAGTATGCTGAAAAATATATATACATTAAATATATACATAGAGACTGGAAGGAAATATTGTAAAATGTAAATATTGATATTGTATCTGAACGAAATGACTACAGATGATTTTTGTTTTCTTCTTTATACTTTTATGTGTTTTCTATTTTTTCTACAATGGCAATATTTTACCTTATAATAAGAAAAATGTTATTTGAAACAATTATTAATGTTCTTTAAAACACGTTAAATATTTTCTAATTTGATATTTTTAAACAAGTCAAATGTTACAAGGTTTTAATTAGTAGTTAGAATTAGATTCTATTATAGCTTAAATTGTGATATTATTCTAAATAATATGCTTTTATGTATCCTAAGTCTATTTTACAACTTAAGAAATACCAGAAGTTAATGAAGAACACTGAACTTCCCTTAGAAAATATATATATCAAACATGTGCTTAGATAGAAAGCCCTGCTTTAAGTGAACCATTTTAGATTTAATTTGCTGAAATTATAGTGTGTATGTATCACCATAGCAGCAGAAGCTGACTTAGCAAAATAAAATAAAACAAGATAAAATAAAAATAAAATGAAACCAATGTTGTAAACACTGTACATGAAGAGTCAGGAGAAAAAAATATTGCTAGTCCCTTGGGCTGATGATATAACTACACCAGTGCCTATACTGAGGAATCACATGCTAACTATTCAAAATTGAAGCATGGACTCAAAGGTAACAAGACACATTCTCAGAAAATGTGGAATACCTAAACTATCCATGAATCTGAAGTCATCATACTTCCTGATTTCTTCTTTTTCTTTTTAATTTTTAGCTGTGATGTGCAGCTTGCGGGATATTAGCTCCTCAACCAGGGACTGAACCCAGGCCCACGGCAGTGAAAGCACCGAGTCCTAACCACTGGACCACCAGGAAATTCCCACACACTTCCTGGTTTCAAACTATATTTTAAAGTTATAGTAATCAAAACAGTATGGTATTAGCATAAAAACAGATACATAGGGCTTCCCTGGTGGCGCAGTGGTTGAGAGTCCGCCTGCCGATGCAGGGGACACGGGTTCGTGCCCCGGTCTGGGAAGATCCCACATGCCGCAGAGCGGCTGGGCCTGTGAGCCATGGCCGCTGAGCCTGTGCGTCCGGAGCCTGTGCTCTGCAAGGGGAGAGGCCACAACAGTGAGAGGCCCGCGTACCGCAAAAAAATTTAAAAAAAAACAAAAAACAAAAAAAAACAGATACATAGATCAATGGAGCAGAATGCAAAAGAATGAAACTGGACCACTATCTTACCGCATACACAAAAATCAACTCAAGATGGATTAAAGACTTGAATGTAAGGCCAGAAACCATAAAACTCCTAGAAGAAAATATAGGCAGTGAGCAGTGAGCTCCTTGATATCGGTCTTGACAATGATTTTTTTTTCTTTGGATTTGACACCAAAAGCAAAGGCAACAAAAACTAAAACAAATAAGTGGGACTACATCAAACTAAAAAGCTTCTGCACAGCAAAGAAAACCATCAACAGAATAAAAAGGCAACCTTCAAAATAGGAGAAAATATTTCAAATCATACATCTGATAAGGGGTTAATATCCAAAATATATAAAGAACTCATACATCTCCTGGACAAAAAGCATATAATTTGATTTAAAAATAGGCAGAAGAACTGAATAGACATTTTTCTAAAGAGGACATATATATAGCCAACAGGTATATGAAAACGTACTTAACATCACTAATCATCAGGGAAATGCAAATCAAAACCACAATGAGTTATCACCTCACATCTGTTAGAATGGCTATCATCAAAAAGACAAGCAATAAGGATGGTGAGGATGTAGAGAAAAGGAACCCTCATACACTGTTGGTGGGAATGTCAGTTCGTGTAGCCACTATGGAAAACAGTATGGAGGTTCCACCAAAAATTAAAAATAGAACTATTGGGTTTCCCTGGTGGCACAATGGTTGAGAGTCTGCCTGCCGATGCAGGGGACGCGGGTTCGTGTCCCAGTCCGGGAAGATCCTACATGCTGCGGAGTGGCTGGGCCCGTGAGCCATGGACGCTGAGCCTGCGCATCCGGAGCTTGTGCTCCGCAACGGGAGAGGCCACAGCAGTGAGAGGCCTGCGTACCGCAAAAAAATAAAATAAAATAACTATCATATGATCCAGCAATCCCACTTCTGGGTATAATTCAAAGGAAGTGAAAACTGGATATCAAAGAGATATCTGAACTCCATGTTCATTGCAGCATTATTCACAATAGCCAAGAAAGGGAAACAATCTTCAGCATTATTCACAATAGCCAAGAAAGGGAAACTATTCTAAGTGGCTGTCAATGGGTGAGTGGATAAAGAAGATGTGATATGTATATATACAATGAAATATTATTCAGCCATATTAAAGAAGGAAATCCTGCCATATGCACCAGCGTGGATGAAACTTGAGGTCATTAAGCTAAGTCAAATAAACCAGAGAAAGACAAATACTGCATGATATTACTCATATGTGGAAGCTAAAATAAAATGTCAAACTCATAGAAATAAAGAGAAGAAAGGTGCTTGCCAGGGGCTTGGGTGGGGATGGGGGGTGGAATAAGGAGAGGTTAGTAAAATGAGTAAGGTATGAGGATCTAATATAAAACATGGTGACGATAGTTGATAACACTGTATTGTATAACTGAAATTGCTAAGAGAGTAGAACTTACATGTTCTTACAAAAAAAAAAAAAAGAAAAGATAAATATGTGAGGTGGTGGATGTGTTAATTAGCTAGATGGGGGATATCCTTTCACAATATATGTGTATATCCAATCACCACAATGTACACTTTAGGTTACAAAAAAACCTAAATATGAATTTTATAATTCATTGACTTTTCCCATTATTAAATGATACAGGAAACTGCCTTAAAGATTTATACACTTTAAAAAAATGACTACTATATGTTATTTTTCAAAAGGGAAAATGTTATAGGAAATGAGTGCAAAAAAATAAGAAACAGAAAGTGGAGGTGGTTTGCAATGGTTTTAATTTTGCTGCTTGCTTTCACCCAGACAGAAACACCTGCAGAGAGCTGCAAATACTATGCATGTGCTGATGATTCCCAAATTTACAACTCCTGAAAAATTCTTTTCTCTTCATCCCGCACCTCCTCTTGCTTGTTCTTCAACTCCCAGCCTGAATGTCAATTTCCAGAGCTCCTTTTCCTGACCAAAACTAGGTCCATTTCCTCCAAGAGAGGAGCTTTTAATCCTTATGACTTTGACCCACAGTAAGAAATATATTTCATATACTGATCTGGTGCACACACAGGGAACTACTCATTCCTGAATATCTCTATGTGCCAGTTACTATAAAGCATGAGAGATACAAAGTGAATAAGACTGTTAAAAACTCTTGTCCTGACAGAGCTTATATTCTGGCGTTCCTGCTTCTGCCTTTACCTCCCTTAAAACTATTTTGAATCTAGCAGCCAGAGTGATCCTATTAAAACATAAGTCAGATCATGTTACTCTGTTGCTCAACATCATCCAATGGCTTCCCATCTCACGCAGTCAAAACCAAAGGCCCTTCTATGAACTACAAGGCCTTACATGCTCCAGAAACCCCACTTGCCCTTTTCCCTCATAGCCTGCTATGTCTCCCATTCAATCCCCTTTACTCACTTTGGCCTTGCTTTTCTTCAAACTCAGACAGGCCAGGCAAGATCAGTGCCTTTGCACTGGCTATTGCTTCTGCCTGGAATGTTCCTCCTCCAAATAGCCATATGACTTACTCCCCCAGTTCTTTGAGGTCTTTCCCCAAAAGGCACCTTTCCATGGAAGTCTTCCTTGGCTACTGTTCCTAAAATTTCAACCCATACCCCTGACATTTTATATATTCCTCCTTGCCTTTTGTTTTTCAGTTTTATCACCTTCTAATATATTCTGTGCCTTACTAATTTATTATCTATCTTTCTAGGAAGAAAGCACACTCCCTATGGTCCTGGATTTTTGTCTGTTTATTCACTGACTATATAAACTGAAATTTAAAAATTCACAAAATAATACTTACCTTATTAAGTGTGATTTACTCTGATATTTTCTGTTATTCCTTTTATTAAAAATACTGGTCTTAAGCCACTAGATTGGTTTCATGACCCACTCATGGATCATGATCCACAGTTTATATTATACTGCCTTCATGTATGGTCTCATAGTGTCGTGTGTTTTTGTTTCATAGCATATCTCCTCTCTGTCTCTCTCTTTCTGACTACTAGTCCCTGCCATACTGTGAGTCCCACGAGGGTCAGGGCTGTCTTACTCAGTACTATATTTCTAGCACCTGTAAAAACTCCAAATCAGGTAAAAGCAGAAAGGGAGCAGAAACTGTAAGTAGAAGTTAGCCACCAGGCAGATAATGAGCAGAAGCAAAGAGGGAGGTAGAAACTATGACACATGAGAGAGAGACAGAGCTGTTTGAAGTCCATAAGTATCTTTTTACCCTCTTTCTTAATTAGGGTGAGTTTTTTATCTTTTAAAAATAATGCTACATAAATAGCAGATGAATGAAACATCTTGATCAGTCAGAGCAAACAATCCAAACACTTTAATAAAATAAATACCAATAGTTTCTAAATTTCAGATGGGTGTTAATGGATAAATGGAAGAATTACTTTAAAGCCTGGAGATGAGAAAGGCAGGAGAGTATGTTTGCTTCAATCAGCCCCCCACGTCTTTTTACCCCCTAGCCAACTTCCTTCTTTGCTCTGCTGCATGGCTGTGCCACACAGAAAGAGCTCCTGGCTGACCCCTTGCCCAGAAGAAGGACAGATGTTCTAGATTGTATAAGGAAGATGCTTTCAAAGGTAAAGAGACTTACAGGAGTAATCTCTCTCTGGGTGTCTTTTCTTAGAGGTTTAGGTGAAACGGGCCTGATCCCCACCCAGGAAAACGTCTAGGTTAAGAATCCAGGCTTGGGGCTTCCCTGGTGGCGCAGTGGTTGAGAGTCCGCCTGCCGATGCAGGGAACACGGGTTCGTGCCCCGGTCCGGGAGGATCCCGCATGCCGCGGAGCGGCTAGGCTCGTGAGCCATGGCCGCTGAGCCTGCGCGTCCGGAGCCTGCGCTCCGCAACGGGAGAGGCCACAGCAGTGAGAGGCCCGCGTACCGCAAAAAAAAAAAAAAAAGAAAGAAGAATTCAGGTTTGCTCAAATTTACGTTCTCTGTCTTGCTCTTTTGCATTCTAGCACATTTCATTACTCCAGACTTCATTTTACACAAGAGTTTTGAAAGCTGAGTTTCAACTTTCACCAACTTTCACCATTTAGACGGTCCAGTTAAACTCACTAGATTCGATGTTGGAGAAAGGAGATAAAATCCCAGATTGAAATAGTGTTCCTATGGCTGTGCTGTTTTTGGTTTTACAAACACACACACACACACACACACACACACTTTTTTTTGGAGTGGTGTTTTTTGGAGATACATACATATGAATTTTTTGGCAGTGAAGATTTAACCATGAAGCTAACAAAGTTTAAGCTTCAGTGCTTCTCATTTTCATGGGGCCCTTCTAAGAAATGAATCTAATTTTGTCTATTTTTTTTTAAAAGGGCCTCCAGAAATGGATAATTTTCATGCTCTATTAAAATCTGGATCTGCCTGTGCCTTCAGGAACATTACTGGTAGTATAGGCTGATTAAGGGTAGAGCTGTGTGTTCTAGGAACTCAGGTCTGCTCAGTAGTCCTGGCTCTCATGAGCCCTGACAGCTGTGTGGCAAGTTGAGGAGTTGCTGCTGTGATATTAAAAGAAAGGGGAAAATGGGACTTCCCTGGTGGTACAGTGGTTAAGACTCCACGCTCCCAATGCAGTAGGCCCAGGTTTGATCCCTCATTAGGGAACTAGATCCCACATGCATGTTGCAACTAAGAGTTCACATGCCACAACTAAGGAGCCCCCCTGCTGCAACTAAGACCCAGTGCAACCAAATAAATAAATAAATAAATAAATTTATTTATTTATTTTGCGGTACGCAGGCGTCTCACTGTTGTGGCCTCTCCTGTTGCGGAGCACAGGCTCCAGACGCGCAGGCTCAGTGGCCATAGCTCACGGGCCCAGCCGCTCGGTGGCATGTGGGATCTTCCCAGACCGGGGCACGAACCTGTGTCCCCTGCATCGGCAGGCGGACGCTCAACCTCCGTGCCACCAGGGAAGCCCAATAAATAAATATTTTTAAAAATTCTTTTTAATTAAAAAAAAATAAAAGAAAGGGGAAAAATATGGAGCAATTTTTGGTTTCTTCTTAGCCACTGAGGTGGGTAAATCAGGGTTCATAGGAAAGAACAAACAGAGATGAGAGACCATAGCTTAGCAAATGAGTATAGAAAGAAGTGCCAATAGCACAAGTAAATTCTGAATAAAAAATATATAATACTTTATAATCTTTATTTACCTTGTGATTAAAACAGATCTTTAGTTAATCTTGGTTTGAAATGTTCAAGATAAACTGGAATTCTGGACAGAGAGGTATGAGATAAAACTGAATATTCACATAGTTTTCAAGATCATTGTTATAAAAGATAACATGAGAAACATTTTTAAAAAGTGGTGAAGGCATGACACCTGCCTTGAAACAAATGAATAGAAACTATATGTGTCATTTTCAGGTTGAAGATTTTAAGAGTAAGTGTATAATTTATCATGCTCTCTTTTCTCTTTTTCAGCAACCGGTAATGTCTAGATGATGGAGGTTATGTTAAGCTGTGTATCTGAAAGAGGGAAATATGGAGCAGAGCTGTAACTAAATTATAATAACCACATGTCATATAAACAATAAGTGAACCTGGGGTTGTTTATTATAGCAATATATGCTAACCTGTTCTAACTAAATTTAAAATGTTTAAAAGGTCTATTTCCTTTAAACCACTTCAAATTATTTCTAATGATGTGGTTTAAAAAAAGGTAGACATATTCCACCATTCACTATCTGAAAATATTGAAAATCAGAAAAGAAACCCGGGTAGGATACAATACGTTTTGCTTTAATCCTCAGCCTTCTATTCCATCACTATAGGTAAATTGAACAAATTATTTTACTTTGTCCCTTTCTTTGTGAAATAAAAGATGTCTACCAAAAAAAAAAAAAAAAAGTAAAGGTGATTCTGGAGAGAGGAGGAAAATATCTTTCATACCTCCTTCCCTATTAACCATGAGACTAAGGAAATATCCCCAAAGGATATGGGGCCTACACAGGAGGCTTGATGGAGAGAGAGTACCATTCTAATAGGCCCTCAGGAATCAAACAGGATTGTTACCTCAAATCCACTCTATTTAACTGCTCCATAGGGTAGAAAATTGATTGGGATGAATTTTTGACTCAGAGAGAATCAGAACTAAAAGGACTCTTAGAAAAAGAAACTTTAATCCTCTTTGTTGTATAAATACTTTCTTTAAAAGATCATTTGCCTAGAGTCACAGAACTAAGACGGAACCCCAGCACTTGTAATTCTCAGACCAAAGCACTTTGTAGGACATCTTATTGCCTCTCCATTTCAGAAAATCAAAATCCATGTGCGTTAATTCTACTTGCCTGAAGCTTTTTACTTCCAAATTAGAAATCAATTTCTTTTGCCTGAGGAAAAACAATCTCTTACTTCTTTTAGGAGCATTAAATGTGGCTGGTTGATGCTTTCATGTGACATTTGATTTAGTTATAATAAAAGTATAAAGAGAAATACTAATTATTACTATAATTAAAATTGCTGGGCTTCCCTGGTGGTGCAGTGGTTGAGAGTCCGCCTGCCGATGCAGGGGACATGGGTTCGTGCCCCGGTCCAGGAAGATCCCACATGCCGCGGAGCGGCTGGGCCCGTGAGCCATGGCCGCTGAGCCTGCTCATCCTGAGCCTGTGCTCCGCAACGGGAGAGGCCACAACAGTGAGAGGCCCGCGTACCGCAAAAAAAAAAAAAAAAAATTGCCAAAAATTCCATAAGAGAGATAAAGTATTTTAAAATCTTCAGCATCTATATAACATGTTTTACTTTTTAGATGTTTATGGTGTTTATATAACACATACAACTTATCTGGTCAGGCAAATGCAGGCTATCACACAGTTCTTCTAGTCATTCTAAAATATAACCTACTTTTAAAAAATTACTTTTGGGGGAATTCCCTGAAATAATATCCATGATATCATAAGCTTGAGGTGCTATTTATATTTTTATATATTCAAACATTTTAAAAATATTAATCTGTGTACTACCTAAAATCACCTCATTGTGGGAAACACTGGTATAGTTCATGGAAAGAGCACTGAATTTGGAACAAAAAAAAACAGGGCTTCAAAATTCAGTTCTGATTTTGTTTCTGTTAAATTTCTTTACCACTCTGAGCCTCTCTCCTAATATGTAAAATGAAAGAAGATACCCATTCTGCTTTTCTTCTTGGGTTATTGTGAAGTTTAAATTGTGTAATGGCCATAACACTTTGAACTGTGAAAAACATGTAGTTTTTCACAGTTCAAAGTCAAGTTTTTTTTGTTTTGTTTTTTTTTTTGCGGTACGCGGGCCTCTCACTGTTGTGGCCTCTCCCGTTGTGGAGTGCAGGCTCCGGATGCGCAGGCTCAGCGGCCATGGCTCATGGGCCTAGCCGCTCCGCGGCATGTGGGATCTTCCCAGACCGGGGCACGAACCCGTGTCCCCTGCATCGGCAGGCGGACTCTCAACCACTGCGCCACCAGGGAAGCCCGTCAACTAGTTTTATGCTTACTGTATTTAAATAGTTACTTTTTAATCTGCAAGACTATACCTTTCTTTATGAAAGCAAAAATTGGGGTATAATATAGGGTTGCTATCTATCCCATCAACAAAAAAACTGAGGGGGTGGGAAATCCTTGCCTTTTTCAGGAACAGAACCATTCTATTCATTAGTTTGGTTTTAGGCACTGCAATCCCATAGGCTCTGAGGGCCACCTGCAGGGAACAGCCCAGAAGAAGGCAGAGCAGTGTGTGACTCTAACAATGCATTGACATGCATTGTTAGAGTCACATTGACATGAAATATTTTTTTGTTTTTTTTTTTTGTGAGGTACGTGGGCCTCTCACTGTTGTGGCCTCTCCCATTGCAGAGCACAGGCTCTGGACGCACAGGCTCAGCGGCCATGGCTCACGGGCCCAGCTGCTCCGCGGCATGTGGGATCTTCCCGGACCAGGGCACGAACCCGTGTCCCCTGCATCGGCAGGCGGACTCTCAACCACTGCGCCACCAGGTAAGCCCTTGACATGAAATATTGACATGAGTGATCACTGCAGAGCCAATATAAGCCATGTTTTTTTTAATCAGTCAGTAAAACTTAAAGAGTGGATTCTTACACTCTCTTGCTACGAAGAGTCAGCAGAAGAACTGCTGTCAGGCTTCATTCAGGGTCACCTAGAGAGAGACACAGCAGCCTCTAGGAATCACTGATATCTGAACATTGAACATCAAAGGGACCTTTACAGGCCACATTCAGCCTTCTGAAGTCATGGTAGGTATCCTCGAGAAAATAGAACATATCTAGGCTAGCATGTGTCATAAGGCTTCATATTTATCTCTGGCGTGCCTTAGCCTGAATACTAAGGTTCAAGCAAACGTGTCAGCACTATGCTATATACTTTTGCTTGTGTTAATACATTTAATATCTATTAATCTTGCCATTTGTGAGAACTCTAATGTTAACTAATGTTATCTAAGTCTAATGTTATGAACGTGCCTTATAGCCTAACAAATGTTCGAATTTACCCACGTGGCTATAAACAAATTATTCAGCTACCTTAGGTAAAATTCCAATTATCTGTGATGGTTGGACATATGACTGTTTTATATATGACATTTAAACTGTTAATTTTTTAAAAAATTAGAATATAATAAACAGTATTAAACTTATACTTAATACATTTAAATCTTTTTATCTTAATCATCACTATAAATTCTATTATAATTGTAATGCTGTATTATGGCTATAAAATTATAGAAAACAAAATTGAATTCATATTAATCTCATGATTATTTCTTGTAATCTTCAATGCAGAAAAAATAGTTATTTGGATTCTCTGACAGTTTGGCTGAGAGATAAATAAGAATTTATTACAATTGTCAATTATCCTAATTAGTAAGAAATTAGAATATAATTTTTTTAAGTTGCCAGCTATGCCCAGATAGGACCAGATCATCTCGTAGTGCCAGAAAGTAAGGAAATGCTAAAACAAACAAACAAAAAACAATGGTGTAGTGTATCAAAGCAGCAACGGAGCCAATTGAAAGAACTCCCAATGGCAAAAAGCTGGAACAATTTAAGCCACAAAATAAAGTAGCATGGGATTATAAACGAACATATAAAGTAAAAATCCATGAGTACGTACTAATATAACAAATGACTAAATAAATAAATAAATGGGGGAGAAGAGGCTAATCTCCCATTCAAAAGAATTAAGAAATAATTTATGGAAAAGGGGAATCGGAGCCGGAGGAAGATGGCGGAAGAGTAAGACGCGGAGATCACCTTCCTCCCCACAGATACATCAGAAATTCATCTACACGTGGAACAACTCCAACAGAACACCTACTGAACGCTGACAGAAGACCTCAGACCCCCCAAAAGGCAAGAAACTCCCCACATACCTGGGTAGGTCAAAAGAAAAAAAGAATAAACAGAGACAATAGGATATGGACGGGACCTGCACCAGTGGGAGGGAGCCGTGAAGGAGGGAAGGTTTCTACACACTACAAGCCCCTTCGAGGGCGGAGACTGCAGGTGGCGGAGGGGGAAAGCTTCGGAGTAGCGGAGGAGAGCACAGCAACAGGGGTGCGGAGGGCAAAGCAGAGAGATTTTGGCACAGAGGATCGGTGCCCTCAGGCACACACCAGCCCGAGAGATTGTCTGCTCGGCCGCCAGGGCGGGCGGGGCTGGGAGCTGAGGCTCGGGTATCGGCTTTCAGTCGGAGCGCAGGGAGAGGTCTGGGGCTGGCGGCAGGAAGAGAGCCTGAAGGGGTTAGTGCTAGCCCGGAGGGAGTCCGGGGAAAGGGTCTGCAGCTACCGGAGAGGCAAGAGACTTTTTTCCCTTTTGTTGCCTGGTGCGCGAGGAGAGGGCATTCCCCTCTCTCCCCTCTGCCTGAGTGAGCCAGAGCCCCCGAATCAGCGGCTCCTTTAAACCCGTCCTGTCTGAGCGAAGAACGGACGCCCTCCGGCGACCTACGCGTAGAGGCGGGTCCAGGTCCAAGGCTGAGACCCGGGAGCTGTGAGAGCAGAGACAGGGAAATCTCTCTGTGCAGCCTCCGAGGCAGCGGATTAAAGCTCCACGGTCCATTTGATGTGCCCTGCGTCTGTGGAGTGCATGAATGGACAGCAAATCATCCCAAATTCAGGAAGTGGACCTTGAGGACAAGATTTAAGACTTTCCCCCCCTTTTTTTCCCCCTCTTTTTACAAGGAATTATCTCAAATTAAGGAGGTGGACTTAGCAAGATTTCAGACTTTTCGCCCTTTTCCTCTTTTTACAACGAATTATCCCAAATCGAGGAGGTGGACTTGGAGAGCAAGATTTTTGATTTTTCCCCCTGCTCTCTTTTTGTGAATGTGTATGTGTAATCTTCTGTGTAAGATTCTCTCTGTATAGCTTTGCTTCCACCATATGTCCCAGGGTTCTTTCGGTCTGTGTTTTTTTTCAATAATTACTTTTTAATTTTAATAACGCTACTATATTTCATACTTTATTCTATTTTACTTTACCTGCTCTTTCTTTTTTCCTCCCTTCCCTTCCTCCCTCCCTCCCTCCGCTCCTCCTTTCCTTCTTTCTTTTTCTTTCCTCCATCCCTCCCTCCCTCCCACCCTTCTTCTTTCCACTTTCTTTTTCTTTCCTTCCTCCCTCCCTCCCTCCCTCCTGTCTTTCTTTCTTTCTTTCCTTCCTCCCTCCCTCCCTCTCTTCTTCCATTCACTCTTCCTTTTGCTTTCATTCCTCCCTCCCTCCCTCCTTTCTTTCCTTTCTTTCCATCCTTCCTCCCTCCCTCCTTTCTTTCTTTCTTCCTTCCTTCCTTCCTTACTTCCCTTCTTCCTTTCTTTCAATCTCTCTTTCTTTCTTCTACTAATTATTTCTTTCTACTTTTTCTCACTGTTATTCTGAGCCGGGTGGATGAAAGGCTCTTGGTGCTGCAGCCAGGAGTTAGTGCTGTGCCTCTGAAGTGGGAGAGCCAACTTCAGGACACGGGTCCACAAGAGACCTCCCAGCTCCACATAATATCAAGCAGCGAAAATCTCCCAGGGATCTCCATCTCAACACCAGCACCCAGCTTCAGTCAACGACCAGCAAGCTACAGTGCTGGTCACCCTATGCCAAGCAACTAGCAAGGCAGGAACACAACCCCACCCATTAGCAGAGAGGATACCTAAAAACATAATAAGGCCACAGGCACCCCAAAACACACCACCAGACGTGGACCTGTCCACCAGAAAGACAAGATCGAGCTTCAACCACCAGAACACAGGCATTAGTCCCCCCCACCAGGAAGCCTACACAACCTACTGAAACAACCTTAGCCACGGGGGACAGACACCAAAAACAACGGGAACTACGAATCTGCAGCCTGCAAAAAGGAGACCCCAAACACAGTAACATAAGCAAAATGAGAAAGCAGAAAAACACACAGCAGGTGAAGGAGCAAGATAAAAACCTACCAGACCTAACAAATGAAGAGGTAATAGGCAGTCTACCTGAAAAAGAATTCAGAATAATGATAGTAAAGCTGATCCAAGATTCTATTTCCCAGATCCAAAATCTTGGAAATAGAATAGACAATATGCAAGAAACAGTTAACAAGGACCTAGAAGAACTAAAGATGAATCAAGCATCGATTAAAAACACAATAAATGAAATGAAAAATACTCTAGATGGGATCAATAGCAGAATAACTGAGGCAGAAGAACGGATAAGTGAGGTGGAAGATAAAATAGTGGAAATAACTGATGCAGAGAAAAATAAAGAAAAAAGAATGAAAAGAACAGAGGACAGTCTCAGAGACCTCTGGGACAACATTAAACGCACCAACATTCGAATTATAGGGGTTCCAGAAGAAGAAGAGAAAAAGAAAGGGACTGAGAAAATATTTGAAGAGATGATAGTTGAAAACTTCCCTAATATGGGAAAGGAAATAGTTAATCAAGTCCAGGAGGCACAGAGAGTCCCATACAGAATAAATCCAAGAAGAAATACGCCAAGACACATATTAATCAAACTGTCAAAAATTAAACACAAAGAAATCATATTAAAAGCAGCAAGGGAAAAACAACAAATAACACACAAGGGAATCCCCATCAGGTTAACAGCTGATCTCTCAGCAGAAACTCTACAAGCCAGAAGGGAGTGGCAGGACATAATTAAAGTGATGAAGGAGAGAAACCTGCAACCAAGATTACTCTACCCAGCAAGGATCTCATTCAGATTTGATGGAGAAATTAAAACCTTTACAGACAAGCAAAAGCTGAGAGAGTTCAGCACCACCAAACCAGCTTTACAACAAATGCTAAAGGAACTTCTCTAGGCAAGAAACACAACAGAAGGACTATACCTACAATAACGAACCCAAAGCCATTAAGGAAATGGGAATAGGAACATACATATCAATAATTACCTTAAATGTAAATGGACTAAATGCTCCCACCAAAAGACACAGAGTGGCTGAATGGATACAAAAACAAGACCCATATATATGCTGTCTACAAGAGACCCACTTCAGACCTAGAGACACATACAGATTGAAAGTAAGGGGATGGAAAAAGATATTCCATGCAAATGGAAATCAAAAGAAAGCTGGAGTAGCAATTCTTATATCAGACAAAATAGACTTTAAAATAAAGACTATTAGAAGAGACAAAGAAGGACACTACATAACGATAAAGGGATCGATCCAAGAAGAAGATATAACAATTGTAAATATTTATGCACCCAACATAGGAGCACCTCAATACATAAGGCAAATACTAACAGCCATAAAAGGGGAAATCGACAGTAACACAATCATAGTAGGGGACTTTAACACCCCACTTTCACCAATGGACAGATCATCCAAAATGAAAATAAATAAGGAAAC
This sequence comes from Hyperoodon ampullatus, assembly GCF_949752795.1. Lineage (NCBI taxonomy): Eukaryota > Metazoa > Chordata > Mammalia > Artiodactyla > Ziphiidae > Hyperoodon > Hyperoodon ampullatus. The sequence goes on along the minus strand of NC_136917.1, from coordinate 78,037,186 downwards.
ACAAGCTTTAAATGATACATTAAACAAGATGGACTTAATTGATATTTATAGGACATTCCACCCAAAAACAACAGAATACACATTTTTCTCAAGTGCTCATGGAACATTCTCCAGGATAGATCATATCTTGGGTCACAAATCAAGCCTTGGTAAATATAAGAAAATTGAAATTGTATCAAGTATCTTTTCCGACCACAATGCTATGAGACTAGACATCAATTACAGGAAAAGATCTGTAAAAAATACAAACACATGGAGGCTAAACAATACACTACTCAATAATGAAGTGATCACTGAAGAAATCAAAGAGGAAATTAAGAAATACTTAGAAACAAATGACAATGGAGACACGACGACCCAAAACCTATGGGACGCAGCAAAAGCAGTTCTAAGGGGGAAGTTTATAGCAATACAATCCCACCTTAAGAAACAGGAAACATTTCGAGTAAACAACCTGACCCTGCACCTAAAGCAATTAGAGAAAGAAGAACAAAAAACCCCCAAAGTTAGCAGAAGGAAAGAAATCATAAAGATCAGATCAGAAATAAATGAAAAAGAAATGAAGGAAACGATAGCAAAGATCAACCAAACTAAAAGCTGGTTCTTTGAGAAGATAAACAAAATTGACAAACCATTAGCCAGACTCATCAAGAAAAGAAGGGAGAAGACTCAAATCAGTAGAATTAGAAATGAAAAAGGAGAAGTAACAACTGACACTGCAGAAATACAAAAGATCATGAGAGATTACTATAAGCAACTCTATGCCAATAAAATGGACAACCTGGAAGAAATGGACAAATTCTTAGAAATGCACAACCTACCAAGACTGACTCAGGAAGAAATAGAAAATATGAATAGACCAATCACAAGCACTGAAATTGAAACTGTGATTAAAAATCTTCCATCAAACAAAAGCCCAGGACCAGATGGCTTCACAGGCGAATTCTATCAAGCATTTAGAGAAGAGCTAACACCCATCCTTCTCAAACTCTTCCAAACAATATCAGAGGAAGGAACACTCCCAAACTCATTCTACGAGGCCACCATCACCTTGATACCAAAACCAGGCAAGGATGTCACAAAGAAAGAAAACTACAGGCCAATATCACTGATGAACATAGATGCAAAAATCCTCAACAAAATACTAGCAAACAGAATCCAACAGCACATTAAAAGGATCATACACCATGATCAAGTGGGGTTTATTCCAGGAATGCAAGGATTCTTCAATATACGCAAATCAATCAATGTGATACACCATATTAACAAGTTGAAGGAGAAAAACCATATGATCATCTCAATAGATGCAGAGAAAGCTTTCGACAAAATTCAACACCCATTTATGATAAAAACCCTGCAGAAAGTAGGCATAGAGGGAACTTTCCTCAACATAATAAAGGCCATATATGACAAACCCACAGCCAACATTGTCCTCAATGGTGAAAAACTGAAACCATTTCCACTAAGATCAGGAACAAGACAAGGCTGCCCACTCTCACCACTCTTATTCAACCTAGTTTTGGAAGTTTTAGCCACAGCAATCAGAGAAGAAAAGGAAATAAAAGGAATCCAAATTGGAAAAGAAGAAGTAAAGCTGTCACTGTTTGCAGATGACATGATACTATACATAGAGAATCCTAAAGATGCTACCGAAAAACTACTAGAGCTAATCAATGAATTTGGTAAAGTAGCAGGATACAAAATTAATGCACAGAAATCTCTGGCATTCCTGTACACTAATGATGAAAAATCTGAAAATGAAATCAAGAAAACACTCCCATTTACCATTGCAACAAAAAGAATAAAATATCTAGGAATAAACCTACCTAAGGAGACAAAAGACCTGTATGCAGAAAATTATAAGACACTGATGAAAGAAATTAAAGATGATATAAATAGATGGAGAGATATACCATGCTCCTGGATTGGAAGAATCAATATTGTGAAAATGACTCTACTACCCAAAGCAATCTACAGATTCAATGCAATCCCTATCAAACTACCACTGGCATTTTTCACAGAACTAGAACAAAAAATTTCAAAATTTGTTTGGAAAAACAAAAGACCCCGAATAGCCAAAGCAATCTTGAGAACGAAAAACGGAGCTGGAGGAATCAGGCTCCCTGACTTCAGACTATACTACAAAGCTACAGTAATTAAGACAGTGTAGTACTGGCATAAAAACAGAAAGATAGATCAGTGGATCAGGATAGAAAGCCCAGAGATAAACCCACGCACATATGGCCAACTTATCTTTGATAAAGGAGGCAGGAATGTACAGTGGAGAAAGGACAGCCTCTTCAATAAGTGGTGCTGGGAAAGCTGGATAGGGACATGTAAAAGTATGAGATTAGATCATTCCCTAACACCATACACAAAAATAAGCTCAAAATGGATTAAAGACCTAAATGTAAGGCCAGAAACTATCAAACTCTTAGAGGAAAACATAGGTAGAACACTCTATGACATAAATCACAGCAAGATCCTTTTGGACCCACCTCCTAGAGAAATGGAACTAAAAACAAAGATAAACAAATGGGACCTAATGAAACTTCAAAGCTTTTGCACAGCAAAGGAAACCATAAACAAGACCAAAAGACAACCCTCAGAATGGGAGAAAATATTTGCAAATGAAGCAACTGACAAAGGATTAATCTCCAAAATTTATAAACAGCTCATGCAGCTCAATAGCAAAAAAACAAACAACCCAATCCAAAAATGGGCAGAAGACTTAAATAGGCATTTCTCCAAAGAAGATATACAGACTGCCAACAAACACATGAAAGAATGCTCAACATCATTCATCATTAGAGAAATGCAAATCAAAACTACAATGAGATATCATCTCACACCAGTCAGAATGGCCATCATCAAGAAATCTAGAAACAATAAATGCTGGAGAGGGTGTGGAGAAAAGGGAACACTCTTGCACTGCTGGTGGGAATGTGAATTGGTACAGCCACTATGGAGAACAGTATGGAGGTTCCTTAAAAAACTAAAAATAGAACTACCATATGACCCAGCAATCCCACTACTAGGCATATACCCTGAGAAAACCATAATTCAAAAAGAGACATGTACCAAAATGTTCATTGCAGCTCTATTCACAATAGCCCGGAGCTGGAAACAACCTAAGTGTCCATCATCGGATGAATGGATAAAGAAGATGTGGCACATATATACAATGGAATATTACTCAGCCATAAAAAGAAACGAAACTGAGCTATTTGTAATGAGGTGGATAGACCTAGAGTCTGTCATACAGAGTGAAGTAAGTCAGAAAGAGAAAGACAAATACCGTATGCTAACACATATATATGGAATTTAAAAAAAAAAAAAATGTCATGAAGAACCTAGGGGTAAAACGGGAATAAAGACACAGACCTACTTGAGAATGGACTTGAGGATATGGGGAAGGGGAAGGGGAAGCTGTGACAAAGGGAAAGAGAGGCATGGACATATATACACTACCAAACGTAAGGTAGATAGATAGTGGGAAGCAGCCGCAGAGCACAGGGAGATCAGCTCGGTGCTTTGTGACCGCCTGGATGGGTGGGATGGGGAGGGTGGGAGGGAGGGAGATGCATGAGGGAGGGGATGTGGGAACAGATGTATATGTATGACTGATTCACTTTGTTATAAAGCAGAAACTAATAAAAAAATAAAAAAAAAAATAAAAAAAAAAAAAGACCAAAAGACAAACATCAGAATGGGAGAAAATATTTGCAAATGAAGCAACTGACAAAGGATTAATCTCCAAAATTTATAAACAGCTCATGCAGCTCAATAGCAAAAAAACAAACAACCCAATCCAAAAATGGGCAGAAGACTTAAATAGGCATTTCTCCAAAGAAGATATACAGACTGCCAACAAACACATGAAAGAATGCTCAACATCATTCATCATTAGAGAAATGCAAATCAAAACTACAATGAGATATCATCTCACACCAGTCAGAATGGCCATCATCAAGAAATCTAGAAACAATAAATGCTGGAGAGGGTGTGGAGAAAAGGGAACACTCTTGCACTGCTGGTGGGAATGTGAATTGGTACAGCCACTATGGAGAACAGTATGGAGGTTCCTTAAAAAACTAAAAATAGAACTACCATATGACCCAGCAATCCCACTACTAGGCATATACCCTGAGAAAACCATAATTCAAAAAGAGACATGTACCAAAATGTTCATTGCAGCTCTATTCACAATAGCCCGGAGCTGGAAACAACCTAAGTGTCCATCATCGGATGAATGGATAAAGAAGATGTGGCACATATATACAATGGAATATTACTCAGCCATAAAAAGAAACGAAACTGAGCTATTTGTAATGAGGTGGATAGACCTAGAGTCTGTCATACAGAGTGAAGTAAGTCAGAAAGAGAAAGACAAATACCGTATGCTAACACATATATATGGAATTAAAAAAAAAAAAATGTCATGAAGAACCTAGGGGTAAAATGGGAATAAAGACACAGACCTACTTGAGAATGGACTTGAGGATATGGGGAAGGGGAAGGGTAAGCTGTGACAAAGGTAAAGAGAGGCATGGACATATATACACTACCAAACGTAAGGTAGATAGATAGTGGGAAGCAGCCGCAGAGCACAGGGAGATCAGCTCGGTGCTTTGTGACCGCCTGGATGGGTGGGATGGGGAGGGTGGGAGGGAGGGAGATGCATGAGGGAGGGGATGTGGGAACAGATGTATATGTATGACTGATTCACTTTGTTATAAAGCAGAAACTAATAAAAAAAAAAAAGAAATAATTTATGTAGATACTCTACCCTGAAAGATAGAGACCATAACTCCTGACTTACAGAGTTAAGGAAACTCCTTAAGTGTTGTCTGTGAATAGTGTCTTCCTTCCATAGAGTACAGTATGGGAAGGTAGGAAAAAGAATGAGAAACACTACATCAGCCAGTCAACATCAACAGTGATAAATCAAGTAGACATATGTAGCCTTAACATGATGTGATGAAAATGGCACTTCACCTCTGTGGTATTCTCCCCAAAACGCATAGTCCCAGTCTAATAATGAAGTAAAAATCAGACAAATCCCAATAGAGGAATATCTTACAAACTACTTGACTAGTAGTCCTCAAAACTTTCAAAGTCATCAAAAATTAGGAAATGTCTGAGAAAGTGTCACAGCCAAGAGGAGCCTAAGGACATAATGACTAAATGTAATGTGGTATCTTAATGGGATCTGAGACAGAAGCAGGGCATTGGGTAAAACTAAGAAATCTGAGTAAACCACAGACTTTAATTAATAATAATGTATCAATATCAGTTCATTAATTATAGCAAGTGTACCATAATAATGTAAAATGTTGAAAATAGGGGAAACTAGGTACGAGATATATGGTAACTCTCTAAACTATCTTCTCAATTTTTCTGTAAATCTAAAACTGTTCTAAAAAATGAAGCCTATTGTAAAAAGAAAGGTTTTCAGTTATTCTAATAAAAGCATATCATTTGTATATTACATTGTACTTTTTGCTTAATGCTAAGAGTATTAGGAGAATGACATTTTTTAATCTTAAAAAAATTGATAGGTTTAATTCTACTTAACCAAAGTGTAATAAGCAACTGATTTAATTAATTTAATTTATGGTAGGCTCTGAATATTGTGTGGATTTTTAAACTTAATTAGGAAAACTTTTACATTAAATCCAGTACTGAATGTTTGTTTCTTTCAATTTATTTTATTTAACCTAATGACAGAAGCATAGAGAAGCTATAAAACTTCTAATGAGATATTTCATTTGGAGGGGAGATGGGGTTTTTTTTCCCCACATAAATAAGTTATCCCAGAATTGATCTCCAACAAAACTAAAACCTCTGTTTCAAGTTTTATAAAACTATATTTAAAAATAAGACTCTCTAACATTGTAATTTGCCACCACCTTTTATATGTGCATTCAAGCATTTCACAGCACCTTATGGTACATTTATAGTGACATTTCCTAAATTAGAGAAGCAGATGAGCCAAATGACTTATACCAGAGTCTTCCTGAGTCAGAGGTGGAACTGTTCCATTGAGTCATTAACTGTCAGTCCTAAAGTAATTTTCAGGATAATTATTTAATCATCAACCATCTGAAATCAAAGTAAGGAAATAAAATAAAAGCCATTTTCCTACTAGTTTTCAACAGTAGGTTGTATGAGAACAAATTTGGGGGATTCAAATATCTAAAGATACCACTCAACTGAAATACAAAGACAGTGTTCTCACTTTTTAGAAAAATTTATACTAATATCTGTTGCATTTATGCTAACGTTAGGGACAAATACCCTAAGCCACTTAGAGCTTAAATCCTACTCTAAGATCCTTTTTTTTCTATTATTGTGCCTATATAGGAAGTACCTTAGACAAGTCAATAGCTGTCTATTAATTCTGTCATTACTCTCTCAGTATCCTAGCTTCTGAGATAACCACCTTATAAGTAATGTAACAAACGATGTTGTATCAGAAAACATAATTCTGAAATTTTTGAATGCCATAAACCAAGAGTATCTGACCGCAGAGTTTTCACTGCTCCTTCCTTTAGTGATGAAGATTCTTATGAGCATATATACCAGAAATAAAACATCAATGTTTTGTATACAATTCTGAATTCTTATTAAAATTAGTTCTCACTTAGACCTCAAAATAGTCTGGGCCCAAGGAGGCTTATTTTCAACCTACCGTGTGCAAGCCTGTGCGTGTAGGAAACTGTGTTTCAGGTAAAATCCATTTAAAGCTGTACTGTTTTTTAAATGAGTATTAAGCAGAAAAATACTCAGCCTGAAGCACACTGGGAAAAACTATATTAACACAGATGATCCAGTAATTCTGGAACTGCTTGACATTGTCACAGGAGTCTCTAACCTTGTTGGTGGAAGCCTTGAGGGCAACGAGAATTGTCGTGTCAAGCAAACAGCAGACTCTAGGCAAATTCCTGGTTACCTAGTTACAGTACTTGATGATGAAAAAATAAAAACACTATTCCTATCAGTTAGTACATGTTCTGTTAGTATAAATTCATGGTGACATAACCAATAAAATGCTGGGACCTTACCCAAAGTGTGTATATAGTTTTGTATAATATAAGGCCTTGTTGAATCCTAGGGAAGTAGGAATAACACCAAGAAATACCCCAAAGCACCCATTAGAAAGTCATCTTACAATGAACTCATAGGATGTACGCTGAGGAGAATACTTTGCTTTATGGCTTCATTATAACACTCTTCCCAGGGCCCCAAATTGAGGACTCCTTTATGTGTGGGACCATGCACCTTCCCTCACGATCACCTCATAAATAATTTCCTCTAGTGGAGCCCAACACAGACTTGTGTCATCAAGGAAAGTCCAATTTCACTAAATATCTGTTTAACTCAAGTTTCTGTTTAATGAACCAATTCCCACATCCAAGCAATTGACCCATTAATAGTAAGGCAGGGGATATAGTTCAATAAATTGCATTGAATGGAAAGCTCCATATAGAAGTGTTGTTCCCAAACATAGGTATATCCAACCTGACTATTTTAGAATTAATTCTTTATGCTGTAACTGTTTTTACATGTTGGAACTTTGATGGCCTACCTAAGAGAGGAGAAGGACAGGGAAGTGAGGTAAACATGGAGAAACCCACTGGGGCAGCTTGAAAAAAGTGCAAAACTCAAATGCTGGCCGGATAGAGGAGGTAGACTAAGGACAAATTTACTGCTAAAAACATGCAGAAAGAGGTAGAAATAAAACAGGGGCACTTCGGTATTGGATTTGAAGCCTAACTTGACATTCTCCCACATGATGAGATTCAATAACAACAACAACAAAGAATTCTCTAATATGAAAGTTATCCGTGTAACTGACAGACAAACCCAAGAAAAGACACTAGTTTACTTTTTTTTTTTTTTTTTTTTTGCAGTACGCGGGCCTCTCACTGCTGTGGCCTCTCCCGTTGCGGAACACAGGCTCCGGACGCGCAGGCTCAGCGGCCATGGCTCACGGGCCCAGCCGCTCCGCGGCATGTGGGATCTTCCCAGACCGGGGCACGAACCTGTGTCCCCTGCATCGGCAGGCGGACTCTCAACCACTGCGCCACCAGGGAAGCCCTTACTATTTTTTTAAAGATCCATCTAGACTCTGTAACACTTGGTTTTCTTTAAAACATTCTTTAAATTAACCCCAGCAATTGTGACATTCTACCAAGTTCATCAAGTGGGAGTTCAATTAAACTGAATGTTTTCATTTTGTGAATCAATTTATAGCAAATGGCCAGCAGGGAGAAACGACTACTTGATGTTTAGAGGCTGAGCTGAACAGGTGCTTAGGTTAAATGAGATGTGTCAAAAATCAGTATGACAATATGTCTGGAAGAGTACCCAAAACACAGTGATTACCTCCAGGAACTGGGTGGCTGGGAGACAAGGGCAGGAGAGAGACATCTCACTATATACCCCTTTGTATCTTTTAAATTTTAAATCATGTGACTGTACTATCTATTCAAATAAGGAAATACAATATTTTAAAAGTTAAATTAATGTGTTTCCCTTAAAATATTAAGAAGACCCATGACAACATAATCTCTTAGGAAAATTGTATTCTTGAAACAGTAAAATATACAGCAAATGCCATTCTATCCCTCAGGTTAATGAGCTGTGCTATCTTGCAATCATAAAGAATGCACTCAATCAAGTGTCTTCTGGTGTCAAAGAGCAGTACTCCTAAAAGCCATTTAAACAATTGTATGTGTCGTTATACATTATTTAACATACCTTTAGGGCAAAAAATAAATGTGATTCCAAACTAATACTATTAGCTCCTACAGATAAAAGAGAAAGTTAGAGTATAGAGGGAAAGCAATGTTAGGTTTCTTTTTCTTTTCTCATCTCGGAAGCTTTTACTGATCCCAGGGCTGACAGAAACATAAATTAAACTTTGAAGAAGGAGGATGGACAAGACCATAAATGATAGACCTGTGAATTATTCAGTGTAGATTATTTTAAATCCTCTAATAAAAATATTTCTAATTAACTATATTATTACTGCTGATGGGTATTAAAATTACTGAATCCATTCATGACAACAAAGAAAAGCTCTTGGAATTACTTCTCTTTAAGGTTAGAATCATCAAGAAATTGGAGAGAGACAGAAAAGAGCAGCCAACAGAATGCTATACAGAAGATGGGAGAGCATAATGACAATAGTGTTTTCTTAGACCCACTTCTCTGACTCTAGCTCTATACTTGTACCCCTTCCTTCCTTCCCTCCCTCTTTCCCCCCTCCCTCCTTTCCTCCTTCCTCCCAACAAGACATTATCCCAGGCAACAGGAATTCTAAGAGGTATCTCTTCAATTTGTACACAAACAATCAAAAAAATCACATATAGCCAATAAATGACAAATGCCATAAACAGAGCTATGAACATACAGGAAGGCACAGATTCTGGTGTATTCTGACCTGGCCACGTTCTAGCACCGTGAGTCCCAGTGTTGCCACAACAACGTTTTTGCAAATGAAGATAAAGTTTGGATTAAGAGTTCTGATAAGGGAAAGAGAATTTAATAAACCTACTGAAAGTATATGAATAGGTACACTCAATTCTGCTTCCTCTTGGCAATTATAGGCAAATATATTTTTTGGTGAAAGTTTTTGTTAATTTATTATTACAATTTTTTAAAAAGTGTTTATTTAAATGATCAATGGCAGTGCTTTGAATATTTGAGAGCAGCTCATAATGTAAAACTACTATTTTGCATTGGAATGCATTTGAGGAAGAGTGGAGGTAAAGGTTTACCTTTCTTGTGACGTTTTGCTTGAGCTAATGTTAAAATTAATTTTAGTCTGTTAGGACAGTAATGAGCTTTAAGCAGAGTAAACTGGATGAGGGAAAATGGTAACTAAAATTTTGCCAGAGTTAGTCCACAGAGAAGGTAATCCAAACTTCAATATACATGCAAGGCATTTAAATCCAAGGAAATACTGTCTGATTCTTTCCCTATTACTCTTTAAAAATGTTTCTCCAAACTCTTCATACATGCTTTTCAGCTAATGCCAACTGGCTATGGCTTCTTTTAGCTGCTTCTAACAGATTCAGTTCAAGACTAGATTAGATACTGCAAGGCTTAGTGATGGCATAAACAATCTCCCTCAGCTAAACTGACCTGAAATAGTAAGGTAAAAAAAGTAAAAAAGACTGAGATGCGAGGTTCATAGAGGAAAGGAAAACATTCAGTGTACTCACAGGGCATTCACTGAACAGTATTTATACACGTGTCTACCGTGGCCCAGACATAGGATTGTTCTCAAATTGTTTCTATATGTCTAAATCTACAATGAGAAGTCCCACTTCTGAACACATTTAAATTTGTGATAATCATGGTTAAAACTAGGAATATCAGAAGGGGCTTATATGCATTATTATTTTACTTAAAACAGCAATAACCACCACGAACATTATAAATCACATATTAAGTATTTACTGTTTGTCAAAACTATGCTAATCACTTTACTTTCATTTTCTCATCTAAACCTCACAACAACTCTGTGAAGAAGGTACTATTTTAAACCATTTTACAGATGGGAAAATCAAGGTAACTGACACCCAGTAAGTGTCATGACTGACTTAAAAGCCCACACACATCCTCTGTGCTATATTAACTTGGAATTTTAGCAATGAGGAGAAAAGAACTGGTGTTATTTATGTCACTACGAAGTGATTCACATCGGTATCTTGATGGCAACTGCTCATATAAATTATTTCAAATTAAGCCAACTTCATCCTCTAATTTTACCTTTTAGGTGAACAACATTCCAGTTAGGCATACAGTTTTGGCTGTAACTAATTTGCCAATGTTAATAGAGCCTTTAGTATGGTCCAGGTGCTGGTCTGAGGTAGGTGTTATTTTTGTCAACCCTACTAAAGCCCTAAGGGTTTAGTTTATACTGCTAGTGAGCATGAGAGCTGGGATTCAAACACAGGCAGTCTGACTCAAAGGATCCATGTTACTGCTCTATACAGCCCTACAATTAAAACAGGCTAATGAGGGGCTTCCCTGGTGGCGCAGTGGTTGAGAGTCCACCTGCTGATGCAGGGGACACGGGTTCGTGCCCCGGTCCGGGAAGATCCCACGTGCCGCGGAGCAGCTGGGCCCGTGAGCCATGGCCGCTGAGCCTGTGGGTCTGGAGCCTGTGCTCTGCAACGGGAGAGGCCACAACAGTGAGAGGCCCGCGTACCGCAAAAAACAAAAACCAAACAAACAAAAAAACAGGCTAATGAGCCAATAATGATAATCTTGTGCCTTGAGATGTGAGGGTCAGAGCAGAGTGCCTTGGGGGCCCAGGAGTTCCATCATTTTACAGCATAACATTTCCTCCTTTGGAGCTAAATATTATGTCAGAATTAGGCATCGGAGAGGAGAGGAATGGCCATAGCTATTCAAGTGGCCTAGGGGCCCACAGTATCAGCTCCCACTTAGTGCCACACACTTCCTAAAAGAGCAGCTGGTAAGGTTCACTGAGGGCTTGTTATTTACAGTTTGGGAATAAACATGAAAATCTTCAGAAAAGATAAATTTCTGATTGTCGGTCATTTACAGAATATCTGCTCCTCCTGTCTTACTGAGTCCATAACCTTAGGTAGGTTCAATGCTCTATGCTTGCTCTTCTTTGCAATGTCTTATTAATGCCTGAGTGGAAGGCACACTACTAATACCAAATATTAATTATACTTATCTTCAGGATTATAAACATAACTACAGATTTTAATGAGGTGGCATAAATTATTAACATTTATTTAGGGCTTTAACTTTTCACAATCTTATTTTGAAGGCACAATTTGTAATGTCATTTCCATGTCTTAGTTGTAGAAACAAAGTAACACTTTGGCAAAGTGACTTGCTTATAGTTATGCAGCATACTGATAGTGGATATTCCTAGCCTGGATAGCTCTTTGACCAAAAGTTCTTATGCCATTGGTGATATAATAACAGTAGCAAAAATGTAACGAGCACTTAACATGTACCAGATGCTATGCTGAGCACTCTAAGCACATAATCCAATTCTTACAACAACCCCATGATGAGGTTATTATTATTCCTATTTTACAGATGAGAAAATGGAGTCTCAGAGAGGTCAAATCATTTACCCAAGATTGCACGCTCATTAAGTGGCAAAGAATCAGGATCCAAACTCTAGTCTCTCTGACTCCTAAGACTTCCCTCTAAACCCTGCAGAATAAGAGTACATGTGTAAAATATTTCCCTTACCTAAAATTTTTTAAAAAGTGAGAGGATGGGAGGAAGGGTTGCACATCTGTGTCATGAACAAGGAAGTATGGTTATTAGCTTAACCCTCGAAACCTAAGGTTCAAAAAAAAGAAAACAAAACAAAGGTATGACCTGTTCCTGTGTCTATCATTAGATTTTACTCTGCTTATGTTCTAAATAAAAACCTACTGGGTTAAGGGCATTGAACTGTAGTTCAGCTGATTTAACTGTAATACTTCTCTCCATGTACAATGTTTACTAACAATGCTACATAGCAATAATAATTAGGAAACCATTAAGTGACAGCATGTAATGTTGGTTTTAGGTTGTAAAAGGATACTACAAAAATAGGAAATGATACTTGTGGGTACACGTATACAGATATATGCACATACACAGACACACAAAGGTAAATTTGTTATTCAGGTATAAGAATATTGGCCAAGTCTAAAAGTTGCTTTGTGCACTTGAATATCAGAATATGACTGCTTTTCAAATTGAATAACATCTGGTTAAAAGTAGGTACATTTGCACAAATTTATGCTTGTCCAGAATGAGGTTTCAAAAATCTGCAGCAACTAGATTGTGGTAGGAGAAGGTATATTTTGAACATGTGGCATAATTCTTTTCTTAAAGCTAAGTCTTAGGGCAGTTAAAAATATAAGTAAGACTATTTATCAGGGTCAAGATATATTTGTAATAGTAAAAACAGAAACTTTCAGGTAAAACACCCAATTTATTAATCAAGAACTATGCTTTTACCAAATTGCTTCCTTTCCTTTAAATTGCTTTATTCGAGGCAGGGATCAGGGTACCCACATTTCCCACGATAAACTCATCTCTTATTTCGGTCAGCCAATTTTTCTAGCCACCCAAAATGCAAGTCCTTGTGTAACAGGGAAGAGCCAAATCTGACTACATGTTGGATCTGTTTCTCTTACTTTAACTTTCGCTTCCTGTTACTTTTGATCACTACAAGGATACTGTCTATACACCATGGTCTGCCTCAGGGAACCCTGCCCCTCTGCCTGAATGTTAAACCAGAGTGCCTTTGTTCAGGGAACATCCTAACCCTGTCCATCTGTGGATGGCTGCAAGAAAGAAGAAATTAACACATTCCCTCCCCTAGGCTGGCCATTCCAGGGGATATTTGCAAATCTTATGGCCTTTTTACTTTACTTCCTCATCTCCTCCCCTTCTCTGTTTTATAAAAGAAACTGGCATCCAAGCCCCGATAAGATGGTTTTTCGGAGACACTAGTCTACCATCTTCTCGGTCTGCCAGCTTTCCGAATAAAGTGGCACTCCTTGCCTCAACACCTCGTCTCCGATTTACTGGCCTGTCATGCGGCGAGCAGAGCGAGCTTGGACTCGGTAACAGAAGGAATGTAGCAGGATTTAAAGTATATATTATAACAATGATCAGAAATATGTAACAAGAAATGTAATAGGATTTCACAGGAGGTAAGTTTATTTACGAAGAACTGTGGTGTGTTTTCAGTGAGAATCAAAGATTTTACAGTATGGAGGAACCTCGGATTTAAAGGGGGTCCCCCTAATAACGTGTCGGTGTTTCTACTAGATTAGTTGCTGTGACTACTGTCGTTAGACAAAGCACAGTGGGAAGCTGATTATAAATCACAAAAGGCCCGTTCATGTTTAGGTTTCAAAAGAAGAGGTTTCCTTACCAAAGACTTAGTTCATAAAGCTGCTTTTAACAGACGCTATTCAAAGACGTCATTATTTCAGAAGAGTTGGGAATCCACTTTCTGAAAAAGTCAGTGCCATCTAGGATTCTTCGTAATTGTCTTTGTTACTGGCCTGGCAAAGTTTTGAACAGCCTATAGTCTGTCAGAAAGAAAGGGTTTATCTCCTCCGGATATATTATGTCCTAGCTAAAGAACTTTGATAAAATTATAAATTCTCTTTGGGAAACTTACAGCGTTTCTGAGCTAAAACAGTAAGTAGAGAGAATCAGTCTTGGGACTTAGATCATCTTTAGAAGACAACAAAAGGTCATCCACATTTTGCTTACATGTAGAATCACTGAGAAATTTATAGTCTATGAGGTCGTGGGTGTGGAATTGTGAAAAGCAAGAGTGTACCTCTGAAATTCTAAGCATAACTGTCCAGGATAATTACTGATTTTCCCAGGAAAAGGTAAACAAGCATTAACTATTTGATCTAGAGGAAAATGTCAAATGGTGGAATTTCCTGGGAGAATCATCAACTCATCAATAGAAGGTATCGAACAACAGTTTACATCCCAAGACTTGCCCCCAAAGCCTCACCTTGCTGTGTCCACTAATTCTAAACTATAACATCCATGTAATTCATATAATGATCCATATGCAATCCTAATCAACACTCCTCTCCGCCTAAAGTTAAAAGACCTGCCTTGAACCAAACTTCAAAATCTCAATAAATATCCCAACTTTGTCCTCTCTCTGAGACACCATTAAGACACTTTTGTGGTAGTGTTCTTTCTTACTGCAGTAAACAAGAAACTCAGCTTTGTCGTATCCACAGACTGTTTAGCTGATGTGGGGGAACGAGCATTTGACTGTCCCTGGAGATTAAGGATTATGTCTTATTTATTTTTGTTTTTTACAATACCTAATGAAACTTAAGATACCCAGTAAACACTTTAAAATGTTGCAACTTAATATTTGCTGAATAAATGAATGATTGCAATATTTTTGAATTCTTGAATGTTAGACAAGTTGGCAAGGCTCTTTCTAAGAGGAGGTAGTTCTCATGAATGGTGGTACCACCCCTCTAGGGAGATTTTGGATTAGGCTTGCCAGATTAAGCATTTAAAAATACAGGGAGGGGTTCCCTGGTGGCGCAGTGATTAAGAATCCGCCTGCCAATGCAGGGTTTGAGCCCTGGTCCGGGATGATCCCCCATGCCGTGGAACAGCTAAGCCCGAGCGCCACAGCTACTGAGCCTGTGCTCTAGAGCCCAAGAGCCACAACTACTGAGCCCACGAGCCACAACTACTGAAGCCCGCGCACCTAGAGCCCATGCTCCACAGCAAAGAGAAGCCACGTCAATGAGAAGCCCGAGCACTGCAATGAAGAGTAGCCCCCGCTCACAGCAACAAGAGAAAGCCTGCAAGCAGCAACGAAGACCCAACACAGCCAAAATTAAAGTAAATAAATTTTTAAAAATAAATAAATAAATAAAAATTAAAAAAATAAAAATACAGGAAGCTGGAGCACAGAGGATTTTTATGGCAATGAAACTACTCTGTAAGATGTACGTACTACTCAATACATGTCATCATACATTTGTCCAAACCCATAAAATGTACAACACCAAGAGTGAGTGGTAATGTAAACTATGGTCTTGAGGTGATAATGATGTGTCAGTGGAGGTGCATCAGTTGTAGGAAATGTAACTTTCTAGTAGGAGACGTTGATAATGGGGGAGGCTATGTATGTGCAGGGGACAGGTGTATATGGGAGATCTCTGTACTTTCCTCTTAATTTTGCTGTGTACCTAAAATTGCTCTACAAGAAAAAAATCTATTAAAAAAATACAGGAAGCCCAGTTAAGTTTCAATTCCAGACAAACAATAAAGTATTTTTAGTATACGTGTATCCCATATAATATTTGGAACATACTTACATAAAAATTATTCTGAAATGATATGAAATCCAAATGTTATCTGACAATCCTATTTAGGATATGTACAGGGTATATTTGGTTGACATGTTGTGAGATGGGGGGCAGTGGGGTGTGTGAGCCCTGTTGGCAGAGGCCAGGAACACTTAATGTCCTGAAATTATGGGACAGTTCCATGCAACAAAAAACTGTCCCACCAAAAATGCCAATAGCACCATTTGTGAAAACTGGCAGACTTGCTGGGTAGGAAAAAAACTTTTCCTCTACCCTCTTCCGTATACTAATTGGGGGCATGCAAATTAAAGTGACAAAAGACAGATTAACAGGAGAAAAACAGTATATTTGTATGCATAATGGAACTAACAAAAGAAGTAGCTAGCTCATTAAGTCGTTGAAGTTAGAGGCTTATATACCTGACTCAGTAAGAGAAAAGGAGAGAGGAGAAAAGACTTCTTTGGGAAGAATTATAAGTTTATTTAAGAGAGACAAATGGGTTTTAGGAGAACAAAGGAGAGATAGAAGTTTGTGATAATGTTTTTCTAAGCAGGTACCCGTGGTCTTTCCTCTTAAAGGTTATAAATCTCACCAGAGAGGGGATTTATAATAGATTTACTCTTGGCTTCCTTCCTGGGAGTAAAAGCTGCCAGAAGAGGGAATTTATGGCAACCTCATTACCCAAAAGTTTCTGCTTTTAATAAAAGAAGCTCCAAGGCAGCTTCTTTCTTTATCTGTTGAATCTCAAATGTCTTTAGTTTAAAATAATCTTTATACCACCTCTGGGGTTCTGAGTGGATCCCCATAGACTCTTTTGTTTGGGCCGTGCCGTGAGGCATGTGGGGCTCAGTTCCCTGACCAGGGATGGAACCCGCCCCCTGCAGTAGAAGCTTGGAGTCCCAACCACAGGACCGCCAGGGAAGTCCCTTCCATAGGCTCTTATTTGTGAATTTTCTTTCTTCTTTAATGTCTTCTGTGTACAATCTTTGGAAAGAATATTCTTAATTATAAGCAGAATCTGGTAATAACTTTTCCTACTTATCTTTAGAGGAAGTCAGCTGTGATACACTGGAAAAGACAGAAATTGAAGCCTACGGTTTGAATGTGTCTAAATAACTTCTTTTCTATACTATAGACTCTCATAATAGTGCATAGGGTACTCTTTTTAATCAGTCCTGTATTTCCTTTTTTAAAAGTAAAAATCCAAGGGTCAATGTACTCAAAGTTAGAATTATGAACAATTTCTTCATTCATTAATAACACTGAAAAACCAGTGTGGTTCTTTTTCTCAATTTATATAATAAAAAGGTACTGTCAACTGAAAAATATTGCACAACCTAAAAGTTTTTGCCCCGCCCCCAAAAAAGGTAGTTGGAACACGAAGAGATTACTGCTAATTAAAGAAAATCAGACATGTCAAATTAATGAATTTAGCACTTTTCTATATATGGGAAGATGCAAGAGTCTGGGCTTATTGAAATTGTTCCTTTGATATGCACCTTAACTATCTAGGGCCAGTATCCTGCTTTTCTCCATCCTGAATCCCCTCAGGGTGCACAGTTAGGGACAGCTGCAGTGGCTGATGGCTAGATGGCCTCAACATCTTTGTTTACTGATATGGCAGGCCCTCAGCCACAGTACAATGAATATTCTTTGAGTTGGGAAGTTACCAATTAGTAGTACTCCTTCACAACATATGACATGGTCACAGTCTGAATGAAAAACAGTTGTTTTGTTTTTCTAAGTTTTTGAGTTTTGCAGGGATCCAAGGTCTGAAAAATTAGGTTACACTTTCCCAAATATCAGCACTTTTTTAGTGTTTTACTTAAAACCTTATTGAGAAGTATAGAGAGATGCTTAATGTGACCCAATTCAAAACTGAATGAAAAGAAAAACAAATACCATAATTAGGAGTAGTTGTTAGAAACACTTTCAGCTAACTTATTTGGGATAGAAACATCCATGACTTTTGTTCCCTTAGGTATATATCTGGGGGTCATACAGGAGAATTCCAGGAAAAGTTAGCTGCTACTACAAGAAATCTGTAGTTCTCCCAAACTGACTGGAATCCAAAACACAAATCTACCTTAAACAGTTTTATTTTCATAAAATATTTTCATATGCTCATGTTTTGGTTTTTGAAGTTCTGTTTGCTATTCAAGTCTGAGATTTTTCTTGTCTTAGTCCTCAGTTTTTGAGTTTTATCTCAGTTTAAATGAAATCTGCTCATATTGGAAGTTCCTCAAGCAAATATTTTCTGGTTGTATTATACTTTTTCCCAGTGAATAATGTAGCAGACCATTTGGTAGCCTACCTAAAAGCCATTTCCAGTCCCCTCCTGTCTTGTACTTCTTTATCTAAGGCTAAAAAGCCAGTTATTCATTCACTTCCCAGCCTCCCTTGAAGCTAGGTGTTAGCAATGTAACCCAATTTTGGCCATGGAAATACAATAGGAAGTTTGCTTGGTAACTTCCCAGAAAGATTTTCCTCACTGGTAAAAGAAAAGTAGAAAGTGAGGACAATGCCTCTTTCCTTCCCCATCCTTCCTGCTTTGTTTTCTGATGAGGAAAAATCTGGAGCTGCTATAGTCAACGTGTGCCCATCAGGAGAAATCCCACATTTTGTTGCTGTACCATCCTGGAACTATTTTTATTGTATGACACACTTATATGTCTTTATTATTTAAGCCATCACTGGCTACCTAGTCTGTTATGTACAGCCTAAAACAGACTATATAAATATTATTTATGTATTAGAATATTTACTATATCTGTCATGTTTACATTTGTTGATTAGGAAACATATGGTTATGTTCCATTTGTTCCTCCCCTGGAATGACTGCCAGAAAGTTGAAAAGGTTCTGTGGAAACCTTTGGAGCAATCTAATATTTCAATAAGAAAGGAAGAGGGGAACATATAGACAATTGCAATCGCTCTATATAGAAACATCATTAAAGGGATCCCTAACTAGGAACTGCCATATTAATATGAATATGACTTCTAAAACTCAATAAGTTTCTAATCCTATCCCATCTCTTACATGCACTTCTTTTTTAAATAGCTTTATTGAGACACAATTCATATATTATAAAATTGACACCCCCTCTTTGGAAAGGATTAGCATCTCACTTTGCAGAAAAGGTGAAAACTATCAGGTTGAACATTTCTTGCCCCACCTCTATCCTCTCTAACCAAAGGTCTCTATTTCTACACTGACCATTGACAATTCCAACCCCTCCTGGATTCCTGGATTCCTTATATCCTTGGTTTTTTAACTCCATCAAGAATGTTTAATATCTTTACATTTATGTAAGGAGGTAGCTCTTAGATGGGCCTTTCCAAAGGAGTCATAAGCAATAGGGTGTGACCCAAATGGGGTTAGCTAAGCAGTGTGGTCAGACAGCAAGAGGCCTGGGCAGGGCAAGATTGCTGACTAGACTGACCGCAGCAGGGCTTGGCAAGTTTAGGAGACTCAACAGGCTTTAAGTGTTCTTCAAAAGGTAGCAATCAAGGTCAGAGAAGCAAACTAATTAGACCCTTCAGGACAGTGCTACAAAGAACTTGTTCTCTGACTGAAGCCTAGGAAACCATTGCCCTTTTGTCAGTTGTAGTCTAAGTATTCTCCAGTCAGCATCTTTCCCTGTCAGAGCTTTCTAGATATTGGGGAAAACTAAAACAAAAATTAAAACAAAAAGATTTTAAAAAGAAGTATGGGGAAAAGGAAAGAAGGAAGGAAAGAAAAAAGAAAAAGGAAGGAAGGCAAGGAAAAAGAAGATACTGTCTTCATCTATTTAAGAGCTCTCAGTGTCCAAGTCAGATTCAAGGCTTGGCTGAAGGACTGAGTCCCTCATGGTGGGCTAATTCTTCCAAGCCTTGTAATTTTCTTCATAGTTTTCCTTTCAGTTTCTGCCTTGAGAAAAGGACAATAAGTACAAAGGCAAAGACAATTTATAGATATTGCTGCCAGTTGATGCCTCCTTATGTCCTTTTTATGCATTTAGAAGGTCACCAGTGATCTAAAATCCTAAATCCAATGCCAATGCTCTCTTCTTAGACTTTAATTATTTTCACAATCTGAGAAGCATACTGTTTTTCAAGCAACATGCTTCTTAAAGTCCCTGCTATGTTTCTTTGATGCCTCTCCCATCCGCCTGTCTACATTAGAGGAGCTGACCCCTGATTACTACTATTGGGTAGTCACTAAGCTTTAGTTTTTGGTGCTTCATTCCTTGCTTTCTTCACCCTCTCTCCTTAGAAACCACCTTTCTTCTTGAGGGTCAACTCCTGATACTTTTAATGTCTCTTTCTTGGTTTTATATTACTAGCTCTGTAATCATTCCTTAGCTCCAATCCCATTTCTCCAACTATCTTCCACCATGGATGTCCCATGATTACTTCAAATTCAAACACTGAAATTAGTCTTAGTCTTGCCTACCCAAAATGGCTTGTCCTGCCATAGTCTCCTTATTTTTCACACATTAGTAAAACGCCAGTCACCTAATGCTGTCAATGAGCAGCCTGTCTCCATTCCTACTCTTCTATGAGAAAATTTCAAAATCTTATCTCCCTTCTTTTCCAAGATAACGACTTTCTAGGAAGAATATTAAGCAAACAAATGTACCATGTTCGACACCATACGTCATTATTAACGAGAGAAATTTAGAAACAGGTAAAAAATAACATCCTATATATTTTTAAATTTTTTTGAAAATCACAAACTTGAGGATTTTTTTTTCAGAAATAAATACTGTTAAAGTGACCTTTTCATGTATAGCAAAAGGGCATTTCTTTTTATCTACCTCTGGCTCTTAAGATTTAGAAAGAAAAAAGTCCTATTTACTAAAAATCCATTATTGGTTTAGACAGATGTGCTTTAAGTGAAGCACTGTTTACAACCTGGAACTCTCTCTGTGGATGCTTTTGATCCAGAAACTATAATCAAAAGCCTCTGCACTGAGCATATGGCAATGTACTTCTAGAACACAGGAAAATTGTGGCCATCTGAATTCCTGGCAATTTCAGCTACAGAAAAGAGTTTTTTTAAGAAAGCTGCTTACTGAATTTCCCTCTTAAAAAGGTTCTCTTTTTCTTTCCTCTGTTGTATGGAAAGGAAAAATCAGCAGGTAAAGTCACAATAAGTAATTTATTCATTTTTCAACTCTGTTTTCTTTTACTTGCTCAGAGTTCTATTATACGTTTTCTGTGGAATTAATTTTCTACCTGGTGTCTATGCTTTTATTTTTAAAAATCCTACAGGCAAGAATTGAACCAAGTTATGCTGAATTATGTAAAAAGCACTTTTCAGGAATGGTATTCTTGCCTTTCTCCCATAGTTAATGCTGTTCCCTCTGCTACTTCACATGTTAATATTTCCCAAAGATTCAGGAAAATTGGAACTCTCGTGCTGGTTGGACTATAAGTTACCATGTATTAGCCTTGTGATCCAAAGTGACAGAAACAGAATTAAAACTCAAACTAATTTAAGGGGTGGGGGAAGCAGGTGGGGAAGATTTTGGTCTTACATAATTGGGTAAGATGGGCACTACACAGGACTGGACCAAGGGTTCAAGTGAGATTGTCATGACATCCTCTTATTCCCAATCAAAAACGAACTTTACTTTTCTGTCTTTGTTCTTTCCTAAAACACTCGGACATCACTCTATGTTCAAAGATGGTGGTCCTTTCTTTCAAAAATGTAACCGTTCCCTGCCAGCTACAGCAGAGAAATCCCAGAGAAGGGTTCTGATTGACCCAGGGGTCCATCCCTGAGTCAATCACTGTGGCCAGGGAACCTAAAATGAGCAGTATAGTCTAGAGGTTAATAGCATGTACTCTGATGGAATTTTGTAGATTTATGTAATCTCCTTTTAGTGTACTCTCTGATACTTGCCAGGCTCATAATACCATTTTCATGGGAAGTCCCACTGCCATTTCCCCAGTTCAGCGTAGGGCCCTGGAGCCTAAGCGTTGACCAGTGAGAGGCAGCCCAGGTTCTGGCTGTTCATTGCTCTTTTCATCCATCCCTATATAACAGCTATTTCCACTTCCCTAGGTAGAAGAGGAAAAAAATAAGGATATACTCTCAGTCCACTTCTCTCTAAATTTGGGATTATTTGTGAGAATTCTAATGATTTGATTTTAACTTGCAAGGATTGCTTCTGGTAAATACAAGTAGAGCCACACTGAGCTTCAGCAAAATCTTCCACTTGTATATTGGTTGTAACTTTTTCTGGTTTATCTCTGTTCCTTTCCTAACGTAGCTGTTACTAAAAAAATTTTGCTGGTAAAAGATAATAATAATAATTTATATTGGGACTTCCTTGGCGGTGCAGTGGTTAGGAATCCGCCTGCCAATGAAGGGGACATGGGTTCAAGCCCTGATCCAGGAAGATCCCACATGCCCTGGAGCAACTAAGACTGTGCGCCACAACTGCTGAGCCTGCGCTCTAGAGCCTGAGAGCCACAACTATTGAGCCCACGTGCCACAACTACTGAAGCCCGTGCTCCTAGAGCCCATGCTCTGCAACGGGAGAAGCCACCGCAATGAGAAGCCCATGCACTGCAATGAAGAGTAGCCCCCGCTCGCCGCAACTAGAGAAAGCCCATGTGCAGCAATGAAGACCCAACGCAGCCAAAAATAAATAAATAAATAAATAATATATATATATATATATATACTTTTATTTATGTATACTTATTTATATATAATTTATATATAAATAAATAAATAAATATGTATAATTTATATAGAGAGTGTTACTTAATTAGATATTGGTGGACAGAGTGCATGACTCAACTTCACTCCCCCATCTTGATGCAGAATTAGCCTCAGCTTATATTGCACAATTAAAGGAGCCACTCAAGTGACTCTCACCTAGACATAGATTGCTTCAAGGGTACTTGCTATGTTGTCCTAGGCAGAAAAGAGCTTGGCAGTTTCTTTTATTGGAAAATTTTGTGTCCTGCCTCATCAGTTATTCTATAATACATACATGAGTGAGTGCAAGCATAGCTCTGATAAGCTTTTTTTATAATCTAATTGGGTAAAAAACCTTTTTCCCTGTGCACACATCTTCTGTTTTCTTTGCTTTCAGAATATATGTCTTTTGTAATTATTCCTTCCCATGTTTGAGAAACATTCCCCAAATGTCTGTTCATTCATTTACCTCCCTATCTTGTCTTACCGTTTCAGCCAGGAGGAAGTGGTAGGCTCTGATCATTTACTGAATCATAGTCCCCCCTCTTTTTTTTTTTTAAGACATTTTTTTTTAGAGAAATTTTAGCTTCACAACAAAATTAAGAGGCAGAAGCAGAGATTTCCCAAATAGCCCTGCCCTCACACATGCACAGCCTCCTCATTATCAACATCCCTAACCAGAGTGCTACATTTGTTACAACTGATGAACCTACACTGACACAGCATAATCACCAAAATTCATGGTTTGGACAAATGTAGAATGACATGTACCCATTTTGACAGTACAGAGTATTTTCAACACGCTTTTAAAAAGCCTCCGTGTTCCATCTAGTCATCCCTTACCGCCAACCCCTGGCAATGACTGACCTCTTTACTGTCTCCATAGTTTTGCTTCTTTCAGAACGTCGTATAGTTGGAAATCATACAGTGTGTAGCCTTTTCAGGCTGACTTCTTTCACTTAATAATATGCATTTAAGGTTCCTCCATGACTCATCATGGTTTAACAGCTCACTTCTTTTCAGCACTGAATGATATGCCACATTCCTGATGTACCACAGTTTATTTACCTGTTAACCTACTGAAAGACAGAGTGTTTACCTCTAAGTTTTGGCAAGTGTAAACAAAGCTGTTATAAACATTTGTGTGCAGGTTTTTGTATGGAAATAGTTTTTAACTATTTTGGGTAAATTCTGAGGGGCATGATTGCTGGATCGCATGGTAAGAGTACATTTAGTTTTGTAAGAAACTGCCAACCTATCTTCCAATGTGACCGTACAATTTTGCGTTCTCAGCAGCAATGCATGAGAGTTCCTGTTGCTCCACATCCTCTACAGCATTTGGTGTTGCCAGTGTTCCAGATTTTGGCCATTCTAGTAGATATGTAGTAGTATCTCATTGTTGTTTTATTCTGCATTCCCTCATGACATATGATGTGGAGCATTTTTCATATGCTTATTTGACATCTATATATCTTCTTTGGTGAGGTGTCTTTTAAGGTCTTTGGCCCATTTTTCAATCAGGCTGTTTGTTTTCTTATTGTTGAGTTTTAAGAGTTCTTCATTTGTGATAACAATCGTTTATTAGAAGTATCTTTTGCAAATATTTTTTTCCCAGTCTGTGATTTGTCTTCTCATTCTTCTGACATTGTCTTTCACAGACCAGAAGTTTTTTATTTTACTGAAATTCAGCTTATCCATCGTTTCTTTCATGGATCATGCCTTTGGTATTGTATCTAAGAAGTCGTCATCAATCCAAAGGTCATCTAGGTTTCTCCTATGTTATCTGTTACGAGTTTCATAGTTTTCTATTTTAATTTTGGGTCTGTGATCCTTTTTTTTTTCTGCTGTACGCGGGCCTCTCACTGTTGTGGCCTCTCCCATTGCAGAGAATAGGCTCTGGACGCGCAGGCTCAGCGGCCATGGCTCACAGGCGCAGCCGCTCCGCGGCATGTGGGATCTTCCCGGACCGGGGCACGAACCCGTGTACCCTGCATCGGCAGGCGGACCCTCAACCACTGCGCCACCAGGGAAGCCCTGTGATCCATTTTGAGTTAGATTTTGTGAAAGGTGTAAGGTCTGTGTCTAGACTAATTTTTTTGCACATAGTTGTCCAGTTTTTCCAGCACCATCTTTGGTCCATTGTATTGCCTTTGCTCCTTTGTCAAAGATCAGTGGACTATAGATCACGGTCTATTTCTGCATTCTCTGTTCTGTTCCAGTGATCTATTTGTCTTTTCTTTCCCCCAAACCACACTGTCTTGATTACTGTAGCTGTACAGTAAGTCTTGAAATCAGATAGCATCAGTCCTTCAGCTTTGTTTTTCTCCTTCAATATTGTTTTGGCTATTCTGGGTATTTTGCCTCCCATAAAAATTTAGAGTCAATTTGTCAATGTCCACAGAATAACTTGCCGGGATTTTGATTAGAATAATCCCTCCACTTCATTACTGTCCCAGAGCCCAATGCTCTCAAGTTGCTCCCGCCTAAACAAAACTGCCTGCTGCTGTCTTCCACATGGCCTCTCCTTTGCCTTTCAAAATTACATCTCTTGACTTCTGCTTCCCCCTTAATGAAAACTCCAGTAGGTGTTAGAAGACCCATAATCTGATGCATGTGACTTATTGGTAGTTCCAAAACATTCCAAGAAGTATTTGCCTTTAACCAAGTGAACACCTATAATTGTCTGTGTATCAGGGAGTTTTCTGGTTGGAGATGTTTATTTTACCATTTGATAAAACCTGCCCTTTATAGTCTGGGCGTGGGTCAAGGTAAGGAGGTGAGCTTTCCTTCCATCTTGAGGAAGGAGGAGAAAATTGTTTTGGGAAGATGGTTCTTTTTACCAGCTGATCACTGAAGACTCAACTTAAAGAAGTCCTGTCTCTTCTTATCTTGCCAGCTAGGGAGTAAATAGTAGGCCCTGACTGAATTCGCTTTGGGATTCAGGGGGCTTTGGAGAACACTTAAAGGGCCTTTGCAGCCCAAGAGATCTGAGTTCAAATCTTTGGGTGGCAATATGACCTTGGGCAAGTTATTTAATTTCTTTGAGTTTAGGTTTCTTCATTTGTAAAACAGAGATCTTACCCTTAGAGTGTTGTTGAGATTTAAATGAGATAAATAAAATACCTATTACAGTGCAGAGCGGGTGTTTAATAAACACTAGCTTTTATAAAAAATTGCCCTTTAATTGTTTATGGGTGGAAAACCCTCCAGTTGAGCAAGTGAGGGTGAGCCAATAGTATTTAATGGCCAATAGTATTTAATCTTCAAATATTAGAGGTATTGGAATTAATTTTTCTATAGTAACAGTATTATAAATAATGGCTAGGGTCCTATACCATTGCTCAAATATCTATTTAACCTATAACATTCTTGATGGAGTTTGCTATAGTAAGGTTGCTGTTGGCAATACAGGCAGGCTTCTGGGGCAGACAATATCTTAGATGCTCAGAGATCCTCATTATTTTTGTGAGATAACGAGTTCAGAATACTTACATGAAATTCCAGCAACATAGTCCCCCTGATTCAGCCTTTGTTATAGGATTAGGAACTCTTTTCTTCTGACCTCCTTCATCTGTTGGGTGTTGGCTGTGGGGATGGAAGCCCCTCTTGGTGGGTCCCTTGGCACAGGCCCTAGGAGGAAAGGGATTTATATTAATGAGTTTAGGATGGCAGGGAGGAGGGTAATGACAGGGATGTCAGTAAATAAGCTAGTGAGAAAGAGGCATGATTACTTCTCCATCTGAGCTGACTTCCTATATGCTCCTCCCCCCACAAAAAAAATCTTAGAGTTTAGCCTGTTTGCTTTTCCTTACACTGTAACCACCCCTCAAGTCTGATAAAAGTCCCCTTTCCCTTTAAGACCAACACTGAAGAGAGCATATCCCTTTGTCCTGCCAGTCCCCAAAACCACAGTACTTTGGTTTTCTAAGAGATTTTGTTGCTAGCAATAAGGCAAAATAAGGCAAAATTTTATTTAAAAAAAGACTTCCTTTTTCAGACCCATCCTTCCTCTTTTATTTCTTAGAAATAAAGCTGAAGAATAAAACTAAAGAAACTACAGGGAAAAAAAGAATGAAAGAAACTAAAGGGAAAAACCACAAAGGCACATAGCCTTTGAGCATCCAAAGAACAGGATAACAAAATTCAATTACAGTTCAGGGAATAGTTAGATTCAAGAATTCCCCTGGACTTTTTGTGTTAGGAGGTGGACTTGTGGCCTTTGGGCAGAGGGGACAGGGAAGGGAGGATGAAAGACATAATTTACCTCCATCTCTTCCATTTCCTTATCTTACTAATTTTGCTACAAGATCAGAGTTATGCTCAAGTTGCATAAGAAGTCAGGACTGGATTTAGGATTGAATAGAACCTTGTTAAGCGGGAGGTGAGTGACATTACAGGGTGATCTATGAAGAGCAGCAGTTTGAAAGTAAAGGGATTGTCTATGGCCACTTCTCCAAGGTAGTTCTTCAGGGACTCTTTTTATACATATGTAAGTCAGGTCCTGTCTATATTCAGGGTTCAACTATTAGTGAGGATCTACTCTGTGCTATGATAAATATTGGGGAATCAGGGATACAATAGATGTATTTAAAGATGCTTGTGTAATCATCAACCTGAAATGTTTTACTAATTAAGCTGAGTGGTCATGCAGTACAACAACCAGTCTGCACAGCAAAAACTATTTCATAGATCATAGAGCAGTAGAGGATCCTTCCTATACATCAGGGGTCGGCAAACTTTTTCTCTAATGGGCCAAACAGTAAATATTTTGCTTTGCAGGATATATAGTCTCTGTTGAAACTACTCAGCTCTGCAGTTGTAGTGTGAAAGCAGCCATAGACAATATCTAAATGCCTATGCATTGCTATGTTCCAATAAATTTTACTAATGGACATGGGAATTTCATATAATTTTCATGTATCATGAGATATTTTTCTTCTATTGATTTTTTTCAACCATTTAAAAATGTAAAAAACATTCTCAGCTAAAGGACTATATAAAACCAGACAGCAGGCCGTAGTTGTAGTGGAATAAATAGATATAGTAAAAGGATTTAGTTGTTTCATTGAAACAGTTCATCTGCTAAACATCAAAGATAGGTTGTTGAATGGGCATTTTTTTCTGAATAAGAGTAAAAGGAATGTCCTCACTTTTCATTAGTTGTTGTACTGTAGTCCCATAGTTTTGGATACAGACTGGGATGGCCTCAGAACATTTGTGGCGTCTCAAACATCACTGGAAAATTTGGTTTGGACTGAGGTTTGACACTATATGGAAAACTTTAGAAGGAATAAGTATATGTCAAAAGGTTAGATTTAATTTAATAATAATAATAATGAGTAGCTAACATCTATTGAATTCTGACTATGTGCTAAACACTGTGCTCATTTAATCTTCATGATAATTGTATGAAGAAAGTCTATTACTATCCCCACTTTATAGATAAGGAAAGTAAAGCATGAAGAGATTAAGCAACTTGTCTAAATGACTGATTAGGCCAGGAGTCAAACTCTTGTTTATTTCAAGGATGAAGGAATTTAATAAACACTAACAGATGTTTGTATGGAAATATGTTAATATAAATGTTTCAGACATTACATGAAATTTCTAAAAATCTTATATGTTCTGGTATAAGTCATAATTCTAGTTATTACTTTAAAATGTATATCTCAGATAACTAAATTTCCTTGTAAATTGCATTATTATGAACTTTCATCAAATCTTTAACCATGGTCATTTTAAAGTCTTTTGTCATTTACAGACAGTTCTGGGTGTACTCTGATGCTTTTGCAAAAATGTTCCTATAAAAGGGTTTCATCTTCAAGGAATTCATGGAAAAGACTCTGACAAGTACAGGTTTCTGGTAACTGACTATACTGCTGAACTGAATGAATAAGCATTTTCAGAACTCTAACGGAAAACTGATGAATTCATAAAAGTGCTAACAAAAGATCAAGATGAAAAAAAAATTAATTACCTGGGACTGGGTGAATTGATGAGGATGATTATAATTTTTGTGACTTTCTGTTTGAATTAAAAAAAAAACTAACAGATGTTTATCAGGAATAAAAATGCCAAGCAAAATGTGTTGATAATCAGGTTAAACTTGTTAATTTTACAGATGAAGAAAACAAAGTTTACGAGACATTTTCCATGGTCACACAGCAAACGACAGATCAGGAGTAGATCTCAGATTTTCTAACTACTAGGTCCCTTAGTTTCTTTTATTCTGCTAAACAGTATGCCCTTCAAAACCAAAAGATAGGCAGAATAGAATGAGTAAACATGTTAAACTTTGGGCTATACACAGAATTTATGTGGAATATAGAAAAATCTTGATTTAAGATCTAAAATATAAAATTAAGTTAAAGTCATTTAAAATAAAATCTGAATTAATAATTAAAACACAAATTAAACTGTAAGTATGTTAGACGTCAATAAAATAGGTTTTTTTTTTTTAAGACAAGTTAAGTTTTAAATCCCTCATTTTTATGAGGAGGCTGGGATAAATAATGCAATTCATTTACATCTTTCAAATTAAAAAAAGGGAGATGGCTCTTAAATTTATTTTTTTAAAAGTTTTTATTAGAGTTGATTCACAATATTGCATTAGTTTCTGCTGTACAGCAAGGTATATCTGTTATACATATATCCACTAATTTTTAGATTCTTTTCTTAAACTTATTTTTTAAGTAACTTTTTTTTATTGCTAAACGAAGTATATGTACACTGCAAAAAACTTAGGGAAAGCAAAAGGAAATAAAATTACCAGTACTCCTCCTATCCAAGTAATAGTGTGAACTTTTTGGGGGGTTGTTTGTTTTGCTTTCTGTTTTTTGTTTTTTGACCCCAAGAAAAGGGTATAAAAATCAAAATCACTTCAGCAATTTTTTTTTAAAAAACTACTTTTATTTTTGGTGGGTAGTTCCTATTTACATTCACTCATTTAACATTTTCTGAACACCTAGGTTGGAAAGGGCACTGCGCTAGACACTTGGGATACAGGACAGTTTGTCCCTAAGAGGGTACCTGGGAGGAGACATAAACAGATGTTTATCAATAATAATACAAAACTTGTGTTAAAATACAATTAGAGTTGAATCTCACAGTTGAGACTGTGACACTAAACATTCCGGAATTCTTAGGTTTTTCCAAAACAGCTCAACGCAGGGCTGGTGCAGTACTGTTATCAGCACTACTTCAAAACGAATGTTAAGTTAAACATTGGTGAAAACCCTTCATTTTAGTACTTGTCAAATGTTTAAACCTTTCAAAATTTTCCTTTTTAGCGAACGGGAAACGCGCGTCGGGCCGGGGTAACCATTGCGCGGGGACAGAGACACTGCAGGGTTCACATTCACTTGGAGTATTCGCGGGACTCCTAGGGGAGCGGTGCTTGTTGGGGCTTGTAGTCTTTACCAGGACCGAAGACACCGCAACTGCATTTATAATGCACTTCTCCCTTTTAAGCTTTCTGGCCCAACAGTCAGATTAAGCCCTAACCTAAAGCATAATTTGACAACACATACCGCTTCCAAGGCTCTTTAGGTTTTTACTAGGTTCCTTACGTTCAACATTCAAACCGTCTATCACAAGCCTCAAAGAGATTGGTCTGTCCTCAGCAGTGGGCGGAGCCTTAGGTGGACTGGATCTCTGGATTGGCCAACATCTCACTCGAAGAGGCGTTTTCCACTTGCCGTTCTGTCCACTGTGGTAAAAAAGTAAGCCCTTTACCGCAGTGTTCCTTTTCGCCGCGAGAATCTCGCGATATTTCCGCCAACGGGACCTAGCGACGCGTAGAGAGCCGCCGAGGGCTGTGGGGGTGGCCGGCTCCGGAGCAGGGAAGAGTCAGGTCAGGGGGGCGAGGACGAGCGGGTGCTGCTTGCGCCAGTTGGGTTCGGTCCGGGCCAGCCACCGAGAAGCCAGAGGAAGTGTTGTGGACGGCGTGTCTCTCCTGGCCGGTGAGTCGGCCCGGGGTCGCGGCCGCTGGGTCGACCCCGAGTTTCACCTGGGCCCGCGCGGGTTGTGACAGGTGCGCGGACGAGCGCGGCGCTCCGCCCGCTCGCCGGTGCGCCCCCTCCGGGCCTCGCCCGCGGGGGCTCGGGATGAGCTGCGGGCCGCAGCTGAGCGGCTCCCGCTCCTGGCGCCTGGCGCTGCCGTCGTCTCCTCCCAAGAGCGGCCGCCGCCCGTGAGGGAAAGAGGGAGGGAAGCGGCCGCTGACCGCGGGCATGAGCCGGACGCGACATCCGTTGCTGGATTAAGGCGCCGACATGAACCTGCACCAGGTGCTGACCGGGGCTGTGAACCCCGGCGACCACTGCTTCTCCGTGGGCAGCGTCGGCGACCAGCGCTTCACGGTGAGTGAGGGAGGCTCCCGCGTCGCCCGTTGCGAGTCCGCGCCCCTGAGTCAGCCGGGCTCGGCCCAGAGTGACGGGCAGAGGCCGAGAAAACCTCGTCGCCCTCGCGGGGTGTCCCCTACGGAGGTCCCAGCTCCTTAGGGCCGGCGGAACTGGCCTTTGAGAACGAAGGAGGCAATAACGCTTCGGTCATTGAGTTACTTAATGTACAGAGGCTAAACTCGGAAGTTAAAATGTTTTGTAGGATTTTTAAAGTTTTTAATCTGACGTCGTTGGGCTGGGGAGGTTTACTAAAATCGTTTATCCGAGAATCGTTGGTGTGTAATGTGTGTGTGGGCTTTTTATTGCCCCACTCCATAGGCTCTAATTGTCAAGTTGAGGAATAGTTGGGATTGGATTCATTTCTTCCTCTAAGTTTAGGTCAGGTGTCTTTGTAGTTTAAAAGAGTGGGTGTCTTAAAAACAGGTAGCTGTCAACAACTAGCGCTGAGTGAAAACAGTGCCTTTCACTTATTTTTCTTTAAATTCACTGGGAATAACTTTGGAAAGAGAAAACTGTTTTTCGTAAATGGTTCACTCCTGCCATCCTTTGAATTCCATATGTAACAGTTCAGTAGTCCTGGGAGGCTTATATTTATTTTAGATTGTTCACATTAATTACTAAAAGTTGTATTACTGTTTCTCAGTAAAATTCCTCTTTGGTGTGTAGTGGTAATTCCAGGTTAAAGTTTAAATGAAAGTGTCTTGTTTTTCATTTGTTTTCCCCAGATAGTGAAAGGAAGAGGGCCCCAAACTTTTGCTACTTACTAGCATATTGACATTTTCTGCCTTAACTATAGCGTTTTTTTAAAAGAATTAAGTATAGTTTTTATAATAATTTCAAGCTATAAGTCAGTATTGCACATGATAGCCTATATCTGAATATATGTATAGCGCTCATGCTTTTTGCTACAAGTTGAATAGCTATCTCTTAGTTGTGATTAAAACTTAATTTTGCATAAAAAAGTGAAACAAAATAAACACCTTAATAGATGCCCCAGGTTTTCTTCTCAAACGATTTTGACTTTTTTTTGTCATCTTTATCAGTCGGAATAAATAATAGGAAAAAAATAGTAGTCATTATTTAACATGGTGTAGGCATTTAATACCTGAATTGTGCTTTTAGATCTCTGCCAACCAAGTACTTTGCTTTCGAATAGAGTCTGTACCTCCACTGTAGAGTGACTCATACACACCTTAACTTGCACTTGACACTAGCAGTTTTAGAGATTCTAATTCTAAATGTTGACCTCGCCTCAATGCTCAAGAGGAGAGTGAACTCTGAGGGTCTCAGTGGGCAACCATAGTCTCCCTGCAGTTGAACATTGCTCACTGCTCTTGCTATTTAGAAAATAAAGATCATCCTAAGAAGATTTTGCTAGTGGGAGATTATAGGATGGTAACAGTACATTCTCTGCCATCTCCTAAAATTATATGAGTGCTTCCTCAAATGTAAGTTCTAACAGCCTTTTCTGAGAAGGCATTCAGAATCTGTGTAAGCAGTGGTATGAACTTCAAAGCATATACAATATGATGGCCTATTTATACATCTAGATGATCCTTCTAAGTGTATATAAAATCTTGGTGAATGCTTCTGTTATTTTAAAGGAGAGATGAGTTAATGTACCAAAGATAAGGCTATCCTACACCATCATGTAGCTTGTTGCACAGTTCTACTGAATTTTAGAGTCTGTTTCGATAGACCAGGCTTTAATCATCTCCCACCAAGCCTACTGTAGATTTCTTCCAGATCTCAGGAATCAGTCCAGTAAATAAAGGTAAAAATAAACATTTTGTTGTTATTTAGTCTAAAGAGATCCCAGGTCTCTATAATTTTGGTGATAGTTTATTAACAATCACCTTTTTTCCTTTGCAGCTAATCCATCCCTGACTCTCTAACATTAAATTGATATTCCGTTATAAACCAAGTTTCTTGCCCTCAGTCTACTGGACACTATGTACATCTTAAATTTATCTCTCTTGAAATTACTGTCTTTGCTAAAATGTAGAATCTGTTGTTTACTCCTTGAATTTTGTTTTTAACCTCTTTTGATTTTGGCTTCTTTTTCTTTTCATAGAAAGAGAGCAAACATTAATGGTAGATGGTATGTGCAGACTAAAAAACTCTCTCCAAATTCCAGTTTTACTTGAGCTAGGGACGTGAAATCTTCCTCTTGCAGGCCCACTTGAAGAATTACTTTGTTTGTCCTGTTACATTATGCCTTCTCTAAAGACAGACTTTACATTCGTAATTCATCTCTTTGCATGTTTGCAGATAACTTATTTGTTCTTGTTTTGAAAGATTACAAGAGATGAGATCCTGTTTTCTGAATACAGTCTGATAGGTTTTAAATTGAAATGAAATTGAGTGCCATTTCTCATGGATTCTTGATTTTAAAATATGAAATTACTAATATAGTTAGTATATGTAAGTATTAGATACTTTTTTACTACTTAAACTGGCATCAAACAATTTTGACTTTTCTCTTAATAAGAAAGCTTCTAGTAGGCAGTGACCTTTTCTCTTATACTTTCAAAGCACTTTATTTGCACTTTCATTACATTAGTGACCTGTCTTGCCTTGTGTATGTCTTCCACAGTTTCATTGTGAGTGCCTGGAACAGTGATTGAAGTACTGGTGTCACCTAATAGTAGAGTCATTACCTGAATTTGATTTCCAACTTAGTCCTTATAGTTAGTTATGTATCCGTGGGCAAGTTCTTTTACATTCTTTGAATTTCTTTTTTTCTTATCTGTAAAGTGGGGCTAAAGAACTTATTCATAGGGTTGTTACATGAGAAAGTGCTAAGTTCATTGCTTAGTACCTGTGAAACCCTTAAAAATGTCAGTTATTATAAAGGCTAAACTCATTATAATGCATAGCACATAAAAAGTGCTTGATAAATACTGGTTGAATTGATGACTAATAGATAAAGAAGGCTTATTGCTATATAATTAAAAATTGTGTTTTTTAAAAAATGTTTTTAATAATTTAGATTTGAGTCCAAATAAAATACTTCAATTAAAGTTTAAAAATTTTTTTCCAAAGTCATTTATTACGCATTTTGCCATAAATATCAGGTGAGTAACCAGGAGAGATTTCAGATATCTAAAGCAAAAATTCTTGAATTTTTCTTTATTTATATGAATTTTTCTCTCACTCCTTTTCCCTTGTTAGTTTCATACTGTCTTTAGAGCGAAAGTATATGAGCAACCTGGTCCTGATCTGTTGACAACTTTTGTTTTTAGAATAAAAATTTTATTTGTAAAAGACAAATAGTAAGTTAAAAACAGGCATAGTTAGTTAGAATCTGGATTTTCTAATGTTTCTGTGCATGCTAGTGACATGTGCTTTAATATACAATAGATTATCCATACTTGGTGTTGAAATTGTGTTTTTACTGAAATGGAAAGGGAGATAATTTCCAAGAGACAGATTGTGTTAATATTTAGGACTTGTTGTCTCTAGTTTGGAATTTAAATGCCTTTGTTATACGAGGGATAACAAACACGTAATAACTCCGGACTCCCTTTTGTATTAGACAACTCTGTGTTCCCAGCCAAGGGGACCCAGATTAGAAGTCAAAAGACTGACTGCAGCTATCTGGGTGTTGGTAGAGAAATGGAGGCTGAATTAGCATTCTCCTTCTTTCTGTAATAGTAAGCATCCTTGAGTTTAACTTTTTGTTTTGTTCACTGTAGGGAAACCTTTATAGGAGGTTCTTTTTTTGGAGAAGCACGTTAATGTTTGTGGATGGAGAGATACAGGAGGGGAAAGTTTGATACTGTTTGTATCTGGAGAAAGAGAATGATTTTTGTGGTGCTCATATGCTATTACGAGTACAAATTGGACTTGTTTTAAAATATTTAGCCTATTTAAAAATTTTATGTTTTAAATAGTATTAACGTACCTTTAAAATTATTGAAGTAATACGAATTCTTAATGTTGTGTTTAAAAAAATGAGAATAATGTTAATTACAACATGCCAAACATAACTCATTTAACCAGGAAGTATACCAGGAAGAAATTCTTTGGGATATTTACCTGGTGTGGTTGGTTAAAACAAAACAGTGAAAACAGGAAGTCTAAGTGTTGTACAGAAATCACAGGATTTCCAAATTAGAATGCTGACTGTTGCAGCCTTGGGTAATTTTTGAATATTGGAGAAGGTTGTCTGCCAAATTTAAAGTTAAAAATCATGTTTCAGTTGTATGCTTGAAAGCACACATATGAACTCAGTTCTTTCTTTGCACCTTGTTTGGTCTCAAAGTTAGTAAACCCAATATTATATATGCCTAGTAAAAGGATTTTCATTTCTCAATTTAATTTTCGTTGCTTAGTAATAGGTTATTCTGATTACAGATCTTTTGACAGAAGCAGCTAGTGTACCGATTACAATATGTACATATTAATTTTGAAGCTTAGGTAGTGTGGCAATTTATTTGATAAACCAGTGCTGTTCTTATTGTTTTGATAGTAATAGGGCACCTTGAAATGAATTTTTCAGAACAATTTATTTTGGAAAAAATCTATAAAACTAGTTTTAGATTTTGGTTTAGAATGTTATGTATAGTATTACATCTTAGGTTTTTATTTAAAACCAGGTAGATGGGTTATTTTTATTTACGAATTTAGTAAAGATGGATTATTTTAAAATCACACACAGCCCATTTTGTTTATTTTTCTTCTTTATTTTGTTTATGTGTGACTTACATTGATTGACTTTTAAAATTGAAGTACAGTTGATTCATAATACTGTGTTGGTTTCAGGTGTCCAGCAAAGTGATTTGGAGATATGTGTGTGCGTGTGTGTGTGTGTGTGTGTATACACACACACACACACACATATGATTATGTTCTATTATAGGTTATTACAAGAATATTGTTCCCTGTATTATAGTAAATCCTTTTGCTTATCTGTTTTATGTATAGTAGTTTGTATCTGTTAATTCCATACTCCTAATTTATCACTTGCCCCCCTCCCTTTTCCCTTTGGTAACCATAAGCTTGTTTTCTATGTCTGTGAGTCTGTTTCTGTTTTATATATGGGTTCATTTGTATTATTTTTTAGATTACACACATAAGTAATATCACACAATATTTGTCTTTCTCTCTATGACTTCACTTAGTATGATATTCTCTAGGTCCATTCATGTCACTGCAAATGGCAATATTTCATTCTTTTTTATGTCTGAGTAATATTCCATTGTATATATATACCACATCTTTATCCATTCATCTGTTGATGGACACTTAGGTTGCTTCCATGTCTTGGCTGTTGTAAATAGTGCTGCTATGAACTTTGGGTGCAGAGCCCATTTTGAATTAAAGTTTGTTTTCCTGGTTTCGTTTGGTGTATTTCCATGCTTATTAACTCACCATGTTGTATAAACTCTAGAGATTGAATTAATTTTAATACTCTATTAAAAATATCCATAAGAAGATATGTTTATTTCAAGTGATTTTTGCATGATATCCAGTTTGAATTTTCTGTACAGATTCATCTCTCTGTTTTTTCCCCCCAAGCTTTATTGACATACAGTTTACATGAACATTGTGTAAGTTTAAGGTGTGCAGTGTGATGATTTGATACACATATATAGTGTGAAATCTTTACCACAATAAGGTTAGTTAACATATCCTTTAACTCACATAATTACCCTTTTGTTGTTGTTATGATGAGAACATTAAAGCTTTATTCTAATAGCAACTTGCAACTGTACAATACAATATTGTTAACTATAGTCACCACGCCGTACATTAGATCCCTGGAACTTATTCATCTTATAACTGAAAGTTTGTATCCTTTGACCAACATCTCCCATTTCCCCCATCCATAGCCCCTGGCAACCACCATTCTATTCTGTTAGTACAATGTTTCTATTAGTACAATGTTTTTATATTCCACATATAAGTGAAATACATATGTACATTATTTGTCTTTCTCTGTCTGACTTAGCCTAATGCCCGCAAGGTTGTCACAAGTGGCAGAATTTTCTTCTTTTTTATGACTGAATAGTATTCTTTTGTGTTTGTGTGTGTGTGTGTGTAAAACATATTTTCTTTATCCATTCATTCACTGATGGACACTTAGGTTGTTTCCATATCTTGGCTGTTGTGAACAATGCTGAAATGAATATGGGAGTGCAGATATCTCTTACAGTGATTTCATCATCTTTGGATATAATCCTAGAAGTTGGATTGGTGGAATATATGGTAGTTCTGCTTTTAATTTTTTCAGGACTCTTCCATACTGTTTTTTACAGTGGCTGTGCCAATCTACATTCACACCAGGAGTGCACAAAGATTCCCTTTCTTCACATCTTCACCAACACTTATCTATTATCTTTTTGTTGATAGCATCCTAATGGGTATGAAGTGATATCTCATCCAGTTTTGATTGGCATTTCCCTGATGAGCAGTGATGTTGAACATCTTTTCATGTACCTGTTGGCCATTTGTACGTCTTCTTTGAAAAAATATCTGAGTCTTCTGCCCATTTTTAATTGGATTGTTCATTTCTGGTATTGAGTTATATGAGTTCCTTATATATTTTAGATATTAACTTTTTTTTTTTTTTTTTTTTTTTTGCGGTATGCGGGCCTCTCACTGTTGTGGCCTCTCCCGTTGCAGAGCACAGGCTCCAGACGTGCAGGCTCAGCGGCCATGGCTCACGGGCCTAGTCGCTCCACAGCATGTGGGATCTTCCCGGACCCAGGCACGAATCCGTGTCCCCTGCATCAGCAGGCGGACTCTCAACCACTGCGCCACCAGGGAAGCCCTAGAGATTAACTTTTTATCAGATAAGGTTTGCAAATATTTTCTCCCATTTTTAGGTTGCCTTTTCATTTTGTTGGTGGTTTCTTTTGCTGTGCAGAAGCTTTTCATTTTAATGTAGTCTTACTTATTTATTACTGCTTTTGTTGCTTGTGCTTTTGGTGTCCAAAAAGTCATCACTAATTGTCAAGGGCTTTTTTCCCTATGTTTTCTTCTAGGAGTTTTGTGGTTTCAGGTTTTAGGTTTAAGTTTTTAATCCATTTTTGAGTTGATTTCTGTGTATGATGTAAGACAAGGGTCCAATTTTATTCTTTTGTATGTGGATATACAGTTTTCCCAGCATCAATTTATTGAAGAAACTATCATTTCTCTGTTTTATATTCTTGGCACCTTTGTCAAAGATTAGTTGACCATATATGTGTGGGTTATGTCTGGGCTCATGATTCTGTTCCTTTGGCCTATGTGTCTGTTTTTTATGCCAATACCATACTGTTTTGATTTTTATAGCTTTGCAACATAGTTTGAAATAAGGAAATGTGATGTTTCCAGCTTAGTTTTTCTTTAAGATTGCTTTGGCTATTTGGGGTCTTCTGTGGTTCCATGTGAATTTTAGAATTTTTTTTTCCCTATGTGAAAAATGCCACTGGAATTTTGATAGAGATTACATTGAATCTATAGATGTTTTTGTGTAGTATGGACATTTCAACAATATTAATTCTTCCAGTCCAAGAACAGAAGATGTCTTTTCATTTATTTGTGTTGTCAGTTTCTTTAATCAATGTCTTATAGTTTTCTGTGTATAAGACTTTTCACCTTGGTTACATTTATTCTTAAGTATTTTATTCTTTTTGATGCTATTATAAATTGGATTTTCTTAATTTCTTTTTCAAATAGTTTATTGTTAGCATATAGAAATGCAGTTGATTTTTGTATGTTGATTTTGTATTCTGCAATTTTGCTGAGTTCATTTATTAGTTCTAACAGTTTTTTGGTGGAGTCTTTAGGGTTTCTATATGTAATATCTTGTCTTCTGCAAACAGACAATTTTACATCTTCCTTTCTGATTCGAATGCCTTTTATTTCTTTTTCTTGCCTAATTGCTCTGGTAGGACTTACAATATTATGTTGAATAGAATCGGTGGGAGTGTGTGCATCCTTGTCTTTTTCCTGATCTTAGAGGAAAGCTTTTAGCTTTTTATCATTGAGTATATTAGCTATAAGCTTGTCATATATGGCCTTTATGGAACCATCCTTGCATCCCAGGGGTAAATCCCACTTGATTATGGTATAAGATCTTTTTAATGTGCTCTTGAAATCAGTTTGCTAGTATTTTGTTGAAGATTTTTGCATCTATATTCATCAGGGAAATTGGCCTATAATTTTCTTTTCTTATAGCGCCTCGTGTAGCTTTGGTATAACGGTAATGTTGACCTTGTTAAATGGCCTCTTCAGTTTTTTGGAAGGGTTTGAGAAGGATTGGTGT
This sequence comes from Hyperoodon ampullatus, assembly GCF_949752795.1. Classification (NCBI taxonomy): domain Eukaryota; kingdom Metazoa; phylum Chordata; class Mammalia; order Artiodactyla; family Ziphiidae; genus Hyperoodon; species Hyperoodon ampullatus. The sequence continues at coordinate 77,997,952 of NC_136917.1, read as the reverse complement.
TAATTATTCTTTAAATGTTTGGTAGAATTCACTGGTAAAGCCAACTGGTCCTGGGCTTTTATTTGTTGGGAAGTTTTGATTACCTTATCAATTAGTGTATTATATTTTCTCAGTTTTGTAAAAGAGTAAATATTGATAGTGATAACCCACACAAACTAAAGCTCTTGGGGAGGGGGAAGCTAGGGTGGTTATCCTCAGTATTTTCTTAAGTGTACAAAGGATTACTGAAACCAGAGAGTTTGAGAACCATTGCTTTATAGTATTCCATTGTATGATTATACTGCAGTATTTTTTTTAACTTTGTATTTTACATTGGAGTACAGTTGATTAACAATGTTGTGTTAGTTTCAGGTGTACAACAAAGTGATTCAGTTATAAGTATCTATTCTTTTTCACATTGTTCTCCCAATTAGGTTGTTACAGAATATTGAGCAGAGTTCCCTGTACTATACAGTAGGTCCTTGATGGCTATCCATTTAAAATATATATACTACAGTTTATTTATGCATTCTATTATATGTTTGAGTTCGTTCTGCTTCGGAGCTTTTATGAATAGCTATGAATGTTCTTGTACATGTCTCTTAGTGTACATATAGACACATTTCTGTTGGGTATAAACATAGAGGTAGAATTGCTGGATCATTGAGTGTGCCTGTGTTTAGCTTTCCAAAGTAGTGGTACCATTTTATTTTACATTTGTATCAGCAGTTATGGGAATTCTGGTTGCTTTACATCCAAAGAAGTCATTTTTAATTATAGGAAGAAATTAGGGAACAGTTATTAAATTCACATCATGTTTATTTATAAGGCATTGTATGGCAGCATAGCAGAAGGAGTAAGAGTATGTTCTTTCCCATTAGTTATAACTTGCTTTCAGTCTCATTTGTGTCTGATACTAGCTCTGAGACTTGAGCCAATTACTCAATCTAAGTTCGAGTTTCCTTATCAGTAAAATGGATTGATTATAGTAAATATCTCACAGGATTTGTTGTGAGGATTAAATGGGATACCAGTGAAAAGCACTTCGCATTTGGCCCTGCCAAAAAGAAAAAATAGGCTCAGATGACTACAGTGAATGAAAGATAGAGGAAAGCACAAAAAAGTGCCCCCCTCCCCGCCCCCATCTCTTTTTCTGGCTGTTTATCTGTATCCTTTATCACACTGGTAAACATAAGTGTTTCCCTGAGTTCTCTGCACTGTTTTAGCAAACAAATCCAAGGGGGAAGAGGTCATGGGAACCTTTGACTGGGACAGAAGTTGTGGGTAATCTGAGGACCTACTACTTGTGATTAGCATCTGAAGTGGAGGGCAGTCTCAGTTAAGGCTGAGCCCTTAACTTGTGGGATCTGATGCTATCTCCAGGTAGATAGTGTCAGGACTGAGTTAAATTGTAGGATACTCAGTTGGTGTCACAGAATTGCTTGCTTGGTGTGATTAAAACCCCCACACATCTGGTGTCAGAAGTGTTGTGAATGTGGTAATAATGTGAGAGCAAAGGAGAAACACGGGAGGAAGACTAGTTTTTTCCTTCTCACTCTCCAAGGCTGCAAACATATAGTCAAATTCTGTGTTCATAAGTTACTTAGTTCCTTTCTGCCTTCTTTCTTTCAGTGTAGATAGAGTATTTGTTTGAAATGTACTTAGTTCCTTTGTTTCACCTCCCCCCCATTCTGATTGATTTAAATCAATTTTTTGAATATGTATGACGTTAACATGTTTCAAAAGTCATAACTAGTATCCACTGGTAGATGAATGGATAAAGGTGTGTGTGTGTGTGTATACATGTATACACACACAGTAGAATATTCCTCAGCCATAAAAAAAAGAGTGAAATCTTGCCATTTGTGATAATATGTGTGGACCTGGAGGGTATTATGCTAAGTGAAGTAAGTCAGACAAAGACAAATACCGTATGATTTCACTTATATGTGGAATCTAAGAAAACAAAACAAATGAACAAACAGCAGAACAGTAACAGACTCACAGACACAGAGGACAAACTTGGTTGCCACAGGGGAGGGAAGGGGGAGGTGGGAGGGATAAGTGAAATAGGTAAGGGAGATTAAGAAATAGAAACTTCCATTTACAAAATAAATGAGTCATGGGGATTAAATGTAGAGCATGGGGAATATAGTCAATAATACTGTAATACCTTTGTATGGTGACACATGCTAACTAGACTTAATGATGATCACTTCATAATGTATGGAAATGTAGAATCACGGTGTTGTGCACCTGGAACTAACAGAGTGCTGTAGGTCAGTTATACTTCAATTTTAAAAAGAAGTCGTAAGTATATAAAAAGTTATACTCAGAAGTGTTATTCTTTGCTTCCACTCCATCTTCTCCCCCTTTGTAGGTATCCAACTTCATTTTTCCCTAGTTTTATTCTCCCTTTGTTCCTTTTTGTAGCAAGCCAGGTACATGTATTTTATTTTCCTTGTTCCTTACACACAAAAAATTGCCATATGTGCTCTTTTCTACTTTTTTTTTTTCCACTTTATAATATCCCCTAGAAATCATTCCAAGTCAGTTCATAGATTTCTTCCTCATTCTTTTTATAGCTGTTTAATACTCCATCGTGGCTATGTACCACAGTTTATTCAACCAGTATTCTGTGCACAGCAGGATTTTTAAGGAGATGTTTATACACTCTTGAAAATGATTAAGAAATGGAACAAAACACAAATATAGTTTGAGTCTTTAATGCATTTTATATTTAATTAATTATACAGTCAAATAAACTATAAAAATTAAAATTCTGTAGTCAAGAAAACCAGCAGGTTTTTTTATTATAAGCCCCAAGGATAATAGTCAACTGATGAAGTGTGAACTGCAGTTGGTTATATTCTTTTTTTTTTCCCCCATTTACCAGTTTATTGCCATCCATTAGTTATAACTCTGAAAGAAGAAAGTGAGGACTGAATGACAGAAATATTCCAGATGAAGATCAATCATTTTTATTCAATTTAAAGTTTACCAAAACTAGGGATAGATAGCTTTGCACCTTCTAGTACCGTCACTAAGGAAAAATTAACTGACAGGCAGTGATAGTATAATAGCAGCAGCAAAAGAACAAGGGTAATCCAGAACTGGATAAGTCTTTGAATGATCAAGGTTTATTTGTATTATAAGTTGGCATCTTTCTATAGGGATAGATGTTTATTTCTGAGGTAACTTTGCATTTATCAAGTTTATAAATGTTTAATACTTGTTGAATTAAACAGTAATTTTGTGAGGTACTTCAGGATTCATGTAGACTTAATTCAGGAAAACTTAGAGTCCTGATTGACAAAAATAGGTGCAACACAGTATCTGTAAGTAGATAGATAATTGCAGGTAAACAAAAAGAAGGCAAAGTTATGAACACATTTTAAAAAATATATATATATATTCTAGTTAATGGAAACTGAAAAAATTTTGTTTAGTGATGAGGAAATCTACATTGTAAACATTCCAAATTTAATACAGTATTTTGGTAAAGAGCGGCAATCAGTATTTTATCAAAATTTAATATTCAGGAGAACATCAGTTTCTAAAATATTAAGGTATTTTAGAGTATTGTTAATGACATTTTTCATAAATTAGTTTTTGGAATTTATTCTGGCTGTTGGTCTCGTGACAAGCCTTATGATCCTATTGTGGATATTTACACCTAGGTGAGCAGACCATCATGAGGTTTTTTGTTTGTTTACTGAGCCAGTTTTTTCCACCGTGTGACACTAGTAGAAACAGACTTGATTTCCCCTAATTCCTTTTAGGAAAATTCCAGACAAGCATGCTTAATTAGGGAAGTTCCTGTTCTGCCATCAAAATAGCACTAGATCAAAAATCAAGAGATCAGAGTTCTCAAGCCCACTCTGCCACTAAGAAGTTGTCAGCCGATTTAGGCCTCATTTTCTTGTTGGTAATGTGAGCAGATTTATTTGTATGTTCTTTCAAGTCCCTTTTCTAATACTTTTTGGTAGCTTGTACAGAACCATTGTGGCTTTGGTAGGAATTACGGTCATGAAGTATAAAGTATAATATTTTTTACATTAAGTAAGGTGTATGTATATGTGCAAAAGTGATGAGAAAGTAAAGAATTACTAAAATTTTAAGAACTTAGGATGGAAAACAGTTTGTGATAGATATTTTATTTTCAGAATTATGCTGCATGTAACTTCTAGGACGACAGCCACGTACTCTTAAATGGAAGAAACTCCTGTGATCTAAGAGCAGAGAACAAGATAAACTTGAACCCTACCTTTTCATCTTGGACCTTAACTTGTAGTAAGGGAAATGGATAACAAGCAAGATATTTACAAATCGTGGTATATGCTATGAAGAAGAAAAAGTAGTGTGATGGAAAGTAATTAGGGGAGGGGGGAAGAATATTGATCAATATGAGTATATTCAGGAACTGAGACATGAATGTTGAAAAGAAGCTAGTTAGACAAAGAGCAGGCAGATAGAAGGAAGGTAAACCACTTTGAGGTGGAAAAAGACTGTTATGCCCAAGAAACAGAAAGAAGGGCAATGTAGGGGCAGGAGCCAATTGAGGGAATGAAAGAGTAGCTTGAGATGGATTTGGGGAATTAGGACAATCATTTAGGGCATTGACATTGGTAAGAAGTTGAGATTTTATTCCAAGTGCAATGAGGAAACTATTGAAGGGAAAATTACTTGGTGTAATAAACATTTTTGAAAGATCATTCTTGTCTGTGTGTGGAAAGGAATTAGAGGGAAGCAAGAATGGAAGCAGTCAGAGTATAAACAATAATGCAGGAGAGAGATTATGGTAGTTTAGATCAGGGCAGTAGCATTCAGTGGAGATGGAAAAAGTGAAAGGAATTGGTATATATTTTGCAGAAAGGACTGACTGATGGGACTGTATATGGGAGGAAAGGGGAATATTCTCAAATAATAAAGATTTTAAAAAATATTTAAAATTAGTCTGTTAAAACATAATATTTAACGCCAGTGTTCTACATGATAACTATTTTCTTGACAATTTTATCATTTTTATTTTACTTGGTTCTTTTTGTTTGTTTGTTTTTAGGCTTATGCATCTGGATGTGACATTGTTATACTGGGAAGTGATTTTGAAAGACTGCAAATAATCCCAGGAGCTAAACATGGAAATATTCAAGTAGGATGTGTAGATTGTTCAATGCAACAAGGCAAGGTTTGTAATCTTGTGGTGATATGAGATTTGTTTTGAATATGGTTTTTGTAAATATAGTCTCTGAAGTATCTATTTCCTATTGAATTAGAGGCTTGCTGTGTTTCCAAGACAATGAAGCTACAGATTTCTTTGGCTCTCTAAGATGCACTCTAGAGAACAAAATTCCTGACTCAGATGTATCTTAGAGATTGTCAGGAATTCTGTTCTCATATAATCTTGAAATATAGCATAGTTTTCTCCATGAATTGACAAACAAATATAATATTTATTACCTGTAGAATAGGTGTAAAGCTTACTTATTTAAAAATTGATTGGATTGAGGGAAAGGACTGACAATAAACTTCAGTCTATTTAGAAATAAACCCTGAAAAGAAATTATTGTTAGAGTCCTTTTTTGTCTGTAAACAGGTAGTTCTCTCCTTGTAACTTCTAGATAAACTTTGTACAAAAATGAACATAAATTGTATAATTTTTAAAATAATTTACTCCCAAGTCTATAAGAAAAATGAAAAATTTAATTTGAACTTCTGTTTACACATGGAAAGTATAAAGTTACCTTGAAAGTAAAAAAGCAACAAAAACAAAAGAAACAGGGCATATGATTTAACATCAGGTTAAATACGGTTCTATATAGTACCAGAGTTGGGAGAGTTATAACTTATAGGCAGTATAGCATATAGCTTAATATAGCACCATATAGGCATAGATGACCAGGCCTAGGTACAGTTGCAGCTAGACTAGGCTGAACTATGCAAATTTAATTTTTCTGCTAGATACTTAATTAATGTATATTGTTTGATGCTATGATTCTACCAGAACATTTTGTGTGAGAAATCAAAATGGGCCCAACCTTATTTTTTTTAATGTAATCATTCCTAATAAGCCTGCCATTCTGAAAAGTTACTTCTTGGGACCTAGTTTAAAGATACTCGTAACAAAGGAGTTTCAGCTCTTGTAGTCTTTGCCTACTTTTTGGACTACTGTTCTTTTTGTTATTCCTATGTTCCTTCCTTTCAGTAGAGTTACAGGTATTTCATCTGTCTCTCTTTTGTTCATGCCTTTCATTCTCACTGTACTACAAAAGTGATTTTTATTATGGAATGCTAAAAATCCTTTAGAGTTTTTTCCCTTTCTCTTCATGTTTGATCTCCTAGCTCTGTAGTTCTGTAATCTTGATTGTATATAAAAACTTACTTATACCATTTAGATTCACATAGGGCTTGTTAATGTTGGAAATCTAATTTTAGTAATTTTCAATATGAGTTATCTTTTAATAAGCTATATTACATGAAATCCAGGTTAGAATGAAGAGGTCATTTGGTTTTATAATTATTCTAATAAAGGGTAAATTTCCTTTGTTTCACAGATAACAGTACACTCAAATGATTCCTTAAGGTATCAAGACGAAAATTTGTAGATTTTGGTACTTGGGATTTCTGTTTACCTTTTAGAAGGAAATGCTTCTTGATACCATAGGCATCAATATTTTATCATTACTGTTTTTTTATTTGTAGTACTGCCAGATTAATTTTCCTAAGAAAATTCATCTGCGTTTGACTTGTTATCCATTTGCTTAAAACCATTCTTTGTTTCCCATGAACTTAGAAAAGTTCAAATTGTTCACCTTGGTTTGAGACCTTATTTAACCCACTCACATTTGCCTTTTTGGCCTCATGTCCATTATTTCTCTCTTCTACCTGGGCTGATGGTCAGTCACCTCCCAACATACTTTACCTCTTATAATATTTACACTTGTGGGGACTTCCCTGGTAGTCCAGTGGTTAAGATTCCACACACCCAATGCAGGGGCCCCAGGTGCAATCCCTGGTCAGGGAACTAGATCCTGCACGTGGCAACGAAGGTTTCACGTGCCGCAACTATGACCCGGAGCAGCCAAATAAATAAATATTAAAAAAAAAAAATTTACACTTGTGTTCATACTATGCCCTATTTCTAAAATTGAACACTCACTGCAGTTTGAAATCCTATCCACATTTAAAGGCGCAAACTAAATACTCCCAGGTGAAGTCACTGCAGATGATTTCTACCTTCTAAGATCTCCTCAGAACACCTTAAAATATCCATTGAAAGTTTTTTTTTTCCATATGTATGTTACATCCTCATTTCTTACTCTGTCTTCACTAGATTATGTGTTCTTATTTTTATCCCTGATCATTCATTCTATCTATATATCTATCTGATTTCTGATGTTTTAATATTCTTCATTTATGACTCACTCAAGCTATAGTAGTAGCTACCTTATAAAACAGAGCCAGCAAGGGTATGCTTCATTGATATGAGAGTAAATATTTGAAAGGTACTCAAATAAAATAGAATATTGAAAAAATATACTCCTTAGAGAGTTTACAAAGGAATAGATCTAAGTTTTACTTCTAAAAAGTTAAATATACACTGACAGAATTCTGAACTTTGAAGACAGATAACCTAAAAACTTGATTTTTAAGTCATGTCAAATTCTGTACTTGACAAGGAATACATCAATACATTTTCTTCTGTGAGGAAGGGAATTAACATTTACTATGCATCTTACATAGATAATTCTTTACCAGATGCTTTACAAATGTTATTTCAACCCTCAAAATAATCCTATTAGGAAGATCATATTATACATACTGTAAATATAGATAGAAACTAAGGTTCAGAGAGCTTAACTTGCTGGTACACAGTGACAGCACTGGGATTGTGATCCAGATATGGTAGTCCCCAAAATTGACATTCTCAAGTATTGGTGAAAGAAATTTTGTGTTGGGTATTTTTTAAGTTATACTATTAGTTTCTTTTGTTCTTTTGATTCATAAGTAAGTTAACATATCCGTAAGTTTTCTTTCTTTTTTTCTTTTTTAAAAGATTGCAGCATCCTATGGAAATGTTATATCTGTTTTTGAACCAGTTAGCCTACCGAAGCAAAAGAAAAATTTGGTCAGTAATTCATCTTTTTCTTTTAGAAATGAAAATGTGTTGTGTATTAAAAGATACCATTTTTAAGAGTACAAAATTAGAGTGATCACATAAATCAGTATAAATTATACACTGTAATTAAAGACATGTTAAATGCCACTTCCTTATTAAAGATTATGTTTCATTGAAGTAGAATTAAACTAAATTGTGCTTATGAATTATCTTGAAATGCTTTTCTTTTTTTCCATCTATCATTTTTTTCTTTTATTAAGTATTTGAAGAGTTAACAACTTGAAACTTGTCAGTTACTTTATTGCTAGTGGCAAACATCATTGTCCGGTCATATGTGGCACTTGTTCTTTGTTTCTGTGATCTACTTTTATGTAGTTTTTCTGCTTTATGTATTTTGTTCTTAAAGTGACATGTTTTAATTGCAAAGTCTTAACCTACCCCCTGAACTTACTTTCTTGCACCTACTATATCATGTAATAATTGTTAGCGGGTCAGTGAATTTTTTTTTTATTAAAGAAACTATATTCAGAAATAGTTCCTGAAAGTTGGTTAAAACTTTATAATTTATAAATATTGAGGTTATGTAGTAGATTTCTTGGGTGTTTAGATGCTCTTAAAGATAACAGACAGAACAGGCTATTTTATCCATCTCTACTGAAAGTTAAACTAGTGATTTGAACCATGTGGAAGAAGATCAGCATGGTGTGGTCTAAAGAGCATTGTAGTAGGAGTCATAGGACTGGCTTATTTCTTTGCTGCTCTGTAGCTATTGAAACTAAGCAGGTCAACCTTAAGAGGCTCTTTGCTCAATTCCAAAATTGGTTAATGTTTGTTTATTTTTGATGTCAAAGACTGTGGAAATGTGTTAAATGTAAAGAATTAAACAGTGTGTCAACAATAGATTTACCTTATATATCTTTTAATAGCTTTCATTTCATTTTCGCTTAGCTCATTAGTATCTTACAAATTCCCTCTGACTTAGTTGGGCAGCTGTTATTTCTTTTTTATAAATAAGGCAGCAGAGACCCAAAAATAAGTGACTTGAGCAATGAAACAGCTATTGAGTCCAAGAACTAAGAGAGAAACTAGTTGTCTTGATTCCTGGGTGTGAGCATTCTTCTTCCCTACCTTGTGTTAATGAAAAATATTTTCTCTGGGTTAATTGATATCCACTTAAAAATTTCATGGAAAGAGAGTCCACAATTCTCTCCTCATTTCTATTTGTGTTTATATATTACCTAATGAATCCAGTGTTAGAGGCTCTCACACCATTATGAGTTAGTAACTGATAGCACTAAAAACAAAGTTTAAAGGTGGTTGCTCCATCCAAAACACTGTATTTCAAATAATACTCAATAAGTATTTGTTGAATGAAATAGCTGACTTTAAAAAAAATCAGTTTGTTATGTTAAAATGCCTTTATTGATAAGGGTAGAATTGAGAAGTTCAGGTTTTGCCCATTTTCTCTTGTACTAATTATAATTGTTTAATATAATAGTGTAAAAAAATTCAATAAGAAGAGGCTTGTTTATTGGTAGGCAGCACTGACTTCACAGAGAGGGTGAAAAAAAAGCCTGATGAATAAAGGGAAAACTGGATCAAATGGAAAAATCATAAACTTGGAAGATGCACAAAATCTTGAATTCCAGGATATAGTCTCAGAGAATCCTTAGAGCCTCATAAAAAATATTATATTCTTTTATTTGTACATTCTGGAATATTCTTTTAAGATGGTGGTTCTTCACAAGAGGTACACTTCAGAATCACTAGTTGATACGTGTGTCCAGATCCTGCCCTGGGGAATTCTTTTTTTTTTTTTTTTTTTTTTTTGCCCTGGGGAATTCTAAATGTGTAGGTGTGGGATTGTGCCTGTGTACTTGTACATCTAGATCTAGAGGGAGTTCTGATGTGTGCTGTGATTGAGAGCCATTCCTGCAGGATAGTGTTTCATAAAAGCATATTCTGTGGGCCACCTGTATCAAAATCACCTGGAGATGTTGGTTTAAAGTACAGATTTCCTATGCCCAGTTCTGGACCTTTTGAATCTGAACCTTTGGGCATGGGTCTTGAGCATTTGAATTTGTAATAAACATCTTAGGCTGTTTTCATACTAAAGTATGGGAACGACTACATTAAGATAGCGTTTATGGATCTCAATGTATTAGAGGTTAGAGAAGTCAACTTAGTAGGCCACAACCTGAATTTAAAAGAAAATGAAATATAATAGAAAATGTTGAGTGCATGACATGTAGTAAGGGTGAACTTAGATTGCATTTATGTGTGTATGTGTGTGTGTGTGTTCTGGATTATAGTGCAACATGTATTTCTTACTGGTTTTCAGGTTTTAAAAGTTTGAAAAATATTGCTTTAAGGAATGAAAAGCCCTTAAATTATGTAATGTAAGGGAAGTGTTAACATCTCTTATTCTGAATTTTCACACATACTATACGCACTCAGGTGAAGATGAAACTTTATAGAAGAGGAATCCTCAAATAGCAGATACAGACACATTTAAAATTAAACCTTTGTAACTATAATAATAATAAAGTAATAATTATAACTTTAAAAGTCTGAGGTTAATATATATGTTGTCCTAGTTGGCAGATACTTACTGGTTGTTTAAATACACTAAAGACAGACTTTTGGACTTCTAGGAATGGATGTTCTCTCACTGATCTCCTCCATCACATATTTCTTATTTTTCTTGACTAGCTGAACATTTTATTCTCTTTAAGTATGACTACATGGTCAATTATACCTAAAAAAAATGAGTACATGTATTGTTAAAAATAATTAGTGTCAGTATATACATTTGACAGAAAAGAGGCCAATAATTATTGACTAAATGACTTTTTAATTTTAGGAATTATATAGTCAGTGGCAGAAAAGTGGCCAATTTTTTCTGGACTCAATAGCACACAATATAACTTGGGATCCTGCAGGTAAGAATACAAGAAGAATTAACTGAAGTGAAATAACACTTGTCTAGGCTATTGCTTTTTTTTCTTACTTACATGTATTTCAGTTCTGCTTTGTGTAAAATGGTGGGGAACACAAAAGTAAGTAAAGCAGGTTGTGCTATTTTAGAGCTTATACTGAAATGAGGAAAATATGCACCATAATAGTGTCCAGCTATTGTAGGAATACCTGTTGTTTTGGGAAGGAGACACTAATTCTTTGTGGGGAATCAAAGTTCCATTGAAGAGGAGCCTTTTGCCATGAGAGTAGATAGATTTTGACAATGAAGGTAGGGATAGGTTGAGGAAGGAAAAAAGAAGTGAATTCTAAGAAGAGATAATGTGTATATGTATCAGTTATCTATTTCTGCATTAAAAAATCATCCTAAAGTCATTTTTACCAATTTACCAGAGTGAGCAAAGGAACAAAGAAAGGAAGCATAAGATATATTCTAGTAATGGTTAGTACTTCATTGAGGCTGGAGTGAGTCTGGTGATGAGATAAGAATACAGCATATATGGAAAGCCTTTACAGTCATGTGAAGAATTAAAGAATTTTAATTTAATTCTTTTTAATTGTATAAAATGTAGAGGTTTTTGAAGATGGCTAGTGACAGGCTAAGATTTATGGTTTTGCGAGATTTTTCTGGTAGCAGTAACTTAGAATGATCAGAGACAAGAGGAACAGGAAGATAAATACTGTATTATCTATAATTACCTTTGGAAAGTATGCATTCACAGTAGTCTGAATGAGGAATAAGAACTTGTTTCAGTGCCTTTATCATAGTAGGTGCTCAATTAATATGGAGTGACTAATGGAAGGAATACATGGATATGAAATGCATTTAGGTAGTCGAATTGACATTACTTGACAACTGGATTTCAGATTACTTTGAGAGTATCTTTGATCACGAGAAGAGTGATATGTAGGAGTTAGAGATAGTGGACCATAAGTTTTATTTGGATGTATGGAATTTGAGATGCTTGCGTATCCTATAGCAGTATTCATTAGATCGTTAGAAATTTGAATCTAAATGTATGAGAGAAGTTGTCTTTGGAACATAGAACTAGAAGTCATCAGTTAAGATAGGTAAGATAAATTTTAATATAGTAGATAAAATGGCTGAGAAAAAATGTTAATTTAGAATATGAAGTTCAGAACCTTGGGAAATTATTTTAGAAGGTAAAAGAGATTATCTTAGATTAAATAAAAATCACATAATGTTTTAAGATGTTTTTTCTCATGAGATTGATGCTTACTAGCTGGTAGCCTACAGGTATATTTTATGCATACAGTGAAAAGAGTGAAAATTTGACCTGGGTTCAAATTTGGCATGTAGTACAGCACTTTGAATATAACTCTAGTCTGGATAGGGTCGCTGATGTCCAGTTTATGCCTGTTTCCTCATAAGATTATTAGCAGTGTCACCTTTACTTTCACAAGTGTTCCTATTTGGATGATAAATTATATGGTTACTCTATGATAGCACTACAATTTATTGTAATTATTTGTTTACCTTTTTTTTTTATTAGGCAAGGGCTTAGATTCTATTTTATTCAGCATTTTATTTATCTTTAGGGGTCCATGATATATTAAGCTCTCAATAAATGTTTACATATATGACTACAAGTTTTGTGATCATGAGCAGATTACTTAACATACCAAGAATGGTTAACTCACTTTAAATTAAGGTAATATCTATTTCACAAGATAGTTTTTTAATGATCAGATATTGTAGTATATATGAAAGTACTTGGTACTTTCTGTAAAAAAGTATTTATATAGGTACTTACCCATAAAAATATTGTTAGCAAGTGAACTGGCTACTTGAAGTCTCATGAATAACTGTAATAAAAACATTTATTATTTGAATTGAGTGATATTTCTTTAGTAATGACATAGTAGTTGCCTGGAATTTTTGTACCTGCAGTCTGTAAGTACTAATTCTTCAGAAGGTAGTATTGATACTGTTATTGATATTGACAGTATTTTAGTTCTTCTAAAATCATCATTACAGAGTAGTATTAGAAGATAACTACTTATTTCCTTAACATATCTAGTAGTGACTTGCCAATATTTCATGACCATTATCTTTTAAATCATGATTTATTTAAAATTCACATAAAAGTTTATCGTTTTTCATTTTATAATCAAAAAGTTTAAAATTTAAGTGGTTTGGTTGAGAAATGGGTTATTACTGTAATATAAATTGGGGAGCTATTACTACTTTTGTAAATGAACTTTGTAATTATTTATATAAACAGATTTAGAATATATTAAGTGAAATACAGTATTTTGGTTTTGATGAATATTTACTTATTAGTATATGCCAGGTATTGGGATATAAAGAATATTTTTCAGATGGTGCTAGTAAACTGACTATAGTGCCTTTGTGTTGTCTCCAAACCCACTATTGCATCTTGCTTAAATCATAAGACTTACTATTTTAGACTTAATGCTTTTTTTTCCTACTTTGATATCTATACTTCTGCCTTTCTGTTCAAATCAATGTATTATGCCATACCTTACCTACTTTTGTTTCATTCCATAACTGGGATGAATTATTTTGTATTCTATATTAATTTCTTAATCCTTCATGGGTTACCTCAGTTTCACCTTTAGTTTATGTTAAAGAAAAGAAAACTTGTCAAAACTGAACTCATAGATACAGAGAACAGATTGGTGGTTGTCAGAGGCAGTGGGCTGGAGTAGGGTGGGGTGGGATTGGGGAGAGTAGATAAAATAGGTGAAGGTACAAACTTCCAGTTATGAAATAAATAAATCCTGGGATGTAATGTATGACATGGTGACTATGGTTAATAATTCTGTATTGCGTATTTGAAAGTTGCTAAGAGAAAGTAGATCTTAAAGTTCTCATCACAAGAAAAAAAATTGTAACCACGTGTGGTGATGAATGTTAAGGAGACTTATTGTGGTGGTCATTTCACGCTGTATACAAATATTGAATCATTATGTTGTAACCTGAAACTTATACAATGATACATGTCAGTTACATCTCAGTAAAAAAAAAAAAGAAAACATGTATGTTGCTAAGCTAAACAATGGAATGATAACCATATTTAAATGGAATATCTCATTAGTATCAATACTTTCTGGGCTGTTTTTATCCGTCTATAGGACTTTCCACCTACTTGCTACTATTTATTGAGCTTCTGCTAAGTGCCTAGCCTGTGCTAGATATGTAATACATATTATAGCTAATTCTTACAACCGCTCTACACAAATTTCTAATTTTATAGGTGAGAAAATTGAGGCTCAGAGGTTGCCCAACTCGATCAAGTTCACATAGCTAATTGAGTAACTTATTTGGGATTTAGACACAAGGATTTCTGATCTAAAGTCAGTGTTTTGCCACAGACTCACTTTTTAAATAAAGTGATCTTTCCAGAGAGATAGAATGCCTTATTTATTGTCAGCTTTTTGGCCAAAATTGTACCCCCTTTATGTTCTTTGATAGCACAATCTTCTACTCAATTCCCCAAGTCATAAAGTTGTAATCTATCCTTGAAACCTCTTGTATCTCTCTGTTTTTTACTTGGTGTCATGCCATGAAAATTCTGTTCTTTTTTTTGAAATGGCTTTTAAATCCATGCTTATTACTTTAATATTTGATTCAGATCCTCATGATTTCCCATCTGTATTTATTATTGTCATTTAACCAGATTTCCCAGCGTCTTACGTTTTTCCTCATCTTGCCTATCTCTAGAGTTATAAAGAATCGTAATTTACCCTTCTTTGTTTACTGGAGTTTTTTAAAGTATGATGAAAATTATGGATTATCTCTCTAGAAAAATACGCAAAGTATACCTATGACTTTCGCATATATGTCATTGGAAGGAGGTTTATGGGCATCTTCATGTCCATCTGTTGACAGCCCCTCCCAGTTGAGACCCCTTGTTCTAAAATACAGATCCACTTATGTAAATTACACCCCCCTAAATAAAACCTTTAACTTCCATCTACCTATAACAAACTCTGAACCCTTTATGAACCTCAAAAATGCTTCACAGTATGATCCCTTTTTTCCAAACTTATTTCTTTTTCTAGGTCTACTATGTACCTTATCCCTTAACCATAATGAGATTATGAGGCATTCTCTGGAATATATTTGAACTTGCATGTTTTCATGCTTCTGTTCATAATATTTCTCTACTGGAATGTGAACCGATCATGAAAAAGGACAGTCTTTCATTTCTTATTGTATTGCCAGTACCTAGCACAGTGCCTGTTACAAAGAAGATGCTCATTAAATGTTTGTTGGATGAGAGATGATAAGATCTGTTCCCTTTTTTGTCTAAGCTTCTTCAACAAAGTTAAAATATAGCTTTACTCCCCCATACCCCAAATCTCTTTTTGTTATTTGACTTTTTAAAAAAGTTGTATTATCTTTATAGTATTAAATAAAACTCTTGATCATGTACTTAACTCACTAATTAAATACCTAAATAATAATTGGTGAATGATATATATATTTTTAGGCAATCGTCTTTTAACTGGTTCTAGCTGTTTGCAACTGTGGTCCAGTGCTAACTTGGAGAAATCAGCTGAAGATGAAAATCCAGATAAAACAGATCTTAACTTTGGGGATTGGAGATGCATTTGGCATTGCAAGTAAGCAATTAATTAGGGGATTAAACCAATAAACCTGTTCCATGTGGTCTTATAAATGCATTTTAGTTGGTGTAAAACCATACTAACATAAAAAGTATTGATTTTGACATGCCTTTTCTTATATACAGAGGATTCACCATTTCCCATGTTCTGCAGACCCTTTTTTACTTTTTTTAAATTGTTGAATAAACATAGAAATGTGTTAGGCCTATATGAAGGTAGTTAAATAAGAACTTGCTAAATTATACAAAAGGAGACAGAGACACCTGTCATGCTTTTGAATGGAAGTTTTCCTATTGTGAAGAAGTATATTTTTCCCAGACTAATCTGTATGTTGAACATCATCCTTATCAAAATCTCATTGGAATTTCTACTTTTGAGCATAGTTCAAAATTTTATTTAAAAGGACAAATATGGGAAAATCAGGAAAATCCTGAAAGAAGAAAAGAATGAAGATATACAGTATAGTAAAATGAATTCTAAAGCTACAACTGGTCAAGCAGTTTGTTGCTGATACAGGAACAGATAGATTAGGGTCCAGGGTTAGACCCAATTATACAGGGAGATTCAGTATATAAGGTGGAATTTTACATCAGTGGGGCAACTTGCTAGCTCTGTGGAGGAGAAAACGACGTTAGAATCTCTTTCATACTTGGCACCAAAATAAATTTCAAAGGAAGAAGAAGCAATATCTATACAATGAAAAAATTGTAGAAGAAAATATCGGTGAATTGTCATAGTTTAATACTACCATGTCCAGTATGATAGCCGCATTTCACTTGAACCCTTGAAATAGGGCTAGACTTAATTGAGATGTCCTAAAAGTATAAAATGAACACTAGATTTCAAAAACTTTGCACAAAGAAAAAAATGTAAAACTCTTATTAAATTTTAATTGATTACACATTAAAATGATAATATTTTTGATATATTGGATTAAATAAAATATACTTAATTTCACCTGTTTCTTTTTACTTTTTTAAATGTCACTACTAGGAAATTAAAAATTACATATTGGGCTAACATTTATCATTTGTGTTCTATCACTGTTGGATGAGAAGTGCCGTTTTAGAGTTACGGAAAAAATTTCTAAGTATGAAACCAAAACTAGAAACTGCAAGGAAAGAAAAGGAAAAAATTAATAGTTTTGTGTATCAATAAAAAATTTCTGTAAAGCAAAAAGACCATAAGGAAAAGAACCAAAAACTTGTTGGGAAATATGTACAATTTTGGGTTAATGCCTTTTTTAAAAGCAGGTCTTAAAAATTAACTAGAAAATAACAGATATCTCAAAAGTAAACAAAAATGGACAATGAAGAGAAAATTTTTTTTGAGAAAATTTTTAAACTGTAGTACATATGAGTAATGAGCATATTAATAGTTGATTGACCTCACTCAAAATCAAGAAATGTGAAATATCCATAAAGAAGAGAATGAATAATACCCATTACGAGTGAGTGGAGAAAAGGTATTCTAATATACTGTTAATAAGGACATACAATTGATGTCACCTTTATAGAGATCAATTTGGAAGTATGAATCAACAGCCTTAATTTTTCTTATGCCCTTTAGATAGCAAGTCCAAGTTTCTTTCATTCATTCAACAAATATTTGTTGAGTGCTTATCATGTTCCAGACAGTGGTAAAAGTGCTTAGAATATAGCTGTGAACACACAGGGGGAGATAGACAATACACCAGTAAATCAGTATGACAGGATGTTAGGAATGGCGTTCTCCCTGAGTTAGTTTTACATATTTTTTAAAAATTTACTTTTTAAAATTTTGGCTGTGTTGGGTCTTTGTTGCTGCGTGCGGGCTTTCTCTAGTTACGGTGAGCAGGGGCTACTCTTCGTTGCGGTGCGTGGGCTTCTCATTGTGGTGGCTTCTCTTGTTGCGGAGCACGGGCTCTAGGCGCGCGGGCTTCAGTAGTTGTGGCTCGCAGGCTCTAGAGCGCAGGCTCAGCAGTTGTGGTGCACAGGCTTAGTTGTATGTGGAATCCTCCCAGACCAGGGCTTGAACCCGTGTCCCCTGCACTGGCAGGCGGATTCTTAACTACTGCGCCACCAGGGAAGTCCCCTGAGTCAGTTTCATATGAAGCAGTAATAAGGTATAAATCAGATACCAAAGTCAGAGTAAGGCAGACCTCCTATATATATAGAATATACAAAGGAGATTTCAAAGGAGCTGGTTCCATGTTTTTTTTTGCACCACCCCCCCCCCCCAGCCAGATCATGGGTGTTAAAAAGGGTTTACATGTAGAGAGGAAATAAGATTTTGCAAAGATAGTCTTTAGAAAGAGCTAATGGGGGAGAGAAGAACAAAGAAGTGCTATAGTGCCTTCACTGCAGATCTAGTAAGGGGGTTCCTTGGGTTGAACTGAAAATTTGAAATGTATTTCTTGCATTTGGGAGAGGGGAAGGATCTTAAGTTAAATCATAATCAGAGTTATACAGTGGTAAATTGGACTAGACATACTAATTGTTTATTTGAGGTGGTTTGTTATTTAAGTAAGCAATAAAGCCTTGGAATAGAAACTATGCCAGTTTTATTATAGGATCAACTGAAGATTGCCCTAACTGGAATACATTTCAAAGTTGGGTTTGATCATACATTTGTGGTGCATTTAGAACACTGCTTATACCTGTTAGATGAGGACCAGTAGGTACGATAGAGAATAATTAAATAGGGTAGGGGGAAGAAGAGTAGAGGTGACGTTTGAGTATAGACCTGAAGGAAGTGAGTGAGTAAGCTATGTGTGTGTATCTTCTGGTGAAGAACGTTGTAGGAGGAGGGAACTAGTGCAAGGCTCTGAGGTAAAAGTGTATGTTACCTTGTGGCTGGAGTAAAGTGAACAAAGTGAGGAGTAATAGGGGAAATGGTCAGAGTCAGAAGTCAGCTTATAGGTTATTGTGAGGCTTTTGCCTTTTATTTATTTATTTATTTATTTATTTATTTTTTGCGGTACGCGGGCCTCTCACTGTTGTGGCCTCTCCCGTTGCGGAGCACAGGCTCCGGACGCACAGGCCCAGCGGCCATGGCTCACGGGCCCAGCCGCTCCGCGGCATGTGGGATCTTCCCAGACCGGGGCACGAACCCATTTCCCCTGCATCGGCAGGCGGACTCTCAACCACTGCGCCACCAGGGAAGCCCTTGCCTTTTATTTTGAGTGAGTTGGGAAGGCCTTGGGGGTTTTAAGCAGAGGGTGTGTTGAGATCTGTTGGGTTGGCCAAAAAGTTCGTTCGGTTAGTGAATACTTTCAATAAAGTTCTTCGTGAAAATGAAAAATGTCTCTTATTTTTACTTAAAACCAAACAAACTTTTTGGCCAACCCAGTAATTCCCTTTTAAAAGAACTGCTTTAGCTACTGTTTTAAGAAAAGACTGTAGGGGCAACAAGGTCACAATCATGGAGACCAGACTTTTTTTTTTTTGCGGTACACGGGCCCCTCACTGCTGTGGCCTCTCCCATTGCGGAGCACAGGCTCCGGACGCACAGGCTCAGTGCCATGGCTCACGGGCCTAGCCGCTCCGCGGCATGTGGGATCTTCCCGGACCGGGGTACGAACCCGTGTCCCCTGCATCAGCAGGCGGACTCTCAACCACTGTGCCACCAGGGAAGCCCCAGACTTTCAATTATTTGTTTTAAAGATGTTCTTAGGATTAACCAGATGCATAAAAATGTGTGTGCAAAAATGTTCATTGTACTACTTAATGTTCATGACATATTTTAAAATAAATATTACAAAGCAAATTGTAAATATGGCATCAGTTTCCATCTCCTTTCCCACACCCTTCCACAGAAAGTAGATGGAGAGGGAGAGTGGAAGAGGTCTGGAAGTCAGTGTATTAAAATGTTAACCGTGATTTTGCATGGGAATGAGTGTTGTGGTATTGGTGAAGCTATGGATGATTTTATTTTCTTCCTTTCACCCATTTGTATCAATATTTTCTGTTATGTATTTGTAACATTTAAAATCAGGGGAGGGACTTCCCTGGTGGTCAGTGGTTAAGACTCTGCGCTCCCAATGCAGGGCACCTGGGTTCGATCCCTGGTCAGGGAACTAGATCCCGCATGCCGCTCTTAGGAGCCCTCATGCCGCAACTAAAAGATTCCGAGTGCCACAACTAAAGATCCTGAATGCAGCGACGAAGATCCTGCGTGCCGCAAGTAAGACCTGGCGCAGCCAAACAAATAAGCAAACAAACAAATATTTTTTAGAAATCAGGGGAAAAAAGTTATTTTTATTTGGAATGAAATGTGACAGAATATCTCTTTGGCCTGCTTTACAAATAAATTTAGGATGAATCTGTCTAAGCATGAACTTGGGTAAAGAAAAGGAAAGCAATCATAGTGAGAAGTGTCTTGAGATCAGTATATACAGGTAGCCAGAAGGGAAGGTGAGAAAGGGAAATGAGCCAAAGCTCCTTGGAGAAGAAAAGACAACTATGTACCAAGTATGTTGGTGAACTTGGAAGGCCTAATCCATGATAGTTGCAAGTCTCCCATTAACCCATACGTAATCTTTAATTATGCAAATGCTGCCTTAAGGCAGAATTCGTTTTAAAATACTGATTTACTGGGCTTCCCTGGTGGCGCAGTGGTTGAGAGTCCGCCTGCCGATGCAGGGGACGCGAGTTCGTGCCCCGGTCCGGGAAGATCCCACATGCCGCGGAGCGGCTGGGCCCGTGAGCCATGGCCGCTTGGCCTGCGTGTCGGGAGCCTGTGCTCCGCAACGGGAGAGGCCACAGCAGTGAGAGGCCCGCGTACCGCAAAAAATAAAAAATTAAAAAAAAAAATACTGATTTACTGTCCTTGTAAATGTATGTTGGAATATAAGTATCTATGGCTCTGGAAATTAGATTTCCAGATTAAAAAATGAAACCTTTCTTTCTCACATCCTAAGGGAATGAGACCTATGGCTCTTTTGTCTTAAGCTTTAAAGACTGACAAGTCATTCCTTACATGATTCTTATGCATGGATATTTTTACATAAAAAATAATTTTTATATTTAATATTAAGTTTTCTATTTTTAAATTTATTTTATATTTATGAGATATACTTAAAAGTGAGTGTGAAACTTGTGTTATCACAAAATTTTCTATTTGAAGCAAATTGCTGAATATAGTTTAGAGAAGTAATGTTGCATTCTCTTATTTAATTTTCCTTGAAAATATTTCTTTTCTGTTTAATTTACAGAACTGCTTCCCAAGTTCATTTAATGAAGTTTTCACCAGATGGAGAATTTTTTGCCACTGCTGGGAAGGTAATTTGTAAAAATACTATTGTCAAGTTGTGTTTATGGTATATTTTGAAATGTCAGAAAAAATTAGCTGGCTTCATGAAGTTGAAAACATTTTCTGTTAAAAATGTTAAATGGCAAAAATTGGCTAAATATTGTGTTAAAGACAGTATGGTATAATTGAAACAACATAGATCAAAGGTAGATCTGGGTATAAATTTGCCATTTACCAACTGTTTGATCTTGGGCAAGTAGTACTCTCTTTGAGCCTTGGTTTTCTCATGTATAAACTGAGGATGATAGTACCTACCTCATAGGTCATTGATCATCAGATTAGTTTAGACAGTGTATGTGAAGTGCCTGGCACGGAGTCATGGATGAAGTATACTGTCAGTAATCAACTATAACTACTATTTATATTATCTTTTAGCTGACAGCTGTATTAGGCTGTATTTACAGTAAAAGAATTTACAGACTTTCTAGAAAGACATTTGTAACTTTTGTTCGTTATTACCTGTTTATTTCAGAATAATGTATTCCCTTGAAATTATTTTTATTTTTAATCATTGGTTCACAGAGCACTTTACATACAACTAATAGTCTGAAGTTATTGTTCCCATGGCTCAAAACCTGCAGACTAAGAATATGAGATATACCTTAAATCCTCAGTGAGGTTTTTTTAGGATAAAAGTAGAGCTGTTTAATCTAATTGACTTTACAGTCAGCTTTGGCAATGCAATTAATAGCTTAAGAACAGAACCTGGTACATGCTAGTCTCTCTTGTTCTTGCTTTCCTTCTCAAATTAGGAGATGCAATTTTGATTGTGCTTAGAATATTTTACATAGGGGTAGTTGCTAACTACTTATCATCAACATTTTCTTTGAACATTCACATGGTAATTTATAAAAACTGTGTTTTCAAAAATGAGCAGTCTTTTGAAGTCTGCTAATGGTAATGCTTTCTTATTTGGTATTTGGCTAAGTGGGCACGTGAAGCCTTAACTTCATCTTTAGGTCTTTCCTAAATGACTTTATTTTCCATACCAAATGGTAACTAGCATTTTCCTTAAACCAACCCTTGCAAAATACACACATTCACACACATTAATTCTTAAAGAACAGTTAAGGAATGCTATAAGAAAAGTATCAGAATCAGAGATTTTCTTCCTAATTTCTCCATGCCCAACTCCTCTTCACATCCCTAAGTTCCTTTAATTGGGGAGAAAAATCTTACTTTTGGTATTTGACTTAACCTTTAATTTAATGATCTGGATGTTTTTTGTTTTTTTTTTTCCCCTTAGGATGACTGTCTTTTAGAGGTATGGTATAATGTAGAAAACTGGCGGACATCTGTTACCTCTCCAGATAAAAGTTCAGAAAAACAATCCCAAGGAGAAATTGACTTTTCTTTTGTATATCTGGCCCATCCTCGAGCTGTAAATGGATTTTCCTGGCATAAAACAAGCAAATATATGCTTAGGTCAGTGGATTAGTCATTTTTCCCATGTATTAAGAGAACGTCATCTTTGTGACTTTGACTGCTTTTCTCACTTTGAGAATCATTGCTTTAGGATTTTTGCCTATGAAGATTCAAGTAATACTAGATAGTTCTTGGACTGCAGACCTCCGGGCACCGGTCAACTATGGTTGACGCTTAAGAGGAGAGCCATATGAAAGGCTAATTTACCTCTAGATCAGATATCTTTGAGTGACAGAGTTGTGCATCCTTTTCTTCTCTATGTTATGTATCCAATTCTTTCATCTCTTAATCATTCTCCAAATTGCCATTTGCATCAACTTTTTCACATTTTACTCCCTTATCTTGTCCCTTCTATATCTCCTCTGTTTTCCCTTTTTTTTTAAATTAAAAAAAAAAAGGCTTTATTGAGAACATATACCATAAGGCCTCAAATATTTCTTTAACTGCACCCAGCATCTTTGAGGAGAAGTGCATGGGTTAATACATTATGATGCCCTAAACTAGGTATTAGTTTAACCTACACATGCATGCACAAACACACCTGTTAGTACTTCTTTTCTTTCCTGTAGTCCTTGCAAGACTTGATAATCCTGTTGAATTTTTGCCTATATTTAGTAAGTTACAGAGCTATTGTATTACTTAAGTATAGGTAGAAATCCTTTTTGTTCCACATGGCCATTTTCAATTTGGCCACACTATGGATCAGTACAGGTTTTCCCTTATCTTTTTGTCATCTGAGATGTCTTAAGCTGATCCATGGTAGCATACCTAGATCATTTGTTGACTTCAGTTTTGCTCTTCTGAGCCAGCAGAGAATACCTAAATTTTTTAAAAATTATTTTAGACATTTTTTAGAGCAGTTTAAGGTTCACAGCAAAGCTGAAGGGAAGGAACAGAGATTTCTCACATAATCCTGTCCCCCACATATGCACAGCCTCCCCCATTATCAACATCCTCCACCAGAGTGGTACATTTGTTACAGTTGATGCTTATTTCAACACATTATTTTCACTTAAAGTTCATAGTTTACTTTGTGGTTCACTCTTGGTGTTGTGCATTCTATGGGTTTGGATAAGTGTATAATGGCATGTATCCATCATTGTTATACCTAGACTTTTTTGAGCTAGTTTGGAGTGCAGTAGTTACCATTCTTCCTACCTCAGTCCTACAGTCTAACAAAGCATAGGAGTAGGACACTGTAGGTACAGTGATGGTTCTTTTGTTAGAAGTATGTTTCACAGTTTTTGGGCTAAGGGAGAGTGGTGTGGGCAATCTGTATTGTTAGCAAAAGCACCTTCACTCCAGCTTCACTTTGAGGACTGTTGCTCTAGTACCTCTGAGACCATTGCCCACACGTATAAAAACATGTTTAGAATAGAATGAGCTATGACAAATGTAAAGTGAAAAAAGCTGTCATCACAAACCGTTAACCTTTTAGAACTATCAGAAGATTACATTATTTCGGAGGCTGATTTCTTCTTCTATTCCAGGTATTTTCATATGCAGCCAGTTAGACCACCAGAATACTAAAAAAGAGGCTTGTGAAATATTGTATCTTTTGAGAGAGGACAGTCACATCTGCTCCTGACCTAGTTCACTTAGTGTTGGCGAAAGTGATCACGGTGGACGCAGAGGCAATACCTTAAACTGGGGCATTACGAATGCCCAATGACAGCAAAAAGGCATATTAGGGGGTTTTTTTTTGCCCTGCTTATTTTATCTCTTACCGACTAAATTCTACAGCATAGGGAACTGATACAGAACTAGACTTTTCTGTTAGTTCTGGCATCTTTTCAAGGTTTCCAGAATTTCACTTTTGGATCCATTTCATTAAAGAACCAGCTAATCTCCCTTAGTTCTTTTAGTTTTCATTTTTGTTTCACCAGCTGCCTGCAGGTATATAGTGGGAAGGCTGACCCTTTCTCATGAGGATGAAAGAGATCCCATCAAAGACCATTATCCTTTCTGATATGGAATCTTAAAATTAAGATGCTTAACCAAATGGTAATACTTTATACAAAGGGCCTACTGGCTTGAGAGAGAAGAATGGGGAAGTGTTTGTAATGAGCCTGTACTTCTTTACAAGTTAAAAATTGATGTATGTAGGACAGGTTACGAGGTCTGGTTATATCCCCCTAAAACGTCCAAAAGTTGGTTCTACATAACTAGTTTCAAAAGCATCTCAGCCTGTTGTTTCATCAACATAGGGCAGCTAAATAAAATAAAATTAAAAAAAAAAGGACAGCTGTTGCAGACACTTACCCATCACATGGTTGCCCCATATGAGGTCATTCATTTATATATATATATATATATATATATATATATATATATATTTTTTTTTTTTTTTTGGTTGGAGAGGAGAGTGCTATACCTGAATATGATATGCTTATTGGAGAGAGAATAAGATACCTTGATGAAGAAGTGAGGAAGGGGGAGGTATTGCCTGAGCAGTGCCCCAAATACATCAGGATATTTCTTCTATGCCATGCTTATATTACCTGCCAGCTGTTTGTAAGGTGTGGCATTATTTGTAAGGCGTGGTATCCTGAAGAGAGTCATCTGGGGTCGAAGCCCTGTGCATGCTTCTGAGTTGTGCAACTTTGTAGCTTGCTTTGTTGGTCTTGCCTAAGTTCTCTACCTCTCCTGATTGCTGTCTGTTCAGGCCTTTAGTCTCCTATCTTCTGCTCTTTCTTTATAAGCCTTCCCATTCTGCCGTTTACTGATTGGCACTATGAACCTTGAACTTCCATATTGCCTTTTTGTATTTTCTTCTGCTTCTGTTTATTTTTAATCTCATTGCTACTGCTTGTGTGTATGTAAATGTACTAGAGAGAAACTAAGGGAAGGAGGGGAGGAAAAGGTCAGAGGGAGATAGAGGGAAAAAGGGAGAAAAATGAAGGAGGAAGAGGAGGGAGAGGCATAAGGCCGGGGAAAGGAAGGAGAAACAGAGGGTTTGGAAAGGTAAGAAGAAGGAGGGGCCCTAGGAGGGGGGTAGCGGTGAGAGGTAGGAGAGGTGGAAAGGGAGGGTGGGTTGGAGAAGCTGAGAAGCAGAGAATTATAGGAGAAAGCAGAGGGAGAGAAGCCCAGAGAGTAGCTGGAAAGGGGAGAAAAGTAGGGGAGTATACACAGAGGGGGAGGGGAAGGGAGGGAGGTGTTAAAACAGAGGAG
Organism: Hyperoodon ampullatus; assembly: GCF_949752795.1. NCBI lineage: Eukaryota > Metazoa > Chordata > Mammalia > Artiodactyla > Ziphiidae > Hyperoodon > Hyperoodon ampullatus. Next base: position 77,972,373 of record NC_136917.1, on the reverse strand, counting down.
GGAACCTGAAGGAGAGAGCTACCAAGACAAAGCAAGCTGTTCTCCCTTTTCTTCCCCTTTGCTATTGTTCTTAAATCAAGTAGATACGTTTGTTTTAAAAAGTGACTACTATGGAATATTTTAATTTTTTTCTTTAACTTACTGGGTTACTTGATAGAAACCTTCTACTGATTGTTCTCTTTTAATCAGATATGTTTGAATAAGTGTCTATTATAGGATATTGCAACTTTTTTTTTTTTAAATTTGCTGGGTTATCCAGTAGAAACGTAGTCTTTGTTAATAGGGTTTCAGCCTTTGAGCTCTTGATGCTTATGGGGTTTGTTAACATATATGTAATTGTTTTGTTATTATTTTGTGGGGTGGCAAGACAGTAAATGCACTGAAAGTCAAAAATGACTAATGAAGGAGGTGGCTAAAAAATCATGAATTTTTCTATTGCACTTGACTGCTTTTGTCATATGTTAGGCAAGGAAAGAGTAAGTGTACTAGTTACTTTAGCTTATTAGTGACAAGTGCTTGTACCTTTACAGAAAGTAAAAATGAAGCATTGCGAAATAATTCAAATAAACATCCACTGAATAAATCAGAAAATTTTAATAGAAGAAGTCACGTTTTTTCCTTGTTTATTAACTGAGCAAGTATGGTATGATTTCAGTTTTTGTTCTTTAGATGTAAGAAGAATCTTAGACTACTGAAACAGGAACTACTGAGTTCCAGGCAGAAAAGAAGAGGTTAGCAAGCATTTGCTTTGATGAAATCAAATACCCAACTCAGTTGTAATGGCTTTGGCTAAATACATTACATAAATGTATATTGACATTTTCTTCATTGATACCTTAGTTGGGTGCATTTAAATAATTATAGAAACATTGTAGAATGTGATACTGTGGGAAATTTATACTTTTGCCTCTAAAATCTTTTTATTCCTTAGGGCTTCTGTATGTAATGTACTGTTGACTTGCTGCAAAGATAACATATGTCGTCTTTGGGTAGAGACATTTTTACCAAATGATTGTTTGCTCTATGGAGGTGACTGCAACCATTGGACTGAACCAGTTAATTTAACAAATAACTTCAAGAGAAATGCTTCCAGTAAAGAACGAGTTCAAAATGCTTTAGATGTGAGTGTTTTTGTTAGATGTTATTTCCTACAAGTTTTTAAATCTTTAGTACGTGGCCTTTTTTGTAACATTCATCTTAATTAATATTCAAAGTCATGGATAGTTATGAAAAAACATATATGTCTTAGGAAAACAGTTCTGAGAAGATTTTTGGGTGTTTTTGGGCTCAACAAGTATTCTTAAGGATTTTGTCTAGCATAAAACTGCCTATAATTACAAAGTTAAGCTTAGGTTAACTGATGATAACAAAAGGATGATTATACTTGACTTAGCTAAAATAATGTAAATTAAGATCTGAGAATGCAAAGATTTGACTGTAAAAATAATTTATTATTTTTCTTTCTGTAGAGCTTGAGGTGTTCATCCTGTCATAATTACAGGAATGATTAGAGTAGTTTATCAGATTCTGTTCTACATTTGTTATCTTCCAAATCTCCAAGAACTTGAATTATTTACCTTGCTAGTTACTATAGTATGGAAAGTAAAAGTCAGTTTTTGGTGTTGGGGCTAATTCAACATAGACTAGTTAACACAGATTCTTCTTATTATTTTCTTAATATTGAAAATAAGAAAGTGACCTAAAAATGATTTATCTTTGAATGTTTTGTATGAATATGGAACCACTATTTCTCAAATTTAGATAGTATTCTAGTGACACAGAATATAATTAAGTATATATTGTGTAGAGACGCAACCACTGATAGAATAGTTATGTGTAATAATAGTTGAAAGAAGTCCTTGACTAGGAATCTGAAGACCTTTGTTCCACTTTTAGATGACCTTGTGTTCTCTATAAACTATTTTATCATATGAAAGATGAGGATAACGATATTTGCATTGTCTGCTTTATGGGTCAAATGAGATGATCTCTGTGAAAGTGCTTTGCAAACTATGAAATATCATCCTAATGTATGATGGTAGTTTTATTCAGTGCTTTGTGGTCATAGGAAGTAAACTGAGGACACAAAGAGAACAGTATACATAGGGACATCATTTTCCACAGACACATTGTAAACTTTTTTTAAGTTTAGGAAATTAATTCTCAGAAAATATTAAATAAAAATTTAAAGTATTGTGTGATGGTTAAAAGAAGAGTCAAGCAGTTTACGTTCCAGGCTTATTTCAGGTTTCAATTTTGCTGTACAAAAGTACTGCAAGATATTTGTACATATAAACTTATCTGAAATAGGATATATGTACTATCTAACTCATTATGTAACCTATACATATATGCTTATGACAATATAGGCATTAGTTTTACTTTGTTTTGCATTGTTTGACTTTGTTTTTATTCTCACAGGTAAATCTGAAACATTTTCGTAGAGGTCGGAGGAGATCACTTGCACTTGTAGCACATACTGGATACCTGCCACATCAGCAAGATCCTCATCACGTTCACAGGAACACTCCACTGCATGCCAATGCACTTTGCCACTTTCATATTGCAGCCAGCATCAACCCAGCCACGGGTAATAAAGCACTGTTCAGAAAATGTTTTTCAAATTGAGTAGATGGATTTTTATCACCAATAAGTTATACTTTTACTTTTTTAGTAAGTAAAAAATTGTAGGTGACTTTCTTAGCTAACTTTTCATTATAGCCAGCTCACTGATTATAGAAAAAGAAGTTTTTATTTACTTGTTTGCTTCTTAAGTCTGTGATTTGGTCTGTAATTTTAGATCTTGATAAGTCATTGAGATTCTGTATTAGTTTATTCAAAAGTTGAGATTTGAGCTAATACATAACAAAGAGGTTAACACCTCACAGTAGTATTTTATAATTATTGTATAGTTGTTCACACGAAACCAATGTGTTTCGTACTTGATCTTTGGAGCCATTTCAGAAATAGGGCAGAAATATGTAGAAGTTATAACTGGAAGAATTAAGAAACTTATCTCTGTAGTCAAGTAGGTACTGTGAAACAGATTGAAAGATCTAAATACCTGGGTTTATCTATGAAATTGAAGACTGAGGTGTTTATCATTTTAGTAAATATTTTCTGAGAGTTTAAAAACCAAGTGGTCACAGTTGGGGCATTTAAAGTGGAACCTTAGACTGTTACTGGGAAAAAAGTTAAAATAATATTTGCACACGATAAATGCCATCTGTACAAGAAGTGTAAAGTAAAATCCTCCTTTTGCCTCTACTCCACCCTAGTCTTCCTTCCCAGAAGATGACCACTGTTGATGAGTTTTTATGTATTTTGAGATATTCTTAAACATAAATTAAGCATAACCTATTTCCATATAACACACTGGATTTGTAGTGTTGCATTCTTCAAGAAACATAGCAATAAATACAGTCCATTAGTTACTTGAATCAAAGTGAGAAGTACTTTGATAAGTTAAAAAGTGCTGAGATACCTGTGGTAGGAATAAAGAGTATTTGCTGATTTTTAAAATTTTATATGGTTAACAAGAGTCCCAGCTCTAAAAGAATCCAGAATCCGTGAGCCATGAAAATGTAAATGGGAGAATATTGAATTATTTTCATTAAAATATTGTTTTATTACCTTATCAAAAAACGTACATTGTCAGCGCTTATAATATACAGAGGCAACTCTAGGTCAGTGGAATAATTTTGAAAGTCTTTGCTGAGTAAAGGACAATATTTTGAGAATAAAGAAAGCTTGAATTCTCACTTTAATGGAAAAGGCTGAGGTATTATGAAAAAAAGAAACCCTAAGTTCCTGTGTAACATCTCCCTGACTACCTTCCAATAAGGAAAACTCTAAAACCTTTCTTTAGGTTGTAGGTCCCTAAGAAAAATTCATACATGTAGGGCAAATCAAAGCAAAATAATAATATTAAGAGCTATGTTAGATCTTGTGAAAACTCCTTTCCCTAAATTAGGTCTGTTAGAATGACTTTCCTGCAAGGCCCAACTCAGATATGGCTTCACTTATTTGTCCATCAATGGAAAATGATACAGGAGAGGAGTTCATAATAGCATGTTCTCTTAGCTCTAGTTCTTATACGCTTTCCATGAAGATGTCTCATAAAAAATGACTTTATCAGATTCTTTGAGTGAGGTCAGGAGGCAAAGGAAATGTGAGTATCTTTTCAGCCAGAATGCTTCTGCTAAAAGTCAGCATAAGCCCCTAGTTTTGTGTACTTAACAGCTAGGCCTGTGATCTACTTTAGGCACTGCTTATCTCTTCTGAGTTGATTGTAAGTTGAAAATCAGAAAATCCTACCCATTTAGTTTTCTTGGGGACACTCTTTCAAACCCTAACACTATTGTGTATCTACCTACGAACAGTGGGATTGGCAGTTCAGCCCCTCAAGGGTTTTATTGGGTGTTTAGTCTGTGCCAGTATAGGAACTGGAGATAGTGGTAGGAACTGGAGATACAGTAGTGATCAAAACAGTGTGGTCCTTGCTCTTACGAAGCATATAACTAGGTAGGAGATAGATAAATATTAATCAAATAATTATACTAATGAATATATAGTAATAAACAGAGCTCTTGGATTAGATAATATCCATCAACTCTTAGAACCCAACGCCAATAAGAAGGGACAGAAAAACGATTCTTTTTTTTTTAACATCTTTATTGGAGTATAATTGCTTTACAATGGTGTGTTAGTTTCTGCTTTATAACAAAATGAATCAGCTATACATATACATATGTCCCCGTATCTCCTCCCTCTTGCGTCTCCCTCCCTCCCACCAGGAAAAAGATTCTTCTGTCCTTTCTTTTACCATTCATCCCCTATAATACTGTTCCTATTGGTGTCCAGCAATAGACGGTATTTGAACAAATACTTAAAACTGTTTATATTTCCTTTTAAAAAAAATCAGTAGATTTGCTCTGGAGAAAATTATTTACCTTCCCTGAATCCATTTCAGCCTATAATGTTCAGCAGACACCAGCATGATCTAGATTTGGATTTTATTTAATAATGATAGACAAATTTTTCTTTACCTCTGTTAAGTTAGGATTGTCATTTTTCACAATGTACTCTGAATTTGTACTTCAGTATACTTAGCAATGATTTCAAAAGTAATGCCAAGGAACAATTTTTTTTAGCTGAGTTGGCTTGTCTTGAATGCTTTTCTTGAATATAAGGGAACCTCAGTTTCATACTTTCTAACTTCAATCTTGATGCTAATAAATAAGCAGTACCTATCTTAGAATTAGGTATGTCATGAAAAAAATTAATATGAGAGTCTGTTAAGTAAAAGAAAGTTGTTGCTGTTGAGATAAACATATCACTGGTTCCTTTGACAACTTAATGATGGCATTTTTAATGGTAGATCAGGTTAAAATATATTTCTAACCAAAGTTTCTATACAAATTAAGAAGACTACCCTATTAACATGTCTGCAAATTATAGACATATTTCTTAATGAGAATATTTTTTAAAATTATAGAAAAAAATGTATATGTATGTATATATAAATAAGTTACGGTATATAACGTAGAATGTATAATTTTATTTCCTTTACAGTAAGTGTATTAAATTTACCATTTAAGTCTGTTTTCATTAATAATAATTGTGTGAGCCATTATATTGTGAGTCTTATTTATAGGTTAAATAAAATGTATGGCAGAGGTTTAAAGATAAATGTAACAGTAAATAATAAAAATAAAAGACATGGATGTTTTGTATGCTAGCATGATAGAAATTTTAATATTTTGTTGTTGTTGTTCTTTATAGACATCCCACTTCTTCCTTCTATTACATCTCTGAGTCTAAGTGAAAATGAAGAGAAGAGTGGACCTTTTGTGGTACACTGGCTAAACAATAAAGAATTGCATTTTTCTTTGTCCATGGAAGTCTTTTTACAACAACTTAGAAAAAGTTTTGAGCAACCATCTTCTGAGATGAGTGTAGAAGACTCTAATCAGGCAGATGTAAAATCTGATGAAGGTAAAGCTTTAAGAAGGATAAAAATTATAAAGTTTTATTTAAAATAGCAAAGATTTTTATATTATGGTAACACCAGCTACTGTTAGAAATAACTTTCAAATTGCAGGGGCTTAATACAAATTTGGACTAGCTCATTTAATAATCCAATGTAGATGCTCCTGTTCCAGGTGGCTTCTTTCCTGATGATGATATAGGGACTTAGACTTCTCCATACTTATGCTTCTGTCAGCCACTAGGGTCTTGCTACTTAGAGGACTATCTGCAGACTAGCAGCATTGTCATTATTAGGAATGTACAATCTCAGGCTCCACCTGGAGCTACAAGAATCTGTAATTTAATGAAATTCCCAGATGAGTTATATGTATATTAAAGTTTGAGAAGCAGTACACTAGGGCCTTCAGGTTTGCATTCAGCCTCAGTCAAGTAGAGAGAGAGAAATCAAAAATGTTTTTGTTCTTTGTTTTAATTACAAGATTGCACGTACCCCTTTAAAAAAAAATTAAAAAACAATACAGGCGTGTATAAAGTTTCCATATTGTTAAGTTTGATGAGTGTCCTTCCAGATTTATTCTTTTCTGTGCTCGCACAAATATATGCATAAAGGTAGTTTTTTAAAAAAGTTGTACTATGGGAGTTCATTTTTCAATGAAAATAGTGTGCTGCAGCTTGCTTTTTAAATTCAGTAATGGGCACTTTTCTTTCTCATTATTTTTAACAGCTCCTGAGTCAAGAGACTCAAGAGAAAACTTAAACATTTTTTCGGATGATAGCCATTTAAATTGATTTAAATTGTTTTTCACTATATACTGATAATGGTATAGTAACACATCTCTTCATCTTTGTGTGAATTTTTCTGTAAGGTAGATTCCTAGATGGGGAATTAGCGTGGTGTATAAGCATTTTTAAATTTCAATAACTTCTGTCAGATTACCCTCTAGTAATGTTTTACCAGTATATGTTCCCTCTAAGTATATTCAGATATCCTTTTTTCACATCCTTGCCAACACTGGATCTTTCTGTTATTTTTTGGCCGTTGATATGGACAAAATGGTGTCTTGTTTTACTTTGAATTTTCTTGAGTTAAATTGAGCAGAATTATGTTAACCCTTCTGTGGTTTGCCTCTTCGTGCCTTTTGCCTAATTTTCTGTTATTTTTCTTAATGATTTTATGTCTTGACTATTTTTTTTTCTTTTTTTTTTATTAGTTTCTGCTTTATAACAAAGTGAATCAGTTATACATATACATCTGTTCCCATATCCCTTCCCTCTTGCGTCTCCCTCCCTCCCACCCTCCCTATCCCACCCCTCCAGGCGGTCACAAAGCACCGAGCTGATCTCCCTGTGCTATGCGGCTGCTTCCCACTATCTATCTACCTTACGTTTGGTAGTGTATATATGTCCATGCCTCCCTCTCGCTTTGTCACAGCTTACCCTTCCCCCTCCCCATATCCTCAAGTAGGTCTGTGTCTTTATTCCTGTTTTACCCCTGGGTTCTTTATGACATTTTTTTTCTTAAATTCCATATATATGTGTTAGCGTACGGTATTTGTCTTTCTCTTTCTGACTTACTTCACTCTGTATGAGGGACTCTAGGTCTATCCACCTCATTACATATAGCTCAATTTCGTTTCTTCTTATGGCTGAGTAATATTCCGTTGTATATATGTGCCACATCTTTATCCATTCATCCGATGATGCTGACTAATTTTTAAAATCTGGTAAACAAGCTAACATTTTTTGAGAGTCTCTTAAGAAAGGTTTTGTATTCCTAACCAGGAATAGGGGCTGGGATGTAGAGGTCAGAATATACATATTTATTTGTATTAATAAGTTGGCATGTGTTGAAGGAAATCTGGAAATTAGGCACTACAAAATGTATTTCTTTAAAATAGTTTCTTTAAGGTGTCATATCAGTTATAAATGCTTACACCTAGAGGATGGCTAGTGTGGTTGACTTAGGTTTTATGAATCTGACATCATGAAGAAAGTACAAATTACATTCCAATAATATATTTTAAAAATTCAGCCTAATTTCAACTCCCTCATGTTAACATGAGCAAAACTAGGGTCCAGGGAAGTACTGTGTCTTACTTCTAAGTAGTTAATTGTGGTACATCTGGGTATAGAAACCAGTTTACCTATTTTCCAGTCTAGTATTAGTCCTTCTACTAATAATCCACTGAATCAGCCTTATAGGCCTTCTGAGTACTGAGTTAACTCCGTGGCCTTATATTCCTGGAGCAAAGTTATTTTTTAAAGGGAACCCCATTTCTTGTTTATATGAAAACTTATGTTTTTCATTTGGAATGCATTTGTAAAGGTATTTCTTACTTTTTAGTAGTAGCTTGATTGTATTTACTTGGTTCATGAACCCTTTTGATTATAGAGATTGATGACGGTGTTGATGATCTGAAAATAAATCTTGAAAAGGAGGAATTGGGCAGTGATAAATTGGTACCAAATTCAAGTTCTGTACCATTACCATCAGCTGCCATTGATCATCAGATTGAAGTACTTCTGTCTGAATGGAGTAAAAATGCAGACATGCTATTCAGTATTCATCCCATGGATGGTTCTTTGCTGGTTTGGCACGTGGATTGGCTGGATGAATACCAGCCTGGTATGTTTCGTCAAGTACAGGTATTATTTTTATGATCTCTGGAGAGCTACTTCTTGTTAAATGTGGGTACTGTTTTGTAAAACCTCTTTATATAATTTCATGAATTCTAATGCTGCTTTCTTAATTCTAGGTGTCCTTTGTTTCCAGAATTCCTGTAGCTTTCCCCACAGGTGATGCAAACTCTCTCTGTAAAAGCATAGTGATGTATGCCTGTACCAAGAATGTTGACTTGGCTATTCAGCAAGGGAAACAAAAAACTTCCAGCCTGACACGTTCCACGTCAATGCTTATATCTTCTGGTCACAGTAAATCAACTAATAGTTTAAAATTAAGCATTTTTACCCCTAATGTTATGATGATTTCAAAGCATGCTGATGGCTCCCTGAATCAATGGCTTGTCAGTTTTGCCGAGGAACCTGCCTTTTCTACAGTTCTCAGTATTTCCCACAAATCCAGATATTGTGGTCATCGCTTTCATCTTAATGATTTAGCTTGTCACTCAGTATTACCATTATTGCTGACAACGTCACACCATAACGCATGAAGGACACCAGATGTTGATAACCAAAAGGAACCTTATGGTGCTGTGAATATTGAAGAATGTTCTTTGGCACAACAGAATAAAAGCACTATTGACGTGGCCTTTCAGGATCCCAATGCAGTTTACAGTGAGCTTATTCTTTGGAGAGTTGATCCAGTTGGGCCATTGTCTTTTTCTGGAGGTGTTTCTGAGCTTGCCCGGATTAATTCTCTTCATGTTTCTGCATTTTCCAATGTGGCATGGCTGCCCACTCTTATACCCAGTTATTGTCTAGGTAAGGATTCTGATTTTTATTTAAGAACTTGAGATTTTCTGACATTATTGCTTAAGGGTGAAATTTCAAATGTTTTTAAAATACATCTAGGTGCATACTGCAACTCTCCTAGTGCATGCTTTGTAGCAAGTGATGGACAATATCTGAGATTATATGAAGCAGTTATTGATGCCAAGAAACTTCTATATGAGCTTTCCAATCCTGAAATTTCTGTAAGTAAATGGCTTTTGAAGCTAAGAATATAATATGTTTTTAGATACTTAATTTATACTTATTGGGCATGTTCTAGAATTGTGACATATAATTTGTAATAAAATGTGTATATTTTTTAGTAATTTTTTTCACAATTGCATTGTACTCTTACAGTGATTCTAACCTCCTTTAAAAAGAAACCATATCTTTCATTCATTCCAAAAGTAGAGTCTAGCGTCCTACAATATGTGTTTCTGTTGTACTTCTTTGCTCAGGGATAAATGGGGACTACTGACAGTATAATGTGGAATTATGATGGTTTATCTGCAGGTTTTTTCCTAGGCAAGGGAAGCTGAAATAACAGGAGTGGAATTTTTTTTTTTTTTTTTTAAATAAATTTATTTTATTTATTTTTGGCTGCATTGGGTCTTCGTTATTGCACACGGGCTTTGTCTAGTTGCGGCGAGCAGGAGCTGCTCTTCGTTGTGGTGCGCTGCCTTCTTATTGCTTCTCTTGTTGTGGAGCACGGGCTCTAGTCGCCCGGACTTCAGTAGTTGTGGCACGTGGGCTCAGCAGTTGTGGCTCGCAGGCTCTAGAGCACACGGGCTTAGTTGCTCCACAGCATGTGGGATCTTCCAGGACTAAGGCTCGAACCCGCGTCCTCTGTGTTGGCAGGCAGATTCTTAACCACTGCGCCACCAGGGAAGTCCCTGGAATTTTAATCTTAACCAAGAGGAAAGAGCTTTCAGCTTGGTTACACTACAGGCAGGAGTTTTTTCAACACCATTGCAAACCTTTGTCTTATGACAGAGGGCACTTGTTCCTGTGCCCAACTAATAGCAACCCACCATCTGCGTTGTCTCAGCACCTCCAACAAGCCAGTATTTCCATTCTTTTGGTTTTTGTGTTTTTAAATATGCCCTGAGGTAACTTTCAGCCATACTGAGCTTCCTGTTCAGGAGAGTCAAACTGTCCTCTCAACCATCAATTAATGTCTTTGTTAATGCTCTGGTTACAGAATTGCATAGATGTCAGTGGTCTGCTCCAATCTTGTTTTTTCCCTGTTATTTTTATTGCATGGTTTTACAGAACACAAAGTTTTTCAAAACATACATAGTGTTATAGTAGAAACGTACATTTCTTGAGGGCCTTCTATTTTTCAGGAATTGTTTTAAGTGCTGGAAATTTAGATGTGAGCAAAACAGACAAAAACCTAAGCTTACCTTCTAGTGAAAGAATATAGAAAAAAGGTAAAAATATATTAATACTTCGGAGAGAAACAATGTTGCAAAAGTAGTATGGAGTGCCAAGTAAAGTGCTGGTCAGGGAAAACCTCACAGAAGTGGTACCATTTGAGTAAAGACCTGAAGGAGATAAAGGAGCTACCTATATCGATATGTAGAGGGAAAAGATAGAGACCCTGAGGCCAGAGCATGTTTGGTATGTAAGGAACATCAAGGAGGCCATTGTGGCTGGTGCAGAATAAGTGAGGTGGAGAGTAGTCAAAAATAAAGACAGAAAGTGAGCCTGGCCAGATTGTATTGAGAGTAACAAAAGCTTTTTCTGCATCTATTGAGATGATCATATTGTTTTACTCCTTCAATTTGTTAATATGGTTTATCACATTGATTGATTTGCGTATATTGAAGAATCCTTGCATCCTGGGATAAAGCCCACTTGATCGTGGTGTATGATCCTTTTAATGTGCTGCTGGATTCTGTTTGCTAGTATTTTGTTGAGGGTTTTTTCATCTCTGTTCATCAATGATATTGGCCTGTAGTTTGCTATCAATGTGACATATTTGTCTGGTTTTGGTATCAGGGTGATGGTGGCCTTGTAGAATGAGTTTGGGAGTGTTGCTCCTTCTGCTACATTTTGGAAGAGCTTGAGAAGGAGACGTGTTAGCTCTTCTCTAAATGTTTGATAGAATTTGCCTGTGAAGCCATCTGGTCCTGGGCTTTTGTTTCTTGGAAGATTTTTAATCACAGTCTCAATTTCAGCACTTGTGATTGGTCTGTTTATATTTTCTATTCCTTCCTGGTTCGGTCTCGGAAGGTTATGCTTTTCTAAGAATTTGTCCATTTCTTCCAGGTTGTCCATTTTATTGGCACAGAGTTGCTTGTAGTCATCTCTCATGATCCTTTGTATTTCTGCAGTGTCAGTTGTTACTTCTCCTTCTTCATTTCTAACTGTTGATTTGCATCTTCTCCCTTTTTTTCCTGATGAGTCTGACTAATGGTTTATCAATTTTGCTTCTCTTCTCAAAGAACCAGCTTTTAGCTTTATTGATCTTCGCTACTGTTTCCTTCATTTCTTTTTTGTTTATTTCTGATGTGATCTTAATGATTTCTTTCCTTTTGCTAACTTTGGGTCTTTTTTTGTTTTTCTTTCTCTAATTGCTTTAGGTGTAAGGTTAGGTTGTTTATTTGAGATTTTTCCTGTTTCTTGAGGTAGGATTGTATTGCTATAAACTTCCCTCTTAGAACTGCAGTTGCTGCATCCCATAGGTTTTGGGTCATCATGTTTTCATTTCACATAACTGATGTGTCTTAGATGCTTAACATGAAAACAAATATTCTAAAATCAGCAGTGTCCTTTTGCTTTTTGTATCACTTCTATATTATATCATTATTTAAACAATACTGTAGCCAATTAATGCGCATAGGGAAAAATGAAGCGACCATAAAGAAAGCTTAAGTTTTTCTATTATTTAATACCTTTTCATAGAAGGCAACTTGACAACTGTTTTCTCTCAAGAAAATGACTTCCTATGGGTTCTCCCAGAATCAAACCCAGTCATAAACATTCCAGTTCAAATAGTTAATATGAGAAATGGAAGAAACTCCAATAGGAAAGTGAGATAGGGAAGAGAAGGCAAGCATTAAATACTGTGTTATAGCCAGGTAATAGTGTGGAAAAGTGGAGGTAATCCACAGAGAAACTCTGGGAAACACAAGCTTCCAACTTGAAGGGCCAGGGAGCTGGGGCATTTAGATACCCACTCCCATCAGTCCTTGGTTGAGGACTGCTGCTGGGAAGCTATTAATTCCCCTCACTTCCTTCCTGCCATCTACACAGGCAGAGCAGACTTCAACAGCTTCAGAAGTTCCTGGGCTGGAAAATGCCAAATAATGGCAATTGAAAGTTTGCCACATGCACAAAATGGTAGGGTCTAAGAAATATAGGAGGGACATTGAACAAATTGCCAATAGCAGGCAACTGGCAAATGCAAATTCAGAGGGCTTCACAAGTCATCTTAGCAATTAGAATAGATAATAAGAAACCTCTCTCAACAAGAGCCTGAGATGCACTATTCTTATCATTTGAATAATGAGTGCTGGTTTCCATTTATTAAACAGTTCTTATGTGCCAGGTACTGTACCAATGGCCCAACGTCCATGATCTCATTTAATGCCCACAACAATCTTATTAGTACATCACCAGTTTATAGAGGAGGAAGCTGGACTCAGAGGCATTAAGTAATTTACTGAAGTAACAGACACCAGCCCAGGTCTCTCAGTTGCCAACACATTTTCTCTTTCTGCCTCCCACTGTTTTCAGTGTCCCTAGATGGACAGATATATTTTCTTTAGCTTGAGTATGTCATTAGCTCTGGAAATTCTATCTAAAACACGTCACAGTCCGCCCCTTTCAGAGAAAGACCTGTGTCTTCATATCTTGGAAATTCCAGCCTGTGTACCAAACACGGAGAGACTTCCCACCTGGTGCCCCTGCCACCTCTGCCGCGTGGACTTTTACGAGAGGCTCTCATTTGGTGCTCTGCACCTGCCCCATGGTGGGTAGCACTTTCAAAGGGCTGCAGGCTCCAGGAATCACAAAACCATCTCTGCTTCTATGTCCTTTCCCACCTGATTTCCATTCGCTCTGCCTGGTCATGATGGGAAGTTTCTTTTTTTGTAGCATCATTCCAGTCTGACTTTTCTTTCACCTCTTCACATTCCACATTCCATCAAGTGGCAATTTTATTCTACGATCACCAGTTAGAACTTTAAAATAGATTTTCAAAGAATATCTGACTGTTAGAACTTCAAATAGCTCAAATATAACCATTTTCTTCAATAAACCTAAATTCTAATCTCTTTTAAATAGTATTTTGAGCAAAATAATAATTCATACTCACTTGTATTAGTCCCTTTTCACTCCTGAGCCTCCAAGTCATTCTTAAAACCTTCAAACTTGGGCTTCCCTGGTGGCGCAGTGGTTGAGAGTCCGCCTGCCGATGCAGGGGACACGGGTTGGTGCCCCGGTCCGGGAGGATCCCACGTGCCGTGGAGCGGCTGGGCCCCTGAGCCATGGCCGCTGGGCCTGCGCGTCCGGAGCCTGTGCTCCACAACGGGAGAGGCCACAACAGCGAGAGGCCCGTGTACCGCAAAAAAAAGGAAAAAAAAAAAACCTTCAAACTTTAAGTCCTCTAATGCTATCACAGCACACTTTTAATTACTGGTATCAAAAGAAAGGGACTATCATAGGGGAAAAGCTTTCTATGTTATTTTACCAGCTTAATTTCTACACAAAAGCTTTCAAGTAATCAACAAAAAGAAGAAATGCGAATCCAAATAAGCCACAAACTAGGAAGACAGTCCAAGAATGAACAATGAAGGTCAAATCCAAGTACAACAAACCCCATGGAGAATACTGATGTTTTGCTGCAGTGACATTTCATGGTTAATTGGTGGTTTGTTAAAGATTCCATTTCCAAGATCAAAAAGAATAATGATAAAACACACTCAGAAATGGAAAGCAAGGGCTCTATAAACAGTAGCTGTTCGGAAATTATAAATGGTACTAAATGACTAATGAGGAAGATAGCTTACCAATTCTCAGGGAATTTTGTAACTTTCAAACCACAGACTGTTGTGGGCAGGATTTGATCAAAGGTCTCTAGAGTACACTGTCATCCTCATGAGGTTGGGGTCAGGAAGAGGAGAAGGTAAAGAGGACCAGGAGCTATAAGGCTGTGACTTGGAAAGGCCTTTTGCGGTCATCTACTTCCAGCATCCTGCCCCAGAATTCCTCAAATTCCATTTTTTCCCATAAGCTGTTATTTCCATCCAGGTGTTACATGTACCAGACCCCTTTTCTACAGCAATGGCCCTTTCAGGTCTTGAGGGAATTTAAAATAATACAAAGAAAAATCTGCCTTGAAGAATCTTAGGAGATTTCACTGATTTCACATTGCTCTTAATGGAACGAAGGCATGGCATCATCTGCCTAGCCTCATATAAAAAGGGGAAAAAACCAAAAAACATTCATTGCCCCATTGAATCTGGTGCCCTACATAGTCCCATGTGTGACACTGGTCCCACACAGAAAAATTTGAGCTTACTGTCCACGCTGATGCTCAGTTAAACCCACCCTATACACAGTCACCTAAGTGACTTTTCTAGGACACAGTCTGATGGAGTCATTCCTCTGCCTTCACCTTTAATGAATCCCCATTGCTTACAGAACAAAGTCTAAATGACAGAGCCATGGCTCTCTTTCCAGCCATATCTCCTATCAACCCCCTTTCTCAGAGTTCATGCCCCAGCCATGCTGAAGAACATAAAATATTGTCTTTATCTTAAGGATTCTGTTCAGAGTGGTCCCTCTGCCTGAAACTTTCTTTCTTCCTTCCATCTTTGCCTGGGAAGGTCCTGGAAAATTGCTACTCACCCTGCTGATCTCCACTATCACTTCGTTCAAGAAGTCCCTCTGGGTCTCCCATTCCCTACCTCCACCACTGGACTTAGTTAAATTTACCCTCCTGTTTACACCCACAAACACCTACTTCCTCTATCAAATGACTTATTTCCTATGTTGTAATTACCTATTTCTTTACCAGTCTCTCTGACTGAACTATACACTCCTTAAAGACTGAGAAGTTGTTTTCTTCACTATCGTATCACAAAACCTAAGAGACTAACGTGACACATGATAGTAACTCAGTAAATACGTGTTGGATGAATGAATGAATGAATGAATGAACAACACACTGACCAGCTGTATGAGCTCAATCTCTAGTCCATCCCTCCCTCTCTTACCTGCAACCTAAAACAAAGCCCAGTACTTCTGGTTGTCTTCCTTGGTCCTGGAGCATTTGTGAAATTGCAACAACATCATTCCCATCCCAGACAACTCCACTTCCAATAATTTGTTCTCCTTGTCTATAGTAACACCAGTTACCTAAATTTGGCCCATCTACCCCAACCACATCCTAAATCCTCTAAGCCAGGGGCAGCAGCTTCCTTTCACAATGCTAGGACCAGCCACAAAACAGATGATAATCCCTTTGCACATTTCAAGGAACAGCACCAAGGGAACAGTACCTGGGAAATGCCATTGACAGCTCAGAACATCCATGGCATTTCTAGAGCCTCGGCACTGCTCTCGCTCTGGGAATGAAGGTCCAAAAAGCACATCAGAGAATGTTCATAATTGTAAACAAGCTCCACCTTTGAAACACAATCTAGATAGAACCAAATATACAAGCCTGCACAATGGATGAAGCCAACGTCTCCTCCATGATTGCCCTTCTGACAACTTTATTGTCTCCTCAACCATAAAAGGTGAACTTGAAACTCAGGACCTTGCCTTGTCACCAGAAACATTCAAGCTTGGATCACTCTTTCTAAGACCAGATACTTGCTCTCTGAACTATTAGAGACTTGTCCCATACACAGAAGTAGAACAGGATTATTTCTATCTACCTGGGGACCTGGAGTCTTTCACATTGCTCCTGTTAAAACTCTCAGAACAGCAAAACTTTACCTACAAAGGGTTCAAGCTATGACACTCCCAATTGTCACAAACCTCCTCATCTCTTGTGAGTCACATGCAGCCAATTCCAGGAATTGGAAACATGGTTGTGAGGATGAAACTGACTTTGGGGCTCCCCTTGGATATGGTCTTCCAGACTTACCAAAAGGCCATTAAGAGGACGGTTTACCCCACCTCAGGGAAACCCGAGGCAGTACTTGCAGTCAAGGGCTGGCCATGGCTTCTGAGCTACATCCAAAAAGAATTTCATACTGTACCTGGATCTGCTGAAGCCATTTCTGACTGTCCGAGAGCCAGCATGTATCGCTCCTGAACTACCTCCATTGTGGATCATCAATAGGGCTGTCAGATTTACTAAATAAAAATACAGGATACCCAGTTAAACTTGAACTTCACATGAATAATAAGTCATCACTTTTAGTATAAGTAGATCCTATGTACTATTTGGGGCATACTTATCTTCAAAATGTACTCGTTGTTTTCTGACATTCATATTTAACTGAACAGCCTATATTTTATCTGTCAGCTCTACTCATCAGAAATGATGGAGGCTTATAGAGATCCAAGAGATGCCTCAGAGCATCCTCAGCTTTTAGTTCTATGTCCTGGACAGTGAGCACGCGCTTCCCACTCCCATTAATTGGCTATAATGGAGTATATTCTCCATTTTAGAGCCTTCTCTACTTGTCATTGTTATCATCTTCCTTATTTTGAAGAGATGTTTATTTTTTTCCAAACTTAATAGCTCATCCAAAAGTATTTGGAAGTTCATTCGACAAGGGAGAAACAACATGATTCTGAAAAGTGAAGGAAACCGCCTGGTGTTTAGTAAAGAAGTATTAGGGAGATTGAAAAAGCCAAACTTAATAAGCAAATCTCTCCAAGGGTATTTTCAGAGCTTGATACCCTCCCACACCCTGAAAATATTATTACATCAAGAATGTAGAACCTGCTAACCAAATGTAAGGCTCCCATATGATTCTATCAAACTGAGGATGCTTCTTTACTAAGCAGTGAGCACACTTGCTGCCCCAGGGACCTTGGCAGTTGCAATACAGAGCTCTTCCCTTTGGGATGGAAACAGCAAGTTTTCCTGTGGTCTACACGCTGGCCCCAAAAATACTACACTCCCAATACTTGTCAACTTTAAGTATTTTTCTACAGATCTCCATTTTTCTGTTACTATTTGGACTTCATCCTAGCCTTGACATTACATAAATTGCATTCAACAAGCTATTTTTAAAAGTTGGTAGGAGGGCCTCCCTGGTGGCGCAGTGGTTGAGAGTCCGCCTGCTGATGCGGGGGATACGGGTTCGTGCCCCGGTCTGGGAGGATCCCATATGCCGCGGAGCGGCTGGGCCCGTGAGCCATGGCCGCTGAGCCTGCGCATCCAGAGCCTGTGCTCCGCAACGGGAGAGGCCACAACAGTGAGAGGCCTGCGTACCGCAAAAAAAAAAAAAATAAAAAAAAATAAAAAAATAAAAAAATAAAAAAAAAAAGTTGGTAGGAAATCTTAAATCTATAGCTTACAGTCCCTGGCTTACTTTCATCCAGGTGCATAAGGGTTTTCAAAAGTCGTCAGGTTAGTTACCCCGTATCACAGCCCCACGCTTTTGTCAGAGATATAAAAATGTAACATGGTACTTAAGGTTTTAGTTGCAAAATCATCAAGCCTCCCAGACAGAGGCAATAGAGCAAAATCATTACAGAGGCATGGATTTTGATTTGCTCCAGTGTCTTGGGCAAGTCACTTGGCCTCTGTATTTATTTGTACTTATCTGCACTTTTCTGTCCCTTGGGGGTTATAATTGTACCTAGTCCATGGGTATGTTGTACAAATTATCTGTAAAGTAGTTAGAAGAAACCGACACAGAGTAAGCACTCCACAGACATTGGCTATTAGCTATTGGACATATTTCTCCATGAAACAGATTACTTTATCAGTGGATGACTCGGTGGGAGACAGTGAATCACAGAATCACAGCGTGTTGAAAGTGACCTAGTTCACACTCTTATTTGAAAAAAAGAAAAGTGTGCATGCATAGAAAATGTCTGAAAGTTTACATAACAAATAGTTCATCATGTTAACTTTGAGGATTAGAATAAATCAGGAAAGGAGTAAAGAAAAACTTGAGTGTCATTCAATTTCTACATCGTTTGTGTTTCTACACTGAGACTTTGAATACACTGGAAGTGCAATTTTTTTTAATGTGGCGGGATAAAGGTTTTCAAGTTTTCCTGATACATCCGTATTATTATTTCAGAATTGCTGGCATTTCTTGCCATCTTCGGATCTACACCCATTTGAGTCAGTGGGCCATTCTGGACGGAGGAGATAATAGAGCAGAAGTGAAGTGAGAGAAAAGGAGAGAAAAGATTTTCTCTTTTCTCTTCAAAGAGGAAAGGTCTTTGGAATGGGAACAACTCACAACCAAACTTTGGGGAAAGGATGTGATGGAAAACGAGACAAACATCCTACCCCTGTGATGAGAAGGAGGCCCTGGGCTGGATGGAGGGAGGTCAGAGGTGGCTGGACAAGGAAACCAACTAGGGAGAAACACACACAAGTGCAGAGCAAACACCCTGAGGCCACTCAGCCTGACTCCATGCAAACATGTGTCCAGCAGCCAGCCCTTCACCTGTGGCTCCCCAGCAAAACAGGTACCTCGGGGTTGCCAACTCATTCTGAGTCCATTATGCCTGGCCACTCATAAACCTCTGTCTAACTTGTGAGGAATAAACTCTAAATGTTTATGAGGAAATTGGGGAAGGAGATTGAAAGGTTACTTAAATGGAAAAAAAAAAGTTCAGGAAGGCAGGATGGTAGAGAGACAAGAAAAGGACCTTAAAAGATAGAAAGGATTTGCCAAAGAAGAGAAAGAAAAAGAAATGATTCCGAATGGGTTAACCTGCAGCTAGGAAGTTAAGGAAGATTATTGATGTGTGAAGACTATGGAATGAAGTGACTAAAATTTATCAGAAGTTGCTGAGACTATGGTAAGAAGCATGATTATCAAATTATGAATTGGCTGCAATGGCATTCTAGGGGGACACTAGGAAGGGGAAGGAAATGTTCATGAGATGACAGTGGCAGGTGGAAAGTTGTTTCAGGGGAAGATCGGTCTTGCAGAGTGTGTATCAGAGGAGGGCAAGAGTGAGCAAGCAATGAAATACTAAGTGTATACTGTTCCTTCACTGAGTACACCCAGCCCCGTGGTCAGCCTTGAGAACAAGCAGAACTTCAGGTACTGGAGCTACATTTCATTCATCAAGACTTGAGAAGACACCCTTAACTCAGGTCTTCTCTTCAAACTCCATCTTTCCTTCTTGACCTTCATTTGGCCTCTTCCCTTACCCTCAAGCTGTGGACTAAGGCCACAAGAGCAAGATGGGTCACTAGTGTCCTCCATCCCCTAGCGACTGTGGTTCACATCAGTGGAGTACCAAAGGCAATAACCAAGTAACAGACACAAGAGTGTATGTAGAAGAAGAGATTCTGATAAGGCTTTCTGTGACAGTGTGGGCCGAGTCGGCTGTATATGCCTGCTATCACCTGAATGATGAGCAGCCTTAGGGGAGAAGTGCTCAGAAGGCAGAGCCTGGCTCTCTAGAGGCTCTGCGTCCTCACAGCCCACTCCAAGACCTCAGCTGCAGCTTCGGCCCCCAATCTCTCTCCCTCTGCCTACTCACAGTTTTTGAAGTCTTCTTTCCTCCACATTTCTCTTGAGAGGTGGAGGAGGAAGATGAGCTTCAGGCCAGCTCAGACTCCCCTGGGATCCCAGCAGGATGCCTATCATTAACCTCCCACCTTCTAGGAAGCTCCGAAGATCTCCACACTTGGGGGAGTTTTCATTTCATCTGTGCTTCAAATTGCTGGCTGGAGATGGCCTGTTGGAAGGTGGCTAAAAGCAAGTAGGAATCTTTGGGCAGTCTGGCCCTTCTCGACTGTCAGACATCTTCAGGGATATTCTAGGAAACGTTGTTTGTTCTAGAGAAGGGAGGGAAACAATCCAATTGTCCAATAATGCTTGAATGGAAAATAAATGATGCTATACGCATGTGATGAAATAATATCAAACAGTCAAAAATCAAAGACCTAGATCTATATGGACTGATGTGGATAAATCTTGAAAAGATAATATTCATTGAAAGAAAATAAGATAAAGAATCTTAGAGTATGATAACAGGTATGTAAGTATTTAAATATTTAAATCAATTCAACATATTGCTTCTATATATAGAGATGCAAGAAAATAAACTTTATCCAAAGAACACATTATTTACATTTAATATGTTCATTTATGTAGGAAACCCGAAAGAACCCACAGATAAACTAGCAGGAACTAATAAGATGGTTCAACAAGGCAGACAGATACAAGATCAATAAATTTAAAAAATCAATCAGGCTCCTCTACACTGGCGATAACAAATTAGAAACTGTAAAAGAAAATAAGAAAAAAAGATCTAAAAATAGTCACAAGAGCCATATAAATTATTTAGAGCTAAGCATACGTAGAAGTAAATATAACTAACAAACTGAGTACGACCACTTAAACTCCGCCCAACCCAAGGATTAGAAAACGACTGTTCTTACTTTATGAGAACAGGCCCTCTTCTTAAGTAGCAGATCAGTACGTGAGAGTGAATCAAAGAAACACAGCATTTGAAAAGTCAGCTTGGCCAAGCCTCTTCATCGCACATACAGAAGCTGAAGCCCAGACAGGTTGAGTTACTTGGTACAGGGCCCAATGTCCTGACTCAAGGACTAGCATTTTTCACTAATTCGTAAGACACAATCAAATTCAGTACCTTGGAAAGAGATGGCAAAAAAATGAAGAAATCAATTATATAGTTACTCATCTTTAAGTACAGAAATAACCGTGACAAAATTACAGGTATTGAGGGAAAATGGAAGCGCAGAGTTTAAAATGTCAATAATCCACAGGGAAACTGGAGACCATTTAAAATATTAATATTAAATCTCTATATAAAAGACATTAAAAGATCTCCAATCAAAATGTTCATTCTATAATAGATACGGTATGATACAGTTTATAATGGATATGGTATGAACCTTTCCCTTTCACGGGAAAGGTTCGGCTGGGAAAAAGGAACTGTTCTTGAAAACGGGGCCTGTGCTATTGCAGAGACTGTGCTGAACCTATGTCCACAGAATGCTCTGATGTCATCATTGAGGTCACAGAATCCTGCTGTGCGCCTGGCAACCTTGGAAACTTAACAGCCCTGGTGAGCACTAGGCAGCACTGCTGGTTCAATAAGTGGTACAAGTTTTTCAGCCATTTAGGAGACTTGACTATTTTTATTTGTATTGAATCATTTCAACGGATTTCCCAAGAGCCAAGAAGGGCCAACCTGTAGGGAAGAGGAGGAGTTGGACATCTCTTGAGGCATCTTCTAAGGGAGACTTCTAGTTGGTACGATGAAACGGCGACAAAAGAGGAAACATCTGGAAAACGAAGAGTCCCAGGAAACTGCCGAGAACGGAGGAGGTATGTGGGGGGCAACTTGTCTGGGGCACATGGGTTTCTGCCAAACTGAACCTTCTCTAGGAAGCGGGGGACTGAGAACGTGTCACCTGTGAAGCAGGGAGCGAGAGACCTTGTCTCACTGATCCTGCCGTATCCATCCGGAGGGTCCCTGTGGTGTGAGACGGCACAGAACGGCCAGATGCCCCTGGGAGATGGGAGGTCAGCTCCGCTGGTCTGAGGACTCTCTCCTGGGGCTGCTGGGCCTGGAGTTTTGTCGGACTCACAGCAGGCTGCATCCTGCTTGCAGAGACCTAGAGGTGCAGGCTTTTCTCAGTCCCCGATTTCTCTCTGATTCTCTTGGATCTTTCCTTGGGGTCATGAGGTGGGGGATGTGAAGGATGCAAGGATGCGGAGAGAGACCCATGAGTTGCTTGGCCTCTTTTACCAAAGTGGAAAGAGAAGCCCCATGAGTTGAAGGCGCTGTTGAAAAATATCTTGACAAGTGGAATACAGTTCAAAAGACAATTGTTTGCCTAGGGATGGTGTCATACTGAAAGCAAGGAGGTTTTATTCCTTCAACAGGAACAATTTCCCAAAGGAGACCAAGGGAAGGGAAGGGCTTTCCAGAGACTGAGACCGCGTTGGTGGGGTGAGAAATGTCCTCAGGGTCCTGCGGGGAGCTCTGAGAGCCACGGGCCACGTGATGCCTGCGTGCACTAAATGTAGGCGAGTAGCTTGCCCTGGGAGGGGGTGGTCACCCCAGAGTTCCAGCTAGAGGCCTCTGCCCCAGATTAGAGCCCAGTAGCTCCTACCAGGCCCAGGGCCCTGGAGACTGTAGGATGGGCCCTGGGAATGGAGCTCTAGACAGCAGGCAGATTTTCAGGTAGTGGCTGGGACAGGCTGGGAAAGGCAATGACTGCCCCTGACCATTCAGAATATTTTTCTCTCTATTCCTGTGTGTGTGTGTGTGTGTGTGTGTGTGTGTGTGTGTGTGTGTGTGTGTGTAAGTGTGTGGTAGTGCGGAGAAGAGCAGGATGAATGGGGGTAGAGTGCTTATCAGATATAAAGCCTGCGTGGTAAAGTTCTTGTCACCCTGCCTGGACCTGGGTGACACTCGGTGTATGTAAGAGTGTATACAGAAATCTTGGTAGGGGTGTTTTATGAGACAGTAACTCATACACCCATGTACACTCTGATACAGCAAAAATATCACATACCCCACATATAACTTCCGTTTTAAACCACACACAGCACATGTAGGTATATACACGCATCCCTCCTGTACTACGTTCTCATACAACCCACCTGTATCACAATCCTCTCCTCCAACACCAAACGCTGGAGATATGTATATAGACACACACACTATATATATATGACACACACACACACACACACTATATATATATATATCTCCTCAACTCTCGCACAAACACAGCTAACTTCAGCCATCGCTAAATACCTCTATAAGAACCAGTCACGTGTCATACACACCACACTTGTAACACATTCTTGAGTAATGCCAGACCCGCTTTGTACAAACCACAGTGAACCACAGTCTCACTAAGCCATGTCAGGGTTGCCAGATAAAATATGGGCTATCCAGTTCAATTTGAATTCCAGATAAACAACAAGTAATTTTTCAGTATCAGTATGTCCCAAATATTGTGTGGGCCATACTTACACTAAAAATAAGTAAGACCAAATACTGCATGGGAATACTTACACGAAAAAATTATTCTGGGTTTATCTGAAACTGAAATTTAACTGGGTGCCCTGTATTTTTCTTCGCTTAGTCTGGCAACCCTTATATACTTACCACCAGCTCAGGTATTATATATTTATTGTATTTTTGTTTAGTGTGTGTCTTCCTCTACTAGAATGTGCAGCGTTACCAGAGACTACAAAAATGGAAGAGTGCCGGATACACAGGAGTAGCTGCTTACTGAATCTTGGTGAATGAATGAATGAACACACACCATAAATACAAGCCACACCATGTAATGAGGAAAAGTTACATGTCCCAGAATTCCTGACTTGTGAACAGAAACCATGCACACAAAGGCCACAGACACAGATAAGACACATCTGCACTGTGCTCCCCATGCCAACCCCACACTTACCACAGACTTAACTGATACACATCACTCACTCTTCCCACATACTCACAGTCACCACCGAGGCCTACATTACCAAGACAGTGACAGAGTAAGTACTGATTTGAATTAAATACTGGAGTATCCACTGGGAACCACACTCTCAACTGTGTGTATTCACTGCACCTGACACGTGCCAGACACTCGGTAAATATTTGTGGACAGAGGACTGATGAACCCACCCTGAGCCTTTCATTCCTCCCTCAGGAATCTCGAAGTCACAAGAGGATCCCCCTCAGCTTGGATCCACTGTGGTGGCCCAAGGCTGCAGCCCAGGGGCAGGGGAGGTCTCCTCTGCCTCTACATACTTCTCCTGTGCTTCTTCTCCACGCAAGCTCATCTACGCTGGTAAGGGCGCGGGGCTCCTCAGGTGAGGGGGTGCTTGGCTGTGAGGCAGGAGGCACACAGATCCCAGGGAGGCTGAGAGGAAACCCAGGGTCATCAGAGGTGATGAGGGCTCTGTGGAGGAGCCTGGGCAGGATGGCTGAGCTGTTACGAGGGCGTGGATCCCAGCTGAGTCTGGGGCGGGGGTGTGTGAATCCTGGTACTACCATGGTGGGGAAGTCAAGGAGCAGGGGCCGGAAAGGTCTGGGCTTGAGGTGGAGGGAAGAGGGACCAGATTAAGCATCTTCAGAGGAAAATGTAGGGTTTCTCTTTGCCTTTGCTTCCAGAGAAGGACAGAGTTCTGCATCACAGACCTCCAGCCTGAGAGCAGGACCATCCAGCTCAGGTCCACACAGCTCACACATACATCCGCCCTCCAGGCACAGCCCTTCTCAGTGCACACATAAACCCCAAGCACCACAGCCCCATTCCACAAGTAATGCACCACCGATATTCCCAAACTCACACTCCTCGTTGTACACGCATCCAGCCGCATCCCTCACATACCACAGCCCTCACCACCATACTCCACAACCCTGTATACAGACACCGCTCCAGTATCCCCCCACACGCACATGAAAAGCCCACAGATGACACCAGATACACTGCTCCGTCCTACGGCCAACAGACACCAAGCTCACGACATAGCTACGTCATGCAAATGTCCCTCTCTCGTCTACCACACCTGCTCCCTCAGCTTCCGGCACGGCCCATGCATGTTACTATGTTTTTAATTTCCTTTTTCAGGAATGCAGAGATCACATCGAGACACTGCCCAGCCTACAGCACCCCTAGCCCAGGATCAGGAAGAAGGAGAGACCGCTCCCCCATCACACTGTGTCTCCTCCTCACCCTCTTCACCCTGTAAGAACGATCTGCACCCAGACAAAGAGGAAAGGGGCATGAAAATATACTACATGCAGGTACAAGTGAACAAGGGTGTAGCTGTCTCCTGGAAGACAAAGAAACCCTTGGAGTTGCCTCAAAAGCAGCTGACGATAGAAGAAGTGATCCTTCCTGAGGATGTGTGCACACTAGCCACTGACTCCTCTTCTGATGTGTCCACCGAAAGCCTCCTGTCTGACAGTGAGCCCACTGGGGAGGAGAAAGAGTATGAGGAAAGGGCAGAGCCAGGCAGCCCATCAGGGTCACCTGCAGTCCAGGAGAGACCCAGGGCCAAGACACCGGACTGGATGGTGACCATGGAGACCGGCTTCAGGTGCATGGCCTGCTGCCGGGTCTTCCCCACCTTGGAGATCCTCCAGCAGCACGTGAAGTTCGGCGTCCTGGAGGGCTTCAGCTGCCGTGTCTTTCATCTCAACATGGCCCAGTGCATGGGCAATGTGGAATCCGAGAGCACCCCTGAGGAGGAGGGCAGTGTGGAACCTAAGACCACCTCTGAGGACGAGGAGGACGAGGAGGACGAGGAGGACGAGGAGGAGGAGGAAGAGAAGCTAGAAGGCCCCAACCCGAAGAGACCCTGCAGGCAGTGTCTTTCCTCTCTTTTGATTTCCACACAGCAACTGAGATTCATGGGACAGAAGATCCTGGAGACGGTGTGGCCTTGGAAGAGGTAAGGCTTGAGGCTGGCAGTCTTCTGAGCCTATGTCACGAGGGCCCAGAGGAGTCTAAGGGAAGGGGCCGCACACATGTGCTGGTTTACCTAATGGCTCTGCAGTTGCATCAACTTGGGACACACCCAGCACTTCCAAAGGAATTGAGCTCTGTTGACTTCAACAAGAATGTGGACCCTTTTCCTAGGAGTTTTCTCAGGGTCTGCACGATGGACCTCAACTCTTAGAGGGTGTACTGCCAGCAGCTCCTTCTCGGCAGAGAGAGCCAGGAGTGGTCTCAAGAGAGGACAGGGGCCCTTGCAGGACCGGAACTTTGAGGTCTGAGAGCCTTTGGCCTGAGCTGAGATCTCACCTGGACCACTGTACCTAGCCTTCTGTGACAAAGGGGAATATGAAAGAGAGTCACGTGGAAATGAGGTTCCCCGAGATATGGAAATGTTCCAGAACCTTCGTTGCGTGGTAGTTGATCTGGAGCCAAGCTCACTGTGGTGTGTGTGGCTCTGAGCATTAAGGCAACGCTGGAGGGTAACGCTGACCAGCAGAGCTTGTAGTGCTGCTTGTCTCTTCCTGTTCTACCTCATTTGTTTTATCCCTTCCAGGGAGAAGAAAGGACCCTCGGGATAGTAGCAGACAGAATGCCATGGTCTGAAGGAGGATGAAGAGACCGGCACTCAGTCTAACATCATATGACAATATGAACATCATATGCAATAAAGGGCATTTTCCAAACCTTTCCTGGATGTTTGAGTTAATTACATTTTTCTATCTATGCATCTATCTATCAGTCATCTACATCTGTATCTTTCAAGGTTTGTGAACAAGCTTTCACATAAGCGCTAGAGACGTCCGCCAGCATTTTCCAGAAGGAGGCCTGGAAATTGCTGGGGACTTCTCACAAATAGGGAATGGCCACAACCCCTGCCACACAGACTATGCGCGTGGCCCTCCTGACTTACTCCCACTCTCTCTCTGAATTTCCCGAGGTCTGAGCTGAGGCAATGATCGCGTGCAGGCTGAATCTTCTCCAGATTCTGATTCTCTTCCTGGGCCTATCGTCCTCAAGCACAGTCTCCATGTCCCTGGTCACACTGATCTCTCTCCTTCAGTCCTTCCCTCCCTCCCTCTCCTGCCTCCCAGTGCAGAGAATACTTTTTTACATTTGAGACGACATTTATTTTTTGTGCACAGAATTCTCACCTGTTCTACTGTGGCCTCTGTTTTGAACATTCCAAAGCTGAGAATTTTCTTTTTTTCTCCCTCATTTCTGCTGAGTCTTTACCTTCCTAATGCAGTGAACTCAGAGTGCCTAGCTGACTGGACGGGGGAAAAAATCCAGGGAGCAAAGAGAAATAATAAAAAAATATATCAGTTAACTTTTCATAGTGTTATCCAACTATATATTTTTAAAATTTTGGAAGAATATTAGGAATATTCTCTTTATAAAAAACTGAATTATTGGGCTTCCCTGGTGGCGCAGTGGTTAAGAATATGCCTGCGAAGGCAGGGGACATGGGTTCGAGCCCTGTTCTGGGAAGATCCCACGTGCCACGGAGTAACTAAGCCCGCGCGCCACAAACACTGAGCCTGCGCTCTAGAGCCCGTGTGTCACAACTACTGAGCCCACGTGCCACAACTACGGAAGCCTGCGTGCCTAGAGCCCGTGCTCCGCAACAAGAGAAGCCACTGCAATGAAAAGCCCGTGCACCACAGCCAAGAGTAGCCCCCGCTCACTGCAACTAGAGAACGCCCGCTAGCAGCAACAAAGACCCAATGCAGCCCAAAATAAATTAATTAATTTTTATAAATTGAATTATTTTCAAGGGGACAATGTATAAAAGTACAATAAAAGTCCCCCTTCATAACCCCCAACCCCACTCTCAAGCTGGAATAGATATGCTGTGATACAATTTATAGTCGTAGTACTACTACTCCTCCCACCACAGCCCAAATCCTCTGAGCCCGGTGCAGCAGCTTCCTTTCACAATGCTAGGACCCGCCACAAGACAGATGATCATCCCTTTGGACATTTCAAGGAGCGGCACCAAGGGAACAGTACCTGGGAAATGCCACCGACAGCTCAGAATATCCATGGCATGTCTAGAGCCTTGGCACTGCTCTTGCTCTGGGAATGAAGGTCCAAAAAGCACGTCAGAGAATGTTCGTAATTGTAAACAAGCTCCACCTTTGAAACACAATCTAGATAGAACCACATATACAAGCCTGCACAATGGATGAAGCCAACGTCTCCTCCATGATTGCCCTTCTGACAACTTTATTGTCTCCTCAACCATAAAAGGTGAACTTCAAACTCACGACCTTGCCTCGTCACCAGAAACATCCAAGCTTGGATCACTCTTTCTAAGACCAGATATTTGCTCTGTGAACTATTAGAGACGTGTCACATACACAGAAGTAGAACAGGATTATTTCTATCTACCTGGGGACCTGGAGTCTTTCACATTGCTCCTGTTAAAACTCTCAGAACACCAAAACTTTACCTACAAAGGGTTCAAGCTATGACACTCCCAATTGTCACAAACCTCCTCATCTCTTGTGAGTCACATGCAGCCAATTCCAGGAATTGGAAACATGGTTGTGAGGATGAAACTGACTTTGGGGCTCCCCTTGGATATGGTCTTCCAGACTTACCAAAAGGCCATTAAGAGGACGGTTTACCCCACCTCAGGGAAACCCGAGGCAGTACTTGCAGTCAAGGGCTGGCCATGGCTTCTGAGCTACATCCAAAAAGAATTTCATACTGTACCTGGATCTGCTGAAGCCATTTCTGACTGTCCGAGAGCCAGCATGTACCGCTCCTGAACTGCCTCCATTGTGGATCATCAGTAGGGCTGTCAGATTTACTAAATAAAAATACAGGATAACCAGTTAAACTTGAACCTCACATGAATAATAAGTCATCACTTTTAGTATAAGTAGATCCTATGTACTATTTGGGGCATACTTATCTTCAAAATGTACTCGTTGTTTTTCTGACATTCATATTTAACTGAACAGCCTATATTTTATCTGTCAACCCTACTCATCAGAAATGATGGAGGCTTATAGAGATCCAAGAGATGCCTCAGAGCATCCTCAGCTTTTAGTTCTATGTCCTGGACAGTGAGCACGAGCTTCCCACTCCCATTAATTGGCTATAATGGAGTATATTCTCCATTTTAGAGCCTTCTCTACTTGTCATTGTTATCATCTTCCTTATTTTGAAGAGATGTTTATTTTTTTCCAAACTTAATAGCTCATCCAAAAGTATTTGGAAGTTCATTCGACAAGGGAGAAACAACATGATTCTGAAAAGTGAAGGAAACCTCCCGGTGTTCAGTAAAGAAGTATTAGGGAGATTGAAAATCCAAACTTCATAAGCAAATCTCTCCAAGGGTATTTTCAGAGCTTGATACCCTCCCACACCCTGAAAATATTATTACATCAAGAATGTAGGGCCTCCCTGGTGGCGCAGTGGTTGAGAGTCCGCCTGCCGATGCAGGGGATACGGGTTCGTGCCCCGGTCTGGGAGGATCCCATATGCCGCGGAGCGGCTGGGCCCGTGAGCCATGGCTGCTGGGCCTGCGCGTCCGGAGCCTGTGCTCCGCAGCGGGAGAGGCCACAACGGTGAGAGGCCCGCGTACCACAAAAAAAAAAAAAAAAAAAAAGAATGTAGAACCTGCTAACCAAATGTAAGGCTCCCATATGATTCTATCAAACTGAGGATGCTTCTTTACTAAGCAGTGAGCACACTTGCTGCCCCAGGGACCTTGGCAGTTGCAATACAGAGCTCTTCCCTTTGGGATGGAAACAGCAAGTTTTCCTGTGGTCTACACGCTGGCCCCAAAAATACTACACTCCCAATACTTGTCAACTTTAAGTATTTTTCTACAGATCTCCATTTTTCTGTTACTATTTGGACTACATCCTAGCCTTGACATTACATAAATTGCATTCAAGAAGCTATTTTTGAAAGTTGGTAGGAAATCTTAAATCTATAGCTTGCAGTCCCTGGCTTACTTTCATCCAGGTGCATAAGGGTTTTCAAAAGTAGTCAGGTTAGTTACCCCGTATCACAGCCCCACGCTTGTGTCACAGATATAAAAATGGAACATGATATTTAAGGTTTTAGTTGCCAAATCATCAAGCCTCCCAGACAGAGGCAATAGAGCAAAATGATTACAGAGGCATGGATTTTGATTTGCTCCAGTGTCTTGGGCAAGTCACTTGGCCTCTGTATTTATTTGTACTTATCTGCACTTATCTGTCACTTGGGGGTTATAATTGTACCTGGTCCATGGGTACGTTGTACAAAAGATCTGTAAAGTAGTTACAAGAAACCGACACAGAGTAAGCACTCCACAGACATTGGCTATTAGCTATTGGACATATTTCTCCATGAAACAGATTACTTTATCAGTGGATGACTCGGTGGGAGACAGTGAATCACAGAATCACAGCATGTTGAAAGTGACCTAGTTCACACTCTTATGTGAAAAAAAAGAAAAGTGTGCGTGTGTAGAAAATGTCTGAAAGTTTACATAACAAATAGTTCATCATGTTAACTTTGAGGATTAGAATAAATCAGGAAAGGAGGAAAGAAAAACTTGAGTGTCATTCAATTTCTACATCGTTTGTGTTTCTACACTGAGACTTTGAATACACTGGAAGTGCAATTTTTTTTAATGTGGCGGGATAAAAGTTTTCAAGTTCTCCTGATACATCCGTATTATTATTTCACAATTGCTGGCATTTCTTGCCATCTTCGGATCTACACCCATTTGAGTCAGTGGGCCATTCTGGACGGAGGAGATAATAGAGCAGAAGTGAAGTGAGAGAAAAGGAGAGAAAAGATTTTCTCTTTTCTCTTCAAAGAGGAAAGGTCTTTGGAATGGGAACAACTCACAACCAAACTTTGGGGAAAGGATGTGATGGAAAACGAGACAAACATCCTTCCCCCTTGATTAGAAGGATGCCCTGGGCTGGATGGAGGGAGGTCAGAGGTGGCTGGACAAGGAAACCAACTAGGGAGAAACACACACAAGTGCAGAGCAAACACCCCGAGGCCACTCAGCCTGACTCCATGCAAACATGTGTCCAGCAGCCAGCCCTTCATCTGTGGCTCCCCAGCAAGACAGGTACCTCGGGGGTGCCAACTCATTCTGAGTCCATTATGCCTGGCCATTCATAAACGGCTGTCTAACTTGTGAGGAATAAACTCTAAATGTTTATGAGGAAGTTGGGGAAGGAGATTGAAAGGTTACTTAAACGGAAAAAAAAGAAGTTCAGGAAGGCAGGATGGTAGAGAGACAAGAAAAAGACCTTAAAACATAGAAAGGATTTGCCAAAGAAGAGAAAGAAAAAGAAATGATTCCGAATGGGTTAACCTGCAGCTAGGAAGTTAAGGAAGATTAGTGATGTGTGAAGACTATGGAATAAAGTGAATAAAATTTATCAGAAGTTGCTGAGACTATGGTAAGAAGCATGATTATCAAATTATGAATTGGCTGCAATGGCATTCTAGGGGGACACTAGGAAGGGGAAGCAAATGTTCATGAGATGACAGTGGCAGGTGGAAAGTTGTTTCAGGGGAACATCAGTCTTGCAGAGTGTGTATCAGAGGAGGGCAAGTGTGAGCAAGCAAGGAAATACTAAGTGTATACGGTTCCTTCACTGAGTGCACCCAGCCCCGTGGTCAGCCTTGAGAACAAGCAGGACTTCAGGTACTGGAGCTACATTTCATTCATCAAGACTTGAGAAGACACCCTTAACTCAGGTCTTCTCTTCAAACTCCATCTTTCCTTCTTGACCTTCATTTGGCCTCTTCCCTTACCCTCAACCTGTGGACTGAGGCCACAAGAGCAAGATGGGTCACTAGTGTCCTCCATCCCCTAGCGACTGTGGTTCACATCAGTGGAGTACCAAAGGCAATAACCAAGTAACAGACACAAGAGTGTATGAAGACAAAGAGATTCTGATAAGGCTTTCTGTGACAGTGTGGGCCGAGTCGGCTGTATATGCCTGCTATCACCTGAATGATGAGCAGCCTTAGGGGAGAAGTGCTCAGAAGGCAGAGCCTGGCTCTCTAGAGGCTCTGCGTCCTCACAGCCCACTCCAAGACCTCAGCTGCAGCTTCGGCCCCCAATCTCTCTCCCTCTGCCTACTCACAGTTTTTGAAGTCTTCTTTCCTCCACATTTCTCTTGAGAGGTGGAGGAGGAAGATGAGCTTCAGGCCAGCTCAGACTCCCCTGGGATCCCAGCAGGATGCCTATCATTAACCTCCCACCTTCTAGGAAGCTCCGAAGATCTCCACACTTGGGGGAGTTTTCATTTCATCTGTGCTTCAAATTGCTGGCTGGAGATGGCCTGTTGGAAGGTGGCTAAAAGCAAGTAGGAATCTTCGGGCAGCCTGGCCCTTCTCGACTGTCAGACATCTTCAGGGATATTCTAGGAAACGTTGTTTGTTCTAGAGAAGGGAGGGAAACAATCCAATTGTCCAATAATGCTTGAATGGAAAATAAATGATGCTATACGCATGTGATGAAATAATATCAAACAGTCAAAAATCAAAGACCTAGATCTATATGGACTGATGTGGATAAATCTTGAAAAGATAATATTGATTGAAAGAAAATAAGATAAAGAATCTTAGAGTATGATAACAGGTATGTAAGTATTTAAATATTTAAATCAATTCAACATATTGCTTCTATATATAGAGATGCAAGAAAATAAACTTTATCCAAAGAACACATTATTTACATTTAATATGTTCATTTATGTAGGAAACCCAAAAGAACCCACAGGTAAACTAGCAGGAACTAATAAGACGGTTCAACAAGGCAGACAGATACAAGGTCAATAAATTATAAAAATCAATCAGGCTCCTCTACACTGGCGATAACAAATTAGAAACTGTAAAAGAAAATAAGAAAAAAAGAAGATCTAAAAATAGTCACAAGAGCCATATAAATTATTTAGAGCTAAGCATACGTAAAAGTAAATATAACTAACAAACTGAGTACGACCACTTAAACTCCGCCCAACCCAAGGATTAGAAAACGACTGTTCTTACTTTATGAGAACAGGCCCTCTTCTTAAGTAGCAGATCAGTACGTGAGAGTGAATCAAAGAAACACAGCATTTGAAAAGTCAGCTTGGCCAAGCCTCTCGATAGCACAGACAGAAGCTGAAGCCCAGACAGGTTGAGTGACTTGGTAAAGGGCCCAATGTCCTGACTCAAGGACTAGCATTTTTCACTAATTCGTAAGACACAATCAAATTCAGTACCTTGGAAAGAGATGGGGAAAAAATGAAGAAATCAATTATATAGTTCCTCATCTTTAAGTACAGAAATAGCCGTGACAAAATTACAGGTATTGAGGGAAAATGGAAGCGCAGAGTTTAAAATGTCAATAATCCACAGGGAAACTGGAGACCATTTAAAATATTAATATTAAATCTCTATATAAAAGACATTAAAAGATCTCCAATCAAAATGTTCATTTTATATCTAGGAATAAACCTACCTCAGGAGACAAAAGACCTGTATGCAGAAAATTATAAGACACTGATGAAAGAAATTAAAGATGATACAAATAGATGGAGAGATATACCATGTTCTTGGATTGGAAGAATCAACATTGTGAAAATGACTCTACTACCCAAAGCAATCTACAGATTCAATGCAATCCCTATCAAACTACCACTGGCATTTTTCACAGAACTAGAGCAAAAAATTTCACAATTTGTATGGAAACACAAAAGACCCCGAATAGCCAAAGCAATCTTGAGAACGAAAAATGGAGCTGGAGGAATCAGGCTCCCTGACTTCAGACTATACTACAAAGCTACAGTAATCAAGACAGTATGGTACTGGCACAAAAACAGAAAGATAGATCCATGGAACAGGATAGAAAGCCCAGAGATAAACCCACGGACATATGGTCACCTTATCTTTGATAAAGGAGGCAGGAATGTACAGTGGAGAAAGGACAGTGGTGCTGGGAAAACTGGATAGGGACATGTAAAAGTATGAGATTAGATCACTCCCTAACACCATACACAAAAATAAGCTCAAAATGGATTAAAGACCTAAATGTAAGGCCAGACACTATCAAACTCTTAGAGGAAAACATAGGTAGAACACTCTATGACATAAATCACAGCAAGATCCTTTTGGACCCACCTCCTAGAGAAATGGAAATAAAGACAAAAATAAACACATGGGACCTAATGAAACTTAAAAGCTTTTGCACAGCAAAGGAAACCATAAACAAGACCAAAAGACAACCCTCAGAATGGGAGAAAATATTTGCAAATGAAGCAACTGACAAAGGATTAATCTCCAAAATTTATAAGCAGCTCATGCAGCTCAATAACAAAAAGACAAACAGCCCAATCCAAAAATGGGCAGAAGACCTAAATAGACATTTCTCCACAGAAGATATACAGACTGCCAACAAACACATGAAAGGATGCTCAACATCTTTACTCATTAGAGAAATGCAAATCAAAACTACAATGAGATATCATCTCACACCAGTCAGAATGGCCATCATCAAAAAATCTAGAAACAATAAATGCTGCAGAGGGTGTGGAAAAAAGGGAACACTCTTGCACTGCTGGTGGGAATGTGAATTGGTACAGCCACTATGGAGAACGGTATGGAGGTTCCTTAAGAAACTACAAATAGAACTACCATATGACCCAGCAATCCCACTGCTGGGCATATACCCTGAGAAAACCGTAATTCAAAAAGAGACATGTACCAAAATGTTCATAGCAGCCCTATTTACAATAGCCCAGAGATGGAAACAACCTAAGTGTCCATCATCGGATGAATGGGTAAAGAAGATGTGGCACATATATACAATGGAATATTACT
Organism: Hyperoodon ampullatus; assembly: GCF_949752795.1. Taxonomy (NCBI): domain Eukaryota; kingdom Metazoa; phylum Chordata; class Mammalia; order Artiodactyla; family Ziphiidae; genus Hyperoodon; species Hyperoodon ampullatus. The sequence goes on along the minus strand of NC_136917.1, from coordinate 77,937,482 downwards.
CAGCCATAAAAAGAAATGAAATTGAGCTATTTGTAATGAGGTGGATGGACCTAGAGTCTGTCATACAGAGTGAAGTAAGTCAGAAAGAGAAAGACAAATACTGTATGCTGACACATATATATGGAATTTAAGAAAAAAAAATGTCATGAAGAACATAGGGGTAAGACAGGAATAAAGACACAGACCTACTAGAGAATGGACTTGAGGATATGGGGAGGGGGAAGGGTAAGCTGTGACAAAGTGAAAGAGTGGCATGGACATATATACACTACCAAACGTAAGGTAGATAGCTAGTGGGAAGCAGCCGCATAGCACAGGGAGATCAGCTCGGTGCTTTGTGACCGCCTGGAGGGGTGGGATAGGGAGGGTGGGAGGGAGACGCAAAAGGGAGAGGATATGGGAACATATGTATATGTATAACTGATTAAATTTGTTATAAAGCAAAAAAAAATAAAAAAATAAAAAATAAATTAAAAAAAATGTTCATTTTATAATAGATATGTTATGATACAATTTATAATAGATATGGTATGAACCTTTCCCTTTCATGGGAAAGGTTCGGCTGGGAAACAGGAATTGTTCTTGAAAACGGGGCCTGTGCTATTGCAGAGACTGTGCTGAACCTAGGTCCACAGAATGCTCTGATGTCATCATTGAGGTCACAGAATCCTGCTGTGCGCCTGGCAACCTTGCAAACTTAACAGCCCTGGTGAGCACTAGGCAGCACTGCTGGTTCAATAAGTGGTACAAGTTTTTCAGCCATTTAGGAGACTTGACTATTTTTATTTGTATTGAATCATTTCAACGGATTGCCCAAGAGCCAACAAGGGCCAACCTGTAGGGAAGAGGAGGAGTTGGACATCTCTTGAGGCATCTTCTAAGGGAGACTTCTAGTTGGTACGATGAAACGGCGACAAAAGAGGAAACATCTGGAAAATGAAGAGTCCCAGGAAACTGCCGAGAACGGAGGAGGTATGTGGGGGGCAACTTGTCTGGGGCACATGGGTTTCTGCCAAACTGAACCTTCTCTAGGAAGCGGGGGACTGAGAACGTGTCACCTGTGAAGCAGGGAGCGAGAGACCTTGTCTCACTGATGCTGCCGTATCCATCCGGAGCATCCCTGTGGTGTGAGACGGCACAGAACGGCCAGATGCCCCTGGGAGATGGGAGGTCAGCTCCGCTGGTCTGAGGACTCTCTCCGGGGCAGCCGGGCCTGGAGCTTTGTCGGACTCACAGCAGGCTGCATCCTGCCTAGAGGTGCAGCTTTTCTCAGTCCCCGATTTCTCTCTGATTCTCTTGGATCTTTTCCTGAGGTCATGAGGTGGGGGATGTGAAGGATGCAAGGATGCTGAGAGAGACCCATGAGTTGCTTGGCCTCTTTTACCAAAGTGGAAAGAGAAGCCCCATGAGTTGAAGGCCCTGTTGAAAAATATCTTGACAAGTGGAATGCAGTTCGAAAGACGATTGTTTGCCTAGGGATGGTGTCATATTGAAAGCAAGGAGGTTTTATTCCTTCAACAGGAACAATTTCCCAAAGGAGACCAAGGGAAGGGAAGGGCTTTCCAGAGAATGAGACCGCGTGGGCGGGGGTGAGAAATGTCCTCAGGGTCCTGCGGGGAGCTCTGAGAGCCACGGGCCACGTGGTGCCTGCGTGCATTAAATGTAGGTGAGTAGCTTGCCCTGGGAGGGGGTGGTCACCCCAGAGTTCCAGCTAGAGGTCTCTGCCCCAGATTAGAGCCCAGTAGCTCCTACCAGGCCCAGGGCCCTGGTGACTGTAGGATGGGCCCTGGGAATGGAGGTCTACACAGCACGCAGATTTTCAGGCAGTGGCTGGGACAGGCTGGGGAAGGCAATGACTGCCCCTGACCATTCAGAATATTTTTCGCTATGTTCCTGTGTGTGTGTGTGTGTGTGTGTGTGTGTGTGTGGTAGTGCAGAGAAGAGCAAGATGAATGGGGGTAGAGTGCTTATCAGATATAAACTCTGTGTGGTAAAGTTCTTGTCACCCTGTCTGGACCTGGGTGACACTCGGTGTACGTAAGAGTGTATACAGAATTCTTGTTAGGGGTGTTTTATGAGACAGTAACTCATACACCCATGTACACTCTGATACAGCAAAAATATCACACACCCCACATATAACTTCCGTATTAAACCACACACAGCACATGTAGGTATATACATGCATCCCTCCTGTACTACCTTCTCATACAACCCACCTGTATCACAATCCTCTCCTCCAACACCAAACGCTGGAGATGAGATATGTATATAGACACACACACTATATATATAGGACACACACACACACACTACATATATATATATATATATATATATATATATATGTATCTCCTCAACTCTCGCACAAACACAGCTAACTTCAGCCATCGCTAAATACCTCTATAAGAACCAGTCACGTGTCATACACACCACACTTGTAACACATTCTTGAGTAATGCCAGACCCGCTTTGTACAAACCACAGTAAACCACAGTCTCACTAACCCATGTCAGGGTTGCCAGATAAAATATGGGCTATCCAGTTCAATTTGAATTCCAGATAAACAACAAGTAATTTTTCAGTATCAGTATGTCCCAAATATTGTATGGGCCATACTTACACTAAAAATAAGTAAGACCAAATACTGCATGGGAATACTTACACGAAAAAATTATTCTGGGTTTATCTGAAACTGAAATTTAACTGGGTGCCCTGTATTTTTCTTCGCTTAGTCTGGCAACCCTTATATACTTACCACCAGCTCAGGTATTATATATTTATTGTATTTTTGTTTAGTGTGTGTCTTCCTCTACTAGAATGTGCAGCATTACCAGAGACTAGAACAATGCAAGAGTGCCGGATACACAGGAGTAGCTGCTTACTGAATCTTGGTGAATGAATGAATGAACACACACCATAAATACAAGCCACACCATGTAATGAGGAAAAGTTACATGTCCCAGAATTCCTGACTTGTGAACAGAAACCATGCACACAAAGGCCACAGACACAGATAAGACACATCTGCACTGTGCTCCCCATGGCAACCCCACACTTACCACAGATTTAACTGATACACATCACTCACTCTTCCCACATACTCACAGTCACCACCGAGGCCTACATTACCAAGACAGTGACAGAGTAAGTACTGATTTGAATTAAATACTGGAGTATCCACTGGGAACCACACTCTCAACTGTGTGTATTCACTGCACCTGACACGTGCCAGACACTCGGTAAATATTTGTGGACAGAGGACTGATGAACCCACCCTGAGCCTTTCATTCCTCCCTCAGGAATCTCGAAGTCACAAGAGGATCCCCCTCAGCTTGGATCCACTGTGGTGGCCCAAGGCTGCAGCCCAGGGGCAGGGGAGGTCTCCTCTGCCTCTACATACTTCTCCTGTGCTTCTTCTCCACGCAAGCTCATCTACGCTGGTAAGGGCGCGGGGCTCCTCAGGTGAGGGGGTGCTTGGCTGTGAGGCAGGAGGCACACAGATCCCAGGGAGGCTGAGAGGAAACCCAGGGTCATCAGAGGTGATGAGGGCTCTGTGGAGGAGCCTGGGCAGGATGGCTGAGCTGTTACGAGGGCGTGGATCCCAGCTGAGTCTGGGGCGGGGGTGTGTGAATCCTGGTACTACCATGGTGGGGAAGTCAAGGAGCAGGGGCCGGAAAGGTCTGGGCTTGAGGTGGAGGGAAGAGGGACCAGATTAAGCATCTTCAGAGGAAAATGTAGGGTTTCTCTTTGCCTTTGCTTCCAGAGAAGGACAGAGTTCTACATCATAGATCTCCAGCCTGAGAGCAGGACCATCCAGCTCAGGTCCACACAGCTCACACATACATCCGCCCTCCAGGCACAGCCCTTCTCAGAGCACACATAAACCCCAAGCACCACAGCCCCATTCCACAAGTAATGCACCACCGATATTCCCAAACTCACACTCCTCGTCGTACACGCATCCAGCCGCATCCCTCACATACCACAGCCCTCACCACCATACTCCACACCCCTGTATACAGACACCGCTCCAGTATCCCCCCACAAGCACATGAAAAGCCCTCAGATGACACCAGATACACCGCTCCGTCCTACGGCCAACAGACACCAAGCTCACGACATAGCTACGTCATGCAAATGTCCCTCTCTCGTCTACCACACCTGCTCCCTCAGCTTCCGGCACGGCCCATGCATGTTACTATGTTTTTAATTTCCTTTTTCAGGAATCCGGAGATCACATCGAGACACTGCCCAGCCTACAGCACCCCTAGCCCAGGATCAGGAAGAAGGAGAGACCGCTCCCCCATCACACTGTGTCTCCTCCTCACCCTCTTCACCCTGTAAGAACGATCTGCACCCAGACAAAGAGGAAAGGGGCATGAAAATATACTACATGCAGGTACAAGTGAACAAGGGTGTAGCTGTCTCCTGGAAGACAAAGAAACCCTTGGAGTTGCCTCAAAAGCAGCTGACGATAGAAGAAGTGATCCTTCCTGAGGATGTGTGCACACTAGCCACTGACTCCTCTTCTGATGTGTCCACCGAAAGCCTCCTGTCTGACAGTGAGCCCACTGGGGAGGAGAAAGAGTATGAGGAAAGGGCAGAGCCAGGCAGCCCATCAGGGTCACCTGCAGTCCAGGAGACACCCAGGGCCAAGACACCGGACTGGATGGTGACCATGGAGACCGGCTTCAGGTGCATGGCCTGCTGCCGGGTCTTCCCCACCTTGGAGATCCTCCAGCAGCACGTGAAGTTCGGCGTCCTGGAGGGCTTCAGCTGCCGTGTCTTTCATCTCAACATGGCCCAGTGCATGGGCAATGTGGAATCCGAGAGCACCCCTGAGGAGGAGGGCAGTGTGGAACCTAAGACCACCTCTGAGGACGAGGAGGACGAGGAGGACGAGGAGGACGAGGAGGAGGAGGAAGAGAAGCTAGAAGGCCCCAACCCGAAGAGACCCTGCAGGCAGTGTCTTTCCTCTCTTTTGATTTCCACACAGCAACTGAGATTCATGGGACAGAAGATCCTGGAGACGGTGTGGCCTTGGAAGAGGTAAGGCTTGAGGCTGGCAGTCTTCTGAGCCTATGTCACGAGGGCCCAGAGGAGTCTAAGGGAAGGGGCCGCACACATGTGCTGGTTTACCTAATGGCTCTGCAGTTGCATCAACTTGGGACACACCCAGCACTTCCAAAGGAATTGAGCTCTGTTGACTTCAACAAGAATGTGGACCCTTTTCCTAGGAGTTTTCTCAGGGTCTGCACGATGGACCTCAACTCTTAGAGGGTGTACTGCCAGCAGCTCCTTCTCGGCAGAGAGAGCCAGGAGTGGTCTCAAGAGAGGACAGGGGCCCTTGCAGGACCAGAACTTTGAGGTCTGAGAGCCTTTGGCCTGAGCTGAGATCTCACCTGGACCACTGTACCTAGCCTTCTGTGACAAAGGGGAATATGAAAGAGAGTCACGTGGAAATGAGGTTCCCCGAGATATGGAAATGTTCCAGAACCTTCGTTGCGTGGTAGTTGATCTGGAGCCAAGCTCACTGTGGTGTGTGTGGCTCTGAGCATTAAGGCAACGCTGGAGGGTAACGCTGACCAGCAGAGCTTGTAGTGCTGCTTGTCTCTTCCTGTTCTACCTCATTTGTTTTATCCCTTCCAGGGAGAAGAAAGGACCCTCGGGATAGTAGCAGACAGAATGCCGTGGTCTGAAGGAGGATGAAGAGACCGGCACTCAGTCTAACATCATATGACAATATGAACATCATATGCAATAAAGGGCATTTTCCAAACCTTTCCTGGATGTTTGAGTTAATTACATTTTTCTATCTATGCATCTATCTATCAGTCATCTACATCTGTATCTTTCAAGGTTTGTGAACAAGCTTTCACATAAGCACTAGAGACGTCCGCCAGCATTTTCCAGAAGGAGGCCTGGAAATTGCTGGGGACTTCTCACAAATAGGGAATGGCCACAACCCCTGCCACACAGACTATGCGCGTGGCCCTCCTGACTTACTCCCACTCTCTCTCTGAATTTCCCGAGGTCTGAGCTGAGGCAATGATCGCGTGCAGGCTGAATCTTCTCCAGATTCTGATTCTCTTCCTGGGCCTATCGTCCTCAAGCACAGTCTCCATGTCCCTGGTCACACTGATCTCTCTCCTTCAGTCCTTCCCTCCCTCCCTCTCCTGCCTCCCAGTGCAGAGAATACTTTTTTACATTTGAGACGACATTTATTTTTTGTGCACAGAATTCTCACCTGTTCTACTGTGGCCTCTGTTTTGAACATTCCAAAGCTGAGAATTTTCTTTTTTTCTCCCTCATTTCTGCTGAGTCTTTACCTTCCTAATGCAGTGAACTCAGAGTGCCTAGCTGACTGGACGGGGGAAAAAATCCAGGGAGCAAAGAGAAATAATAAAAAAATATATCAGTTAACTTTTCATAGTGTTATCCAACTATATATTTTTAAAATTTTGGAAGAATATTAGGAATATTCTCTTTATAAAAAACTGAATTATTGGGCTTCCCTGGTGGCGCAGTGGTTAAGAATATGCCTGCGAAGGCAGGGGACATGGGTTCGAGCCCTGTTCTGGGAAGATCCCACGTGCCACGGAGTAACTAAGCCCGCGCGCCACAAACACTGAGCCTGCGCTCTAGAGCCCGTGTGTCACAACTACTGAGCCCACGTGCCACAACTACGGAAGCCTGCGTGCCTAGAGCCCGTGCTCCGCAACAAGAGAAGCCACTGCAATGAAAAGCCCGTGCACCACAGCCAAGAGTAGCCCCCGCTCACTGCAACTAGAGAACGCCCGCTAGCAGCAACAAAGACCCAATGCAGCCCAAAATAAATTAATTAATTTTTATAAATTGAATTATTTTCAAGGGGACAATGTATAAAAGTACAATAAAAGTCCCCCTTCATAACCCCCCAACCCCACTCTCAAGCTGGAATAGATATGCTGTGATACAATTTATAGTCGTAGTACTACTACTCCTCCCACCACAGCCCAAATCCTCTGAGCCCGGTGCAGCAGCTTCCTTTCACAATGCTAGGACCCGCCACAAGACAGATGATCATCCCTTTGGACATTTCAAGGAGCGGCACCAAGGGAACAGTACCTGGGAAATGCCACCGACAGCTCAGAATATCCATGGCATGTCTAGAGCCTTGGCACTGCTCTTGCTCTGGGAATGAAGGTCCAAAAAGCACGTCAGAGAATGTTCGTAATTGTAAACAAGCTCCACCTTTGAAACACAATCTAGATAGAACCACATATACAAGCCTGCACAATGGATGAAGCCAACGTCTCCTCCATGATTGCCCTTCTGACAACTTTATTGTCTCCTCAACCATAAAAGGTGAACTTCAAACTCACGACCTTGCCTCGTCACCAGAAACATCCAAGCTTGGATCACTCTTTCTAAGACCAGATATTTGCTCTGTGAACTATTAGAGACGTGTCACATACACAGAAGTAGAACAGGATTATTTCTATCTACCTGGGGACCTGGAGTCTTTCACATTGCTCCTGTTAAAACTCTCAGAACACCAAAACTTTACCTACAAAGGGTTCAAGCTATGACACTCCCAATTTTCACAAACCTCCTCATCTCTTGTGAGTCACATGCAGCCAATTCCAGGAATTGGAAACATGGTTGTGAGGATGAAACTGACTTTGGGGCTCCCCTTGGATATGGTCTTCCAGACTTACCAAAAGGCCATTAAGAGGACGGTTTACCCCACCTCAGGGAAACCCGAGGCAGTACTTGCAGTCAAGGGCTGGCCATGGCTTCTGAGCTACATCCAAAAAGAATTTCATACTGTACCTGGATCTGCTGAAGCCATTTCTGACTGTCCGAGAGCCAGCATGTACCGCTCCTGAACTGCCTCCATTGTGGATCATCAGTAGGGCTGTCAGATTTACTAAATAAAAATACAGGATAACCAGTTAAACTTGAACCTCACATGAATAATAAGTCATCACTTTTAGTATAAGTAGATCCTATGTACTATTTGGGGCATACTTATCTTCAAAATGTACTCGTTGTTTTTCTGACATTCATATTTAACTCAACAGCCTATATTTTATCTGTCAACCCTACTCAGCAGAAATGATGGAGGCTTATAGAGATCCAAGAGATGCCTCAGAGCATCCTCAGCTTTTAGTTCTATGTCCTGGACAGTGAGCACGAGCTTCCCACTCCCATTAATTGGCTATAATGGAGTATATTCTCCATTTTAGAGCCTTCTCTACTTGTCATTGTTATCATCTTCCTTATTTTGAAGAGATGTTTATTTTTTTCCAAACTTAATAGCTCATCCAAAAGTATTTGGAAGTTCATTCGACAAGGGAGAAACAACATGATTCTGAAAAGTGAAGGAAACCTCCCGGTGTTCAGTAAAGAAGTATTAGGGAGATTGAAAATCCAAACTTCATAAGCAAATCTCTCCAAGGGTATTTTCAGAGCTTGATACCCTCCCACACCCTGAAAATATTATTACATCAAGAATGTAGAACCTGCTAACCAAATGTAAGGCTCCCATATGATTCTATCAAACTGAGGATGCTTCTTTACTAAGCAGTGAGCACACTTGCTGCCCCAGGGACCTTGGCAGTTGCAATACAGAGCTCTTCCCTTTGGGATGGAAACAGCAAGTTTTCCTGTGGTCTACACGCTGGCCCCAAAAATACTACACTCCCAATACTTGTCAACTTTAAGTATTTTTCTACAGATCTCCATTTTTCTGTTACTATTTGGACTACATCCTAGCCTTGACATTACATAAATTGCATTCAAGAAGCTATTTTTGAAAGTTGGTAGGAAATCTTAAATCTATAGCTTGCAGTCCCTGGCTTACTTTCATCCAGGTGCATAAGGGTTTTCAAAAGTAGTCAGGTTAGTTACCCCGTATCACAGCCCCACGCTTGTGTCACAGATATAAAAATGGAACATGATATTTAAGGTTTTAGTTGCCAAATCATCAAGCCTCCCAGACAGAGGCAATAGAGCAAAATGATTACAGAGGCATGGATTTTGATTTGCTCCAGTGTCTTGGGCAAGTCACTTGGCCTCTGTATTTATTTGTACTTATCTGCACTTATCTGTCACTTGGGGGTTATAATTGTACCTGGTCCATGGGTACGTTGTACAAAAGATCTGTAAAGTAGTTACAAGAAACCGACACAGAGTAAGCACTCCACAGACATTGGCTATTAGCTATTGGACATATTTCTCCATGAAACAGATTACTTTATCAGTGGATGACTCGGTGGGAGACAGTGAATCACAGAATCACAGCATGTTGAAAGTGACCTAGTTCACACTCTTATGTGAAAAAAAAGAAAAGTGTGCGTGTGTAGAAAATGTCTGAAAGTTTATATAACAAATAGTTCATCATGTTAACTTTGAGGATTAGAATAAATCAGGAAAGGAGGAAAGAAAAACTTGAGTGTCATTCAATTTCTACATCGTTTGTGTTTCTACACTGAGACTTTGAATACACTGGAAGTGCAATTTTTTTTAATGTGGCGGGATAAAAGTTTTCAAGTTCTCCTGATACATCCGTATTATTATTTCACAATTGCTGGCATTTCTTGCCATCTTCGGATCTACACCCATTTGAGTCAGTGGGCCATTCTGGACGGAGGAGATAATAGAGCAGAAGTGAAGTGAGAGAAAAGGAGAGAAAAGATTTTCTCTTTTCTCTTCAAAGAGGAAAGGTCTTTGGAATGGGAACAACTCACAACCAAACTTTGGGGAAAGGATGTGATGGAAAACGAGACAAACATCCTTCCCCCTTGATTAGAAGGATGCCCTGGGCTGGATGGAGGGAGGTCAGAGGTGGCTGGACAAGGAAACCAACTAGGGAGAAACACACACAAGTGCAGAGCAAACACCCCGAGGCCACTCAGCCTGACTCCATGCAAACATGTGTCCAGCAGCCAGCCCTTCACCTGTGGCTCCCCAGCAAGACAGGTACCTCGGGGGTGCCAACTCATTCTGAGTCCATTATGCCTGGCCATTCATAAACGGCTGTCTAACTTGTGAGGAATAAACTCTAAATGTTTATGAGGAAGTTGGGGAAGGAGATTGAAAGGTTACTTAAACGGAAAAAAAAGAAGTTCAGGAAGGCAGGATGGTAGAGAGACAAGAAAAAGACCTTAAAACATAGAAAGGATTTGCCAAAGAAGAGAAAGAAAAAGAAATGATTCCGAATGGGTTAACCTGCAGCTAGGAAGTTAAGGAAGATTAGTGATGTGTGAAGACTATGGAATAAAGTGAATAAAATTTATCAGAAGTTGCTGAGACTATGGTAAGAAGCATGATTATCAAATTATGAATTGGCTGCAATGGCATTCTACGGGGACACTAGGAAGGGGAAGCAAATGTTCATGAGATGACAGTGGCAGGTGGAAAGTTGTTTCAGGGGAACATCAGTCTTGCAGAGTGTGTATCAGAGGAGGGCAAGTGTGAGCAAGCAAGGAAATACTAAGTGTATACGGTTCCTTCACTGAGTGCACCCAGCCCCGTGGTCAGCCTTGAGAACAAGCAGGACTTCAGGTACTGGAGCTACATTTCATTCATCAAGACTTGAGAAGACACCCTTAACTCAGGTCTTCTCTTCAAACTCCATCTTTCCTTCTTGACCTTCATTTGGCCTCTTCCCTTACCCTCAACCTGTGGACTGAGGCCACAAGAGCAAGATGGGTCACTAGTGTCCTCCATCCCCTAGCGACTGTGGTTCACATCAGTGGAGTACCAAAGGCAATAACCAAGTAACAGACACAAGAGTGTATGAAGACAAAGAGATTCTGATAAGGCTTTCTGTGACAGTGTGGGCCGAGTCGGCTGTATATGCCTGCTATCACCTGAATGATGAGCAGCCTTAGGGGAGAAGTGCTCAGAAGGCAGAGCCTGGCTCTCTAGAGGCTCTGCGTCCTCACAGCCCACTCCAAGAACTCAGTTGCAGCTTCGGCCCCCAATCTCTCTCCCTCTGCTTACTCACAGTTTTTGAAGTCTTCTTTCCTCCACATTTCTCTTGAGAGGTGGAGGAGGAAGATGAGCTTCAGGCCAGCTCAGACTCCCCTGGGATCCCAGCAGGATGCCTATCATTAACCTCCCACCTTCTAGGAAGCTCCGAAGATCTCCACACTTGGGGGAGTTTTCATTTCATCTGTGCTTCAAATTGCTGGCTGGAGATGGCCTGTTGGAAGGTGGCTAAAAGCAAGTAGGAATCTTCGGGCAGCCTGGCCCTTCTCGACTGTCAGACATCTTCAGGGATATTCTAGGAAACGTTGTTTGTTCTAGAGAAGAGAGGGAAACAATCCAATTGTCCAATAATGCTTGAATGGAAAATAAATGATGCTATACGCATGTGATGAAATAATATCAAACAGTCAAAAATCAAAGACCTAGATCTATATGGACTGATGTGGATAAATCTTGAAAACATAATATTGATTGAAAGAAAATAAGATAAAGAATCTTAGAGTATGATAACAGGTATGTAAGTATTTAAATATTTAAATCAATTCAACATATTGCTTCTATATATAGAGATGCAAGAAAATAAACTTTATCCAAAGAACACATTATTTACATTTAATATGTTCATTTATGTAGGAAACCCAAAAGAACCCACAGGTAAACTAGCAGGAACTAATAAGACGGTTCAACAAGGCAGACAGATACAAGGTCAATAAATTATAAAAATCAATCAGGCTCCTCTACACTGGCGATAACAAATTAGAAACTGTAAAAGAAAATAAGAAAAAAAGAAGATCTAAAAATAGTCACAAGAGCCATATAAATTATTTAGAGCTAAGCATACGTAAAAGTAAATATAACTAACAAACTGAGTACGACCACTTAAACTCCGCCCAACCCAAGGATTAGAAAACGACTGTTCTTACTTTATGAGAACAGGCCCTCTTCTTAAGTAGCAGATCAGTACGTGAGAGTGAATCAAAGAAACACAGCATTTGAAAAGTCAGCTTGGCCAAGCCTCTCGATAGCACAGACAGAAGCTGAAGCCCAGACAGGTTGAGTGACTTGGTAAAGGGCCCAATGTCCTGACTCAAGGACTAGCATTTTTCACTAATTCGTAAGACACAATCAAATTCAGTACCTTGGAAAGAGATGGGGAAAAAATGAAGAAATCAATTATATAGTTCCTCATCTTTAAGTACAGAAATAGCCGTGACAAAATTACAGGTATTGAGGGAAAATGGAAGCGCAGAGTTTAAAATGTCAATAATCCACAGGGAAACTGGAGACCATTTAAAATATTAATATTAAATCTCTATATAAAAGACATTAAAAGATCTCCAATCAAAATGTTCATTTTATATCTAGGAATAAACCTACCTCAGGAGACAAAAGACCTGTATGCAGAAAATTATAAGACACTGATGAAAGAAATTAAAGATGATACAAATAGATGGAGAGATATACCATGTTCTTGGATTGGAAGAATCAACATTGTGAAAATGACTCTACTACCCAAAGCAATCTACAGATTCAATGCAATCCCTATCAAACTACCACTGGCATTTTTCACAGAACTAGAGCAAAAAATTTCACAATTTGTATGGAAACACAAAAGACCCCGAATAGCCAAAGCAATCTTGAGAACGAAAAATGGAGCTGGAGGAATCAGGCTCCCTGACTTCAGACTATACTACAAAGCTACAGTAATCAAGACAGTATGGTACTGGCACAAAAACAGAAAGATAGATCCATGGAACAGGATAGAAAGCCCAGAGATAAACCCACGGACATATGGTCACCTTATCTTTGATAAAGGAGGCAGGAATGTACAGTGGAGAAAGGACAGTCTCTTCAATAAGTGGTGCTGGGAAAACTGGATAGGGACATGTAAAAGTATGAGATTAGATCACTCCCTAACACCATACACAAAAATAAGCTCAAAATGGATTAAAGACCTAAATGTAAGGCCAGACACTATCAAACTCTTAGAGGAAAACATAGGTAGAACACTCTATGACATAAATCACAGCAAGATCCTTTTGGACCCACCTCCTAGAGAAATGGAAATAAAGACAAAAATAAACACATGGGACCTAATGAAACTTAAAAGCTTTTGCACAGCAAAGGAAACCATAAACAAGACCAAAAGACAACCCTCAGAATGGGAGAAAATATTTGCAAATGAAGCAACTGACAAAGGATTAATCTCCAAAATTTATAAGCAGCTCATGCAGCTCAATAACAAAAAGACAAACAGCCCAATCCAAAAATGGGCAGAAGACCTAAATAGACATTTCTCCACAGAAGATATACAGACTGCCAACAAACACATGAAAGGATGCTCAACATCTTTACTCATTAGAGAAATGCAAATCAAAACTACAATGAGATATCATCTCACACCAGTCAGAATGGCCATCATCAAAAAATCTAGAAACAATAAATGCTGGAGAGGGTGTGGAAAAAAGGGAACACTCTTGCACTGCTGGTGGGAATGTGAATTGGTACAGCCACTATGGAGAACGGTATGGAGGTTCCTTAAGAAACTACAAATAGAACTACCATATGACCCAGCAATCCCACTGCTGGGCATATACCCTGAGAAAACCATAATTCAAAAAGAGACATGTACCAAAATGTTCATAGCAGCCCTATTTACAATAGCCCAGAGATGGAAACAACCTAAGTGTCCATCATCGGATGAATGGGTAAAGAAGATGTGGCACATATATACAATGGAATATTACTCAGCCATAAAAAGAAATGAAATTGAGCTATTTGTAATGAGGTGGATGGACCTAGAGTCTGTCATACAGAGTGAAGTAAGTCAGAAAGAGAAAGACAAATACTGTATGCTGACACATATATATGGAATTTAAGAAAAAAAAATGTCATGAAGAACATAGGGGTAAGACAGGAATAAAGACACAGACCTACTAGAGAATGGACTTGAGGATATGGGGAGGGGGAAGGGTAAGCTGTGACAAAGTGAAAGAGCGGCATGGACATATATACACTACCAAACGTAAGGTAGATAGCTAGTGGGAAGCAGCCGCATAGCACAGGGAGATCAGCTCGGTGCTTTGTGACCGCCTGGAGGGGTGGGATAGGGAGGGTGGGAGGGAGACGCAAAAGGGAGGGGATATGGGAACATATGTATATGTATAACTGATTAAATTTGTTATAAAGCAAAAAAAAATAAAAAATAAATTTAAAAAATGTTCATTTTATAATAGATATGGTATGATACAATTTATAATAGATATGGTATGAACCTTTCCCTTTCATGGGAAAGGTTCGGCTGGGAAACAGGAATTGTTCTTGAAAACGGGGCCTGTGCTATTGCAGAGACTGTGCTGAACCTAGGTCCACAGAATGCTCTGATGTCATCATTGAGGTCACAGAATCCTGCTGTGCGCCTGGCAACCTTGCAAACTTAACAGCCCTGGTGAGCACTAGGCAGCACTGCTGGTTCAATAAGTGGTACAAGTTTTTCAGCCATTTAGGAGACTTGACTATTTTTATTTGTATTGAATCATTTCAACGGACTTCCCAAGAGCCAAGAAGGGCCAACCTGTAGGGAAGAGGAGGAGTTGGACATCTCTTGAGGCATCTTCTAAGGGAGACTTCTAGTTGGTACGATGAAACGGCGACAAAAGAGGAAACATCTGGAAAATGAAGAGTCCCAGGAAACTGCCGAGAACGGAGGAGGTATGTGGGGGGCAACTTGTCTGGGGCACATGGGTTTCTGCCAAACTGAACCTTCTCTAGGAAGCGGGGGACTGAGAACGTGTGTCACCTGTGAAGAAGGGAGCGAGAGACCTTGTCTCACTGATGCTGCCGTATCCATCCGGAGGCTCCCTGTGGTGTGAGACGGCACAGAACGGCCAGATGCCCCCTGGGAGATGGGAGGTCAGCTCCGCTGGTCTGAGGACTCTCTCCTGGGGCTGCCGGGCCTGGAGCTTTGTCGGACTCACAGCAGGCTGCATCCTGCCTAGAGGTGCAGCTTTTCTCAGTCCCCGATTTCTCTCTGATTCTCTTGGATCTTTTCCTGGGGTCATGAGGTGGGGGATGTGAAGGATGCAAGGATGCTGAGAGAGACCCATGAGTTGCTTGGCCTCTTTTACCAAAGTGGAAAGAGAAGCCCCATGAGTTGAAGGCCCTGTTGAAAAATATCTTGACAAGTGGAATGCAGTTCGAAAGACGATTGTTTGCCTAGGGATGGTGTCATATTGAAAGCAAGGAGGTTTTATTCCTTCAACAGGAACAATTTCCCAAAGGAGACCAAGGGAAGGGAAGGGCTTTCCAGAGAATGAGACCGCGTGGTCGGGGATGAGAAATGTCCTCAGGGTCCTGCGGGGAGCTCTGAGAGCCACGGGCCACGTGGTGCCTGCGTGCATTAAATGTAGGCGAGTAGCTTGCCCTGGGAGGGGGTGGTCACACCAGAGTTCCAGCTAGAGGTCTCTGCCCCAGATTAGAGCCCAGTAGCTCCTACCAGGCCCAGGGCCCTGGAGACTGTAGGATGGGCCCTGGGAATGGAGGTCTACACAGCACGCAGATTTTCAGGCAGTGGCTGGGACAGGCTGGGGAAGGCAATGACTGCCCCTGACCATTCAGAATATTTTTCGCTATTTTCCTGTGTGTGTGTGTGTGTGTGTGTGTGTGTGTGTGTGTGTGTGTGTGTGTGGTAGTACAGAGAAGAGCAGGATGAATGGGGGTAGAGTGCTTATCAGATATAAACTCTGCGTGGTAAAGTTCTTGTCACCCTGTCTGGACCTGGGTGACACTCGGCGTACGTAAGAGTTTATACAGAATTCTTGTTAGGGGTGTTTTATGAGACAGTAACTCATACACCCATGTACACTCTGATACAGCAAAAATATCACACACCCCATATATAACTTCCGTATGAAACCACACACAGCACATGTAGGTATATACACGCATCCCTCCTGTACTACCTTCTCATACAACCCACCTGTATCACAATCCTCTCCTCCAACACCAAACGCTGGAGATGAGATATGTATATAGACACACACACTATATATATAGGACACACACACACACACACTATATATATATATATATATATATATATATATATATATATATATATATATATGTGTGTGTGTATCTCCTCAACTCTCGCACAAACACAGCTAACTTCAGCCATCGCTAAATACCTCTATAAGAACCAGTCACGTGTCATACACACCACACTTGTAACACATTCTTGAGTAATGCCAGACCCGCTTTGTACAAACCACAGTAAACCACAGTCTCACTAACCCATGTCAGGGTTGCCAGATAAAATATGGGCTATCCAGTTCAATTTGAATTCCAGATAAACAACAAGTAATTTTTCAGTATCAGTATGTCCCAAATATTGTATGGGCCATACTTACACTAAAAATAAGTAAGACCAAATACTGCATGGGAATACTTACACGAAAAAATTATTCTGGGTTTATCTGAAACTGAAATTTAACTGGGTGCCCTGTATTTTTCTTCGCTTAGTCTGGCAACCCTTATATACTTACCACCAGCTCAGGTATTATATATTTATTGTATTTTTGTTTAGTGTGTGTCTTCCTCTACTAGAATATGCAGCATTACCAGAGACTAGAACAATGCAAGAGTGCCGGATACACAGGAGTAGCTGCTTACTGAATCCTGGAGAATGAATGAATGAACACACACCATAAATACAAGCCATACCATGTAATGAGGAAAAGTTACATGTCCCAGAATTCCTGACTTGTGAACAGAAACCATGCACACAAAGGCCACAGACACAGATAAGACACATCTGCACTGTGCTCCCCATGCCAACCCCACACTTACCACAGACTTAACTGATACACATCACTCACTCTTCCCACATACTCACAGTCACCACCGAGGCCTACATTACCAAGACAGTGACAGAGTAAGTACTGATTTGAATTAAATACTGGAGTATCCACTGGGAACCACACTCTCAACTGTGTGTATTCACTGCACCTGACACGTGCCAGACACTCGGTAAATATTTGTACAGAGGACTGATGAACCCACCCTGAGCCTTTCATTCCTCCCTCAGGAATCTCGAAGTCACAAGAGGATCCCCCTCAGCTTGGATCCACTGTGGTGGCCCAAGGCTGCAGCCCAGGGGCAGGGGAGGTCTCCTCTGCCTCTACATACTTCTCCTGTGCTTCTTCTCCACGCAAGCTCATCTACGCTGGTAAGGGCGCGGGGCTCCTCAGGTGAGGGGGTGCTTGGCTGTGAGGCAGGAGGCACACAGATCCCAGGGAGGCTGAGAGGAAACCCAGGGTCATCAGAGGTGATGAGGGCTCTGTGGAGGAGCCTGGGCAGGATGGCTGAGATGTTACGAGGGCGTGGATCCCAGCTGAGTCTGGGGGTGTGTGTGTGAATCCTGGTACTACCATGGTGGGGAAGTCAAGGAGCAGGGGCCGGAAAGGTCTGGGCTTGAGGTGGAGGGAAGAGGGACCAGATTAAGCATCTTCAGAGGAAAATGTAGGGTTTATCTTGCCTTTGCTTCCAGAGAAGGACAGAGTTCTGCATCACAGACCTCCAGCCTGAGAGCAGGACCATCCAGCTCAGGTCCACACAGCTCACACATACATCCGCCCTCCAGGCACAGCCCTTCTCAGTGCACACATAAACCCCAAGCACCACAGCCCCATTCCACAAGTAATGCACCACTGATATTCCCAAACTCACACTCCTCGTTGTACACGCATCCAGCCGCATCCCTCACATACCACAGCCCTCACCACCATACTCCACAACCCTGTATACAGACACCGCTCCAGTATCCCCCCACACGCACATGAAAAGCCCACAGATGACACCAGATACACTGCTCCGTCCTACGGCCAACAGACACCAAGCTCACGACATAGCTACGTCACGCAAATGTCCCTCTCTCGTCTACCACACCTGCTCCCTCAGCTTCCGGCACGGCCCATGCATGTTACTATGTTTTTAATTTCCTTTTTCAGGAATGCAGAGATCACATCGAGACACTGCCCAGCCTACAGCACCCCTAGCCCAGGATCAGGAAGAAGGAGAGACCGCTCCCCCATCACACTGTGTCTCCTCCTCACCCTCTTCACCCTGTAAGAACGATCTGCACCCAGACAAAGAGGAAAGGGGCATGAAAATATACTACATGCAGGTACAAGTGAACAAGGGTGTAGCTGTCTCCTGGAAGACAAAGAAACCCTTGGAGTTGCCTCAAAAGCAGCTGACGATAGAAGAAGTGATCCTTCCTGAGGATGTGTGCACACTAGCCACTGACTCCTCTTCTGATGTGTCCACCGAAAGCCTCCTGTCTGACAGTGAGCCCACTGGGGAGGAGAAAGAGTATGAGGAAAGGGCAGAGCCAGGCAGCCCATCAGGGTCACCTGCAGTCCAGGAGACACCCAGGGCCAAGACACCGGACTGGATGGTGACCATGGAGACCGGCTTCAGGTGCATGGCCTGCTGCCGGGTCTTCCCCACCTTGGAGATCCTCCAGCAGCACGTGAAGTTCGGCGTC
Organism: Hyperoodon ampullatus; assembly: GCF_949752795.1. Taxonomy (NCBI): domain Eukaryota; kingdom Metazoa; phylum Chordata; class Mammalia; order Artiodactyla; family Ziphiidae; genus Hyperoodon; species Hyperoodon ampullatus. Next base: position 77,918,953 of record NC_136917.1, on the reverse strand, counting down.
CTGGAGGGCTTCAGCTGCCGTGTCTTTCATCTCAACATGGCCCAGTGCATGGGCAATGTGGAATCCGAGAGCACCCATGAGGAGGAGGGCAGTGTGGAACCTAAGACCACCTCTGAGGACGAGGAGGACGAGGAGGATGAGGAGGACGAGGAGGACGAGGAGGACGAGGAAGAGAAGCTAGAAGGCCCCAACCCGAAGAGACCCTGCAGGCAGTGTCTTTCCTCTCTTTTGATTTCCACACAGCAACTGAGATTCATGGGACAGAAGATCCTGGAGACGGTGTGGCCTTGGAAGAGGTAAGGCTTGAGGCTGGCAGTCTTCTGAGCCTATGTCACGAGGGCCCAGAGGAGTCTAAGGGAAGGGGCCGCACACATGTGCTGGTTGACCTAATGGCTCTGCAGTTGCATCAACTTGGGACACACCCAGCACTTCCAAAGGAATTGAGCTCTGTTGACTTCAACAAGAATGTGGACCCTTTTCCTAGGAGTTTTCTCAGGGTCTGCACGATGGACCTCAACTCTTAGAGGATGTACTGCCAGCAGCTCCTTCTCGGCAGAGAGAGCCAGGAGTGGTCTCAAGAGAGGACAGGGGCCCTTGCAGGACCGGAACTTTGAGGTCTGAGAGCCTTTGGCCTGAGCTGAGATCTCACCCGGACCACTGTACCTAGCCTTCTGTGACAAAGGGGAATATGAAAGAGAGTCACGTGGAAATGAGGTTCGCCGAGATATGGAAATGTTCCAGAACCTTCGTTGCGTGGTCGTTGATCTGGAGCCAAGCTCACTGTGGTGTGTGTGGCTGTGAGCGTTAAGGCAACGATGGAGGGTAACCCTGACCAGCAGAGCTTGTAGTGCTTCTTGTTTCTTCCTGTTCTACCTCATTTGTTTTATCCCTTCCAGGGAGAAGAAAGGACCCTCGGGATAGTAGCAGACAGAATGCCGTGGTCTGAAGGAGGATGAAGGGACCGGCACTCAGTCTAACATCATATGACAATAGGAACGTCCTATGCAATAAAGGGCATTTTCCAAACCTTTCCTGGATGTTTGAGTTAATTACATTTTTCTATCTATGCATCTATCTATCAGTCATCTACATCTGTATCTTTCAAGGTTTGTGAACAAGCTTTCACGTAAGCGCTAGAGACGTCCGCCACCATTTTCCAGAAGGAGGCCTGGAAATTGCTGGGGACTTCTCACAAATAGGGAATGGCCACAACCCCTGCCACACAGACTATGCGCGTGGCCCTCCTGACTTACTCCCACTCTCTCTCTGAATTTCCCGAGGTCTGAGATGAGGGTGCTGGCTGGAGGCAATGACCGCGTGCAGGCTGAATCTTCTCCAGATTCTGATTCTCTTCCTGGGCCTATCGTCCTCAAGCACAGTCTCCATGTCCCTGGTCACACTGATCTCTCTCCTTCAGTCCTTCCCTCCCTCCCTCTCCTGCCTCCCAGTGCAGAGAATACTTTTTTACATTTGAGACGACATTTATTTTTTGTGCACAGAATTCTCACCTGTTCTACAGTGGCCTCTGTTTTGAACATTCCAAAGCTGAGAATTTTCTTTTTTTCTCCCTCATTTCTGCTGAGTCTTTACCTTCCTAATGCAGTGAACTCAGAGTGCCTAGCTGACTGGATGGGGAAAAAAATCTGGGAGCAAAGAGAAATAATAAAAGAATATAACAGTTAATTTTTCTTAGTGTTATCCAACTATATATTTTTTAAATTTTGGAATAATATTAGGAATATTCTCTTTATAAAAAACTGAATTATTGGGCTTCCCTGGTGGAGCAGTGGTTAAGAATATGCCTGCGAATGCAGGGGACATGGGTTCGAGCCCTGGTCTGGGAAGATCCCACGTGCCACGGAGTAACTAAGGCCGCGTGCCACAACTACTGAGCCTGCGCTCTAGAGCCCGTGTGCCACATCTACCGAGCCCACGTGCCACAGCTACGGAAGCCTGCGTGCCTAGAGCCCATGCTCTGCAACAAGAGAAGCCACTGCAATGAGGAGCCCGTGCACCACAGCCAAGAGTAGCCCCCGCTCACTGCAACTAGAGAACGCCCGCTAGCAGCAACAAAGACCCAATGCAGCCCAAAATAAATTAATTAATTTTAAAAAATTGAATTAGTTTCAAGGGTACAATGTATAAAAGTACAATAAAAGCCCCCCTTCATTACCCCCCCAACCACACTCTCAAGCTGGAATAGATATGCCGTGATACAATTTATAGTCGTAGTACTACTACTACTCCCACCACAGCCCAAATCCTCTGAGCCAGGTGCAGCAGCTTCCTTTCACAATGCTAGGACCCGCCACAAGACAGATGATAATCCCTTTGGACATTTCAAGGAGCGGCACCAAGGCAACAGTACCTGGGAAATGCCACTGACAGCTCAGAATATCCATGGCATGTCTAGAGCCTAGGCACTGCTCTCGCTCTGGGAATGAAGGTCCAAAAAGCACATCGGAGAATGTTCATAGTTGTAAACAAGCTCCACCTTTGAAACACAATCTACATAGAACCACATATACAAGCCTGCCCAATGGATGAAGCCAAGGTCTCCTCCATGATTGCCCTTCTGACAACCTTATTGTCTCCTCAACCATAAAAGGTGAACTTCAAACTCACGACCTTGCCTTGTCACCAGAAACATCCAAGCTTGGATCACTCTTTCTAAGACCAGATACTTGCTCTCTGAACTATTAGAGACTTGTCACATACACAGAAGTAGAACAGGATTATTTCTATCTACCTGGGGACCTGGAGTCTTTCACATTGCTCCTGTTAAAACTCTCAGAACAGGAAACGTTACCTACAAAGGGTTCAAGCTATGACACCCCCAATTTTCACAAACCTCCTCATCTCTTGTGAGTCACATGCAGCCAATTCCAGGAATTGGAAACATGGTTGTGAGGATGAAGCTGACTTTGGGGCTCCCCTTGGATATGGTCTTCCAGACTTACCAAAAGGCCATTAAGAGGAAGGTTTACCCCACCTCAGGGAAACCCGAGGCAGTACTTGCAGTCAAGGGCTGCCCATGGCTTCTGAGCTACATCCAAAAAGAATTTCATACTGTACCTGGATCTGCTGAAGCAATTCCTGACTGTCCGAGAGCCAGCATGTACCGCTCCTCAACTGCCTCCATTGTGGATCATCAGTAGGGCTGTCAGATTTACTAAATAAAAATACAGGATACCCAGTTAAGCTTGAACTTCACATGAATAATAAGTCATTATTTTTAGTATAAGTAGATCCTATGTACTATTTGGGGCATACTTATCTTCAAAATGTACTCGTTGTTTTTCTGACATTCATATTTAACTCAACAGCCTATATTTTATCTGTCAACCCTACTCAGCAGAAATGATGGAGGCTTATAGAGATCCAGGAGATGCCTCAGCGCCTCGTCAGCTTTTATTTCTACGTCCTGGACAGCGAGCACGAACCTTCCACCCCCAGTCATTGGCCATAATAGAGGATATTCTCTGTTTTAGAGCTTTTTCTACTTGTCACTGTTATTATCTTCCTTGTTTTAAAGAGATGTTTATTTTTTCCCAAACTTAATAGCTCATCCAAAAGTATTTCAAAGTTCATTAGACAAGGGAAAAACCACATGGTTCTGAAAAGTGAAGGAAACCGCCTGGTGTTTAGTAAAGAAGTAGTAGGGAGATTGAAAAAGCCAAACTTAATAAGCAAATCTCTCCAAGGGTATTTTCAGAGCTTGATACCCTCCCACACCCTGAAAATATTATTACATCAAGAATGTAGAACTGCTAACCAAATGTAAGGCTCCCATATGATTCTATCAAACTGAGGATGCTTCTTTACTAAGCAGTGAGCACACTTGCTGCCCCAGGGACCTTGGCAGTTGCAATACAGAGCTCTTCCCTTTGGGATGGAAACAGCAAGTTTTCCTGTGGTCTACACGCTGGCCCCAAAAATACTACACTCCCAATACTTGTCAACTTTAAGTATTTTTCTACAGATCTCCATTTTTCTGTTACTATTTGGACTACATCCTAGCCTTGACATTACATAAATTGCATTCAGAAGCTATTTTTAAAAGTTGGTAGGAAATCTTAAATCTATAGCTTACAGTCCCTGGCTTACTTTCATCCAGGTGCATAAGGGTTTTCAAAAGTCGTCAGGTTAGCTACCCCGTATCACAGCCCCACGCTTTTGTCAGAGATATAAAAATGGAACATGGTATTTAAGGTTTTAGTTGCAAAATCATCAAGCCTCCCAGACAGAGGCAATAGAGCAAAATCATTACAGAGGCAGGGATTTTGATTTGCTCCAGTGTCTTGGGCAAGTCACTTGGCCTCTGTATTTATTGGTACTTATCTGCACTTTTCTGTCCCTTGGGGGTTATAATTGTACCTAGTCCATGGGTATGTTGTACAAATTATCTGTAAAGTAGTTAGAAGAAACCGACACAGAGTAAGCACTCCACAGACATTGGCTATTAGCTATTGGACATATTTCTCCATGAAACAGATTACTTTATCAGTGGATGACTCGGTGGGAGACAGTGAATCACAGAATCACAGCGTGTTGAAAGTGACCTAGTTCACACTCTTATGTGAAAAAAAGTAAAGTGTGCATGCGTAGAAAATGTCTGAAAGTTTACATAACAGATAGTTAATCATGTTAACTTTGAGGATTAGAATAAATCAGGAAAGGAGGAAAGAAAAACTTGAGTGTCATTCAATTTCTACATCATTTGTGTTTCTACACTGAGACTTTGAATACACTGGAAGTGCAATTTTTTTTAATGTGGCGGGATAAAGGTTTTCAAGTTTTCCTGATACATCCGTATTATTATTTCAGAATTGCTGGCATTTCTTGCCATCTTCGGATCTACACCCATTTGAGTCAGTGGGCCATTCTGGACGGAGGAGATAATAGAGCAGAAGTGAAGTGAGAGAAAAGGAGAGAAAAGATTTTCTCTTTTCTCTTCAAAGAGGAAAGGTCTTTGGAATGGGAACAACTCACAACCAAACTTTGGGGAAAGGATGTGATGGAAAACGAGACAAACATCCTACCCCTGTGATGAGAAGGATGCCCTGGGCTGGATGGAGGGAGGTCAGAGGTGGCTGGACAAGGAAACCAACTAGGGAGAAACACACACAAGTGCAGAGCAAACACCCTGAGGCCACTCAGCCTGACTCCATGCAAACATGTGTCCAGCAGCCAGCCCTTCACCTGTGGCTCCCCAGCTAAACAGGTACCTCGGGGGTGCCAACTCATTCTGAGTCCATTATGCCTGGCCACTCATAAACCTCTGTCTAACTTGTGAGGAGTAAACTCTAAATGTTTATGAGGAAATTGGGGAAGGAGATTGAAAGGTTACTTAAATGGAAAAAAAAAAAGTTCAGGAAGGCAGGATGGTAGAGAGACAAGAAAAGGACCTTAAAAGGTAGAAAGGATTTGCCAAAGAAGAGAAAGAAAAAGAAATGATTCCGAATGGGTTAACCTGCAGCTAGGAAGTTAAGGAAGATTATTGACGTGTGAAGACTATGGAATGAAGTGACTAAAATTTATCAGAAGTTGCTGAGACTACAGTAAGAAGCATGATTATCAAATTATGAATTGGCTGCAATAGCATTCTAGGGGGACACTAGGAAGGGGAAGCAAATGTTCATGGGATGACAGTGGCAGGTGGAAAGTTGTTTCAGGGGAACATCAGTCTTGCAGAGTGTGTATCAGAGGAGGGCAAGTGTGAGCAAGCAAGGAAATACTAAGTGTATACGGTTCCTTCACTGAGTACACCCAGCCCCGTGGTCAGCCTTGAGAACAAGCAGGACTTCAGGTACTGGAGCTACATTTCATTCATCAAGACTTGAGAAGACACCCTTAACTCAGGTCTTCTCTTCAAACTCCATCTTTCCTTCTTGACCTTCATTTGGCCTCTTCCCTTACCCTCAAGCTGTGGACTGAGGCCACAGAGCAAGATGGGTCACTAGTGTCCTCCATCCCCTAGCGACTGTGGTTCACATCAGTGGAGTACCAAAGGCAATAACCAAGTAACAGACACAAGAGTGTATGAAGACAAAGAGATTCTGATAAGGCTTTCTGTGACAGTGTGGGCCGAGTCGGCTGTATATGCCTGCTATCACCTGAATGATGAGCAGCCTTAGGGGAGAAGTGCTCAGAAGGCAGAGCCTGGCTCTCTAGAGGCTCTGCGTCCTCACAGCCCACTCCAAAACCTCAGTTGCAGCTTCGACCCCCAATCTCTCTCCCTCTGCTTACTCACAGTTTTTGAAGTCTTCTTTCCTCCACATTTGTCTTGAGAGGTGGGGGAGGAAGATGAGCTTCAGGCCAGCTCAGACTCCCCTGGGATCCCAGCAGGATGCCTATCATTAACCTCCCACCTTCTAGGAAGCTCCGAAGATCTCCACACTTGGGGGAGTTTTCATTTCATCTGTGCTTCAAATTGCTGGCTGGAGATGGCCTGTTGGAAGGTGGCTAAAAGCAAGTAGGAATCTTCGGGGAGCCTGGCCCTTCTCGACTGTCAGACATCTTCAGGGATATTCTAGGAAACGTTGTTTGTTCTAGAGAAGGGAGGGAAACAATCCAATTGTCCAATAATGCTTGAATGGAAAATAAATGATGCTATACGCATGTGATGAAATAATATCAAACAGTCAAAAATAAAAGACCTAGATCTATATAGACTGATGTGGATAAATCTTGAAAAGATAATATTGATTGAAAGAAAATAAGATAAAGAATCTTAGAGTATGATAACAGGTATGTAAGTATTTAAATATTTAAACCAATTCAACATATTGCTTCTATATATAGAGATGCAAGAAAGTAAACTTTATCCAAAGAACACATTATTTACATTTAATATGTTCATTTATGTAGGAAACCCAAAAGAACCCACAGATAAACTAGCAGGAACTAATAAGACGGTTCAACAAGGCAGACAGATACAAGATCAATAAATTTTAAAAATCAATCAGGCTCCTCTACACTGGCGATAACAAATTAGAAACTGTAAAAGAAAATAAGAAAAAAAGAAGATCTAAAAATAGTCACAAGAGCCATATAAATTATTTAGAGCTAAGCATACGTAAAAGTAAATATAACTAACAAACTGAGTACGACCACTTAAACTCCGCCCAACCCAAGGATTAGAAAACGACTGTTCTTACTTTATGAGAACAGGCCCTCTTCTTAAGTAGCAGATCAGTAAGTGAGAGTGAATCAAAGAAACACAGCATTGGAAAAGTCAGCTTGGCCAAGCCTCTCGATAGCACAGACAGAAGCTGAAGCCCAGACAGGTTGAGTGACTTGGTAAAGGGCCCAATGTCCTGACTCAAGGACTAGCATTTTTCACTAATTCGTAAGACACAATCAAATTCAGTACCTTGGAAAGAGATGGGAAAAAAATGAAGAAATCAATTATATAGTTCCTCATCTTTAAGTACAGAAATAGCCGTGACAAAATTACAGGTATTGAGGGAAAATGGAAGCGCAGAGTTTAAAATGTCAATAATCCACAGGGAAACTGGAGACCATTTAAAATATTAATATTAAATCTCTATATAAAAGACATTAAAAGATCTCCAATCAAAGTGTTCATTTTATATCTAGGAATAAACCTACCTAAGGAGACAAAAGACCTGTATGCAGAAAATTATAAGACACTGATGAAAGAAATTAAAGATGATACAAATAGATGGAGAGATATACCATGTTCTTGGATTGGAAGAATCAACATTGTGAAAATGACTCTACTACCCAAAGCAATCTACAGATTCAATGCAATCCCTATCAAACTACCACTGGCATTTTTCACAGAACTAGAGCAAAAAATTTCACAATTTGTATGGAAACACAAAAGACCCCGAATAGCCAAAGCAATCTTGAGAACGAAAAATGGAGCTGGAGGAATCAGGCTCCCTGACTTCAGACTATACTACAAAGCTACAGTAATCAAGACAGTATGGTACTGGCACAAAAACAGAAAGATAGATCCATGGAACAGGATAGAAAGCCCAGAGATAAACCCACGGACATATGGTCACCTTATCTTTGATAAAGGAGGCAGGAATGTACAGTGGAGAAAGGACAGTGGTGCTGGGAAAACTGGATAGGGACATGTAAAAGTATGAGATTAGATCACTCCCTAACACCATACACAAAAATAAGCTCAAAATGGATTAAAGACCTAAATGTAAGGCCAGACACTATCAAACTCTTAGAGGAAAACATAGGTAGAACACTCTATGACATAAATCACAGCAAGATCCTTTTGGACCCACCTCCTAGAGAAATGGAAATAAAGACAAAAATAAACACATGGGACCTAATGAAACTTAAAAGCTTTTGCACAGCAAAGGAAACCATAAACAAGACCAAAAGACAACCCTCAGAATGGGAGAAAATATTTGCAAATGAAGCAACTGACAAAGGATTAATCTCCAAAATTTATAAGCAGCTCATGCAGCTCAATAACAAAAAGACAAACAGCCCAATCCAAAAATGGGCAGAAGACCTAAATAGACATTTCTCCACAGAAGATATACAGACTGCCAACAAACACATGAAAGGATGCTCAACATCTTTACTCATTAGAGAAATGCAAATCAAAACTACAATGAGATATCATCTCACACCAGTCAGAATGGCCATCATCAAAAAATCTAGAAACAATAAATGCTGGAGAGGGTGTGGAAAAAAGGGAACACTCTTGCACTGCTGGTGGGAATGTGAATTGGTACAGCCACTATGGAGAACGGTATGGAGGTTCCTTAAGAAACTACAAATAGAACTACCATATGACCCAGCAATCCCACTGCTGGGCATATACCCTGAGAAAACCATAATTCAAAAAGAGACATGTACCAAAATGTTCATAGCAGCCCTATTTACAATAGCCCAGAGATGGAAACAACCTAAGTGTCCATCATCGGATGAATGGGTAAAGAAGATGTGGCACATATATACAATGGAATATTACTCAGCCATAAAAAGAAATGAAATTGAGCTATTTGTAATGAGGTGGATGGACCTAGAGTCTGTCATACAGAGTGAAGTAAGTCAGAAAGAGAAAGACAAATACTGTATGCTGACACATATATATGGAATTTAAGAAAAAAAAAATGTCATGAAGAACATAGGGGTAAGACAGGAATAAAGACACAGACCTACTAGAGAATGGACTTGAGGATATGGGGAGGGGGAAGGGTAAGCTGTGACAAAGTGAAAGAGCGGCATGGACATATATACACTACCAAACGTAAGGTAGATAGCTAGTGGGAAGCAGCCGCATAGCACAGGGAGATCAGCTCGGTGCTTTGTGACCGCCTGGAGGGGTGGGATAGGGAGGGTGGGAGGGAGACGCAAAAGGGAGGGGATATGGGAACATATGTATATGTATAACTGATTAAATTTGTTATAAAGCAATAAAAAATAAAAAAATAAAAAATAAATTAAAAAAAATGTTCATTTTATAATAGATATGGTATGATACAATTTATAATAGATATGGTATGAACCTTTCCCTTTCATGGGAAAGGTTCGGCTGGGAAACAGGAATTGTTCTTGAAAACGGGGCCTGTGCTATTGCAGAGACTGTGCTGAACCTAGGTCCACAGAATGCTCTGATGTCATCATTGAGGTCACAGAATCCTGCTGTGCGCCTGGCAACCTTGCAAACTTAACAGCCCTGGTGAGCACTAGGCAGCACTGCTGGTTCACTAAGTGGTACAAGTTTTTCAGCCATTTAGGAGACTTGACTATTTTTATTTGTATTGAATCATTTCAACGGACTTCCCAAGAGCCAAGAAGGGCCAACCTGTAGGGGAGAGGAGGAGCTGGACATCTCTTGAGGCATCTCCTAAGGGAGACTTCTAGTTGGTACGATGAAACGGCGACAAAAGAGGAAACATCTGGAAAATGAAGAGTCCCAGGAAACTGCCGAGAACGGAGGAGGTATGTGGGGGGCAACTTGTCTGGGGCACATGGGTTTCTGCCAAACTGAACCTTCTCTAGGAAGCGGGGGACTGAGAACGTGTCACCTGTGAAGCAGGGAGCGAGAGACGTTGTCTCACTGATGCTGCCGTATCCATCCGGAGCGTCCCTGTGGTGCGAGACGGCACAGAACGGCCAGATGCCCCTGGGAGATGGGAGGTCAGCTCCGCTGGTCTGAGGACTCTCTCCTGGGGCTGCCGGGCCTGGAGCTTTGTCGGACTCACAGCAGGCTGCATCCTGCCTAGAGGTGCAGCTTTTCTCAGTCCCCGATTTCTCTCTTATTCTCTTGGATCTTTTCCTGGGGTCATGAGGTAGGGGATGTGAAGGATGCAAGGATGCTGAGAGAGACCCATGAGTTGCTTGGCCTCTTTTACCAAAGTGGAAAGAGAAGCCCCATGAGTTGAAGGCCCTGTTGAAAAATATCTTGACAAGTGGAATGCAGTTCGAAAGACGATTGTTTGCCTAGGGATGGTGTCATATTGAAAGCAAGGAGGTTTTATTCCTTCAACAGGAACAATTTCCCAAAGGAGACCAAGGGAAGGGAAGGGCTTTCCAGAGAATGAGACCGCGTGGGCGGGGATGAGAAATGTCCTCAGGGTCCTGCGGGGAGCTCTGAGAGCCACGGGCCACGTGGTGCCTGCGTGCATTAAATGTAGGCGAGTAGCTTGCCCTGGGAGGGGGTGGTCACACCAGAGTTCCAGCTAGAGGTCTCTGCCCCAGATTAGAGCCCAGTAGCTCCTACCAGGCCCAGGGCCCTGGAGACTGTAGGATGGGCCCTGGGAATGGAGGTCTACACAGCACGCAGATTTTCAGGCAGTGGCTGGGACAGGCTGGGGAAGGCAATGACTGCCCCTGACCATTCAGAATATTTTTCGCTATTTTCCTGTGTGTGTGTGTGTGTGTGTGTGTGTGTGTGTGTGGTAGTACAGAGAAGAGCAGGATGAATGGGGGTAGAGTGCTTATCAGATATAAACTCTGCGTGGTAAAGTTCTTGTCACCCTGTCTGGACCTGGGTGACACTCGGCGTACGTAAGAGTGTATACAGAATTCTTGTTAGGGGTGTTTTATGAGACAGTAACTCATACACCCATGTACACTCTGATACAGCAAAAATATCACACACCCCATATATAACTTCCGTATTAAACCACACACAGCACATGTAGGTATATACACGCATCCCTCCTGTACTACCTTCTCATACAACCCACCTGTATCACAATCCTCTCCTCCAACACCAAACGCTGGAGATGAGATATGTATATAGACACACACACTATATATATAGGACACACACACACACACACTATATATATATATATATATATATATATATATATATATATATGTGTGTGTGTATCTCCTCAACTCTCGCACAAACACAGCTAACTTCAGCCATCGCTAAATACCTCTATAAGAACCAGTCACGTGTCATACACACCACACTTGTAACACATTCTTTTTTTTTTTTTTTTTTTTTTTTTTTTGTGGTATGCGGGCCTCTCACTGTTGTGGCCTCTCCCGTTGCGGAGCACAGGCTCCGGATGCGCAGGCTCAGCAGCCATGGCTCACGGGCCCAGCCGCTCCGCGGCATATGGGATCCTCCCAGACCGGGGCACGAACCCGTATCCCCTGCATCGGCAGGCGGACTCTCAACCACTGCGCCACCAGGGAGGCCCTGTAACACATTCTTGAGTAATGCCAGACCCGCTTTGTACAAACCACAGTAAACCACAGTCTCACTAACCCATGTCAGGGTTGCCAGATAAAATATGGGCTATCCAGTTCAATTTGAATTCCAGATAAACAACAAGTAATTTTTCAGTATCAGTATGTCCCAAATATTGTATGGGCCATACTTACACTAAAAATAAGTAAGACCAAATACTGCATGGGAATACTTACACGAAAAAATTATTCTGGGTTTATCTGAAACTGAAATTTAACTGGGTGCCCTGTATTTTTCTTCGCTTAGTCTGGCAACCCTTATATACTTACCACCAGCTCAGGTATTATATATTTATTGTATTTTTGTTTAGTGTGTGTCTTCCTCTACTAGAATATGCAGCATTACCAGAGACTAGAACAATGCAAGAGTGCCGGATACACAGGAGTAGCTGCTTACTGAATCCTGGAGAATGAATGAATGAACACACACCATAAATACAAGCCATACCATGTAATGAGGAAAAGTTACATGTCCCAGAATTCCTGACTTGTGAACAGAAACCATGCACACAAAGGCCACAGACACAGATAAGACACATCTGCACTGTGCTCCCCATGCCAACCCCACACTTACCACAGACTTAACTGATACACATCACTCACTCTTCCCACATACTCACAGTCACCACCGAGGCCTACATTACCAAGACAGTGACAGAGTAAGTACTGATTTGAATTAAATACTGGAGTATCCACTGGGAACCACACTCTCAACTGTGTGTATTCACTGCACCTGACACGTGCCAGACACTCGGTAAATATTTGTACAGAGGACTGATGAACCCACCCTGAGCCTTTCATTCCTCCCTCAGGAATCTCGAAGTCACAAGAGGATCCCCCTCAGCTTGGATCCACTGTGGTGGCCCAAGGCTGCAGCCCAGGGGCAGGGGAGGTCTCCTCTGCCTCTACATACTTCTCCTGTGCTTCTTCTCCACGCAAGCTCATCTACGCTGGTAAGGGCGCGGGGCTCCTCAGGTGAGGGGGTGCTTGGCTGTGAGGCAGGAGGCACACAGATCCCAGGGAGGCTGAGAGGAAACCCAGGGTCATCAGAGGTGATGAGGGCTCTGTGGAGGAGCCTGGGCAGGATGGCTGAGATGTTACGAGGGCGTGGATCCCAGCTGAGTCTGGGGGTGTGTGTGTGAATCCTGGTACTACCATGGTGGGGAAGTCAAGGAGCAGGGGCCGGAAAGGTCTGGGCTTGAGGTGGAGGGAAGAGGGACCAGATTAAGCATCTTCAGAGGAAAATGTAGGGTTTATCTTGCCTTTGCTTCCAGAGAAGGACAGAGTTCTGCATCACAGACCTCCAGCCTGAGAGCAGGACCATCCAGCTCAGGTCCACACAGCTCACACATACATCCGCCCTCCAGGCACAGCCCTTCTCAGTGCACACATAAACCCCAAGCGCCACAGCCCCATTCCACAAGTAATGCACCACTGATATTCCCAAACTCACACTCCTCGTTGTACACGCATCCAGCCGCATCCCTCACATACCACAGCCCTCACCACCATACTCCACAACCCTGTATACAGACACCGCTCCAGTATCCCCCCACACGCACATGAAAAGCCCACAGATGACACCAGATACACTGCTCCGTCCTACGGCCAACAGACACCAAGCTCACGACATAGCTACGTCACGCAAATGTCCCTCTCTCGTCTACCACACCTGCTCCCTCAGCTTCCGGCACGGCCCATGCATGTTACTATGTTTTTAATTTCCTTTTTCAGGAATGCAGAGATCACATCGAGACACTGCCCAGCCTACAGCACCCCTAGCCCAGGATCAGGAAGAAGGAGAGACCGCTCCCCCATCACACTGTGTCTCCTCCTCACCCTCTTCACCCTGTAAGAACGATCTGCACCCAGACAAAGAGGAAAGGGGCATGAAAATATACTACATGCAGGTACAAGTGAACAAGGGTGTAGCTGTCTCCTGGAAGACAAAGAAACCCTTGGAGTTGCCTCAAAAGCAGCTGACGATAGAAGAAGTGATCCTTCCTGAGGATGTGTGCACACTAGCCACTGACTCCTCTTCTGATGTGTCCACCGAAAGCCTCCTGTCTGACAGTGAGCCCACTGGGGAGGAGAAAGAGTATGAGGAAAGGGCAGAGCCAGGCAGCCCATCAGGGTCACCTGCAGTCCAGGAGACACCCAGGGCCAAGACACCGGACTGGATGGTGACCATGGAGACCGGCTTCAGGTGCATGGCCTGCTGCCGGGTCTTCCCCACCTTGGAGATCCTCCAGCAGCACGTGAAGTTCGGCGTCCTGGAGGGCTTCAGCTGCCGTGTCTTTCATCTCAACATGGCCCAGTGCATGGGCAATGTGGAATCCGAGAGCACCCCTGAGGGGGAGGGCAGTGTGGAACCTAAGACCACCTCTGAGGACGAGGAGGACGAGGAGGACGAGGAGGACGAGGAAGAGAAGCTAGAAGGCCCCAACCCGAAGAGACCCTGCAGGCAGTGTCTTTCCTCTCTTTTGATTTCCACACAGCAACTGAGATTCATGGGACAGAAGATCCTGGAGACGGTGTGGCCTTGGAAGAGGTAAGGCTTGAGGCTGGCAGTCTTCTGAGCCTATGTCACGAGGGCCCAGAGGAGTCTAAGGGAAGGGGCCGCACACATGTGCTGGTTGACCTAATGGCTCTGCAGTTGCATCAACTTGGGACACACCCAGCACTTCCAAAGGAATTGAGCTCTGTTGACTTCAACAAGAATGTGGACCCTTTTCCTAGGAGTTTTCTCAGGGTCTGCACGATGGACCTCAACTCTTAGAGGATGTACTGCCAGCAGCTCCTTCTCGGCAGAGAGAGCCAGGAGTGGTCTCAAGAGAGGACAGGGGCCCTTGCAGGACCGGAACTTTGAGGTCTGAGAGCCTTTGGCCTGAGCTGAGATCTCACCCGGACCACTGTACCTAGCCTTCTGTGACAAAGGGGAATATGAAAGAGAGTCACGTGGAAATGAGGTTCGCCGAGATATGGAAATGTTCCAGAACCTTCGTTGCGTGGTCGTTGATCTGGAGCCAAGCTCACTGTGGTGTGTGTGGCTGTGAGCGTTAAGGCAACGATGGAGGGTAACCCTGACCAGCAGAGCTTGTAGTGCTTCTTGTTTCTTCCTGTTCTACCTCATTTGTTTTATCCCTTCCAGGGAGAAGAAAGGACCCTCGGGATAGTAGCAGACAGAATGCCGTGGTCTGAAGGAGGATGAAGGGACCGGCACTCAGTCTAACATCATATGACAATAGGAACGTCCTATGCAATAAAGGGCATTTTCCAAACCTTTCCTGGATGTTTGAGTTAATTACATTTTTCTATCTATGCATCTATCTATCAGTCATCTACATCTGTATCTTTCAAGGTTTGTGAACAAGCTTTCACGTAAGCGCTAGAGACGTCCGCCACCATTTTCCAGAAGGAGGCCTGGAAATTGCTGGGGACTTCTCACAAATAGGGAATGGCCACAACCCCTGCCACACAGACTATGCGCGTGGCCCTCCTGACTTACTCCCACTCTCTCTCTGAATTTCCCGAGGTCTGAGATGAGGGTGCTGGCTGGAGGCAATGACCGCGTGCAGGCTGAATCCTCTCCAGATTCTGATTCTCTTCCTGGGCCTATCGTCCTCAAGCACAGTCTCCATGTCCCTGGTCACACTGATCTCTCTCCTTCAGTCCTTCCCTCCCTCCCTCTCCTGCCTCCCAGTGCAGAGAATACTTTTTTACATTTGAGACGACATTTATTTTTTGTGCACAGAATTCTCACCTGTTCTACAGTGGCCTCTGTTTTGAACATTCCAAAGCTGAGAATTTTCTTTTTTTCTCCCTCATTTCTGCTGAGTCTTTACCTTCCTAATGCAGTGAACTCAGAGTGCCTAGCTGACTGGATGGGGAAAAAAATCTGGGAGCAAAGAGAAATAATAAAAGAATATAACAGTTAATTTTTCTTAGTGTTATCCAACTATATATTTTTTAAATTTTGGAATAATATTAGGAATATTCTCTTTATAAAAAACTGAATTATTGGGCTTCCCTGGTGGAGCAGTGGTTAAGAATATGCCTGCGAATGCAGGGGACATGGGTTCGAGCCCTGGTCTGGGAAGATCCCACGTGCCACGGAGTAACTAAGGCCGCGTGCCACAACTACTGAGCCTGCGCTCTAGAGCCCGTGTGCCACATCTACCGAGCCCACGTGCCACAGCTACGGAAGCCTGCGTGCCTAGAGCCCATGCTCTGCAACAAGAGAAGCCACTGCAATGAGGAGCCCGTGCACCACAGCCAAGAGTAGCCCCCGCTCACTGCAACTAGAGAACGCCCGCTAGCAGCAACAAAGACCCAATGCAGCCCAAAATAAATTAATTAATTTTAAAAAATTGAATTAGTTTCAAGGGTACAATGTATAAAAGTACAATAAAAGCCCCCCTTCATTACCCCCCCAACCACACTCTCAAGCTGGAATAGATATGCTGTGATACAATTTATAGTCGTAGTACTACTACTACTCCCACCACAGCCCAAATCCTCTGAGCCAGGTGCAGCAGCTTCCTTTCACAATGCTAGGACCCGCCACAAGACAGATGATAATCCCTTTGGACATTTCAAGGAGCGGCACCAAGGCAACAGTACCTGGGAAATGCCACTGACAGCTCAGAATATCCATGGCATGTCTAGAGCCTAGGCACTGCTCTCGCTCTGGGAATGAAGGTCCAAAAAGCACATCGGAGAATGTTCATAGTTGTAAACAAGCTCCACCTTTGAAACACAATCTACATAGAACCACATATACAAGCCTGCCCAATGGATGAAGCCAAGGTCTCCTCCATGATTGCCCTTCTGACAACCTTATTGTCTCCTCAACCATAAAAGGTGAACTTCAAACTCACGACCTTGCCTTGTCACCAGAAACATCCAAGCTTGGATCACTCTTTCTAAGACCAGATACTTGCTCTCTGAACTATTAGAGACTTGTCACATACACAGAAGTAGAACAGGATTATTTCTATCTACCTGGGGACCTGGAGTCTTTCACATTGCTCCTGTTAAAACTCTCAGAACAGGAAACGTTACCTACAAAGGGTTCAAGCTATGACACCCCCAATTTTCACAAACCTCCTCATCTCTTGTGAGTCACATGCAGCCAATTCCAGGAATTGGAAACATGGTTGTGAGGATGAAGCTGAATTTGGGGCTCCCCTTGGATATGGTCTTCCAGACTTACCAAAAGGCCATTAAGAGGAAGGTTTACCCCACCTCAGGGAAACCCGAGGCAGTACTTGCAGTCAAGGGCTGCCCATGGCTTCTGAGCTACATCCAAAAAGAATTTCATACTGTACCTGGATCTGCTGAAGCAATTCCTGACTGTCCGAGAGCCAGCATGTACCGCTCCTCAACTGCCTCCATTGTGGATCATCAGTAGGGCTGTCAGATTTACTAAATAAAAATACAGGATACCCAGTTAAACTTGAACTTCACATGAATAATAAGTCATCACTTTTAGTATAAGTAGATCCTATGTACTATTTGGGGCATACTTATCTTCAAAATGTACTCGTTGTTTTTCTGACATTCATATTTAACTCAACAGCCTATATTTTATCTGTCAACCCTACTCAGCAGAAATGATGGAGGCTTATAGGGATCCAGGAGATGCCTCAGCGCCTCGTCAGCTTTTATTTCTACGTCCTGGACAGCGAGCACGAACCTTCCACCCCCAGTCATTGGCCATAATAGAGGATATTCTCTGTTTTAGAGCTTTTTCTACTTGTCACTGTTATTATCTTCCTTGTTTTAAAGAGATGTTTATTTTTTCCCAAACTTAATAGCTCATCCAAAAGTATTTCAAAGTTCATTAGACAAGGGAAAAACCACATGGTTCTGAAAAGTGAAGGAAACCGCCTGGTGTTTAGTAAAGAAGTAGTAGGGAGATTGAAAAAGCCAAACTTAATAAGCAAATCTCTCCAAGGGTATTTTCAGAGCTTGATACCCTCCCACACCCTGAAAATATTATTACATCAAGAATGTAGAACCTGCTAACCAAATGTAAGGCTCCCATATGATTCTATCAAACTGAGGATGCTTCTTTACTAAGCAGTGAGCACACTTGCTGCCCCAGGGACCTTGGCAGTTGCAATACAGAGCTCTTCCCTTTGGGATGGAAACAGCAAGTTTTCCTGTGGTCTACACGCTGGCCCCAAAAATACTACACTCCCAATACTTGTCAACTTTAAGTATTTTTCTACATATCTCCATTTTTCTGTTACTATTTGGACTACATCCTAGCCTTGACATTACATAAATTGCATTCAGAAGCTATTTTTAAAAGTTGGTAGGAAATCTTAAATCTATAGCTTACAGTCCCTGGCTTACTTTCATCCAGGTGCATAAGGGTTTTCAAAAGTCGTCAGGTTAGTTACCCCGTATCACAGCCCCACGCTTTTGTCAGAGATATAAAAATGGAACATGGTATTTAAGGTTTTAGTTGCAAAATCATCAAGCCTCCCAGACAGAGGCAATAGAGCAAAATCATTACAGAGGCAGGGATTTTGATTTGCTCCAGTGTCTTGTGCAAGTCACTTGGCCTCTGTATTTATTGGTACTTATCTGCACTTTTCTGTCCCTTGGGGGTTATAATTGTACCTAGTCCATGGGTATGTTGTACAAATTATCTGTAAAGTAGTTAGAAGAAACCGACACAGAGTAAGCACTCCACAGACATTGGCTATTAGCTATTGGAAATATTTCTCCATGAAACAGATTACTTTATCAGTGGATGACTCGGTGGGAGACAGTGAATCACAGAATCACAGCGTGTTGAAAGTGACCTAGTTCACACTCTTATGTGAATAAAAGTAAAGTGTGCATGCGTAGAAAATGTCTGAAAGTTTACATAACAGATAGTTAATCATGTTAACTTTGAGGATTAGAATAAATCAGGAAAGGAGGAAAGAAAAACTTGAGTGTCATTCAATTTCTACATCATTTGTGTTTCTACACTGAGACTTTGAATACACTGGAAGTGCAATTTTTTTTAATGTGGCGGGATAAAGGTTTTCAAGTTTTCCTGATACATCCGTATTATTATTTCAGAATTGCTGGCATTTCTTGCCATCTTCGGATCTACACCCATTTGAGTCAGTGGGCCATTCTGGACGGAGGAGATAATAGAGCAGAAGTGAAGTGAGAGAAAAGGAGAGAAAAGATTTTCTCTTTTCTCTTCAAAGAGGAAAGGTCTTTGGAATGGGAACAACTCACAACCAAACTTTGGGGAAAGGATGTGATGGAAAACGAGACAAACATCCTACCCCTGTGATGAGAAGGATGCCCTGGGCTGGATGGAGGGAGGTCAGAGGTGGCTGGACAAGGAAACCAACTAGGGAGAAACACACACAAGTGCAGAGCAAACACCCTGAGGCCACTCAGCCTGACTCCATGCAAACATGTGTCCAGCAGCCAGCCCTTCACCTGTGGCTCCCCAGCAAAACAGGTACCTCGGGGGTGCCAACTCATTCTGAGTCCATTATGCCTGGCCACTCATAAACCTCTGTCTAACTTGTGAGGAGTAAACTCTAAATGTTTATGAGGAAATTGGGGAAGGAGATTGAAAGGTTACTTAAATGGAAAAAAAAAAAGTTCAGGAAGGCAGGATGGTAGAGAGACAAGAAAAGGACCTTAAAAGGTAGAAAGGATTTGCCAAAGAAGAGAAAGAAAAAGAAATGATTCCGAATGGGTTAACCTGCAGCTAGGAAGTTAAGGAAGATTATTGACGTGTGAAGACTATGGAATGAAGTGACTAAAATTTATCAGAAGTTGCTGAGACTACAGTAAGAAGCATGATTATCAAATTATGAATTGGCTGCAATAGCATTCTAGGGGGACACTAGGAAGGGGAAGCAAATGTTCATGGGATGACAGTGGCAGGTGGAAAGTTGTTTCAGGGGAACATCAGTCTTGCAGAGTGTGTATCAGAGGAGGGCAAGTGTGAGCAAGCAAGGAAATACTAAGTGTATACGGTTCCTTCACTGAGTACACCCAGCCCCGTGGTCAGCCTTGAGAACAAGCAGGACTTCAGGTACTGGAGCTACATTTCATTCATCAAGACTTGAGAAGACACCCTTAACTCAGGTCTTCTCTTCAAACTCCATCTTTCCTTCTTGACCTTCATTTGGCCTCTTCCCTTACCCTCAAGCTGTGGACTGAGGCCACAGAGCAAGATGGGTCACTAGTGTCCTCCATCCCCTAGCGACTGTGGTTCACATCAGTGGAGTACCAAAGGCAATAACCAAGTAACAGACACAAGAGTGTATGAAGACAAAGAGATTCTGATAAGGCTTTCTGTGACAGTGTGGGCCGAGTCGGCTGTATATGCCTGCTATCACCTGAATGATGAGCAGCCTTAGGGGAGAAGTGCTCAGAAGGCAGAGCCTGGCTCTCTAGAGGCTCTGCGTCCTCACAGCACACTCCAAAACCTCAGTTGCAGCTTCGACCCCCAATCTCTCTCCCTCTGCTTACTCACAGTTTTTGAAGTCTTCTTTCCTCCACATTTGCCTTGAGAGGTGGGGGAGGAAGATGAGCTTCAGGCCAGCTCAGACTCCCCTGGGATCCCAGCAGGATGCCTATCATTAACCTCCCACCTTCTAGGAAGCTCCTAAGATCTCCACACTTGGGGGAGTTTTCATTTCAGCTGTGCTTCAAATTGCTGGCTGGAGATGGCCTGTTGGAAGGTGGCTAAAAGCAAGTAGGAATCTTCGGGGAGCCTGGCCCTTCTCGACTGTCAGACATCTTCAGGGATATTCTAGGAAACGTTGTTTGTTCTAGAGAAGGGAGGGAAACAATCCAATTGTCCAATAATGCTTGAATGGAAAATAAATGATGCTATACGCATGTGATGAAATAATATCAAACAGTCAAAAATCAAAGACCTAGATCTATATGGACTGATGTGGATAAATCTTGAAAACATAATATTGATTGAAAGAAAATAAGATAAAGAATCTTAGAGTATGATAACAGGTATGTAAGTATTTAAATATTTAAACCAATTCAACATATTGCTTCTATATATAGAGATGCAAGAAAATAAACTTTATCCAAAGAACACATTATTTACATTTAATATGTTCATTTATGTAGGAAACCCAAAAGAACCCACAGATAAACTAGCAGGAACTAATAAGACGGTTCAACAAGGCAGACAGATACAAGATCAATAAATTTTAAAAATCAATCAGGCTCCTCTACACTGGCGATAACAAATTAGAAACTGTAAAAGAAAATAAGAAAAAAAGAAGATCTAAAAATAGTCACAAGAGCCATATAAATTATTTAGAGCTAAGCATACGTAAAAGTAAATATAACTAACAAACTGAGTACGACCACTTAAACTCCGCCCAACCCAAGGATTAGAAAACGACTGTTCTTACTTTATGAGAACAGGCCCTCTTCTTAAGTAGCAGATCAGTAAGTGAGAGTGAATCAAAGAAACACAGCATTGGAAAAGTCAGCTTGGCCAAGCCTCTCGATAGCACAGACAGAAGCTGAAGCCCAGACAGGTTGAGTGACTTGGTAAAGGGCCCAATGTCCTGACTCAAGGACTAGCATTTTTCACTAATTCGTAAGACACAATCAAATTCAGTACCTTGGAAAGAGATGGGAAAAAAATGAAGAAATCAATTATATAGTTCCTCATCTTTAAGTACAGAAATAGCCGTGACAAAATTATAGGTATTGAGGGAAAATGGAAGCGCAGAGTTTAAAATGTCAATAATCCACAGGGAAACTGGAGACCATTTAAAATATTAATATTAAATCTCTATATAAAAGACATTAAAAGATCTCCAATCAAAGTGTTCATTTTATATCTAGGAATAAACCTACCTAAGGAGACAAAAGACCTGTATGCAGAAAATTATAAGACACTGATGAAAGAAATTAAAGATGATACAAATAGATGGAGAGATATACCATGTTCTTGGATTGGAAGAATCAACATTGTGAAAATGACTCTACTACCCAAAGCAGTCTACAGATTCAATGCAATCCCTATCAAACTACCACTGGCATTTTTCACAGAACTAGAGCAAAAAATTTCACAATTTGTATGGAAACACAAAAGACCCCGAATAGCCAAAGCAATCTTGAGAACGAAAAATGGAGCTGGAGGAATCAGGCTCCCTGACTTCAGACTATACTACAAAGCTACAGTAATCAAGACAGTATGGTACTGGCACAAAAACAGAAAGATAGATCCATGGAACAGGATAGAAAGCCCAGAGATAAACCCACGGACATATGGTCACCTTATCTTTGATAAAGGAGGCAGGAATGTACAGTGGAGAAAGGACAGTGGTGCTGGGAAAACTGGATAGGGACATGTAAAAGTATGAGATTAGATCACTCCCTAACACCATACACAAAAATAAGCTCAAAATGGATTAAAGACCTAAATGTAAGGCCAGACACTATCAAACTCTTAGAGGAAAACATAGGTAGAACACTCTATGACATAAATCACAGCAAGATCCTTTTGGACCCACCTCCTAGAGAAATGGAAATAAAGACAAAAATAAACACATGGGACCTAATGAAACTTAAAAGCTTTTGCACAGCAAAGGAAACCATAAACAAGACCAAAAGACAACCCTCAGAATGGGAGAAAATATTTGCAAATGAAGCAACTGACAAAGGATTAATCTCCAAAATTTATAAGCAGCTCATGCAGCTCAATAACAAAAAGACAAACAGCCCAATCCAAAAATGGGCAGAAGACCTAAATAGACATTTCTCCACAGAAGATATACAGACTGCCAACAAACACATGAAAGGATGCTCAACATCTTTACTCATTAGAGAAATGCAAATCAAAACTACAATGAGATATCATCTCACACCAGTCAGAATGGCCATCATCAAAAAATCTAGAAACAATAAATGCTGGAGAGGGTGTGGAAAAAAGGGAACACTCTTGCACTGCTGGTGGGAATGTGAATTGGTACAGCCACTATGGAGAACGGTATGGAGGTTCCTTAAGAAACTACAAATAGAACTACCATATGACCCAGCAATCCCACTGCTGGGCATATACCCTGAGAAAACCATAATTCAAAAAGAGACATGTACCAAAATGTTCATAGCAGCCCTATTTACAATAGCCCAGAGATGGAAACAACCTAAGTGTCCATCATCGGATGAATGGGTAAAGAAGATGTGGCACATATATACAATGGAATATTACTCAGCCATAAAAAGAAATGAAATTGAGCTATTTGTAATGAGGTGGATGGACCTAGAGTCTGTCATACAGAGTGAAGTAAGTCAGAAAGAGAAAGACAAATACTGTATGCTGACACATATATATGGAATTTAAGAAAAAAAAAATGTCATGAAGAACATAGGGGTAAGACAGGAATAAAGACACAGACCTACTAGAGAATGGACTTGAGGATATGGGGAGGGGGAAGGGTAAGCTGTGACAAAGTGAAAGAGCGGCATGGACATATATACACTACCAAACGTAAGGTAGATAGCTAGTGGGAAGCAGCCGCATAGCACAGGGAGATCAGCTCGGTGCTTTGTGAGCGCCTGGAGGGGTGGGATAGGGAGGGTGGGAGGGAGACGCAAAAGGGAGGGGATATGGGAACATATGTATATGTATAACTGATTAAATTTGTTATAAAGCAATAAAAAATAAAAAAATAAAAAATAAATTAAAAAAAATGTTCATTTTATAATAGATATGGTATGATACAATTTATAATAGATATGGTATGAACCTTTCCCTTTCATGGGAAAGGTTCGGCTGGGAAACAGGAATTGTTCTTGAAAACGGGGCCTGTGCTATTGCAGAGACTGTGCTGAACCTAGGTCCACAGAATGCTCTGATGTCATCATTGAGGTCACAGAATCCTGCTGTGCGCCTGGCAACCTTGCAAACTTAACAGCCCTGGTGAGCACTAGGCAGCACTGCTGGTTCACTAAGTGGTACAAGTTTTTCAGCCATTTAGGAGACTTGACTATTTTTATTTGTATTGAATCATTTCAACGGACTTCCCAAGAGCCAAGAAGGGCCAACCTGTAGGGGAGAGGAGGAGCTGGACATCTCTTGAGGCATCTCCTAAGGGAGACTTCTAGTTGGTACGATGAAACGGCGACAAAAGAGGAAACATCTGGAAAATGAAGAGTCCCAGGAAACTGCCGAGAACGGAGGAGGTATGTGGGGGGCAACTTGTCTGGGGCACATGGGTTTCTGCCAAACTGAACCTTCTCTAGGAAGCGGGGGACTGAGAACGTGTCACCTGTGAAGCAGGGAGCGAGAGACGTTGTCTCACTGATGCTGCCGTATCCATCCGGAGCGTCCCTGTGGTGCGAGACGGCACAGAACGGCCAGATGCCCCTGGGAGATGGGAGGTCAGCTCCGCTGGTCTGAGGACTCTCTCCTGGGGCTGCCGGGCCTGGAGCTTTGTCGGACTCACAGCAGGCTGCATCCTGCCTAGAGGTGCAGCTTTTCTCAGTCCCCGATTTCTCTCTGATTCTCTTGGATCTTTTCCTGGGGTCATGAGGTGGGGGATGTGAAGGATGCAAGGATGCTGAGAGAGACCCATGAGTTGCTTGGCCTCTTTTACCAAAGTGGAAAGAGAAGCCCCATGAGTTGAAGGCCCTGTTGAAAAATATCTTGACAAGTGGAATGCAGTTCGAAAGACGATTGTTTGCCTAGGGATGGTGTCATATTGAAAGCAAGGAGGTTTTATTCCTTCAACAGGAACAATTTCCCAAAGGAGACCAAGGGAAGGGAAGGGCTTTCCAGAGAATGAGACCGCGTGGGCAGGGGTGAGAAATGTCCTCAGGGTCCTGCGGGGAGCTCTGAGAGCCACGGGCCACGTGGTGCCTGCGTGCATTAAATGTAGGCGAGTAGCTTGCCCTGGGAGGGGGTGGTCACACCAGAGTTCCAGCTAGAGGTCTCTGCCCCAGATTAGAGCCCAGTAGCTCCTACCAGGCCCAGGGCCCTGGAGACTGTAGGATGGGCCCTGGGAATGGAGGTCTACACAGCAGGCAGATTTTCAGGCAGTGGCTGGGACAGACTGGGGAAGGCAATGACTGCCCCTGACCATTCAGAATATTTTTCGCTATTTTCCTGTGTGTGTGTGTGTGTGTGTGTGTGTGTGTGTGTGTGTGTGGTAGTACAGAGAAGAGCAGGATGAATGGGGGTAGAGTGCTTATCAGATATAAACTCTGCGTGGTAAAGTTCTTGTCACCCTGTCTGGACCTGGGTGACACTCGGCGTACGTAAGAGTGTATACAGAATTCTTGTTAGGGGTGTTTTATGAGACAGTAACTCATACACCCATGTACACTCTGATACAGCAAAAATATCACACACCCCATATATAACTTCCGTATTAAACCACACACAGCACATGTAGGTATATACACGCATCCCTCCTGTACTACCTTCTCATACAACCCACCTGTATCACAATCCTCTCCTCCAACACCAAACGCTGGAGATGAGATATGTATATAGACACACACACTATATATATAGGAAACACACACACACACACTATATATATATATATATATATATATATATATGTGTGTGTGTGTATCTCCTCAACTCTCGCACAAACACAGCTAACTTCAGCCATCGCTAAATACCTCTATAAGAACCAGTCACGTGTCATACACACCACACTTGTAACACATTCTTGAGTAATGCCAGACCCGCTTTGTACAAACCACAGTAAACCACAGTCTCACTAACCCATGTCAGGGTTGCCAGATAAAATATGGGCTATCCAGTTCAATTTGAATTCCAGATAAACAACAAGTAATTTTTCAGTATCAGTATGTCCCAAATATTGTATGGGCCATACTTACACTAAAAATAAGTAAGACCAAATACTGCATGGGAATACTTACACGAAAAAATTATTCTGGGTTTATCTGAAACTGAAATTTAACTGGGTGCCCTGTATTTTTCTTCGCTTAGTCTGGCAACCCTTATATACTTACCACCAGCTCAGGTATTATATATTTATTGTATTTTTGTTTAGTGTGTGTCTTCCTCTACTAGAATATGCAGCATTACCAGAGACTAGAACAATGCAAGAGTGCCGGATACACAGGAGTAGCTGCTTACTGAAACCTGGAGAATGAATGAATGAACACACACCATAAATACAAGCCATACCATGTAATGAGGAAAAGTTACATGTCCCAGAATTCCTGACTTGTGAACAGAAACCATGCACACAAAGGCCACAGACACAGATAAGACACATCTGCACTGTGCTCCCCATGCCAACCCCACACTTACCACAGACTTAACTGATACACATCACTCACTCTTCCCACATACTCACAGTCACCACCGAGGCCTACATTACCAAGACAGTGACAGAGTAAGTACTGATTTGAATTAAATACTGGAGTATCCACTGGGAACCACACTCTCAACTGTGTGTATTCACTGCACCTGACACGTGCCAGACACTCGGTAAATATTTGTACAGAGGACTGATGAACCCACCCTGAGCCTTTCATTCCTCCCTCAGGAATCTCGAAGTCACAAGAGGATCCCCCTCAGCTTGGATCCACTGTGGTGGCCCAAGGCTGCAGCCCAGGGGCAGGGGAGGTCTCCTCTGCCTCTACATACTTCTCCTGTGCTTCTTCTCCACGCAAGCTCATCTACGCTGGTAAGGGCGCGGGGCTCCTCAGGTGAGGGGGTGCTTGGCTGTGAGGCAGGAGGCACACAGATCCCAGGGAGGCTGAGAGGAAACCCAGGGTCATCAGAGGTGATGAGGGCTCTGTGGAGGAGCCTGGGCAGGATGGCTGAGATGTTACGAGGGCGTGGATCCCAGCTGAGTCTGGGGGTGTGTGTGTGAATCCTGGTACTACCATGGTGGGGAAGTCAAGGAGCAGGGGCCGGAAAGGTCTGGGCTTGAGGTGGAGGGAAGAGGGACCAGATTAAGCATCTTCAGAGGAAAATGTAGGGTTTATCTTGCCTTTGCTTCCAGAGAAGGACAGAGTTCTGCATCACAGACCTCCAGCCTGAGAGCAGGACCATCCAGCTCAGGTCCACACAGCTCACACATACATCCGCCCTCCAGGCACAGCCCTTCTCAGTGCACACATAAACCCCAAGCACCACAGCCCCATTCCACAAGTAATGCACCACTGATATTCCCAAACTCACACTCCTCGTTGTACACGCATCCAGCCGCATCCCTCACATACCACAGCCCTCACCACCATACTCCACAACCCTGTATACAGACACCGCTCCAGTATCCCCCCACACGCACATGAAAAGCCCACAGATGACACCAGATACACTGCTCCGTCCTACGGCCAACAGACACCAAGCTCACGACATAGCTACGTCACGCAAATGTCCCTCTCTCGTCTACCACACCTGCTCCCTCAGCTTCCGGCACGGCCCATGCATGTTACTATGTTTTTAATTTCCTTTTTCAGGAATGCAGAGATCACATCGAGACACTGCCCAGCCTACAGCACCCCTAGCCCAGGATCAGGAAGAAGGAGAGACCGCTCCCCCATCACACTGTGTCTCCTCCTCACCCTCTTCACCCTGTAAGAACGATCTGCACCCAGACAAAGAGGAAAGGGGCATGAAAATATACTACATGCAGGTACAAGTGAACAAGGGTGTAGCTGTCTCCTGGAAGACAAAGAAACCCTTGGAGTTGCCTCAAAAGCAGCTGACGATAGAAGAAGTGATCCTTCCTGAGGATGTGTGCACACTAGCCACTGACTCCTCTTCTGATGTGTCCACCGAAAGCCTCCTGTCTGACAGTGAGCCCACTGGGGAGGAGAAAGAGTATGAGGAAAGGGCAGAGCCAGGCAGCCCATCAGGGTCACCTGCAGTCCAGGAGACACCCAGGGCCAAGACACCGGACTGGATGGTGACCATGGAGACCGGCTTCAGGTGCATGGCCTGCTGCCGGGTCTTCCCCACCTTGGAGATCCTCCAGCAGCACGTGAAGTTCGGCGTCCTGGAGGGCTTCAGCTGCCGTGTCTTTCATCTCAACATGGCCCAGTGCATGGGCAATGTGGAATCCGAGAGCACCCCTGAGGGGGAGGGCAGTGTGGAACCTAAGACCACCTCTGAGGACGAGGAGGACGAGGAGGACGAGGAGGACGAGGAAGAGAAGCTAGAAGGCCCCAACCCGAAGAGACCCTGCAGGCAGTGTCTTTCCTCTCTTTTGATTTCCACACAGCAACTGAGATTCATGGGACAGAAGATCCTGGAGACGGTGTGGCCTTGGAAGAGGTAAGGCTTGAGGCTGGCAGTCTTCTGAGCCTATGTCACGAGGGCCCAGAGGAGTCTAAGGGAAGGGGCCGCACACATGTGCTGGTTGACCTAATGGCTCTGCAGTTGCATCAACTTGGGACACACCCAGCACTTCCAAAGGAATTGAGCTCTGTTGACTTCAACAAGAATGTGGACCCTTTTCCTAGGAGTTTTCTCAGGGTCTGCACGATGGACCTCAACTCTTAGAGGATGTACTGCCAGCAGCTCCTTCTCGGCAGAGAGAGCCAGGAGTGGTCTCAAGAGAGGACAGGGGCCCTTGCAGGACCGGAACTTTGAGGTCTGAGAGCCTTTGGCCTGAGCTGAGATCTCACCCGGACCACTGTACCTAGCCTTCTGTGACAAAGGGGAATATGAAAGAGAGTCACGTGGAAATGAGGTTCGCCGAGATATGGAAATGTTCCAGAACCTTCGTTGCGTGGTCGTTGATCTGGAGCCAAGCTCACTGTGGTGTGTGTGGCTGTGAGCGTTAAGGCAACGATGGAGGGTAACCCTGACCAGCAGAGCTTGTAGTGCTTCTTGTTTCTTCCTGTTCTACCTCATTTGTTTTATCCCTTCCAGGGAGAAGAAAGGACCCTCGGGATAGTAGCAGACAGAATGCCGTGGTCTGAAGGAGGATGAAGGGACCGGCACTCAGTCTAACATCATATGACAATAGGAACGTCCTATGCAATAAAGGGCATTTTCCAAACCTTTCCTGGATGTTTGAGTTAATTACATTTTTCTATCTATGCATCTATCTATCAGTCATCTACATCTGTATCTTTCAAGGTTTGTGAACAAGCTTTCACGTAAGCGCTAGAGACGTCCGCCACCATTTTCCAGAAGGAGGCCTGGAAATTGCTGGGGACTTCTCACAAATAGGGAATGGCCACAACCCCTGCCACACAGACTATGCGCGTGGCCCTCCTGACTTACTCCCACTCTCTCTCTGAATTTCCCGAGGTCTGAGATGAGGGTGCTGGCTGGAGGCAATGACCGCGTGCAGGCTGAATCCTCTCCAGATTCTGATTCTCTTCCTGGGCCTATCGTCCTCAAGCACAGTCTCCATGTCCCTGGTCACACTGATCTCTCTCCTTCAGTCCTTCCCTCCCTCCCTCTCCTGCCTCCCAGTGCAGAGAATACTTTTTTACATTTGAGACGACATTTATTTTTTGTGCACAGAATTCTCACCTGTTCTACAGTGGCCTCTGTTTTGAACATTCCAAAGCTGAGAATTTTCTTTTTTTCTCCCTCATTTCTGCTGAGTCTTTACCTTCCTAATGCAGTGAACTCAGAGTGCCTAGCTGACTGGATGGGGAAAAAAATCTGGGAGCAAAGAGAAATAATAAAAGAATATAACAGTTAATTTTTCTTAGTGTTATCCAACTATATATTTTTTAAATTTTGGAATAATATTAGGAATATTCTCTTTATAAAAAACTGAATTATTGGGCTTCCCTGGTGGAGCAGTGGTTAAGAATATGCCTGCGAATGCAGGGGACATGGGTTCGAGCCCTGGTCTGGGAAGATCCCACGTGCCACGGAGTAACTAAGGCCGCGTGCCACAACTACTGAGCCTGCGCTCTAGAGCCCGTGTGCCACATCTACCGAGCCCACGTGCCACAGCTACGGAAGCCTGCGTGCCTAGAGCCCATGCTCTGCAACAAGAGAAGCCACTGCAATGAGGAGCCCGTGCACCACAGCCAAGAGTAGCCCCCGCTCACTGCAACTAGAGAACGCCCGCTAGCAGCAACAAAGACCCAATGCAGCCCAAAATAAATTAATTAATTTTAAAAAATTGAATTAGTTTCAAGGGTACAATGTATAAAAGTACAATAAAAGCCCCCCTTCATTACCCCCCCAACCACACTCTCAAGCTGGAATAGATATGCTGTGATACAATTTATAGTCGTAGTACTACTACTACTCCCACCACAGCCCAAATCCTCTGAGCCAGGTGCAGCAGCTTCCTTTCACAATGCTAGGACCCGCCACAAGACAGATGATAATCCCTTTGGACATTTCAAGGAGCGGCACCAAGGGAACAGTACCTGGGAAATGCCACTGACAGCTCAGAATATCCATGGCATTTCTAGAGCCTCGGCACTGCTCTTGCTCTGGGAATGAAGGGCCAAAAAGCACGTCAGAGAATGTTCGTAACTGTAAACAAGCTCCACCTTTGAAACACAATCTAGATAGAACCACATATACAAGCCTGCACAATGGATGAAGCCAACGTCTCCTCCATGATTGCCCTTCTGACAACTTTATTGTCTCCTCAACCATAAAAGGTGAACTTCAAACTCACGACCTTGCCTTGTCACCAGAAACATCCAAGCTTGGATCACTCTTTCTAAGACCAGATATTTGCTCTGTGAACTATTAGAGACTTGTCCCATACACAGAAGTAGAACAAGATTATTTCTATCTACCTGGGGACCTGGAGTCTTTCACATTGCTCCTGTTAAAACTCTCAGAACACTAAAACTTTACCTACAAAGGGTTCAAGCTATGACACTCCCAATTTTCACAAACCTCCTCATCTCTTGGGAGTCACATGCAGCCAATTCCAGGAATTGGAAACATGGTTGTGAGGATGAAACTGACTTTGGGGCTCCCCTTGGATATGGTCTTCCAGACTTACCAAAAGGCCATTAAGAGGAAGGTTTACCCCACCTCAGGGAAACCCGAGGCAGTACTTGCAGTCAAGGGCTGGCCATGGCTTCTGAGCTACATCCAAAAAGAATTTCATACTGTACCTGGATCTGCTGAAGCCATTTCTGACTGTCCGAGAGCCAGCATGTACCGCTCCTGAACTGCCTCCATTGTGGATCATCAGTAGGGCTGTCAGATTTACTAAATAAAAATACAGGATACCCAGTTAAACTTGAACTTCACATGAATAATAAGTCATCACTTTTAGTATAAGTAGATCCTATGTACTATTTGGGGCATACTTATCTTCAAAATGTACTCGTTGTTTTTCTGACATTCATATTTAACTCAACAGCCTATATTTTATCTGTCAACCCTACTCAGCAGAAATGATGGAGGCTTATAGAGATCCAAGAGATGCCTCAGCTCCTCCTCAGCTTTTAGTTCTATGTCCTGGACAGTGAGCACGAGCTTCCCACTCCCATTAATTGGCTATAATGGAGTATATTCTCCATTTTAGAGCCTTCTCTACTTGTCATTGTTATCATCTTCCTTATTTTGAAGACATGTTTATTTTTTTCCAAACTTAATAGCTCATCCAAAAGTATTTGGAAGTTCATTCGACAAGGGAGAAACAACATGATTCTGAAAAGTGAAGGAAACCTCCCGGTGTTCAGTAAAGAAGTATTAGGGAGATTGAAAAAGCCAAACTTAATAAGCAAATCTCTCCAAGGGTATTTTCATAGCTTGATACCCTCCCACACCCTGAAAATATTATTACATCAAGAATGTAGAACCTGCTAACCAAATGTAAGGCTCCCATATGATTCTATCAAACTGAGGATGCTTCTTTACTAAGCAGTGAGCACACTTGCTGCCCCAGGGACCTTGGCAGTTGCAATACAGAGCTCTTCCCTTTGGGATGGAAACAGCAAGTTTTCCTGTGGTCTACACGCTGGCCCCAAAAATACTACACTCCCAATACTTGTCAACTTTAAGTATTTTTCTACAGATCTCCATTTTTCTGTTACTATTTGGACTACATCCTAGCCTTGACATTACATAAATTGCATTCAGAAGCTATTTTTAAAAGTTGGTAGGAAATCTTAAATCTATAGCTTACAGTCCCTGGCTTACTTTCATCCAGGTGCATAAGGGTTTTCAAAAGTCGTCAGGTTAGTTACCCCGTATCACAGCCCCACGCTTTTGTCAGAGATATAAAAATGTAACATGGTATTTAAGGTTTTAGTTGCAAAATCATCAAGCCTCCCAGACAGAGGCAATAGAGCAAAATCATTACAGAGGCAGGGATTTTGCTTTGCTCCAGTGTCTTGTGCAAGTCACTTGGCCTCTGTATTTATTGGTACTTATCTGCACTTTTCTGTCCCTTGGGGGTTATAATTGTACCTAGTCCATGGGTATGTTGTACAAATTATCTGTAAAGTAGTTAGAAGAAACCGACACAGAGTAAGCACTCCACAGACATTGGCTATTAGCTATTGGAAATATTTCTCCATGAAACAGATTACTTTATCAGTGGATGACTCGGTGGGAGTGAATCACAGAATCACAGCGTGTTGAAAGTGACCTAGTTCACACTCTTATGTGAATAAAAGTAAAGTGTGCATGCGTAGAAAATGTCTGAAAGTTTACATAACAGATAGTTAATCATGTTAACTTTGAGGATTAGAATAAATCAGGAAAGGAGGAAAGAAAAACTTGAGTGTCATTCAATTTCTACATCATTTGTGTTTCTACACTGAGACTTTGAATACACTGGAAGTGCAATTTTTTTTAATGTGGCGGGATAAAAGTTTTTCAAGTTTTCCTGATACATCCGTATTATTATTTCAGAATTGCTGGCATTTCTTGCCATCTTCGGATCTACACCCATTTGAGTCAGTGGGCCATTCTGGACGGAGGAGATAATAGAGCAGAAGTGAAGTGAGAGAAAAGGAGAGAAAAGATTTTCTCTTTTCTCTTCAAAGAGGAAAGGTCTTTGGAATGGGAACAACTCACAACCAAACTTTGGGGAAAGGATGTGATGGAAAACGAGACAAACATCCTACCCCTGTGATGAGAAGGATGCCCTGGGCTGGATGGAGGGAGGTCAGAGGTGGCTGGACAAGGAAACCAACTAGGGAGAAACACACACAAGTGCAGAGCAAACACCCTGAGGCCACTCAGCCTGACTCCATGCAAACATGTGTCCAGCAGCCAGCCCTTCACCTGTGGCTCCCCAGCAAAACAGGTACCTCGGGGGTGCCAACTCATTCTGAGTCCATTATGCCTGGCCACTCATAAACCTCTGTCTAACTTGTGAGGAATAAACTCTAAATGTTTATGAGGAAATTGGGGAAGGAGATTGAAAGGTTACTTAAATGGAAAAAAAAAAAGTTCAGGAAGGCAGGATGGTAGAGAGACAAGAAAAGGACCTTAAAAGATAGAAAGGATTTGCCAAAGAAGAGAAAGAAAAAGAAATGATTCCGAATGGGTTAACCTGCAGCTAGGAAGTTAAGGAAGATTATTGACGTGTGAAGACTATGGAATGAAGTGACTAAAATTTATCAGAAGTTGCTGAGACTACGGTAAGAAGCATGATTATCGAATTATGAATTGGCTGCAATAGCATTCTAGGGGGACACTAGGAAGGGGAAGCAAATATTCATGGGATGACAGTGGCAGGTGGAAAGTTGTTTCAGGGGAACATCAGTCTTGCAGAGTGTGTATCAGAGGAGGGCAAGTGTGAGCAAGCAATGAAATACTAAGTGTATACGGTTCCTTCACTGAGTGCACCCAGCCCCGTGGTCAGCCTTGAGAACAAGCAGGACTTCAGGTACTGGAGCTACATTTCATTCATCAAGACTTGAGAAGACACCCTTAACTCAGGTCTTCTCTTCAAACTCCATCTTTCCTTCTTGACCTTCATTTGGCCTCTTCCCTTACCCTCAAGCTGTGGACTGAGGCCACAGAGCAAGATGGGTCACTAGTGTCCTCCATCCCCTAGCGGCTGTGGTTCACATCAGTGGAGTACCAAAGGCAATAACCAAGTAACAGACACAAGAGTGTATGAAGACGAAGAGATCCTGATAAGGCTTTCTGTGACAGTGTGGGCCGAGTCGGCTGTATATGCCTGCTATCACCTGAATGATGAGCAGCCTTAGGGGAGAAGTGCTCAGAAGGCAGAGCCTGGCTCTCTAGAGGCTCTGCGTCCTCACAGCCCACTCCAAGACCTCAGCTGCAGCTTCGGCCCCCAATCTCTCTCCCTCTGCCTACTCACAGTTTTTGAAGTCTTCTTTCCTCCACATTTCTCTTGAGAGGTGGAGGAGGAAGATCAGCTTCAGGCCAGCTCAGACTCCCCTGGGATCCCAGCAGGATGCCTATCATTAACCTCCCACCTTCTAGGAAGCTCCGAAGATCTCCACACTTGGGGGAGTTTTCATTTCATCTGTGCTTCAAATTGCTGGCTGGAGATGGCCTGTTGGAAGGTGGCTAAAAGCAAGTAGGAATCTTCGGGGAGCCTGGCCCTTCTCGACTGTCAGACATCTTCAGGGATATTCTAGGAAACGTTGTTTGTTCTAGAGAAGGGAGGGAAACAATCCAATTGTCCAATAATGCTTGAATGGAAAATAAATGATGCTATACGCATGTGATGAAATAATATCAAACAGTCAAAAATCAAAGACCTAGATCTATATGGACTGATGTGGATAAATCTTGAAAAGATAATATTGATTGAAAGAAAATAAGATAAAGAATCTTAGAGTATGATAACAGGTATGTAAGTATTTAAATATTTAAATCAATTCAACATATTGCTTCTATATATAGAGATGCAAGAAAATAAACTTTATCCAAAGAACACATTATTTACATTTAATATGTTCATTTATGTAGGAAACCCAAAAGAACCCACAGATAAACTAGCAGGAACTAATAAGACGGTTCAACAAGGCAGACAGATACAAGATCAATAAATTTTAAAAATCAATCAGGCTCCTCTACACTGGCGATAACAAATTAGAAACTGTAAAAGAAAATAAGAAAAAAAGAAGATCTAAAAATAGTCACAAGAGCCATATAAATTATTTAGAGCTAAGCATACGTAAAAGTAAATATAACTAACAAACTGAGTACGACCACTTAAACTCCGCCCAACCCAAGGATTAGAAAACGACTGTTCTTACTTTATGAGAACAGGCCCTCTTCTTAAGTAGCAGGTCAGTAAGTGAGAGTGAATCAAAGAAACACAGCATTTGAAAAGTCAGCTTGGCCAAGCTTCTCGATAGCACAGACAGAAGCTGAAGCCCAGACAGGTTGAGTGACTTGGTAAAGGGCCCAATGTCCTGACTCAAGGACTAGCATTTTTCACTAATTCGTAAGACACAATCAAATTCAGTACCTTGGAAAGAGATGGGAAAAAAATGAAGAAATCAATTATATAGTTCCTCATCTTTAAGTACAGAAATAGCCGTGACAAAATTACAGGTATTGAGGGAAAATGGAAGCGCAGAGTTTAAAATGTCAATAATCCACAGGGAAACTGGAGACCATTTAAAATATTAATATTAAATCTCTATATAAAAGACATTAAAAGATCTCCAATCAAAGTGTTCATTTTATATCTAGGAATAAACCTACCTAAGGAGACAAAAGACCTGTATGCAGAAAATTATAAGACACTGATGAAAGAAATTAAAGATGATACAAATAGATGGAGAGATATACCATGTTCTTGGATTGGAAGAATCAACATTGTGAAAATGACTCTACTACCCAAAGCAGTCTACAGATTCAATGCAATCCCTATCAAACTACCACTGGCATTTTTCACAGAACTAGAGCAAAAAATTTCACAATTTGTATGGAAACACAAAAGACCCCGAATAGCCAAAGCAATCTTGAGAACGAAAAATGGAGCTGGAGGAATCAGGCTCCCTGACTTCAGACTATACTACAAAGCTACAGTAATCAAGACAGTATGGTACTGGCACAAAAACAGAAAGATAGATCCATGGAACAGGATAGAAAGCCCAGAGATAAACCCACGGACATATGGTCACCTTATCTTTGATAAAGGAGGCAGGAATGTACAGTGGAGAAAGGACAGTGGTGCTGGGAAAACTGGATAGGGACATGTAAAAGTATGAGATTAGATCACTCCCTAACACCATACACAAAAATAAGCTCAAAATGGATTAAAGACCTAAATGTAAGGCCAGACACTATCAAACTCTTAGAGGAAAACATAGGTAGAACACTCTATGACATAAATCACAGCAAGATCCTTTTGGACCCACCTCCTAGAGAAATGGAAATAAAGACAAAAATAAACACATGGGACCTAATGAAACTTAAAAGCTTTTGCACAGCAAAGGAAACCATAAACAAGACCAAAAGACAACCCTCAGAATGGGAGAAAATATTTGCAAATGAAGCAACTGACAAAGGATTAATCTCCAAAATTTATAAGCAGCTCATGCAGCTCAATAACAAAAAGACAAACAGCCCAATCCAAAAATGGGCAGAAGACCTAAATAGACATTTCTCCACAGAAGATATACAGACTGCCAACAAACACATGAAAGGATGCTCAACATCTTTACTCATTAGAGAAATGCAAATCAAAACTACAATGAGATATCATCTCACACCAGTCAGAATGGCCATCATCAAAAAATCTAGAAACAATAAATGCTGGAGAGGGTGTGGAAAAAAGGGAACACTCTTGCACTGCTGGTGGGAATGTGAATTGGTACAGCCACTATGGAGAACGGTATGGAGGTTCCTTAAGAAACTACAAATAGAACTACCATATGACCCAGCAATCCCACTGCTGGGCATATACCCTGAGAAAACCATAATTCAAAAAGAGACATGTACCAAAATGTTCATAGCAGCCCTATTTACAATAGCCCAGAGATGGAAACAACCTAAGTGTCCATCATCGGATGAATGGGTAAAGAAGATGTGGCACATATATACAATGGAATATTACTCAGCCATAAAAAGAAATGAAATTGAGCTATTTGTAATGAGGTGGATGGACCTAGAGTCTGTCATACAGAGTGAAGTAAGTCAGAAAGAGAAAGACAAATACTGTATGCTGACACATATATATGGAATTTAAGAAAAAAAAAATGTCATGAAGAACATAGGGGTAAGACAGGAATAAAGACACAGACCTACTAGAGAATGGACTTGAGGATATGGGGAGGGGGAAGGGTAAGCTGTGACAAAGTGAAAGAGCGGCATGGACATATATACACTACCAAACGTAAGGTAGATAGCTAGTGGGAAGCAGCCGCATAGCACAGGGAGATCAGCTCGGTGCTTTGTGAGCGCCTGGAGGGGTGGGATAGGGAGGGTGGGAGGGAGACGCAAAAGGGAGGGGATATGGGAACATATGTATATGTATAACTGATTAAATTTGTTATAAAGCAAAAAAAAAAATAAAAAAATAAAAAATAAATTAAAAAAAATGTTCATTTTATAATAGATATGGTATGATACAATTTATAATAGATATGGTATGAACCTTTCCCTTTCATGGGAAAGGTTCGGCTGGGAAACAGGAATTGTTCTTGAAAACGGGGCCTGTGCTATTGCAGAGACTGTGCTGAACCTAGGTCCACAGAATGCTCTGATGTCATCATTGAGGTCACAGAATCCTGCTGTGCGCCTGGCAACCTTGCAAACTTAACAGCCCTGGTGAGCACTAGGCAGCACTGCTGGTTCACTAAGTGGTACAAGTTTTTCAGCCATTTAGGAGACTTGACTATTTTTATTTGTATTGAATCATTTCAACGGACTTCCCAAGAGCCAAGAAGGGCCAACCTGTAGGGGAGAGGAGGAGTTGGACATCTCTTGAGGCATCTCCTAAGGGAGACTTCTAGTTGGTACGATGAAACGGCGACAAAAGAGGAAACATCTGGAAAATGAAGAGTCCCAGGAAACTGCCGAGAACGGAGGAGGTATGTGGGGGGCAACTTGTCTGGGGCACATGGGTTTCTGCCAAACTGAACCTTCTCTAGGAAGCGGGGGACTGAGAACGTGTCACCTGTGAAGCAGGGAGCGAGAGACCTTGTCTCACTGATGCTGCCGTATCCATCCGGAGCGTCCCTGTGGTGCGAGACGGCACAGAACGGCCAGATGCCCCTGGGAGATGGGAGGTCAGCTCCGCTGGTCTGAGGACTCTCTCCGGGGCTGCCGGGCCTGGAGCTTTGTCGGACTCACAGCAGGCTGCATCCTGCCTAGAGGTGCAGCTTTTCTCAGTCCCCGATTTCTCTCTTATTCTCTTGGATCTTTTCCTGGGGTCATGAGGTGGGGGATGTGAAGGATGCAAGGATGCTGAGAGAGACCCATGAGTTGCTTGGCCTCTTTTACCAAAGTGGAAAGAGAAGCCCCATGAGTTGAAGGCCCTGTTGAAAAATATCTTGACAAGTGGAATGCAGTTCGAAAGACGATTGTTTGCCTAGGGATGGTGTCATATTGAAAGCAAGGAGGTTTTATTCCTTCAACAGGAACAATTTCCCAAAGGAGACCAAGGGAAGGGAAGGGCTTTCCAGAGAATGAGACCGCGTGGGCGGGGATGAGAAATGTCCTCAGGGTCCTGCGGGGAGCTCTGAGAGCCACGGGCCACGTGGTGCCTGCGTGCATTAAATGTAGGCGAGTAGCTTGCCCTGGGAGGGGGTGGTCACACCAGAGTTCCAGCTAGAGGTCTCTGCCCCAGATTAGAGCCCAGTAGCTCCTACCAGGCCCAGGGCCCTGGAGACTGTAGGATGGGCCCTGGGAATGGAGGTCTACACAGCACGCAGATTTTCAGGCAGTGGCTGGGACAGGCTGGGGAAGGCAATGACTGCCCCTGACCATTCAGAATATTTTTCGCTATTTTCCTGTGTGTGTGTGTGTGTGTGTGTGTGTGTGTGTGTGTGTGTGGTAGTACAGAGAAGAGCAGGATGAATGGGGGTAGAGTGCTTATCAGATATAAACTCTGCGTGGTAAAGTTCTTGTCACCCTGTCTGGACCTGGGTGACACTCGGCGTACGTAAGAGTGTATACAGAATTCTTGTTAGGGGTGTTTTATGAGACAGTAACTCATACACCCATGTACACTCTGATACAGCAAAAATATCACACACCCCATATATAACTTCCGTATTAAACCACACACAGCACATGTAGGTATATACACGCATCCCTCCTGTACTACCTTCTCATACAACCCACCTGTATCACAATCCTCTCCTCCAACACCAAACGCTGGAGATGAGATATGTATATAGACACACACACTATATATATAGGAAACACACACACACACACTATATATATATATATATATATATATATATGTGTGTGTGTGTATCTCCTCAACTCTCGCACAAACACAGCTAACTTCAGCCATCGCTAAATACCTCTATAAGAACCAGTCACGTGTCATACACACCACACTTGTAACACATTCTTGAGTAATGCCAGACCCGCTTTGTACAAACCACAGTAAACCACAGTCTCACTAACCCATGTCAGGGTTGCCAGATAAAATATGGGCTATCCAGTTCAATTTGAATTCCAGATAAACAACAAGTAATTTTTCAGTATCAGTATGTCCCAAATATTGTATGGGCCATACTTACACTAAAAATAAGTAAGACCAAATACTGCATGGGAATACTTACACGAAAAAATTATTCTGGGTTTATCTGAAACTGAAATTTAACTGGGTGCCCTGTATTTTTCTTCGCTTAGTCTGGCAACCCTTATATACTTACCACCAGCTCAGGTATTATATATTTATTGTATTTTTGTTTAGTGTGTGTCTTCCTCTACTAGAATATGCAGCATTACCAGAGACTAGAACAATGCAAGAGTGCCGGATACACAGGAGTAGCTGCTTACTGAAACCTGGAGAATGAATGAATGAACACACACCATAAATACAAGCCATACCATGTAATGAGGAAAAGTTACATGTCCCAGAATTCCTGACTTGTGAACAGAAACCATGCACACAAAGGCCACAGACACAGATAAGACACATCTGCACTGTGCTCCCCATGCCAACCCCACACTTACCACAGACTTAACTGATACACATCACTCACTCTTCCCACATACTCACAGTCACCACCGAGGCCTACATTACCAAGACAGTGACAGAGTAAGTACTGATTTGAATTAAATACTGGAGTATCCACTGGGAACCACACTCTCAACTGTGTGTATTCACTGCACCTGACACGTGCCAGACACTCGGTAAATATTTGTACAGAGGACTGATGAACCCACCCTGAGCCTTTCATTCCTCCCTCAGGAATCTCGAAGTCACAAGAGGATCCCCCTCAGCTTGGATCCACTGTGGTGGCCCAAGGCTGCAGCCCAGGGGCAGGGGAGGTCTCCTCTGCCTCTACATACTTCTCCTGTGCTTCTTCTCCACGCAAGCTCATCTACGCTGGTAAGGGCGCGGGGCTCCTCAGGTGAGGGGGTGCTTGGCTGTGAGGCAGGAGGCACACAGATCCCAGGGAGGCTGAGAGGAAACCCAGGGTCATCAGAGGTGATGAGGGCTCTGTGGAGGAGCCTGGGCAGGATGGCTGAGATGTTACGAGGGCGTGGATCCCAGCTGAGTCTGGGGGTGTGTGTGTGAATCCTGGTACTACCATGGTGGGGAAGTCAAGGAGCAGGGGCCGGAAAGGTCTGGGCTT
Source organism: Hyperoodon ampullatus (assembly GCF_949752795.1). Lineage (NCBI taxonomy): Eukaryota > Metazoa > Chordata > Mammalia > Artiodactyla > Ziphiidae > Hyperoodon > Hyperoodon ampullatus. Next base: position 77,878,576 of record NC_136917.1, on the reverse strand, counting down.
GAGGTGGAGGGAAGAGGGACCAGATTAAGCATCTTCAGAGGAAAATGTAGGGTTTATCTTGCCTTTGCTTCCAGAGAAGGACAGAGTTCTGCATCACAGACCTCCAGCCTGAGAGCAGGACCATCCAGCTCAGGTCCACACAGCTCACACATACATCCGCCCTCCAGGCACAGCCCTTCTCAGTGCACACATAAACCCCAAGCACCACAGCCCCATTCCACAAGTAATGCACCACTGATATTCCCAAACTCACACTCCTCGTTGTACACGCATCCAGCCGCATCCCTCACATACCACAGCCCTCACCACCATACTCCACAACCCTGTATACAGACACCGCTCCAGTATCCCCCCACACGCACATGAAAAGCCCACAGATGACACCAGATACACTGCTCCGTCCTACGGCCAACAGACACCAAGCTCACGACATAGCTACGTCACGCAAATGTCCCTCTCTCGTCTACCACACCTGCTCCCTCAGCTTCCGGCACGGCCCATGCATGTTACTATGTTTTTAATTTCCTTTTTCAGGAATGCAGAGATCACATCGAGACACTGCCCAGCCTACAGCACCCCTAGCCCAGGATCAGGAAGAAGGAGAGACCGCTCCCCCATCACACTGTGTCTCCTCCTCACCCTCTTCACCCTGTAAGAACGATCTGCACCCAGACAAAGAGGAAAGGGGCATGAAAATATACTACATGCAGGTACAAGTGAACAAGGGTGTAGCTGTCTCCTGGAAGACAAAGAAACCCTTGGAGTTGCCTCAAAAGCAGCTGACGATAGAAGAAGTGATCCTTCCTGAGGATGTGTGCACACTAGCCACTGACTCCTCTTCTGATGTGTCCACCGAAAGCCTCCTGTCGGACAGTGAGCCCACTGGGGAGGAGAAAGAGTATGAGGAAAGGGCAGAGCCAGGCAGCCCATCAGGGTCACCTGCAGTCCAGGAGACACCCAGGGCCAAGACACCGGACTGGATGGTGACCATGGAGACCGGCTTCAGGTGCATGGCCTGCTGCCGGGTCTTCCCCACCTTGGAGATCCTCCAGCAGCACGTGAAGTTCGGCGTCCTGGAGGGCTTCAGCTGCCGTGTCTTTCATCTCAACATGGCCCAGTGCATGGGCAATGTGGAATCCGAGAGCACCCATGAGGAGGAGGGCAGTGTGGAACCTAAGACCACCTCTGAGGACGAGGAGGACGAGGAGGATGAGGAGGACGAGGAGGACGAGGAGGACGAGGAAGAGAAGCTAGAAGGCCCCAACCCGAAGAGACCCTGCAGGCAGTGTCTTTCCTCTCTTTTGATTTCCACACAGCAACTGAGATTCATGGGACAGAAGATCCTGGAGACGGTGTGGCCTTGGAAGAGGTAAGGCTTGAGGCTGGCAGTCTTCTGAGCCTATGTCACGAGGGCCCAGAGGAGTCTAAGGGAAGGGGCCGCACACATGTGCTGGTTGACCTAATGGCTCTGCAGTTGCATCAACTTGGGACACACCCAGCACTTCCAAAGGAATTGAGCTCTGTTGACTTCAACAAGAATGTGGACCCTTTTCCTAGGAGTTTTCTCAGGGTCTGCACGATGGACCTCAACTCTTAGAGGATGTACTGCCAGCAGCTCCTTCTCGGCAGAGAGAGCCAGGAGTGGTCTCAAGAGAGGACAGGGGCCCTTGCAGGACCGGAACTTTGAGGTCTGAGAGCCTTTGGCCTGAGCTGAGATCTCACCCGGACCACTGTACCTAGCCTTCTGTGACAAAGGGGAATATGAAAGAGAGTCACGTGGAAATGAGGTTCGCCGAGATATGGAAATGTTCCAGAACCTTCGTTGCGTGGTCGTTGATCTGGAGCCAAGCTCACTGTGGTGTGTGTGGCTGTGAGCGTTAAGGCAACGATGGAGGGTAACCCTGACCAGCAGAGCTTGTAGTGCTTCTTGTTTCTTCCTGTTCTACCTCATTTGTTTTATCCCTTCCAGGGAGAAGAAAGGACCCTCGGGATAGTAGCAGACAGAATGCCGTGGTCTGAAGGAGGATGAAGGGACCGGCACTCAGTCTAACATCATATGACAATAGGAACGTCCTATGCAATAAAGGGCATTTTCCAAACCTTTCCTGGATGTTTGAGTTAATTACATTTTTCTATCTATGCATCTATCTATCAGTCATCTACATCTGTATCTTTCAAGGTTTGTGAACAAGCTTTCACGTAAGCGCTAGAGACGTCCGCCACCATTTTCCAGAAGGAGGCCTGGAAATTGCTGGGGACTTCTCACAAATAGGGAATGGCCACAACCCCTGCCACACAGCCTATGCGCGTGGCCCTCCTGACTTACTCCCACTCTCTCTCTGAATTTCCCGAGGTCTGAGATGAGGGTGCTGGCTGGAGGCAATGACCGCGTGCAGGCTGAATCTTCTCCAGATTCTGATTCTCTTCCTGGGCCTATCGTCCTCAAGCACAGTCTCCATGTCCCTGGTCACACTGATCTCTCTCCTTCAGTCCTTCCCTCCCTCCCTCTCCTGCCTCCCAGTGCAGAGAATACTTTTCTACATTTGAGACGACATTTATTTTTTGTGCACAGAATTCTCACCTGTTCTACTGTGGCCTCTGTTTTGAACATTCCAAAGCTGAGAATTTTCTTTTTTTCTCCCTCATTTCTGCTGAGTCTTTACCTTCCTAATGCAGTGAACTCAGAGTGCCTAGCTGACTGGAGGGGGAAAAAAATCCAGGGAGCAAAGAGAAATAATAAAAAAATATATCAGTTAACTTTTCATAGTGTTATCCAACTATATATTTTTAAAATTTTGGAAGAATATTAGGAATATTCTCTTTATAAAAAACTGAATTATTGGGCTTCCCTGGTGGCGCAGTGGTTAAGAATATGCCTGCGAAGGCAGGGGACATGGGTTCGAGCCCTGTTCTGGGAAGATCCCACGTGCCACGGAGTAACTAAGCCCGCGTGCCACAACTACTGAGCCTGCGCTCTAGAGCCCGTGTGTCACAACTACTGAGCCCACGTGCCACAACTACGGAAGCCTGCGTGCCTAGAGCCCGTGCTCCACAACAAGAGAAGCCACTGCAATGAAAAGCCCGTGCACCACAGCCAAGAGTAGCCCCCGCTCACTGCAACTAGAGAACGCCCGCTAGCAGCAACAAAGACCCAATGCAGCCCAAAATAAATTAATTAATTTTTAAAAATTGAATTATTTTCAAGGGGACAATGTATAAAAGTACAATAAAAGTCCCCCTTCATAACCCCCGAACCCCACTCTCAAGCTGGAATAGATATGCTGTGATACAATTTATAGTCGTAGTACTACTACTCCTCCCACCACAGCCCAAATCCTCTGAGCCCGGAGCAGCAGCTTCCTTTCACAATGCTAGGACCGGCCACAAAACAGATGATAATCCCTTTGGACATTTCAAGGAGCAGCACCAAGGGAACAGTACCTGGGAAATGCCACTGACAGCTCAGAATATCCATGGCATTTCTAGAGCCTCGGCACTGCTCTTGCTCTGGGAATGAAGGGCCAAAAAGCACGTCAGAGAATGTTCGTAACTGTAAACAAGCTCCACCTTTGAAACACAATCTAGATAGAACCACATATACAAGCCTGCACAATGGATGAAGCCAACGTCTCCTCCATGATTGCCCTTCTGACAACTTTATTGTCTCCTCAACCATAAAAGGTGAACTTCAAACTCACGACCTTGCCTTGTCACCAGAAACATCCAAGCTTGGATCACTCTTTCTAAGACCAGATATTTGCTCTGTGAACTATTAGAGACTTGTCCCATACACAGAAGTAGAACAAGATTATTTCTATCTACCTGGGGACCTGGAGTCTTTCACATTGCTCCTGTTAAAACTCTCAGAACACTAAAACTTTACCTACAAAGGGTTCAAGCTATGACACTCCCAATTTTCACAAACCTCCTCATCTCTTGGGAGTCACATGCAGCCAATTCCAGGAATTGGAAACATGGTTGTGAGGATGAAACTGACTTTGGGGCTCCCCTTGGATATGGTCTTCCAGACTTACCAAAAGGCCATTAAGAGGAAGGTTTACCCCACCTCAGGGAAACCCGAGGCAGTACTTGCAGTCAAGGGCTGGCCATGGCTTCTGAGCTACATCCAAAAAGAATTTCATACTGTACCTGGATCTGCTGAAGCCATTTCTGACTGTCCGAGAGCCAGCATGTACCGCTCCTGAACTGCCTCCATTGTGGATCATCAGTAGGGCTGTCAGATTTACTAAATAAAAATACAGGATACCCAGTTAAACTTGAACTTCACATGAATAATAAGTCATCACTTTTAGTATAAGTAGATCCTATGTACTATTTGGGGCATACTTATCTTCAAAATGTACTCGTTGTTTTTCTGACATTCATATTTAACTCAACAGCCTATATTTTATCTGTCAACCCTACTCAGCAGAAATGATGGAGGCTTATAGAGATCCAAGAGATGCCTCAGCTCCTCCTCAGCTTTTAGTTCTATGTCCTGGACAGTGAGCACGAGCTTCCCACTCCCATTAATTGGCTATAATGGAGTATATTCTCCATTTTAGAGCCTTCTCTACTTGTCATTGTTATCATCTTCCTTATTTTGAAGACATGTTTATTTTTTTCCAAACTTAATAGCTCATCCAAAAGTATTTGGAAGTTCATTCGACAAGGGAGAAACAACATGATTCTGAAAAGTGAAGGAAACCTCCCGGTGTTCAGTAAAGAAGTATTAGGGAGATTGAAAAAGCCAAACTTAATAAGCAAATCTCTCCAAGGGTATTTTCATAGCTTGATACCCTCCCACACCCTGAAAATATTATTACATCAAGAATGTAGAACCTGCTAACCAAATGTAAGGCTCCCATATGATTCTATCAAACTGAGGATGCTTCTTTACTAAGCAGTGAGCACACTTGCTGCCCCAGGGACCTTGGCAGTTGCAATACAGAGCTCTTCCCTTTGGGATGGAAACAGCAAGTTTTCCTGTGGTCTACACGCTGGCCCCAAAAATACTACACTCCCAATACTTGTCAACTTTAAGTATTTTTCTACAGATCTCCATTTTTCTGTTACTATTTGGACTACATCCTAGCCTTGACATTACATAAATTGCATTCAGAAGCTATTTTTAAAAGTTGGTAGGAAATCTTAAATCTATAGCTTACAGTCCCTGGCTTACTTTCATCCAGGTGCATAAGGGTTTTCAAAAGTCGTCAGGTTAGTTACCCCGTATCACAGCCCCACGCTTTTGTCAGAGATATAAAAATGTAACATGGTATTTAAGGTTTTAGTTGCAAAATCATCAAGCCTCCCAGACAGAGGCAATAGAGCAAAATCATTACAGAGGCAGGGATTTTGCTTTGCTCCAGTGTCTTGTGCAAGTCACTTGGCCTCTGTATTTATTGGTACTTATCTGCACTTTTCTGTCCCTTGGGGGTTATAATTGTACCTAGTCCATGGGTATGTTGTACAAATTATCTGTAAAGTAGTTAGAAGAAACCGACACAGAGTAAGCACTCCACAGACATTGGCTATTAGCTATTGGAAATATTTCTCCATGAAACAGATTACTTTATCAGTGGATGACTCGGTGGGAGTGAATCACAGAATCACAGCGTGTTGAAAGTGACCTAGTTCACACTCTTATGTGAATAAAAGTAAAGTGTGCATGCGTAGAAAATGTCTGAAAGTTTACATAACAGATAGTTAATCATGTTAACTTTGAGGATTAGAATAAATCAGGAAAGGAGGAAAGAAAAACTTGAGTGTCATTCAATTTCTACATCATTTGTGTTTCTACACTGAGACTTTGAATACACTGGAAGTGCAATTTTTTTTAATGTGGCGGGATAAAAGTTTTTCAAGTTTTCCTGATACATCCGTATTATTATTTCAGAATTGCTGGCATTTCTTGCCATCTTCGGATCTACACCCATTTGAGTCAGTGGGCCATTCTGGACGGAGGAGATAATAGAGCAGAAGTGAAGTGAGAGAAAAGGAGAGAAAAGATTTTCTCTTTTCTCTTCAAAGAGGAAAGGTCTTTGGAATGGGAACAACTCACAACCAAACTTTGGGGAAAGGATGTGATGGAAAACGAGACAAACATCCTACCCCTGTGATGAGAAGGATGCCCTGGGCTGGATGGAGGGAGGTCAGAGGTGGCTGGACAAGGAAACCAACTAGGGAGAAACACACACAAGTGCAGAGCAAACACCCTGAGGCCACTCAGCCTGACTCCATGCAAACATGTGTCCAGCAGCCAGCCCTTCACCTGTGGCTCCCCAGCAAAACAGGTACCTCGGGGGTGCCAACTCATTCTGAGTCCATTATGCCTGGCCACTCATAAACCTCTGTCTAACTTGTGAGGAATAAACTCTAAATGTTTATGAGGAAATTGGGGAAGGAGATTGAAAGGTTACTTAAATGGAAAAAAAAAAAGTTCAGGAAGGCAGGATGGTAGAGAGACAAGAAAAGGACCTTAAAAGATAGAAAGGATTTGCCAAAGAAGAGAAAGAAAAAGAAATGATTCCGAATGGGTTAACCTGCAGCTAGGAAGTTAAGGAAGATTATTGACGTGTGAAGACTATGGAATGAAGTGACTAAAATTTATCAGAAGTTGCTGAGACTACGGTAAGAAGCATGATTATCGAATTATGAATTGGCTGCAATAGCATTCTAGGGGGACACTAGGAAGGGGAAGCAAATATTCATGGGATGACAGTGGCAGGTGGAAAGTTGTTTCAGGGGAACATCAGTCTTGCAGAGTGTGTATCAGAGGAGGGCAAGTGTGAGCAAGCAATGAAATACTAAGTGTATACGGTTCCTTCACTGAGTGCACCCAGCCCCGTGGTCAGCCTTGAGAACAAGCAGGACTTCAGGTACTGGAGCTACATTTCATTCATCAAGACTTGAGAAGACACCCTTAACTCAGGTCTTCTCTTCAAACTCCATCTTTCCTTCTTGACCTTCATTTGGCCTCTTCCCTTACCCTCAAGCTGTGGACTGAGGCCACAGAGCAAGATGGGTCACTAGTGTCCTCCATCCCCTAGCGGCTGTGGTTCACATCAGTGGAGTACCAAAGGCAATAACCAAGTAACAGACACAAGAGTGTATGAAGACGAAGAGATCCTGATAAGGCTTTCTGTGACAGTGTGGGCCGAGTCGGCTGTATATGCCTGCTATCACCTGAATGATGAGCAGCCTTAGGGGAGAAGTGCTCAGAAGGCAGAGCCTGGCTCTCTAGAGGCTCTGCGTCCTCACAGCCCACTCCAAGACCTCAGCTGCAGCTTCGGCCCCCAATCTCTCTCCCTCTGCCTACTCACAGTTTTTGAAGTCTTCTTTCCTCCACATTTCTCTTGAGAGGTGGAGGAGGAAGATCAGCTTCAGGCCAGCTCAGACTCCCCTGGGATCCCAGCAGGATGCCTATCATTAACCTCCCACCTTCTAGGAAGCTCCGAAGATCTCCACACTTGGGGGAGTTTTCATTTCATCTGTGCTTCAAATTGCTGGCTGGAGATGGCCTGTTGGAAGGTGGCTAAAAGCAAGTAGGAATCTTCGGGGAGCCTGGCCCTTCTCGACTGTCAGACATCTTCAGGGATATTCTAGGAAACGTTGTTTGTTCTAGAGAAGGGAGGGAAACAATCCAATTGTCCAATAATGCTTGAATGGAAAATAAATGATGCTATACGCATGTGATGAAATAATATCAAACAGTCAAAAATCAAAGACCTAGATCTATATGGACTGATGTGGATAAATCTTGAAAAGATAATATTGATTGAAAGAAAATAAGATAAAGAATCTTAGAGTATGATAACAGGTATGTAAGTATTTAAATATTTAAATCAATTCAACATATTGCTTCTATATATAGAGATGCAAGAAAATAAACTTTATCCAAAGAACACATTATTTACATTTAATATGTTCATTTATGTAGGAAACCCAAAAGAACCCACAGATAAACTAGCAGGAACTAATAAGACGGTTCAACAAGGCAGACAGATACAAGATCAATAAATTTTAAAAATCAATCAGGCTCCTCTACACTGGCGATAACAAATTAGAAACTGTAAAAGAAAATAAGAAAAAAAGAAGATCTAAAAATAGTCACAAGAGCCATATAAATTATTTAGAGCTAAGCATACGTAAAAGTAAATATAACTAACAAACTGAGTACGACCACTTAAACTCCGCCCAACCCAAGGATTAGAAAACGACTGTTCTTACTTTATGAGAACAGGCCCTCTTCTTAAGTAGCAGGTCAGTAAGTGAGAGTGAATCAAAGAAACACAGCATTTGAAAAGTCAGCTTGGCCAAGCTTCTCGATAGCACAGACAGAAGCTGAAGCCCAGACAGGTTGAGTGACTTGGTAAAGGGCCCAATGTCCTGACTCAAGGACTAGCATTTTTCACTAATTCGTAAGACACAATCAAATTCAGTACCTTGGAAAGAGATGGGAAAAAAATGAAGAAATCAATTATATAGTTCCTCATCTTTAAGTACAGAAATAGCCGTGACAAAATTACAGGTATTGAGGGAAAATGGAAGCGCAGAGTTTAAAATGTCAATAATCCACAGGGAAACTGGAGACCATTTAAAATATTAATATTAAATCTCTATATAAAAGACATTAAAAGATCTCCAATCAAAGTGTTCATTTTATATCTAGGAATAAACCTACCTAAGGAGACAAAAGACCTGTATGCAGAAAATTATAAGACACTGATGAAAGAAATTAAAGATGATACAAATAGATGGAGAGATATACCATGTTCTTGGATTGGAAGAATCAACATTGTGAAAATGACTCTACTACCCAAAGCAGTCTACAGATTCAATGCAATCCCTATCAAACTACCACTGGCATTTTTCACAAAACTAGAGCAAAAAATTTCACAATTTGTATGGAAACACAAAAGACCCCGAATAGCCAAAGCAATCTTGAGAACGAAAAATGGAGCTGGAGGAATCAGGCTCCCTGACTTCAGACTATACTACAAAGCTACAGTAATCAAGACAGTATGGTACTGGCACAAAAACAGAAAGATAGATCCATGGAACAGGATAGAAAGCCCAGAGATAAACCCACGGACATATGGTCACCTTATCTTTGATAAAGGAGGCAGGAATGTACAGTGGAGAAAGGACAGTGGTGCTGGGAAAACTGGATAGGGACATGTAAAAGTATGAGATTAGATCACTCCCTAACACCATACACAAAAATAAGCTCAAAATGGATTAAAGACCTAAATGTAAGGCCAGACACTATCAAACTCTTAGAGGAAAACATAGGTAGAACACTCTATGACATAAATCACAGCAAGATCCTTTTGGACCCACCTCCTAGAGAAATGGAAATAAAGACAAAAATAAACACATGGGACCTAATGAAACTTAAAAGCTTTTGCACAGCAAAGGAAACCATAAACAAGACCAAAAGACAACCCTCAGAATGGGAGAAAATATTTGCAAATGAAGCAACTGACAAAGGATTAATCTCCAAAATTTATAAGCAGCTCATGCAGCTCAATAACAAAAAGACAAACAGCCCAATCCAAAAATGGGCAGAAGACCTAAATAGACATTTCTCCACAGAAGATATACAGACTGCCAACAAACACATGAAAGGATGCTCAACATCTTTACTCATTAGAGAAATGCAAATCAAAACTACAATGAGATATCATCTCACACCAGTCAGAATGGCCATCATCAAAAAATCTAGAAACAATAAATGCTGGAGAGGGTGTGGAAAAAAGGGAACACTCTTGCACTGCTGGTGGGAATGTGAATTGGTACAGCCACTATGGAGAACGGTATGGAGGTTCCTTAAGAAACTACAAATAGAACTACCATATGACCCAGCAATCCCACTGCTGGGCATATACCCTGAGAAAACCATAATTCAAAAAGAGACATGTACCAAAATGTTCATAGCAGCCCTATTTACAATAGCCCAGAGATGGAAACAACCTAAGTGTCCATCATCGGATGAATGGGTAAAGAAGATGTGGCACATATATACAATGGAATATTACTCAGCCATAAAAAGAAATGAAATTGAGCTATTTGTAATGAGGTGGATGGACCTAGAGTCTGTCATACAGAGTGAAGTAAGTCAGAAAGAGAAAGACAAATACTGTATGCTGACACATATATATGGAATTTAAGAAAAAAAAAATGTCATGAAGAACATAGGGGTAAGACAGGAATAAAGACACAGACCTACTAGAGAATGGACTTGAGGATATGGGGAGGGGGAAGGGTAAGCTGTGACAAAGTGAAAGAGCGGCATGGACATATATACACTACCAAACGTAAGGTAGATAGCTAGTGGGAAGCAGCCGCATAGCACAGGGAGATCAGCTCGGTGCTTTGTGAGCGCCTGGAGGGGTGGGATAGGGAGGGTGGGAGGGAGACGCAAAAGGGAGGGGATATGGGAACATATGTATATGTATAACTGATTAAATTTGTTATAAAGCAATAAAAAATAAAAAAATAAAAAATAAATTAAAAAAAATGTTCATTTTATAATAGATATGGTATGATACAATTTATAATAGATATGGTATGAACCTTTCCCTTTCATGGGAAAGGTTCGGCTGGGAAACAGGAATTGTTCTTGAAAACGGGGCCTGTGCTATTGCAGAGACTGTGCTGAACCTAGGTCCACAGAATGCTCTGATGTCATCATTGAGGTCACAGAATCCTGCTGTGCGCCTGGCAACCTTGCAAACTTAACAGCCCTGGTGAGCACTAGGCAGCACTGCTGGTTCACTAAGTGGTACAAGTTTTTCAGCCATTTAGGAGACTTGACTATTTTTATTTGTATTGAATCATTTCAACGGACTTCCCAAGAGCCAAGAAGGGCCAACCTGTAGGGGAGAGGAGGAGTTGGACATCTCTTGAGGCATCTCCTAAGGGAGACTTCTAGTTGGTACGATGAAACGGCGACAAAAGAGGAAACATCTGGAAAATGAAGAGTCCCAGGAAACTGCCGAGAACGGAGGAGGTATGTGGGGGGCAACTTGTCTGGGGCACATGGGTTTCTGCCAAACTGAACCTTCTCTAGGAAGCGGGGGACTGAGAACGTGTCACCTGTGAAGCAGGGAGCGAGAGACCTTGTCTCACTGATGCTGCCGTATCCATCCGGAGCGTCCCTGTGGTGCGAGACGGCACAGAACGGCCAGATGCCCCTGGGAGATGGGAGGTCAGCTCCGCTGGTCTGAGGACTCTCTCCTGGGGCAGCCGGGCCTGGAGCTTTGTCGGACTCACAGCAGGCTGCATCCTGCCTAGAGGTGCAGCTTTTCTCAGTCCCCGATTTCTCTCTTATTCTCTTGGATCTTTTCCTGGGGTCATGAGGTGGGGGATGTGAAGGATGCAAGGATGCTGAGAGAGACCCATGAGTTGCTTGGCCTCTTTTACCAAAGTGGAAAGAGAAGCCCCATGAGTTGAAGGCCCTGTTGAAAAATATCTTGACAAGTGGAATGCAGTTCGAAAGACGATTGTTTGCCTAGGGATGGTGTCATATTGAAAGCAAGGAGGTTTTATTCCTTCAACAGGAACAATTTCCCAAAGGAGACCAAGGGAAGGGAAGGGCTTTCCAGAGAATGAGACCGCGTGGGCGGGGATGAGAAATGTCCTCAGGGTCCTGCGGGGAGCTCTGAGAGCCACGGGCCACGTGGTGCCTGCGTGCATTAAATGTAGGCGAGTAGCTTGCCCTGGGAGGGGGTGGTCACACCAGAGTTCCAGCTAGAGGTCTCTGCCCCAGATTAGAGCCCAGTAGCTCCTACCAGGCCCAGGGCCCTGGAGACTGTAGGATGGGCCCTGGGAATGGAGGTCTACACAGCAGGCAGATTTTCAGGCAGTGGCTGGGACAGACTGGGGAAGGCAATGACTGCCCCTGACCATTCAGAATATTTTTCGCTATGTTCCTGTGTGTGTGTGTGTGTGTGTGTGTGTGTGTGTGTGTGTGTGTGTGGTAGTACAGAGGAGAGCAGGATGAATGGGGGTAGAGTGCTTATCAGATATAAACTCTGCGTGGTAAAGTTCTTGTCACCCTGTCTGGACCTGGGTGACACTCGGCGTACGTAAGAGTGTATACAGAATTCTTGTTAGGGGTGTTTTATGAGACAGTAACTCATACACCCATGTACACTCTGATACAGCAAAAATATCACACACCCCATATATAACTTCCGTATTAAACCACACACAGCACATGTAGGTATATACACGCATCCCTCCTGTACTACCTTCTCATACAACCCACCTGTATCACAATCCTCTCCTCCAACACCAAACGCTGGAGATGAGATATGTATATAGACACACACACTATATATATAGGACACACACACACACACTCTCTCTCTATATATATATATATGTGTGTGTATCTCCTCAACTCTCGCACAAACACAGCTAACTTCAGCCATTGCTAAATACCTCTATAATAACCAGTCACGTGTCATACACACCACACTTGTAACACATTCTTGAGTAATGCCAGACCCGCTTTGTACAAACCACAGTAAACCACAGTCTCACTAACCCATGTCAGGGTTGCCAGATAAAATATGGGCTATCCAGTTCAATTTGAATTCCAGATAAACAACAAGTAATTTTTCAGTATCAGTATGTCCCAAATATTGTATGGGCCATACTTACACTAAAAATAAGTAAGACCAAATACTGCATGGGAATACTTACACGAAAAAATTATTCTGGGTTTATCTGAAACTGAAATTTAACTGGGTGCCCTGTATTTTTCTTCGCTTAGTCTGGCAACCCTTATATACTTACCACCAGCTCAGGTATTATATATTTATTGTATTTTTGTTTAGTGTGTGTCTTCCTCTACTAGAATATGCAGCATTACCAGAGACTAGAACAATGCAAGAGTGCCGGATACACAGGAGTAGCTGCTTACTGAAACCTGGAGAATGAATGAATGAACACACACCATAAATACAAGCCATACCATGTAATGAGGAAAAGTTACATGTCCCAGAATTCCTGACTTGTGAACAGAAACCATGCACACAAAGGCCACAGACACAGATAAGACACATCTGCACTGTGCTCCCCATGCCAACCCCACACTTACCACAGACTTAACTGATACACATCACTCACTCTTCCCACATACTCACAGTCACCACCGAGGCCTACATTACCAAGACAGTGACAGAGTAAGTACTGATTTGAATTAAATACTGGAGTATCCACTGGGAACCACACTCTCAACTGTGTGTATTCACTGCACCTGACACGTGCCAGACACTCGGTAAATATTTGTACAGAGGACTGATGAACCCACCCTGAGCCTTTCATTCCTCCCTCAGGAATCTCGAAGTCACAAGAGGATCCCCCTCAGCTTGGATCCACTGTGGTGGCCCAAGGCTGCAGCCCAGGGGCAGGGGAGGTCTCCTCTGCCTCTACATACTTCTCCTGTGCTTCTTCTCCACGCAAGCTCATCTACGCTGGTAAGGGCGCGGGGCTCCTCAGGTGAGGGGGTGCTTGGCTGTGAGGCAGGAGGCACACAGATCCCAGGGAGGCTGAGAGGAAACCCAGGGTCATCAGAGGTGATGAGGGCTCTGTGGAGGAGCCTGGGCAGGATGGCTGAGATGTTACGAGGGCGTGGATCCCAGCTGAGTCTGGGGGTGTGTGTGTGAATCCTGGTACTACCATGGTGGGGAAGTCAAGGAGCAGGGGCCGGAAAGGTCTGGGCTTGAGGTGGAGGGAAGAGGGACCAGATTAAGCATCTTCAGAGGAAAATGTAGGGTTTATCTTGCCTTTGCTTCCAGAGAAGGACAGAGTTCTGCATCACAGACCTCCAGCCTGAGAGCAGGACCATCCAGCTCAGGTCCACACAGCTCACACATACATCCGCCCTCCAGGCACAGCCCTTCTCAGTGCACACATAAACCCCAAGCACCACAGCCCCATTCCACAAGTAATGCACCACTGATATTCCCAAACTCACACTCCTCGTTGTACACGCATCCAGCCGCATCCCTCACATACCACAGCCCTCACCACCATACTCCACAACCCTGTATACAGACACCGCTCCAGTATCCCCCCACACGCACATGAAAAGCCCACAGATGACACCAGATACACTGCTCCGTCCTACGGCCAACAGACACCAAGCTCACGACATAGCTACGTCACGCAAATGTCCCTCTCTCGTCTACCACACCTGCTCCCTCAGCTTCCGGCACGGCCCATGCATGTTACTATGTTTTTAATTTCCTTTTTCAGGAATGCAGAGATCACATCGAGACACTGCCCAGCCTACAGCACCCCTAGCCCAGGATCAGGAAGAAGGAGAGACCGCTCCCCCATCACACTGTGTCTCCTCCTCACCCTCTTCACCCTGTAAGAACGATCTGCACCCAGACAAAGAGGAAAGGGGCATGAAAATATACTACATGCAGGTACAAGTGAACAAGGGTGTAGCTGTCTCCTGGAAGACAAAGAAACCCTTGGAGTTGCCTCAAAAGCAGCTGACGATAGAAGAAGTGATCCTTCCTGAGGATGTGTGCACACTAGCCACTGACTCCTCTTCTGATGTGTCCACCGAAAGCCTCCTGTCTGACAGTGAGCCCACTGGGGAGGAGAAAGAGTATGAGGAAAGGGCAGAGCCAGGCAGCCCATCAGGGTCACCTGCAGTCCAGGAGACACCCAGGGCCAAGACACCGGACTGGATGGTGACCATGGAGACCGGCTTCAGGTGCATGGCCTGCTGCCGGGTCTTCCCCACCTTGGAGATCCTCCAGCAGCACGTGAAGTTCGGCGTCCTGGAGGGCTTCAGCTGCCGTGTCTTTCATCTCAACATGGCCCAGTGCATGGGCAATGTGGAATCCGAGAGCACCCCTGAGGGGGAGGGCAGTGTGGAACCTAAGACCACCTCTGAGGACGAGGAGGACGAGGAGGACGAGGAGGACGAGGAGGACGAGGAAGAGAAGCTAGAAGGCCCCAACCCGAAGAGACCCTGCAGGCAGTGTCTTTCCTCTCTTTTGATTTCCACACAGCAACTGAGATTCATGGGACAGAAGATCCTGGAGACGGTGTGGCCTTGGAAGAGGTAAGGCTTGAGGCTGGCAGTCTTCTGAGCCTATGTCACGAGGGCCCAGAGGAGTCTAAGGAAAGGGGCCGCACACATGTGCTGGTTTACCTAATGGCTCTGCAGTTGCATCAACTTGGGACACACCCAGCACTTCCAAAGGAATTGAGCTCTGTTGACTTCAACAAGAATGTGGACCCTTTTCCTAGGAGTTTTCTCAGGGTCTGCACGATGGACCTCAACTCTTAGAGGATGTACTGCCAGCAGCTCCTTCTCGGCAGAGAGAGCCAGGAGTGGTCTCAAGAGAGGACAGGGGCCCTTGCAGGACCGGAACTTTGAGGTCTGAGAGCCTTTGGCCTGAGCTGAGATCTCACCTGGACCACTGTACCTAGCCTTCTGTGACAAAGGGGAATATGAAAGAGAGTCACGTGGAAATGAGGTTCGCCGAGATATGGAAATGTTCCAGAACCTTCGTTGCGTGGTCGTTGATCTGGAGCCAAGCTCACTGTGGTGTGTGTGGCTCTGAGCATTAAGGCAACGCTGGAGGGTAATGCTGACCAGCAGAGCTTGTAGTGCTGCTTGTCTCTTCCTGTTCTACCTCATTTGTTTTATCCCTTCCAGGGAGAAGAAAGGACCCTCGGGATAGTAGCAGACAGAATGCCGTGGTCTGAAGGAGGATGAAGAGACCGGCACTCAGTCTAACATCATATGACAATATGAACATCATATGCAATAAAGGGCATTTTCCAAACCTTTCCTGGATGTTTGAGTTAATTACATTTTTCTATCTATGCATCTATCTATCAGTCATCTACATCTGTATCTTTCAAGGTTTGTGAACAAGCTTTCACATAAGCACTAGAGACGTCCGCCAGCATTTTCCAGAAGGAGGCCTGGAAATTGCTGGGGACTTCTCACAAATAGGGAATGGCCACAACCCCTGCCACACAGACTATGCGCGTGGCCCTCCTGACTTACTCCCACTCTCTCTCTGAATTTCCCGAGGTCTGAGATGAGGGTGCTGGCTGGAGGCAATGATCGCGTGCAGGCTGAATCTTCTCCAGATTCTGATTCTCTTCCTGGGCCTATCGTCCTCAAGCACAGTCTCCATGTCCCTGGTCACACTGATCTCTCTCCTTCAGTCCTTCCCTCCCTCCCTCTCCTGCCTCCCAGTGCAGAGAATACTTTTTTACATTTGAGACGACATTTATTTTTTGTGCACAGAATTCTCACCTGTTCTACTGTGGCCTCTGTTTTGAACATTCCAAAGCTGAGAATTTTCTTTTTTTCTCCCTCATTTCTGCTGAGTCTTTACCTTCCTAATGCAGTGAACTCAGAGTGCCTAGCTGACTGCAGGGGGAAAAAAATCCAGGGAGCAAAGAGAAATAATAAAAAAATATATCAGTTAACTTTTCATAGTGTTATCCAACTATATATTTTTAAAATTTTGGAAGAATATTAGGAATATTCTCTTTATAAAAAACTGAATTATTGGGCTTCCCTGGTGGCGCAGTGGTTAAGAATATGCCTGCGAAGGCAGGGGACATGGGTTCGAGCCCTGTTCTGGGAAGATCCCACGTGCCACGGAGTAACTAAACCCGCGTGCCACAACTACTGAGCCTGCGCTCTAGAGCCCGTGTGTCACAACTACTGAGCCCACGTGCCACAACTACGGAAGCCTGCGTGCCTAGAGCCCGTGCTCCACAACAAGAGAAGCCACTGCAATGAAAAGCCCGTGCACCACAGCCAAGAGTAGCCCCCGCTCACTGCAACTAGAGAACGCCCGCTAGCAGCAACAAAGACCCAATGCAGCCCAAAATAAATTAATTAATTTTTAAAAATTGAATTATTTTCAAGGGGACAATGTATAAAAGTACAATAAAAGTCCCCCTTCATAACCCCCGAACCCCACTCTCAAGCTGGAATAGATATGCTGTGATACAATTTATAGTCGTAGTACTACTACTCCTCCCACCACAGCCCAAATCCTCTGAGCCCGGAGCAGCAGCTTCCTTTCACAATGCTAGGACCGGCCACAAAACAGATGATAATCCCTTTGGACATTTCAAGGATCAGCACCAAGGGAACAGTACCTGGGAAATGCCACTGACAGCTCAGAATATCCATGGCATTTCTAGAGCCTCGGCACTGCTCTTGCTCTGGGAATGAAGGGCCAAAAAGCACGTCAGAGAATGTTCGTAATTGTAAACAAGCTCCACCTTTGAAACACAATCTAGATAGAACCACATATACAAGCCTGCACAATGGATGAAGCCAACGTCTCCTCCATGATTGCCCTTCTGACAACTTTATTGTCTCCTCAACCATAAAAGGTGAACTTCAAACTCACGACCTTGCCTTGTCACCAGAAACATCCAAGCTTGGATCACTCTTTCTAAGACCAGATATTTGCTCTGTGAACTATTAGAGACTTGTCACATACACAGAAGTAGAACAGGATTATTTCTATCTACCTGGGGACCTGGAGTCTTTCACATTGCTCCTGTTAAAACTCTCAGAACACCAAAACTTTACCTACAAAGGGTTCAAGCTATGACACTCCCAATTTTCACAAACCTCCTCATCTCTTGGGAGTCACATGCAGCCAATTCCAGGAATTGGAAACATGGTTGTGAGGATGAAACTGACTTTGGGGCTCCCCTTGGATATGGTCTTCCAGACTTACCAAAAGGCCATTAAGAGGAAGGTTTACCCCACCTCAGGGAAACCCGAGGCAGTACTTGCAGTCAAGGGCTGGCCATGGCTTCTGAGCTACATCCAAAAAGAATTTCATACTGTACCTGGATCTGCTGAAGCCATTTCTGACTGTCCGAGAGCCAGCATGTACCGCTCCTGAACTGCCTCCATTGTGGATCATCAGTAGGGCTGTCAGATTTACTAAATAAAAATACAGGATACCCAGTTAAACTTGAACTTCACATGAATAATAAGTCATCACTTTTAGTATAAGTAGATCCTATGTACTATTTGGGGCATACTTATCTTCAAAATGTACTCGTTGTTTTTCTGACATTCATATTTAACTCAACAGCCTATATTTTATCTGTCAACCCTACTCAGCAGAAATGATGGAGGCTTATAGAGATCCAAGAGATGCCTCAGCTCCTCCTCAGCTTTTAGTTCTATGTCCTGGACAGTGAGCACGAGCTTCCCACTCCCATTAATTGGCTATAATGGAGTATATTCTCCATTTTAGAGCCTTCTCTACTTGTCATTGTTATCTTCTTCCTTATTTTGAAGACATGTTTATTTTTTTCCAAACTTAATAGCTCATCCAAAAGTATTTGGAAGTTCATTCGACAAGGGAGAAACAACATGATTCTGAAAAGTGAAGGAAACCTCCCGGTGTTTAGTAAAGAAGTATTAGGGAGATTGAAAAAGCCAAACTTAATAAGCAAATCTCTCCAAGGGTATTTTCATAGCTTGATACCCTCCCACACCCTGAAAATATTATTACATCAAGAATGTAGAACCTGCTAACCAAATGTAAGGCTCCCATATGATTCTATCAAACTGAGGATGCTTCTTTACTAAGCAGTGAGCACACTTGCTGCCCCAGGGACCTTGGCAGTTGCAATACAGAGCTCTTCCCTTTGGGATGGAAACAGCAAGTTTTCCTGTGGTCTACACGCTGGCCCCAAAAATACTACACTCCCAATACTTGTCAACTTTAAGTATTTTTCTACAGATCTCCATTTTTCTGTTACTATTTGGACTACATCCTAGCCTTGACATTACATAAATTGCATTCAGGAAGCTATTTTTAAAAGTTGGTAGGAAATCTTAAATCTATAGCTTACAGTCCCTGGCTTACTTTCATCCAGGTGCATAAGGGTTTTCAAAAGTCGTCAGGTTAGTTACCCCGTATCACAGCCCCACGCTTTTGTCAGAGATATAAAAATGGAACATGGTATTTAAGGTTTTAGTTGCAAAATCATCAAGCCTCCCAGACAGAGGCAATAGAGCAAAATCATTACAGAGGCAGGGATTTTGATTTGCTCCAGTGTCTTGTGCAAGTCACTTGGCCTCTGTATTTATTGGTACTTATCTGCACTTTTCTGTCCCTTGGGGGTTATAATTGTACCTAGTCCATGGGTATGTTGTACAAATTATCTGTAAAGTAGTTAGAAGAAACCGACACAGAGTAAGCACTCCACAGACATTGGCTATTAGCTATTGGAAATATTTCTCCATGAAACAGATTACTTTATCAGTGGATGACTCGGTGGGAGACAGTGAATCACAGAATCACAGCGTGTTGAAAGTGACCTAGTTCACACTCTTATGTGAAAAAAAGAAAAGTGTGCATGCGTAGAAAATGTCTGAAAGTTTACATAACAGATAGTTAATCATGTTAACTTTGAGGATTAGAATAAATCAGGAAAGGAGGAAAGAAAAACTTGAGTGTCATTCAATTTCTACATCATTTGTGTTTCTACACTGAGACTTTGAATACACTGGAAGTGCAATTTTTTTTAATGTGGCAGGATAAAGGTTTTCAAGTTTTCCTGATACATCCGTATTATTATTTCAGAATTGCTGGCATTTCTTGCCATCTTCGGATCTACACCCATTTGAGTCAGTGGGCCATTCTGGACGGAGGAGATAATAGAGCAGAAGTGAAGTGAGAGAAAAGGAGAGAAAAGATTTTCTCTTTTCTCTTCAAAGAGGAAAGGTCTTTGGAATGGGAACAACTCACAACCAAACTTTGGGGAAAGGATGTGATGGAAAACGAGACAAACATCCTACCCCTGTGATGAGAAGGATGCCCTGGGCTGGATGGAGGGAGGTCAGAGGTGGCTGGACAAGGAAACCAACTAGGGAGAAACACACACAAGTGCAGAGCAAACACCCCGAGGCCACTCAGCCTGACTCCATGCAAACATGTGTCCAGCAGCCAGCCCTTCACCTGTGGCTCCCCAGCAAAACAGGTACCTCGGGGGTGCCAACTCATTCTGAGTCCATTATGCCTGGCCACTCATAAACCTCTGTCTAACTTGTGAGGAATAAACTCTAAATGTTTATGAGGAAATTGGGGAAGGAGATTGAAAGGTTACTTAAATGGAAAAAAAAAAAGTTCAGGAAGGCAGGATGGTAGAGAGACAAGAAAAGGACCTTAAAAGATAGAAAGGATTTGCCAAAGAAGAGAAAGAAAAAGAAATGATTCCGAATGGGTTAACCTGCAGCTAGGAAGTTAAGGAAGATTATTGACGTGTGAAGACTATGGAATGAAGTGACTAAAATTTATCAGAAGTTGCTGAGACTACGGTAAGAAGCATGATTATCGAATTATGAATTGGCTGCAATAGCATTCTAGGGGGACACTAGGAAGGGGAAGCAAATATTCATGGGATGACAGTGGCAGGTGGAAAGTTGTTTCAGGGGAACATCAGTCTTGCAGAGTGTGTATCAGAGGAGGGCAAGTGTGAGCAAGCAATGAAATACTAAGTGTATACGGTTCCTTCACTGAGTACACCCAGCCCCGTGGTCAGCCTTGAGAACAAGCAGGACTTCAGGTACTGGAGCTACATTTCATTCATCAAGACTTGAGAAGACACCCTTAACTCAGGTCTTCTCTTCAAACTCCATCTTTCCTTCTTGACCTTCATTTGGCCTCTTCCCTTACCCTCAAGCTGTGGACTGAGGCCACAGAGCAAGATGGGTCACTAGTGTCCTCCATCCCCTAGCGGCTGTGGTTCACATCAGTGGAGTACCAAAGGCAATAACCAAGTAACAGACACAAGAGTGTATGAAGACGAAGAGATCCTGATAAGGCTTTCTGTGACAGTGTGGGCCGAGTCGGCTGTATATGCCTGCTATCACCTGAATGATGAGCAGCCTTAGGGGAGAAGTGCTCAGAAGGCAGAGCCTGGCTCTCTAGAGGCTCTGCGTCCTCACAGCCCACTCCAAGACCTCAGCTGCAGCTTCGGCCCTCAATCTCTCTCCCTCTGCCTACTCACAGTTTTTGAAGTCTTCTTTCCTCCACATTTCTCTTGAGAGGTGGAGGAGGAAGATCAGCTTCAGGCCAGCTCAGACTCCCCTGGGATCCCAGCAGGATGCCTATCATTAACCTCCCACCTTCTAGGAAGCTCCGAAGATCTCCACACTTGGGGGAGTTTTCATTTCATCTGTGCTTCAAATTGCTGGCTGGAGATGGCCTGTTGGAAGGTGGCTAAAAGCAAGTAGGAATCTTCGGGGAGCCTGGCCCTTCTCGACTGTCAGACATCTTCAGGGATATTCTAGGAAACGTTGTTTGTTCTAGAGAAGGGAGGGAAACAATCCAATTGTCCAATAATGCTTGAATGGAAAATAAATGATGCTATACGCATGTGATGAAATAATATCAAACAGTCAAAAATCAAAGACCTAGATCTATATGGACTGATGTGGATAAATCTTGAAAACATAATATTGATTGAAAGAAAATAAGATAAAGAATCTTAGAGTATGATAACAGGTATGTAAGTATTTAAATATTTAAATCAATTCAACATATTGCTTCTATATATAGAGATGCAAGAAAATAAACTTTATCCAAAGAACACATTATTTACATTTAATATGTTCATTTATGTAGGAAACCCAAAAGAACCCACAGATAAACTAGCAGGAACTAATAAGACGGTTCAACAAGGCAGACAGATACAAGATCAATAAATTTTAAAAATCAATCAGGCTCCTCTACACTGGCGATAACAAATTAGAAACTGTAAAAGAAAATAAGAAAAAAAGAAGATCTAAAAATAGTCACAAGAGCCATATAAATTATTTAGAGCTAAGCATACGTAAAAGTAAATATAACTAACAAACTGAGTACGACCACTTAAACTCCGCCCAACCCAAGGATTAGAAAACGACTGTTCTTACTTTATGAGAACAGGCCCTCTTCTTAAGTAGCAGATCAGTACGTGAGAGTGAATCAAAGAAACACAGCATTTGAAAAGTCAGCTTGGCCAAGCCTCTCGATAGCACAGACAGAAGCTGAAGCCCAGACAGGTTGAGTGACTTGGTAAAGGGCCCAATGTCCTGACTCAAGGACTAGCATTTTTCACTAATTCGTAAGACACAATCAAATTCAGTACCTTGGAAAGAGATGGGAAAAAAATGAAGAAATCAATTATATAGTTCCTCATCTTTAAGTACAGAAATAGCCGTGACAAAATTACAGGTATTGAGGGAAAATGGAAGCGCAGAGTTTAAAATGTCAATAATCCACAGGGAAACTGGAGACCATTTAAAATATTCATATTAAATCTCTATATAAAAGACATTAAAAGATCTCCAATCAAAATGTTCATTTTATATCTAGGAATAAACCTACCTAAGGAGACAAAAGACCTGTATGCAGAAAATTATAAGACACTGATGAAAGAAATTAAAGATGATACAAATAGATGGAGAGATATACCATGTTCTTGGATTGGAAGAATCAACATTGTGAAAATGACTCTACTACCCAAAGCAGTCTACAGATTCAATGCAATCCCTATCAAACTACCACTGGCATTTTTCACAAAACTAGAGCAAAAAATTTCACAATTTGTATGGAAACACAAAAGACCCCGAATAGCCAAAGCAATCTTGAGAACGAAAAATGGAGCTGGAGGAATCAGGCTCCCTGACTTCAGACTATACTACAAAGCTACAGTAATCAAGACAGTATGGTACTGGCACAAAAACAGAAAGATAGATCCATGGAACAGGATAGAAAGCCCAGAGATAAACCCACGGACATATGGTCACCTTATCTTTGATAAAGGAGGCAGGAATGTACAGTGGAGAAAGGACAGTGGTGCTGGGAAAACTGGATAGGGACATGTAAAAGTATGAGATTAGATCACTCCCTAACACCATACACAAAAATAAGCTCAAAATGGATTAAAGACCTAAATGTAAGGCCAGACACTATCAAACTCTTAGAGGAAAACATAGGTAGAACACTCTATGACATAAATCACAGCAAGATCCTTTTGGACCCACCTCCTAGAGAAATGGAAATAAAGACAAAAATAAACACATGGGACCTAATGAAACTTAAAAGCTTTTGCACAGCAAAGGAAACCATAAACAAGACCAAAAGACAACCCTCAGAATGGGAGAAAATATTTGCAAATGAAGCAACTGACAAAGGATTAATCTCCAAAATTTATAAGCAGCTCATGCAGCTCAATAACAAAAAGACAAACAGCCCAATCCAAAAATGGGCAGAAGACCTAAATAGACATTTCTCCACAGAAGATATACAGACTGCCAACAAACACATGAAAGGATGCTCAACATCTTTACTCATTAGAGAAATGCAAATCAAAACTACAATGAGATATCATCTCACACCAGTCAGAATGGCCATCATCAAAAAATCTAGAAACAATAAATGCTGGAGAGGGTGTGGAAAAAAGGGAACACTCTTGCACTGCTGGTGGGAATGTGAATTGGTACAGCCACTATGGAGAACGGTATGGAGGTTCCTTAAGAAACTACAAATAGAACTACCATATGACCCAGCAATCCCACTGCTGGGCATATACCCTGAGAAAACCATAATTCAAAAAGAGACATGTACCAAAATGTTCATAGCAGCCCTATTTACAATAGCCCAGAGATGGAAACAACCTAAGTGTCCATCATCGGATGAATGGGTAAAGAAGATGTGGCACATATATACAATGGAATATTACTCAGCCATAAAAAGAAATGAAATTGAGCTATTTGTAATGAGGTGGATGGACCTAGAGTCTGTCATACAGAGTGAAGTAAGTCAGAAAGAGAAAGACAAATACTGTATGCTGACACATATATATGGAATTTAAGAAAAAAAAAATGTCATGAAGAACATAGGGGTAAGACAGGAATAAAGACACAGACCTACTAGAGAATGGACTTGAGGATATGGGGAGGGGGAAGGGTAAGCTGTGACAAAGTGAAAGAGCGGCATGGACATATATACACTACCAAACGTAAGGTAGATAGCTAGTGGGAAGCAGCCGCATAGCACAGGGAGATCAGCTCGGTGCTTTGTGACCGCCTGGAGGGGTGGGATAGGGAGGGTGGGAGGGAGACGCAAAAGGGAGGGGATATGGGAACATATGTATATGTATAACTGATTAAATTTGTTATAAAGCAATAAAAAATAAAAAAATAAAAAATAAATTAAAAAAAATGTTCATTTTATAATAGATATGGTATGATACAATTTATAATAGATATGGTATGAACCTTTCCCTTTCATGGGAAAGGTTCGGCTGGGAAACAGGAATTGTTCTTGAAAACGGGGCCTGTGCTATTGCAGAGACTGTGCTGAACCTAGGTCCACAGAATGCTCTGATGTCATCATTGAGGTCACAGAATCCTGCTGTGCGCCTGGCAACCTTGCAAACTTAACAGCCCTGGTGAGCACTAGGCAGCACTGCTGGTTCACTAAGTGGTACAAGTTTTTCAGCCATTTAGGAGACTTGACTATTTTTATTTGTATTGAATCATTTCAACGGACTTCCCAAGAGCCAAGAAGGGCCAACCTGTAGGGGAGAGGAGGAGTTGGACATCTCTTGAGGCATCTCCTAAGGGAGACTTCTAGTTGGTACGATGAAACGGCGACAAAAGAGGAAACATCTGGAAAATGAAGAGTCCCAGGAAACTGCCGAGAACGGAGGAGGTATGTGGGGGGCAACTTGTCTGGGGCACATGGGTTTCTGCCAAACTGAACCTTCTCTAGGAAGCGGGGGACTGAGAACGTGTCACCTGTGAAGCAGGGAGCGAGAGACCTTGTCTCACTGATGCTGCCGTATCCATCCGGAGGGTCCCTGTGGTGCGAGACGGCACAGAACGGCCAGATGCCCCTGGGAGATGGGAGGTCAGCTCCGCTGGTCTGAGGACTCTCTCCTGGGGCAGCCGGGCCTGGAGCTTTGTCGGACTCACAGCAGGCTGCATCCTGCCTAGAGGTGCAGCTTTTCTCAGTCCCCGATTTCTCTCTTATTCTCTTGGATCTTTTCCTGGGGTCATGAGGTGGGGGATGTGAAGGATGCAAGGATGCTGAGAGAGACCCATGAGTTGCTTGGCCTCTTTTACCAAAGTGGAAAGAGAAGCCCCATGAGTTGAAGGCCCTGTTGAAAAATATCTTGACAAGTGGAATGCAGTTCGAAAGACGATTGTTTGCCTAGGGATGGTGTCATATTGAAAGCAAGGAGGTTTTATTCCTTCAACAGGAACAATTTCCCAAAGGAGACCAAGGGAAGGGAAGGGCTTTCCAGAGAATGAGACCGCGTGGGCGGGGATGAGAAATGTCCTCAGGGTCCTGCGGGGAGCTCTGAGAGCCACGGGCCACGTGGTGCCTGCGTGCATTAAATGTAGGCGAGTAGCTTGCCCTGGGAGGGGGTGGTCACACCAGAGTTCCAGCTAGAGGTCTCTGCCCCAGATTAGAGCCCAGTAGCTCCTACCAGGCCCAGGGCCCTGGAGACTGTAGGATGGGCCCTGGGAATGGAGGTCTACACAGCAGGCAGATTTTCAGGCAGTGGCTGGGACAGACTGGGGAAGGCAATGACTGCCCCTGACCATTCAGAATATTTTTCGCTATGTTCCTGTGTGTGTGTGTGTGTGTGTGTGTGTGTGTGTGTGTGTGTGTGTGGTAGTACAGAGGAGAGCAGGATGAATGGGGGTAGAGTGCTTATCAGATATAAACTCTGCGTGGTAAAGTTCTTGTCACCCTGTCTGGACCTGGGTGACACTCGGCGTACGTAAGAGTGTATACAGAATTCTTGTTAGGGGTGTTTTATGAGACAGTAACTCATACACCCATGTACACTCTGATACAGCAAAAATATCACACACCCCATATATAACTTCCGTATTAAACCACACACAGCACATGTAGGTATATACACGCATCCCTCCTGTACTACCTTCTCATACAACCCACCTGTATCACAATCCTCTCCTCCAACACCAAACGCTGGAGATGAGATATGTATATAGACACACACACTATATATATAGGACACACACACACACACTCTCTCTCTATATATATATATATGTGTGTGTATCTCCTCAACTCTCGCACAAACACAGCTAACTTCAGCCATTGCTAAATACCTCTATAATAACCAGTCACGTGTCATACACACCACACTTGTAACACATTCTTGAGTAATGCCAGACCCGCTTTGTACAAACCACAGTAAACCACAGTCTCACTAACCCATGTCAGGGTTGCCAGATAAAATATGGGCTATCCAGTTCAATTTGAATTCCAGATAAACAACAAGTAATTTTTCAGTATCAGTATGTCCCAAATATTGTATGGGCCATACTTACACTAAAAATAAGTAAGACCAAATACTGCATGGGAATACTTACACGAAAAAATTATTCTGGGTTTATCTGAAACTGAAATTTAACTGGGTGCCCTGTATTTTTCTTCGCTTAGTCTGGCAACCCTTATATACTTACCACCAGCTCAGGTATTATATATTTATTGTATTTTTGTTTAGTGTGTGTCTTCCTCTAGTAGAATGTGCAGCATTACCAGAGACTAGAACAATGCAAGAGTGCCGGATACACAGGAGTAGCTGCTTACTGAATCTTGGTGAATGAATGAATGAACACACACCATAAATACAAGCCACACCATGTAATGAGGAAAAGTTACATGTCCCAGAATTCCTGACTTGTGAACAGAAACCATGCACACAAAGGCCACAGACACAGATAAGACACATCTGCACTGTGCTCCCCATGCCAACCCCACACTTACCACAGACTTAACTGATACACATCACTCACTCTTCCCACATACTCACAGTCACCACCGAGGCCTACATTACCAAGACAGTGACAGAGTAAGTACTGATTTGAATTAAATACTGGAGTATCCACTGGGAACCACACTCTCAACTGTGTGTATTCACTGCACCTGACACGTGCCAGACACTCGGTAAATATTTGTGGACAGAGGACTGATGAACCCACCCTGAGCCTTTCATTCCTCCCTCAGGAATCTCGAAGTCACAAGAGGATCCCCCTCAGCTTGGATCCACTGTGGTGGCCCAAGGCTGCAGCCCAGGGGCAGGGGAGGTCTCCTCTGCCTCTACATACTTCTCCTGTGCTTCTTCTCCGCGCAAGCTCATCTACGCTGGTAAGGGCGCGGGGCTCCTCAGGTGAGGGGGTGCTTGGCTGTGAGGCAGGAGGCACACAGATCCCAGGGAGGCTGAGAGGAAACCCAGGGTCATCAGAGGTGATGAGGGCTCTGTGGAGGAGCCTGGGCAGGATGGCTGAGCTGTTACGAGGGCGTGGATCCCAGCTGAGTCTGGGGCGGGGGTGTGTGAATCCTGGTAACACCATGGTGGGGAAGTCAAGGAGCAGGGGCCGGAAAGGTCTGGGCTTGAGGTGGAGGGAAGAGGGACCAGATTAAGCATCTTCAGAGGAAAATGTAGGGTTTCTCTTTGCCTTTGCTTCCAGAGAAGGACAGAATTCTACATCATAGATCTCCAGCCTGAGAGCAGGACCATCCAGCTCAGGTCCACACAGCTGACACATACATCCGCCCTCCAGGCACAGCCCTTCTCAGAGCACACATAAACCCCAAGCACCACAGCCCCATTCCACAAGTAATGCACCACCGATATTCCCAAACTCACACTCCTCGTCGTACACGCATCCAGCCGCATCCCTCACATACCACAGCCCTCACCACCATACTCCACACCCCTGTATACAGACACCGCTCCAGTATCCCCCCACACGCACATGAAAAGCCCACAGATGACACCAGATACACCGCTCCGTCCTACACCCAACAGACACCAAGCTCACCACATAGCTACGTCATGCAAATGTCCCTCTCTCGTCTACCACACCTGCTCCCTCAACTTCCGGCACGGCCCATGCATGTTATTATGTTTTTAATTTCCTTTTTCAGGAATCCGGAGATCACATCGAGACACTTCCCAGCCTAAAGCACCCCTAGCCCAGGTTCAGGAAAAAGGGGAGACCGCTCCCCCTTCACACTGTGTCTCCTCCTCACCCTCTTCACCCTGTAAGAACTATCTGCACCCAGACAAAGAGGAAAGGGGCATGAAAATCTACTACATGCAGGTACAAGTGAACAAGGGTGTAGCTGTCTCCTGGAAGACAAAGAAACCCTTGGAGTTGCCTGAAAAGCAGCTGACGATAGAAGCAGTGACCCCTCCTGAGGATGCGTGCACAGTAGGCACTTAACCCTCTGATGTGTTCACCGAAAGCCTCCTGTCTGACAGTGAGCCCACTGGGGAGGAGAAAGAGTATGAGGAAAGGGCAGAGCCAGGCAGCCCATCAGGGTCACCTGCAGTCCAGGAGACACCCAGGGCCAAGACACCGGACTGGATGGTGACCACGGAGACTGGCTTCAGGTGCATGGCCGGCTGCCGGGTCTTCCCCACCTTGGAGATCCTCCAGCAGCACGTGAAGGGCGGCGTCCTGGAGGGCTTCGGCTGCCGTTTCTTCCATCTCAACATCGCCCAGTGGATGGGCAATGTGGAATTCGAGAGCACCCCTGAGGAGGAGGGCAGTGTGGAACCCGAGACCACCTCTGAGAGACGAGGAGGACGAGGAGGACGAGGAGGAGGAGGAAGAGAAGCTAGAAGGCCCCAACCCGAAGAGACCCCGCAGGCAGGGTCTTTTCTCTCTTTTGATTTCCACACAGCAACTGAGATTCATGGGACAGAAGATCCTGGACACGGTGTGGCCTTGGAAGAGGTAAGGCTTGAGGCTGGCAGTCTTCTGAGCCTATGTCACGAGGGCCCAGAGGAGTCTAAGGGAAGGGGCCGCACACATGTGCTGGTTTACCTAATGGCTCTGCAGTTGCATCAACTTGGGACACACCCAGCACTTCCAAAGGAATTGAGCTCTGTTGACTTCAACAAGAATGTGGACCCTTTTCCTAGGAGTTTTCTCAGGGTCTGCACGATGGACCTCAACTCTTACAGGACGTACCGCCAGCAGCTCCTTCTCGGCAGAGAGAGCCAGGAGTGGTCTCAAGAGAGGACAGGGGCCCTTGCAGGACCAGAACTTTGAGGTCTGAGAGCCTTTGGCCTGAGCTGAGATCTCACCCAGACCACTGTACCTAGCCTTCTGTGACAAAGGGGAATATGAAAGAGAGTCACGTGGAAATGAGGTTCCCCAAGAAATTGAAATGTTCCAGAACCTTCGTTGCGTGGTCGTTGATCTGGAGCCAAGCTCACTGTGGTGTGTGTGGCTCTGAGCGTTAAGGCAACGCTGGAGGGTAACCCTGACCAGCAGAGCTTGTAGTGCTGCTTGTCTCTTCCTGTTCTACCTCATTTGTTTTATCCCTTCCAGGGAGAAGAAAGGATCCTCGGGATAGTAGCAGACAGAATGCCGTGGTCTGAAGGAGGATGAAGAGACCGGCACTCAGTCTAACATCATATGACAATATGAACGTCCTATGCAATAAAGGGCATTTTCCAAACCTTTCCTGGATGTTTGAGTTAATTACATTTTTCTATCTATGCATCTATCTATCAGTCATCTACATCTGTATCTTTCAAGGTTTGTGAACAAGCTTTCACATAAGCACTAGAGACGTCCGCCAGCATTTTCCAGAAGGAGGCCTGGAAATTGCTGGGGACTTCTCACAAATAGGGAATGGCCACAACCCCTGCCACACAGACTATGCGCGTGGCCCTCCTGACTTACTCCCACTCTCTCTCTGAATTTCCCGAGGTCTGAGATGAGGGTGCTGGCTGGAGGCAATGATCGCGTGCAGGCTGAATCTTCTCCAGATTCTGATTCTCTTCCTGGGCCTATCGTCCTCAAGCACAGTCTCCATGTCCCTGGTCACACTGATCTCTCTCCTTCAGTCCTTCCCTCCCTCCCTCTCCTGCCTCCCAGTGCAGAGAATACTTTTTTACATTTGAGACGACATTTATTTTTTGTGCACAGAATTCTCACCTGTTCTACTGTGGCCTCTGTTTTGAACATTCCAAAGCTGAGAATTTTCTTTTTTTCTCCCTCATTTCTGCTGAGTCTTTACCTTCCTAATGCAGTGAACTCAGAGTGCCTAGCTGACTGGAGGGGGAAAAAAATCCAGGGAGCAAAGAGAAATAATAAAAAAATATATCAGTTAACTTTTCATAGTGTTATCCAACTATATATTTTTAAAATTTTGGAAGAATATTAGGAATATTCTCTTTATAAAAAACTGAATTATTGGGCTTCCCTGGTGGCGCAGTGGTTAAGAATATGCCTGCGAAGGCAGGGGACATGGGTTCGAGCCCTGTTCTGGGAAGATCCCACGTGCCACGGAGTAACTAAGCCCGCGTGCCACAACTACTGAGCCTGCGCTCTAGAGCCCGTGTGTCACAACTACTGAGCCCACGTGCCACAACTACGGAAGCCTGCGTGCCTAGAGCCCGTGCTCCGCAACAAGAGAAGCCACTGCAATGAAAAGCCCGTGCACCACAGCCAAGAGCAGCCCCCGCTCACTGCAACTAGAGAACGCCCGCTAGCAGCAACAAAGACCCAATGCAGCCCAAAATAAATTAATTAATTTTTAAAAATTGAATTATTTTCAAGGGGACAATGTATAAAAGTACAATAAAAGTCCCCCTTCATAACCCCCCAACCCCACTCTCAAGCTGGAATAGATATGCTGTGATACAATTTATAGTCGTAGTACTACTACTCCTCCCACCACAGCACAAATCCTCTGAGCCCGGAGCAGCAGCTTCCTTTCACAATGCTAGGACCGGCCACAAAACAGATGATAATCCCTTTGGACATTTCAAGGAGCAGCACCAAGGGAACAGTACCTGGGAAAGGCCACCGACAGCTCAGAATATCCATGGCATTTCTAGAGCCTCGGCACTGCTCTTGCTCTGGGAATGAAGGGCCAAAAAGCACGTTAGAGAATGTTCGTAATTGTAAACAAGCTCCACCTTTGAAACACAATCTAGATAGAACCACATATACAAGCCTGCACAATGGATGAAGCCAACGTCTCCTCCATGATTGCCCTTCTGACAACTTTATTGTCTCCTCAACCATAAAAGGTGAACTTCAAACTCACGACCTTGCCTTGTCACCAGAAACATCCAAGCTTGGATCACTCTTTCTAAGACCAGATATTTGCTCTGTGAACTATTAGAGACTTGTCACATACACAGAAGTAGAACAGGATTATTTCTATCTACCTGGGGACCTGGAGTCTTTCACATTGCTCCTGTTAAAACTCTCAGAACACCAAAACTTTACCTACAAAGGGTTCAAGCTATGACACTCCCAATTTTCACAAACCTCCTCATCTCTTGGGAGTCACATGCAGCCAATTCCAGGAATTGGAAACATGGTTGTGAGGATGAAACTGACTTTGGGGCTCCCCTTGGATATGGTCTTCCAGACTTACCAAAAGGCCATTAAGAGGAAGGTTTACCCCACCTCAGGGAAACCCGAGGCAGTACTTGCAGTCAAGGGCTGCCCATGGCTTCTGAGCTACATCCAAAAAGAATTTCATACTGTACCTGGATCTGCTGAAGCCATTTCTGACTGTCCGAGAGCCAGCATGTACCGCTCCTGAACTGCCTCCATTGTGGATCATCAGTAGGGCTGTCAGATTTACTAAATAAAAATACAGGATACCCAGTTAAACTTGAACTTCACATGAATAATAAGTCATCACTTTTAGTATAAGTAGATCCTATGTACTATTTGGGGCATACTTATCTTCAAAATGTACTCGTTGTTTTTCTGACATTCATATTTAACTCAACAGCCTATATTTTATCTGTCAACCCTACTCAGCAGAAATGATGGAGGCTTATAGAGATCCAAGAGATGCCTCAGCTCCTCCTCAGCTTTTAGTTCTATGTCCTGGACAGTGAGCACGAGCTTCCCACTCCCATTAATTGGCTATAATGGAGTATATTCTCCATTTTAGAGCCTTCTCTACTTGTCATTGTTATCTTCTTCCTTATTTTGAAGACATGTTTATTTTTTTCCAAACTTAATAGCTCATCCAAAAGTATTTGGAAGTTCATTCGACAAGGGAGAAACAACATGATTCTGAAAAGTGAAGGAAACCTCCCGGTGTTCAGTAAAGAAGTATTAGGGAGATTGAAAAAGCCAAACTTAATAAGCAAATCTCTCCAAGGGTATTTTCATAGCTTGATACCCTCCCACACCCTGAAAATATTATTACATCAAGAATGTAGAACCTGCTAACCAAATGTAAGGCTCCCATATGATTCTATCAAACTGAGGATGCTTCTTTACTAAGCAGTGAGCACACTTGCTGCCCCAGGGACCTTGGCAGTTGCAATACAGAGCTCTTCCCTTTGGGATGGAAACAGCAAGTTTTCCTGTGGTCTACACGCTGGCCCCAAAAATACTACACTCCCAATACTTGTCAACTTTAAGTATTTTTCTACAGATCTCCATTTTTCTGTTACTATTTGGACTACATCCTAGCCTTGACATTACATAAATTGCATTCAGGAAGCTATTTTTAAAAGTTGGTAGGAAATCTTAAATCTATAGCTTACAGTCCCTGGCTTACTTTCATCCAGGTGCATAAGGGTTTTCAAAAGTCGTCAGGTTAGTTACCCCGTATCACAGCCCCACGCTTTTGTCAGAGATATAAAAATGGAACATGGTATTTAAGGTTTTAGTTGCAAAATCATCAAGCCTCCCAGACAGAGGCAATAGAGCAAAATCATTACAGAGGCAGGGATTTTGATTTGCTCCAGTGTCTTGGGCAAGTCACTTGGCCTCTGTATTTATTTGTACTTATCTGCACTTTTCTGTCCCTTGGGGGTTATAATTGTACCTAGTCCATGGGTATGTTGTACAAATTATCTGTAAAGTAGTTAGAAGAAACCGACACAGAGTAAGCACTCCACAGACATTGGCTATTAGCTATTGGAAATATTTCTCCATGAAACAGATTACTTTATCAGTGGATGACTCGGTGGGAGACAGTGAATCACAGAATCACAGCGTGTTGAAAGTGACCTAGTTCACACTCTTATGTGAAAAAAAGAAAAGTGTGCATGCGTAGAAAATGTCTGAAAGTTTACATAACAGATAGTTAATCATGTTAACTTTGAGGATTAGAATAAATCAGGAAAGGAGGAAAGAAAAACTTGAGTGTCATTCAATTTCTACATCATTTGTGTTTCTACACTGAGACTTTGAATACACTGGAAGTGCAATTTTTTTTAATGTGGCAGGATAAAGGTTTTCAAGTTTTCCTGATACATCCGTATTATTATTTCAGAATTGCTGGCATTTCTTGCCATCTTCGGATCTACACCCATTTGAGTCAGTGGGCCATTCTGGACGGAGGAGATAATAGAGCAGAAGTGAAGTGAGAGAAAAGGAGAGAAAAGATTTTCTCTTTTCTCTTCAAAGAGGAAAGGTCTTTGGAATGGGAACAACTCACAACCAAACTTTGGGGAAAGGATGTGATGGAAAACGAGACAAACATCCTACCCCTGTGATGAGAAGGATGCCCTGGGCTGGATGGAGGGAGGTCAGAGGTGGCTGGACAAGGAAACCAACTAGGGAGAAACACACACAAGTGCAGAGCAAACACCCCGAGGCCACTCAGCCTGACTCCATGCAAACATGTGTCCAGCAGCCAGCCCTTCACCTGTGGCTCCCCAGCAAAACAGGTACCTCGGGGGTGCCAACTCATTCTGAGTCCATTATGCCTGGCCACTCATAAACCTCTGTCTAACTTGTGAGGAATAAACTCTAAATGTTTATGAGGAAATTGGGGAAGGAGATTGAAAGGTTACTTAAATGGAAAAAAAAAAAGTTCAGGAAGGCAGGATGGTAGAGAGACAAGAAAAGGACCTTAAAAGATAGAAAGGATTTGCCAAAGAAGAGAAAGAAAAAGAAATGATTCCGAATGGGTTAACCTGCAGCTAGGAAGTTAAGGAAGATTATTGACGTGTGAAGACTATGGAATGAAGTGACTAAAATTTATCAGAAGTTGCTGAGACTACGGTAAGAAGCATGATTATCGAATTATGAATTGGCTGCAATAGCATTCTAGGGGGACACTAGGAAGGGGAAGCAAATATTCATGGGATGACAGTGGCAGGTGGAAAGTTGTTTCAGGGGAACATCAGTCTTGCAGAGTGTGTATCAGAGGAGGGCAAGTGTGAGCAAGCAATGAAATACTAAGTGTATACGGTTCCTTCACTGAGTACACCCAGCCCCGTGGTCAGCCTTGAGAACAAGCAGGACTTCAGGTACTGGAGCTACATTTCATTCATCAAGACTTGAGAAGACACCCTTAACTCAGGTCTTCTCTTCAAACTCCATCTTTCCTTCTTGACCTTCATTTGGCCTCTTCCCTTACCCTCAAGCTGTGGACTGAGGCCACAGAGCAAGATGGGTCACTAGTGTCCTCCATCCCCTAGCAGCTGTGGTTCACATCAGTGGAGTACCAAAGGCAATAACCAAGTAACAGACACAAGAGTGTATGAAGACGAAGAGATCCTGATAAGGCTTTCTGTGACAGTGTGGGCCGAGTCGGCTGTATATGCCTGCTATCACCTGAATGATGAGCAGCCTTAGGGGAGAAGTGCTCAGAAGGCAGAGCCTGGCTCTCTAGAGGCTCTGCGTCCTCACAGCCCACTCCAAGACCTCAGCTGCAGCTTCGGCCCTCAATCTCTCTCCCTCTGCCTACTCACAGTTTTTGAAGTCTTCTTTCCTCCACATTTCTCTTGAGAGGTGGAGGAGGAAGATCAGCTTCAGGCCAGCTCAGACTCCCCTGGGATCCCAGCAGGATGCCTATCATTAACCTCCCACCTTCTAGGAAGCTCCGAAGATCTCCACACTTGGGGGAGTTTTCATTTCATCTGTGCTTCAAATTGCTGGCTGGAGATGGCCTGTTGGAAGGTGGCTAAAAGCAAGTAGGAATCTTCGGGGAGCCTGGCCCTTCTCGACTGTCAGACATCTTCAGGGATATTCTAGGAAACGTTGTTTGTTCTAGAGAAGGGAGGGAAACAATCCAATTGTCCAATAATGCTTGAATGGAAAATAAATGATGCTATACGCATGTGATGAAATAATATCAAACAGTCAAAAATCAAAGACCTAGATCTATATGGACTGATGTGGATAAATCTTGAAAACATAATATTGATTGAAAGAAAATAAGATAAAGAATCTTAGAGTATGATAACAGGTATGTAAGTATTTAAATATTTAAATCAATTCAACATATTGCTTCTATATATAGAGATGCAAGAAAATAAACTTTATCCAAAGAACACATTATTTACATTTAATATGTTCATTTATGTAGGAAACCCAAAAGAACCCACAGATAAACTAGCAGGAACTAATAAGACGGTTCAACAAGGCAGACAGATACAAGATCAATAAATTTTAAAAATCAATCAGGCTCCTCTACACTGGCGATAACAAATTAGAAACTGTAAAAGAAAATAAGAAAAAAAGAAGATCTAAAAATAGTCACAAGAGCCATATAAATTATTTAGAGCTAAGCATACGTAAAAGTAAATATAACTAACAAACTGAGTACGACCACTTAAACTCCGCCCAACCCAAGGATTAGAAAACGACTGTTCTTACTTTATGAGAACAGGCCCTCTTCTTAAGTAGCAGATCAGTAAGTGAGAGTGAATCAAAGAAACACAGCATTTGAAAAGTCAGCTTGGCCAAGCCTCTCGATAGCACAGACAGAAGCTGAAGCCCAGACAGGTTGAGTGACTTGGTAAAGGGCCCAATGTCCTGACTCAAGGACTAGCATTTTTCACTAATTCGTAAGACACAATCAAATTCAGTACCTTGGAAAGAGATGGGAAAAAAATGAAGAAATCAATTATATAGTTCCTCATCTTTAAGTACAGAAATAGCCGTGACAAAATTACAGGTATTGAGGGAAAATGGAAGCGCAGAGTTTAAAATGTCAATAATCCACAGGGAAACTGGAGACCATTTAAAATATTCATATTAAATCTCTATATAAAAGACATTAAAAGATCTCCAATCAAAATGTTCATTTTATATCTAGGAATAAACCTACCTAAGGAGACAAAAGACCTGTATGCAGAAAATTATAAGACACTGATGAAAGAAATTAAAGATGATACAAATAGATGGAGAGATATACCATGTTCTTGGATTGGAAGAATCAACATTGTGAAAATGACTCTACTACCCAAAGCAGTCTACAGATTCAATGCAATCCCTATCAAACTACCACTGGCATTTTTCACAAAACTAGAGCAAAAAATTTCACAATTTGTATGGAAACACAAAAGACCCCGAATAGCCAAAGCAATCTTGAGAACGAAAAATGGAGCTGGAGGAATCAGGCTCCCTGACTTCAGACTATACTACAAAGCTACAGTAATCAAGACAGTATGGTACTGGCACAAAAACAGAAAGATAGATCCATGGAACAGGATAGAAAGCCCAGAGATAAACCCACGGACATATGGTCACCTTATCTTTGATAAAGGAGGCAGGAATGTACAGTGGAGAAAGGACAGTGGTGCTGGGAAAACTGGATAGGGACATGTAAAAGTATGAGATTAGATCACTCCCTAACACCATACACAAAAATAAGCTCAAAATGGATTAAAGACCTAAATGTAAGGCCAGACACTATCAAACTCTTAGAGGAAAACATAGGTAGAACACTCTATGACATAAATCACAGCAAGATCCTTTTGGACCCACCTCCTAGAGAAATGGAAATAAAGACAAAAATAAACACATGGGACCTAATGAAACTTAAAAGCTTTTGCACAGCAAAGGAAACCATAAACAAGACCAAAAGACAACCCTCAGAATGGGAGAAAATATTTGCAAATGAAGCAACTGACAAAGGATTAATCTCCAAAATTTATAAGCAGCTCATGCAGCTCAATAACAAAAAGACAAACAGCCCAATCCAAAAATGGGCAGAAGACCTAAATAGACATTTCTCCACAGAAGATATACAGACTGCCAACAAACACATGAAAGGATGCTCAACATCTTTACTCATTAGAGAAATGCAAATCAAAACTACAATGAGATATCATCTCACACCAGTCAGAATGGCCATCATCAAAAAATCTAGAAACAATAAATGCTGGAGAGGGTGTGGAAAAAAGGGAACACTCTTGCACTGCTGGTGGGAATGTGAATTGGTACAGCCACTATGGAGAACGGTATGGAGGTTCCTTAAGAAACTACAAATAGAACTACCATATGACCCAGCAATCCCACTGCTGGGCATATACCCTGAGAAAACCATAATTCAAAAAGAGACATGTACCAAAATGTTCATAGCAGCCCTATTTACAATAGCCCAGAGATGGAAACAACCTAAGTGTCCATCATCGGATGAATGGGTAAAGAAGATGTGGCACATATATACAATGGAATATTACTCAGCCATAAAAAGAAATGAAATTGAGCTATTTGTAATGAGGTGGATGGACCTAGAGTCTGTCATACAGAGTGAAGTAAGTCAGAAAGAGAAAGACAAATACTGTATGCTGACACATATATATGGAATTTAAGAAAAAAAAAATGTCATGAAGAACATAGGGGTAAGACAGGAATAAAGACACAGACCTACTAGAGAATGGACTTGAGGATATGGGGAGGGGGAAGGGTAAGCTGTGACAAAGTGAAAGAGCGGCATGGACATATATACACTACCAAACGTAAGGTAGATAGCTAGTGGGAAGCAGCCGCATAGCACAGGGAGATCAGCTCGGTGCTTTGTGACCGCCTGGAGGGGTGGGATAGGGAGGGTGGGAGGGAGACGCAAAAGGGAGGGGATATGGGAACATATGTATATGTATAACTGATTAAATTTGTTATAAAGCAATAAAAAATAAAAAAATAAAAAATAAATTAAAAAAAATGTTCATTTTATAATAGATATGGTATGATACAATTTATAATAGATATGGTATGAACCTTTCCCTTTCATGGGAAAGGTTCGGCTGGGAAACAGGAATTGTTCTTGAAAACGGGGCCTGTGCTATTGCAGAGACTGTGCTGAACCTAGGTCCACAGAATGCTCTGATGTCATCATTGAGGTCACAGAATCCTGCTGTGCGCCTGGCAACCTTGCAAACTTAACAGCCCTGGTGAGCACTAGGCAGCACTGCTGGTTCACTAAGTGGTACAAGTTTTTCAGCCATTTAGGAGACTTGACTATTTTTATTTGTATTGAATCATTTCAACGGACTTCCCAAGAGCCAAGAAGGGCCAACCTGTAGGGGAGAGGAGGAGTTGGACATCTCTTGAGGCATCTCCTAAGGGAGACTTCTAGTTGGTACGATGAAACGGCGACAAAAGAGGAAACATCTGGAAAATGAAGAGTCCCAGGAAACTGCCGAGAACGGAGGAGGTATGTGGGGGGCAACTTGTCTGGGGCACATGGGTTTCTGCCAAACTGAACCTTCTCTAGGAAGCGGGGGACTGAGAACGTGTCACCTGTGAAGCAGGGAGCGAGAGACCTTGTCTCACTGATGCTGCCGTATCCATCCGGAGGGTCCCTGTGGTGCGAGACGGCACAGAACGGCCAGATGCCCCTGGGAGATGGGAGGTCAGCTCCGCTGGTCTGAGGACTCTCTCCTGGGGCAGCCGGGCCTGGAGCTTTGTCGGACTCACAGCAGGCTGCATCCTGCCTAGAGGTGCAGCTTTTCTCAGTCCCCGATTTCTCTCTTATTCTCTTGGATCTTTTCCTGGGGTCATGAGGTGGGGGATGTGAAGGATGCAAGGATGCTGAGAGAGACCCATGAGTTGCTTGGCCTCTTTTACCAAAGTGGAAAGAGAAGCCCCATGAGTTGAAGGCCCTGTTGAAAAATATCTTGACAAGTGGAATGCAGTTCGAAAGACGATTGTTTGCCTAGGGATGGTGTCATATTGAAAGCAAGGAGGTTTTATTCCTTCAACAGGAACAATTTCCCAAAGGAGACCAAGGGAAGGGAAGGGCTTTCCAGAGAATGAGACCGCGTGGGCGGGGATGAGAAATGTCCTCAGGGTCCTGCGGGGAGCTCTGAGAGCCACGGGCCACGTGGTGCCTGCGTGCATTAAATGTAGGCGAGTAGCTTGCCCTGGGAGGGGGTGGTCACACCAGAGTTCCAGCTAGAGGTCTCTGCCCCAGATTAGAGCCCAGTAGCTCCTACCAGGCCCAGGGCCCTGGAGACTGTAGGATGGGCCCTGGGAATGGAGGTCTACACAGCAGGCAGATTTTCAGGCAGTGGCTGGGACAGACTGGGGAAGGCAATGACTGCCCCTGACCATTCAGAATATTTTTCGCTATGTTCCTGTGTGTGTGTGTGTGTGTGTGTGTGTGTGTGTGTGTGTGTGTGTGGTAGTACAGAGGAGAGCAGGATGAATGGGGGTAGAGTGCTTATCAGATATAAACTCTGCGTGGTAAAGTTCTTGTCACCCTGTCTGGACCTGGGTGACACTCGGCGTACGTAAGAGTGTATACAGAATTCTTGTTAGGGGTGTTTTATGAGACAGTAACTCATACACCCATGTACACTCTGATACAGCAAAAATATCACACACCCCATATATAACTTCCGTATTAAACCACACACAGCACATGTAGGTATATACACGCATCCCTCCTGTACTACCTTCTCATACAACCCACCTGTATCACAATCCTCTCCTCCAACACCAAACGCTGGAGATGAGATATGTATATAGACACACACACTATATATATAGGACACACACACACACACTCTCTCTCTATATATATATATATGTGTGTGTATCTCCTCAACTCTCGCACAAACACAGCTAACTTCAGCCATTGCTAAATACCTCTATAATAACCAGTCACGTGTCATACACACCACACTTGTAACACATTCTTGAGTAATGCCAGACCCGCTTTGTACAAACCACAGTAAACCACAGTCTCACTAACCCATGTCAGGGTTGCCAGATAAAATATGGGCTATCCAGTTCAATTTGAATTCCAGATAAACAACAAGTAATTTTTCAGTATCAGTATGTCCCAAATATTGTATGGGCCATACTTACACTAAAAATAAGTAAGACCAAATACTGCATGGGAATACTTACACGAAAAAATTATTCTGGGTTTATCTGAAACTGAAATTTAACTGGGTGCCCTGTATTTTTCTTCGCTTAGTCTGGCAACCCTTATATACTTACCACCAGCTCAGGTATTATATATTTATTGTATTTTTGTTTAGTGTGTGTCTTCCTCTAGTAGAATGTGCAGCATTACCAGAGACTAGAACAATGCAAGAGTGCCGGATACACAGGAGTAGCTGCTTACTGAATCTTGGTGAATGAATGAATGAACACACACCATAAATACAAGCCACACCATGTAATGAGGAAAAGTTACATGTCCCAGAATTCCTGACTTGTGAACAGAAACCATGCACACAAAGGCCACAGACACAGATAAGACACATCTGCACTGTGCTCCCCATGCCAACCCCACACTTACCACAGACTTAACTGATACACATCACTCACTCTTCCCACATACTCACAGTCACCACCGAGGCCTACATTACCAAGACAGTGACAGAGTAAGTACTGATTTGAATTAAATACTGGAGTATCCACTGGGAACCACACTCTCAACTGTGTGTATTCACTGCACCTGACACGTGCCAGACACTCGGTAAATATTTGTGGACAGAGGACTGATGAACCCACCCTGAGCCTTTCATTCCTCCCTCAGGAATCTCGAAGTCACAAGAGGATCCCCCTCAGCTTGGATCCACTGTGGTGGCCCAAGGCTGCAGCCCAGGGGCAGGGGAGGTCTCCTCTGCCTCTACATACTTCTCCTGTGCTTCTTCTCCGCGCAAGCTCATCTACGCTGGTAAGGGCGCGGGGCTCCTCAGGTGAGGGGGTGCTTGGCTGTGAGGCAGGAGGCACACAGATCACAGGGAGGCTGAGAGGAAACCCAGGGTCATCAGAGGTGATGAGGGCTCTGTGGAGGAGCCTGGGCAGGATGGCTGAGCTGTTACGAGGGCGTGGATCCCAGCTGAGTCTGGGGCGGGGGTGTGTGAATCCTGGTAACACCATGGTGGGGAAGTCAAGGAGCAGGGGCCGGAAAGGTCTGGGCTTGAGGTGGAGGGAAGAGGGACCAGATTAAGCATCTTCAGAGGAAAATGTAGGGTTTCTCTTTGCCTTTGCTTCCAGAGAAGGACAGAATTCTACATCATAGATCTCCAGCCTGAGAGCAGGACCATCCAGCTCAGGTCCACACAGCTGACACATACATCCGCCCTCCAGGCACAGCCCTTCTCAGAGCACACATAAACCCCAAGCACCACAGCCCCATTCCACAAGTAATGCACCACCGATATTCCCAAACTCACACTCCTCGTCGTACACGCATCCAGCCGCATCCCTCACATACCACAGCCCTCACCACCATACTCCACACCCCTGTATACAGACACCGCTCCAGTATCCCCCCACACGCACATGAAAAGCCCACAGATGACACCAGATACACCGCTCCGTCCTACACCCAACAGACACCAAGCTCACCACATAGCTACGTCATGCAAATGTCCCTCTCTCGTCTACCACACCTGCTCCCTCAACTTCCGGCACGGCCCATGCATGTTATTATGTTTTTAATTTCCTTTTTCAGGAATCCGGAGATCACATCGAGACACTTCCCAGCCTAAAGCACCCCTAGCCCAGGTTCAGGAAAAAGGGGAGACCGCTCCCCCTTCACACTGTGTCTCCTCCTCACCCTCTTCACCCTGTAAGAACTATCTGCACCCAGACAAAGAGGAAAGGGGCATGAAAATCTACTACATGCAGGTACAAGTGAACAAGGGTGTAGCTGTCTCCTGGAAGACAAAGAAACCCTTGGAGTTGCCTGAAAAGCAGCTGACGATAGAAGCAGTGACCCCTCCTGAGGATGCGTGCACAGTAGGCACTTAACCCTCTGATGTGTTCACCGAAAGCCTCCTGTCTGACAGTGAGCCCACTGGGGAGGAGAAAGAGTATGAGGAAAGGGCAGAGCCAGGCAGCCCATCAGGGTCACCTGCAGTCCAGGAGACACCCAGGGCCAAGACACCGGACTGGATGGTGACCACGGAGACTGGCTTCAGGTGCATGGCCGGCTGCCGGGTCTTCCCCACCTTGGAGATCCTCCAGCAGCACGTGAAGGGCGGCGTCCTGGAGGGCTTCGGCTGCCGTTTCTTCCATCTCAACATCGCCCAGTGGATGGGCAATGTGGAATTCGAGAGCACCCCTGAGGAGGAGGGCAGTGTGGAACCCGAGACCACCTCTGAGAGACGAGGAGGACGAGGAGGACGAGGAGGAGGAGGAAGAGAAGCTAGAAGGCCCCAACCCGAAGAGACCCCGCAGGCAGGGTCTTTTCTCTCTTTTGATTTCCACACAGCAACTGAGATTCATGGGACAGAAGATCCTGGACACGGTGTGGCCTTGGAAGAGGTAAGGCTTGAGGCTGGCAGTCTTCTGAGCCTATGTCACGAGGGCCCAGAGGAGTCTAAGGGAAGGGGCCGCACACATGTGCTGGTTTACCTAATGGCTCTGCAGTTGCATCAACTTGGGACACACCCAGCACTTCCAAAGGAATTGAGCTCTGTTGACTTCAACAAGAATGTGGACCCTTTTCCTAGGAGTTTTCTCAGGGTCTGCACGATGGACCTCAACTCTTACAGGACGTACCGCCAGCAGCTCCTTCTCGGCAGAGAGAGCCAGGAGTGGTCTCAAGAGAGGACAGGGGCCCTTGCAGGACCAGAACTTTGAGGTCTGAGAGCCTTTGGCCTGAGCTGAGATCTCACCCAGACCACTGTACCTAGCCTTCTGTGACAAAGGGGAATATGAAAGAGAGTCACGTGGAAATGAGGTTCCCCAAGAAATTGAAATGTTCCAGAACCTTCGTTGCGTGGTCGTTGATCTGGAGCCAAGCTCACTGTGGTGTGTGTGGCTCTGAGCGTTAAGGCAACGCTGGAGGGTAACCCTGACCAGCAGAGCTTGTAGTGCTGCTTGTCTCTTCCTGTTCTACCTCATTTGTTTTATCCCTTCCAGGGAGAAGAAAGGATCCTCGGGATAGTAGCAGACAGAATGCCGTGGTCTGAAGGAGGATGAAGAGACCGGCACTCAGTCTAACATCATATGACAATATGAACGTCCTATGCAATAAAGGGCATTTTCCAAACCTTTCCTGGATGTTTGAGTTAATTACATTTTTCTATCTATGCATCTATCTATCAGTCATCTACATCTGTATCTTTCAAGGTTTGTGAACAAGCTTTCACATAAGCACTAGAGACGTCCGCCAGCATTTTCCAGAAGGAGGCCTGGAAATTGCTGGGGACTTCTCACAAATAGGGAATGGCCACAACCCCTGCCACACAGACTATGCGCGTGGCCCTCCTGACTTACTCCCACTCTCTCTCTGAATTTCCCGAGGTCTGAGATGAGGGTGCTGGCTGGAGGCAATGATCGCGTGCAGGCTGAATCTTCTCCAGATTCTGATTCTCTTCCTGGGCCTATCGTCCTCAAGCACAGTCTCCATGTCCCTGGTCACACTGATCTCTCTCCTTCAGTCCTTCCCTCCCTCCCTCTCCTGCCTCCCAGTGCAGAGAATACTTTTCTACATTTGAGACGACATTTATTTTTTGTGCACAGAATTCTCACCTGTTCTACTGTGGCCTCTGTTTTGAACATTCCAAAGCTGAGAATTTTCTTTTTTTCTCCCTCATTTCTGCTGAGTCTTTACCTTCCTAATGCAGTGAACTCAGAGTGCCTAGCTGACTGCAGGGGGAAAAAAATCCAGGGAGCAAAGAGAAATAATAAAAAAATATATCAGTTAACTTTTCATAGTGTTATCCAACTATATATTTTTAAAATTTTGGAAGAATATTAGGAATATTCTCTTTATAAAAAACTGAATTATTGGGCTTCCCTGGTGGCGCAGTGGTTAAGAATATGCCTGCGAAGGCAGGGGACATGGGTTCGAGCCCTGTTCTGGGAAGATCCCACGTGCCACGGAGTAACTAAGCCCGCGTGCCACAACTACTGAGCCTGCGCTCTAGAGCCCGTGTGTCACAACTACTGAGCCCACGTGCCACAACTACGGAAGCCTGCGTGCCTAGAGCCCGTGCTCCGCAACAAGAGAAGCCACTGCAATGAAAAGCCCGTGCACCACAGCCAAGAGCAGCCCCCGCTCACTGCAACTAGAGAACGCCCGCTAGCAGCAACAAAGACCCAATGCAGCCCAAAATAAATTAATTAATTTTTAAAAATTGAATTATTTTCAAGGGGACAATGTATAAAAGTACAATAAAAGTCCCCCTTCATAACCCCCCAACCCCACTCTCAAGCTGGAATAGATATGCTGTGATACAATTTATAGTCGTAGTACTACTACTCCTCCCACCACAGCACAAATCCTCTGAGCCCGGAGCAGCAGCTTCCTTTCACAATGCTAGGACCGGCCACAAAACAGATGATAATCCCTTTGGACATTTCAAGGAGCAGCACCAAGGGAACAGTACCTGGGAA
This sequence comes from Hyperoodon ampullatus, assembly GCF_949752795.1. Taxonomy (NCBI): domain Eukaryota; kingdom Metazoa; phylum Chordata; class Mammalia; order Artiodactyla; family Ziphiidae; genus Hyperoodon; species Hyperoodon ampullatus. The sequence goes on along the minus strand of NC_136917.1, from coordinate 77,833,941 downwards.
AGGCCACCGACAGCTCAGAATATCCATGGCATTTCTAGAGCCTCGGCACTGCTCTTGCTCTGGGAATGAAGGGCCAAAAAGCACGTTAGAGAATGTTCGTAATTGTAAACAAGCTCCACCTTTGAAACACAATCTAGATAGAACCACATATACAAGCCTGCACAATGGATGAAGCCAACGTCTCCTCCATGATTGCCCTTCTGACAACTTTATTGTCTCCTCAACCATAAAAGGTGAACTTCAAACTCACGACCTTGCCTTGTCACCAGAAACATCCAAGCTTGGATCACTCTTTCTAAGACCAGATATTTGCTCTGTGAACTATTAGAGACTTGTCACATACACAGAAGTAGAACAGGATTATTTCTATCTACCTGGGGACCTGGAGTCTTTCACATTGCTCCTGTTAAAACTCTCAGAACACCAAAACTTTACCTACAAAGGGTTCAAGCTATGACACTCCCAATTTTCACAAACCTCCTCATCTCTTGGGAGTCACATGCAGCCAATTCCAGGAATTGGAAACATGGTTGTGAGGATGAAACTGACTTTGGGGCTCCCCTTGGATATGGTCTTCCAGACTTACCAAAAGGCCATTAAGAGGAAGGTTTACCCCACCTCAGGGAAACCCGAGGCAGTACTTGCAGTCAAGGGCTGCCCATGGCTTCTGAGCTACATCCAAAAAGAATTTCATACTGTACCTGGATCTGCTGAAGCCATTTCTGACTGTCCGAGAGCCAGCATGTACCGCTCCTGAACTGCCTCCATTGTGGATCATCAGTAGGGCTGTCAGATTTACTAAATAAAAATACAGGATACCCAGTTAAACTTGAACTTCACATGAATAATAAGTCATCACTTTTAGTATAAGTAGATCCTATGTACTATTTGGGGCATACTTATCTTCAAAATGTACTCGTTGTTTTTCTGACATTCATATTTAACTCAACAGCCTATATTTTATCTGTCAACCCTACTCAGCAGAAATGATGGAGGCTTATAGAGATCCAAGAGATGCCTCAGCTCCTCCTCAGCTTTTAGTTCTATGTCCTGGACAGTGAGCCCGAGCTTCCCACTCCCATTAATTGGCTATAATGGAGTATAGTCTCCATTTTAGAGCTTTTGCTACTTGTCATTGTTATTATCTTCCTCTCACAGCAGTGAGAGGCCCGCATATTGCAAAACAAACAAACAAAAAGGAATAAGCTTGAATAATTCCTCCAAATCTCAGTGGTTTAAAACAACAAAGGTTCATTTCCTGCTCCTTGTACATGCCCATCATGGGCTGCCTAGGAGCTCTGCTCTTCATTTTCCTTATTCCTGCCCCCAGCTTGACAAAGCCACCTCTCTCAGTCATCTTTGTAGAGAGAAAGAATTCTGGAGCCTCACACTGGCAGTGTGAGTTCTGGCCCAAAAGTAACACACATCACTTCCACCCAAAATTGTTGACCACAATCTTATTTTTAGGGAAACCACTGCCCAAAACTGCCTGCCCTGACTAGGCCCGATAGTAACCACTTGCACGAGTTATCTTAAAACAGGAGGTCCTGGTAAGGAATGCGGCACTAACCAACTACCACCAACCGGAAGAATTCGGGAAAGGTCAAAAGGAGAGTGGAGACTCCTGTCCATATGTCCTACCAACCTCCCAGAATCCTTCTCGCTGGAACCTATCTTAGCTGAGCAATGTGTGCACCACCAGAAAGGATCCTGAGTCAGAATGACTGGCCGGAGACAACCCAGAAACTAACCCCATTACCATAAAACCTGAGACTGCGAGCCACATGGCAGAGCAGTTCTCCTGGGTTCCCTTCCCCTGCTGCTCTGCACCCGGACACCCCTTCCCAATAAAGTCTGTTGCTTTGTCAGCACGTGTGTCTCCTCAGAAAATTCTTTTCTGAGTGGTAGACAAGAGCCCACCCTTGGGCCCTGGAAGAGGTCCCTCTTCCTGCAACATTATCATGTGTCTCTCCATTTTCTAAACTCCTTAGGCAAAAGTAATTGTGGACAATACTACTGAATAGTACAGAAACCATACAGAAAAATTCTCATCCCTCCCTGTTAAATAGGAGACTTGACAAAACCACCAAGCTATGCATTCACAAAACTGGGTCTAGAACTCACATCTCTTAGGTCATGATTCAGAACCTTTCCCCACTATGCTATATGTTAGGATTTTTACACCAAGACAATGTAGTTGGGTTAATAATGCCTTTCCTTCATTTTTTGTTTTTGTTTTTTTTTTCATAAATTGATTCAGGAGGGAGGCTTTGGAAGCCCCTAAAACACTTGCCTTAAACTGAAAAGCAACTGGACAATAATCCCACTGCCTTTTGAAATGTTTGACCTAGTAAAGATTAGATGTCTGGGAGGCTTTTATGTTCTGAACATAAGGAATAAAAAGGAAACAATCTTCCTAAGACTTTAGGAAACAGGCGGAAAAACTCTTGACTCCCACTTTGCTATTTTGATTAGCTCGTTGACACTTCAGTTCTTTGACTAATAGCAGTGGCAACAGCTGGAGTTTAGCCAAGATAAAAGTATATATAATAGGGTGGCGGCCCCTGCAGAACCACATACCACTGTAAATGCTTTAGCTCAATCCTATTTGCTCATAGGTCTGTGCAAAGTAACAAATGGTTCTGAAACATTTATTCCAAACAGCTTTCTTATTATTACTTTAAAGATAACTTGGCTGCCAAATACTTGCTCCCTGGTGAAAAAGAATGCATATATGGGAGGAGGATTTATGTATCAAGATATGCTGCTTATTTCCCTCCTGCTGATACAATGCACATCTAATGAATTAGAGATAATCTTCCTCTCTTCCCCAAATTGTAGATAAATGAGTATGTCGTTTCTCCCTCCCTTCAATTCATCCTGGTCATAGTTATTTTCTTTAAGAATATTATTCCCCTGCTTAAATCTTAAATGGCTTCCCAATGCGAGAAGAATAAAACCAAAAATAGTCAACCGAACGTTCAAAGCCCCGTAGGGTTGAAGACCCTGCCGAGTTTTCCAGACTAAGTGTAACACTCACCTTCCCGCCTCCACTCAACTAGGCCAGACTTCCCTCCCTCCATCAGAGGACAGGCGCTTGCTCAACTCCTTTCTTTCAAGAGTATAATTTTTCAAAGTACAAATTGTTTTTAAGTTCAATTAAAATCCCACTTTCTACAGGAAGCCCTTCCAGATATCCCAGTGACAATGGACCACACATTTTCCCAGCATGTTAGTTGTACCTCTGTGATAACTCTTTTCACATCCTTCAATCGGGCAGACTCTTAATGAATGTGTCTGATTTCCCCCACAACATAGAGTAGGAGCCCTTGGAAAGGAGAGGCCATGATTTCTTATCTCTGGATTTTCCACATCTCCTTGCACTGAGTATGATCCCTAGCAGGACCCTGTGGGCTCCTGGGCACAAAGCCGGTATCGGTGTCCCCCATTTCTTGATTACAGGAAATAGGCTTCATTCAGCCTCCATGACCTTCCTTGAGTTCCAAGGAGCAGGTTCAAACAGTTGCTAATTAGAGAAGGGAGGGGATGCGAGACAAGGGAGGAATAGTCAAAAGAAACACTAGTGCAGCCTTGGGGCAGTGTCTTGGTTCCCCCTTAAGGGATACACATAACAATATCTTTGAGCTGTTTTGCAGATACTGAAACCCCCACTAGGTGGGAGAAGTTAATGGTGTGCTACCCACAAACACGCAGACCCCACAACCAGTTGGAACCGTAAGGTTGATGACGCTGACACCCACTTACCTCACCACCAACCAATCAGAGAAATGTCCATGAGCTGATCATGCTCTCCTCTTTGAACGATTACTATAAAACTCCTCACTACCCTCTCCAGGTCAGGGACACAGAGTTTTGAGGGCAATCGCCTGCTCTAGCCCCCTTTGCCTGGCAAAGCAATAAAGCTATTCTTTTCTACTTCACCCACAACTCTGTCTTGAGATTTAATTCAGTGTCAGGGTACGGAGGCCGGATTCAGCTTCAAGTATGAGCTCCCCTACTTGCTCCTCTATCCCACAAAAAAAAAACAAAAGCTTAAATAAATTACCAAAGTACTGGATCTTCTTCCTCCCTAGGCAAAACAATGTCCTGACCAGTGGCCTCTCTTCCTTTTCCCCATACCAGCACAGGAATGCCATCTCTGCATTTATGCTTGCCTGTCACCATGTTCATGTAACTGAACAAAAGTGACAGCCCTTGGGCTTCCCTGGTGGCGCAGTGGTTGGGAGTCCACCTGCCGATGCAGGGGACACGGGTTCGTGCCCCGGTCCGGGAGCATCCCGCATGCCGCGGAGCCGCTGGGCCCGTGAGCCATGGCCGCTGGGCCTGCACGTCCGGAGCCTGTGCTCCGCAACGGGAGAGGCCACAACAGTGAGACGCCCGCGTACCGCAAAAAAAAAAAAAAAAAAGTGACAGCCCTGTTCATCCCATGTCCTGTGTAATCCACCCAACTCCCTTCGTCTCCATCTAAAACTGTTTTTTACACTGCCTAAAATTTAACCATAGGGAATCAGGACTTTGAATGTTTACCCTTCAAAGATTTTTATTAAAATACAAGTAACCTCATGAGAAGTGGTGCCTTAACTTAAACCATCATCAGCCACTGTTTTAGCAAGGACTAGGGGAAAACAGGCTGAGAATTGGGCCATTTTTTAATGGCATTGGAAATGTAGAGACAGGAAGAAGAAGAAATGGTATCTGATCAGGAGGTAGATGTTGGGGAGGTGGTGAAAAAGTACCAAAAATAAATATTCAACTTCCTCATAAATTTGCAACAGACAAAATCTTCCTGAGCTGGTGCCCCTGTGTGAAGCAATGTATTAAGGACATAAGACATAGAGATCCACTGCAAATTAATCATGTTAATAAACTGAGCTGAGACTCAGAGAGTTCAAATAACTAGGGTTGAGAAGAATATTCGAAGTTTATTTTTAAAGGAGCCCAGAGATTGAGGTAAAACCCACAGCTGTAAAGAACACCTTTGCATCAAGGACTTAGCTTCTATGTATGAATTGTAAGTAAGGGAAGCAGCCTTAGAAAGCAGAATCAGATGATTACTGGTGCCTAGGAAAACCTCTGGCCTAAAGAAGTCATCTGAAGTTAGCCCCATCTGCCTCTAAACCCATTTGGTAGGGTTTTGAAAATCTCCTCCGTGAACATAATACACTTGACATGAATTCATGGAAGTAAATGAGGTTAACAGGATCTGACCAACACCTTAGTGTCTCTTCCAAAGGATGGGCAGTGTATCCATAATGAGGAAAGGGATATGAAATGCTCACAAATCCCATGATGAAAATGCCTCTTGGTCTATAAATCATGTTTCCCTGCTGTTCATAGCTCTGAAAAGGATTAGAGAGAAACCTACTCCTGGGTGTGACAACTGGGGTCACTGAAGATTAGATGTTGCCATGAGCCCACAGAGTCTGCCCTGCAGAAAGCAGTAAAATGATCAAACCCCCACTCCTTCTGCTGGAATATTTACTGTTGACACAAGAGTTCAGCTGTAGACTATGAGCAAAAACCTTCTGTCAATCACTTTCAGTCCTTAACTGGATAAAAAGAGATAGAGATCTTTCAAAACAGTTGAAGATTGCTACCTGACAGGGAGCTGGGAGTAGTGCAACTGGCATATGGGTAATTTTTAAGGCTACTTTTAAGTGTGAAGCCCTTTGACTGGTTCTCTGTCTCATGGGTGTCCCAAAAGTTCCATCGCACTGAAATTTGGAAAAGAATTCAGGTTCTGTCTTTCCCCAGAGAGGGGAGGCAGCCACAAGCTTTACAAACCTAGCGTTTGTCCATACAGCGAAGTTAGATTCGCTTACTATTGGAGCCTGACAATACTTGATACCTGATAAAAATCACTGTCAAATAGCATTTATAAGAACCCAATTGCATGAGATGGGGTACGATGTTGAGGATCACAAGCAGTTACAGCAAAGGCCTCCAGGTGCCCAGAGTTTAGGGCAAGCAAATGAGTATATAGGAAAGGCACATTTTAAAAATGGCAGACCAAATTTGAATGGACCAAGTAACTGCTTTGCCATTGTACATTCTTCCTATTCCCCGTCACCCATCCATCTATCCATCCCCCCAAAACATACCCCAACCCTAGTGACAAAGGTGGAGGCAAAGCCTGGAAGGACAGTCCACAGGTACTGAGATGCTCAGGGTTGGGAAGGACTTTGATGCTTGTGAAATCCAATCCACGGTACCTTTGAATTTCCTCTGCCATGGCTCCACCAAGTAATTACTTGGCACATGTCCTAGGACCTTCAGGGACTGGGGATCCACCACTTTCTAAAACAACAACAACAAAAACTCAACATATTTAGGCAGATAAAACATATTCAGGCAGATAGAACAAAAAATTCTTCCTTGTAAGGACAAATCCACTTCCCCAGAGCCTGTGGCTTCTGGTTGCATCTTTTAGGGCCACAGAGGAAAAAAAAATCAACATTCCTCTTCCACAAGACAATCCTTCTAATATTTGAAGACTGTTATCTCAGCCCTTCAAGTCTTTTCTGCAGCTGCACAGCCCTATCTCCCTAAACGTCCAGATTTCATTTCCACATTGTGATCCAAACTTTCTCCTGAATGTGTGTCCTAGTTGCTTTATATTTATCTTAGTCTACAGTCCCCAGAACTTAACACAGTATTCCAACTAAGGTCTGACCAAGGCAAAGCAGAGTGGGGTTCTTACCTCCCCCACCAGAGATACTTCTCTTAAGACTGGCTTTTTGGTAGCCACATCAAACTGCTAACTCCTACTGAGCTGATACAGCCACTTTAAAGTAGCCAAGTCATACTTCAAAACCATTATTTCTCACCAAGTAATGGAGCTATCTGGGTTATCCAGACCTCTTCTATCCCTCACCCAAAGACCATCCATAAGCCTCACCCCACCAACATAAAAGCACAAGAAATGGGTAAAGTTTTCTGTTTTGTACATTCCTTGGAAAAAGCTGAAAATTATTTGATTCGCCCAAGACTCCTCAAAATACCCCAGGTCAGGGGCTTCCCCGGTGGCGCAGTGGTTGAGAGTACGCCTGCCGATGCAGGGGACATGGGTTCGTGCCCCAGTCCGGGAAGATCCCACATGCCGCGGAGCGGCTGAGCCCGTGAGCCATGGCCGCTGAGCTTGCACGTCCGGAGCCTGTGCTCCGCAACAGGAGAGGTCACAACAGTGAGAGGCCCGCATACCACAAAAAAAAGAAAAAAAAATACCCCAGGTCAAAAATTGTCATCTCAAAACGTTATGCAACTCGGTGAGCTAATTTCGTGAATCTTTAAATCCCATGAAGGATACCTAATACGTTAGACCATTAAGTGGATCCTGCCTAATTAACAGTAAATCCTAGGGGAAAGAGTGCAGGTCTGCCATTAGAGTCACCTGAGTCTGAATCTCAGCCATATTCATAAAGTGCCGTTGGCCCAGGACAACTTATTCCGAGTCTTGCTTTCCTCCCCTAGAAATGGGGCTAATACATCCATCTTGCCATGGCCTTGTATAAAGTACTTGACACAATGCCTGGCCTGTGGCGGATGGGCAGTAAATGCTATGTTTCCCCTCGCAGCACAGATTATTACAGCTTACACCCCATTTCCCTTAGTAGATTCCTAGCTCTTAGACAAAGGGCCCGGGACTTGCTTGTCTTCACATCCCCCAGACCCTCAACACCAGTGTTAAGTAGACACACATTCCTCTTGAATATAAATGTGAGCATTTGGCTTTAAATTCAGTTGTGTATCATATAGAAATAATTACATTTCTGCTCTGGCCTCTCAGTTTCAAAGGGGTATTTTTTAACTCCCAGGGAATAGCTAAGATTACCTATTATTAAAAAGAAAAAAGATAGACTCTACTCAAGTCTCGGGCAATCGTGTTCAAATGGTGCTCTAAGTCTCGGAGGACAGGTTGACATTGACATTTCTAATATTCTTAATGTTGACCCAATTTTAAGCTCTATTCCTCTCCTCAGGTAACTGCGCGTTTCAAGACACAGCCAGAAACAGGAGGGGCAAGACGAGGCTCTGACGGGGAAAGCCAACCTCTGATATATCCAATTTCTGACCTATGGCTCAGTCAGCTCAAGGAAAGTTTTGTGGGTCCCCAGTGTCTTCCCAGGGCGACAGACACTCCCACACGGCCTCAACCAGGCTGAGGTAATTGTCACTGTTATGGCTTTAACGATGTGAGTGGGAGAACATGAGAATTCTGAAAGAGATTTATTTACTGCAAAGCATCCCAAATATCTCATTAATCTGCTTTTCATTTGGCAAACTCTTCCTTCGTTAAAAGTGCCACGCTCTGCTCTGCGGTTTATGACAAAGCAAAAACGTCTCTGGGAGGCAAAGCAGCAAAATGGAAAGAATGGGGGCTCTGGAACAAATCAGACGTGAGTTTGATTTCCAAGTGTGCTACTTACTTGTTCTGTGACTGTGGGCAGTTTTCCTTAGCCTGTTAGAACCCCATCTTCCTCATCTGTCAAGAGAAGATGATTGTTCTGTCCTGGTTTATGAATATTGAGATCAGCCCTAGGTCCTAGGGCACTATGTTTGTTTCTCCTTTAAGGTTCAGTGGTCACCTGCAAAAGGAAGATCATTATATTGCCAACTTCATACACTTCGTGATGAGGATTTAAATGGGTGAATGTATGTAAACTAATTAGAACAGAGTCTGGCACAGAGGAAGTTCTATACAAGTGTGTGTTATCATCATTAAGGATTAAATGACACACATAAAGGACGGTTTGAATGGTGACTTGCACCTGTTACATATGAGGTGCTCAATACATGTATGGGAAAACATCTCCCCTCCCAACTAGAGACTTTTCCTCGGGGTCTGAAGAAACTCCTTGGCTGGGAGGAGCTTTTCAAAATTATATACTCAGGGCTTCCCTGGTGGCGCAGTGGTTGAGAGTCCGCCTGCCGATGCAGGGGACACGGGTTCGTGCCCCGGTCCGGGAGGATCCCACATGCCGCGGAGCAGCTGGGCCCGTGAGCCGTGGCTGCTGAGTCTGCGCGTCCGGAGCCTGTGCTCCATAACGGGAGAGGCCACAACAGTGAGAGGCCCTCGTACCGGAAAAAAAAAAAAAAAAATTATATACTGAGAACTTTAGAGAAGGAGGGATCACGTAGATAAAAACTGTTTACAAAGAAACAGACTGACGGAGGTATCACGTAGATAAAAACTGTTTACAAAGAAATAGACTGACGGAGGTAGAAGGGGAGAGCAGGGATGAGAGGTAGGAGAAGGGAGCTTCCCTGGTAAGGTGGCACAGTTGTCAGAAAAGAATTCCAGGTCTCCTGATACCCAGATGACTACATTCTTTTCCCCGGCTCATGCTGCCTTTTAAGTGTTGTCTTGATTGAGAAACACCTTCCTACAAACAGAGTTCAAATTGTCAGGTGATCTCTGATCTTCTTTGAGGTTCTAATAAAATGAGAATAAAGAAAAGACATGGACTCAGGATGGTTTAGGAAGATACTGGGAATGTAAAGGGAGAGAACGGCTCCCCCCAAAAATCCCAATTCAGAGCAGGGACTATTTACCTCACTCTGGACAGTAAAATAGGGGCAGTGCACCCGGATACTTGCCACCCACAAATCCAAATCCAGGAAGCTCTGCCTCCCTTGGTTAATTTTAAACGCTGCTTTCATATCGCAGTTTAGATTTGTTTTGTTTTGTATGTACAGTATCAGTGAGCTCCAGATTCCTTATTCCTTAGCTCTAGGAATGAGAGCCCTTTCCAGCTGATTTGGTGTCACTCACCACTGAGGGAGGTAGAATATTCTTCTTCTGATTGGAAATACTCACTTTATTTCAGTGAGTCTCCTTCATTTCTTTCCCTTCAATCAGGGAGATAGATCTCACCTAGGGCGTTCTGCCTTTCAAAGCAGTTTTCACTTCAATAACTAAGATTTTTTTAGTTTTTTCAAGTAACCAAAGAAACAGAAGCCAAGAGTACAAGAAAGAGAGCACAGAAAAATAGAAGGGAAAAAAATCAGCCCCAGGGTGAACACAAATATTGATATATGGGGTCCCCTAAGCTTGAGTCTAGGCTCTATTTTGTGCTTAAATCCTGGGCTCCTCTGGCAGCTAATAGGTATTAACATCTGCCAAAAAACACTAATAAGTATTTTCATGAGGAACAAAGGGGAGGATAAGGTGATGGTCTTAATATAGTTTTAATGTTCCCCAGCTCTGTCCATGGCCTACCTACCCTCATGGACTCAGTGCTAAAAAGAGAAGGCTGTGCATCTAAAAATAAAGAGAAGGCATACTAACAATCCTGCCCTGCTATGAGATCCATGCATATCCCAAAAGGGAGAGGACTGCATGTCCTGCTTCTGCCTGGCTCACATCAAGAACTCCAAGAAGGGCTTCCCTGGTGGCGCAGTGGTTGAGAGTCCGCCTGCCGGTGCAGGGGACACGGGTTCGTGCCCTGGTGTGGGAAGATCCCACATGCCGCCGAGTGGCTGGGCCTGTGAGCCAGGGCCCTGAGCCTGCACGTCCGGAGCCTGTGCTCCGCAACGGGAGGCCACAACAGTGAGAGGCCCGTGTACAACAACAACAAAAAAAGAACTCCAAGAAAGAAATCAGAGGCAGAGGCAAGAACGGTACCAGGGAAGGCTGCCAACTGAGAGCAAAATCTGTGTCCCCTATGAGGGCAACCAGCCTACCACCACGGGGGCTGAAGTGGAGGAGGAAGGAAACGTATCCTGGAACCCACAGGAGGTGGACAGAACGGGAGCACATGTAGGAGACAACCCCTGGGACTCTGCTGGGGCTGGGTGGGGAGGACATGGAGATTTGTAATAGCCAAAGAGATAAAAAGCTAAAAATACGGGTTATTACCATTGCTGTGACCCCTTTTAAAACTCCAGGCTAGCGTGGCCTGAGAAAATGGGTTGACATTGGTAATATCACCTCCTTCTGTTATTTCTCTACAGTTTAATCTGCACACAGTGTTGTAACGAGGATCCCTAGTGGGCTGTATTCATCCAGACTAAATCTCTTCTGATGCAGGTGTTCCCAGTAAAAGAAATACGATTCTTGATTCTTAGAATTTAATTATGTGCTGCTCTTTGTATATTAAAGTAATTCAAACTACTGTACCACTGGGGTATATAAGTTGTATTACTTTTCTTATAAGTGGAATGGGCTGGTAAAGAATCATGCATTTTCTCACGAAGGTTCCCTTGCAACTAATCACACACGTTTGAGAAATAGCAGGTCAGGACTAGAGTCACCGTGTGTGTCCATGAGACAATTTCTCTGCAAAGAAGCAATAATAATATAAAGAACAGTTAAATCAATTAAACAAGGAGACCATTAGACTGAGGCAGCTCTAATACATTAGCAGCCTACGTAAGCACACCAAAACCTAAGCCTGTAATGCCTCAAGGTTAAGAAAGTGAAACCTAAGGACAACCAATCGCAGACAGCCAATTCAGCTTTTCCAAATAATGCAAATGCTTCAGCCAGTCAGATAATTCCCTCGCTTTGCTCCCCCTGCATCTTCTCTACAGAAGTCTTTCTCCCAGCTCCTGTATGGGGAGCATCCTAACCGTTTCCCATTCGGTGCTGCTCGATTCAAATCAAGTTTTGCTGAAATAAACTCTTAAAATTTGAATATGCCTCAGTTTATCTTTTAACAGAACTAAGCAACACTAGTCCAGAAGATACACTGGAAAGCATTATTATTAGCTAGAGCCTAGCCTTAACCTGTCTGGGTCTCAGTTTCCTCATGAGTTAAAAAAAAATTTGCAGTTAAAAAGATTTCATATGCCTCCCCTTGGAGTTCTTGTGAGGGCCAAAAGAGAGTATTTGAAACATTTTCTAACCTGTAAATTACTATAAAAATAAGGGGCCACCTAGTCCATTGGAGTAATGGAACTTTGTTTTCAGGTAAGTTAAAATACCAGCTTCAGCAAAGAAAAAGACCAAATCCCCTTCAATCACAGTATCTGGGCAGTTCTGGCTCATATTAGAAATCTCTGTATGATGTTACATTCTAACATCCGATATTAAGCTTTCTTTCAGAGAATAAAGAAAATATGGGCTAATATTAAGTTATTCTTGCCATTGTTGTGTTAAATGAATGTGGGTGTCTTCTTAAGGCACTTTATACAAATCAATAGGCCACCAACCTAGTGAAATGTGGCCACACACACCAAAAGTACGACTAGAGAGAAACATCCATCCCATGAAAAAAACTAGTGACTTTTAGTGAACAGAATAAGGAAGAACTTAAATTGGAGTCTGTGGGTGGTGACAGCAGAAGAAGTGGGTCATCCTTTTAAACCTCATTTCCTCCGAAGTTTTATGTTAATAGAGGCCCAACCACCAAAAAGTGAGTTTCCATATTGCCTAGGGAAAATATTTGAATATTTTTCAAATAACTTTCCTTAATACCCTATGCAACTGAGAAATCCCACAGGCCTGTAAATCTTAACAAAGCCATTGTTTCCAGGTCTAAACCCTGCCTTTGGGTTTGGCTTTCTCCCCTTCTTTATGGATGAATAACATTTTCAATCAAGTTGTTTTTCTTCTTACTCTGGGAACCAAGCTCATTTTGCATAAACATAATCCTCTCTGGCATAAAGCCAGAGATTTTCAGGCTCTCTGGCTTTACCTTCCCTTTCTCATCACTACTAGAACATGAAAGTCACACTCCAGGAATCTCAGGGGGTGCAGGAGAGATGCTGTGCAGTGGGATGCAAGTTGCTTCTGAAATCTTAAGAGCAGGGTCACCTCAGAGAAGATGCTTCACACCCAAGTCAGGTTCTCAATTGTAAACCATGTATAATAGTGACACTGGTAAGAATCAGATAAGACTTCACTCAATGACTGCTCTTCTATGAATGCTCTCCTGTCCACTTTCCCCCTCCCTTAATGAGAATGGGCCACTCGCCACCTTTGCCTCCACAACTAAGGTATATACAAGCTTCGATCACAACGTTTCCGTCATTTACTTGCTTTTTTTTTTGGGCCGTGAGCCTTGTGGGGATCAGTTCCCCGACCAGGGATGGAACCTGGGCCCCCTGAAGTGGAAGCACAGAGTCCTAACCACTGGACCAGCAGGGAATTCCCTCATTTACTTGTCTATATTTCTGTCTACCCTCACCAGACTGAAGACTTTTACAGGGCAGTACCTTTGTCTTACTTATTTCAGAAATCCCCAAACCACGCTAGCCAATGTTTGTTATGTAATAGGCTCTAAAGAAATGTCTGTTGAAGGATTAATTTGTTAATTAACTCACTAGTTGATTGATTGAATGAATGCCACAGATGAAAGCACCTTAGAAACCTCCTATCGCTAGACAAATGTAAGTCATTATTATGTGGAATTCCATAAATTAGCTTTGAACGTGAGGTAATTGGGCAATTGTTCAAAGTCAAGAGGTAATGGACCTTTTAAATGTTCTTATTTCATATCATCCTTTGTTTTTGTTTATTTATTTAATCCAGACAGCTGCCAAGAATTTACACATCTTAAGGTAATAACACACTAAAAAAAAAAAAAAAAAACAGTCCCTGCCACAGAAATACTGAGAAATATTCTGCTGGCTAAATTAGAACTGACTCTTAGAGACACAATGATGAAATTACAGACTTTAAGTTCTTCCTCGAGTACAAACTGGTGTCCTGGGGAGACCATTAATGCTAATGCCAACACAGAACAATGAGGGGACTGTCCTCAGATGCCCATTTTGTTTTTACCAGTTGCTCTCGGTATGAGAGTACTTACAGGAAGTAGCTGGGTGTTTGGTTTTTTTTTTTCACTATTCACTTCATAAATATTGGACACTAGCTGTGTGTTGGCTAAATATAAGAGATGCAAACAAGGGTTTCAAGGTGGCGCGCAGGTTGCATGAAAGGTTCTTGAGAAGATTACATATACCATAACCAAGGCAGAATGAAATGCCATAAGACAAACAGAAATACAAGACTCCCCAGTGCAGTAACAGGGCCCTGGAGAAGATCAGAAAAGACTCCATGGAGGAGGTGGTAACTGTGATGAAAGTTAGGCTTTGGACAATACGTCAATCCACATAGACAAGGAGAACAGCATGGTGGGGCTGGGGAAGAGTGGGGATTCCAAGGAGGAATGATGCTATACAGAAATTACAGAAGGGAGTGCCAGCTCCCATGGCTGTTTTTAGTCTTCATTTCCAGAAGTTTCCATTCCATCTGCTCCTGGTATGCTAATTTGACTCTGGTAATAACCAATTTGACATTAGTGTATTTAATGTAAAATAACACTGATATCATTACTATAAATCTCTCTCTTTTCACAGCAGCAATAAATAGTATCTTGAAGCAATAGATCAAATACTACATTTATATAATATCCCTAGAGAAATTATTCAAAATTGAAGCACATTTTGAGTATACTGTAATTATATTTTCTTTAATTTTCCTTGGAATTCAAAACAAATACTTCTCAGCATTTTCTGAAAATGATCTGTGCTTAACATGGAAAAACCTTTTAATTACTATAGCATAACATCTTGCCAACTTCTACATCATTTAATCCTTGCCAGATTCTGATTCTAGCATTAGAATTAGCTTCTCTGGAATATTTTTACGAGCTGGGAATGGACATGTTTAACTGTATAACATTTCTTAACTTCATCAAATTCTAGAACAGCCCCTTCAATCTGTGATAGAAATAAAGAATCAGTTTAATGGTATATCTCTCAAACTAATGTTCTGAAGGATATTAACAGGTGTTTCATTAAAAAATGAGAAATGTTAATGGAACAAAGTAAATATTTCCACACTTATGTGTGGAATCTAAAACATTCAACAAACTAGTGAATAAAACAAAAAGCAGGCAGACTAGCAGATATAGAGAATGGACTGGTGGTTGCCAGTGAGGAGAGGGAGGGGGCAGGGGCATTATAGGGGTAGGGGATTAAATATGGGGTTCTTATCAGATTATATGAAATCATGTGTATGAAACTTTTGAAAATTGTAAAGCATTGTAGAATTTAAAGAATCTTTCATTCAATAAAACTAATAGTTAAAATTTTTTTAATTTTAAAAAAATATTCACTTAGATTGGAATAGGGAAGATTACCTGAATATATATTTGGACTGCTCATAGAGTAGGTGATTCAATACCTGACAAAATAAAGGGTACACCTTTTCCAACTAGACACCTCAGGAGTCTATAACTTTACTCCAACAATATCGCCTTTATTCAAAATATTTCTGAACACCTCTTTTAAATTTTCCTTTAGTTTATGACATAGACTCAGTGGTGACAACTTTTCATCATTTATGGGTAGATTTGATTCGGAGAATAGACAAAGACATTCAGTGCCAGATCTGGAAAATAAGGTAAATGGCCTTTTGATCACCTGGAATCTTCCTATGAAGTAATGACACCAACTTTCTTGTGTAACTTATGAAGTGGTTACAAAACCAGTGAGATAGGAAGAATTCCAAAGTGTTTTAAATAATGGTAGCCTCATTAGAAAAGATATCTTTCTCCAAAAAGAATGTGACAAATTAAACTTTTTGTATGAACATTTAGATATGGTTGTTCAAAATAGTTCTCAATCCTTTTTTTCTCATTTTGTTCAAAAGTAACTTGTCAACTTAAGGCAAATTCCTAAAGATACCTACCTACCTACCAAATGGGTTATTTCCCTTTCAAGGATTGTTTGAAAGGAGAAGTGAGACTTACTCTGTCAGTTCTGGCTCCCTCCCCTTTACAGGGTAGAAAAAAACCTGAGAGGAGAAAAAGACAAGACAAGATTGGGGGTGGGGATATGGGAGGTAGTCAGCAGATATTATTAATGGCCTGGAAGTCAATCAGATTCACAAGGCAAAAGGATTGTTTCAGAATCTCCCAATACCTCTCAAAGCAACTAGGCAAACCTCTGATGGTTTCCAGTCCTAATAGTTACATTACATGAATTTTAAATAACCTCAAAGCTATGGTCCTTTTGGCACTGAGCAATACAGCAATGGGCATTTAAGACACCTGGCTTCCAACATCCATCCTGCCCCTGCTGGTGGGGCCTTAGCACCTGAGGTAGAGAACTCTGTTTTGTTCATTAATGAATCCCAAGCATTTACAATATATACTCGTAGGTGCTCAATAAACACTTCAAGTAAGAAGGCTTACTCTCACTAGGCCTCAATTTCCTTATGTGTTAAAGAAGGATATTAGCTTAGACCAAGAGATTCCTATCATAATCATGAACTTACTAATGGAGACTCATCATTTTTTCTTTCCTCTGCTTTCCAGTGGCAAAAACCTTTCCCCAAACTATACCAAAGAGCCAATGGTCAGCTGTCTCTTCCTCATGCCTGACTACCATCTATATTCTCAACAGACATTTTGCTTTCATAAACTCAAGATTTTCCAGAAATGAGGAGGTGTAGCTAAGATGATGGAGTAGGAAGAGGTGAGCTCACCCTGAGCTCACCTCCTCCCATGGGCACACCAATACTACAACTATTTACAGAGCCACGATTGATGAGAATGATCTGAAGACTAGCAGAAAAGATTTCCCAACTAAAAATATAAAGAAGCACAATGAGGACTTCCCTGGTGGCGCAGTAGTTAAGAATCTGCCTGCCAATGTAGGGGACACGGGTTCGATCCCTGCTCTGGGCAGATCCCACATGCGGCAGAGCAACTAAGCCCATGAGCCACAGCTACTGAGACTGCGCTCTAGAGCCTGTGAGCCACAAACTACTGAAGCCCACGTGCCACAACTACTGATGCCTGCGTGCCTAGAGCCTGTGCTCTGCAACAAGAGAAGCCACCACAGTGAGAAGCCCGTGCACCACAACGAAGAGTAGCCTCCGCTCACCGCAGCTAGAGAAAGCCCGCACGCAGCAATGAAGACCCAACACAGCCAAAAATAAATAAGTTAAAAAAAAAAAAAAAAAGGGGAAGCGAGGAAGATGGCGGAAGAGTAAGACGCGGAGATCACCTTCCTCCCCACAGATACATCAGAAATTCATCTACACGTGGAACAACTCCAACAGAACACCTACTGAACGCTGACAGAAGACCTCAGACCCCCCAAAAGGCAAGAAACTCCCCACATACCTGGGTAGGTCAAAAGAAAAAAAGAATAAACAGAGACAATAGGATATGGACGGGACCTGCACCAGTGGGAGGGAGCCGTGAAGGAGGGAAGGTTTCTACACACTACAAGCCCCTTCGAGGGCGGAGACTGCAGGTGGCGGAGGGGGAAAGCTTCGGAGTAGCGGAGTAGCGGAGGAGAGCACAGCAACAGGGGTGTAGAGGGCAAAGCAGAGAGATTTTGGCACAGAGGATCGGTGCCCTCAGGCACACACCAGCCCGAGAGACTTGTCTGCTCGGCCGCCAGGGCGGGCGGGGCTGGGAGCTGAGGCTCGGGTATCGGCTTTCAGTCGGAGCGCAGGGAGAGGACTGGGGCTGGCGGTAGGAAGAGAGCCTGAAGGGGTTAGTGCTGGCCCGGAGGGAGTCCGGGGAAAGGGTCTGGAGCTGCCGGAGAGGCAAGAGACTTTTTTCCCTTTTGTTGCCTGGTGCGCGAGGAGAGAGAGGGCATTCCCCTCCCTCCCCTCTGCCTGAGTGAGCCAGAGCCCCCGAATCAGCGGCTCCTTTAAAACCGTCCTGTCTGAGCGAAGAACGGTCGCCCTCCGGCGACCTACGCGCAGAGGCGGGGCCAGGTCCAAGGCTGAGACCTGGGAGCTGTGAGAGCAGAGACAGAGAAATCTCTCTGTGCAGCCTCCGAGGCAGCGGATTAAAGCTCCACGGTCCATTTGATGTGCCCTGCGTCTGTGGAGTGCATGAATGGACAGCGAATCATCCCAAATTGAGGAAGTGGACCTTGAGGACAAGATTTAAGACTTTCCCCCCGTTTTTTTTTTCCTCTTTTTACAACGAACTATCTCAAATTAAGGAGGTGGACTTAGCAAGATTTCAGACTTTTCGCCCTTTTCCTCTTTTTACAACGAATTATCCCAAATCGAGGAGGTGGACTTGGAGAGCAAGATTTTTGATTTTTCCCCCTGCTCTCTTTTTGTGAATGTGTATGTGTAATCTTCTGTGTAAGATTCTCTCTGTATAGCTTTGCTTCCACCATATGTCCCAGGGTTCTTTCGGTCCGTGTTTTTTTTCAATAATTACTTTTTAATTTTAATAACGCTACTATATTTCATACTTTATTCTATTTTACTTTACCTGCTCTTTCTTTTTTTCCTCCCTTCCCTTCCTCCCTCCCTCCCTCCGCTCCTCCTTTCCTTCTTTCTTTTTCTTTCCTCCATCCCTCCCTCCCTCCCACCCTTCTTCTTTCCACTTTCTTTTTCTTTCCTTCCTCCCTCCCTCCCTCCCTCCTGTCTTTCTTTCTTTCTTTCCTTCCTCCCTCCCTCCCTCTCTTCTTCCATTCACTCTTCCTTTTGCTTTCATTCCTCCCTCCCTCCCTCCTTTCTTTCCTTTCTTTCCATCCTTCCTCCCTCCCTCCTTTCTTTCTTTCTTCCTTCCTTCCTTACTTCCCTTCTTCCTTTCTTTCAATCTCTCTTTCTTTCTTCTACTAATTATTTCTTTCTACTTTTTCTCACTGTTATTCTGAGCCGGGTGGATGAAAGGCTCTTGGTGCTGCAGCCAGGAGTTAGTGCTGTGCCTCTGAAGTGGGAGAGCCAACTTCAGGACACGGGTCCACAAGAGACCTCCCAGCTCCACATAATATCAAGCAGCGAAAATCTCCCAGGGATCTCCATCTCAACACCAGCACCCAGCTTCAGTCAACGACCAGCAAGCTACAGTGCTGGTCACCCTATGCCAAGCAACTAGCAAGGCAGGAACACAACCCCACCCATTAGCAGAGAGGATACCTAAAAACATAATAAGGCCACAGGCACCCCAAAACACACCACCAGACGTGGACCTGTCCACCAGAAAGATAAGATCGAGCTTCAACCACCAGAACACAGGCATTAGTCCCCCCCACCAGGAAGCCTACACAACCTACTGAAACAACCTTAGCCACGGGGGACAGACACCAAAAACAACGGGAACTACGAATCTGCAGCCTGCAAAAAGGAGACCCCAAACACAGTAACATAAGCAAAATGAGAAAGCAGAAAAACACACAGCAGGTGAAGGAGCAAGATAAAAACCTACCAGACCTAACAAATGAAGAGGTAATAGGCAGTCTACCTGAAAAAGAATTCAGAATAATGATAGTAAAGCTGATCCAAGATTCTATTTCCCAGATCCAAAATCTTGGAAATAGAATAGACAATATGCAAGAAACAGTTAACAAGGACCTAGAAGAACTAAAGATGAATCAAGCATCGATTAAAAACACAATAAATGAAATGAAAAATACTCTAGATGGGATCAATAGCAGAATAACTGAGGCAGAAGAACGGATAAGTGAGGTGGAAGATAAAATAGTGGAAATAACTGACGCAGAGAAAAATAAAGAAAAAAGAATGAAAAGAACAGAGGACAGTCTCAGAGACCTCTGGAACAACATTAAACGCACCAACATTCGAATTATAGGGGTTCCAGAAGAAGAAGAGAAAAAGAAAGGGACTGAGAAAATATTTGAAGAGATGATAGTTGAAAACTTCCCTAATACGGGAAAGGAAATAGTTAATCAAGTCCAGGAGGCACAGAGAGTCCCATACAGAATAAATCCAAGAAGAAATACGCCAAGACACATATTAATCAAACTGTCAAAAATTAAACACAAAGAAATCATATTAAAAGCAGCAAGGGAAAAACAACAAATAACACACAAGGGAATCCCCATCAGGTTAACAGCTGATCTCTCAGCAGAAACTCTACAAGCCAGAAGGGAGTGGCAGGACATAATTAAAGTGATGAAGGAGAGAAAGCTGCAACCAAGATTACTCTACCCAGCAAGGATCTCATTCAGATTTGATGGAGAAATTAAAACGTTTACAGACAAGCAAAAGCTGAGAGAGTTCAGCACCACCAAACCAGCTTTACAACAAATGCTAAAGGAACTTCTCTAGGCAAGAAACACAACAGAAGGACTATACCTACAATAACGAACCCAAAGCCATTAAGGAAATGGGAATAGGAACATACATATCAATAATTACCTTAAATGTAAATGGACTAAATGCTCCCACCAAAAGACACAGAGTGGCTGAATGGATACAAAAACAAGACCCATATATATGCTGTCTACAAGAGACCCACTTCAGACCTAGAGACACATACAGATTGAAAGTAAGGGGATGGAAAAAGATATTCCATGCAAATGGAAATCAAAAGAAAGCTGGAGTAGCAATTCTTATATCAGACAAAATAGACTTTAAAATAAAGACTATTAGAAGAGACAAAGAAGGACACTACATAACGATAAAGGGATCGATCCAAGAAGAAGATATAACAATTGTAAATATTTATGCACCCAACATAGGAGCACCTCAATACATAAGGCAAATACTAACAGCCATAAAAGGGGAAATCGACAGTAACACAATCATAGTAGGGGACTTAAAACCCCACTTTCACCAATGGACAGATCATCCAAAATGAAAATAAATAAGGAAACACAAGCTTTAAATGATACATTAAACAAGATGGACTTAGTTGATATTTATAGGACATTCCATCCAAAAACAACAGAATACACATTTTTCTCAAGTGCTCATGGAACATTCTCTAGGATAGATCATATCTTGGGTCACAAATCAAGCCTTGGTAAATTTAAGAAAATTGAAATTGTATCAAGTATCTTTTCCGACCACAATGCTATGAGACTAGACATCAATTACAGGAAAAGATCTGTAAAAAATACAAACACATGGAGGCTAAACAATACACTACTCAATAATGAAGTGATCACTGAAGAAATCAAAGAGGAAATTAAGAAATACTTAGAAACAAATGACAATGGAGACACGACGACCCAAAACCTATGGGACGCAGCAAAAGCAGTTCTAAGGGGGAAGTTTATAGCAATACAATCCCACCTTAAGAAACAGGAAACATCTCGAGTAAACAACCTGACCCTGCACCTAAAGCAATTAGAGAAAGAAGAACAAAAAACCCCCAAAGTTAGCAGAAGGAAAGAAATCATAAAGATCAGATCAGAAATAAATGAAAAAGAAATGAAGGAAACGATAGCAAAGATCAACCAAACTAAAAGCTGGTTCTTTGAGAAGATAAACAAAATTGACAAACCATTAGCCAGACTCATCAAGAAAAGAAGGGAGAAGACTCAAATCAGTAGAATTAGAAATGAAAAAGGAGAAGTAACAACTGACACTGCAGAAATACAAAAGATCATGAGAGATTACTATAAGCAACTCTATGCCAATAAAATGGACAACCTGGAAGAAATGGACAAATTCTTAGAAATGCACAACCTACCAAGACTGACTCAGGAAGAAATAGAAAATATGAATAGACCAATCACAAGCACTGAAATTGAAACTGTGATTAAAAATCTTCCAACAAACAAAAGCCCAGGACCAGATGGCTTCACAGGCGAATTCTATCAAACATTTAGAGAAGAGCTAACACCCATCCTTCTCAAACTCTTCCAAACAATATCAGAGGAAGGAACACTCCCAAACTCATTCTACGAGGCCACCATCACCTTGATACCAAAACCAGGCAAGGATGTCACAAAGAAAGAAAACTACAGGCCAATATCACTGATGAACATAGATGCAAAAATCCTCAACAAAATACTAGCAAACAGAATCCAACAGCACATTAAAAGGATCATACACCATGATCAAGTGGGGTTTATTCCAGGAATGCAAGGATTCTTCAATATACGCAAATCAATCAATGTGATACACCATATTAACAAGTTGAAGGAGAAAAACCATATGATCATCTCAATAGATGCAGAGAAAGCTTTCGACAAAATTCAACACCCATTTATGATAAAAACCCTGCAGAAAGTAGGCATAGAGGGAACTTTCCTCAACATAATAAAGGCCATATATGACAAACCCACAGCCAACATTGTCCTCAATGGTGAAAAACTGAAACCATTTCCACTAAGATCAGGAACAAGACAAGGCTGCCCACTCTCACCACTCTTATTCAACATAGTTTTGGAAGTTTTAGCCACAGCAATCAGAGAAGAAAAGGAAATAAAAGGAATCCAAATTGGAAAAGAAGAAGTAAAGCTGTCACTGTTTGCAGATGACATGATACTATACATAGAGAATCCTAAAGATGCTACCGAAAAACTACTAGAGCTAATCAATGAATTTGGTAAAGTAGCAGGATACAAAATTAATGCACAGAAATCTCTGGCATTCCTGTACACTAATGATGAAAAATCTGAAAATGAAATCAAGAAAACACTCCCATTTACCATTGCAACAAAAAGAATAAAATATCTAGGAATAAACCTACCTAAGGAGACAAAAGACCTGTATGCAGAAAATTATAAGACACTGATGAAAGAAATTAAAGATGATATAAATAGATGGAGAGATATACCATGCTCCTGGATTGGAAGAATCAATATTGTGAAAATGACTCTACTACCCAAAGCAATCTACAGATTCAATGCAATCCCTATCAAACTACCACTGGCATTTTTCACAGAAGTAGAACAAAAAATTTCAAAATTTGTTTGGAAAAACAAAAGACCCCGAATAGCCAAAGCAATCTTGAGAACGAAAAACGGAGCTGGAGGAATCAGGCTGCCTGACTTCAGACTATACTACAAAGCTACAGTAATTAAGACAGTGTGGTACTGGCATAAAAACAGAAAGATAGATCAGTGGATCAGGATAGAAAGCCCAGAGATAAACCCACGCACATATGGCCAACTTATCTTTGATAAAGGAGGCAGGAATGTACAGTGGAGAAAGGACAGCCTCTTCAATAAGTGGTGCTGGGAAAACTGGACAGGGACATGTAAAAGTATGAGATTAGATCATTCCCTAACACCATACACAAAAATAAGCTCAAAATGGATTAAAGACCTAAATGTAAGGCCAGAAACTATCAAACTCTTAGAGGAAAACATAGGTAGAACACTCTATGACATAAATCACAGCAAGATCCTTTTGGACCCACCTCCTAGAGAAATGGAACTAAAAACAAAGATAAACAAATGGGACCTAATGAAACTGAAAAGCTTTTGCACAGCAAAGGAAACCATAAACAAGACCAAAAGACAACCCTCAGAATGGGAGAAAATATTTGCAAATGAAGCAACTGACAAAGGATTAATCTCCAAAATTTATAAACAGCTCATGCAGCTCAATAGCAAAAAAACAAACAACCCAATCCAAAAATGGGCAGAAGACTTAAATAGGCATTTCTCCAAAGAAGATATACAGACTGCCAACAAACACATGAAAGAATGCTCAACATCATTAATCATTAGAGAAGTGCAAATCAAAACTACAATGAGATATCATCTCACACCAGTCAGAATGGCCATCATCAAGAAATCTAGAAACAATAAATGCTGGAGAGGGTGTGGAGAAAAGGGAACACTCTTGCACTGCTGGTGGGAATGTGAATTGGTACAGCCACTATGGAGAACAGTATGGAGGTCCCTTAAAAAGCTAAAAATAGAACTACCATATGACCCAGCAATCCCACTACTAGGCATATACCCTGAGAAAACCATAATTCAAAAAGAGACATGTACCAAAATGTTCATTGCAGCTCTATTCACAATAGCCCGGAGCTGGAAACAGCCTAGGTGTCCATCATCGGATGAATGGATGAAGAAGATGTGGCACATATATACAATGGAATATTACTCAGCCATAAAAAGAAACGAAACTGAGCTATTTGTAATGAGGTGGATAGACCTAGAGTCTGTCATACAGAGTGAAGTAAGTCAGAAAGAGAAAGACAAATACCGTATGCTAACACATATATATGGAATTTAAAAAAAAAAAAAAAAAAGTCATGAAGAACCAAGGGGTAAAACGGGAATAAAGACACAGACCTACTTGAGAATGGACTTGAGGATATGGGGAAGGGGAAGGGTAAGCTGTGACAAAGGGAAAGAGAGGCATGGACATATATACACTACCAAACGTAAGGTAGATAGATAGTGGGAAGCAGCCGCATAGCACAGGGAGATCAGCTCGGTGCTTTGTGACCGCCTGGAGGGGTGGGATGGGGAGGGTGGGAGGGAGGGAGATGCATGAGGGAGGGGATGTGGGAACAGATGTATATGTATGACTGATTCACTTTGTTATAAAGCAGAAACTAATAAAAAAAAAAAAAAAAAAAAGTGAAGCCATCACCACAAAAAAAAAATAATAATAAAAAAATAAAAGTCCTTTGAACCCCTGTAAAAACAAACAAACAAAAAAAAGAATCACAATGAGATGGGTAGGAGGAGTGGATATGTAGTAAACTCAGGAGCCACACCCCTGGGGTAGGTGACCCACAACTGGAAGGATAACCACAACTACAGAGGTTCTCTCCAAGGAGCAAGAGCTCCAAACCCCACATTGGGCTCCCCAGCCAGGGGGTCCTGCACTGGGAAGATGAGCCCCCAGAACAACTGGCTTTGCAGGCCAGCAGAACTTGTATACGGGAGGGCCAGAGGGCTCTGGGAAATAGCTTAAAGGGCACATGCAAAATTTCACATACTCCAAATCCCTGTGCAGAAGCAGTAATTTGAAAGGAATTTGGGTCAGACCCACTTGCTGATCTTGGAGAGCCTCCCAAAGAGGCAAGAGGCTAATGGGACTCCCCCTGGGGACATAAACACTGGTGCCAGCCATTTTGGGGAGCTCGTACTACCATGAGGACACTGGAACTGGTAAGCACCACTTTGGAGTCCATCTGCTAGCTTATTAGTGCCAGGGGCTTACCGGCCCACCCAGTGCCAGCCCCGAGCCTCCCCAGCCCCACAGCCAGCCTAGTAGGGACCCAGCCCTGACCATCAGAGAGCCAACACTGGCCCCAGGACCCACAAGGCCACACAGCCAGCCATGCTGAGACTTATCCCCACCCACCAGCAGGTCAGCATCCACTGCACAAGGTAAGCCTGGCAGCCAACCTGGCTGGGAGGTGTGGCAGTCAAACCCTGTCTACTAGCACACCCACAATAGTCAGCCGCACCATAAAGAAGGGCCCACACAGCCCACATAAGAGTACTCCTAAAGCATATATCTCTGAAGACCACAGGGGAACGTGCTGCTAGGCCCCATAGTATGTCTCTAATATGGCCACTTCTCCAAGATTGGGAAGCATAACCAATCTACTGAATACACAGAAATAAACAGAGAATTAGGCAAAATGAGAAGACAGAGAAATATATTCCAAATGAATAAACAAGGCAAACATCAGAAAAAGAACTAAATGAAGTGGAGATAAGCAGTCTACCCAATAAAAAGTTCAAGGTAATGATCATAAAGATGCTTAATGAACTCAGGTGAAGAATAGAGAAACATAGTGATAAATTTAACAAAAAGTTAGAAAATATGAAGAAGAACCAAAGAGAGCTAAAGAATACAATAACTGAAATAAAAATACACTAGAAGGAATCAACAGTAGATCAGATGATACAGAGGAACAGCTCAGTGAATTGGAGGACAGAGTAGTGGAAATCACTGAAGGTGAACAGAAAAAAAAAATTTTTTTTTAATGAGGATAGTTTAAGACACCTCTGGACAACATCAAGAGTACGAACATTCACATTATAAGGGTCCTAGAAGTAGGAGAGAGAAAGGAACAGAGACTTTATCTGAAGAAATAATAGCTGAAAACTTTCCTAACCTGAGTGAAGGAAACAGACATCCAGTTCCAAGAAGCACAGGGAGTCCCAAACAGGATTAACCCAAAGAGGTCCACACCAAGATACACTGTAATTTAAATGGCAGAAATTAAAGATAAAGAGAGAGTCTTAAAAACAGCAAGAGGAAAGCAGCTAGTTACACACAAGGGAACTCCCATATGACTATCAGCTGACTTTTCAGCAGAAGTTTTGCAGGCCAGAAGGGAGTAGCATGATATATTCAAAGTGATGATAGGAGGGAGTTCCTTGGCAGTCCAGTGGCTGGGACTCCATGCTCTTGCTGCCGAGAGACTGGGTTCAATCCCTGGTCGGGGAACTAAGATGCCACAAACCACATGTCACAGCCAAAAAAAAAAAAAGTGATGAAGGAAAAAACACAACCAAGAATACTCTACCTGTCAAAGTTGTCATTTGGATATAAAGGAAAGATAAAGAGTTTTACAGACAAACAGAAGCTAAAAGAGCTCAGCACCACTAAACTCGCCTTACAAGAAATGTCAAAGGGACTTCTCTAAGCAGAAAAGACCAGAATTAGAAATATAAAAGTTATAAAAGGAAAAATTCCATTGGTAAAGGCAAACATACAGTAAAGGTAGGAGATCAATTACTTATAAAGCTAGTAGGAAGGTTGAAGACAAAAGTAGTAAAAATCATCTTTATCCACAATAAGTAATTAAGGGATACATAAAAAGATGTAAAATATGATGTCAAGAACATTAAGCATGCACAGGGCAACAGAGGGTGAGTAAAAATGCAGGGTTGTAAGAATGCATTCAACCTTAAGAGATCATAAACTTAAAATAAACATATATATATATATATATATATATATGGTCACCACAAACAAAAACCCATAACAGATACAAAAATAGAGAAAAAGGAGTCCAAACACAGTATAAAGGTAGCCATGAAATCACAAGAGAAGGCAGCAAAAGAAGAAAGGAAAAAAAAGAACTACAAAAACAACCCCAAAACAATTAAGAAAATGGCAAAAAGTACATACCTATCAATTCTTACTTAAAATATAAATGGACTAGATGTTCTAGTCAAAAGACATAAGGTACCTGAATGGATTAAACAAAACAAGACCCATATATATGCTGCCTACAAGGAACTCACTTCAGATCTAATGACACACAGAATAAACGTGTGGGGATGGAAAAAGGTATTACACGTAAATGGAAATTGAAAGAAAGCCAAAATACAATACTTAAATCTGACAAAATAGACTTTAAAATAAAGACTGTTAAAAATCCACAAACAATAAATGCTGAACAGGGTGTGGAGAGAAGGGAACCTGTTGGTGGGAATGTAAATTGGTGCAGCCACTATGGAGAACAGTTTGAAGGTTCCTTAAGAAACTAAAAAGAGAGCTAGCATGTGATCCTGCAATCCTACTCCTGGGCATATACCTGGAGAAAAACATGGTTCCAAAGGATACAATGTTCATTGCAGTGCTGTTTACAATAGTCAAGACATGGAAGCAACCTAAATGTCCATCGACAGAAGAATGGATAAAAAAGATGTGGTACATATATACAATGGAATATTACTCAGCCATTAAAAAGAATAAAATAATGCCACTTGCAGCAACATGGACGGACCTAGAGATCGTCATACTGAGTGAAGTAAGTCAGACAGAGAAAGAGAAATATCATATGATATCGCTTATAGGCGAAATCTTAAAAAAATGATACAAATGAACTTATTTACAAAACAGAAACAGATTCACATACTTAGAGAATGAATTTATGGTTACCAGGGGAGAAGGGTGGCAGGAGGGATATTAGAGAGTTTGGGATTGACATGTACACACTGCTATATTTAAAATGGATAACCAACAAGGACCTACTGTATAGCACAAGGAACTCTGCTTAATATTCTATAACAATCTAATTGCGAAAAGAATCTGAAAAAGAATAGATACATGTATATGTATAACTGAATCACTTTGCTGTACACCTGAAAGTAACACAACATTGTTAATCAACTATACTCCAATATAAAATAAAAAGTTAAAAAATAAAATAAAGACTGTTACAAGAGACAAAGAAGGACACTACAAAATGATCATCGATCAATCCAAGAAGAAGATATAACAATTGTAAATATATATGCACCCAAAATAGGAGCGCCTCAATATACAAGGCAAATATTAACAGACATAAAGGGAGAAATCAACAATAACACAATAATAGTAGGGGACTTTAACACCCCACATACATCAATGGACAGATCATCCAGACAGAAAAATCAATAAAGAAACACTCGCCTTAAATGACACATTAGACCTCATGGACTTAATAGATATCTATAGAACACTTCATGCAAAAGCAGGAGAATACACAATCTTTTCAAGTTCACGTGGAACATTCTCCAGGATAGATCACATGCTAGGCATAGAACAAGTCTCACCAAGTTTACGAATACTGAAATCATATCAAGCATTTTTTCTGACCACAATGCTATGAGACTAGAAATCAACTACAAGAAAAAAACTACAAAAAAACACAAACATGTGGAGGCTAAGCAATAGGCTACTAAACAACCAATGGGTCACTGAAGAAATCAAAGAGGCAATCAAAAAATACCTAGAGGCAAATGAAAATGGAAACAATGATCCAAAATCTATGGGACACAGCAAAAGCAGTTCAAAGAGGGAAGTTTATAGCAATACAAGCCTACCTCAGTAAACAAGAAAAATCTCAAATAAACAACCTAACTTTACCTAAAGGAACTAAAAAAGGATAAAACAAAGCCAAAATTAATAGAAGGAAAAAAATCATAAAGCTCAGAGCAGAAATAAATGAAATATAGAGACTAAAAAACCAAAAGATCAATGAAACTAAGAGCTGGTCTTTGACAAGATGAACAAAGTTGATAAACCTTTAGCTAGATTAACCAAGAAAAAAAGATAGGGCCCAAGTGACTAAAATCAGAAAGGAAAGAAAAGTTACAACAAACATCACCAAAATAAAAAGGATCATAAGAGATTACTATAAACAATTATATGCTAAAAATATGGACAACCTAGAAGAAATGGATAAATTCCTAGAAACACACAATCCTCCAAGACTGAATCAGGAAGAAATAAAAAATATGAACAGACCAATTACCAGGAATAAAATGGAATCAGTAATAAACAAACAAACAAACAAAACTCCAAACAAAGAACAGTCCAGGAACAGATGGCTTCACAGGAGAATTCTACCAAACATTTAGAGAAGAGTTAACGCTTATCCTTCTCAAACTATTCCCTAAAACTGCAGAGGAAGGTACTCATTGTGAGGCCAGCATTACCCTGATACCAAAACCAGGTACCAAAGACACCACAAAAAAACAAAACTGCAAGCCAATATCACTGATGAATATAGAAGCAAAGATCCTCAACAAAATATTAGCAAACCAAATTCAACAATACATTAAAAGGATCATCCACCATGATCAAGTGGGATTTATTCCAGGGATTCAAGGATGGATCCATATCCACAAATCAATAAGGTGAACATCACATTAACAAACTGAAGAACAAAAACTATATAATTATCTCAATAGATGTAGAAAAGGCTTTTGATAAAACTCAACATCCACTTAGGGTAAAAACTCTCCAGAAAGTAGGTAGAGAGGGAATAGCCTCAATATAATAAAGTCCAAATATCACAAGCCTTCAGCCAAAACCATACTCAACAGTGAAAAGCTAAAACCATTTCCTCTATCAGGAACAAGACAAGGATGCCCACTCTCACCACTTTTATTCAACATAGTATTGGAAACACTAGCTACAGAAATCAGACAAGAAAAAGAAATAAAAGGAATCCAAAATGGAAAGAAAGAAGTAAAACTATCACTGTTTGCAGATGACATAATACTATATTTAGAAGATCGTAAAGATGCCACCCAAAAAAATCAGAACTAATAAATAAATTCAGTAGAGTTGCAGGATACAAAATTAATATACAGAAATCTGTTGTGCTTCTATACACTAACAATGAACTATCAAAAAGCGAAATTCAGAAAACAATCCCATTTACAATTGCATCAAAAGAATAAATACCCAGGAATAAATCTAACCAAAGAGGTAAAAGACTTGTACTTGGAAAACTGTAAAACATTGAAGAAAGAAACTGAAGACAACACGAACAAATGGAACAATATACTATGCTTATAGATTGGAAGAATGAATATTATTAAATTGACCATACTCCCCAAGGCAATCTACAGATTCAATGCAATATCTATCAAAATACCAGTGGCATTTTTCACAGAACTAGTACAAATAATTCTAAAATTTGTATGAAAGCACAAAAGACCCTAAATAGCCAGAACAATCTTGAGAAAGAAGAACAAAACCGGAGGTATCATGCTCCCTTATTCCAAGCCATACTACAAAACTATAGTAATGAAAACAGTATAGTACTGCCACAAAAACAGACACATACATCAGTGGAACTGAATGGAGAGTCCAGAAATGAACCTACATGTATATGAACAATTATTCTACAATAAAGGAGGCAAGAAAATATGATAGCCTCTTAAATAAATGCTGCTGGGAAAGCTGGACAACTGCATGCAACAAGAATTAAACTGGACTACTTTCTCACACCATATACAAAAATAACCTCAAAATGGATTAATGCCTTAAATGTAAGACCTGAAACCATAAAACTCCTAAAACCATGAAAACA
Organism: Hyperoodon ampullatus; assembly: GCF_949752795.1. Taxonomy (NCBI): domain Eukaryota; kingdom Metazoa; phylum Chordata; class Mammalia; order Artiodactyla; family Ziphiidae; genus Hyperoodon; species Hyperoodon ampullatus. The sequence goes on along the minus strand of NC_136917.1, from coordinate 77,803,492 downwards.
TAGACAGTATGCTCTTTGACACTGATCTTATCAATAATTTTTGGGTTATGTCTCCAAAGGCAAGGGAAACAAAGACAAAAATCAATAAAAATCAAATGGGACTACATCAAACTAGAAAGCTTTTGCACAGCAAAGAAAACTATCAACAAAACAAAAATGCAGCCTACTGAATAGGAAAATATATTTGCAAACAATATATCTGACAAGGGGTTAATATCCAAAATATACAGAGAACTCATGCAACTCAACATCAAAAAAACAAATAACCCAATTTAAAAAATGGGCAGAGCACCTGAATAGACATTTTCCCAAAGGAGAGAAACAGATGGCCAACAGACACATGAAAAGATGCTCAACACCACTTATCATCAGGGAAATGCAAATCAAAACCACAACCCAATACCACCTCATACCTGTCAGAATGGCTATCATCAAAAAGATAACAAATAACATGTAACGGCAAGGATATAGAAAGGGAATCCTCACGCCTCATTGGTGGGACTGTAAATTGGTGTAGCCACTATGGAAAACAGTATGGAGGTTCCTAAAGAAATTAAAAATAGAACTACCATACAATCCAGCAATTGCACTTCTGGGTATTTATCCAAAGAAAACAAAAACACTGATTTGAAAAGATATATGCACTCCAATGTTTATTGCAGCATTATTTAAAATAGCCAAGGTATGGAAGCAACCTAAGATAGACATAGACAAATGTATAAAGAAGATGTGGAATATTACAAAATTATAATGGAATATTCCTCAGCCATAAAAAAATTAAATCTTGTCATTTGCAACAGCATGGATGGACCTAGAAGGTATTATATTAAGTGAAATAAGTTAGAAAGAGAAAGACAAAAACCACCTGATCTCACTTATATGTGGAATCTAAAAAACAAAAACAAACAAAGCAAAATGAAAACAGAATCATACACACAGAGAACAAACAGGTGGTTGCCAGAAGGAGGGGTGGGGAGGTGAAGCAGGTGTAGAAGATAAGAGGTACAAACCTCCAGTTATATAATATATAAGCCACAGGAATATAATATACAGCATAAGGAATATGGTAAGTAATACTGTAAAAAGTTTGTACATGGAAAGATGGTTACTAGAGTTATGGTGATCATTTTATAATGTATGCAAATGTCAAATTATTATGTAGTAACCTGAAACTAACATAATAGCATACATCAACTATGTTTCAATTTAAAAAAAACGTTTTCCAGAAATGAAAATAAAGTGGGGCAAAAACTACTTGTTGCCTACAAAATACCTATTCTTTTCTTCTTTCTCAGTAGCGGAATTCAATTTTGTTGGGACTGTGATATGTTCAGCTCAAACAAAAAACATTTCCCCACCTCCCTTGTGGTTGCTATAGTTATACGACACAGTTCTGGCCTAAGAAATGAAAGCAGTAAAATTTCCTAAAAGAAGAACAGAATCAGTTGGTAGTGCTGCATTCTGCTGAAGCATGGGCACAGTGCTGAGATGCTGGAGGTGGGAGCACCATTCTACAACCTCAAGTAAATAGAAGGTAAGGGCCATTTGCAACAACATGGATGGATTTGGATCCATGTTATGCTAAGTGAAATAAGTCAGACAGAGAAAGACAATACTGTATGATATCACTTATATGTGGAGGAACCTAAAAAATACAACGAACTAGTGAATATAACAAAAAAGCAACAGATTCACAAATACAGAGAACAAACTAGTGGTTACCACTGGGGAAAGGGAAGGGGGAGGGGCAATATAGGGGTAGGGGACAAAGGGGTACAAACTGTTATGTATAAAATAAGCTACAAGGACCTAGATATAATCATACTAAGTGAAGTAAGTCAGACAGAGGAAGACAAATATCATATGATATCACTTATATGTGGAATCTAAAAAAAATGATACAAATGAACTTATTTACAAAACAGAAACAGACTCATAGACTTTGAAAACAAACTTATGGTTACCAAAGGGGAAAGGAAGGGGAGGGATACATTAGGAGGTTGAGGTTAACATATATACACTACTGTATATAAAATAATCAACAAGGACCTACTGTATCTGGAACTCTACTCAATATTCTGCAATAACCTAAATGGGAAAAGAATCTGAAAAAGAATAGATACATGTAGACGTATAACTGAATCACTCTGCTGTACACCTGAAACTAACACAAAATTGTAAATCAACTATACTCCAATATAAAATTTTTTTTAATTTTGGGACTTCCCTGGTGGCGCAGTGGTTAAGAATCCGCCTGCCAATGCAGGGGACACGGGTTTGAGCCCTGGCACAGGAAGATCCCACATGCTGTGGAGCAACAAAACCCGTGCACCACAACTACTGAGCCTGCATTCTAGAGCCTACAAGCCACAACTACTGAGCCCGTGTGCCACAACTACTGAAGCCTGCGCGCCTAGAGCCCGTGCTCTGCAACAAGAGAAGCCACCGCAATGAGAAGTCCGTGCACCACAGCAAGGAGTAGCCCCCGCTCACTGCAACTAGAGAAAGCCCGTGCGCAGCAACAAAGACCCAATGCAGCCAAAAATTAAATAAATTTATTTAAAAAAATTTTTTAATGAAAAAATAAAATAAGCTACAAGGATACAACATAGGGAATATAGCCAATATATCATAATAACTATAAATGGAGTATAACCCTTAAAAATTGTGAATCACTATATTGTACAGCTGTAACTTATATAATATTATACATCAGCTATATTTAATTAAAAAAAATAGTAGGGAAGGGCCAAGAGAAGTGCTGTCAGGACCTCCAGGAAGCAGACACTGAATCAGAGTTAGGAGTGCAACTCTGGCATTATTGGGAGGGTAAAGACCAAAAGTGGTATTGGAGGAGGGTAGGGGATTGGGCCACAAAGGCCTTCAGATTTTCTGACTTGAAAATCTGACCACGCTTTTGAGAGGAAAGGGGGAAGAAGGCAGTTTTGAACAAGAGGAGCCTTGAATTAAGATGCAAATCTCACAAAATTTCAGCAAGGCCAACAGGAACCTCCAGAGCAGAGACTGTCCATTTGATGAATCCTATATCAGAGAGAATGGCCATGCCCAAGTGTCTTCTGGTATGCTCAGTCATTACTTGGGGGCTGCCTGGGAAAAGTGTGGCCCTCCATCAAAAGCTGAGGCAGATCCTGAAAGCGTTGCATTTGGAGTCTCTCAAGACGGCAAAGTCTTCCTTGAAGAAAGATCTAAGCAGTAGACCTGCATGGCCACCACCACAGTGAAGGTCTCAGCCCCGACATCGTTAAGCTGGGATTACTGCCGGCAACTCCCCATTTCTGGCTTCTCATTGTGTCAGGGAAATGAAACCACTAATTTATTTAGTCCTGTGTTGGGGGGTTGCGGTTCTCTGTGTTTCTATAAATTATCAACTCAGATTCCACTGGGCGAGTCTCTAGTTAACAGTAAATTAGGTGCCTGGGGAGATACATTCACCACCATTCCAGGCTATGAGAGCTCTAGTCAATGAAACAACAGCCTGGGTGCAATGCCGTTCACCAGGCAAATATGAGCACCAGTTTCCCGGGAGAATTTTAGTGACAACAACTTGAATAATTGTTTGCAAAAAACAGAAATAATAGGCTTAATGAGTGTCTGCTTGGGGGGCTGATGTTTGGGCATTAGTGTAAGAATTTTCAGATAGCTACTCACATCAAAGAAATTACTGTTTTCTTACTTCTGGATTCTTAACCGCATTGTCAGTGCTTGAAATGCTAGAAGTTTGACTTCCAGATAGCCTTAGGAAGCACACTTTTATCTCTCTGGACTTCAAATTCCTCTTTACAAAATGAGGAGGTTGATTATGTACCACTGCAAGTATGTAAAACAGAGGGGATTGAAGGCACGGAATGGGTAACACAGGTGATGGAGAAGCTGAGAGTTGAACAGGTGATGATGTCATAACCCAGATATTAGCAACAACAGGAAGCCAATACCACCTTTAGGGTGGAGAACAAAGAGAAGAGGTGGTACTGCTGGAACTCAGGACGGTCCATAAGCCAACAAAGCCTGAAGCATGGAGAGCCTGTACAGTGGGAGCTGGAGCCACGTGATAAATTCACCTGCTGCCAGAGCATCAGCCCAAGGCAGAGGGAGGAGGGAAAATACCCTGGCTTCTCCCAACCTCCCTTGGGGCTCTCACCAGTGCCTCCACTGGCTAAAGTCAGTGAGAAGCTAGCAAACACAAGACTTTGGTAAACCACAGCCTTCGTGGGTCAGCCCCTCCGTGATAGAGAACACAGCAGCAGAAGCACAAAAAAAAAGGAACTCAGGCAGAGCAGGTCCAAGACCATCATAGTCTACATCAAAGGCATCTACATTTTTTTCAGAAGTAGGTCACAAGAAAATAACATAATTGGGAAGACTGTTTGAACTGTTGATAATGGTAGCTAGAGAAGATCAATGATTATCATATAAACATGGACTTTACTCAGAAATAAGGCAAATGTATACCAAGGCATTATTCATACTCATGATCTCTTGATTCATCAAATGGGTCTGGTGTAACTAGCTGAATTCAGATAGTTCAAAATTATATAATTAATAAAACTCATTTCCATCATATCTGCTAACATGATTCCTGTTAGCTGCCACCCATTCAGCATGAGCTAATTTGTGTGTGTGATTTTGTTTCATCATTTTTTGTGTGTGTGTGTGGTACGCGGGCCTCTCACTGTTGTGGCCTCTCCCGTTGCGGAGCACAGGCTCCGGACGTACAGGCTCAGCGGCCATGGCTCACGGGCCTAGCTGCTCCACGGCACGTGGGATCTTCCCGGACCAGGGCATGAACCCGTGTCCCCTGCATTGGCAGGCGGACTCTCAACCACTGTGCCACCAGGGAAGCCCCTGGTCATTTATTTTAAGTTAACCAAAAGCTCCAGGCAGCCAGGACCCAGAGCAGGGGTAGCTGCACTGCTCTGAGGACCTCTTACTGGATGCTGGGCCAAGACACCTCAATTCCTCCTAATTTAATAGTCCCTATTTCTCCAGGGTAAGAGCACCTTCCACTGAGGAGAGGCTCCCAAAAGCTTTAAGGAGGTGGTGCATCTGTCACATGGTCATGCCAACATTGTCAGCCTCCACCAGGCCAAGGGGTACTGACTCTTGCCTAGGAAGTTCTTTAAGCCTAGTTCTTACAGTCACACAAATGATTCATAAGGGAGCTCAGAACCGCTGAGAACTTCCTGGAGCCATAAACACTTATCCATCTCTAGACCTTTGGGGCACCAAACTTCTAAAATGAAATCTTTGGATGTCAAATAAAGCTAAGCCAAAAGTGAAACTCCTCAACCCCATCATCCTGGTTTGTTCTCTAGAATAGGCGTCCCCAACTGGTCCACGCCCTGTTAGGAAATGAGCCACACAGCAGGAGGTGAGCGCTGGGCCAGCGAGCAAAGCTTCATCTGTCGCTCCCCATCGCTCGCGTTACCGCCTGAACCATTCCTGCCCACCCCCCGCCACCGGTCCGTAGAAAAATCGTCTTCCACGAAACTGGTCCCTGGTGCCAAAATGGTTGGGACCGCTGCTCTAGAAGCCTGCTGGGCACTGCATGTCAGCCAACTATGCTGAAGGCACACAGTTGAAGCCTAGCACTTCTGTGTTTCATGAGCAGCATTTTAATGTCCCCCCAAAAAGGATATGAGTTAAAAATGACCAACATAAACACGAGCTTGTGTTTTTCTCTATTCACTTAAGGAAAGGGTATAATTCCATAACTACAAAGCCCCTGTTACCATCCTTCAGATTCTCCTCCCCTGAATCCAGAGTTCCAGCCAAGGGTGACGTAGTAACTTTGGTTCCAGGAGGGCAATGAGATGGCTGAGTGGAGAGCATCGCATTGCAGCCTTAGCTCAATAAAGCCGACCCAGCAAAAACAGAAGCACTTATCAGTGAGGTAACAGACAAACAAAATTTTCTTTGTGGCTTAAAAACTATACTCCCATGCACCCCATTTTAAGAATTTAGGAAAGAGTGAAGCAACCTAAATGTCCATAGACAGATGAGTGGATAAAGAAATGTGGTACATATATACAATGTACAATGGAATATTACTCAGCCATAAAGAAGAATGAAATAATGCCATTTGCAGCCACATGAATGGACCTAGAGATTATCATACTAAGTGAAGCAAGCCAGAGAGGGAAAGACAAATATCATATGATTTATATGTGCCATCTAAAAAAAAAAGGTACAAATCAACTTATTTATAAAATAGAAATAGACCCACAGACATAGAAAGCAAACTTATGGTTACCAAAGGGGATGGGGGGGATAAATTAGGAGTCTGGGATTAACATGTACACACTACTATATATAAAATAGATAGCGGCTTCCCTGGTGGCACAGTGGTTAGGAATCCGCCTGCCAATGCAGGGGACACGGGTTTGAGCATTGGTACGGGAAGATCCCACAAGCTGAGGAGCAACAAAACCCGTGCGCCACAACTACTGAGCCTGCACTCTAGAGCCTGCGAGCCACAACTACTGACACTGCATGCCACAACTACTGAAGTCCGCGTGCCTACAGCCCGTGCTCTGCAACAAGAGAAGCCACTGCAACGAGAAGCCCATGCACCGCAACGAAGAGTAGCCCCCGCTCGCTGCAACTAGAGAAAGACTGGGTGCAGCAACGAAGACCCAATGCAGCCAAAAATATATAAATTTATTTTTAAAAATAAACAAAAATTTTAAAAAATAGATAACCAACAAGGACCTACTGTACAGCACAGGGAGCTATACTCAATATTTTGTAATAACCTATAAGGGAAAAGAATCTGAAAAAATAGAGAGCTGAATCACTGTGCTGTACATCTGAAACTAACACAACATTGTAAATCAACTATACTTCAATTTAAAAAAAAAAGAATTTAGGAAGGAGTAAATATGGCCAACTGTCAGGTTAAGGAAAGAAATCCATGAAACTAGATGGGAAAATTTATCTGAGAGGAAAGTTTTTAAAGGAAGGTATTTAAGGCAATATAAAGGTTTATCTTGTTTAAATTTAACATTTAATGGTTGGAAGGTTAAAGTTTGCGAACAAGAATTGCTGCTATTCGCCTAGAAGCAAATGATTATATTTTAAAGAACTTTACCCTCTCAAAGGTCTTTGAGGAGACCTGTCATAATGTCAAGCCCTGATCTTTTTCTTGAAAGGAGGCAAGAGACATAAGAATTAACTCTATAGAATGGCACTGTGTCACAGTGCTCTCAGGGCAGCTAAAAAGAAGGAAAGAGCAGACAGCAAGTCTGAAAAGGACAGAGGGGAAGGGGCCTCTCAGATTTCAAGATAAGTTCACCTGACAGAAAAACAGGATGTTGACTCTGTGATGAGGGGACTTCAGATCATTACCTCTATTACAGGCTGGGGTCCTGCAGTTGATTTCTCTCCCCCCCCTCTCTCTCTCTCTGTCTCTCTGTCTCTGTCTCTCTGTCTGTCTCTCTCTCTGTCTCTCTGTCTCTCTGTCTCTGTCTCTCTGTCTGTCTCTCTCTCTCTCTGTCTCTCTGTCTCTCTCTCTCTCTCTCCCCTTATGCCCTTCCTCCACCCAACCTCATTTTTCTCTGCAGGAAGGAGATAATTAACAAGCGCCCCTAAATGGAGGCTCCTGTAATCATTCCTTAATGCATTTTCCAACTAAGTTACCAAGAATCTGGGACTTTCTAAACCAGTTCAACATATGGGCCCAAAAAAGAAAATTTACACTTACGGCTACTGTCAATGGCCTTTCCACAGTTAAATGTGTTTTCTTCAATCTTGTGCTACTATTTAAAAGAGCCAGTTCTACAGAAAACTGTCCCTCTGGAGAAAGTGCTGTGATTTCCAGTGTGAGAGGGCAACAGCGCACTTTAAGGCAATTGATCTCAAAGGGAGCAAAACACACCAACACCCAAGAGGAAGAGCGGCCACAGGAGAGGCAGCCACCTGCCTTCCACAAAGATGTTCTGGGTGGACACAGGGGAGAGCTTAGCTGAAAGAAAACATGGGGAGGAAAAGGAATTCAGCATCAAAAAGCACCTAAGCACCGACTTGATACCAAATAGGAAGTTAATATCATCATTTCCAAGATGAAAGGAAGAGTTTTAAGTTGTCAGACCCAACTTTCTTAACTTTAATTTTTTTTCTACAGTAGACTCTCTCAGCTCTGGGGGCACATTGGAATCACCTGGGGAGTTTTAAGCTTTAAATCTGATGTCTGCTCCCATGTCGAACCAATTAAAGAAGACTAAATGAGGGAAAGGCACAAGCACAGGGAGCTTTAAACAACTCCCCAGATGATTCTAATGTGACAGGAGGCTCGAGATCCACGAGACTCCACCATCCTCGCCTTGATCAAGCAGCCACACTTGGAACATCTCCACTGACAAGGAATTCACTACCCTCCATGGAAACCCATTCCATGTTAAGACCATTCTGATTTTTCAAAGTTTTTCCTACGTTGAAGTTAAACCTGCATTTTGTACCATCCCTCAATTTGTCCTTATTCTGCCCAGAAGCACCATGGAAATCTACCCAATACGTATATCAAATTCTGGAATGATACAAACCCGGAGAGCTTCTTTGATAGCACAGTTGACAGGCTGAGGGCAAACTGAACAAAATGAAATCCAACAGGTATCCACAACCTTTTTTCCTTGGGGCTAAGAAAGTATAGCACAAGGAGAGGATGGGAGAGAAAGGGCGTTAGCAGCAGGAGTTACATGATGGATTTCTGGGGTAGATATGGAGGGCTGGGGGGTAATAACTCCACCTGAGTCATCAGGGTGATGTGGCTGCCGAAACCCCTCGTGCTCTCCCAGGCTGCATCCATAGACATGAGATCTCCAGAAGAGGGTTAATGAGGAGACACACCGGTAGGAGAGAATAGGTGACCACGCTTCAAAAGCGATAGAGAAACACAGAGAGAAATGAACCCAACAGTGAAAGATTTTTAGAGGTTCAAATAAAGAACTGGTAGGGGGAAGGCCGATGAAAAAGAAAGCATTAAAGTGAGGAAGAGGAAACTAGCATTTGAGTATATACTCTGTGCCAGCTGCCCTACATACATCACTTCAGATAATCATCAAGACAGCCTCTGATACATATAACTGATTCACTTTGTTATACAGCAGAAACTAACACAACATTGTAAAGCAATTAAACTCCAATAAAGATGTTAAAAAAAAAAAAAGGCAGCCTCTGAAGTTACCTAATTAATGAGAAGATATTTACAGAGCCTCAAGGGATAAAACTAGAAAGAAGGGGTGGGTTTGGAGCTCTAAAAAAGACAGGTATCTTCAATTTTTTTGCTTTCCTTTTCTTTTTGGGTCTCCTTCAAAGACTGAGATGATTACACGCCTCAGTTGGTGGGACTCAGTTTATTGGTCCACACAGACTCCTCTCTTATTTATTCATTAACTCCTTTGTCTCTTCACATGTATATTTGTAAAGCCCCATGGCCCACCAGCATTTCTCTGCCTCTTCGTAAACAATGTATATTCTTTTATTTGCATATGTTCTTGTAAAATTTTGTATGTATTCTGTAAATTTTCTCTTCCCATACTTCACCATTTTCCACTAGAGTTTGTACCTCTTTCTTGTTAATTTGCAAGAGTTTTCAGATATCAGTCCCTTGTTGGCATTAGCACTTTATTTATAATGTCTGTTAACATTCTAATCTTTGTATCAACAATAACATTGCCCAGGTGGAATCGAAAACAACTTTTTTTTTAAAGATTTCACATTTGAGGATTTAGTTAATAAATCCTTCCCCACCTTAAGATCACAAAGAAATTGTACATTTTCTTCTAATAACTGTATAGTTTAAACTTTCACATTTAGGTCTTTCATTCATCTGGAATCTGCCTTTGTATATGGTGTTATAACAAGGTCAATCTTATTCTGTTCTGTATAATATGCCGGTTCATCCAGTAGTATACTACACAATCCTTCCTTTCCCCATTGACTTGTGGTGCCACCTTTACGATATAGTAATTTCCAATCAATATACAAATCACACTGAGCTCTCTATTCTGTTCCATTGCTCGATTTGTCTGTCCTTGTACCAATATCACACTGTTTTCATTACTATGGCTTTGTAGCATGTCTTAATATCTGCCAGGGAATGTTATTCCGTTTACTTTTCTTTTGCAAGATTGGCTTACTATGAAAAAGTTCGGGAGATCGGCTGTACGACATTCTGCTTATAGTTAGCAATACTGCACCGTACATTTGTTAGGAGCATAGATCTCATGTGTTTACAATTTTTAAAAAGATATTGGTTTACTATTTGTGGACTTTCATTATTCTGTATAAATGTTCAAGTAAAGGCTATCAAATTGATCAAAAAATCCAAATAGAATTTTTATCAGGATTGAATTGAAATTATAGATAATTTAGGGAAAATTGCCATCTTCATTACATTAGTCATTTCATCCAAGAGCATGAAATGTTTCTCCATTTATTCAGATCATCTTCTATGCCTTTTCTTTACATTTTAATTTTTTCCCCACAGAGCATGTGCATAGTCTTGGATAAATTAACTCCTAGATACAGTCTGTCTTGCAGAAATTCCTACATATGCACCGATAGACAAATGATATCAGTAAAACAGAGAAGCCTCTGGCTAATATGGGATTTTCCCAACACCGTTCATCTCCTATGCTATCCAGCCACAGCAGCTGTATGCTAAACAGCTAACCAGTTGCCTTTGGCTCCTCCAGTCAAGACCCTTCACTATCTTGGTCTGTCCTTCATCTGCTTCAGGTCCCCAGTGTGTGGTAGCCAGTACCTCCCTAGACCTCAGTCTTTAACCCTAGCACCACAGATAGGTCAGAAGACCCTGTTTCTTCCCAGCCAGTTGTTTACCTTCCCAGTTGAGCGGTTCAAGCAGGTCCTGTTCTCAGGGAGTGCCCCAGGGAAGCAGATTTCAACTCAGACCAAGGAAGGGCTTTCTCACCCAACTGCCCTAGGAGGGAGCGGTACAGTCCCTTCTCTCTGTCTCAGTTTCCTCTAATCGGGAGGTCCTGGTGTGACATTGAGTCTCCACATACCAGCCGAGGTCTCCAATCCTGAGTACACAGAGCTCTCGTCTGCTGGGGAGGTTGAGGAAGAAGGGAGCGGGAAGAACCTGGCACCTTGGTGACACACCTTTGGACTCAGTAGGCAAAGGCCAGGCTCCAATGTCTGCCCACTGCTGAGGGAGCCGCCCCTCCTGGCAGAGGGTGCGCTCATAGACACACTGTGAAGCTTAGTTCTTAACTCTGGATCCATAAAATGAGTCAGGCAGTTTTTATTCTCTTCCATTGTCTGGAATATCCAGTGTAGGTTAGAAAACAACTGTTTCTTGAAAGTTTCTTAGGATTTACCTGTAAAACAATCTAAGCTTGGGGTTCCAGGGAGGGGAAGTTGTTAAATGCCATTGCAATTTATTTCATATGTATGATTCTATTTCAGTTTTCTATATTTGTGCTAGTGGTGACATTTTATATTTTTCAAGGAATGTATCCATTTCATCTACATTTTGAGTTCACTCACATACAGTCATTCACAGTAGAGAAAAAGCCATAATTGGATAAGTAGAATGCAAACATTAGAAATCAGCCATGTAAATGAAGAGGTGTTTAATTGTGAGACTAAATGAAATGTCCAGGACGAGCTTCTATAACCATGGACGGAGAGTTGCAGAGTTGCACAGTTCAAATTCATCCTGGCTAGCTGCATTGTGATGCCATCTAGTGGTAATTGTCCACTAGGGCTTCATTATAGATGGTAACAATGCTAGGACTCAGGCTAGCCAAAACTTCCAGGTCACTGGCAGAAATGCTAGGAATTTCCCAGTTCGCTGGTTGCCCATTGTTGCAGATTTGGCCTAATGGGACTTCTCCCTTTGAGGCCCCTTCAAAGATTGCTGTTGCCCCCCAACCCTACCCTCACACCCCCAACATGGTCCTCCCAGAAAAGATAAAACCTTAAGCCCACAGCCATTTGAGAACATGGGCAGGATACATCATCAATACTGATATATCAAGCTCATACTATTGTGAGATGTTTCTGTAATCTTTTATTATTATTTTTTAATATTCCTGTTGTATCTGTATTTATCTGACCATTCTCTTTCTGTATCATATTTAATTTTATCAACCTTCTTTTTCCTCGACACTTGTGTTAGAGTTTGTCAATCTCATTTATCTAGTCAAAGAAACAGCCTTTGATTTTGTTAATTTTTCTATTGCTTTATTGAGCTATAAAGGGTTTTTTAATTAGTATATAATTCTTATACCAACAAACTCATCCTTTTTAAAGTGTACAATTCACTGGTCTTTTAGTATATTTACAAGAATGTGCAACTATTATCACTATTTAATTTCAGAACATTTTTGTTACCCCAAGAGAGCACCCATACACATTAGTCAGCATTTTCCATTTCCTTCTTTTGCTCACTGATCTGCTTTATGTCTCCATAAATTTCCTGTCCTGGATCAATCACATAAATGGAATCATGCAATATGTAGTCTTTTATGGCTGGCTTCTTTCACTCAGCGTATTGTTATAAAGGTTCACCCATGTTGTAGCAGATATCAGTGCCTCTTCCTTTTTATGGTGGACTATTATTCCATTGCATGCATATAGCATATTTTGTTCATCCATTCATTAGTTGATGGACATTTGAGTTTCTGCTTTTGGGCTATTATGAATTATACTGCTACAAACATTCATGTACAAGTTTTTGTGTGGACATATGTTCTCAGTTCTTCTGAGTATATAACTAGGAGTCAAATGGTTGGGTCATGTGATAAATCTATGTTTAACTATTTGAGGAACTGCCTAACTTTTCCACAGTGGCAAAACCATTTTACATCCCCATCAGCAAAATGAATAAGGGTTTCAATTTCTCCACATCCTAGTGGCTATGAAGAGGTATCTCATTATGGTTTTGATTTGAACTTCCCTAATGACAAATGATGTTGAGCATCTTTTCACATGCTTATTGGCATTTGTATATCTTCTTCGGATAATGGTCTATTCAACTTCTTTGCCCGTTTTTATTTGGGTTATTTGTCTCTTTATTGTTGATTTGTAAGAGTTACTTATATATTCTGGATACTGGACTTCTATCCACTTCCTTTGAACAATTTCTTTGGCCAAGATTTTATGAGTAAACTCAGGGAATAGCAGCATTTAGAGGAGGCAGTAAATGAGGAATAGTGCCAGTCAGCTTACGTATGTTTTTTTTTTTTTTTTTTTTTTTTTTTTTTTTGCGGTACGTGGGCCTCTCACTGCCGTGGCCTCTCCCGTTGCGGAGCACAGGCTCCGGATGCACAGGCTCAGCGGCCATGGCTCACGGGACCAGCTGCTCCGCAGCATGTGGGATCTTCCCGGACCGGGGCACGAACCCGTGTGCCCTGCATCGGCAGGCGGACTCTCAGCCACTGCGCCACCAGGGAAGCCCTTACGTATGTTTTTATCAACTGTTTACCCCATCAGGGCTCTGGCATTGCCTGGATTTTACCATCCCAGCACCGAAGATTTGGGTCTTCGATAAGATTTCTGCAATAAACCCCTATTTTTAGTCCATGATCTTGAGGATATTCCTGATCCATCCGTACTTCATCCGTAAAATGGAGATATTATCCTTGATGCTTCTTTTGAGGACTATATGATATAATGCACTCGGCTTATAGTTGAAATAATAGATCCTCCTCCTCTCATTTTAATGTTTATTCCCACATTCTGCCTTCCAAAGTCTTAATCTCACATATTCTCACTGTTTAAATATAATGAAGGTTTTCTTCCCATACTGACTTTGTTTGGCCTGCCATGGGAAGAAGTACTTTTGCCTAGTTAGATATGTATGTTGGATATATAAATATTATGTATGTATGTAGTTATCTATCACCAGCCTTCTAGCATGACTTTATGTCCCACAAAGTTAAAAACCAGCCCTAAGTTAAAAGCTAGCCTTCTTTTCTGATTGCATTTCTGAATATGGCCTGTGGCTTATCATTTATTTCCCAGACATTGCTGAATGAACTTTTATCCTGAAGCTTCATTTGTTTAAAAGAATATTAACATAAAAGAATCCTCACTAGTGCTCTGAGGAAGATATATTACTCCATTTTTTTCTAGACATCTAGTAGCAGAAAGCACATATTTTATTAAAAAGATTCAAAAGACTATTGTTTACAAAAATGACTCACGAGGGCTTCCCTGGTGGCGCAGTGGTTGAGAGTCCTCCTGCCGATGCAGGTGACACAGGTTCATGCCCCGGTCCAGGAAGATCCCACATGCCGCAGAGCGGCTGGGCCCGTGAGCCATGTCCGCTGAGCCTGCGCGTCCGGAGCCTGTGCTCCACGGCGGGAGAGGCCACAACAGTGAGAGGCCCGTGAACTGCAAAAAAAAAAAAAAAAAAAAAAGACTCACAGAAACCTGATTTAAAATTGATTTCTAAAACATTATAGTGGGAAGAATAAGTCATAGAGTGGACATATGAGGAACTGGGGAATCCTTTTTTAGTCAGTGTCTGATATACCCAATCTTCTAAAAATCAATTTCAGTCTTGACCATTCTGGGATAGTTTGATAGGGAAGCTATTCAGCCAAAAAGGATGCTCAATAAGGAATCGTTAGCTCAGCATATAATATCCACACAAGGGAAGGGGTAATTTTAGAAAATTAAGAGCCCCGTATCTCAAAGGTAAGGCATTCCTAAGGTGATATTTTTAGTTTTGTATATGGTTTCTCTTTTATGCATATAAGGGTTCTCATTTTCAAAAGCCTTGGTTTCGCTTGAGGTAAAATTCGGTTACTTTTAATTTTGTATCTTTTCCATAGCGGTGTAACTCTGTGGTCAAAAAATCTTATTCACCCTTCATATGAAGGTGGCTGACTCTTTTTTTTTTTTTTTTTTTGAATTTTTGAATTTTATTTTACTTATTTTTTATACAGCTTTTTCTTATTAGTTATCTATTTTATACATATTAGTGTATATATATCAATCCCAATCTCCCAATTCATCCCACCACCACCACCCCCGAATGTGGCTGACTCTTCCTAACATTGTTTGGAGGAGGGGTGAGAACACTATTACTATTCTGTCCACATGGTAGCCACCTAAATTCTGGTTACACCGATGAAAGAAAATATTCATAAAATTCCATATTCCAATTGGAATTCCTTATATTACCAAATGAATTGACCTTAACGTGAAGAACACGTTACACATATAATGATTTGCTAGAGGGCCTTCACATCTACTCTTTATACCATTTGATTCTCATCACAAACATGCTATATAACTGATCCAAGGCTAAAAATGACTAAAACTCCCATGACTCTTCCTGCTGATGGTTTCTCTGAGCTGGTACAGAGTTAAAAATGTAATTTCTACAAATGAAAAATTGCCTTTACTGAAATTCAACAATTTCATGGTAATTATCCATCCATATTTCCTTTTTATGTGCTTTCATTTGGATAAAATTTCATTTAATATCATCAAATAAGTTTTCTTTGGGGCACAGTGATTTTCACATTGTCAACTAATAACCAGTCAGGTGTGTGTCTTGGTGTTTCCCAGAATCACCCTTTTTTCCTTTTCCTTTTCAAGTCAGTACTTTCCTTCTTAGCTTCAGGAATATTTTATACTGAAGAGGCAAAATATCTCCAAGATTTTTAGAAAAAGAAATTTTGTTCTTAAATCTCTGGCCAACTTTAGCTGCCAAAACTCAACCTCCTATTTACTCATTCACTACAGGAGAGCTTACAAACCAAGCTCTAATCTCACCAATTCACAAAGAGTTCTGGAAATCCCACATACCTGTGGGTGAGATCCACTGAAAGGAGGTAGACAGGTGGCTCTCCTACTTAAGCAGGCATCAGAATCACCTGGTAACTTGTGAAAACAAACTGCTGATTCAGTAGGTCTGATCTGGGCCCAAGAATTTGCATTTCTAGCAATTTCCTGGATGATGCTGATGCTGCTGATTCCATGACCATGATCTGAAAACCGCTGCATAAATCCCTGTGCATTAACCTCCAATCTGGAAAGATACTGACTTTTCTCAACACACACCAACTTTAAGGTTAAAAAGATTAGAAAAACAGCTAAAACCCTCAAGAATTCGTTTGCAGCCCTCACCTACTCTAGAGATCCTGGATTCCATAATCACTTGCTAAAGTCACTGCTACTGATTCTATGGCCTTCTGGATTCTGGATCCTTTCCCCTTGCCAAGATTTTCAGAATTTTTCACATTCCCTCTGCTTCATTACTAGACCACTGTTGCCCTTGCCTCAGTATCACATTACTGTTACTGATCTTCTGATTCGGATAAAAGCCCAGTGAAGGAAAAACTTAGCTCCTTTTCTGAAGGCAGATGCAAACTGCTCACCAGGTCATGATTTCTCTAAAGCACTTTTAAGAGTTCAACACTTATTAGCAAGTCAGTAAGTCCCTCTTCATTTTAAAATCTCTCCATACTCAGAGGGAGGGGGCAATCTGGTATTAGCCTCTCTTGTTGCAAACACTTTAATAGCTTGTGAACAATTCTGAGAGGTAAAAACACATCCTCAGTAGACTAACGACTGCAATAGAGACAGCATAAGGGCAGGAAAGGTGGGAATGTGGCTGGACTCACATCCCCTTACAGTCATCTTAATTTATTCCTCTGCACTCCAAGCCATTTACAATACACTTAAAACATAGCTTAGGCTCTATTAGAGTCCCTGGCACAAAGCAGGTTTGCACAAAGCACTGTTTTTTTGGTCATGGAGCAAAATCATGTACTGATTACCTTATGTCTAATACTCTATGTGAGATAGTTCAGGGAGCAGTCATGAGTAATCTTTATCAAAGCAAAAAAAACAAAAAACAAACCCTTTCTGAATGATCTTCTCACAGCTAACACAATGATTTAAGACAATGACAAAGCATATTAACAACTACAATTAATTCATGGTAAAAAGCAAGGATTTAAAAGCACCTTGTTAATACAAGGTAAAAACACACTGTATTAGATATCAGAGATCACCTGTTTCACTTGTGCAGCCCAGTCTCCATGTAACAGAGTCCGCGAGGAAAACTCAGTTGTTACAATATCCAAAATGATGTGGCCATCCTAGCGCCTAAGTAGACGGAGAACACGTGTCAGCCATGCTTGCTATTGTCTGGTTTTAGCTCCCTAATTTACACTTGCCATCTCTGAACCTCTAAGGCCTCTTCCCCTGTCACATTTGGAAAAAAGAAAACCTCATACTGTAGAGCAATGAAATTGATTTCCATTGGCCAAATATAACAGGAAGCCTTCTTGCTTCAAAAGCTCACCTCGGGGTTTCCCCTCAGGGTCTTCCCTGCCTCAGGCACCAGAGGCCACAGAAGCAAGAAAGGCCTTTGTCAGTCCACACACAGACCAGAATGAGTCAGGAGCGGCCTCTTCCGCTTTCCTCACCACCTTCTTCCCCTCTCGTTAGGAAAAGCTCTCATTTCAACACTTAACACTTGTTGACTGATGAGACCTCAGGGTAAATGAATGCCAATGCTTCATCTCAACCAGGTGTTTACTTTTATATAGCTTATCATGGGTTAGAGATTGAAATGCTTTCTCGCCTTACGGGGATTTTAGCCATCAGCAAGTAGATGGAGTTTGTAGGGAGCACCTAAGAACCACTTTCTGGAAATGGAGGGGAATGTGATGGGTAGGGGGCAAGAGCCACAGGACAGCAGTGCCCCAGAAACACAGCCTCAGGGACTGGAGCCCTTCTTTCCCCAGCAGGAATATCTCGTGCAGTCTCAGCCTGAATGCAGAGGGTTTCCTTTCCTTTCCCACCCTTTGACCCCACCCAGCCCTGCACCAAGTACTCAGATGCCAGCCTCCTAGGCTCATTTGGACACATGGGGGTGTTTCTGGTTGTCACAAGGACTGCGGAGTAACCCTAGCATTTTCTAGACTTCCTTGCTCATCTTTCCAAACTGGGCAGAGGGGGTCGGGATCACTCTATGTGTGCGGATCAAAGGCGGTAGCTTTGCATTATGGCGTGCATGTGTATGAGGGGGCTAATTTCATTTTCCTTCTAATGTTATTGAGATATAATTGACATATAGCACTATCTAAGTTTAAGGTGTACAGCGTAAAGATCTGCCTCTTCTACATCATGAAATTATGACCACAATAAGTTTAGTGACAACCATCGCCTCATATAGATAGAAAATAAAAGAAATATTTTTTTCCTTGTGATGAGAACTCTTAGGGTTTACTTTAACAACTTTCATATATAACATACAGCAGTGTTAATCATATGCATCATGTTGAACATTACATCCCTAGCACTTATTTATTTTATAACTGGAAGTTTGTACCTTGTTACCACCTTCAGATGCCCCCTCTCCCTACCCCCGCCTCTGGTAACCACAAATCTGATCTCTTGTTCTATGAGTTTCTTTGGGTTTGAAGTATTATTGACCTACAACACTATGTTAGTTCCCATTACACAACATAGTGACTCAAAATTTCTATACCTTCAAAATGATCACCACAATAAGTCTAGTTGCCATCTGTCACCATACAAAGATATTACATTACTATTGACTATATTCCCCACATTGAACATTCCATACTTGTGACTCATTTATTTTGTAACTGGAAGTTCATACTTCTTAATCTCCTTCTTTCTCTCATCCCCCTTCTTCCTTCCTCTCTGGCAACCACCCATTTGTTCTCTGTATCTATGATTCTGTTCCTGTTTTGCTATGTTTGTTCATTTGTTTTGTTTTTTAGGTTTCACATAAAGGGAAATCATACAGTATTTGTCTTTCTCTGTCTGACATTTTTCACTTAGCATAATACCCTCTAGGTCCATCCATGTTGTCACAAATAGCAAGAGTTCATTCTTTTTTATGGCTGAGTAATATTCCATTGTGTGTGTGTGTGTGTGTGTGTGTGTGTGTGTGTGTGTGTGTGTGTGTGTGTGTATATATATATATATATATCTCACATATTCTTTATCCATTCTTCTATTCATGGGCACTTAGGTTGCTTCCATAACTTGGCTATTGTATATAATGCTACAATGAACAGTGAAGTACATACATCTTTTTGAACTAATTTTTCATTTTCTTTGAATAACTACCTAGAAGTGGAAATGCTGGATCATACAGTATTTTTATTTTTATTTTTCTGAGGAAACTCCACACTCTTTTCCATAGTGGCTGCACCGATTTCCATCCCCACCAACAGTGCACAAGGATTCACTTTTCTCCACATCCTCGCCAACAGTTTTTATTTGTTGTTTTTTTGATAGCCATTCTGGCAGGTGTGAGGTGGTGGTATCTCACTGTGGCTTTGATTTACATTTCCTTGGTGATTAGTGATGTTGAGCATCTTTTCATGTGTCTGTTGGCCATCTATTTGTCTTCTTTGGAAAAATTTCTATTCAGGTCCTCGCCCCTTTTTTAATTGGGTGGTTTGTTTTTTAGATATTGAACTGTATGAATTCTTTGTATATTTTGGATATTAACCCCTTATTGGATCTATCGTTTGCAAATATCTTCTCCCATTCAATAGGCAGTCTTTTCATTTTATTGATAGTTTCCTTCACTGTACAAAAGCTTTTTAGTTTGATGTAGTCCCATTTGTTTATTTCTGCTTTTGTTTCCCTGGCCTGAGGAGACATATCCAAAGAAATATTGCTAAGACCAATGTCAAAGAACATATACCTAAGTTTTCTTCTAGGAGCTCTATTGTTTTAGGTCTTACATTTAAGTTTTTAATCCATTTTGAGTTTATTTTTGTATAAGGTGTGAGAAAGTAGTCCAGTTTTCCCAACACCATTTATTGAAGAGGCTGTCTTTTTCCCCTTTCTATCTTCTTGCCTCTTTTGTCATAGATTAATTGCCCATATAAGTGTGAGTTCATTTCTGGGTTCTCCATTCTGTTCCATTCATCTATGTGCCTGTGTTTGTGCCAGCGCAATACTGTTTTCATAACTAAAGCTTTGTAGTTTAGCTTGAACTCAGGGAGCAGGATACCTCTTGTTTTGTTCTTTTTTTCTTAAGATTGTTTTGGCTATTCAGGGTCTTTTGTGTTTCTATACAAAATTTAGAATTATTTATTCCAGTCATGTGAAAAATGCCAGTGGTGTTTTAATAGGGATTTCATCAAATCTGTAGATTACCTTGGATAGTATGGTCATTTTAACAATATTAATTCTGCCAATCCATGAGCTTTTTATCATGAAAATGTTCAAATATGCACAAAAGAATAGTATAATCAACTAGCATATCACTTCAGTCCTACATGATTCCGTGTGCATTTCTATAACGTAAGAACATTTTCTTACATAAGCACAACACCACTGCTACCCTTAATAAAATTCCTTGATATCATCTAACATCCAGTCCATATTCAATCCTGAACTGGAGAGAAATATTTTTATTTTGTATGGATAGCAGGAAAACTAGTGATAGAGAAAAAATGATTATAGTGATATGATTATAGATACTGAACAACTATCAAAGGGAAATGAAACTTAAAAACATTTGGTTTGTTTAGCTGTATTAAAACAATACTAATTAAGGCAATTTATTCAACTGCTTGATATTTATCCCCAGTGACAACAGATCATCATAACAATTATGCATGTCATTAAATGTGCCCAGGATTACAGCTGGAATCAAATGGAATGCACACAAGTAGTACAGGAATCTGCTTGCAACTTGAAAAATGTTTACTTCGAAAGAAATAGAATTGACCTGGATAATCTGCGTTCAGACCCAGGGAAGTGTAGTTGATACCAAGAGCACAAAAAAAATTTTGAACTTCATCAAACTCCTGACAACCTTCTCTCATTATCTTTGCAATGATACATTATACTCTTAGCTAGGCGAGAAAAACGCTGATATGAAACTACAGCACCAGTACGAAAATGCAATTGTTCTGGGACCTCTGAGGAAGAACTCTTTTCATATGAAAATCTTGGAGCCTGGAGGACCACTTTCGCACACTGTAGTTGTTTAATAACTCCTCTTCCTTCTCCTTCTCCCTATGCCCACCTCAGTTTGCAGGACTGCACAGGTGAGGGTTTAGAAAACCGACCTGGAGCAAATTCCTTCTCATGACACAGTCTGTCATTTGGAAAACACTGATGGTTACATCAAAAGGCTTTCTGCAATGTTACTGCACTACCTTCACAGCAAATTTGCACAGTCCTTTCTAAATTTAGATTTAAAAAGGATGTACTTATTTCAAAGGAAAAAGGATTAAACAGAAGGTGAGGGGGAGCTCCAGGCACTTAAGTCTCCTTCCCCTCTGGCAGTGAGTGTTTGCCATTAAGGCAGCCTCAGACCCTTGTTCTCATCCTCTCCAGGCCTTGTGTCCACTTGGTTCTTTGGACACAGAATCTAGTGAACTCAGGGACGCCAACTTACCCCAGTGGTCAACCAAGGCTGTCTTAGAATCCTTCTGGCAAAAGTAACCTCGGAAATGTTGATCTCAACTCATTACTGAGGTTGTAAGCATAACTGAGCAGCTTTTGTTAAGTTCACATTAGCCACAGCCTTCTGCAAAAAGGGGAAGAAAGAAAGAGGGAGTGAGGGAGGGAGGAAAGGAGAGAGGGAAGGGAGGGCTGAGCTTGGAAATGGACTCTCTGAAACCAAAATACTGGTGAACTTGTTAAAGACTTTTAAGTCTGACAGGCCAGCTTTCCCAAACCATGGCAGCTGTAAAGGGAATATAATTATACTTAGCAGAAGCCACCAGAATTTTGAGGTTACCCTCAATTTAAAGCTTCTGGGAGACTTAATTAAATTTAATGAAAACCATAGCTGCTAAACAAAGATGTTGTAGCTCCCACTTAGTTATTCCTGAGAAAATTAAGTAACAATCATGAAGACATACCTCAGCTTTCACATTTAAGCCACTAGGTAGTAATGCCCAAAGTCTATAAATAAGGTAATGCTCTCTTCTTTTCATTAGCTAGTAGTCAAACTACTCATCTGTTCCTGTAAGAAAGAAAATCAGAACTAGAACAGAAGGAAAAAATAAGAGGAGAGAAAAAGGAAGTACAGGGAAGTTATCCTGAGTGTGATATAGGGTAATATCCTAGCCGACTTCAAACACTTGAGCTCCTCCACCATCCCCACCACTCCCTCCTGTGGCATTTCTTTTGTTTTTTAAAAAATTGTATGTTGTCTGCCATTGCAGAATTAGTACCCAGTTAGTTCAGGTCAGGATGGATATCTGTAAATCACAGCACCAGAATATGTGGCTCGTTATGCTCCCATGGTAATCTTACTTAACCTGGACTATTTATATGTAGAAATAATCATGATGCTTTTGATGGATTTGAGCAACAGGATGGTAGAGATAGAGTGAAACCTGACCCCAGGCAGAAATTCTACTCTCGGACTAGTACAGGGAGGAGGGGGAGATGAAGTGGCCTAATCTGCCTTCACGGAGGCCAACCAGACAGTACAGGATGGGGTGAGCAAACAGTAATGTGCATCAGAATCCCCTGGAGGGAGATTGCGAGACCCTATCCGAAGAGTTTCCGATACAGTAGGTCTGAAGTTGGGCCCCAAAACTTGCCTCTCTAACAAATTCCCAGGAGACACTAATACTGCTGGTCCAGAGACCATATTTTGTTTTTATTTTTTTTACTTTTAGTTTTTTTGTTTGTTTTTATTTTTTTTTATTTTTTTTATTTTTTATTTTTATTTTTTTTTGTGGTACGCGGGCCTCACACTGCTGTGGCCTCTCCCGTTGCGGAGCACAGGCTCTGGACGCGCAGGCTCAGCGGCCATGGCTCACGGGCCCAGCCGCTCCGCGGCACGTGGGATCCTCCCGGACCGGGGCACGAACCCGCGTCCCCTGCATCGGCAGGCGGACTCTCAACCACTGCGCCACCAGGGAGGCCCTTGTTTGTTTTTAATTGGGGTATAGTTGTTTTACAATGTTGTGTTAGTTTCTACTGTACAGCGAAGTGGAGTTCCCTGTGCTATACAGCAGGTTCTCATTAGTTACCTATGTCATACATATTTGTGTATATATGTCAATCCCAATCTCCCAATTCATCCCACCACCCCCATTTCCCCCTTGGTGTCCATACATTTGTTCTCTACATCTGTGTCTTTATTTCTGCCTTGCAAACCAGTTCATCTGTACCATTTTTCTAGATTCCACATATATACGTCAATATACGATATTTGTTTTTCTCTTTCTGACTTACTTCACTCTGTATGACAGTCTCTAGGTCCATCCACATCTCTACAAATGACCCAATTTTGTTCCTTTTTATGGCTGAGTAATATTCCATTGTATATATGTACCACATCTTTATCCATTTGTCTGTCAATGGGCATTTAGGTTGCTTCCATGACCTGGCTATTGTAAATAGAGCTGCAATGAACATTGTGGTACATGACTCTTTTTGAATTATGGTTTTCTCAGGGTATATGCCCAGTAATGGGGTTGCTGGGTCACATGGTAATTCTAGTTTTAGTTTTTTGAGGAAGCTCCATACTGTTCTCCATAGTGGATGTATCAATTTACATTCCCACCAACAGTGCAAAAGGGTTCCCTTTTCTCCACACCCTCTCCAGGATTTATTGTTTCTAGATTTTCTGATGATGCTCATTCTAACTGGTGTGAGGTGATACCTCATTGTAGTTTTGATTTGCATTTCTCTAATGATTAGTGATGTTGAGCATCTTTTCATGCATTTGGTGGCCGTCTGTATGTCTTCTTTGGAGAAATGTCTATTTAGGTCTTCTGCCCATTTTTGGATTGGGTTCTTTGTTTTTTTGATATTGAGCTGCATGAGCTGTTTGTATATTTTGGAGATTAATCCCTTGTCGGTTGCTTAGTTAGCAAATATTTTCTCCCATTCTGAGGGCTGTCTTGTTTATGGTTTCCTTTGCTGTGCAAAAGCTTTTACATTTCATTGAGTCGCATTTGTTTATTTTTGGTTTTATTTCCATTACTCTAGGAGGTGGGTCAAAAACATCTTGCTGTGATTTATGTCAAAGAGTGTTCTTCCTGTTTTCCTCTAAGAGTTTTATAGTATCCGGTTTTACATTTAGGTCTTTAATCCATTTTGAGTTTATTTTTGTGTACGGTGTTAGGGAGTGTTCTAATTTCATTCTTTTACATGTAGCTGTCCAGTTTTCCCAGCACCACTTATTGAAGAGCCTGCAGAGACCATATTTTGAAAACCACAGGTCTAAGACATACTGTCTCAGAAGTTTAGAAAACAGAGGCATGTTTGGGAAATGGTTGGTATTAGGTGAATCCAATCCGAAACATAGAAGATACAGTTGAGATAACTAAGCTAGCAATGATAGAAAGCGGATGGGTAATGGGTGAGTCCCAGAAATCTGCCCCATAAGGGCAGGCCCTTCACCATCAGATGAGGAGTAAAGTCTCACCCTAGGAAAAGTGAACAGAGCCGGGTAGGGTCCCATAGCCATGATAAACCTGCTGAAATCAGATCAGGACCTCAGCCCTCAAGGGAACCAGCCAATATGTTGTAGGAGGTCCCCAGGGGCTGATGGGATGAATCTGGGACAGAGAGCTTCAGGGAAGGGAAGTTGGGAGCATCTCCTACCCGAAAGAAAGATCTGACCCGTCTGCAGGTAGACTGGAACACATGTTCCCTTTCCTGGCATCAGATCTTTGATAACCAGGACCCACCCCACACCCCACACAGACAAACTCTTGCCTGCAAGTGCTCCAGGCCCTGACAACCCCTGTATAAGTAAGCAAAGTGCCTGCATCACTGAACTCTACACTCATCTGACTACATTTAGAGCATTGTCTCTCCCAATTTAATGACTCATAAAGCACAGAACTATAAAGTGGTCTTATTAAAACATATTTCACAGTTAGCTAGTGGGAAGCAGCAGCATAGCATAGGGAGATCAGCTCGGTACATTGCGATGACCTAGAGGGGTGGGATAGGGAGGGTGGGAGGGAGGCTCAAGAGGAAGGGGATATGGGGACATATGTATGTATATGGCTGATTCATTTTGGTGTACAACAGAAACTAACACAGTATTGTGAAGCAGTTATACTCCAATAAAGATCTATTTTAAAAAACATGTTTCATATTCATTTTCATCTAACTCTTAAAACAACCCCAAGAGATGCACCAAGAAAACAGTCAAGAGGAGGGATGCTCAGGAATCACAGGACTGGCTCTCAGACCCACCATTGTGTGAAATTGGGATTGGCCTCCTGACCCCAAGGCTAACATTGTTCCCCTTAGTTCATGTTCCCTCCCTTTTGAAAGGATTTGTTTGTGGGGGTTTTTTGGGGGGAGGTGGCTTGATTTTATGTATTTATGTATGTATTTTTATTAGTTCTTGTGAAATTTTTTTTAATTTTTAAATTTTTATACAATTTTTAAAGGTTACTTTCTATTTACAGTTACTACAAAATACTGATTATATTCTCTGTGTTGTACAATGTATCTTTTTTTTTCAATTGAAATATAGTTAATTTACAATGTTGTATTGGTTTCAGGTGTACAGCACAGTGATTCAGTTATACGTACATATATATCTATTTTTTTTCAGATTCTTTTTCCCTTATAAGTTATTACAAAATATTGAGTATAGTTCCCTGTGCTATACAGTAGGTCCTTGTTGGTTATCTACTTTATATATAGTGGGGTGTATATGTTCATCCCAACCTCCTAATTTATCCCTCTCCCCCACACCCCTTTCCCGTTCAGTAACCATAAGTTTGTTGAAAACAATTTGAACCAACTCTACAGGAGAAATTTAATCTCTCCTGCTTCATTAAGCAAAAACAAAAATCAACAGATTATACCAGAAAACATATTTCATCATTACACTCAATTATGTGACACTTAGCACAGCCTGTTTTCCTAAGGAAGTCCCTCCCTGCCTTAGGAAAAACAGAGTTCTCTATCACTAGAGGTAACCTAGAAAAGGCCGCACAAACACCCGTCAGGTACATCAAAGAAGGAATTCAAGCATCCAGTGGGATGGATATTGACTGATGTTTCATTTTATTGATTTTAAATTCTCTTCATTTCTCTATGAAGCTCGTTTTTAAAAACAGACTCAACACCCGTATTACCATTTCCATAATTTTTATGTGTAAAATGTTTCTGTGGGCACAGTAATTTTAAAAGACAATGAAAATTCAGTATTTTCACTGCAATGTTTAACATAAATGACTGCATATCTTCATACTTGCCAGTTCGTTTATTTTTGACAAGTTGAAGTACCCGGTAAAATGTTTCTTACCAGATTCCATGGGTTTGGAATTCCAAAATTAGAACAATACCCATACCTGACAATCCTAAGTGTGTGTATTTCTTGCCCAATGGTATTTTTACTATCTGAAAGTGTTTTCTTTAATCTTCTTTGATGCACTTTCTCCTATTCTTTCTATTGCTCACACTGTAAACCTTGAAAATAAATGTCCTTAGGCATCAACTCTGTGATGTTTACTATAAAACCTGGCAAAATTTTAATGGGATCATTATAAATTCTCCTTGTCAAACCCAAGGAAAAGTTTAGGTATATCAATATTTTAAATGGAAAGCCCATCAAGGCAACATGCCACACAGACTTAGGAGATTAGTGACGTGAGCTGGGTTTGATTCCTGGCGCCACTAAATCCTAACTCTGTGACTTTGGGAAAGTTTACTCTTTGGAAAAAATGATGAAAATTGCACATAACTCACAGGAATAGAATGCAATCATGTACGTGGGGCGCCAGCAAAATGGATAAGGCAGCAGCGTTTCATAGTGATTTACAAAGGTTGCCTGTATCCAAATCCCAGATCTGCCACTTAGCTATATACTGTTGAGCAAGTTATTGAACCTCCCCAAACCTGTCTCCTTGTCTTTTTTTTTTTTTTTTTTTTTTTTTTTTTTTTTTTTTTTTTTTGTGGTATGCGGGCCTCTCACCGCTGTGGCCTCTCCCGCTGCGGAGCACAGGCTCCGGACGTGCCCACTCAGCGGCCATGGCTCAGGGGCCCAGCCGCTCCGCGGCATGTGGGATCCTCCCAGACCGGGGCACGAACCCATGTCCCCTGCATCGGCAGGCGGACTCCCAACCACTGCGCCACCAGGGAAGCCCTGTCTCCTTGTCTTTATAATAGGGATGATGATATTATCTACTTCGTAGGCTTGTCATGATGATTAGCTGGGATAATACTTGTAAAACCCTTGGCACTGGGTCCTGCAGCTGGTGGGCAACTCAGAGGTGTTAGTTCCCTTTCCCAGCATCCTCTTCCCAAGCTGCCTCCAAGTTTCCCTACTCACTTCTCCCTAACTTGCCATCCTACTTTGCCCCAAAGGAAAAAAATACTTGTAAGGGAGAGGCAGAATTCCTTTTAGAGAAAGAATTATCTTTGTTTAGGCATATACACTGAAATCCTCCCTAGCTGTGAAAAGAGCTCCAATGGCCTGGTTGAGAAACAGAGCTAAACTGCTAGGTATATTTGCTTTATTAAGCATGGAGATGTGGGAGGTAAGGAAGGCAGATGTGAGAGGAGTCAGCCTATTTGGGGCTTTTCAACAGTGGGAGTGGCAAAGGCACTACTAAGAACCAGAGCATCTAGTATATTCCACAAGTAGCCTCCTGGGCTAAGCTGTGAGGTAAACCCTCTGTGTTAATTCTAATGCTTCAGTCCTGGTCTAGTACACATAACTACCTTGTGTAAATGGTTTGGGATAAAATATGAGCAAAAATGAATGCTGTTCCGCATTTAGATTCAATGCAATGATAAAAGAAGGGAATAACTGAATAAGGAGAGATGAAAGACTGCTAATTCAATGGAGTCAGAAAATTATATCAAAAGATGACTAGAAAAACTGTTAACCACTGCTCCCCTCCCCAAGAATACTTGGACATGTTGGTAGGGGCATGGGAGTTCGCACTGTAAGCAGGATGGAGACTCTTTGAATTAAATATTAAATGAAAGGTGACCAAAGAGGCTGAAAAACCTGGGCCCCCACCACTTTTTTTCCACCAAGGCTGCTGACATTTTGACTATGCCAATTCTCTTTTTTCATCACTGGTTTTCATTGGACATCTATATACAGTATTATTCCTACTTGATATAGTGAAATAACTGGTTTCAAAGGAAGATTGGAACTTTAATGTTTATAGACTCCTAAAATCTTGAAACCAGAAGACCTTCTGGTGATGACCTAGTTCAAGCTCTTAACAACTAGGAAACCAGCCTAGAGAATGCTTGCCCGGTTTTCATGCAAGTTACCAGCAGCAAATGAACTTGAGTTTTCAGCCAAGGGCAACTATTCCCTTTCTTATCATTGGCTGTTTCAAGTCAGAAAGGGAATAAAATTACGCCTAGGTATGTAAGGGGGCTCATAAAACTAGGGAGCTATTACTAGTTGCCTGCATATATTCCTGAGTTGTGATGTTAGTTAACCCATTTTACCAACAGATAATCTCTTTATTTCAACTACACCAATCAATGCATTATTACATCAGATAACTTTCTAACGTTCTCCTTAGAATAAAATATCATGATGAAACTCAATCTTTGACATATAAGAGTGAAATTGAGTATGAAAGCAGACCCATTTGATTATCATAATTTCTGAAGTTTTTCATAGAGAACAGACTTGTGGTAGCCAAGGGGAAGGTGGGGCGGGGAGGGATGGATTGGGAGTTTGGGATTAGTAGATGCAAGCTAGTATATATGGGATGGATAAACAACAAGGTCCTACTGTATAGCACAGGGAAGGATATTCAGTACCCTGTGATAAACCATAATGGGAAAGAATATGAAAAAGAACGTATATATAGGAATAACTGAATCACTTTGCTATACAGCAGAAATTAACACAACATTGTAAATCAACTATACTTCAATAAAGTAAAATTTAAAAAACTTCTGAAGTTTTCATTTGCTTTCCTATGTCCCGAACTGATTTTCAGGTGAGTTAAAGTGAATACAATTTACAAAATTCAATGCCTTTACAAAGAATATGAAATTTCAATATTTTCTGTTGTAGTCTAATTATTGAATAAGCAATTAAGCTAATTTTCACTGAATTTATGAAATGAAAATCAACTAAACACTTTAATTAACTGAATTTTGGAGATTTGTAGCTTGGGATTTTTTTTAAATGGCTGTGTGATAAAGTCATAGTTCTACAGCAATTCAGTATGTTTACAATAGTAATAATTTTACTTTTAAGATATACAAAGAAGATAAAGATGAGCTACTGTATAGAAATTGGAGTTAACAGACCATGTCTTAGGCCTCTAAGTATTATTCTTTTATAATAGTTATAGATATAAGCCTAATTAATTCAAGAAAGAACTTGATTTTGTCAACTACAAGATTTTATCAGAAAAATACAAAGAATATTGGTTTGGATATTGGAGGAGGGGTGGAGGTCCAGAAGAGATGAGTCTCTAAGGTTCTGTAAAAAGGCACTTAGGGAAGGAAACTTTAATACCCAAAGAAAGGAGGTATAAGGTATAAGTGAGAAGCATATTTTCAACTCTGCAAGAATTAGAAATAAAAAATGCCAAAGATTGGCCTCTCTGGTCCAATTAATTATACAATACCCAGCCTTCTCTTATTTCACCCTTAGTTAGAGAATCTTCTATAATTCCAAAGTTACAGAGCAAAGTACTGCTAGCTTTATAGACACAGCACTTCTCAGAGCCCCAATCTCCTTAATTAAGGAGTCTATTTTAAGACAAATCATATTACCTTAAAAGATAGGATGGAAAGATATGTTTAGAGATACTGCTTGGAATGCATAGTAGAACAAACACAAACTAGGAGATGGTGAGTTTGTTTCTTGGTCTGACTCTTACATCTGTCCCAGTATGACCTGGGACAACTCATCAACTTCTCGGAGTTTCACTGCCATCTGTCAAATGTATTTTTTTTTTTTCGATTGTCCACTCTAAATAATAGAAACTGACAATTCACACGTGGAGAAATACACACTCCTTAAACAACTGATGGGAAAATGTTCATTCTCTAATTAATTTAAAAACACAATTTAAATCAAACCAGAGAAACCACTGAACATCTGCTAAAGAGTAAGAATTCCTTTTAATGATAATAATCCTTAAGAAGTAATGATAAAATTGGATTCACTCATGCAATGAGCTGCTTAAGATCAGATATTCTCTCTTCCTTATTCCCATCTAAATCTTTAATGCCCGGTGCACATTAGGAGTTCAATAAACAGTCATTAACTGACTATCCATTGGTGGGCTTGAAAATTGTTATTTGGGAATCAGTATGGTTACATGTAGCAAAAACCATGTGTCTGGAATAGCTCACACATTAGGCTGAAAGGTGAAGAGTGAGGGGAAATGGTTTATTCCCATCTGTCTTAACTCACCACCACAGGCCAATAAACTTCAGTACTCTTTACCAGGCAGAGGAAAAAGAAGACAGGTCTATTTTTGCAGGGGACAGTGGGCCAGAAGGTAGTGTTACCAAAAGCCCCTCTCTCTAATCTCCCAATCTGAAATCTAAGGTGAAATACTATTACTGCCCAGGTGTCCTCCCTTGGGACATGGGCCAAAGTGATGGCTCACTCTGGACTGAGACTTGGTTGCCACGGAACCCCAATTTCAGTTGATTATTCAGAAAGGCAAAAGAGTCAGATCGTTGAAACACACAGTACTACCCACCTTCTTGTGATACAGTCTGTGAACAGGACTGTATCTTCGGATGATGACGGGTTCCCAATCAGACGCAGGGGCCTGCTTCTCCTGGTCCAGCACCTGCACACAGCAGTACGCACTTCCTGCCTACTTTACTTCCACAGACACCTCATTTGAATCAGAGGTCTAAGTCATATTGCTTCAATTGCTTTCTCTTGCTAGGCGATACAAGATTTAGTCACATTGGGAACTGAGGGACTGTTGCAGTCCGCAGGCATTGACTTGTATAAGGCTTTTTGTATAAGACTTTTGTTTTTTATGACAGAACTCGCCATTCATAAATGTGCTGACGTGTTTGCTCTCCTCTCCTCACCTCCCAAAGTGGGATAAGCACAAATGAAACTTCTCGGCTGTATAGGACTGTCACAAGCTGCTCTCACCCTCTGACCCAATAATCCTACCCCTAAAAGCTTTGTCTAAGAAAACAGTTCAGAAGAATTGAAATGTCTAAAACAGTAATGTTTAAATAGAGGGTAGCGGTTCGTGAATGTTGATGGAGGTGAAAAGGGAAGATCAAGGGGATACTGGAGTTGCTGGTTTGGAAAACTGAGTGGATGTTGGTGCCACTCGCCAACACAGGGAATGCATCATGTGGCTGGTAGGGGCACAGCCAGGGCATGTGCTGTGTGGTTCTACCTGTCTGGGTGTGGGAGTGGGAGAGGGCCTTTCACACTTTCATAATTCATATGAATTCCCATTTTCATAACTGTTCAAAGCAAATAAAGGTGACAGTTCAATATTTTGTTTTCTAAACTGGCACTCTCAGCACCTATGCCTGAAGGCCATATCCACCGCCCCCGCCCCCTGCAACCCTGGCCTGTTTTTGGACAGGTTTTTACAAAGCTGTTTTAAGAAAAAGAAGATGCTACAGAGACCATATGTGGCCTACAAAGCCTAGAATACTACTCTCTAGCCCTTTACAGCAAATGTTTGCTGACAGCTGCTTTAACCCATCATTGTTCTTTACTGACATGCTTGTAACTTCAAAAGAGACTAAGGAAGACAGAGCTGTTCAATCTCCCTTCACATAAAACTCACTTGAAGTGATTATGTCTTCTTTCATGCTGCCTTCAAAAACTTCCCCTGGGGCTTCCCTGGTGGCGCAGTGGTTGAGAGTCCGCCTGCCGATGCAGGGGACGCGGGTTTGTGCCCCAGTCTGGGAGGATCCCACATGCTGCAGAGCAGCTGGGCCCGTGAGCCATGGCCGCTGAGCCTGCGCGTCTGGTGTGCTCCGCAACGGAGAGGCCACAACAGTGAGAGGCCTGCGTACCACAAAAAAAAAAAACAAAAACAAACAAACAAACAAAAACCACTTTCCCTGGCCAACACTGCCCCAACTCGCGGTGCTTTCTACTGCTCTGTTTTCTGACTCTTAATCGGCTGTGGACTCAAAAGTTACGCAACCAAACTGTCTAAAAGATGGGGATTCTGGATGAGGCCATCAACAGCTCTCCCATGAGCAAATTTTGAATTTAGTGCCTCAACATTTTACCTCCTCAGATATCTTTTTATTTTTTTAAGCTAAGATAACCCTGATAGCTGGATGTCACTTACTAGGCAACTTCAGCCAATATACTGCAGACACATGTAATATACATCTAGGTTTTTAGTCGACACTTGCAGTTTTTCTATTTTGCCTATTTATGGGGTTTTAAATGGGCTATTGTCTTTCCTCTCCCCTCTTAAATAGCTTAGTCCACACTGACCTAAAACCTTCTGCTCTTCAGAAAATCACTTTCCTTAACTTTGAGCAGAATTTCTTCATGGCATTGGATTAGCGTTTAGTTTTGCTGCAATAGTTGTTGACTTAAAGGATAAAGTTAATGTTGGGGTAGTATTCTTATTAAATAGATTATTACTCAAATCTATTTCTCTCCAACATAGAATTCAGCTTTCTCAGTTGGTTTGCTTTAAAATACACACACAGAGCCCTGTGAGGAGCAAACAGAGGCTGTTCTACTAGTGTGGGTTACGAAGAGCTTCGCACAGGGAACACACTGGGGAGGCTTAAGGATACGGAGGACTTTGCCAGGTGATGCGGTGAAAAGGCAAAGAAACCTTAGGGTAGACTGTTGAGATTTGGCTCTCCATACTCTAAATTTCCTCTGGTATCATACCTGATTCACCCTCAGGCCTTGTGGTCTGGCTGGGGCTGATCCTATCAGTGCAGAAGAGTTACCATGTCAGGCCTGAGACTGCTGTCCTTAGAAAGGTTCGCCTGCAAGGCTGGCCCTTCGCTGACATGTGGGAACTTAAAATTTTGAAAAGTTTCCCAATGTTCCCTCACTGAGAAGAGTGGTTCCCGGTGCACAAACTGCACAAACAATGTGGTTGATGCTAAATACCCTC
Source organism: Hyperoodon ampullatus (assembly GCF_949752795.1). Taxonomy (NCBI): domain Eukaryota; kingdom Metazoa; phylum Chordata; class Mammalia; order Artiodactyla; family Ziphiidae; genus Hyperoodon; species Hyperoodon ampullatus. The sequence goes on along the minus strand of NC_136917.1, from coordinate 77,770,460 downwards.
TTTCCTTTTAGAAGTCTGGAATTTTGGTATGCACTCTGGCAGAAGACACCTATGGGACCAGCCTCCTGATGAAAAGCTCAGACACTGAGTCTTGGTAGACATTTCACATGCCGTCATGATTCGATGCTGGGAAAATTAGGCATGTCCTGGATGACTCCACAGGGAAAGAACTCTTGGAAGCTTTTACCTGATTTCCTCTGGACTTATTCATGCACGCTTTTGCCTTTTCTGATTTTGCTTTGTATATTTTGATATAATAAATCAAAGTCATAAGTCGTAAGTATGACTATATGGTGAGTTCTGTGGTCCTCCTGACAAATCACCAAATCTGGGGAAAGCCTTGGGGGTCCCCAACACACTATCCTTTGCTACATGTACAGACCCTGATAGATGCAGGCCAATCAGCACACCCACAATCTCTAGCTACAGTGATGAGTTCAGGGATTGGCTTATAATCAATAACAGCTAGTGAGACCAGATAAGGTCTTCACTGGGGCTTTTGGGAGAACCCAGTGGTCTCTCTCCTGCTGGTTGATTTGAGATGCGACTATGCGGCTGTACCTCTTGGCTGCCATCTTGTGACCACAATGAGAATAACTTGGAGCTGCCAGGGTTGTTACCACATGGAGCCTGTGGATAAAGCGGGCAGAGAGATGGCCTGGATAACACTGACTCATTCAATGATTCCCCTTCAAAGCCAGTCCTACCCATCTAGATTTTTTTCCGTTATATGAAAAAGTTTTATGCCAAATTGGTTTTATTACTTGCCACTGAAAGAATCCCAAATGATGCAAACTTGAACCATGCTAAACAGTCTGACAGTAAGATGACCAAGTAGGAATCATCGCAGGTTTCTAAGTTGGGAAGTCACATGTTCAGATGTGTTAACCTCTGGAGGCTGCAGGGAAGTGGCTGGCAAGAGGGTGGTAATGAAAGACTGGAAAGCAGTTGGAAAGCCATTAAAATGAGCTATCAAGTATGAGGTACTAGGGTACAAGTACTTGGGTAGGAGTGGCATCGAGTAAAATCCTTAAATATTCAGGAAATAGAAGTGATAAGAGTTGGTGAAGGACTGGATATGGGGTGTGAGGAAGAGAAAAGTCAAGGATAACTCTGGTTTCTTAGTTTAACTCAGCAAAAGGTGATGTTCTTAACTAAGACAAAATAAGAAAAGGTGCACATTTAGGAGTGGAGAGGAAGATCACATGTTTATTTTAAACATGTATCTGCAGTAACTACACTTGACCCTTGAACAATGGGAATAAGGGGGTTAAGGGCACCAACCCTCCATGCATTCAAAAATTCGTATATAACTTTACAGTGGGCCCTCAGCCCTCCATACCTGTGGTTCCATATCTGTGGGTTCAACTAACTATACAAATGGTATAGTACTGTAGTATGCATTTATTGAAAAAAAAACCAAGTATGGGTGGAGCCATGCAGTTCAAACCCACATTGTTCAAGGGTCAACTATATATGACAACAGTCTAGTAATCGTTTGGCACTGTGCATGGAACTATGGAATTATGGCAAGATCAGAGTTGAAGATAATAGACTCACAGTTATGAATACTCAGGTGATGGTTGAAGATAAGGCAGTAAATGAAATCACCCAGTAAGAAAACACCTACCAAAAAGTGGAGAGGGCTGAAACCTCAATCAAAGATTCTGTAAAGACAGGTAGACAGAGGAAATTACCAAAGAGACAAGCAGAAGTCAGGGAGATTAACTCATAGGTTCATTTAAGAAGGTAAAATATTTCTCACCGGAGAATAAAAGGGAAATAAAGAATTAAAAAGGATGGAGCAGGCTTCCCTGGTGGCAGAGTGGTTGAGGGTCCACCTGCTGATGCAGGGGACACGGGTTCGTGCCCCGGTCCGGGAAGATCCCACATGTCGCGGAGTGGCTGGGCCCGTGAGCCATGGCCGCTGAGCCTGCGCGTCCGGAGCCTGTGCTCCACAACGGGAGAGGCCACAACAGTGAGAGGCCCGCGTACCACATACACACAAAAAAGATGCTGTACTCAACATGATGGTACACAACATGGTGTAATATTAAATATTACAAAAAGGTTAAGGAGCATGAGGACTAACAGGAAGCTATTAAATCTGGACACCAGTAGCCCTCTGACCATTAAGATTGACAGAGGTGGGTTAGTAAGGTAATTAAAAGGTCACTTTCTTAATATGCTTTAAGCATCTAGGGTATATATTCAACAACTTCATTCATTAATATGTAGTGGCATTTGATTAACTTTACTATGCTATTTCTATTTGGAAGGACACTAAGCTGTTCCAAGCACAATTATAAAAGACAAACATTAAAAGACTGTCATTTGTTTTTTTTAAATTCAACTGGCATAACAATGAATCACCCTAAATTAAATTTATGTGATGCAGTAAAAGTAGTTCTTAAAGGGACATTCATAGAAATAAATGCCTATCTTAAGAAACAAGAAAAGTCTCAAACAACGTAATTTCACACCTTGAGGAACTAGAAAAGGAAGAACAAATGAAGTCCAAAGTGAGTAGAAGAGAGAAAATAGCAAATGTTAGAGCAGAGATAAAGGAAACAGAGACTAAAAAATCTACAGAAAAGATCAATGAAACTAAGAGCTGGTTCTTTAAAAAACCTTTACCTAGACTGACCAAGAAAAAAAGAGAGAAAACACAAACAAATAAAATCTGAAATGAAAGAGGAAATGTTACAATTGATATCACAGAAATTAAAAGGATCACAAGAGACTACTATGAATACCACCAATAAATAGGATAACCTGGAAGAAATGAATAAATTCCTAGAAATGCACAATGTCCCAAGACTGAATAATGAAGAAATAGAAAACCTGAAGAGACCAATTACTGGTAAGGAGACTGAATTAGTAATATCCCAACAAACAAAAGTCCAGGACCAGACAGCTTCACAGGTGAATTCTACCAAACATTCAAAGAAGAATTAATACCAATCCTTCTCAAACTCTTCCAAAATCAGAAGAGGAGGAAACTTTTCCAAACTCATTTTACAAGGCCAATATTACCCTGATACCAAAACCAGACAAGAATGGCACAGGAAAATTACAGGCCAATATCACTGATGAACATAGATGTAAAAATTCTCAACAAAACATTAGCAAACCAAATGTAACAATACATAAAAGGATTATAACCATGATTGAGTGGCATTTATCCCAGGGATTCAAGGATGGTTCAACATCTGCAAATCAGTCAATGTGACACACCAAACATTAACAAAATGTATGGATAAAAATCATATGATCATTTCAATAGATGCAGAAAAGCATTCGACAAAATTCAACATCCATTTATGATAAAAACTCCATTTATGATAAAAGCAAAAATAAAAAAATGGGACCTAATCAAACTTACATGCTTTTGCACAGCAAAGGAAACCATAAACAAAATGAAAAGACAACCTACAGACTGTGAGAAAATATTTGCAAATGATGTGACGGACAAGGGCTTAATTTCCAAAATATACAAACAGCTCATACGACTCAACAACACAAAAACAAACAACCCAATCGAAAAATGGGCAGAAGACCTAAAGAGACAGCTCTCCAAAGAAGAAATACAGATGGCCAATAAGCACACAAAAAGATGCTCAACATCACTAGTTATTAGAGAAATGCAAGTTAAAACTACAATGAGGTATCACTTCACACCAGTCAGAATGGCCATCATCAAAAAGTCTACAAACAATAAATGCTGGAGAGGGTGTGGAGAAAAGGGAACCCTTGTAAACGGATGGTTAGAATGTAAATTGGTGCAGCCACTATGGAAAACAGTATGGAGGTTCCTTATAAAACCAAAAGTAGAGTTACCATATGATCCAGCAATCCCATTCCTGGGCATATATCCAGAAAAGATGAAAACGCTAACTGGAAAAGATACATGCACCCTAATGTTCACAGCAGCACTATTCACAATAGCCAAGACATGGAAACAACCTAAATGTCCGTCGACAGATCAACGGACAAAGAAGATGTGAATATATATACAATGAAATACTACTCAGCCATAAAAAGGAATGAAATATTGCCATTTGCAGCAACATGGATGGACCTAGCAATTATCATACCAAGAGAAGTAAGTCAGACAGAGAAAGACAATATTATACAATATCACTTATACGCAGAATCTAAAAAAATAATACAAATCAACTTATTTATAAAACAGAAACAGACTCACAGACACAGAAAATAAACTTATGGTTACCAAAGGGGAAAGGGGAGAGAGAGGGATAAATTAGGAGCACAGGGTTAACATATACATATCACTATATATGAAACAGATAAACAACAAGGATTTACTGTATAGCACAGGGAACTATATTCAATATCTTGTAATAACCTGTAAGGGAAAAGAATCTGAAGCTGTATGCCTGAAACTAACATAATATTGTAAATCAACTACAGTTAAATTTTTAAAAAAAGAAAAAAAGAAAGTTATATATTTGGTAGATTTCCAAGCATTATGTGAAAGTAAAGAATTTCCAGCAAAAGGGAAGGGAGAAGAAAGAAAACTATTTGAAAACACAAAGACCTTTATCTTGCCTTAAAGCAGAACACTATCTCTCATAGCAAAGTATGAAAATGAATAAATAGATGAAAATTCATGTTAAAATTGGGATATCAATAAAGAGAAGAGAAAATAACAAAACAAACTGTAAAAGGCATCAAAGTGGCCTCTACTCATTTCATTTTCCTTACAACTTATAAATGCCATCACAATTCTAAAGAGATTGGACTTGAGTGAAACTTTTTTATTATGAAGACATAGGTCTAAGAACAGAAGGATAATCATGTGCCAGCTTACAGTTCCTTGTAAAAGTAATAACATGAAAAATTAGTAGAAAATGAACATCTAAAAAGTTATCTGTAATCTGAAAATGTTAAGCAATTTCCCCTGTATCTTAATTTTGACCATTTTTGCTGAATCACTTCTGCATATTTAGTTGAAGAGAGTATTTAATTTTTCTATTGTAATTAATAACGTAGTATATCCTTCAGAGCTTGGCATATTCTTTAAGAATCATCTGAAGCTTCTGGCTCAACATGATGTTCCCTCTGGCCTTCAGTCTGCCACTAAAGAATGCCTGGAAAGGAGAAAGGGAAAGACAGAACCAACCTTTACCATGTCACATTGTATTTCTTTTTTAAAAAGATCATTGCTTAGACTGAATACAATTGAGTTAATAACTCTGGACAACAAAGGCAACTTTTATCTAGCAATGATAGTTTAATGATTATAGATAACACCCATATTTTTAGATATCTAAGAAAAAATAAAGACTCCTTGTGTATTTTAGAAAACCATAGAATAATTTATCTGAATTGACAGATCTGGGAATTCTGCTTCAACCTATGCTTCTGGCTTTAGCCTATATTCTTAAATGTGAATTTGAGACCATATGAATAAAAGGCTTTACTGTATTACTAACAATAAAAACACTGAGTTCAGAACTTTCAAAAGTAGATTTAAAATATTTATTATACCTTCATGAAACAGAAGGCCATATAATGGCAAAATAAGATAGTGTAACAAAGTAGTGAATAGATCCTGGGCTGTAGCATCAGAATGCCTGGGTTAAAATCTAGGCTCTGCCACTAAATGCAAGGTGAGCTTGGACAAACTACTTAACCTCTCTGAGCTCTGGCCTCCTTATCTATAAAGGGCATGACAACAGCACCTAAATAGCAGCTTTGTTGTATGAGTTAAATGAAACAGTGTGAAAAGTGCTTAGCTTAGCATTTAACATGTGGAAGGAGCTATTAAGCTCATTATTACCAAGCAAAAGACTATAATGTCAAAACACTAAGAGCTCCTGTACCACTTTTTTTCTGACCTGACAATAGAAACTTGTGCAAGTTCTCCCCCCGTGTCAAGTTCCCTATCAGTAAAATAAAAATGATAAAACATAATATAGCTTACTGAGAAAATAACATACGGAATATGAAGTGGAAAAGAAGTCTCTAGATTTTTAGCTAGATTGAAAAAATAGTAATATCCATGTACATGTAACATTACAAAGCAGCCTCACAAATAAAATATCACTTGAGAAGCACAGACATCAACCTGAAGTGGGCATATCAGCAAAAAAGAAATTCAAAAGCTTAAAAACCTACTCAAGGCCACAGAGCCAACAAAAAGTGGGCCAGGACTAAACACGGGTGTTCTCTGCTTAATAATGTCTCCTGCTTATTAACTAGCAGCAACTTAATTTCAGAAGCGAATCCTTACCAACTGGAGGAAAAGCAAAAACTGCTTAAACTTTTTATCCCAAAAATAATGCAGGAGAATTTCATTCAATCAGGTTCAAGTGCTAAGCATTCAAACTAGAGACTGGAATTTTAAAACTAAGACAGTTTTCACTGTGCAGTTACAGAAATGATGGTCTGCGACTCCTGCAGAGTCAGTTCTTAGACGGGCTTGCCAGGTGCTACAGTCTGAGAGGGACTTACAACCTAAAATAAAAACACCAACTTCCTTGAAGTAAATATACCAATATTTGATGGTTGTTATTTGAGTGGAAGAATTGTGTACATAAATCTTTGTTCCTATCTAACTGTTTTCTTAGGATAGATTCCTAGAAGAAGAATTACTAAATCATGGCATTTCTTAAGTAAGTTTCTTGACCATGCTTCCATATCACCACAGTTTTCAAACTGTGCACCTCAGTGCACTGGGGCACCACACCAAACTCCAACAGACACTACAGAATATTTAAAACTTTTGAAGGAAACACAGTGACATTGGTCAAACACAACAGGAAAACTACTCTTGTTTGGATATAACTACTTAATAAACTGAACCATTAGGTATTTCTTTTGGCCTAGGAGTGCCACTCAAAAAGTGCTGAGACAGTAAGTGGCCATAAAGGAAGAAAGTCAGTGAAACTCTGCCATAGTACTTTCCAGAAAGACTGTTAAATTAATATTCCTTCTAGCTACGTGTGAATCCTCTTATCCCAACCTTAATAATACTGTTTTCTTAATCTTTGAAAATCTGAGGCAAAAATGACATGCTTTAATTTGCATGTTTTAGATACTGGGAAAAATTAATAGTTTTTCTCATGTATGTTAGTCATACCTATTTCTTTCATTAATTACTGGTTCATGTTGTTTGCCCATTTTTTATATTGAGGTCTTCGTGTTGTCCAGAATTTTTATAGGTTATTAACACCAATATACTATGTATCATTATTTTATTTTTCCCCAGGTTTATGGAATATCTTATGGAGTCTGACATGCAGAAGTTTTTAATTTCTACATAGCCTAAACTACTGCTATTGAGCTTAGGTTCCTTATTTCTATCCTTGCTTTAATCTACTCAAGTATTAATTGAGCATCTACAGTACGCTAGGCAATACTCTATGCTAGGAAAGAGACATCTCTCCCTGTTCTCATGGAGCTAACATTACAGTAGGGGAGTCAAAAAGTAAAATGTAAACAAGTAATTAAAGCCTGTTATAAATGATATGAAGGAGGCTACTTAGATAATATAATAGGAGGGAACTACTTTGGATGAAACAAAGCCAGCCATGCAAAAAGATGGGAATAGAAATTCCAGAAAAGGCAAATAAATAGACATTGAAGTGGTAAAAATTGATGGGAAGGAACTAAGAGGAGAGGCAACATAAATTGAATTAGCATTGTAAGTGATGAGGCAAGCAGTGCAGGATGAAGCTGGGAAGATAAGCAAGGGAAACTTCACATACAATATAATAATATGTAGTTTGGATTTTACCCAAGTGTAAAAGTAAATCTTGGAGGTTTTTATCAGGTGGAATGACCTATAATCTGATTCACATTTTTAAAAGATTACCCCAGCTCCTGTATGGAGAACAGATTGGTGGAAAAGCAAGACTAAAAGCACTAAGACCAGTCAGGAAGCCAGGCGAGAGATGATGGAGGCTTGAATCAGGATGATAACCCTAGTGACGAAGAGAAGAAAATGAACTCAAGATACGTTCTGGAGAAAGAACAAGCAGGATTAAGGATAGAAAGGATACAGAGGTGAAGAAGGAAGCCAAGGCAATTCTTACATTACTCAGCATACTAATTTGGGTAGATAGACCATGGTGCCATTTCCTGGAAACAAAAAGAATGGGGGAAAAAAACTAAATCACAAGTTGTAAGTTGGACATAGTAAGACGTGCCATCAGAGACACAAGTGAAGAGCTGGTTATACCACTATGGAACTCAGAGAAGATGCTGAGTGAGACATTTGAATCTGCAAGTTGTCAACATGTAGACGGCTCTAAATACCACAGGATGGATGGACTCATTTAAGAAGAGTGTTAGTTAGAGAAGAGCCCTGAAATGAGCCCTGAAAAACACCAAAACTCAACAGTTGGGGGTAAAAGAGGAAGACACCAAAGGAGATTAGGAAGAGCCAAAGGTGGAGAAAGCAAAACAGGAGAATAAGGTATCATGAAAGACAAGGGATAAGATTATTTCAAGAAGTTGGTGGTTAACTGAGTTGAATGCTACTGAAAGGCTGAGAAAGATGTAGGTAGAGAAATATTTACTGGATTTAGCAATATAGGTCATCACAAGAACTTCACAAAAACATTATCAGTGGAGTAACAGATGTGGAAGTCAGATAAGAGAAGGCAGATGAGCAGTCAAGACAGAACGTTTAAACCTTTGCTGCCCACTGAAGTAGCCACTAGCCCATGCGGCTACTGAGTACTTGAAATATGATTAGCCCTGGCTGAGATGTATTATAAGTATAAAATACACACTGGATTTTAAAGATTTTTTAAAAGCAGGATATAAAATATCCCATTAATATTTAATATTGATTACATGTTAAAATATTTGAATGTATTGGGTTAAATAAAATATATTAAAATTAATTTTACCTGTTTCTTCTTAAGCTTTTTAAATTTATTTTGATTTTTTAATTAAAGTATAGTTGATTTACAGTGTTGTGTTAATTTCTGCTGTACAGCAAAGTGATTCAGTTATACATATATATACATTCTTTTTTTTATATATTCTTTTCCATTATGGTTTATCATAGGATATTGAATACAGTTCTCTATGCTATATAGTAGGACCTTGTTATTTATACATTCTATATATAATAGCTTACATCTGCTCACCCCAACCTCCCACTCCATCCCTCCCCCAACCCCCTCCCCCTTGGCAACCACCAGTCTGTTCTCTATGTCCGTGATTCTGTTTCTATTTCATAGGTAGGTTCATTTGTGTCATATTTTAGATTCCACATATAAGTGACATCATATGATATTTTTCTTTCTCTTTCTGACTTACTTCACTTTGTATGATAATCTCTAGTTGCATCCATGTTGCTGCAAATGCATTATTTCATTCTTTTTTATGGCTGAGTAGTATTGCATTGTATACACCACATCTTCTTTATCCATTCATTTGTCAATGGACATTTAGGTTGCTTCCATGTCTTGGCTATTGTAAATAGTGCTGCTATGAACATAAGGGTGCATGAATCTTTCTGAATTATAGTTTTGTCAGAATATATGCCCAGGAGCACGATTGCTGGATCATATGGTAATTCTATTTTTAGTTTTATAAGGAACTTCCATACTGTTTTCCACAGTGGCTGCACCAACTAACATTCCCACCAACAGTGTAGGAGGGTTCTATTTTCTCCACACCCTCTCCAGCATTTGTTATTTATAGACTTTTGAATGACGGCCATTCTGACTGGTGTGAGGTGATATCTCACTGTAGCTTTGATTTACATTTCCCTAATAGTTCGCAATATGTGGAGCACCTTTTCATGTGCCTGTTGGACATCTGTATTTCTTCTTTGAAGAACTGTCTATTTAGGTCTCTGCCCATTTTTCCATTGGGTTGTTTGTTTTTTGTTGTTGAGTTGTATGAGCTGTTTGCATATTTTGGAAATTAAGTCCTTGTCTTTTGCATCATTGGCAAATATTTTCTCCCATTCTGTAGGTTGTCTTTTTGTTTTGTTTATGGTTTCCTTTGCTGTGCAAAAGCTTGTAAGTTTGCTTAGGTCCCATTTGTTTATTTTTGTTTTTATTTCTATTGTCTTGGGAGACTGACCTAAGAAAACATTGGAACAATTTATGTCCGAGAATGTTTTGCCCATGATCTCTTCTAGGAGTTTTATGGTGTCACAGCTTATGTTCAAGTCTTTAAGCCATTTTGAGTTTGTTCTTAACCTTTTTTTTTTTTTTTTTTTTTTTTTTTTGTGGTATGTGGGCCTCTCACTGTTGTGGCCTTTCCCGTTGCGGAGCACAGGCTCCGGACGCGCAGGCTCAGCGGCCATAGCTCACGGGCCCAGCCGCTCCGCGGCACGTGGGATCCTCCCAGACCGGGGCACGAACCCGCGTCCCCTGCATCGGCAGGCGGACTCTCAACCTCTGCGCCACCAGGGAAGCCCTTTAACCTTTTTTTAATGTGGCAACTAGAACGTTTTTAATTACTTATGTGACTCACATTATATGTCTATTCAACAGTGCTGGTTTAGACAATTCTTTTGTGAAAAGGAACAGAGAAATGATATGGCATGCTGGATGGGGATCTGATATCAACAGAGTGTTTGCTTTAAAATCAAGGTGTTAGCTTGCCTCTATGCTGTGGGACAATTATGTAGTAGAATGGGAGAGAATGGTGCAGAAAAAAGTGGAAAGGAGAAGAAGCAATGACTTTGAGTAGATACCTGGATGAGAAGTGAAGAGGTCTTTGACAGGAAGAGGGAGACTTCCTTCAACGTAATGTATAGGAAGAAAAGAAGACAGGTGCAGATGCTGACAAAATAGATCTGGTGATGGGAAAGTGAATATTTTCATTTGAAAGTCTTTTTTTCTCCCAAAGAACATGAGAAAGATCATCAGCTGAAAATGAAAGAGAGGTAGGCATGGGGGAGTTTTGAGAAGACAGGTATGAAATACTCATCTCAGACAACAGGAATGGAGGCTTAGTGGAAAATCACAGTAAGATTGCTAGACAGTGTGTAGAGACTACTTGAGACCTGTAATCAAAATTTTAAAGGGAAGCCAATTTGTCTAGTTGTATGGCTTTTCTCCTGGCGTCTTCATCTATTCAGGTACAGATGCAAAGATGGCAGAGAGTAGGGTTAAAATAGAGGGGAGTTTTCCAGGCAAATAAGATGAGAGAGGTCCAAGGGAGATGAGGGTATTTTCAAGGGAGGTACTCCGATGGACCATGGACTCTAAGCTGAACAAGAAGAGAAGACAGAAGGGAGCTGATGGATAGAAAGTGGTGTTGTCAACAAACCGGAGGTCTCTGTGAAGCTCAACAGCAGTAGCAGGAATAACAAAACAAGTTAATGAAACTGTAGGTGATGGTGTTGGAAAATGGTGATGTTTTGTAACAGATACTAGAAGTTGTACATATTATGCTCCCAATAAAGACAAAAGCTGATGTAGAATAGAGTAAAAGATAATTAGAAATAATATCAATAAACTAAGAGTCATCTGTTAGAGAAGTCACTTTTACAAATCCTGAAGGAAGCCATCAAGGTTGACAAGAGTTGATGCAGACAGAGAGACAGAGAGAGAGAGAGACAGAGACAGAGAGAGAGAGAGACTGTACACTGGGATATAAGGTCTTTGATAACTGAAGAATAGTGATGACAGAAAGCACTGAGGTGAGGCAGAACGTAATTGAGCCAAATGAGTTTAGAAAACCCCTAATATTAAATTAGAACTTCTCTAAGGACTGTCACTAAGAATAATAAACACCTAGGTTTTCATCAAGTTTTGCTTCTGCTTTAATTTTTTTACATTTAATTCCATCCTGTATGGTACTGATTAAGGTATATGGAATGACATAAAGCACTACCATTCCCTAGGCAACTGCCCAGTACCATTCACTGAATAATCCATTCCCCCCCAAAGGTCTGATATTCCTAGCAATTATATAAATGTTTCTGTAAATCCTACATTTAATCTTTATGTATAAGCACATCAAATATATCTCAAAAAAGAACTCTTAATTAGCCACTCAGCAGCCACAATGACCTTTAAAAATCAGATGTCACTCCACAGCTCAATAGCTTCCTATCACACAAGATCTAAACTGTCTTGCCAACATCTACAAGGTCCTGTGTGATCTACGCCATGCCTACCTCTCCCTGTTCGCCTCCTGCCTCTCTCCCCACTGGCCTCCTCACAGTTATAGTATCAAGCTGAGCTACCAGTGCCTCCCACCTTGGTGCTAGTTGTTTCTTTAGCCTTATGGCTCCTTCCCTCACTTTGTTCAGGTCTCTATCAAGCCTTTTTGGACAATCGGTCTCAAATAGTTCTTCTATCCTGTCACACTCTAATCCAGGGGCTGGCAAACTACAGCCTACGGGCCAAAACCAGTCTGCTGCCTGTTTTTGTAAACAAAGTTTTACTGGAACTCGGCCACGTCCATTTGTTTACATATTATCCATGGCTACTTTAACTCTACAATGGCAGAACTGAGTAGGTGCAACAGAGACCATGTGACCTGCAAAGCTTAGAATATATTTACTAGGGGACCCTGTACAGAAAAAGTTTGCCAACCACTGCTATAACCCATTACTCTTATTTTTCTTCATACCTGAAATTATACTTCTTTTCCATTTCCCTCTAGAATTAAGCTCTACCCAGAAGGGGCACTGTCTTGTTCAGCCACACCTAGCACCTGAATAAAAGGAGGTACTAAATAAATTCCTGGGAAGGAATTAACTGAGGGCTCACTCAGTACCACGCATTATTCTAAGCTCCTCATGTATATTATTGGATTTAGTTACCATAACAATCCTTTGGGATTATCACAATTCATTTTACAATGAGAAAATTAAGGCTTAGAGAGTCGGTGGCAGAGCTAAGATTCAAACTTAGATTTATCTGATGCCAAAGAACGTATTTTTAACCACTATACTACTTTACAATTCTTTAAAATTAGTCTTTTTATCCAGGAAAATTGAACATTTTCTCCCGTATTCAAATTGCTCCGTTCCTTGTAAAGTTGTATAGTTTTCTGCAAATAAGCCCTGTGCTTTTTCTTGTTAGGGTAGTCGCTGGTACCTTGTAGTTTGGGTAGTGATTACAAACAAATTTTTAAAATTATATCCTCTAGTTGGTTTTGCTGCTATGTGAAAGCTATTTTTAAATAAGTATTGTGCATTCAATCACTTGTTTGAACTCTTCTGGTCTAAGAATCAATCAGTTGATTCTCGTGGGATTTCTAGCTACATAATCATTCAAATTTTCTACTCCATTCTAATTGCTACATCTAATTTTGTGTGTTTGTGGACTAGCCATAGGTTTCAGAACAATATTACCTCATAATGGCCAGCAAAGGCACTCTTGTTTCAATCATGATTTTCCACTGAAATGTCTCTAAATGTTTTACCTTCAGTAAGACACTGGCTATTATGTTCCATCCTTCTATTTCCAGTTTTCAGTGATGATTAAGACAAGTTCTTAATTTTATATATCAGGAAAGAATGTCTAATTTTATGAAATATCATATGGTTTTTCAATTCTGAACTGACAATATATTAAAAGGTCTAGATGTGGGTTTTACATTGTTTATCTGCTAAAGAATTCCACCCAAAAATTTAGTTTTAAAAAGTATCAGTTGAAAAACTCCATTCGAAAAATATATGATCTATCAATTTGAATACTGCTATCAACTCTGTCTTTCCTCAGAGTTGCAAGATATCTGTCTTATAAATCAGAATTTTGGAGTCAGCCAAAAAACTGCAATTGTCAAATAGGAAGCAATAATGACAAATAAATGAACATTTTAAGAACTTTACCTTCTGAGGATCAAGCTTGCCCAAGACTACTTCCATGAAATCTTCATCTGAAAGCGTGATGGTTACATCAGCAGAATCTTTTGCAGGGCCTTGATACACTTTTCCAGAACCATTTTTTAGGTCAATAGCTGGGAAAAATAGGAAGAAACAAATGTCTGTCATTTTTTCCTTCACAATATGAGAATAAAATAAACCAAATAAATGCAGAGATTTTTATAGTTTCCAAGTTACTGTGGTACTTATTCTATTGGGTTGGCCAAAAACTTGTTTGGGTTTTTCTGTAAGATATGGAAGACCCGAACAAACTTCTTGGCCAACCCAATACATTATATATTACCTATCACTTAGAAAAAAATTCTAAACCCTTGATTTTTTGAGATGTCCTCTTTATAAAGAATATGATCTTCAAAATAGTCAAATCCATAATAGTTTTTCTTCATTGAAGAAGTTTACACAACAGAGATATTTGAAATGTGAATCAATGTAGAGTAATATAAGGAAGTCAAGTGGTTGGAAGTTATATGGTTAAGGCCTTTAGATTCAAATAAAGACTCTGTAGTCAACAAAGGAAGAAAACTGAATTTTAAAACAACTGCATATTGGTTGGCGTGGGGGAAGGGAATGCACACTCTAACTACCTTTCAAAAATCTGAATTCATCAAAGGTTCTGTCATATGAATTAAACGACAGTCAAATTAAATTTTAAAAAGTATTCTAATTAGTTTGCTATAATTTATTTATAAAATGTTTATTGCCCTAATTGTTGTGAAGAAACGTTAAAATTAAAATCTTTTCCCTTAAATGTTTTTGACAGAAGGATTAAGTCTCCCAGAAACAGGCTGGGTAACTGGAAAAACTATTAAAAATTTGCCTTCATTGCTCTCTATACAACACTTACAGAGCTTTATGTTAAAGTTACATTTTAGAAAGTTTTAATTGTCTCATATATGACTGAGACCAGTCATCCAGGAAGGTAATTCCCCTCATCCAGCTTCAGCCTCTTGAATGTGCTTTCTCTGCTACTGCGAAGGAGCGATGATTGCATCACTCTCCCTAAGAGTGTCAGGAAACTCCCAATTTAGGATCAAGGAAAAGCTACACACACGTAAGCAAAACCATGCATTCTGCTTAGCCAAGCCCTACTCCAAAGAGAAAACTAAGTCACTCCCACTGTCCACAGAAGAGAATCTTGCCAACTAAACTAAAAAATAATAACATGACTATGACGGTTACCTGGGAAGGAGTAAGAGTGACAAGGAGACCTTTTTGCTTTTTATGCTTCATTCACTCACTTCATTGTTAAGTTTCTTCTGTGGGTGTCAGACCATGTACAAGGTACTAAAAGTAAGGCATGAAGAACAAAGGCTCTGTTCTTATTGGTACACACATATTACAAATGTGTTTTATGTATTATTTGTATAGTTAAAAAGAAAGGTAGAAAAAGAGAGGGACGAAGGCAGGCAGGGAGGGAGCAGGGAGAGAATAAGGGGCGGGGGTCAGAGGGCAGAAAGGAAAGACGAAAGAAAAGCAAACCTCTGGTATTCAACAGACATGATTTTAATTCTTCACAAGTAAGCGTAAGGACCACTGTATGTACCAGTCTTGCTCAGGAATAAAACTGGACTCACGCGTCTTAATACTTCAGTGTGGAGTAAGTCTGTTAGCTAATGAAGGCCCTTCTAATGAAGGGCTGTCTACCTGCCCTCTCACTCACTTGGTTTTACATGCTGCTTCACAGCCATGACGTTTATGAAACAATAAAACTTTTTTTTTTTTTTTTTTTTTTTGCGGTACACGGGCCTCTCACTGTTGTGGCCTCTCCCATTGCGGAGCACAGGCTCCGGACGCGCAGGCTCAGCAGCCACGGCTCACGGGCACAGCCGCTCCGCGGCATGTGGGATCTTCCCGGACCGGGGCACGAACCCGTGTCCCCTGCATCGGCAGGCAGACTCTCAACCACTGCGCCACCAGGGAAGCCCAATAAAACATTTTTTCTGTGGAAAGCTAATAACTAGTGCTGGTAAAAGAAAAGAAGGCTAAAAAGGGGGAAGTTCTTAGCAAGAATACTGAAATTTGGGGTAAAGGAGTGAAACTCCCCATTCCACAGTGGCTCAAGTCATGGTCTACAAATGGCTCCTGCAGGAGGATCGTCATCCACCACCATCACTTTAGGTTTACAGACACCTGTTAGGTCATGGGTAATCTAAATGAAATGAAGAAACAAGCTATATGTATTTTCTTTTTGTGGCAGAATGTATTTTTAAAGCTTTATGAATTATTTTAGCTCAGTATTTATATAATCATTAATGCACTGAAAAAGTCCAAAAAATTTCAGTTATACTTTACAGAATTTAATGGGGGAGGGAAAGGTGTTAGATGAGAACATATATTTGGACTTAGAGATATTTGAAGGTTTTAGAATATATACCTTACAAATTACAACACTCTTACCAAAGTGGGTATACAAGGAACATACCTCAACTTAATAAAAGCTATTTATGACAAACCCACAGCCAACATAATATTCAATGGTGAAAAGCTGAAAGCCTTCCTGCTAAAATCTGGAACAAGACAAGGATGGCCACTCCTATTCAACATACTACTGGAAGTCTATTCGGCATTCAGACAAGAAAAAGAAATAAAAGGTATCCACATTAGAAGGAAAGAGGTAAAATTGTCATTATATGCAGATGACATGATACTAAATACAGAAAACCCTAAAAATTCCACACAAAGACTACTAGAACTGATAAATTCAGCAAGGTAGCAGAATACGAGATTAACATACAGTTCCATTTCTTTACACTAACAATGAAATATCAGAAAGGGAAAGCAAAAAAAAAAATCCTTTTTAAAATCATATCAAAAAAATAAAAAACTTAGGAATAAACCTGACCAAGGAGGTGAAAGGTTCATATGCTGAGAACTGTAAAACACTGATAAAGGAAATGGAAGATGATTTAAAGAAATGGAAAGACACCCCATGCTCTTGAATTGGAAGAATTAATATTGTTAAAATGGCCATATTACCCAAAGCAATTTACAGATTTAATACAATCCCTATCACATTACCCATGACGTTTTTCACAAAACTAGAACAAATAATTCTAAAATTTACATGGAACCATAAAAGACCGAGAATTGCCAAAGCAATCCTGAGGAAAAAGAACAAAGCAGGAGGCATAACCCTCCCAGACTTCAGACAATACCATAAAGCTACAGTAATCAAAATGGCATGGTACTGGTACAAAAACAGATATATGGATCAGTGGAACAGAAGAGAGCCCAGAAATAAACCCACACATCCACGGTCAATTAATCTTTGACAAAGGAGGCAAAAATATACAATGGAGAAAAGACAGTCTCTTCAGCAAGTGGTGCTGGGAAAGCTGGACAGCTGCATGTAAATTAATGAAGTTAGAACACACCCTCACACTGTACACAAAAATCAACTCAAAATAGTTTAAAGACTTAAGTATAAGACATGACACCAGAAAACTCTTAGAAGAGAGCATAGGCAAAACATTCTCTAACATAAATTCTACCAATGTTTTCTTAGGTCAGTTTCCCAAGGCAAAAGAAATAAAAGGAAAAATAAATAAATGGAACCTAATCAAACTTACAAGCTTTTGCACAGCAAAGAAAACCATAAACAAAATGAAAAGATAACCTCCACACTGGGAGGAAATATTTGCAAACAATGCGACAGACAGGGCTTAATTTCCAAAATATACAAACAGCTCATATAATTCAATATCAAAAAAAAATTTTTTTAAATGGGCATAAGACCTAAATAGACATTTCTCCAAAGAAGACATACAGATGGCCAATAAGCACATGAAAAGTTGCTCAACACTGCTAATTATTAGAGAAATGCAAATTAAAACTACAGTGAGGTATCACCTCACACCAGTCAGAATGGCAATCATCAAAAAGTCTACAAATAATAAATGCTGGAGAGGGTGCGGAGGAAAAGGAACCCTTCTATATTGTTGGTGGGAATGTAAAATGGTGCAGCCACTATGGAGCACAGTATGGAGGCTCCTTAAAAAACCAAAAGTAGGGCTTCCCTCGTGGCGCAGTGGTTGAGAGTCCACCTGCTGATGCAGGGGACATAGGTTCGTGCCCCGGTCTGGGAAGATCCCACATGCCGCAGAGCAGCTAGGCCTGTGAGCCGTGGCCACTGAGCCTGCACGTCCGGAGCCTGTGCTCCACAACGGGAGAGGCCACAACAGTGAGAGGCCCACTTACCGCAAAAAAAAACAAAAAAAAAAAACAAAAATAGGGTTACCATATGATCCAGCAATCCCACTCCTGGGCATAATTCTGGAGAAAATTCTAACTGGAAAAGATACATGCACCCCAATATTCATAGCAGCACTATTTACAATAGCCAAGACATGGAAGCAATCTAAATGTCCATCAACAGATGAATGGATAAAGAAGATGTGGTGTGTGTATATACACACATACACACACACACACACACAACAGACTACTACTCAGCCATAAGAATGAAATAATGGGGACTTCCCTGGTGGTCCAATGGTTAAGACTCTGTGCTCCCAATGCATGGGGGCCGGGTTCGATCCCTGGTCAGGGAGCTAGATCCCACATGCCACAACTAAAGATCCCTCATACTGCAGCTAAGACCCTGTGCAGCCAAAATAAATAATAAATATATTAAAAAAAAAAGAATGAAATAATGACATTTGCAGCAACATAGATGGACCTAGAGAATGTCATACTAATTGAATTAAGTCAAACAGAGAAAGACAAATATTATATGATATCATTTATATGTGGAATCCAAAATATGAACTTATTTACAAAACAGAAACAGAGTCACAGACAGAAAGCAAACTTATAGTTACCAAAGGGGGAAGAGGAGAGGGGATAAATTAGGAGCTTGGGATTACCAGATACAAACTAATATATATAAAATAGGTAAACAACAAGTCCTACTCTTTTGCACAGGGAACTGTATTATGTATCTTGTAATAAGCTATAATGAAAAAGAATATGAAAAGAATATATATATGTGTATATACATATGTATATGTGTAAATATATATATATATAACTGAATCACTTTGCTGTACACCAGAAACTAACACAACATTGTAAATTAACTGTATGTCAATTAAAAAAAAAAGTATAGATCCAGTAAACAAACTAACCTAGGGATGTCATGTATTAAATAAATAAATAAATAGATAAACAGATAAGCTCTATATCTATTGTATACATTGTACAACACAGGAAATATATTTTATAGTAACTATAAATGAAATATAACCTTTAAAAATTGTGAATCACTATGTGGTACACCTGAAATTTATACAATATTGTACATCAACTATACCCCAATAAAAAATTTTTATTTTATAATAAATAATAGATAGTGTTACAGATTTTACTCAACAGGATGACCTTGCTACAATGTTCTGATTTCAGCTCCCAAAACAGCTGAAGAAGTCTACAATGTTTCTCTTTCTGATTCTTTTTTATTTCATTAATATTTTGCACATCAGTATGGATAAGAAGGTGCAAGTGAGCATTCCAAGATCTGGGCTTCCTTCCCAAAAGCACCTCTTTTTTTTTTTTTTTTTTTTTTTTTGCGGTACACAGGCCTCTCACTGTTGTGGCCTCTCCCATTGCGGAGCACAGGATCCGGACGCGCAGGCTCAGCGGCCACGGCTCACGGGCCCGGCCGCTCCGCGGTATGCGGGATCCTCCCAGACAGGGGCACGAACCCGCGTCCCCTGCATCGGCAGGCGGACACTCAACCACCGGGCCACCAGGGAAGCCCTCAAATTGTTTCTATATGTCTAAATCTACAATGAGAAGTCCCACTTCTGAACACATTTAAATTTGTGATAATCATGGTTAAAACTAGGAATATCAGAAGGGGCCTATATGCATTATTATTTTACTTAAAACAGCAATAACCACCACGAACATTATAAATCACATATTAAGTATTTACTGTTTGTCAAAACTATGCTAATCACTTTACTTTCATTTTCTCATCTAAACCTCACAACAACTCTGTGAAGAAGGTACTATTTTTAACCATTTTACAGATGGGAAAATCAAGGTAACTGACACCCAGTAAGTGTCATGACTGACTTAAAAGCCCACACACATCCTCTGTGCTATATTAACTTGGAATTTTAGCAATGAGGAGAAAAGAACTGGTGTTATTTATGTCACTACGAAGTGATTCACATCGGTATCTTGATGGCAACTGCTCATATAAATTATTTCAATTTAAGCCAACTTCATCCTCTAATTTTACCTTTTAGGTGAACAACATTCCAGTTAGGCATACAGTTTTGGCTGTAAAACTAATTTGCCAATGTTAATAGAGCCTTTAGTATGGTCCAGGTGCTGGTCTGAGGGAGGTGTTATTTTTGTCAACCCTACTAAAGCTCTAAGGGGTTTAGTTTATACTGCTAGTGAGCATGAGAGCTGGGATTCAAACACGGGCAGTCTGACTCAAAGGCTCCATGTTACTGCTCTATACAGTCCTACAATTAAAACAGGCTAATGAGGGGCTTCCCTGGTGGCGCAGTGGTTGAGAGTCCGCCTGCTGATGCAGGGGACACGGGTTCGTGCCCCGGTCCAGAAAGATCCCACGTGCCGCGGAGCAGCTGGGCCCGTGAGCCATGGCCGCTGAGCCTGTGGGTCTGGAGCCTGTGCTCTGCAACGGGAGAGGCCACAACAGTGAGAGGCCCGCGTACCGCAAAAAACAAAAACCAAACAAACAAAAAAACAGGCTAATGAGCCAATAATGATAATCTTGTGCCTTGAGATGTGAGGGTCAGAGCAGAGTGCCTTGGGGGCCCAGGAGTTCCATCATTTTACAGCATAACATTTCCTCCTTTGGAGCTAAATATTATGTCAGAATTAGGCATCGGAGAGGAGAGGAATGGCCATAGCTATTCAAGTGGCCTAGGGGCCCACAGTATCAGCTCCCACTTAGTGCCACACACTTCCTAAAAGAGCAGCTGGTAAGGTTCACTGAGGGCTTGTTATTTACAGTTTGGGAATAAACATGAAAATCTTCAGAAAAGATAAATTTCTGATTGCCGGTCATTTACAGAATATCTGCTCCTCCTGTCTTACTGAGTCCATAACCTTAGGTAGGTTCAATGCTCTATGCTTGCTCTTCTTTGCAATGTCTTATTAATGCCTGAGTGGAAGGCACACTACTAATACCAAATATTAATTATACTTATCTTCAGGATTATAAACATAACTACAGATTTTAATGAGGTGGCATAAATTATTAACATTTATTTAGGGCTTTAACTTTTCACAATCTTATTTAGAAGGCACAATTTGTAATGTCATTTCCATGTCTTAGTTGCAGAAACAAAGTAACACTTTGGCAAAGTGACTTGCTTAAAGTTATGCAGCATACTGATAGTGGATATTCCTAGCCTGGATAGCTCTTTGACCAAAAGTTCTTATGCCATTGGTGATATAATAACAGTAGCAAAAATGTAACGAGCACTTAACATGTACCAGATGCTGTGCTGAGCACTCTAAGCACATA
Organism: Hyperoodon ampullatus; assembly: GCF_949752795.1. Lineage (NCBI taxonomy): Eukaryota > Metazoa > Chordata > Mammalia > Artiodactyla > Ziphiidae > Hyperoodon > Hyperoodon ampullatus. The sequence goes on along the minus strand of NC_136917.1, from coordinate 77,749,107 downwards.
ATCCAATTCTTACAACAACCCCATGATGAGGTTATTATTATTCCTATTTTACAGATGAGAAAATGGAGTCTCAGAGAGGTCAAATCATTTACCCAAGATTGCATGCTCATTAAGTGGCAAAGAATCAGGATCCAAACTCTAGTCTCTCTGACTCCTAAGACTTCCCTCTAAACTCTGCAGAATAAGAGTATATGTGTAAAATATTTCCCTTACCTAAAATTTTTTAAAAAGTGAGAGGATGGGAGGAAGGGTTGCACATCTGTGTCATGAACAAGGAAGTATGGTTATTAGCTTAACCCTCGAAACCTAAGGTTCAAAAAAAAGAAAACAAAACAAAGGTATGACCTGTTCCTGTGTCTATCATTAGATTTTACTCTGCTTATGTTCTAAATAAAAACCTACTGGGTTAAGGGCATTGAACTGTAGTTCAGCTGATTTAACTGTAATACTTCTCTCCATGTACAATGTTTACTAACAATGCTACATAGCAATAATAATTAGGAAACCATTAAGTGACAGCATGTAATGTTGGTTTTAGGTTGTAAAAGGATACTACAAAAATAGGAAATGATACTTGTGGGTACACGTATACAGATATATGCACATACACAGACACACAAAGGTAAATTTGTTATTCAGGTATAAGAATATTGGCCAAGTCTAAAAGTTGCTTTGTGCACTTGAATATCAGAATATGACTGCTTTTCAAATTGAATAACATCTGGTTAAAAGTAGGTACATTTGCACAAATTTATGCTTGTCCAGAATGAGGTTTCAAAAATCTGCAGCAACTAGATTGTGGTAGGAGAAGGTATATTTTGAACATGTGGCATAATTCTTTTCTTAAAGCTAAGTCTTAGGGCAGTTAAAAATATAAGTAAGACTATTTATCAGGGTCAAGATATATTTGTAATAGTAAAAACAGAAACTTTCAGGTAAAACACCCAATTTATTAATCAAGAACTATGCTTTTACCAAATTGCTTCCTTTCCTTTAAATTGCTTTATTCGAGGCAGGGATCAGGGTACCCACATTTCCCACGATAAACTCATCTCTTATTTCGGTCAGCCAATTTTTCTAGCCACCCAAAATGCAAGTCCTTGTGTAACAGGGAAGAGCCAAATCTGACTACATGTTGGATCTGTTTCTCTTACTTTAACTTTCGCTTCCTGTTACTTTTGATCACTACAAGGATACTGTCTATACACCATGGTCTGCCTCAGGGAACCCTGCCCCTCTGCCTGAATGTTAAACCAGAGTGCCTTTGTTCAGGGAACATCCTGACCCTGTCCATCTGTGGATGGCTGCAAGAAAGAAGAAATTAACACATTCCCTCCCCTAGGCTGGCCATTCCAGGGGATATTTGCAAATCTTATGGCCTTCTTACTTTACTTCCTCATCTCCTCCCCTTCTCTGTTTTATAAAAGAAACTGGCATCCAAACCCCGATAAGATGGTTTTTCGGAGACACTAGTCTACCATCTTCTCGGTCTGCCAGCTTTCCGAATAAAGTGGCACTCCTTGCCTCAACACCTCGTCTCCGATTTACTGGCCTGTCATGCGGCGAGCAGAGCGAGCTTGGACTCGGTAACAGAAGGAATGTAGCAGGATTTAAAGTATATATTATAACAATGATCAGAAATATGTAACAAAAAATGTAATAGGATTTCACAGGAGGTAAGTTTATTTACGAAGAACTGTGGTGTGTTTTCAGTGAGAATCAAAGATTTTACAGTATGGAGGAACATCGGATTTAAAGGGGGTCCCCCTAATAACGTGTCGATGTTTCTACTAGATTAGTTGCTGTGACTACTGTCGTTAGACAAAGCACAGTGGGAAGCTGATTATAAATCACAAAAGGCCCGTTCATGTTTAGGTTTCAAAAGAAGAGGTTTCCTTACCAAAGACTTAGTTCATAAAGCTGCTTTTAACAGACACTATTCAAAGACGTCATTATTTCAGAAGAGTTGGGAATCCACTTTCTGAAAAAGTCAGTGCCATCTAGGATTCTTCGTAATTGTCTTTGTTACTGGCCTGGCAAAGTTTTGAACAGCCTATAGTCTGTCAGAAAGAAAGGGTTTATCTCCTCCGGATATATTATGTCCTAGCTAAAGAACTTTGATAAAATTATAAATTCTCTTTGGGAAACTTACAGCGTTTCTGAGCTAAAAACAGTAAGTAGAGAGAATCAGTCTTGGGACTTAGATCATCTTTAGAAGACAACAAAAGGTCATCCACATTTTGCTTACATGTAGAATCACTGAGAAATTTATAGTCTATGAGGTCGTGGGTGTGGAATTGTGAAAAGCAAGAGTGTACCTCTGAAATTCTAAGCATAACTGTCCAGGATAATTACAGATTTTCCCAGGAAAAGGTAAACAAGCATTAACTATTTGATCTAGAGGAAAATGTCAAATGGTGGAATTTCCTGGGAGAATCATCAACTCATCAATAGAAGGTATCGAACAACAGCTTACATCCCAAGACTTGCCCCCAAAGCCTCACCTTGCTGTGTCCACTAATTCTAAACTATAACATCCATGTAATTCATATAATGATCCATATGCAATCCTAATCAACACTCCTCTCCGCCTAAAGTTAAAAGACCTGCCTTGAACCAAACTTCAAAATCTCAATAAATATCCCAACTTTGTCCTCTCTCTGAGACACCATTAAGACACTTTTGTGGTAGTGTTCTTTCTTACTGCAGTAAACAAGAAACTCAGCTTTGTCGTGTCCACAGACGGTTTAGCTGATGTGGGGGAACGAGCATTTGACTGTCCCTGGAGATTAAGGATTATGTCTTATTTATTTTTGTTTTTTACAATACCTAATGAAACTTAAGATACCCAGTAAACACTTTAAAATGTTGCAACTTAATATTTGCTGAATAAATGAATGATTGCAATATTTTTGAATTCTTGAATGTTAGACAAGTTGGCAAGGCTCTTTCTAAGAGGAGGTAGTTCTCATGAATGGTGGTACCACCCCTCTAGGGAGATTTTGGATTAGGATTGCCAGATTAAGCATTTAAAAATACAGGGAGGGGTTCCCTGGTGGCGCAGTGATTAAGAATCCGCCTGCCAATGCAGGTTTGAGCCCTGGTCCAGGATGATCCCCCATGCTGTGAAACAGCTAAGCCCGAGCGCCACAGCTACTGAGCCTGTGCTCTAGAGCCCAAGAGCCACAACTACTGAGCCCACGAGCCACAACTACTGAAGCCCGCGCACCTAGAGCCCATGCTCCACAGCAAAGAGAAGCCACGTCAATGAGAAGCCCGAGCACTGCAATGAAGAGTAGCCCCCGCTCACAGCAACAAGAGAAAGCCTGCAAGCAGCAACGAAGACCCAACACAGCCAAAATTAAAGTAAATAAATTTTTAAAAATAAATAAATAAATAAAAATTAAAAAAATAAAAATACAGGAAGCTGGAGCACAGAGGATTTTTATGGCAATGAAACTACTCTGTAAGATGTACGTACTACTCAATACATGTCATCATACATTTGTCCAAACCCATAAAATGTACAACACCAAGAGTGAATGGTAATGTAAACTATGGTCTTGAGGTGATAATGATGCGTCAGTGGAGGTGCATCAGTTGTAGGAAATGTAACTTTCTAGTAGGAGACGTTGATAATGGGGGAGGCTATGTATGTGCAGGGGACAGGTGTATATGGGAAATCTCTGTACTTTCCTCTTAATTTTGCTGTGTACCTAAAATTGCTCTACAAGAAAAAAATCTATTAAAAAAATACAGGAAGCCCAGTTAAGTTTCAATTTCAGACAAACAATAAAGTATTTTTAGTATACGTGTATCCCATATAATATTTGGAACATACTTACATAAAAATTATTCTGAAATGATATGAAATCCAAATGTTATCTGACAATCCTATTTAGGATATGTACAGGGTATATTTGGTTGACATGTTGTGAGATGGGGGGCAGTGGGGTGTGTGAGCCCTGTTGGCAGAGGCCAGGAACACTTAATGTCCTGAAATTATGGGACAGTTCCATGCAACAAAAAACTGTCCCACCAAAAATGCCAATAGCACCATTTGTGAAAACTGGCAGACTTGCTGGGTAGGAAAAAACTTTTCCTCTACCCTCTTCCGTATACTAATTGGGGGCATGCAAATTAAAGTGACAAAAGACAGATTAACAGGAGAAAAACAGTATATTTGTATGCATAATGGAACTAACAAAAGAAGTAGCTAGCTCATTAAGTCGTTGAAGTTAGAGGCTTATATACCTGACTCAGTAAGAGAAAAGGAGAGAGGAGAAAAGACTTCTTTGGGAAGAATTATAAGTTTATTTAAGAGAGACAAATGGGTTTTAGGAGAACAAAGGAGAGATAGAAGTTTGTGATAATGTTTTTCTAAGCAGGTACCCGTGGTCTTTCCTCTTAAAGGTTATAAATCTCACCAGAGAGGGGATTTATAATAGATTTACTCTTGGCTTCCTTCCTGGGAGTAAAAGCTGCCAGAAGAGGGAATTTATGGCAACCTCATTACCCAAAAGTTTCTGCTTTTAATAAAAGAAGCTCCAAGGCAGCTTCTTTCTTTATCTGTTGAATCTCAAATGTCTTTAGTTTAAAATAATCTTTATACCACCTCTGGGGTTCTGAGTGGATCCCCATAGACTCTTTTGCTTGGGCCGTGCCGTGAGGCATGTGGGGCTCAGTTCCCTGACCAGGGATGGAACCCGCCCCCTGCAGTAGAAGCCTGGAGTCCCAACCACTGGACCGCCAGGGAAGTCCCTTCCATAGGCTCTTATTTGTGAATTTTCTTTCTTCTTTAATGTCTTTTGTGTACAATCTTTGGAAAGAATATTCTTAATTATAAGCAGAATCTGGTAATAACTTTTCCTACTTATCTTTAGAGGAAGTCAGCTGTGATACACTGGAAAAGACAGAAATTGAAGCCTACGGTTTGAATGTGTCTAAATAACTTCTTTTCTATACTATAGACTCATAATAGTGCATAGGGTACTCTTTTTAATCAGTCCTGTATTTCCTTTTTTAAAAGTAAAAATCCAAGGGTCAATGTACTCAAAGTTAGAATTATGAACAATTTCTTCATTCATTAATAACACTGAAAAACCAGTGTGGTTCTTTTTCTCAATTTATATAATAAAAAGGTACTGTCAACTGAAAAATATTGCACAACCTAAAAGTTTTTGCCCCGCCCCCCAAAAAAAGGTAGTTGGAACACGAAGAGATTACTGCTAATTAAAGAAAATCAGACATGTCAAATTAATGAATTTAGCACTTTTCTATATATGGGAAGATGCAAGAGTCTGGGCTTATTGAAATTGTTCCTTTGATATGCACCTTAACTATCTAGGGCCAGTATCCTGCTTTTCTCCATCCTGAATCCCCTCAGGGTGCACAGTTAGGGACAGCTGCAGTGGCTGATGGCTAGATGGCCTCAACATCTTTGTTTATTGATATGGCAGGCCCTCAGCCACAGTACAATGAATATTCTTTGAGTTGGGAAGTTACCAATTAGTAGTACTCCTTCACAACATATGACATGGTCACAGTCTGAATGAAAAACAGTTGTTTTGTTTTTCTAAGTTTTTGAGTTTTGCAGGGATCCAAGGTCTGAAAAATTAGGTTACACTTTCCCAAATATCAGCACTTTTTTAGTGTTTTACTTAAAACCTTATTGAGAAGTATAGAGAGATGCTTAATGTGACCCAATTCAAAACTGAATGAAAAGAAAAACAAATACCATAATTAGGAGTAGTTGTTAGAAACACTTTCAGCTAACTTATTTGGGATAGAAACATCCATGCCTTTCGTTCCCTTAGGTATATATCTGGGGGTCATACAGGAGAATTCCAGGAAAAGTTAGCTGCTACTACAAGAAATCTGTAGTTCTCCCAAACTGACTGGAATCCAAAACACAAAGCTACTTAAACAGTTTTATTTTCATAAAATATTTTCATATGCTCATGTTTTGGTTTTTGAAGTTCTATTTGCTATTCAAGTCTGAGATTTTTCTTGTCTTAGTCCTCAGTTTTTGAGTTTTATCTCAGTTTAAATGAAATCTGCTCATATTGGAAGTTCCTCAAGCAAATATTTTCTGGTTGTATTATACTTTTTCCCAGTGAATAATGTAGCAGACCGTTTGGTAGCCTACCTAAAAGCCATTTCCAGTCCCCTCCTTTCTTGTACTTCTTTATCTAAGGCTAAAAAGCCAGTTATTCATTCACTTCCCAGCCTCCCTTGAAGCTAGGTGTTAGCAATGTGACCCAATTTTGGCCATGGAAATACAATAGGAAGTTTGCTTGGTAACTTCCCAGAAAGATTTTCCTCACTGGTAAAAGAAAAGTAGAAAGTGAGGACAATGCCTCTTTCCTTCCCCATCCTTCCTGCTTTGTTTTCTGGTGAGGAAAAATCTGGAGCTGCTATAGTCAACGTGTGCCCATCAGGAGAAATCCCACATTTTGTTGCTGTACCATCCTGGAACTATTTTTATTGTATGACACACTTATATGTCTTTATTATTTAAGCCACCACTGGCTGCCTAGTCTGTTAAGTACAGCCTAAAACAGACTATATAAATATTATTTATGTATTAGAGTATTTACTATATCTGTCATGTTTACATTTGTTGATTAGGAAACATATGGTTATGTTCCATTTGTTCCTCCCCTGGAATGACTGCCAGAAAGTTGAAAAGGTTCTGTGGAAACCTTTGGAGCAATCTAATATTTCAATAAGAAAGGAAGAGGGGAACATATAGACAATTGCAATCGCTCTATATAGAAACATCATTAAAGGGATCCCTAACTAGGAACTGCCATATTAATATGAATATGACTTCTAAAACTCAGTAAGTTTCTAATCCTATCCCATCTCTTACATGTACTCCTTTTTGAAATAGCTTTATTGAGACACAATTCATATATTATAAAATTCATACTGCCTCTTTGGAAAGGATTAGCATCCCACTTTGCAGAAAAGGTGAAAACTATCAGGTTGAACATTTCTTGCCCCACCTCTATCCTCTCTAACCAAAGGTCTCTATTTCTACACTGACCATTGACAATTCCAACCCCTCCACCCTGGATTCCTTATATCCTTGGTTTTTAAACTCCATCAAGAACGTTTAATATCTTTACATTTATGTAAGGAGGTAGCTCTTAGATGGGCCTTTCCAAAGGAGCCATAAGCAATAGGGTGTGACCCAAATGGGGTTAGCTAAGCAGTGTGGTCAGACAGCAAGAGGCCTGGGCAGGGCAAGATTGCTGACTAGACTGACCGCAGCAGGGCTTGGCAAGTTTAGGAGACTCAACAGGCTTTAAGGCTTCTTCAAAAGGTAGCAATCAAGGTCAGAGAAGCAAACTAATTAGACCCTTCAGGACAGCGCTCCAGAGCCAGTGCTACAAAGAACTTGTTCTCTAACTGAAGCCTAGGAAACCATTGCCCTTTTGTCAGTTGTAGTCTAAGTATTCTCCAGTCAGCATCTTTCCCTGTCAGAGCTTTCTAGATATTGGGGAAAACTAAAACAAAAAGATTTTAAAAAGAAGTATGGGGGAAAGGAAAGAAGGAAGGAAAGAAAAAAGAAAAAGGAAGGAAGGCAAGGAAAAAAAAGAAGATACTGTCTTCATCTATTCAAGAGCTCTCAGTGTCCAAGTCAGATTCAAGGCTTGGCTGAAGGACTGAGTCCCTCATGGTGGGCTAATTCTTCCAAGCCTTGTAATTTTCTTCATAGTTTTCCTTTCAGTTTCTGCCTTGAGAAAAGGACAATAACTACAAAGGCAAAGACAATTTATAGATATTGCTGCCAGTTGATGCCTCCTTATGTCCTTTTTATGCATTTAGAAGGTCACCAGTGATCTAAAATCCTAAATCCAATGCCAATGCTCTCTTCTTAGACTTTAATTATTTTCACAATCTGAGAAGCATACTGTTTTTCAAGCAACATGCTTCTTAAAGTCCCTGCTATGTTTCCTTGATGCCTCTCCCATCCGCCTGACTACATTAGAGGAGCTGACCCCTGATTACTACTATTGGGTAGTCACTAAGCTTTAGTTTTTGGTTCTTCATTCCTTGCTTTCTTCACCCTCTCTCCTTAGAAGCCACCTTTCTTCCTGAGGGTCAACTCCTGATACTTTTAATGTCTCTTTCTTGGTTTTATATTACTAGCTCTGTAATCATTCCTTAGCTCCAATCCCATTTCTCCAACTATCTTCCACCATGGATGTCCCACGATTACTTCAAACACTGAAATTAGTCTTAGTCTTGCCTACCCAAAATGGCTTGTCCTGCTATAGTCTCCTTATTTTTCACACATTAGTAAAACACCAGTCATCTAATGCTGTCAATGAGCAGCCTGTCTCCATTCCTACTCTTCTATGAGAAAATTTCAAAACCTTATCTCCCTTCTTTTCCAAGATAACAACTTTCTAGGAAGAATATTAAGCAAACAAATGTACCATGTTCGACACCATACGTCATTATCAACGAGAGAAATTTAGAAACAGGTAAAAAATAACATCCTATATATTTTTAAATTTTTTTGAAAATCACAAACTTGAGGATTTTTTTTTTCAGAAATAAATACTGTTAAAGTGACCTTTTCATGTAGAGCAAAAGGGCATCTCTTTTATCTACCTCTGGCTCTTAAGATTTAGAAAGAAAAAAGTCCTATTTACTAAAAATCCATTATTGGTTCAGACAGATGTGCTTTAACTGAAGCACTGTTTACAACCTGGAACTCTCTCTGTGGATGCTTTTGATCCAGAAACTATAATCAAAAGCCTCTGCACTGAGCATATGGCAATGTACTTCTAGAACACAGGAAAATTGTGGCCATCTGAATTCCTGGCAATCTCAGCTACAGAAAAGTGTTTTTTTAAGAAAGCTGCTTACTGAATTTCCCTCTTAAAAAGGTTCTCTTTTTCTTTCCTCTGTTGCATGGAAAGGAAAAATCAGCAGGTAAAGTCAGAATAAGTAATTTATTCATTTTTCAACTCTGTTTTCTTTTACTTGCTCAGAGCTCTATTATACATTTTCTGTGGAATTAATTTTCTACCTGGTGTCTATACTTTTATTTTTTAAAATCCTACAGGCAAGAATTGAACCAAGTTATGTTGAATTATGTAAAAAGCACTTTTCAGGTATGGTATTCTTACCTTTCTCCCATAGTTAATGCTGTTCCCTCTGCTACTTCACATGTTAATATTTCCCAAAGATTCAGGAAAATTGGAACTCTCGTGCTGGTTGGACTATAAGTTACCATGTATTAGCCTTGTGATCCAAAGTGACAGAAACAGAATTAAAACTCAAACTAATTTAAGGGGTGGGGGAAGCAGGTGGGGAAGATTTTGGTCTTACATAATTGGGTAAGATGGGCACTACACAGGACTAGACCAAGGGTTCAAGTGAGATTGTCATGACATCCTCTTATTCCCAATCAAAAATGAACTTTACTTTTCTGTCTTTGTGCTTTCCTAAAACACTCAGACATCATTCTATGTTCAGAGATGGTGGTCCTTTCTTTCAAAAATGTAACCGTTCCCTGCCAGCTACAGCAGAGAAATCCCAGAGAAGGGTTCTGATTGACCCAGGGGTCCATCCCTGAGTCAATCACTGTGGCCAGGGAACCTAAAATGAGCAGTATAGCCTAGAGGTTAATAGCATGTACTCTGATGGAATTTTGTAGATTTATGTAATCTCCTTTTAGTGTACTCTCTGATACTTGCCAGGCTCATAATACCATTTTCATGGGAAGTCCCACTGCCATTTCCCCAGTTCAGCGTAGGGCCCTGGAGCCTAAGCGTTGACCAGTGAGAGGCAGCCCAGGTTCTGGCTGTTCATTGCTCTTTTCATCCATCCCTATATAACAGCTATTTCCACTTCCCTAGGTAGAAGAGGAAAAAAATAAGGATATACTCTCAGTCCACTTCTCTCTAAATTTGGGATTATTTGTGAGAATTCTAATGATTTGATTTTAACTTGCAAGGATTGCTTCTGGTAAATACAAGTAGAGCCACACTAAGCTTCAGCAAAATCTTCCACTTGTATATTGGTTGTAACTTTTTCTGGTTTATCTCTGTTCCTTTCCTAACGTAGCTGTTACTAAAAAAATCTTGCTGGTAAAAGATAATAATAATAATTTATATTGGGACTTCCCTGGCAGTGCAGTGGTTAGGAATCCGCCTGCCAATGAAGGGGACATGGGTTCAAGCCCTGATCCAGGAAGATCCCACATGCCCTGGAGCAACTAAGACTGTGCGCCACAACTGCTGAGCCTGCGCTCTAGAGCCTGAGAGCCACAACTATTGAGCCCACGTGCCACAACTACTGAAGCCCGTGCTCCTAGAGCCCATGCTCTGCAACGGGAGAAGCCACCGCAATGAGAAGCCCATGCACTGCAATGAAGAGTAGCCCCCGCTCGCCGCAACTAGAGAAAGCCCATGTGCAGCAATGAAGACCCAACGCAGCCATAAATAAATAAATAAATAAATAAATAAATATATATATATATATACTTTTATTTATGTATACTTATTTATATATAATTTATAAATAAATAAATAAATAAATATGTATAATTTATATAGAGAGTGTTACTTAATTAGATATTGGTGGACAGAGTGCATGACTCAACTTCACTCCCCCATCTTCATGCAGAATTAGCCTCAGCTTATATTGCACAATTAAAGGAGCCACTCAAGTGACTCTCACCTAGACATAGATTGCTTCAAGGGTACTTGCTATGTTGTCCTAGGCAGAAAAGAGCTTGGCAGTTTCTTTTATTGGAAAATTTTGTGTCCTGCCTCATCAGTTATTCTATAATACATACATGAGTGAGTGCAAGCATAGCTCTGATAAGCTTTTTTAATAATCTAATTGGGTAAAAAACCTTTTTCCCTGTGCACACATCTTCTGTTTTCTTTGATTTCAGAATATATGTCTTTTGTAATTATTCCTTCCCATGTTTGAAAAACATTCCCCAAATGTCTGTTCATTCATTTACCTCCCTATCTTGTCTTACCGTTTCAGCCAGGAGGAAGTGGTAGGCTCTGATCATTTACTGAATCATAGTCCCCCCTCTTTTTTTTTTTAAGACTTTTTTTTTTAGAGAAGCTTTAGCTTCACAACAAAATTAAGAGGCAGAAGCAGAGATTTCCCAAATAGCCCTGCCCTCACACATGCACAGCCTCCTCATTATCAACATCCCTAACCAGAGCGCTACATTTGTTACAACTGATGAACCTACACTGACACAGCATAATCACCAAAATTCATGGTTTGGACAAATGTAGAATGACATGTACCCATTTTGACAGTACAGAGTATTTTCAACACGCTTTTAAAAAGCCTCCGTGTTCCATCTAGTCATCCCTTACCGCCAACCCCTGGCAATGACTGACCTCTTTACTGTCTCCATAGTTTTGCTTCTTTCAGAACGTCGTATAGTTGGAAATCATACAGTGTGTAGCCTTTTCAGGCTGACTTCTTTCACTTAATAATATGCATTTAAGGTTCCTCCATGACTCATCATGGTTTAACAGCTCACTTCTTTTCAGCACTGAATGATATTCCACATTCCTGATGTACCACAGTTTATTTACCTGTTAACCTACTGAAAGACAGAGTGTTTACCTCTAAGTTTTGGCAAGTGTAAACAAAGCTGTTATAAACATTTGTGTGCAGGTTTTTGTATGGAAATAGTTTTTAACTATTTTGGGTAAATTCTGAGGGGCATGATTGCTGGATCGCATGGTAAGAGTACATTTAGTTTTGTAAGAAACTGCCAACCTATCTTCCAATGTGACCGTACAATTTTGCATTCTCAGCAGCAATGCATGAGAGTTCCTGTTGCTCCACATCCTCTACAGCATTTGGTGTTGCCAGTGTTCCAGATTTTGGCCATTCTAGTAGATATGTAGTAGTATCTCGTTGTTTTATTCTGCATTCCCTCATGACATATGATGTGGAGCATTTTTCATATGCTTATTTGACATCTATATATCTTCTTTGGTGAGGTGTCTTTTAAGGTCTTTGGCCCATTTTTCAATCAGGCTGTTTGTTTTCTTATTGTTGAGTTTTAAGAGTTCTTCATTTGTGATAACAATCGTTTATTAGAAGTATCTTTTGCAAATATTTTTTTCCCAGTCTGTGATTTGTCTTCTCATTCTTCTGACATTGTCTTTCACAGACCAGAAGTTTTTTATTTTACTGAAATTCAGCTTATCCATCGTTTCTTTCATGGATCATGCCTTTGGTATTGTATCTAAGAAGTCGTCATCAATCCAAAGGTCATCTAGGTTTCTCCTATGTTATCTGTTACGAGTTTCATAGTTTTGTATTTTAATTTTGGGTCTGTGATCCTTTTTTTTTTTTTTTTTTTTTTTTTTTGCTGTACGCGGGCCTCTCACTGTTGTGGCCTCTCCCATTGCAGAGCATAGACTCCGGACGCGCAGGCTCAGCGGCCATGGCTCACAGGCGCAGCCGCTCCGCGGCATGTGGGATCTTCCCGGACCGGGGCACGAACCCGTGTACCCTGCATCGGCAGGCGGACCCTCAACCACTGCGCCAGCAGGGAAGCCCTGTGATCCATTTTGAGTTAGATTTTGTGAAAGGTGTAAGGTCTGTGTCTAGACTAATTTTTTTGCACATAGTTGTCCAGTTTTTCCAGCACCATCTTTGGTCCATTGTATTGCCTTTGCTCCTTTGTCAAAGATCAGTGGACTATAGATCACGGTCTATTTCTGCATTCTCTGTTCTGTTCCAGTGATCTATTTGTCTTTTCTTTCCCCCAAACCACACTGTCTTGATTACTGTAGCTGTACAGTAAGTCTTGAAATCAGATAGCATCAGTCCTTCAGCTTTGTTTTTCTCCTTCAATATTGTTTTGGCTATTCTGGGTATTTTGCCTCCCATATAAATTTAGAGTCAATTTGTCAATGTCCACAGAATAACTTGCCGGGATTTTGATTAGAATAATCCCTCCACTTCATTACTGTCCCAGAGCCCAATGCTCTCAAGTTGCTCCCGCCTAAACAAAACTGCCTGCTGCTGTCTTCCACATGGCCTCTCCTTTGCCTTTCAAAATTACATCTCTTGACTTCTGCTTCCCCCTTAATGAAAACTCCAGTAGGTGTTAGAAGACCCATAATCTGATACATGTGACTTATTGGTAGTTCCAAAACATTCCAAGAAGTATTTGCTTTTAACCAAGTGAACACCTATAATTGTCTGTGTATCAGGGAGTTTTCTGGTTGGAGATGTTTATTTTACCATTTGATAAAACCTGCCCTTTATAGTCTGGGCGTGGGTCAAGGTAAGGAGGTGAGCTTTCCTTCCATCTTGAGGAAGGAGGAGAAAATTGTTTTGGGAAGATGGTTCTTTTTACCAGCTGATCACTGAAGACTCAACTTAAAGAAGTCCTGTCTCTTCTTATCTTGCCAGCTAGGGAGTAAATAGTAGGCCCTGACTGAATTCGCTTTGGGATTCAGGGGGCTTTGGAGAACACTTAAAGGGCCTTTGCAGCCCAAGAGATCTGAGTTCAAATCTTTGAGTGGCAATATGACCTTGGGCAAGTTATTTAATTTCTTTGAGTTTAGGTTTCTTCATTTGTAAAACAGAGATCTTACCCTTAGAGTGTTGTTGAGATTTAAATGAGATAAATAAAATACCTATTACAGTGCAGAGCGGGTGTTTAATAAACACTAGCTTTTATAAAAAATTGCCCTTTAATTGTTTATGGGTGGAAAACCCTCCAGTTGAGCAAGTGAGGGTGAGTCAATAGTATTTAATGGCCAATAGTATTTAATCTTCAAATATTAGAGGTATTGGAATTAATTTTTCTATAGTAACAGTATTATAAATAATGGCTAGGGTCCTATACCATTGCTCAAATATCTATTTAACCTATAACATTCTTGATGGAGTTTGCTATAGTAAGGTTGCTGTTGGCAATACAGGCAGGCTTCTGGGGCAGTCAATATCTTAGATGCTCAGAGATCCTCATTATTTTTGTGAGATAACGAGTTCAGAATACTTACATGAAATTCCAGCAACATAGTCCCCCTGATTCAGCCTTTGTTATAGGATTAGGAACTCTTTTCTTCTGACCTCCCTCATCTGTTGGGTGTTGGCTGTGGGGATGGAAGCCCCTCTTGGTGGGTCCCTTGGCACAGGCCCTAGGAGGAAAGGGATTTATATTAATGAGTTTAGGATGGCAGGGAGGAGGGTAATGACAGGGATGTCAGTAAATAAGCTAGTGAGAAAGAGGCATGATTACTTCTCCATCTGAGCTGACTTCCTATATGCTCCTCCCCCCACAAAAAAAATCTCAGAGTTTAGCCTGTTTGCTTTTCCTTACACTGTAACCACCCCTCAAGTCTGATAAAAGTCCCCTTTCCCTTTAAGACCAGCACTGAAGAGAGCATATCCCTTTGTCCTGCCAGTCCCCAAAACCACAGTACTTTGGTTTTCTAAGAGATTTTGTTGCTAGCAATAAGGCAAAATAAGGCAAAATTTTATTTAAAAAAAGACTTCCTTTTTCAGACCCATCCTTCCTCTTTTATTTCTTAGAAATAAAGCTGAAGAATAAAACTAAAGAAACTACAGGGAAAAAAAGAATGAAAGAAACTAAAGGGAAAAACCACAAAGGCACATAGCCTTTGAGCATCCAAAGAACAGGATAACAAAATTCAATTACAGTTCAGGGAATAGTTAGATTCAAGAATTCCCCTGGTGGGCCTCCCTGGTGGCGCAGTGGTTGAGAGTCCGCCTGCCGATGCAGGGGATACGGGTTCGTGCCCCGGTCTGGGAGGATCCCATATGCCGCGGAGCGGCTGGGCCCGTGAGCCATGGCCGCTGAGCCTGCGCATCCGGAGCCTGTGCTCCGCAACGGGAGAGACCACAGCGGTGAGAGGCCCGCGTACCGCAAAAAAAAAAAAAAAAAAAAAAAAAAAAAGAATTCCCCTGGTCTTTTTGTGTTAGGAGGTGGACTTGTGGCCTTTGGGCAGAGGGGACAGGGAAGGGAGGATGAAAGACATAATTTACCTCCATCTCTTCCATTTCCTTATCTTACTAATTTTGCTACAAGATCAGAGTTATGCTCAAGTTGCATAAGAAGTCAGGACTGGATTTAGGATTGAATAGAACCTTGTTAAGCGGGAGGTGAGTGACATTACAGGGTGATCTATGAAGAGCAGCAGTTTGAAAGTAAAGGGATTGTCTATGGCCACTTCTCCAAGGTAGTTCTTCAGGGACTCTTTTTATATATATGTAAGTCAGGTCCTGTCTATATTCAGGGTTCAACAATTAGTGAGGATCTACTCTGTGCTATGATAAATATTGGGGAATCAGGGATACAATAGATGTATTTAAAGATGCTTGTGTAATCATCAACATGAAATGTTTTACTAATTAAGCTGGGTGGTCATGCAGTACAACAACCAGTCTGCACAGCAAAAACTATTTCATAGATCATAGAGCAGTAGAGGATCCTTCCTATACATCAGGGGTCGGCAAACTTTTTCTCTAATGGGCCAAACAGTAAATATTTTGCTTTGCAGGATATATAGTCTCTGTTGAAACTACTCAGCTCTGCAGTTGTAGTGTGAAAGCAGCTATAGACAATATCTAAATGCCTATGCATTGTTATGTTCCAATAAATTTTACTAATGGACATGGGAATTTCATATAATTTTCATGTATCATGAGATATTTTTCTTCTATTGATTTTTTTCAACCATTTAAAAATGTAAAAAACATTCTCAGCTAAAGGACTATATAAAACCAGACAGCAGGCTGTAGTTGTAGTGGAATAAATAGATATAGTAAAAGGATTTAGTTGTTTCATTGAAACAGTTCATCTGCTAAACATCAAAGATAGGTTGTTGAATGGGCATTTTTTTCTGAATAAGAGTAAAAGGAATGTCCTCACTTTTCATTAGTTGTTGTACTGTAGTCCCATAGTTTTGGATACAGACTGGGATGGCCTCAGAACATTTGTGGCATCTCAAACATCACTGGAAAATTTGGTTTGGACTGAGGTTTGACACTATATGGAAAACTTTAGAAGGAATAAGTATATGTCAAAAGGTTAGATTTAATTTAATAATAATAATAATGAGTAGCTAACATCTATTGAATTCTGACTATGTGCTAAACACTGTGCTCATTTAATCTTCATGATAATTGTATGAAGAAAGTCTATTACTATCCCCACTTTATAGATAAGGAAAGTAAAGCATGAAGAGATTAAGCAACTTGTCTAAATGACTGATTAGGCCAGGAGTCAAACTCTTGTTTATTTCAAGGATGAAGGAATTTAATAAACACTAACAGATGTTTGTATGGAAATATGTTAATATAAATGTTTCAGACATTACATGAAATTTCTAAAAATCTTATATGTTCTGGTATAAGTCATAATTCTAGTTATTACTTTAAAATGTATATCTCAGATAACTAAATTTCCTTGTAAATTGCATTACTATGAACTTTCATCAAATCTTTAACCATGGTCATTTTTAAGTCTTTTGTCATTTACAGACAGTTCTGGGTGTACTCTGATGCTTTTGCAAAAATGTTCCTATAAAAGGGTTTCATCTTCAAGGAATTCATGGAAAAGACTCTGACAAGTACAGGTTTCTGGTAACTGACTATACTGCTGAACTGAATGAATAAGCATTTTCAGAACTCTAATGGAAAACTGATGAATTCATAAAAGTGCTAACAAAAGATCAAGATGAAAAAAAATTAATTACATGGGACTGAGTGAACTGAGGAGGATGATTATAATTTTTGTGACTTTCTGTTTGAATAAAAAAAAAAACTAACATGTTTATCAGGAATAAAAATGCCAAGCAAAATGTGTTGATAATCAGGTTAAACTTGTTAATTTTACAGATGAAGAAAACAAAGTTTACGAGACATTTTCCATGGTCACACAGCAAACGACAGATCAGGAGTAGATCTCAGATTTTCTAACTACTAGGTCCCTTAGTTTCTTTTATTCTGCTAAACAGTATGCCCTTCAAAACCAAAAGATAGGCAGAATAGAATGAGTAAACATGTTAAACTTTGGTCTATACACAGAATTTATGTGGAATATAGAAAAATCTTAATTTAAGATCTAAAATATAAAATTAAGTTAAAGTCATTTAAAATAAAATCTGAATTAATAATTAAAACGCAAATTAAACCGTAAGTATGTTAGACGTCAATAAAATAGGTTTTTTTTTTTTTAAGACAAGTTAAGTTTTAAATCCCTCATTTTTATGAGGAGGCTGGGATAAATAATGCAATTCATTTACATCTTTCAAATTAAAAAAAGGGAGATGGCTCTTAAATTTATTCTTTAAAAAGTTTTTATTAGAGTTGATTCACAATATTGCATTAGTTTCTGCTGTACAGCAAGGTATATCTGTTATACATATATCCACTAATTTTTAGATTCTTTTCTTAAACTTATTTTTTAAGTAACTTTTTTTTATTGCTAAACGAAGTATATGTACACTGCAGAAAACTTAGGGAAAGCAAAAGGAAATAAAATTACCAGTACTCCTCCTATCCAAGTAATAGTGTGAACTTTTTGGGGGGTTGTTTGTTTTGCTTTCTGTTTTTTGTTTTTTGACCACAAGAAAAGGGTATAAAAATCAAAATCAGTTCAGCAATTTTTTTTTTTTAAAACTACTTTTATTTTTGGTGGGTAGTTCCTATTTACATTCACTCATTTAACATTTTCTGAACACCTAGGTTGGAAAGGGCACTGCGCTAGACACTTGGGATACAGGACAGTTTGTCCCTAAGAGGGTACCTGGGAGGAGACATAAACAGATGTTTATCAATAATAATACAAAACTTGTGTTAAAATACAATTAGAGGGGCTTCCCTGGTGGCGCAGTGGTTGAGAGTCCGCCTGCCGATGCAGGGGACGCGGGTTCGTGCCCCGGTCCAGGAAGATCCCACATGCTGCGGATAGGCTGGGTCCGTGAGCCATGGCCGCTGAGCCTGTGCGTCCGTGAGCCTGTGCTCCGCAACGGGAGAGGCCACAACAGTGAAAAGCCTGCATACCGGGAAAAAAAAAAAAAAAAAAAAAATACAATTAGAGTTGAATCTCACAGTTGAGACTGTGACACTAAACATTCTGGAATTCTTAGGTTTTTCCAAAACAGCTCAACGCAGGGCTGGTGCAGTACTGTTATCAGCACTACTTCAAAACGAATGTTAAGTTAAACATTGGTGAAAACCCTTCATTTTAGTACTTGTCAAATGTTTAAACCTTTCAAAATTTTCCTTTTTAGCGAACGGGAAACGCGCGTCGGGCCGGGGTAACCATTGCGCGGGGACAGAGACACTGCAGGGTTCACATTCACTTGGAGTATTCGCGGGACTCCTAGGGGAGCGGTGCTTGTTGGGGCTTGTAGTCTTTACCAGGACCGAAGACACCGCAACTGCATTTATAATGCACTTCTCCCTTTTAAGCTTTCTGGCCCAACAGTCAGATTAAGCCCTAAGCTAAAGCATAATTTGACAACACATACCGCTTCCAAGGCTCTTTAGGTTTTTACTAGGTTCCTTACGTTCAACATTCAAACGCACACCGTCTCTCACAAGCCTCAAAGAGATTGGTCTGTCCTCAGCAGTGGGCGGAGCCTTAGGTGGACTGGCTCTCTGGATTGGCCAACATCTCACGCGAAGAGGCGCTTTCCACTTGCCGTTCTGTCCACTGTGGTAAAAAAGTAAACCCTTTACCGCAGTGTTCCTTTTCGCCGCGAGAATCTCGCGATATTTCCGCCAACGGGACCTAGCGACGCGTAGAGAGCCGCCGAGGGCAGTGGGGGTGGCCGGCTCCGGAGCAGGGAAGAGTCAGGTCAGGGGGGCGAGGACGAGCGGGTGCTGCTTGCGCCACTTGGGTTCGGTCCGGGCCAGCCACCGAGAAGCCAGAGGAAGTGTTGTGGACGGCGTGTCCCTCCTGGCCGGTGAGTCGGCCCGGGGTCGCGGCCGCTGGGTCGACCCCGAGTTTCACCTGGGCCCGCGCGGGTTGTGACAGGTGCGCGGACGAGCGCGGCGCTCCGCCCGCTCGCCGGTGCGCCCCCTCCGGGCCTCGCCCGCGGGGGCTCGGGATGAGCTGCGGGCCGCAGCTGAGCGGCTCCCGCTCCTGGCGCCTGGCGCTGCCGTCGTCTCCTCCCAAGAGCGGCCGCCGCCCGTGAGGGAAAGAGGGAGGGAAGCGGCCGCTGACCCCGGGCATGAGCCGGACGCGACATCCGTTGCTGGATTAAGGCGCCGACATGAACCTGCACCAGGTGCTGACCGGGGCTGTGAACCCCGGCGACCACTGCTTCTCCGTGGGCAGCGTCGGCGACCAGCGCTTCACGGTGAGTGAGGGAGGCTCCCGCGTCGCCCGTTGCGAGTCCGCGCCCCTGAGTCAGCCGGGCTCGGCCCAGAGTGACGGGCAGAGGCCGAGAAAGCCTCGTCGCCCTCGCGGGGTGTCCCCTACGGAGGTCCCAGCTCCTTAGGGCCGGCGGAACTGGCCTTTGAGAACGAAGGGGACAATAACGCTTCGGTCATTGAGTTACTTAACGTACAGAGGCTAAACTCGGAAGTTAAAATGTTTTGTAGGATTTTTAAAGTTTTTAATCTGACGTCGTTGGGCTGGGGAGGTTTACTAAAATCGTTTATCCGAGAATCGTTGGTGTGTAATGTGTGTGTGGGCTTTTTATTGCCCCACTCCATAGGCTCTAATTGTCAAGTTGAGGAATAGTTGGGATTGGATTCATTTCTTCCTCTAAGTTTAGGTCAAGTGTCTTTGTAGTTTAAAAGAGTGGGTGTCTTAAAAACAGGTAGCTGTCAACAACTAGCGCTGAGTGAAAACAGTGCCTTTCACTTATTTTCCTTTAAATTCACTGGGAATAACTTTGGAAAGAGAAAACTGTTTTTCGTAAATGGTTCACTCCTGCCATCCTTTGAATTCCATATGTAACAGTTCAGTAGTCCTGGGAGGTTTATATTTATTTTAGATTGTTCACATTAATTACTAAAAGTTGTATTACTGTTTCTCAGTAAAATTCCTCTTTGGTGTGTAGTGGTAATTCCAGGTTAAAGTTTAAATGAAAGTGTCTTGTTTTTCATTTGTTTTCCCCAGATAGTGAAAGGAAGAGGGCCCCAAACTTTTGCTACTTACTAGCATATTGACATTTTCTGCCTTAACTATAGCGTTTTTTTAAAAAGAATTAAGTATAGTTTTTATAATAATTTCAAGCTATAAGTCAGTATTGCACATGATAGCCTATATCTGAATATATGTATAGCGCTCATGCTTTTTGCTACAAGTTGAATAGCTATCTCTTAGTTGTGATTAAAACTTAATTTTGCATAAAAAAGTGAAACAAAATAAACACCTTAATAGATGCCCCAGGTTTTCTTCTCAAACGATTTTGACTTTTTTTTGTCATCTTTATCAGTCGGAATAAATAATAGGAAAAAAATAGTAGTCATTATTTAACATGGTGTAGGCATTTAATACCTGAATTGTGCTTTTAGATCTCTGCCAACCAAGTACTTTGCTTTCGAATAGAGTCTGTACCTCCACTGTAGAGTGACTCATACACACCTTAACTTGCACTTGACACTAGCAGTTTTAGAGATTCTAATTCTAAATGTTGACCTCGCCTCAATGCTCAAGAGGAGAGTGAACTCTGAGGGTCTCAGTGGGCAACCATAGTCTCCCTGCAGTTGAACATTGCTCACTGCTCTTGCTATTTAGAAAATAAAGATCATCCTAAGAAGATTTTGCTAGTGGGAGATTATAGGATGGTAACATTACATTCTCTGCCATCTCCTAAAATTATATGAGTGCTTCCTCAAATGTAAGTTCTAACAGCTTTTTCTGAGAAGGCATTCAGAATCTGTGTAAGCAGTGGTATGAACTTCAAAGCATATACAATATGATGGCCTATTTATACATCTAGATGATCCTTCTAAGTGTATATAAAATCTTGGTGAATGCTTCTGTTATTTTAAAGGAGAGATGAGTTAATGTACCAAAGATAAGGCTATCCTACACCATCATGTAGCTTGTTGCACAGTTCTACTGAATTTTAGAGTCTGTTTCGATAGACCAGGCTTTAATCATCTCCCACCAAGCCTACTGTAGATTTCTTCCAGATCTCAGGAATCAGTCCAGTAAATAAAGGTAAAAATAAACATTTTGTTGTTATTTAGTCTAAAGAGATCCCAGGTCTCTATAATTTTGGTGATAGTTTATTAACAATCACCTTTTTTCCTTTGCAGCTAATCCATCCCTGACTCTCTAACATTAAATTGATATTCCGTTATAAACCAAGTTTCTTGCCCTCAGTCTACTGGACACTATGTACATCTTAAATTTATCTCTCTTGAAATTACTGTCTTTGCTAAAATGTAGAATCTGTTGTTTACTCCTTGAATTTTGTTTTTAACCTCTTTTGATTTTGGCTTCTTTTTCTTTTCATAGAAAGAGAGCAAACATTAATGGTAGATGGTATGTGCAGACTAAAAAACTCTCTCCAAATTCCAGTTTTACTTGAGCTAGGGACGTGAAATCTTCCTCTTGCAGGCCCACTTGAAGAATTACTTTGTTTGTCCTGTTACATTATGCCTTCTCTAAAGACAGACTTTACATTCGTAATTCATCTCTTTGCATGTTTGCAGATAACTTATTTGTTCTTGTTTTGAAAGATTACAAGAGATGAGATCCTGTTTTCTGAATACAGTCTGATAGGTTTTAAATTGAAATGAAATTGAGTGCCATTTCTCATGGATTCTTGATTTTAAAATATGAAATTACTAATATAGTTAGTATATGTAAGTATTAGATACTTTTTTACTACTTAAACTGGCATCAAACAATTTTGACTTTTCTCTTAATAAGAAAGCTTCTAGTAGGCAGTGACCTTTTCTCTTATACTTTCAAAGCACTTTATTTGCACTTTCATTACATTAGTGACCTGTCTTGCCTTGTGTATGTCTTCCACAGTTTCATTGTGAGTGCCTGGAACAGTGATTGAAGTACTGGTGTCACCTAATAGTAGAGTCATTACCTGAATTTGATTTCCAACTTAGTCCTTATAGTTAGTTATGTATCCGTGGGCAAGTTCTTTTACATTCTTTGAATTTCTTTTTTTCTTATCTGTAAAGTGGGGCTAAAGAACTTATTCATAGGGTTGTTACATGAGAAAGTGCTAAGTTCATTGCTTAGTACCTGTGAAACCCTTAAAAATGTCAGTTATTATAAAGGCTAAACTCATTATAATGCATAGCACATAAAAAGTGCTTGATAAATACTGGTTGAATTGATGACTAATAGATAAAGAAGGCTTATTGCTATATAATTAAAAATTGTGTTTTTTAAAAAATGTTTTTAATAATTTAGATTTGAGTCCAAATAAAATACTTCAATTAAAGTTTAAAAATTTTTTTCCAAAGTCATTTATTACGCATTTTGCCATAAATATCAGGTGAGTAACCAGGAGAGATTTCAGATATCTAAAGCAAAAATTCTTGAATTTTTCTTTATTTATATGAATTTTTCTCTCACTCCTTTTCCCTTGTTAATTTCATACTGTCTTTAGAGCGAAAGTATATGAGCAACCTGGTCCTGATCTGTTGACAACTTTTGTTTTTAGAATAAAAATTTTATTTGTAAAAGACAAATAGTAAGTTAAAAACAGGCATAGTTAGTTAGAATCTGGATTTTCTAATGTTTCTGTGCATGCTAGTGACATGTGCTTTAATATACAATAGATTATCCATACTTGGTGTTGAAATTGTGTTTTTACTGAAATGGAAAGGGAGATAATTTCCAAGAGACAGATTGTGTTAATATTTAGGACTTGTTGTCTCTAGTTTGGAATTTAAATGCCTTTGTTATACGAGGGATAACAAACACGTAATAACTCCGGACTCCCTTTTGTATTAGACAACTCTGTGTTCCCAGCCAAGGGGACCCAGATTAGAAGTCAAAAGACTGACTGCAGCTATCTGGGTGTTGGTAGAGAAATGGAGGCTGAATTAGCATTCTCCTTCTTTCTGTAATAGTAAGCATCCTTGAGTTTAACTTTTTGTTTTGTTCACTGTAGGGAAACCTTTATAGGAGGTTCTTTTTTTGGAGAAGCACGTTAATGTTTGTGGATGGAGAGATACAGGAGGGGAAAGTTTGATACTGTTTGTATCTGGAGAAAGAGAATGATTTTTGTGGTGCTCATATGCTATTACGAGTACAAATTGGACTTCTTTTTAAATATTTAGCCTATTTAAAAATTTTATGTTTTAAATAGTATTAACGTACCTTTAAAATTATTGAAGTAATACGAATTCTTAATGTTGTGTTTAAAAAAATGAGAATAATGTTAATTACAACATGCCAAACATAACTCATTTAACCAGGAAGTATACCAGGAAGAAATTCTTTGGGATATTTACCTGGTGTGGTTGGTTAAAACAAAACAGTGAAAACAGGAAGTCTAAGTGTTGTACAGAAATCACAGGATTTCCAAATTAGAATGCTGACTGTTGCAGCCTTGGGTAATTTTTGAATATTGGAGAAGGTTGTCTGCCAAATTTAAAGTTAAAAATCATGTTTCAGTTGTATGCTTGAAAGCACACATATGAACTCAGTTCTTTCTTTGCACCTTGTTTGGTCTCAAAGTTAGTAAACCCAATATTATATATGCCTAGTAAAAGGATTTTCATTTCTCAATTTAATTTTCGTTGCTTAGTAATAGGTTATTCTGATTACAGATCTTTTGACAGAAGCAGCTAGTGTACCAATTACAATATGTACATATTAATTTTGAAGCTTAGGTAGTGTGGCAATTTATTTGATAAACCAGTGCTGTTCTTATTGTTTTGATAGTAATAGGGCACCTTGAAATGAATGTTTCAGAACAATTTATTTTGGAAAAAATCTATAAAACTAGTTTTAGATTTTGGTTTAGAATGTTATGTATAGTATTACATCTTAGGTTTTTATTTAAAACCAGGTAGATGGGTTATTTTTATTTACGAATTTAGTAAAGATGGATTATTTTAAAATCACACACAGCCCATTTTGTTTATTTTTCTTCTTTATTTTGTTTATGTGTGACTTACATTGATTGACTTTTAAAATTGAAGTACAGTTGATTCATAATACTGTGTTGGTTTCAGGTGTCCAGCAAAGTGATTTGGAGATATGTGTGTGCGTGTGTGTGTGTGTGTGTGTATACACACACACACATACATATGATTATGTTCTATTATAGGTTATTACAAGAATATTGTTCCCTGTATTATAGTAAATCCTTTTGCTTATCTGTTTTATGTATAGTAGTTTGTATCTGTTAATTCCATACTCCTAATTTATCACTTGCCCCCCTCCCTTTTGCCTTTGGTAACCATAAGCTTGTTTCCTATGTCTGTGAGTCTGTTTCTGTTTTATATATGGATTCATTTGTATTATTTTTTAGATTACACACATAAGTAATATCATACAATATTTGTCTTTCTCTCTATGACTTCACTTAGTATGATATTCTCTAGGTCCATTCATGTCACTGCAAATGGCAATATTTCATTCTTTTTTATGTCTGAGTAATATTCCATTGTATATATATACCACATCTTTATCCATTCATCTGTTGATGGACACTTAGGTTGCTTCCATGTCTTGGCTGTTGTAAATAGTGCTGCTATGAACTTTGGGTGCAGAGCCCATTTTGAATTAAAGTTTGTTTTCCTGGTTTCGTTTGGTGTATTTCCATGCTTATTAACTCACCATGTTGTATAAACTCTAGAGATTGAATTAATTTTAATAATCTATTAAAAATATCCATAAGAAGATATGTTTATTTCAAGTGATTTTTGCATGATATCCAGTTTGAATTTTCTGTACAGATTCATCTCTCTATTTTTTCCCCCCAAGCTTTATTGACATACAGTTTACATGAACATTGTGTAAGTTTAAGGTGTGCAGTGTGATGATTTGATACACATATATAGTGTGAAATCTTTACCACAATAAGGTTAGTTAACATATCCTTTAACTCACATAATTACCCTTTTGTTGTTGTTATGATGAGAACATTAAAGCTTTATTCTAATAGCAACTTGCAACTGTACAATACAATATTGTTAACTATAGTCACCACGCCGTACATTAGATCCCTGGAACTTATTCATCTTATAACTGAAAGTTTGTATCCTTTGACCAACATCTCCCATTTCCCCCATCCATAGCCCCTGGCAACCACCATTCTATTCTGTTAGTACAATGTTTCTATTAGTACAATGTTTTTATATTCCACATATAAGTGGAATACATATGTACATTATTTGTCTTTCTCTGTCTGACTTAGCCTAATGCCCGCAAGGTTGTCACAAGTGGCAGAATTTTCTTCTTTTTTATGACTGAATAGTATTCTTTTGTGTTTGTGTGTGTGTGTGTGTGTGTAAAACATATTTTCTTTATCCATTCATTCACTGATGGACACTTAGGTTGTTTCCATATCTTGGCTGTTGTGAACAATGCTGAAATGAATATGGGAGTGCAGATATCTCTTACAGTGATTTCATCACCTTTGGATATAATCCTAGAAGTTGGATTGGTGGAATATATGGTAGTTCTGCTTTTAATTTTTTCAGGACTCTTCCATACTGTTTTTTTTTATTTTTTTATTTTTTTTTGTGGTACGCGGGCCTCTCACTGTTGTGGCCACTCCCGTTGCAGAGCACAGGCTCCGGACGCGCAGGCTCAGCGGCCATGGCTCACGGGCCCAGCCGCTCCGCGGCATGTGGGATCTTCCCAGACCGGGGCACGAACCCGTATCCCCTGCATCGGCAGGCGGACTCTCAACCACTGCGCCACCAGGGAAGCCCTTCCATACTGTTTTTTACAGTGGCTGTGCCAATCTACATTCACACCAAAAGTGCACAAAGACTCCCTTTCTTCACATCTTCACCAACACTTATCTATTATCTTTTTGTTGATAGCATCCTAATGGGTATGAAGTGATATCTCATCCAGTTTTGATTGGCATTTCCCTGATGAGCAGTGATGTTGAACATCTTTTCATGTACCTGTTGGCCATTTGTACGTCTTCTTTGAAAAAATATCTGAGTCTTCTGCCCATTTTTAATTGGATTGTTCATTTCTGGTATTGAGTTATATGAGTTCCTTATATATTTTAGATATTAACTTTTTTTTTTTTTTTTTTTTTGCGGTATGCGGGCCTCTCACTGTTGTGGCCTCTCCCGTTGCAGAGCACAGGCTCCAGACGTGCAGGCTCAGCGGCCATGGCTCACGGGCCTAGTCGCTCCACAGCATGTGGGATCTTCCCGGACCCAGGCACGAATCCGTGTCCCCTGCATCAGCAGGCGGACTCTCAACCACTGCGCCACCAGGGAAGCCCTAGAGATTAACCTTTTATCAGATAAGGTTTGCAAATATTTTCTCCCATTTTTAGGTTGCCTTTTCATTTTGTTGGTGGTTTCTTTTGCTGTGCAGAAGCTTTTCATTTTAATATAGTCTTACTTATTTATTACTGCTTTTGTTGCTTGTGCTTTTGGTGTCCAAAAAGTCATCACTAATTGTCAAGGGCCTTTTTCCCTATGTTTTCTTCTAGGAGTTTTGTGGTTTCAGGTTTTAGGTTTAAGTTTTTAATCCATTTTTGAGTTGATTTCTGTGTGTGATGTAAGACAAGGGTCCAATTTTATTCTTTTGTATGTGGATATACAGTTTTCCCAGCATCAATTTATTGAAGAAACTATCATTTCTCTTTTGTATATTCTTGGCACCTTTGTCAAAGATTAGTTGACCATATATGTGTGGGTTATGTCTGGGCTCATGATTCTGTTCCTTTGGCCTATGTGTCTGTTTTTTATGCCAATACCATACTGTTTTGATTTTTATAGCTTTGCAACATAGTTTGAAATAAGGAAATGTGATGTTTCCAGCTTATTTTTTCTTTAAGATTGCTTTGGCTATTTGGGGTCTTCTGTGGTTCCATGTGAATTTTAGAATTTTTTTTTCCCTATGTGAAAAATGCCACTGGAATTTTGATAGAGATTACATTGAATCTATAGATGTTTTTGTGTAGTATGGACATTTCAACAATATTAATTCTTCCAGTCCAAGAACAGAAGATGTCTTTTCATTTATTTGTGTTGTCAGTTTCTTTAATCAATGTCTTATAGTTTTCTGTGTATAAGACTTTTCATCTTGGTTGTATTTATTCTTAAGTATTTTATTCTTTTTGATGCTATTATAAATTGGATTTTCTTAATTTCTTTTTCAAATAGTTTATTGTTAGCATATAGAAATGCAGTTGATTTTTGTATGTTGATTTTGTATTCTGCAATTTTGCTGAGTTCATTTATTAGTTCTAACAGTTTTTTGGTGGAGTCTTTAGGGTTTCTATATGTAATATCTTGTCTTCTGCAAACAGACAATTTTACATCTTCCTTTCTGATTCGAATGCCTTTTATTTCGTTTTCTTGCCTAATTGCTCTGGTAGGACTTACAATATTATGTTGAATAGAATCGGTGGGAGTGTGTGCATCCTTGTCTTTTTCCTGATCTTAGAGGAAAGCTTTTAGCTTTTTATCATTGAGTATATTAGCTATAA
The DNA here is from genome assembly GCF_949752795.1 of Hyperoodon ampullatus. Taxonomy (NCBI): domain Eukaryota; kingdom Metazoa; phylum Chordata; class Mammalia; order Artiodactyla; family Ziphiidae; genus Hyperoodon; species Hyperoodon ampullatus. Next base: position 77,721,481 of record NC_136917.1, on the reverse strand, counting down.
GCTTGTCATATATGGCCTTTATGGAACCATCCTTGCATCCCAGGGGTAAATCCCACTTGATTATGGTATAAGATCTTTTTAATGTGCTCTTGAAATCAGTTTGCTAGTATTTTGTTGAAGATTTTTGCATCTATATTCATCAGGGAAATTGGCCTATAATTTTCTTTTCTTATAGCGCCTCGTGTAGCTTTGGTATAACGGTAATGTTGACCTTGTTAAATGGCCTCTTCAGTTTTTTGGAAGGGTTTGAGAAGGATTGGTGTTAATTATTCTTTAAATGTTTGGTAGAATTCACTGGTAAAGCCAACTGGTCCTGGGCTTTTATTTGTTGGGAAGTTTTGATTACCTTATCAATGAGTGTATTATATTTTCTCAGTTTTGTAAAAGAGTAAATATTGATAGTGATAACCCACACAAACTAAAGCTCTTGGGGAGGGGGAAGCTAGGGTGGTTATCCTCAGTATTTTCTTTTTTTTTTTTTTTTTTGCGGTACACGGGCCTCTCCCTGTTGTGGCCTCTCCCGTTGCGGAGCACAGGCTCTGGACGCGCAGGCTCAGCGGCCATGGCTCACGGACCCAGCCGGTCCGCGGCATGTGGGATCCTCCCAGACCGGGGCACGAACCCGTGTCCCCTGCATCGGCAGGCGGACTCTCAACCACTGCGCCACCAGGGAAGCCCAGTATTTTCTTAAGTGTACAAAGGATTACTGAAACCAGAGAGTTTGAGAACCATTGTTTTATAGTATTCCATTGTATGATTATACTGCAGTATTTTTTTTTAACTTTTTATTTTACATTGGAGTACAGTTGATTAACAATGTTGTGTTAGTTTCAGGTGTACAACAAAGTGATTCAGTTATAAGTATCTATTCTTTTTCACATTGTTCTCCCAATTAGGTTGTTACAGAATATTGAGCAGAGTTCCCTGTACTATACAGTAGGTCCTTGATGGCTATCCATTTAAAATATATATACTACAGTTTATTTATGCATTCTATTATATGTTTGAGTTCGTTCTGCTTCGGAGCTTTTATGAATAGCTATGAATGTTCTTGTACATGTCTCTTAGTGTACATATAGACACATTTCTGTTGGGTATAAACATAGAGGTAGAATTGCTGGATCATTGAGTGTGCCTGTGTTTAGCTTTCCAAAGTAGTGGTACCATTTTATTTTACATTTGTATCAGCAGTTATGGGAATTCTGGTTGCTTTACATCCAAAGAAGTCATTTTTAATTATAGGAAGAAATTAGGGAACAGTTATTAAATTCACATCATGTTTATTTATAAGGCATTGTATGGCAGCATAGCAGAAGGAGTAAGAGTATGTTCTTTCCCATTAGTTATAACTTGCTTTCAGTCTCATTTGTGTCTGATACTAGCTCTGAGACTTGAGCCAATTACTCAATCTAAGTTCGAGTTTCCTTATCAGTAAAATGGATTGATTATAGTAAATATCTCACAGGATTTGTTGTGAGGATTAAATGGGATACCAGTGAAAAGCACTTCGCATTTGGCCCTGCCAAAAAGAAAAAATAGGCTCAGATGACTACAGTGAATGAAAGATAGAGGAAAGCACAAAAAAGTGCCCCCCTCCCCGCCCCCATCTCTTTTTCTGGCTGTTTATCTGTATCCTTTATCACACTGGTAAACATAAGTGTTTCCCTGAGTTCTCTGCACTGTTTTAGCAAACAAATCCAAGGGGGAAGAGGTCATGGGAACCTTTGACTGGGACAGAAGTTGTGGGTAATCTGAGGACCTACTACTTGTGATTAGCATCTGAAGTGGAGGGCAGTCTCAGTTAAGGCTGAGCCCTTAACTTGTGGGATCTGATGCTATCTCCAGGTAGATAGTGTCAGGACTGAGTTAAATTGTAGGATACTCAGTTGGTGTCACAGAATTGCTTGCTTGGTGTGATTAAAACCCCCACACATCTGGTGTCAGAAGTGTTGTGAATGTGGTCATAATGTGAGAGCAAAGGAGAAACACGGGAGGAAGACTAGTTTTTTCCTTCTCACTCTCCAAGGCTGCAAACATATAGTCAAATTCTGTGTTCATAAGTTACTTAGTTCCTTTCTGCCTTCTTTCTTTCAGTGTAGATAGAGTATTTGTTTGAAATGTACTTAGTTCCTTTGTTTCACCTCCCCCCCATTCTGATTGATTTAAATCAATTTTTTGAATATGTATGACATTAACATGTTTCAAAAGTCATAACTAGTGTCCACTGGTAGATGAATGGATAAAGGTGTGTGTGTGTGTGTATACATGTATACACACACAGTAGAATATTCCTCAGCCATAAAGAAAGAGTGAAATCTTGCCATTTGTGATAATATGTGTGGACCTGGAGGGTATTATGCTAAGTGAAGTAAGTCAGACAAAGACAAATACCGTATGATTTCACTTATATGTGGAATCTAAGAAAACAAAACAAATGAACAAACAGCAGAACAGTAACAGACTCATAGACACAGAGGACAAACTTGGTTGCCACAGGGGAGGGAAGGGGGAGGTGGGAGGGATAAGTGAAATAGGTAAGGGAGATCAAGAAATAGAAACTTCCATTTACAAAATAAATGAGTCATGGGGATTAAATGTAGAGCATGGGGAATATAGTCAATAATACTGTAATACCTTTGTATGGTGACACATGCTAACTAGACTTAATGATGATCACTTCATAATGTATGGAAATGTAGAATCACGGTGTTGTGCACCTGGAACTAACAGAGTGCTGTAGGTCAGTTATACTTCAATTTTAAAAAGAAGTCGTAAGTATATAAAAAGTTATACTCAGAAGTGTTATTCTTTGCTTCCACTCCATCTTCTCCCCCTTTGTAGGTATCCAACTTCATTTTTCCCTAGTTTTATTCTCCCATTGTTCCTTTTTGTAGCAAGCCAGGTACATGTATTTTATTTTCCTTGTTCCTTACACACAAAAAATTGCCATATGTGCTCTTTTCTACTTTTTTTTTTTCCACTTTATAATATCCCCTAGAAATCACTCCAAGTCAGTTCATAGATTTCTTCCTCATTCTTTTTATAGCTGTTTAATACTCCATCGTGGCTATGTACCACAGTTTATTCAACCAGTATTCTGTGCACAGCAGGATTTTTAAGGAGATGTTTATACACTCTTGAAAATGATTAAGAAATGGAACAAAACACAAATATAGTTTGAGCCTTTAATGCATTTTATATTTAATTAATTATACAGTCAAATAAACTATAAAAATTAAAATTCTGTAGTCAAGAAAACCAGGAGGTTTTTTTATTATAAGCCCCAAGGATAATAGTCAACTGATGAAGTGTGAACTGCAGTTGGTTATATTCTTTTTTTTTTTCCCCATTTACCAGTTTATTGCCATCCATTAGTTATAACTCTGAAAGAAGAAAGTGAGGACTGAATGACAGAAATATTCCAGATGAAGATCAATCATTTTTATTCAATTTAAAGTTTACCAAAACTAGGGATAGATAGCTTTGCACCTTCTAGTACCGTCACTAAGGAAAAATTAACTGACAGGCAGTGATAGTATAATAGCAGCAGCAAAAGAACAAGGGTAATCCAGAACTGATAAGTCTTTGAATGATCAAGGTTTATTTGTATTATAAGTTGGCATCTTTCTATAGGGATAGATGTTTATTTCTGAGGTAACTTTGCATTTATCAAGTTTATAAATGTTTAATACTTGTTGAATTAAACAGTAATTTTGTGAGGTACTTCAGGATTCATGTAGACTTAATTCAGGAAAACTTAGAGTCCTGATTGACAAAAATAGGTGCAACACAATATCTGTAAGTAGATAGATAATTGCAGGTAAACAAAAAGAAGGCAAAGTTATGAACACATTTTTTAAAATATATATATATATATTCTAGTTAATGGAAACTGAAAAAATTTTGTTTAGTGATGAGGAAATCTACATTGTAAACATTCCAAATTTAATACAGTATTTTGGTAAAGAGCGGCAATCAGTATTTTATCAAAATTTAATATTCAGGAGAAAATCAGTTTCTAAAATATTAAGGTATTTTAGAGTATTGTTAATGACATTTTTCATAAATTAGTTTTTGGAATTTATTCTGGCTGTTGGTCTCGTGACAAGCCTTATGATCCTATTGTGGATATTTACACCTAGGTGAGCAGACCATCATGAGGTTTTTTGTTTGTTTACTGAGCCAGTTTTTTCCACTGTGTGACACTAGTAGAAACAGGCTTGATTTCCCCTAATTCCTCTTAGGAAAATTCCAGACAAGCATGCTTAATTAGGGAAGTTCCTGTTCTGCCATCAAAATAGCACTAGATCAAAAATCAAGAGATCAGAGTTCTCAAGCCCACTCTGCCACTAAGAAGTTGTCAGCCGATTTAGGCCTCATTTTCTTGTTGGTAATGTGAGCAGATTTATTTGTATGTTCTTTCAAGTCCCTTTTCTAATATTTTTTGGTAGCTTGTACAGAACCATTGTGGCTTTGGTAGGAATTACGGTCATGAAGTATAAAGTATAATATTTACATTAAGTAAGGTGTATGTATATGTGCAAAAGTGATGAGAAAGTAAAGAATTACTAAAATTTTAAGAACTTAGGATGGAAAACAGTTTGTGATAGATATTTTATTTTCAGAATTATGCGCATGTAATTTGTAGGACGACAGCCACGTACTCTTAAATGGAAGAAACTCCTGTGATCTAAGAGCAGAGAACAAGATAAACTTGAACCCTACCTTTTCATCTTGGACCTTAACTTGTAGTAATGGACATGGATAACAAGCAAGATATTTACAAATCGTGGTATATGCTATGAAGAAGAAAAAGTAGTGTGATGGAAAGTAATTAGGGGAGGGGGGAAGAATATTGATCAATATGAGTATATTCAGGAACTGAGACATGAATGTTGAAAAGAAGCTAGTTAGACAAAGAGCAGGCAGATAGAAGGAAGGTAAACCACTTTGAGGTGGAAAAAGACTGTTATGCCCAAGAAACAGAAAGAAGGGCAATGTAGGGGCAGGAGCCAATTGAGGGAATGAAAGAGTAGCTTGAGATGGATTTGGGGAATTAGGACAATCATTTAGGGCATTGACATTGGTAAGAAGTTGAGATTTTATTCCAAGTGCAATGAGGAAACTATTGAAGGGAAAATTACTTGGTGTAATAAACATTTTTGAAAGATCATTCTTGTCTGTGTGTGGAAAGGAATTAGAGGGAAGCAAGAATGGAAGCAGAGTATAAACAATAATGCAGGAGAGAGATTATGGTAGTTTAGATCAGGGCAGTAGCATTCAGTGGAGATGGAAAAAGTGAAAGGAATTGGTATATATTTTGCAGAAAGGACTGACTGATGGGACTATATATGGGAGGAAAGGGGAATATCCTCAAATAATAAAGATTTAAAAAAATATTTAAAATTAGTCTGTTAAAACATAATATTTAACGCCAGTGTTCTACATGATAACTATTTTCTTGACAATTTTATCATTTTAATTTTACTTGGTTCTTTTTTTTTGTTTGTTTTTAGGCTTATGCATCTGGATGTGACATTGTTATACTGGGAAGTGATTTTGAAAGACTGCAAATAATCCCAGGAGCTAAACATGGAAATATTCAAGTAGGATGTGTAGATTGTTCAATGCAACAAGGCAAGGTTTGTAATCTTGTGGTGATATGAGATTTGTTTTGAATATGGTTTTTGTAAATATAGTCTCTGAAGTATCTATTTCCTATTGAATTAGAGGCTTGCTGTGTTTCCAAGACAATGAAGCTACAGATTTCTTTGGCTCTCTAAGATGCACTCTAGAGAACAAAATTCCTGACTCAGATGTATCTTAGAGATTGTCAGGAATTCTGTTCTCATATAATCTTGAAATATAGCATAGTTTTCTCCATGAATTGACAAACAAATATAATATTTATTACCTGTAGAATAGGTGTAAAGCTTACTTATTTAAAAATTGATTGGATTGAGGGAAAGGACTGACAATAAACTTCAGTCTATTTAGAAATAAACCCTGAAAAGAAATTATTGTTAGAGTCCTTTTTTGTCTGTAAACAGGTAGTTCTCTCCTTGTAACTTCTAGATAAACTTTGTACAAAAATGAACATAAATTGTATAATTTTTAAAATAATTTACTCCCAAGTCTATAAGAAAAATGAAAAATTTAATTTGAACTTCTGTTTACACATGGAAAGTATAAAGTTACCTTGAAAGTAAAAAAGCAACAAAAACAAAAGAAACAGGGCATATGATTTAACATCAGGTTAAATACGGTTCTATATAGTACCAGAGTTGGGAGAGTTATAACTTATAGGCAGTATAGCATATAGCTTAATATAGCACCATATAGGCATAGATGACCAGGCCTAGGTACAGTTGCAGCTAGACTAGGCTGAACTATGCAAATTTAATTTTTCTGCTAGATACTTAATTAATGTATATTGTTTGATGCTATGATTCTACCAGAACATTTTGTGTGAGAAATCAAAATGGGCCCAACCTTATTTTTTTTAATGTAATCATTCCTAATAAGCCTGCCATTCTGAAAAGTTACTTCTTGGGACCTAGTTTAAAGATACTCGTAACAAAGGAGTTTCAGCTCTTGTAGTCTTTGCCTACTTTTTGGACTACTGTTCTTTTTGTTATTCCTATGTTCCTTCCTTTCAGTAGAGTTACAGGTATTTCATCTGTCTCTCTTTTGTTCATGCCTTTCATTCTCACTGTACTACAAAAGTGATTTTTATTATGGAATGCTAAAAATCCTTTAGAGTTTTTTCCCTTTCTCTTCATGTTTGATCTCCTAGCTCTGTAGTTCTGTAATCTTGATTGTATATAAAAACTTACTTATACCATTTAGATTCACATAGGGCTTGTTAATGTTGGAAATCTAATTTTAGTAATTTTCAATATGAGTTATCTTTTAATAAGCTATATTACATGAAATCCAGGTTAGAATGAAGAGGTCATTTGGTTTTATAATTATTCTAATAAAGGGTAAATTTCCTTTGTTTCACAGATAACAGTACACTCAAATGATTCCTTAAGGTATCAAGATGAAAATTTGTAGATTTTGGTACTTGGGATTTCTGTTTACCTTTTAGAAGGAAATGCTTCTTGATACCATAGGCATCAATATTTTATCATTACTGTTTTTTTATTTGTAGTACTGCCAGATTAATTTTCCTAAGAAAATTCATCTGCGTTTGACTTGTTATCCATTTGCTTAAAACCATTCTTTGTTTCCCATGAACTTAGAAAAGTTCAAATTGTTCACCTTGGTTTGAGACCTTATTTAATCCACTCACATTTGCCTTTTTGGCCTCATGTCCATTATTTCTCTCTTCTACCTGGGCTGATGGTCAGTCACCTCCCAACATACTTTACCTCTTATAATATTTACACTTGTGGGGACTTCCCTGGTAGTCCAGTGGTTAAGATTCCACACACCCAATGCAGGGGCCCCAGGTGCAATCCCTGGTCAGGGAACTAGATCCTGCACGTGGCAACGAAGGTTTCACGTGCCGCAACTATGACCCGGAGCAGCCAAATAAATAAATATTAAAAAAAAAAAATTTACACTTGTGTTCATACTATGCCCTATTTCTAAAATTGAACACTCACTGCAGTTTGAAATCCTATCCACATTTAAAGGTGCAAACTAAATACTCCCAGGTGAAGTCACTGCAGATGATTTCTACCTTCTAAGATCTCCTCAGAACACCTTAAAATATCCATTGAAAGTTTTTTTTTTCCATATGTATGTTACATCCTCATTTCTTACTCTGTCTTCACTAGATTATGTGTTCTTATTTTTATCCCTGATCATTCATTCTATCTATATATCTATCTGATTTCTGATGTTTTAATATTCTTCATTTATGACTCACTCAAGCTATAGTAGTAGCTACCTTATAAAACAGAGCCAGCAAGGGTATGCTTCATTGATATGAGAGTAAATATTTGAAAGGTACTCAAATAAAATAGAATATTGAAAAAATATACTCCTTAGAGAGTTTACAAAGGAATAGATCTAAGTTTTACTTCTAAAAAGTTAAATATACACTGACAGAATTCTGAACTTTGAAGACAGATAACCTAAAAACTTGATTTTTAAGTCATGTCAAATTCTGTACTTGACAAGGAATACATCAATACATTTTCTTCTGTGAGGAAGGGAATTAACATTTACTATGCATCTTACATAGATAATTCTTTACCAGATGCTTTACAAATGTTATTTCAACCCTCAAAATAATCCTATTAGGAAGATCATATTATACATACTGTAAATATAGATAGAAACTAAGGTTCAGAGAGCTTAACTTGCTGGTACACAGTGACAGCACTGGGATTGTGATCCAGATATGGTAGTCCCCAAAATTGACATTCTCAAGTATTGGTGAAAGAAATTTTGTGTTGGGTATTTTTTAAGTTATACTATTAATTTCTTTTGTTCTTTTGATTCATAAGTAAGTTAACATATCCGTAAGTTTTCTTTCTTTTTTTCTTTTTTAAAAGATTGCAGCATCCTATGGAAATGTTATATCTGTTTTTGAACCAGTTAGCCTACCGAAGCAAAAGAAAAATTTGGTCAGTAATTCATCTTTTTCTTTTAGAAATGAAAATGTGTTGTGTATTAAAAGATACCATTTTTAAGAGTACAAAATTAGAGTGATCACATAAATCAGTATAAATTATACACTGTAATTAAAGACATGTTAAATGCCACTTCCTTATTAAAGATGTATGTTTCATTGAAGTAGAATTAAACTAAATTGTGCTTATGAATTATCTTGAAATGCTTTTCTTTTTTTCCATCTATCATTTTTTTCTTTTATTAAGTATTTGAAGAGTTAACAACTTGAAACTTGTCAGTTACTTTATTGCTAGTGGCAAACATCATTGTCCAGTCATATGTGGCACTTGTTCTTTGTTTCTGTGATCTACTTTTATGTAGTTTTTCTGCTTTATATATTTTGTTCTTAAAGTGACATGTTTTAATTGCAAAGTCTTAACCTACCCCCTGAACTTACTTTCTTGCACTTACTATATCATGTAATAATTGTTAGCGGGTCAGTGAATGTTTTTTTTTAATTAAAGAAACTATATTCAGAAATAGTTCCTGAAAGTTGGTTAAAACTTTATAATTTATAAATATTGAGGTTATGTAGTAGATTTCTTGGGTGTTTAGATGCTCTTAAAGATAACAGACAGAACAGGCTATTTTATCCATCTCTACTGAAAGTTAAACTAGTGATTTGAACCATGTGGAAGAAGATCAGCATGGTGTGGTCTAAAGAGCATTGTAGTAGGAGTCATAGGACTGGCTTATTTCTTTGCTGCTCTGTAGCTATTGAAACTAAGCAGGTCAACCTTAAGAGGCTCTTTGCTCAATTCCAAAATTGGTTAATGTTTGTTTATTTTTGATGTCAAAGACTGTGGAAATGTGTTAAATGTAAAGAATTAAACAGTGTGTCAACAATAGATTTACCTTATATATCTTTTAATAGCTTTCATTTCATTTTCGCTTAGCTCATTAGTATCTTACAAATTCCCTCTGACTTAGTTGGGCAGCTGTTATTTCTTTTTTATAAATAAGGCAGCAGAGACCCAAAAATAAGTGACTTGAGCAATGAAACAGCTATTGAGCCCCAGAACTAAGAGAGAAACTAGTTGTCTTGATTCCTGGGTGTGAGCATTCTTCTTCCCTACCTTGTGTTAATGAAAAATATTTTCTCTGGGTTAATTGATATCCACTTAAAAATTTCATGGAAGGAGAGTCCACAATTCTCTCCTCATTTCTATTTGTGTTTATATATTACCTAATGAATCCAAAGTTAGAGGCTCTCACACCATTATGAGTTAGTAACTGATAGCACTAAAAACAAAGTTTAAAGGTGGTTGCTCCATCCAAAACACTGTATTTCAAATAATACTCAATAAGTATTTGTTGAATGAAATAGCTGACTTTAAAAAAAATCAGTTTGTTATGTTAAAATGCCTTTATTGATAAGGGTAGAATTGAGAAGTTCAGGTTTTGCCCATTTTCTCTTGTACTAATTATAATTGTTTAATATAATAGTGTAAAAAATTCAATAAGAAGAGGCTTGTTTATTGGTAGGCAGCACTGACTTCACAGAGAGGGTGAAAAAAAAGCCTGATGAATAAAGGGAAAACTGGATCAAATGGAAAAATCATAAACTTGGAAGATGCACAAAATCTTGAATTCCAGGATATAGTCTCAGAGAATCCTTAGAGCCTCATAAAAAATATTATATTCTTTTATTTGTACATTCTGGAATATTCTTTTAAGATGGTGGTTCTTCACAAGAGGTACACTTCAGAATCACTAGTTGATACGTGTGTCCAGATCCTGCCCTGGGGAATTCTAAATGTGTAGGTGTGGGATTGTGCCTGTGTACTTGTACATCTAGATCTAGAGGGAGTTCTGATGTGTGCTGTGATTGAGAGCCATTCCTGCAGGATAGTGTTTCATAAAAGCATATTCTGCGGGCCACCTGTATCAAAATCACCTGGAGATGTTGGTTTAAAGTACAGATTTCCTATGCCCAGTTCTGGACCTTTTGAATCTGAACCTTTGGGCATGGGTCTTGAGCATTTGAATTTGTAATAAACATCTTAGGCTGTTTTCATACTAAAGTATGGGAACGACTACATTAAGATAGTGTTTATGGATCTCAATGTATTAGAGGTTAGAGAAGTCAACTTAGTAGGCCACAACCTGAATTTAAAAGAAAATGAAATATAATAGAAAATGTTGAGTGCATGACATGTAGTAAGGGTGAACTTAGATTGCATTTATGTGTGTATGTGTGTGTGTGTGTTCTGGGTTATAGTGCAACATGTATTTCTTACTGGTTTTCAGGTTTTAAAAGTTTGAAAAATATTGCTTTAAGGAATGAAAAGCCCTTAAATTATGTAATGTAAGGGAAGTGTTAACATCTCTTATTCTGAATTTTCACACATACTATACTCACTCAGGTGAAGATGAAACTTTATAGAAGAGGAATCCTCAAATAGCAGACACAGACACATTTAAAATTAAACCTTTGTAACTATAATAATAATAAAGTAATAATTATAACTTTAAAAGTCTGAGGTTAATATATACGTTGTCCTAGTTGGCAGATACTTATTGGTTGTTTAAATACACTAAAGACAGACTTTTGGACTTCTAGGAATGGATGTTCTCTCACTGATCTCCTCCATCACATATTTCTTATTTTTCTTGACTAGCTGAACATTTTATTCTCTTTAAGTATGACCACATGGTCAATTATACCTAAAAAAAATGAGTACATGTATTGTTAAAAATAATTAGTGTCAGTATATACATTTGACAGAAAAGATGCCAATAATTATTGACTAAATGACTTTTTAATTTTAGGAATTATATAGTCAGTGGCAGAAAAGTGGCCAATTTTTTCTGGACTCAATAGCACACAATATAACTTGGGATCCTGCAGGTAAGAATACAAGAAGAATTAACTGAAGTGAAATAACACTTGTCTAGGCTATTGCTTTTTTTTCTTACTTACATGTATTTCAGTTCTGCTTTGTGTAAAATGGTGGGGAACACAAAAGTAAGTAAAGCAGGTTGTGCTATTTTAGAGCTTATACTGAAATGAGGAAAATATGCACCATAATAGTGTCCAGCTATTGTAGGAATACCTGTTGTTTTGGGAAGGAGACACTAATTCTTTGTGGGGAATCAAAGTTCCATTGAAGAGGAGCCTTTTGCCATGAGAGTAGATAGATTTTGACAATGAAGGTAGGGATAGGTTGAGGAAGGAAAAAAGAAGTGAATTCTAAGAAGAGATAATGTGTATATGTATCAGTTATCTATTTCTGCATTAAAAAATCATCCTAAAGTCATTTTTACCAATTTACCAGAGTGAGCAAAGGAACAAAGAAAGGAAGCATAAGATATATTCTAGTAATGGTTAGTACTTCATTGAGGCTGGAGTGAGTCTGGTGATGAGATAAGAATACAGCATATATGGAAAGCCTTTACAGTCATGTGAAGAATTAAAGAATTTTAATTTAATTCTTTTTAATTGTATAAAATGTAGAGGTTTTTGAAGATGGCTAGTGACAGGCTAAGATTTATGGTTTTGCGAGATTTTTCTGGTAGCAGTAACTTAGAATGATCAGAGACAAGAGGAACAGGAAGATAAATACTGTATTATCTATAATTACCTTTGGAAAGTATGCATTCACAGTAGTCTGAATGAGAAATAAGAACTTGTTTCAGTGCCTTTATCATAGTAGGTGCTCAATTAATATGGAGTGACTAATGGAAGGAATACATGGATATGAAATGCATTTAGGTAGTCGAATTGACATTACTTGACAACTGGATTTCAGACTACTTTGAGAGTATCTTTGATCACGAGAAGAGTGATATGTAGGAGTTAGAGATAGTGGACCGTAAGTTTTATTTGGATGTATGGAATTTGAGATGCTTGCGTATCCTATAGCAGTATTCATTAGATCGTTAGAAATTTGAATCTAAATGTATGAGAGAAGTTATCTTTGGAACATAGAACTAGAAGTCATCAGTTAAGATAGGTAAGATAAATTTTAATATAGTAGATAAAATGGCTGAGAAAAAATGTTAATTTAGAATATGAAGTTCAGAACCTTGGGAAATTATTTTAGAAGGTAAAAGAGATTATCTTAGATTAAATAAAAATCACATAATGTTTTAAGATGTTTTTTCTCATGAGGTTGATGCTTACTAGCTGGTAGCCTACAGGTATATTTTATGCATACAGTGAAAAGAGTGAAAATTTGACCTGGGTTCAAATTTGGCATGTAGTACAGCACTTTGAATATAACTCTAGTCTGGATAGGGTCGCTGATGTCCAGTTTATGCCTGTTTCCTCATAAGATTATTAGCAGTGTCACCTTTACTTTCACAAGTGTTCCTATTTGGATGATAAATTATATGGTTACTCTATGATAGCACTACAATTTATTGTAATTATTTGTTTACCTTTTTTTTATTAGGCAAGGGCTTAGATTCTATTTTATTCAGTATTTTATTTATCTTTAGGGGTCCATGATATATTAAGCTCTCAATAAATGTTTACATATATGACTACAAGTTTTGTGATCATGAGCAGATTACTTAACATACCAAGAATGGTTAACTCACTTTAAATTAAGGTAATATCTATTTCACAAGATAGTTTTTTAATGATCAGATATTGTAGTATATATGAAAGTACTTGGTACTTTCTGTAAAAAAGTATTTATATAGGTACTTACCCATAAAAATATTGTTAGCAAGTGAACTGGCTACTTGAAGTCTCATGAATAACTGTAATAAAAACATTTATTATTTGAATTGAGTGATATTTCTTTAGTAATGACATAGTAGTTGCCTGGAATTTTTGTACCTGCAGTCTGTAAGTACTAATTCTTCAGAAGGTAGTATTGATACTGTTATTGATATTGACAGTATTTTAGTTCTTCTAAAATCATCATTACAGAGTAGTATTAGAAGATAACTACTTATTTCCTTAACATATCTAGTAGTGACTTGCCAATATTTCATGACCATTATCTTTTAAATCATGATTTATTTAAAATTCACATAAAAGTTTATCGTTTTTCATTTTATAATCAAAAAGTTTAAAATTTAAGTGGTTTGGTTGAGAAATGGGTTATTACTGTAATATAAATTGGGGAGCTATTACTACTTTTGTAAATGAACTTTGTAATTATTTATATAAACAGATTTAGAATATATTAAGTGAAATACAGTATTTTGGTTTTGATGAATATTTACTTATTAGTATATGCCAGGTATTGGGATATAAAGAATATTTTTCAGATGGTGCTAGTAAACTGACTATAGTGCCTTTGTGTTGTCTCCAAACCCACTATTGCATCTTGCTTAAATCATAAGACTTACTATTTTAGACTTAATGCTTTTTTTTCCTACTTTGATATCTATACTTCTGCCTTTCTGTTCAAATCAATGTATTATGCCATACCTTACCTACTTTTGTTTCATTCCATAACTGGGATGAATTATTTTGTATTCTATATTAATTTCTTAATCCTTCATGGGTTACCTCAGTTTCACCTTTAGTTTATGTTAAAGAAAAGAAAACTTGTCAAAACTGAACTCATAGATACAGAGAACAGATTGGTGGTTGTCAGAGGCAGTGGGCTGGAGTAGGGTGGGGTGGGATTGGGGAGAGTAGATAAAATAGGTGAAGGTACAAACTTCCAGTTATGAAATAAATAAATCCTGGGATGTAATGTATGACATGGTGACTATGGTTAATAATTCTGTATTGCGTATTTGAAAGTTGCTAAGAGAAAGTAGATCTTAAAGTTCTCATCACAAGAAAAAAAATTGTAACCACGTGTGGTGATGAATGTTAAGGAGACTTATTGTGGTGGTCATTTCACGCTGTATACAAATATTGAATCATTATGTTGTAACCTGAAACTTATACAATGATACATGTCAGTTACATCTCAGTAAAAAAAAAAAAGAAAACATGTATGTTGCTAAGCTAAACAATGGAATGATAACCATATTTAAATGGAATATCTCATTAGTATCAATACTTTCTGGGCTGTTTTTATCCGTCTATAGGACTTTCCACCTACTTGCTACTATTTATTGAGCTTCTGCTAAGTGCCTAGCCTGTGCTAGATATGTAATACATATTATAGCTAATTCTTACAACCGCTCTACACAAATTTCTAATTTTATAGGTGAGAAAATTGAGGCTCAGAGGTTGCCCAACTCGATCAAGTTCACATAGCTAATTGAGTAACTTATTTGGGATTTAGACACAAGGATTTCTGATCTAAAGTCAGTGTTTTGCCACAGACTCACTTTTTAAATAAAGTGATCTTTCCAGAGAGATAGAATGCCTTATTTATTGTCAGCTTTTTGGCCAAAATTGTACCCCCTTTATGTTCTTTGATAGCACAATCTTCTACTCAATTCCCCAAGTCATAAAGTTGTAATCTATCCTTGAAACCTCTTGTATCTCTCTGTTTTTTACTTGGTGTCATGCCATGAAAATTCTGTTCTTTTTTTTGAAATGGCTTTTAAATCCATGCTTATTACTTTAATATTTGATTCAGATCCTCATGATTTCCCATCTGTATTTATTATTGTCATTTAACCAGATTTCCCAGCGTCTTACGTTTTTCCTCATCTTGCCTATCTCTAGAGTTATAAAGAATCGTAATTTACCCTTCTTTGTTTACTGGAGTTTTTTAAAGTATGATGAAAATTATGGATTATCTCTCTAGAAAAATACGCAAAGTATACCTATGACTTTCGCATATATGTCATTGGAAGGAGGTTTATGGGCATCTTCATGTCCATCTGTTGACAGCCCCTCCCAGTTGAGACCCCTTGTTCTAAAATACAGATCCACTTATGTAAATTACACCCCCCTAAATAAAACCTTTAACTTCCATCTACCTATAACAAGCTCTGAACCCTTTATGAACCTCAAAAATGCTTCACAGTATGATCCCTTTTTTCCAAACTTATTTCTTTTTCTAGGTCTACTATGTACCTTATCCCTTAACCATAATGAGATTATGAGGCATTCTCTGGAATATATTTGAACTTGCATGTTTTCATGCTTCTGTTCATAATATTTCTCTACTGGAATGTGAACCGATCATGAAAAAGGACAGTCTTTCATTTCTTATTGTATTGCCAGTACCTAGCACAGTGCCTGTTACAAAGAAGATGCTCATTAAATGTTTGTTGGATGAGAGATGATAAGATCTGTTCCCTTTTTTGTCTAAGCTTCTTCAACAAAGTTAAAATATAGCTTTACTCCCCCATACCCCAAATCTCTTTTTGTTATTTGACTTTTTAAAAAAGTTGTATTATCTTTATAGTATTAAATAAAACTCTTGATCATGTACTTAACTCACTAATTAAATACCTAAATAATAATTGGTGAATGATATATATATTTTTAGGCAATCGTCTTTTAACTGGTTCTAGCTGTTTGCAACTGTGGTCCAGTGCTAACTTGGAGAAATCAGCTGAAGATGAAAATCCAGATAAAACAGATCTTAACTTTGGGGATTGGAGATGCATTTGGCATTGCAAGTAAGCAATTAATTAGGGGATTAAACCAATAAACCTGTTCCATGTGGTCTTATAAATGCATTTTAGTTGGTGTAAAACCATACTAACATAAAAAGTATTGATTTTGACATGCCTTTTCTTATATACAGAGGATTCACCATTTCCCATGTTCTGCAGACCCTTTTTTACTTTTTTTAAATTGTTGAATAAACATAGAAATGTGTTAGGCCTATATGAAGGTAGTTAAATAAGAACTTGCTAAATTATACAAAAGGAGACAGAGACACCTGTCATGCTTTTGAATGGAAGTTTTCCTATTGTGAAGAAGTATATTTTTCCCAGACTAATCTGTATGTTGAACATCATCCTTATCAAAATCTCATTGGAATTTCTACTTTTGAGCATAGTTCAAAATTTTATTTAAAAGGACAAATATGGGAAAATCAGGAAAATCCTGAAAGAAGAAAAGAATGAAGATATACAGTATAGTAAAATGAATTCTAAAGCTACAACTGGTCAAGCAGTTTGTTGCTGATACAGGAACAGATAGATTAGGGTCCAGGGTTAGACCCAATTATACAGGGAGATTCAGTATATAAGGTGGAATTTTACATCAGTGGGGCAACTTGCTAGCTCTGTGGAGGAGAAAACGACGTTAGAATCTCTTTCATACTTGGCACCAAAATAAATTTCAAAGGAAGAAGAAGCAATATCTATACAATGAAAAAATTGTAGAAGAAAATATCGGTGAATTGTCATAGTTTAATACTACCATGTCCAGTATGATAGCCGCATTTCACTTGAACCCTTGAAATAGGGCTAGACTTAATTGAGATGTCCTAAAAGTATAAAATGAACACTAGATTTCAAAAACTTTGCACAAAGAAAAAAATGTAAAACTCTTATTAAATTTTAATTGATTACACATTAAAATAATATTTTTGATATATTGGATTAAATAAAATATACTTAATTTCACCTGTTTCTTTTTTAAATGTCACTACTAGGAAATTAAAAATTACATATTGGGCTAACATTTATCATTTGTGTTCTATCACTGTTGGATGAGAAGTGCCGTTTTAGAGTTATGGAAAAAATTTCTAAGTATGAAACCAAAACTAGAAACTGCAAGGAAAGAAAAGGAAAAAATTAATAGTTTTGTGTATCAATAAAAAATTTCTGTAAAGCAAAAAGACCATAAGGAAAAGAACCAAAAACTTGTTGGGAAATATGTACAATTTTGGGTTAATGCCTTTTTTAAAAGCAGGTCTTAAAAATTAACTAGAAAGTAACAGATATCTCAAAAGTAAACAAAAATGGACAATGAAGAGAAAATTTTTTTTGAGAAAATTTTTAAACTGTAGTACATATGAGTAATGAGCATATTAATAGTTGATTGACCTCACTCAAAATCAAGAAATGTGAAATATCCATAAAGAAGAGAATGAATAATACCCATTACGAGTGAGTGGAGAAAAGGTATTCTAATATACTGTTAATAAGGACATACAATTGATGTCACCTTTATAGAGATCAATTTGGAAGTATGAATCAACAGCCTTAATTTTTCTTATGCCCTTTAGATAGCAAGTGCAAGTTTCTTTCATTCATTCAACAAATATTTGTTGAGTGCTTATCATGTTCCAGACAGTGGTAAAAGTGCTTAGAATATAGCTGTGAACACACAGGGGGAGATAGACAATACACCAGTAAATCAGTATGACAGGATGTTAGGAATGGCGTTCTCCCTGAGTTAGTTTTACATATTTTTTAAAAATTTACTTTTTAAAATTTTGGCTGTGTTGGGTCTTTGTTGCTGCGTGCGGGCTTTCTCTAGTTACGGTGAGCAGGGGCTACTCTTCGTTGCGGTGCGTGGGCTTCTCATTGTGGTGGCTTCTCTTGTTGCGGAGCACGGGCTCTAGGCGCGCGGGCTTCAGTAGTTGTGGCTCGCAGGCTCTAGAGCGCAGGCTCAGCAGTTGTGGTGCACGGGCTTAGTTGTATGTGGAATCCTCCCAGACCAGGGCTTGAACCCGTGTCCCCTGCACTGGCAGGCGGATTCTTAACTACTGCGCCACCAGGGAAGTCCCCTGAGTCAGTTTCATATGAAGCAGTAATAAGGTATAAATCAGATACCAAAGTCAGAGTAAGGCAGACCTCCTATATATATAGAATATACAAAGGAGATTTCAAAGGAGCTGGTTCCATGTTTTTTTTTGCACCACCCCCCCCCCAGCCAGATCATGGGTGTTAAAAAGGGTTTACATGTAGAGAGGAAATACGATTTTGCAAAGATAGTCTTTAGAAAGAGCTAATGGGGGAGAGAAGAACAAAGAAGTGCTATAGTGCCTTCACTGCAGATCTAGTAAGGGGGTTCCTTGGGTTGAACTGAAAATTTGAAATGTATTTCTTGCATTTGGGAGAGGGGAAGGATCTTAAGTTAAATCATAATCAGAGTTATACAGTGGTAAATTGGACTAGACATACTAATTGTTTATTTGAGGTGGTTTGTTATTTAAGTAAGCAATAAAGCCTTGGAATAGAAACTATGCCAGTTTTATTATAGGATCAACTGAAGATTACCCTAACTGGAATACATTTCAAAGTTGGGTTTGATCATACATTTGTGGTGCATTTAGAACACTGCTTATACCTGTTAGATGAGGACCAGTAGGTACGATAGAGAATAATTAAATAGGGTAGGGGGAAGAAGAGTAGAGGTGACGTTTGAGTATAGACCTGAAGGAAGTGAGTGAGTAAGCTATGTGTGTGTATCTTCTGGTGAAGAACGTTGTAGGAGGAGGGAACTAGTGCAAGGCTCTGAGGTAAAAGTGTATGTTACCTTGTGGCTGGAGTAAAGTGAACAAAGTGAGGAGTAATAGGGGAAATGGTCAGAGTCAGAAGTCAGCTTATAGGTTATTGTGAGGCTTTTGCCTTTTATTTATTTATTTATTTATTTATTTATTTTTTGCGGTACGCGGGCCTCTCACTGTTGTGGCCTCTCCCGTTGCGGAGCACAGGCTCAGGACTCACAGGCCCAGCGGCCATGGCTCACGGGCCCAGCCGCTCCACGGCATGTGGGATCTTCCCAGACCGGGGCACGAACCCATTTCCCCTGCATCGGCAGGCGGACTCTCAACCACTGCGCCACCAGGGAAGCCCTTGCCTTTTATTTTGAGTGAGTTGGGAAGGCCTTGGGGGTTTTAAGCAGAGGGTGTGTTGAGATCTGTTGGGTTGGCCAAAAAGTTCGTTCGGTTAGTGAATACTTTCAATAAAGTTCTTCGTGAAAATGAAAAATGTCTCTTATTTTTACTTAAAACCAAACAAACTTTTTGGCCAACCCAGTAATTCCCTTTTAAAAGAACTGCTTTAGCTACTGTTTTAAGAAAAGACTGTAGGGGCAACAAGGTCACAATCATGGAGACCAGACTTTTTTTTTTTTGCGGTACACGGGCCCCTCACTGCTGTGGCCTCTCCCATTGCGGAGCACAGGCTCCGGACGCACAGGCTCAGTGCCATGGCTCACGGGCCTAGCCGCTCCGCGGCATGTGGGATCTTCCCGGACCGGGGTACGAACCCGTGTCCCCTGCATCAGCAGGCGGACTCTCAACCACTGTGCCACCAGGGAAGCCCCAGACTTTCAATTATTTGTTTTAAAGATGTTCTTAGGATTAACCAGATGCATAAAAATGTGTGTGCAAAAATGTTCATTGTACTACTTAATGTTCATGACATATTTTAAAATAAATATTACAAAGCAAATTGTAAATATGGCATCAGTTTCCATCTCCTTTCCCACACCCTTCCACAGAAAGTAGATGGAGAGGGAGAGTGGAAGAGGTCTGGAAGTCAGTGTATTAAAATGTTAACCGTGATTTTGCATGGGAATGAGTGTTGTGGTATTGGTGAAGCTATGGATGATTTTATTTTCTTCCTTTCACCCATTTGTATCAATATTTTCTGTTATGTATTTGTAACATTTAAAATCAGGGGAGGGACTTCCCTGGTGGTCAGTGGTTAAGACTCTGCGCTCCCAATGCAGGGCACCTGGGTTCGATCCCTGGTCAGGGAACTAGATCCCGCATGCCGCTCTTAGGAGCCCTCATGCCGCAACTAAAAGATTCCGAGTGCCACAACTAAAGATCCTGCATGCAGCGACGAAGATCCTGCGTGCCGCAAGTAAGACCTGGCGCAGCCAAACAAACAAATAAGCAAACAAACAAACAAATATTTTTTAGAAATCAGGGGAAAAAAGTTATTTTTATTTGGAATGAAATGTGACAGAATATCTCTTTGGCCTGCTTTACAAATAAATTTAGGATGAATCTGTCTAAGCATGAACTTGGGTAAAGAAAAGGAAAGCAATCATAGTGAGAAGTGTCTTGAGATCAGTATACAGGTAGCCAGAAGGGAAGGTGAGAAAGGGAAATGAGCCAAAGCTCCTTGGAGAAGAAAAGACAACTATGTACCAAGTATGTTGGTGAACTTGGAAGGCCTAATCCATGATAGTTGCAAGTCTCCCATTAACCCATACGTAATCTTTAATTATGCAAATGCTGCCTTAAGGCAGAATTCGTTTTAAAATACTGATTTACTGGGCTTCCCTGGTGGCACAGTGGTTGAGAGTCCGCCTGCCGATGCAGGGGACGCGAGTTCGTGCCCCGGTCCGGGAAGATCCCACATGCCGCGGAGCGGCTGGGCCCGTGAGCCATGGCCGCTTGGCCTGCGTGTCGGGAGCCTGTGCTCCGCAACGGGAGAGGCCACAGCAGTGAGAGGCCCGCGTACCGCAAAAAATAAAAAATTAAAAAAAAAAAGTACTGATTTACTGTCCTTGTAAATGTATGTTGGAATATAAGTATCTATGGCTCTGGAAATTAGATTTCCAGATTAAAAAATGAAACCTTTCTTTCTCACATCCTAAGGGAATGAGACCTATGGCTCTTTTGTCTTAAGCTTTAAAGACTGACAAGTCATTCCTTACATGATTCTTATGCATGGATATTTTTACATAAAAAATAATTTTTATATTTAATATTAAGTTTTCTATTTTTAAATTTATTTTATATTTATGAGATATACTTAAAAGTGAGTGTGAAACTTGTGTTATCACAAAATTTTCTATTTGAAGCAAATTGCTGAATATAGTTTAGAGAAGTAATGTTGCATTCTCTTATTTAATTTTCCTTGAAAATTATTTCTTTTCTGTTTAATTTACAGAACTGCTTCCCAAGTTCATTTAATGAAGTTTTCACCAGATGGAGAATTTTTTGCCACTGCTGGGAAGGTAATTTGTAAAAATACTATTGTCAAGTTGTGTTTATGGTATATTTTGAAATGTCAGAAAAAATTAGCTGGCTTCATGAAGTTGAAAACATTTTCTGTTAAAAATGTTAAATGGCAAAAATTGGCTAAATATTGTGTTAAAGACAGTATGGTATAATTGAAACAACATAGATCAAAGGTAGATCTGGGTATAAATTTGCCATTTACCAACTGTTTGATCTTGGGCAAGTAGTACTCTCTTTGAGCCTTGGTTTTCTCATGTATAAACTGAGGATGATAGTACCTACCTCATAGGTCATTGATCATCAGATTAGTTTAGACAGTGTATGTGAAGTGCCTGGCACGGAGTCATGGATGAAGTATACTGTCAGTAATCAACTATAACTACTATTTATATTATCTTTTAGCTGACAGCTGTATTAGGCTGTATTTACAGTAAAAGAATTTACAGACTTTCTAGAAAGACATTTGTAACTTTTGTTCGTTATTACCTGTTTATTTCAGAATAATGTATTCCCTTGAAATTATTTTTATTTTTTTTTTTTTTTTTTTTTTTTTTTTTTTTTTTTTTTTTTGCGGTACGCGGGCCTCTCACTGCTGTGGCCTCTCCCATCGCGGTGCACAGGCTCCGGACGCGCAGGCTCAGCGGCCATGGCTCACGGGCCCAGCCGCTCCGCGGCACGTGGGATCCTCCCAGACCGGGGCACGAACCCGCGTCCCCTGCACTGGCAGGCGGACTCTCAACCACTGCGCCACCAGGGAAGCCCTATTTTTATTTTTAATCATTGGTTCACAGAGCACTTTACATACAACTAATAGTCTGAAGTTATTGTTCCCATGGCTCAAAACCTGCAGACTAAGAATATGAGATATACCTTAAATCCTCAGTGAGGTTTTTTTAGGATAAAAGTAGAGCTGTTTAATCTAATTGACTTTACAGTCAGCTTTGGCAATGCAATTAATAGCTTAAGAACGGAACCTGGTACATGCTAGTCTCTCTTGTTCTTGCTTTCCTTCTCAAATTAGGAGATGCAATTTTGATTGTGCTTAGAATATTTTACATAGGAGTAGTTGCTAACTACTTATCATCAACATTTTCTTTGAACATTCACATGGTAATTTATAAAAACTGTGTTTTCAAAAATGAGCAGTCTTTTGAAGTCTGCTAATGGTAATGCTTTCTTATTTGGTATTTGGCTAAGTGGGCACGTGAAGCCTTAACTTCATCTTTAGGTCTTTCCTAAATGACTTTATTTTCCATACCAAATGGTAACTAGCATTTTCCTTAAACCAACCCTTGCAAAATACACACATTCACACACATTAATTCTTAAAGAACAGTTAAGGAATGCTATAAGAAAAGTATCAGAATCAGAGATTTTCTTCCTAATTTCTCCATGCCCAACTCCTCTTCACATCCCTAAGTTCCTTTAATTGGGGAGAAAAATCTTACTTTTGGTATTTGACTTAACCTTTAATTTAATGATCTGGATGTTTTTTGTTTTTTTTTTTTCCCCTTAGGATGACTGTCTTTTAAAGGTATGGTATAATGTAGAAAACTGGCGGACATCTGTTACCTCTCCAGATAAAAGTTCAGAAAAACAATCCCAAGGAGAAATTGACTTTTCTTTTGTATATCTGGCCCATCCTCGAGCTGTAAATGGATTTTCCTGGCGTAAAACAAGCAAATATATGCCTAGGTCAGTGGATTAGTCATTTTTCCCATGTATTAAGAGAACGTCATCTTTGTGACTTTGACTGCTTTTCTCACTTTGAGAATCATTGCTTTAGGATTTTTGCCTATGAAGATTCAAGTAATACTAGATAGTTCTTGGACTGCAGACCTCTGGCCACCGGTCAACTATGGTTGACGCTTAAGAGGAGAGCCATATGAAAGGATAATTTACCTCTAGATCAGATATCTTTGAGTGACAGAGTTGTGCATCCTTTTCTTCTCTATGTTATGTATCCAATTCTTTCATCTCTTAATCATTCTCCAAATTGCCATTTGCATCAACTTTTTCACATTTTACTCCCTTATCTTGTCCCTTCTATATCTCCTCTGTTTTCCCTTTTTTTTTAAATTAAAAAAAAAAGGCTTTATTGAGAACATATACCATAATAAGGTCTCAAATATTTCTTTAACTGCACCCAGCATCTTTGAGGAGAAGTGCATGGGTTAATACATTATGATGCCCTAAACTAGGTATTAGTTTAACCTACACATGCATGCACAAACACACCTGTTAGTACTTCTTTTCTTTCCTGTAGTCCTTGCAAGACTTGATAATCCTGTTGAATTTTTGCCTATATTTAGTAAGTTACAGAGCTATTGTATTACTTAAGTATAGGTAGAAATCCTTTTTGTTCCACATGGCCATTTTCAATTTGGCCACACTATGGATCAGTACAGGTTTTCCCTTATCTTTTTGTCATCTGAGATGTCTTAAGCTGATCCATGGTAGCATACCTAGATCATTTGTTGACTTCAGTTTTGCTTTTCTGAGCCAGCAGAGTATACCTAAATTTTTTAAAAATTATTTTAGACATTTTTTAGAGCAGTTTAAGGTTCACAGCAAAGCTGAAGGGAAGGAACAGAGATTTCTCACATAATCCTGTCCCCCACATATGCACAGCCTCCCCCATTATCAACATCCTCCACCAGAGTGGTACATTTGTTACAGTTGATGCTTATTTCAACACATTATTTTCACTTAAAGTTCATAGTTTACTTTGTGGTTCACTCTTGGTGTTGTGCATTCTATGGGTTTGGATAAGTGTATAATGGCATGTATCCATCATTGTTATACCTAGACTTTTTTGAGCTAGTTTGGAGTGCAGTAGTTACCATTCTTCCTACCTCAGTCCTACAGTCTAACAAAGCATAGGAGTAGGACACTGTAGGTACAGTGATGGTTCTTTTGTTAGAAGTATGTTTCACAGTTTTTGGGCTAAGGGAGAGTGGTGTGGGCAATCTGTATTGTTAGCAAAAGCACCTTCACTCCAGCTTCACTTTGAGGACTGTTGCTCTAGTACCTCTGAGACCATTGCCCACACGTATAAAAACATGTTTAGAATAGAATGAGCTATGACAAATGTAAAGTGAAAAAAGCTGTCATCACAAACCGTTAACCTTTTAGAACTATCAGAAGATTACATTATTTCGGAGGCTGATTTCTTCTTCTATTCCAGGTATTTTCATATGCAGCCAGTTAGACCACCAGAATACTAAAAAAGAGGCTTGTGAAATATTGTATCTTTTGAGAGAGGACAGTCACATCTGCTCCTGACCTAGTTCACTTAGTGTTGGCGAAAGTGATCACGGTGGACGCAGAGGCAATACCTTAAACTGGGGCATTACGAATGCCCAATGACAGCAAAAAGGCATATTAGGGGTTTTTTTTTGCCCTGCTTATTTTATCTCTTACCGACTAAATTCTACAGCATAGGGAACTGATACAGAACTAGACTTTTCTGTTAGTTCTGGCATCTTTTCAAGGTTTCCAGAATTTCACTTTTGGATCCATTTCATTAAAGAACCAGCTAATCTCCCTTAGTTCTTTTAGTTTTCATTTTTGTTTCACCAGCTGCCTGCAGGTATATAGTGGGAAGGCTGACCCTTTCTCATGAGGATGAAAGAGATCCCATCAAAGACCATTATCCTTTCTGATATGGAATCTTAAAATTAAGATGCTTAACCAAATGGTAATACTTTATACAAAGGGCCTGCTGGCTTGAGAGAGAAGAATGGGGAAGTGTTTGTAATGAGCATGTACTTCTTTACAAGTTAAAAATTGATGTATGTAGGACAGGTTAGGAGGTCTGGTTATATCCCCCTAAAACGTCCAAAAGTTGGTTCTACATAACTAGTTTCAAAAGCATCTCAGCCTGTTGTTTCATCAACATAGGGCAGCTAAATAAAATAAAACTAAAAAAAAAAGGACAGCTGTTGCAGACACTTACCCATCACATGGTTGCCCCATATGAGGTCATTCATTTATATATATATATATATATATATATATATATATTTTTTTTTTTTTTTTTGGTTGGAGAGGAGAGTGCTATACCTGAATATGATATGCTTATTGGAGAGAGAATAAGATACCTTGATGAAGAAGTGAGGAAGGGGGAGGTATTGCCTGAGCAGTGCCTCAAATACATCAGGATATTTCTTCTATGCCATGCTTATATTACCTGCCAGCTGTTTGTAAGGTGTGGCATTATTTGTAAGGCGTGGTATCCTGAAGAGAGTCATCTGGGGTCGAAGCCCTGTCCATGCTTCTGAGTTGTGCAACTTTTTAGCTTGCTTTGTTGGTCTTGCCTAAGTTCTGTACCTCTCCTGATTGCTGTCTGTTCAGGCCTTTAGTCTCCTATCTTCTGCTCTTTCTTTATAAGCCTTCCCATTCTGCCGTTTACTGATTGGCACTATGAACCTTGAACTTCCATATTGCCTTTTTGTATTTTCTTCTGTTTCTGTTTATTTTTAATCTCATTGCTACTGCTTGTGTGTATGTAGATGTACTAGAGAGAAACTAAGGGAAGGAGGGGAGGAAAAGGTCAGAGGGAGATAGAGGGAAAAAGGGAGAAAAGTGAAGGAGGAAGAGGAGGGAGAGGCATAAGGCGGGGAAAGGAAGGAGAAACAGAGGGTTTGGAAAGGTAAGAAGAAGGAGGGGCCCTAGGAGGTGGGTAGCGGTGAGAGGTAGGAGAGGTGGAAAGGGAGGGTGGGTTGGAGAAGCTGAGAAGCAGAGAATTATAGGAGAAAGCAGAGGGAGAGAAGCCCAGAGAGTAGATGGAAAGGGGAGAAAAGTAGGGGAGTATACACAGAGGGGGAGGGGAAGGGAGAGAGGTGTTAAAACAGAGGAGGGAACCTGAAGGAGAGAGCTACCAAGACAAAGCAAGCTGTTCTCCCTTTTCTTCCCCTTTGCTATTGTTCTTAAGTAGATACGTTTGTTTTAAAAAGTGACTACTATGGAATATTTTAATTTTTTTCTTTAACTTACTGGGTTGCTTGATAGAAACCTTCTACTGATTGTTCTCTTTTAATCAGATATGTTTGAATAAGTGTCTATTATAGGATATTGCAACTTTTTTTTTTTTTAATTTGCTGGGTTATCCAGTAGAAACGTAGTCTTTGTTAATAGGGTTTCAGCCTTTGAGCTCTTGATGCTTATGGGGTTTATTAACATATATGTAATTGTTTTGTTATTATTTTGTGGGGTGGCAAGACAGGAAATGCACTGAAAGTCAAAAATGACTAATGAAGGAGGTGGCTAAAAAATCATGAATTTTTCTATTGCACTTGACTGCTTTTGTCATATGTTAGGCAAGGAAAGAGTAAGTGTACTAGTTACTTTAGCTTATTAGTGACAAGTTCTTGTACCTTTACAGAAAGTAAAAATGAAGCATTGCGAAATAATTCAAATAAACATCCACTGAATAAATCAGAAAATTTTAATAGAAGAAGTCACGTTTTTTCCTTGTTTATTAACTGAGCAAGTATGGTATGATTTCAGTTTTTGTTCTTTAGATGTAAGAAGAACCTTAGGCTACTGAAACAGGAACTACTGAGTTCCAGGCAGAAAAGAAGAGGTTAGCAAGCATTTGCTGTGATGAAATCAAATACCCAACTCAGTTGTAATGGCTTTGGCTAAATACATTACATAAATGTATATTGACATTTTCTTCATTGATACCTTAGTTGGGTGCATTTAAATAATTATAGAAACATTGTAGAATGTGATACTGTGGGAAATTTATACTTTTGCCTCTAAAATCTTTTTATTCCTTAGGGCTTCTGTATGTAATGTACTGTTGACTTGCTGCAAAGATAACATATGTCGTCTTTGGGTAGAGACATTTTTACCAAATGATTGTTTGCTCTATGGAGGTGACTGCAACCATTGGACTGAACCAGTTAATTTAACAAATAACTTCAAGAGAAATGCTTCCAGTAAAGAACGAGTTCAAAATGCTTTAGATGTGAGTGTTTTTGTTAGATGTTATTTCCTACAAGTTTTTAAATCTTTAGTACGTGGCCTTTTTTGTAACATTCATCTTAATTAATATTCAAAGTCATGGATAGTTATGAAAAAACATATATGTCTTAGGAAAACAGTTCTGAGAAGATTTTGGGGTGTTTTTGGGCTCAACAAGTATTCTTAAGGATTTTGTCTAGCATAAAACTGCCTATAATTACAAAGTTAAGCTTAGGTTAACTGATGATAACAAAAGGATGATTATGCTTGACTTAGCTAAAATAATGTAAATTAAGATCTGAGAATGCAAAGATTTGACTGTAAAAATAATTTATTATTTTTCTTTCTGTAGAGCTTGAGGTGTTCGTCCTGTCATAATTACAGGAATGATTAGAGTAGTTTATCAGATTCTGTTCTACATTTGTTATCTTCCAAATCTCCAAGAACTTGAATTATTTACCTTGCTAGTTACTATAGTATGGAAAGTAAAAGTCAGTTTTTGGTGTTGGGGCTAATTCAACATAGACTAGTTAACACAGATTCTTCTTATTATTTTCTTAATATTGAAAATAAGAAAGTGACCTAAAAATGATTTATCTTTGAATGTTTTGTATGAATATGGAACCACTATTTCTCAAATTTAGATAGTATTCTAGTGACACAGAATATAATTAAGTATATATTGTGTAGAGACGCAACCACTGATAGAATAGTTATGTGTAATAATAGTTGAAAGAAGTCCTTGACTAGGAATCTGAAGACCTTTGTTCCACTTTTAGATGACCTTGTGTTCTCTATAAACTATTTTATCATATGAAAGATGAGGATAACGATATTTGCATTGTCTGCTTTATGGGTCAAATGAGATGATCTCTGTGAAAGTGCTTTGCAAACTATGAAATATCATCCTAATGTATGATGGTAGTTTTATTCAGTGCTTTGTGGTCATAGGAAGTAAACTGAGGACACAAAGAGAACAGTATACATAGGGACATCATTTTCCACAGACACATTGTAAACTTTTTTTAAGTTTAGGAAATTAATTCTCAGAAAATATTAAATAAAAATTTAAAGTATTGTGTGATGGTTAAAAGAAGAGTCAAGCAGTTTACGTTCCAGGCTTATTCCAGGTTTCAATTTTGCTGTACAAAAATACTGCAAGATATTTGTACATATAAACTTATCTGAAATAGGATATATGTACTATCTAACAATCATTATGTAACCTATACATATATGCTTATGACAATATAGGCATTAGTTTTACTTTGTTTTGCATTGTTTGACTTTGTTTTTATTCTCACAGGTAAATCTGAAACATTTTCGTAGAGGTCGGAGGAGATCACTTGCACTTGTAGCACATACTGGATACCTGCCACATCAGCAAGATCCTCATCACATTCACAGGAACACTCCACTGCATGCCAATGCACTTTGCCACTTTCATATTGCAGCCAGCATCAACCCAGCCACGGGTAATAAAGCACTGTTCAGAAAATGTTTTTCAAATTGAGTAGATGGATTTTTATCACCAATAAGTTATACTTTTACTTTTTTAGTAAGTAAAAAATTGTAGGTGACTTTCTTAGCTAACTTTTCATTATAGCCAGCTCACTGATTATAGAAAAAGAAGTTTTTATTTACTTGTTTGCTTCTTAAGTCTGTGATTTGGTCTGTAATTTTAGATCTTGATAAGTCATTGAGATTCTGTATTAGTTTATTCAAAAGTTGAGATTTGAGCTAATACATAACAAAGAGGTTAACACCTCACAGTAGTATTTTATAATTATTGTATAGTTGTTCACACGAAACCAATGTGTTTCGTACTTGATCTTTGGAGCCATTTCAGAAATAGGGCAGAAATATGTAGAAGTTATAACTGGAAGAATTAAGAAACTTATCTCTGTAGTCAAGTAGGTACTGTGAAACAGATTGAAAGATCTAGAATACCTGGGTTTATCTATGAAATTGAAGACTGAGGTGTTTATCATTTTAGTAAATATTTTCTGAGAGTTTAAAAACCAAGTGGTCACAGTTGGGGCATTTAAAGTGGAACCTTAGACTGTTACTGGGAAAAAAGTTAAAATAATATTTGCACACGATAAATGCCATCTGTACAAGAAGTGTAAAGTAAAATCCTCCTTTTGCCTCTACTCCACCCTAGTCTTCCTTCCCAGAAGATGACCACTGTTGATGAGTTTTTATGTATTTTGAGATATTCTTAAACATAAATTAAGCATAACCTATTTCCATATAACACACTGGATTTGTAGTATTGCATTCTTCAAGAAACATAGCAATAAATACAGTCCATTAGTTACTTGAATCAAAGTGAGAAGTACTTTGATAAGTTAAAAAGTGCTGAGATACCTGTGGTAGGAATAAAGAGTATTTGCTGATTTTTAAAATTTTATATGGTTAACAAGAGTCCCAGCTCTAAAAGAATCCAGAATCCATGAGCCATGAAAATGTAAATGGGAGAATATTGAATTATTTTCATTAAAATATTGTTTTATTACCTTATCAAAAAACGTACATTGTCAGCGCTTATAATATACAGAGGCAACTCTAGGTCAGTGGAATAATTTTGAAAGTCTTTGCTGAGTAAAGGACAATATTTTGAGAATAAAGAAAGCTTGAATTCTCAGTTTAATGGAAAAGGCTGAGGTATTATGAAAAAAAGAAACCCTAAGTTCCTGTGTAACATCTCCCTGACTACCTTCCAATAAGGAAAACTCTAAAACCTTTCTTTAGGTTGTAGGTCCCTAAGAAAAATTCATACATGTAGGGCAAATCAAAGCAAAATAATAATATTAAGAGCTATATTAGATCTTGTGAAAACTCCTTTCCCTAAATTAGGTCTGTTAGAATGACTTTCCTGCAAGGCCCAACTCAGATATGGCTTCACTTATTTGTCCATCAATGGAAAATGATACAGGAGAGGAGTTCATAATAGCATGTTCTCTTAGCTCTAGTTCTTATACGTTTTCCATGAAGATGTCTCATAAAAAATGACTTTATCAGATTCTTTGAGTGAGGTCAGGAGGCAAAGGAAATGTGAGTATCTTTTCAGCCAGAATGCTTCTGCTAAAAGTCAGCATAAGCCCCTAGTTTTGTGTACTTAACAGCTAGGCCTGTGATCTACTTTAGGCACTGCTTATCTCTTCTGAGTTGATTGTAAGTTGAAAATCAGAAAATCCTACCCATTTAGTTTTCTTGGGGACACTCTTTCAAACCCTAACACTATTGTGTATCTACCTACGAACAGTGGGATTGGCAGTTCAGCCCCTCAAGGGTTTTATTGGGTGTTTAGTCTGTGCCAGTATAGGAACTGGAGATAGTGGTAGGAACTGGAGATACAGTAGTGATCAAAACAGTGTGGTCCTTGCTCTTACGAAGCATATAACTAGGTAGGAGATAGATAAATATTAATCAAATAATTATACTAATGAATATATAGTAATAAACAGAGCTCTTGGATTAGATAATATCCATCAACTCTTAGAATCCAACGCCAATAAGAAGGGACAGAAAAACGATTCTTTTTTTTTTAACATCTTTATTGGAGTATAATTGCTTTACAATGGTGTGTTAGTTTCTGCTTTATAACAAAATGAATCAGCTATACATATACATATGTCCCCGTATCTCCTCCCTCTTGCGTCTCCCTCCCTCCCACCAGGAAAAAGATTCTTCTGTCCTTTCTTTTACCATTCATCCCCTATAATACTGTTCCTATTGGTGTCCAGCAATAGACGGTATTTGAACAAATACTTAAAACTGTTTATATTTCCTTTTAAAAAAAATCAGTAGATTTGCTCTGGAGAAAATTATTTACCTTCCCTGAATCCATTTCAGCCTATAATGTTCAGCAGACACCAGCATGATCTAGATTTGGATTTTATTTAATAATGATAGACAAATTTTTCTTTACCTCTGTTAAGTTAGGATTGTCATTTTTCACAATGTACTCTGAATTTGTACTTCAGTATACTTAGCAATGATTTCAAAAGTAATACCAAGGAACAATTTTTTTTAGCTGAGTTGGCTTGTCTTGAATGCTTTTCTTGAATATAAGGGAACCTCAGTTTCATACTTTCTAACTTCAATCTTGATGCTAATAAATAAGCAGTACCTATCTTAGAATTAGGTATGTCATGAAAAAAGTTAATATGAGAGTCTGTTAAGTAAAAGAAAGTTGTTGCTGTTGAGATAAACATATCACTGGTTCCTTTGACAACTTAATGATGGCATTTTTAATGGTAGATCAGGTTAAAATATATTTCTAACCAAAGTTTCTATACAAATTAAGAAGACTACCCTATTAACATGTCTGCAAATTATAGACATATTTCTTAATGAGAATATTTTTTTAAATTATAGAAAAAAATGTATATGTATGTATATATAAATGTTACAGTATATAACGTAGAATGTATAATTTTATTTCCTTTACAGTAAGTGTATTAAATTTACCATTTAAGTCTGTTTTCATTAATAATAATTGTGTGAGCCATTATATTGTGAGTCTTATTTATAGGTTAAATAAAATGTATGGCAGAGGTTTAAAGATAAATGTAACAGTAAATAATAAAAATAAGAGACATGGATGTTTTGTATGCTAGCATGATAGAAATTTTAATATTTTATTTTTGTTGTTCTTTATAGACATCCCACTTCTTCCTTCTATTACGTCTCTGAGTCTAAGTGAAAATGAAGAGAAGAGTGGACCTTTTGTGGTACACTGGCTAAACAATAAAGAATTGCATTTTTCTTTGTCCATGGAAGTCTTTTTACAACAACTTAGAAAAAGTTTTGAGCAACCATCTTCTGAGATGAGTGTAGAAGACTCTAATCAGGCAGATGTAAAATCTGATGAAGGTAAAGCTTTAAGAAGGATAAAAATTATAAAGTTTTATTTAAAATAGCAAAGATTTTTATATTATGGTAACACCAGCTACTGTTAGAAATAACCTTCAAATTGCAGGGGCTTAATACAAATTTGGACTAGCTCATTTAATAATCCAATGTAGATGCTCCTGTTCCAGGTGGCTTCTTTCCTGGTGATGATATAGGGACTTAGACTTCTCCATACTTATGCTTCTGTCAGCCACTAGGGTCTTGCTACTTAGAGGACTATCTGCAGACTAGCAACATTGTCATTATTAGGAATGTACAATCTCAGGCTCCACCTGGAGCTACAAGAATCTGTAATTTAATGAAATTCCCAGATGAGTTATATGTATATTAAAGTTTGAGAAGCAGTACACTAGGGCCTTCAGGTTTTCATTCAGCCTCAGTCAAGTAGAGAGAGAGAAATCAAAAATGTTTTTGTTCTTTGTTTTAATTACAAGATTGCACGTTCCCCTTTAAAAAAAAATTAAAAAACAATACAGGCGTGTATAAAGTTTCCATATTGTTAAGTTTGATGAGTGTCCTTCCAGATTTATTCTTTTCTGTGCTCGCACAAATATATGCATAAAGGTAGTTTTTTAAAAAAGTTGTACTATGGGAGTTCATTTTTCAATGAAAATAGTGTGCTGCAGCTTGCTTTTTAAATTCAGTAATGGGCACTTTTCTTTCTCATTATTTTTAACAGCTCCTGAGTCAAGAGACTCAAGAGAAAACTTAAGCATTTTTTCGGATGATAGCCATTTAAATTGATTTAAATTGTTTTTCACTATATACTGATAATGGTATAGTAACACATCTCTTCATCTTTGTGTGAATTTTTCTGTAAGGTAGATTCCTAGATGGGGAATTAGCGTGGTGTATAAGCATTTTTAAATTTCAATAACTTCTGTCAGATTACCCTCTAGTAATGTTTTACCAGTATATGTTCCCTCTAAGTATATTCAGATATCCTTTTTTCACATCCTTGCCAACACTGGATCTTTCTGTTATTTTTTGGCCGTTGATATGGACAAAATGGTGTCTTGTTTTACTTTGAATTTTCTTGAGTTAAATTGAGCAGAATTATGTTAACCCTTCTGTGGTTTGCCTCTTCGTGCCTTTTGCCTAATTTTCTGTTATTTTTCTTAATGATTTTATGTCTTGACTATTTTTTTTTCTTTTTTTTTTATTAGTTTCTGCTTTATAACAAAGTGAATCAGTTATACATATACATATGTTCCCATATCCCTTCCCTCTTGCGTCTCCCTCCCTCCCACCCTCCCTATCCCACCCCTCCAGGCGGTCACAAAGCACCGAGCTGATCTCCCTGTGCTATGCGGCTGCTTCCCACTATTTATCTACCTTATGTTTGGTAGTGTATATATGTCCATGCCTCCCTCTCGCTTTGTCACAGCTTACCCTTCCCCCTCCCCATATCCTCAAGTCCATTCTCAAGTAGGTCTGTGTCTTTATTCCTGTTTTACCCCTAGGTTCTTTATGACATTTTTTTTCTTAAATTCCATATATATGTGTTAGCGTACAGTATTTGTCTTTCTCTTTCTGACTTACTTCACTCTGTATGACAGACTCTAGGTCTATCCACCTCATTACATATAGCTCAATTTCGTTTCTTCTTATGGCTGAGTAATATTCCATTGTATATATGTGCCACATCTTTATCCATTCATCCGATGACGTTGACTAATTTTTAAAATCTGGTAAACAAGCTAACATTTTTTGAGAGTCTCTTAAGAAAGGTTTTGTATTCCTAACCAGGAATAGGGGCTGGGATGTAGAGGTCAGAATATACATATTTATTTGTATTAATAAGTTGGCATGTGTTGAAGGAAATCTGGAAATTAGGCACTACAAAATGTATTTCTTTAAAATAGTTTCTTTAAGGTGTCATATCAGTTATAAATGCTTACACCTAGAGGATGGCTAGTGTGGTTGACTTAGGTTTTATGAATCTGACATCATGAAGAAAGTACAAATTACATTCCAATAATATATTTTAAAAATTCAGCCTAATTTCAACTCCCTCATGTTAACATGAGCAAAACTAGGGTCCAGGGAAGTACTGTGTCTTACTTCTAAGTAGTTAATTGTGGTACATCTGGGTTTAGAAACCAGTTTACCTATTTTCCAGTCTAGTATTAGTCCTTCTACTAATAATCCACTGAATCAGCCTTATAGGCCTTCTGAGTACTGAGTTAGCTCCGTGGCCTTATATTCCTGGAGCAAAGTTATTTTTTAAAGGGAACCCCATTTCTTGTTTATATGAAAACTTATGTTTTTCATTTGGAATGCATTTGTAAAGGTATTTCTTACTTTTTAGTAGTAGCTTGATTGTATTTACTTGGTTCATGAACCCTTTTGATTATAGAGATTGATGACGGTGTTGATGATCTGAAAATAAATCTTGAAAAGAAGGAATTGGGCAGTGATAAATTGGTACCAAATTCAAGTTCTGTACCATTACCATCAGCTGCCATTGATCATCAGATTGAAGTACTTCTGTCTGAATGGAGTAAAAATGCAGACATGCTATTCAGTATTCATCCCATGGATGGTTCTTTGCTGGTTTGGCACGTGGATTGGCTGGATGAATACCAGCCTGGTATGTTTCGTCAAGTACAGGTATTATTTTTATGATCTCTGGAGAGCTACTTCTTGTTAAATGTGGGTACTGTTTTGTAAAACCTCTTTATATAATTTCATGAATTCTAATGCTGCTTTCTTAATTCTAGGTGTCCTTTGTTTCCAGAATTCCTGTAGCTTTCCCCACAGGTGATGCAAACTCTCTCTGTAAAAGCATAGTGATGTATGCCTGTACCAAGAATGTTGACTTGGCTATTCAGCAAGGGAAACAAAAAACTTCCAGCCTGACACGTTCCACGTCAATGCTTATATCTTCTGGTCACAGTAAATCAACTAATAGTTTAAAATTAAGCATTTTTACCCCTAATGTTATGATGATTTCAAAGCATGCTGATGGCTCCCTGAATCAATGGCTTGTCAGTTTTGCCGAGGAATCTGCCTTTTCTACAGTTCTCAGTATTTCCCACAAATCCAGATATTGTGGTCATCGCTTTCATCTTAATGATTTAGCTTGTCACTCAGTATTACCATTATTGCTGACAACGTCACACCATAACGCATTAAGGACACCAGATGTTGATAACCAAAAGGAACCTTATGGTGCTGTGAATATTGAAGAATGTTCTGTGGCACAACAGAATAAAAGCACTATTGACGTGGCCTTTCAGGATCCCAATGCAGTTTACAGTGAGCTTATTCTTTGGAGAGTTGATCCAGTTGGGCCATTGTCTTTTTCTGGAGGTGTTTCTGAGCTTGCCCGGATTAATTCTCTTCATGTTTCTGCATTTTCCAATGTGGCATGGCTGCCCACTCTTATACCCAGTTATTGTCTAGGTAAGGATTCTGATTTTTATTTAAGAACTTGAGATTTTCTGACATTATTGCTTAAGGGTGAAATTTCAAATGTTTTTAAAATACATCTAGGTGCATACTGCAACTCTCCTAGTGCATGCTTTGTAGCAAGTGATGGACAATATCTGAGATTATATGAAGCAGTTATTGATGCCAAGAAACTTCTATATGAGCTTTCCAATCCTGAAATTTCTGTAAGTAAATGGCTTTTGAAGCTAAGAATATAATATGTTTTTAGATACTTAATTTATACTTATTGGGCATGTTCTAGAATTGTGACATATAATTTGTAATAAAATGTGTATATTTTTTAGTAATTTTTTTCACAATTGCATTGTACTCTTACAGTGATTCTAACCTCCTTTAAAAAGAAACCATATCTTTCATTCATTCCAAAAGTAGAGTCTAGCGTCCTACAATATGTGTTTCTGTTGTACTTCTTCGCTCCGGGATAAATGGGGACTACTGACAGTATAATGTGGAATTATGTTGGTTCATCTGCAGGTTTTTTCCTAGGCAAGGGAAGCTGAAATAACAGGAGTGGAATTTTAATCTTAACCAAGAGGAAAGAGCTTTCAGCTTGGTTACACTACAGGCAGGAGTTTTTTCAACACCATTGCAAACCTTTGTCTTATGACAGAGGGCACTTGTTCCTGTGCCCAACTAATAGCAACCCACCATCTGCGTTGTCTCAGCACCTCCAACGAGCCAGTATTTCCATTCTTTTGGTTTTTGTGTTTTTAAATATGCCCTGAGGTAACTTTCAACCATACTGAGCTTCCTGTTTAGGAGAGTCAAACTGTCCTCTCAACCATCAATTAATGTCTTTGTTAATGCTCTGGTTACAGAATTGCATAGATGTCAGTGGTCTGCTCCAATCTTGTTTTTTCCCTGTTATTATTTTTTTTTTTTTTCGGTACACGGGCCTCACAGTGTTGTGGCCTCTGCCGCCGCGGAGCACAGGCTCCGGACGCGCAGGCTCAGCGGCCATGGCTCACGGGCCCAACTGCTCCGCTGCATGTGGGATCTTCCCGGACCGGGGCACGAACCCGTGTCCCCTGCATCGGCAGGCAGACTCTCAACCACTGCGCCACCAGGGAAGCCCCTCCCTGTTATTTTTATTGCATGGTTTTACAGAACACAAAGTTTTTCAAAACATATATAGTGTTATAGTAGAAACGTATATTTCTTGAGGGCCTTCTATTTTTCAGGAATTGTTTTAAGTGCTGGAAATTTAGATGTGAGCAAAACAGACAAAAATCTAAGCTTACCTTCTAGTGAAAGAATATAGAAAAAAGGTAAAAATATATTAATACTTTGGAGAGAAACAATGTTGCAAAAGTAGTATGGAGTGCCAAGTAAAGTGCTGGTCAGGGAAAACCTCACAGAAGTGGTACCATTTGAGTAAAGACCTGAAGGAGATAAAGGAGCTACCTATATCGATATGTAGAGGGAAAAGATAGAGACCCTGAGGCCAGAGCATGTTTGGTATGTAAGGAACATCAAGGAGGCCATTGTGGCTGGTGCAGAATAAGTGAGGTGGAGAGTAGTCAAAAATAAAGACAGAAAGTGAGCCTGGCCAGATTGTATTGAGAGTAACTTTGACTTTTACTCTGAATGACATAAAAACTAGTGAAGAGAATGACAGTGATATGATCTGACTTAGGCTTTAAAAGGATCACTCTGGCTGTTATATAGATTAGACATGGGAAGCAGAAGTGTTATCAGAGAGACCAATTCAGGAAGCTATTACAGTAGTCTAGGAAAGAATCAAAGGGGTTTAGAATGGTAGGAAATGGTGGTGATATAGATTATAAGAATTTGGTCAAATTTGGATGTGTTTTGAACATTGAATAGTAAGGATTGGACTGGATATGGGGTTTGTGTGAGGAAAAGAGGATGACTCCCAAGGTTTGCCTTGAGATGAGAAGTATAAATAGCCGTTTTTGGTTTTTTTTTTTGGCCACGCTGCCTGCCATGTGGGATCTTAGTTCCCTGACCAGGGATTGAACCTGCGCCCCCTGCATTGGAAGTGTGGAGTCTTAACCAGTGGACTGCCAGGGAAGTCCCTAAACAGCAGATTTTGAGGAGCAGGGAGATTCAAGAGCTAGGCTTTAGACATGTTAATTTTGAAATGCCTGTTTGATATCCAAGAGATCTAGTAAACTATTCTCTGGAGTTTTGAGGGAGACCTGGTCTGAAGATAGAAAATAAGTAGTTGTCAGAATATAAAGTTGTGGAGCTGAGTGAGATCACTGAGGGAGAGACTATAGCTGGAAAGTAGAAATGATAGGAGGATTGAACCCTGGGGCATTCCGTTGCTAAAAGTGAGGTGAGTGTGGTATATAATGGAAGCCAAAATGAAGAAAATTATTTACAGGAGGAAAGAGTAATCAACAGAATCAAATGCTGCTGATAGATCAAGTATGATGAACATTGAATTTAACAATGTGAGCTTGACTAGAGCAGTCAGGAGATAAGCGGCTCAAGAAATCAGCATATGTAAATAGTATGTTAACTTGTTTCCTTAGCTTTCTTTGTCAAAATTAATGTTTAAAAATCTTGATTCTTAGAACATTTCCATGAGATTGAAGTCAGTCTTTCACACATATAAATATAAAATACTTTTTTTCCCCTTAACAATTACCAAGCATTGTTTTTGGTTTTCTCTGCACCAGCTGAGCTGTAACTCTATTCATTCCTGTGTAATTGCCTTGTAAAATCGTAAAATGTTTATAATGAAAAGGACTTGTGAATTTATTTAGTCTCACCTGAACTTATTTATTTGTCTGTTATGCCTGAAATTTTATGTCATTTGTTATTATTTTTTTTAATTGTTTAATAAAGGAGATATCCATTTTTTCAAAAACAGAAATATGTTGGTGAAGTGTTTAACATCGTAAGTCAACAGTCAACAGCCAGGCCAGGATGCATTATTGCATTAGATCCCATTACCAAACTTGTAAGTATTATTTTTCTGGCTACTTAGCATTAGGTAAATAATATGTATGTCAACTTACATTGGTATTTATTTACATTCAGCAAGGCAGAAAAACCCAGCTGCTTCATGTTTTTCAAGAAGACTTCATTTTGAATAACCTTGAGAAGAAAAGACTAGGAAAAGACAGAATATTATCTGATGCAGGTAAAGAAGAATTTTTCATGAAATGAGAAATAAAATGTAGAGTATGTTAGGCAAAGATAAATTGATATAATGTTTGTATAATATATAAAGTTATCTCAGCTTTCCATGTTAGTAGTGAAATACACCATTTATACCAACAGGCAGCTCACCTAATGGATTTTCAGAAAAATTCTACCTAATTGTAATAGAGTGCACCCAAGACAACCGTTCATTGTTACACATGTGGAATTTGCATTTGAAGTCCATTCCTGTCTCATTGGGTGAGTTTTTTTTTTTTTTAACTTTTAAGTAGGCTTAGGTTAACAAATTACATATGGTTAGATAGTTCAGTGGATATTTTTTAAAGCTGTTTTTATTGAGAGAGGATAATTATAGTTTATTCTGTTAATTAAGAATAAAACAATACTCTGATTTTCTTGCCATAAAGAATCATGTTAATATGTTAACTTTTTTATCTTTTATAAGGCAGTTTTGGATTATAAAATGTAGCAATTGTAATGTTTATAGGGTTTCTCTCCCAGTTTTGGGCTCTTTTTTTATGTTTTATAGATGAAAAAGTAGATACAAAAATATCTGAAGCAGTTTGGCAGCCAGAAGAACATTATTCTTCTTCTCCAGAGAGGATCTTATCCCCTTTTTCACAGAAGTATCAGGCTTGCAGAGCAAATCTCCAGAGTACCAGCAGGTTGACTCTGTCTTCAGAAATGGTTTATAGTCAAGAGTTGCATTTGCCACAAGGAGTTGAGATAATAAGTGTTAAGCCATCAGCAGGTTTGTAAATTTTGTAAAAAGAGACTAATCAAACTTCATAATGCATGAGTATTTACTGTGTATTTAAAAATAGGTGCAACTCCACTTTTTAAATCTACACAGAAACAGAAATAAAAAGAATACCTTTAAGTACCCTGAATTAAAAATTTAAATTTCTCATTACGTTTTCAGATGACTCTGGCATTTGTCAGCCAGTTGTGGTCTTAAATATTGATTTCTGAAACAAATTTTTATTATCCTTTTGTGAAGACAAAGCGAAAGTTTCCAGGGCAGAGATAATAATGGGGTTGCACCTTATTTGCCAACTTTGATAATGCGGTATTGGCTGCCTGGAGCTCTATGCTGTGAAGGATTCTAAGTGTGTAGTTCCTGATATATATATTTGTCATCCTTAGGGCAGTGGTTCTCAAAATGTGGTCCCCAGACCAAAAGCATCAGCATTGTTTGGGAAGTTGTTAGAAATAATAATTCTTGGGCCATACCCTAGACTTACTAAATCACCAGCTGTGAGGTGGGACCCAGCAGTCTTGTTTTGACAAGCCTTCCAGGTGATTCCAGTGTACAAAATAGATCAAGGTATCAAGGGTATCATGAAAACCAAGACAAAAAATCCATCTTTTTATCACCTAGTTCTTTCATTTTCATAGTCACAGTGTGGGTTTTTGGTCTTCTTTACTTGTCTATCACTTTTGACTAATTACTTTGAATACTTTTCAGTTTGCCACATTATCAGGTACTTAACCTTTTCTGATTGGTGAAGTTAGCAGGAGTATTAACAGTGTCCTGATAACTTTTGCATTCTGGGGTTTTTTTGTATATTTTAATAAAAGAGGCATCAATGCAAGGCAAGTTAAAGTTTGAAATAGAATGACTTTTGTATTGACACAGTTTTAAGAGCTGTTATCCTTAGCCAGAACAGTATAATCTTCACTACTGAATTCTATTAAAAGAAAACTATATGGCAGATCTAAGAGAAACTGAAGATGTTTCTAAAAATAATCCTTGGCGCAAGTTGAGTTTGGAAGAAAAGAGAAGTCCTAGGGCAAAAGAAGAAATTTGTTTTGTTTGGCAAAAACAGTAGCATGTGATAACAGCTTTTTTTCCTAGTCTTGAGAATTTTTTTTTTTAACCAAGACTTTTGGGAAGGGTAAGCTCTTTATTCTCTGTTCAGTTCAGAGAAACTAATAGACAATGTTAATTGTGTCCTTAGGCAGTACTGCTAAGTCCTTGAGGACTTAAAGAAAAACTTATGTTGAAATATGCTTTTAAAATATAATAAATGTTCTGTATAACATTTCTGTATTACGATTAGCAGTTTTTGTTTAATAGTCTAGGATAGGGATTGGCAAACTATGGGTCACCTACCTTTTTGTAAGTAAGTTTGATTGGAACGTAGCCACACCTATTTGTTTACTTTTGTGTATGGCTGCTTTGTTCTACACTGGCGGAGTTGAGTAGCTGCAACAGGGACTCTGTGGCTAGCAAAGCCTAGTTGTTACTCTTTGGCCCTTTAAGAAAAAGTTTGTCAACCTCTGATTTAGGAAATTAAGAGTATGTAATTACATTAAGCCCAAGCAAACATATGTCCCACTTAGGAATCTTCTCAGCGTCATTTATATGAAATACACTTCAATCGTGGAGGACCCTTTTAGTACTTAAGTAAGCATGAACCATTCACAAAATTGTATTAAAAAATATTGTAGAGAAGTAGCCAGTGAATATTGACAAATTTTTTAAAATGTATTGATACCTTTAAAATGAGATTTATAATAATATATAATGCTAACAAAGAGTTGTGAAAAGAATGCTGGGTTGAAAACCAGGACTAGAATTTAAGTTTTCTAATTCTGCCTTAGTCTAGCTATTTGATTTAGGCATAAGATACTTACACATTTAGTTAAGAGTCCTTACTTATAAATTATTATGGAGTTCTCTTTCAGCTCTAGGTTTTGGTAATGATGTCCTTTTTATGTACCTTTTTGACGTCATTAAAAGTGTCTTACTGATCTTGCTGATCCTTAAGCTAAATATTGACTGTCATGTTGTTAACACTAGTTCATGCAAAAGACTAAAACCTTTAGTACAAGAAAACAGATTTATTTAACCAAATTTCACATTTTGTTAATGGATTATTTTTGTTTTAGGACATCTGAGTTCTTCTTCCATATATCCCATATGCAGTGCTCCTTATTTATTGGCAACTTCATGCTCAGATGAGAAAGTAAGATTCTGGAGATGTAGAGTAACAGATGGAGAATCTGCCACTTCAAAGAATGGAGAAATGGATCTTATATACATTTGGGAAGAATGGCCGTTACTTATTGAAGATGGACTGCAGAGCAATAGTAGTATAACTGTACCTGGTAGGCCTATAGAAGTCAGCTGTGCACACACAAATCGTTTAGCAGTAGCATATAAGCAGCCTACGTCTAATAGTAGATGTTCTCAGGACTTTGTGATGCATGTAAGTATTTTTGAATGTGAGTCTACAGGAGGTTCATGCTGGGTCCTTGAACAGACAGTTCATTTAGATGAGTTAAATACAGTGTTGGATTCTGGCATTAGTATTGATAGCAATTTAGTGGCCTATAATAAACAAGAGGTATATTTATCCAGTAAAGAGAGTGTCACATCAAACACAAAGCGTTTAGTTCACTTAGATTGGATGTCTAGAGAAGATGGTTCTCATATTCTGACTGTAGGAATTGGATCAAAACTTTTTATGTATGGACCCCTGGCTGGCAAGGTACAAGAACAGACGGGTAAGGAAAGCCTGGCATTTCCTCTCTGGGAAAGTACTAAAGTTGTGCCTCTTTCTAAATTTGTACTGTT
Source organism: Hyperoodon ampullatus (assembly GCF_949752795.1). Classification (NCBI taxonomy): domain Eukaryota; kingdom Metazoa; phylum Chordata; class Mammalia; order Artiodactyla; family Ziphiidae; genus Hyperoodon; species Hyperoodon ampullatus. The sequence continues at coordinate 77,679,025 of NC_136917.1, read as the reverse complement.
ACGAAGTGTGGACTTGGTTTCTTCTTTAGAAGGCTCTCCACCTTTTCCTGTTTCTTTATCATGGGTCCGGGATGGCATCCTGGTGGTAGGAATGGATTGTGAAATGCATGTATATTCCCAATGGCAGCCATCTTCTAAACAAGAACCTGTTACAACAGATTCATACAATGGGAGCACTCCATCTATAATAAGTTTAATAAAACAGAGTAACTCATCAAGTTCTGGATTACATCCTCCAAAGAAAACCCTGACTCGATCCATGACCAGTCTTGCACAGAAAATCTGTGGAAAGAAAACTGCGCTTGATCCTTCTGTGGGTATGGAAGATTCAGGTCTTTTTGAAGCAGCTCATGTTCTTTCCCCAACTTTACCTCAGTACCATCCTTTGCAGCTTTTGGAACTCATGGATCTTGGCAAAGTTCGGAGAGCAAAGGCCATCTTGTCACATCTTGTCAAGTGCATTGCTGGGGAAGTTGTGGCTCTGAATGAAGCTGAATCTAATCATGAGCGCCGCTTTAGGTCTCTCACCATCAGTGCTAGTGGAAGTACTACTCGAGATCCCCAGGCATTCAACAAGAGTGAAAATACAGATTACACAGAAATTGATTCTGTCCCTCCACTTCCTTTATATGCCTTACTTGCAGCAGATGATGATAGCTATTACTCATCCTTGGAGAAATCTAGTAATCAGAGTACCTTAAATAACTCAAACCAGTTGTCAAAAGAAAGTTATGATGAGCTTTTTCAGATGTCACCTTTAATGACTGATAGTCATGTGTTAAAGACAGATGAAGAAAATACAAAGCCCAGGGTTATTGACCTTTCACAATACAGTCCAACTTACTTTGGTCCTGAGCATGCTCAGGTTCTTTCTGGCCACTTACTTCATTCTAGTTTACCAGGACTCAGCCGGATGGAGCAGATGTCTTTGATGGCTTTAGCAGATACAATTGCAACTACCAGCACTGATATTGGAGAAAGCAGAGACAGAAGCCAAGGTAAAATTAAATTGGGTATAGGATTAGAGGAAAAATTGATAATATTTTTACTTATTTTTTTCACAGAAAATAATCTTTTTTTTTTTTTTCATGTATTTTGACATGACTGTAATTACGTAAATTATTGTTCACAGGTGGCATGCGATGACTACATTCCGTTCCTTGTATAACTTTTGAATTGCCCAGCAATAAATAATTGCCTCATTCTATTTTAAAAATTGTTTAATTTCTATGTGTTTATTGTTCATTCACTTTTGAATTTTCCACTAGACTAGTAATTTTTTTTTTTTTTCTAGTAGGTCTGTGTCTTTATTCCTGTCTTACCCCTATGTTCTTCATGACATTTTTTTTTTCTTAAATTCCATATATATGTGTCAGCATACAGTATTTGTCTTTCTCTTTCTGACTTACTTCACTCTGTATGACAGACTCTAGGTCCATCCACCTCATTACAAATAGCTCAATTTCGTTTCTTTTTATGGCTGAGTAATATTCCATTGTATATATGTGCCACATCTTCTTTACCCATTCATCCGATGATGGACACTTAGGTTGTTTCCATCTCTGGGCTATTGTAAATAGGGCTGCTATGAACATTTTGGTACATGTCTCTTTTTGAATTATGGTTTTCTCAGGGTATATGCCCAGCAGTGGGATTGCTGGGTCATATGGTAGTTCTATTTGTAGTTTCTTAAGGAACCTCCATACCGTTCTCCACAGTGGCTGTACCAATTCACATTCCCACCAGCAGTGCAAGAGTGTTCCCTTTTTTCCACACCCTCTCCAGCATTTCTTGTTTCTAGATTTTTTGATGATGGCCATTCTGACTGGTGTGAGATGATATCTCATTGTAGTTTTGATTTGCATTTCTCTAATGAGTAAAGATGTTGAGCATCCTTTCATGTGTTTGTTGGCAGTCTGTATATCTTCTGTGGAGAAATGTCTATTTAGGTCTTCTGCCCATTTTTGGATTGGGCTGTTTGTTTTTTTGTTATTGAGCTGCGTGAGCTGCTTATAAATTTTGGAGATTAATCCTTTGTCAGTTGCTTCATTTGCAAATATTTTCTCCCATTCTGAGGGTTGTCTTTTGGTCCTGTTTATGGTTTCCTTTGCTGTGCAAAAGCTTTTAAGTTTCATTAGGTCCCATGTGTTTATTTTTGTCTTTATTTCCATTTCTCTAGGAGGTGGGTCAAAAAGGATCTTGCTGTGATTTATGTCATAGAGTGTTCTGCCTATGTTTTCCTCTAAGAGTTTGATAGTGTCTGGCCTTACATTTAGGTCTTTAATCCATTTTGAGCTTATTTTTGTGTATGGTGTTAGGGAGTGATCTAATCTCATACTTTTACATGTCCCTATCCAGTTTTCCCAGCACCACTTATTGAAGAGACTGTCCTTTCTCCACTGTACATTCCTGCCTCCTTTATCAAAGATAAGGTGACCATATGTCCGTGGGTTTATCTCTGGGCTTTCTATCCTGTTCCATTGATCTATCTTTCTGTTTTTGTGCCAGTACCATACTGTCTTGATTACTGTAGCTTTGTAGTATAGTCTGAAGTCAGGGAGCCTGATTACAGAAAATAATCTTAAATAATTTCTGTAAAAATGACAGCCGTGAAGGTTTTTAAAGTCATCATTGTTGCCTTCACAGTAGTTTTAACTTGAATATATATTATTTATCCCATAAATCATAGTACTCTGAGAAAGTACACAAGGATTCATTATGCCAAGTCATTTTTACCTGTCTACTTAATAATGTTAAGAATCCAAGTAATTGCTTTTGAGTTTAGCAAAAGTTAACATTCTTAATAAATAATTACTTTAGAAACCCCAAAATAAAAGGTGCATTCTCCTTTATTTATTTATTTTTCGCATTGTAATAATTCACTGTTAATTTGGGTTTTTTAATATTGAGGTTTTAAAAAAATTAACATTAAGGTATACTCCTTCCTAGAATAGCAGCAAGCAAGCCTAATAAAATTAGGTCTTTTCCTCACCCAAAGAGCATTTTTTGTTTTTAATCTCCTGAGTTATGAATAAATTTGTAGAACTCCCATCAGATTTCAAATAAGATCTGATTAACAGTCTAGCCTTGTGCACCAGCTATAAGTCAGTAGGATGCACCCCTTGAAAGGAAAATGTGGGGTAAATTTAAGAAAAAAGAATAACAATAATAAAAACTAAAACTTTAAGGAAAAATAAGTTGGTCATGAATTATGAAATGAAATATTATTAGTAGATATTATGTTTTGATGTGACTATATTACAAGTGTTTTATGTTTTTATTCATTTAAAGTAAAAATCAGGCCCCCTTACCATATAGCCATTTCTTCCAGTGTTATCAGTTATTGGAATGGGTATGTGACTTGAATCAATATGGATAATATTATAGAGAAGGTTAAACTATTTTAAAATTGAGTCACATTTAAATTAAAATATTCATGTCAGAGGAGATTATATTATTAAAAATATGACAGAGACCCTGAGTCAATTCATTCTCCTCTTTGTTATTTTTTCAATTATTTAACTATACAACTTTTTTCTGTAATGTATAATTATATAGGAAAAAGAAATATTAGATAATATTTAGACTGATAACTTTTGTCAGTTTCACAATGTTTTGTCCCTGGTTTTGGTGCTCTGACATACCCTGCTTGCCAGAATTATTAGCATTTACTTGTGTTTTGCCAATGAAATGGGTTTTTACAAGTAAAAATACCTTTTTTTTTCTTTTTTATAGGTGGAGAAACTCTTGATGAATGTGGCTTAAAATTTCTTTTGGCTGTTCGACTTCATACTTTTCTTACAACTTCTCTTCCAGCTTATCGAGCTCAACTCCTTCACCAAGGTGATTTTGGCAATAATCTAGTAAAAGGAAATAAGACGAGTAGAAGAGAGGCTTAAGAACATTTAAGTTTGTTTTTGCCCAGATACGATAATGCCGACAAGTTTGACACATTCTGAATTTCCTTAATTTATGTTAAAAATCTTTGCTTTCATCTCATCTTCTTTGCTTAAAAATACTGGAGAGGGCTTCCCTGGTGGCGCAGTGGTTGAGAGTCCGCCTGCCGATGCAGGGGACACGGGTTCGTGCCCTGGTCTGGGAGGATCCCACATGCTGCGGAGCGGCTGGGCCCGTGAGCCATGGCCACTGAGCCTGCGCGTCCAGAGCCTGTGCTCCGCAACGGGAGAGGCCCCAGCAGTGAGAGGCCCGCATACCACAAAAAAAAAAAAAAAAAAAAAAAAATTACTGTAATTCTTTTGGTAGGTGGAAAGAGCTAATGAAGAAATGGAAATGAGGCAATTGGATTATGTGTAATGTTTTCAAATGCATTATACATTAAAGACCAATTAGTATTGTTTCATTCTCTTTAATTTCCTTAAATTTTCTTTTTTCTCCTTTTTAATTGACTTGTATCTAAATTCATTTTTCCCCAAAATTTGAATACAATTTTTGTTATAGAAATAATACATACTCAATTTTAGTTGTTTCACAAAACAGAGTACAGAACATAGAAAATAAAAATCCGCCCACCCCCAAAACTGCTGCTAACATTAATGTGTATTTCAGATAATAGTTAATAACATTTCAGATACTTTTATATTGTTAGTCAGGGCTCTCAAAGTAATAGAAATACTTAAGTTTAAGATAATTTAAACAAAATAAGATATTTATTGGCTCAGTGCCCCCCAAGTTTAAGAGATAGAGCTGGCTTCCAGGATTATTGGATCTAAAGGTTTAAACAGTGTTGTTGGGACTCTACAGGTCAACCTCTACTCATTAGTCTCCGTCTCTTGTCTTTCTTTCTCTTTCTGTTTCCTCCTTCCTTTCATTTTGCATTTAGCTTTGGAAAAGAGAAGCTAAAATTCTAAGTCAGATTATGTATTTATGTATTTATTTATGAAAAATTATTAAACTTGGTTGAAAAACAATAGGAATCTATAAATAATTTAGAATAACAGTCCATTCACAGCATAGATGTTTGTTTGTTTTTTAATTACAGTTTCTTTATTTCCAAAGACTTGGGTATAGTGGGCATTTCAGATTCCTTGGCACTATATATTAGGTTAAAAATTTGAGTTCATGTATTTGTATAAGTCGAAGCCACATCTTATAATTAATCATATACTTAACTGAGTAATACTAAACAAAATGTAATGTGAAGAGGCAAAATAAAAGCTGAACGATAGGGCTTCCCTGGTGGCGCAGTGGATGAGAGTCCGCCTGCCGATGCAGGGGACACGGGTTCGTGCCTCGGTCTGGGAAGATCCCACATGCCGTGGAGCGGCTGGGCCTGTGAGCCATGGCCGCTGAGCCTGCGCGTCTGGAGCCTGTGCTCCGCAATGGGAGAGGCCACAACAGTGAGAGGCCTGCATGCCGCAAAAAAAAAAAAAAAAGCTGAACGATAAACACCACATGTGTGGGCCAGTAGGTTGAGAGACTTGCTGATGTAAATGATGCTTTATAAATAAAAGTATCTTATTAATATAGTGATTATGGGGTAATAAAAGTTATTATGTGCTAGGTACTATCCCAAATGCTTTAACTGTATTATTTCTTTTAATCCGCACAACAATGTAATGAGGTAGGTGCCATGATTATTCACATTTTATAAATAAGAAAATTGAGGAATCAAGAGGTTAAGTAACTTGCCCAAAGTTATATAGTTAGTTAGGGTGGAGCTAGAATTTAATTTATGCATTCTGATTCCAGAGTTTTTACAGTCTTAAGTTGTGTTCACCAGCTGTACTGTTTCCTTGATGCTTTTTTGATTCCATGGAATTAAATCTGCACAACAAATGTTGACCTAGGATGTCAGACGTACTAGGGAATAGAAAGATTCAGCACAGTGGCATTTGCCCATAAGCGTTTTTTTTTTTTTTTTTTTTTTTTGTGGTATGTGGGCCTCTCACTGCTGTGGCCTCTCCCGCTGCGGAGCACAGGCTCCGGACGCGCGGGCCCAGCGGCCACAGCTCACGGGCCCAGCCGCTCCGCGGCACGTGGGATCCTCCCAGACCGGGGCACGAACCCGTGTCCCTGGCATCGGCAGGCAGACTCTCAACCACTGCGCCACCAGGGAAGCCCTTTCCTTATCTTTTTAAAAAAATATATTTTAATTATAGAAAATATATGCTCATTGTAGAAAATATTGATGTGATGATTGAGTTATTTGGAGAAGCAAGAAAAAATACCCATATTCCCTCCAACCCCAAACAGTTATAACTCTGTGAGTCTTATATAAACTTTTAGGCATTTATATTGCAAATATGGAACACACATTTCTGATCATCATTATATAATCATATTTATATTTCTTATAAACATTATTTTTGATATTTCTTCAGGCCTGTCTAGTAGTCATTTTGCCTGGGCCTTTCATTCAGTAGCAGAAGAAGAACTGCTGAACATGTTGCCAGCAATGCAGAAAGATGATCCCACATGGTCTGAACTTAGAGCTATGGGTGTGGGGTGGTGGGTCCGGAATACCCACATCTTACGCAAATGCGTAGAAAAGGTGAGTGTTTTATTTTGGTGTAAAAATGAATTAATATATATTGCATGTTTATTTACACGATATTCCATATTTCCTCTCCTGTTACTCTTTTTTTTTAGCAGTAAAATGCGTTTAAATAGTCTTTATATTTCAAAATAGCATAATTTTTAACAATTTATATTCTAATTCTTAAATTGCTAGTTGATATATTAGCATTTTTTATTGATATATACAAAATAATATATATACACATTTAGGAAAACAAAACAGTACAGAAGAGCTTGTAATGAAAAGTGTAGTCCTGTCTCCATCTCTTTGTAATCTTGGAGGCCACCACCATGATTACTTTTGTAATTATAAAATAAATGAATAAATTAATAAATTTACATATACATGCATGCATTCATACACATATTTTTTAGTTTATTGAACATTTAAGTAGGGAATGTATGACAGTCTCGTATATGAAGGAAAGTATTTGTTTACTTAATTTAAAAACTGTTACCGTGAAATTTTGACCAATATTTTCTAATTATAGGTAGCCAAAGCAGCCTTTTATAAAAAGAATGATCCTTTAGATGCTGCCATTTTTTACCTTGCAATGAAAAAGAAAGCTGTGATTTGGGGATTATATAGGTAGGTGAAAAAACTGCTTCAAAATGAAAAACTTTCCATAGAGTATGAAGTAAAGATTTGTTGTTCTTGTTAGTGTGATTCATGTGGATTCTTAGTTATTTTTGTATTTAAGAGATTTCATGTGAAAGAAAGCCTAGATTACAGAGCAGAAGAATCTTGATGAGGTCACATTAGCTTTTTTTAGGTTTATCAGTCCAGAAAAACATTTTTTTTGCTTATTTTAATAACTTCTCATGATGCTCCTGTAGAACAAAGAACTAAACCAGAAACTTTATCTGGAGTGGGGAAGAAGGTGATTTGGTGGAGCTTTGAAAATACATCTACCCTCTGCCCTATCAAGGAGCTCTTGGACCAGGCTATCCTTCCAAACCACCCTCTTCCTAAGGGCCCTGACCCCATTCTTGAGCTAGGGTCATTTAGAATTTTTCTCTTTCACTTGTTCTTAGCTAGACTTGGTGAGCGTGATTGCCATAAATAGTTCACTATTCGTTTGGGATTCAGTTCTAGATATATCCATATGATCAGCAACCTTTGGGGGAAAATCATGGTATCAATCAGTTGTAAGAGACTAGATCTTTTAGGATTGTTTTGCTTCAGGACAAATTCCTTAGATTTTTATCTTCAAAGTCACCTTCAGGTGGGCAGTGGGGGTAAAGGCAGTTGATTAAGTTTAAATGGTAAAATAGCACAGAAGTTAATATAAATTATATATTTTGTATAGATTTAAAAATAATTTCTCACAGTGCTGTTAATGTAGTTTCTCCATAGTTTGAAAGAATGTTTTCAATAATCTCTGAAATTTATATGGAAAAGTAAATGTTTACCATAAATGTTATTTTTGCTCAGAAAAGCAGCAGATGTATAGTAATTTATGAACTGGTAAATGTTTCTTTTGAGTCTTAACTTTTAAGTGGCTAACTTCATAACAATTGGTTTTGATGTAGAAGCATTATGTTCCGAAATTTTCAAACTTTTTTCTTTATAGATCCCAAAAAGATTCCAAGATGACACAGTTTTTTGGACACAATTTTGAGGATGAGAGATGGCGTAAAGCAGCTTTAAAGAATGCTTTTTCTTTGTTAGGAAAACAAAGATTTGAACATTCAGCAGCATTTTTTCTTTTAGCTGGTTGCCTCAGAGATGCAATTGAGGTAATGAATGAATTTTTTAAAAAATAGCATTGTCATCCTTTTAAGCTCTTTATGGTTTCAATTTTGTTTTTTAATTTCAACTCAAGTATAGTGGAACTAACACAAGGCTTAATGCCTAAAGTAACTGATAATATTTAATGGTGACTTTAAAATTTTGTCATTTAGCTTGAATGATATTTATATAGAATTAAAATTAACCAGGTTGTGTTGGTTGGTAGAGATAGGTAGTTAATCTGACTCTTAAGAATATTTATGAACAGGTTAAAAAAATAAAATATTCGTTCTATCACTTTAAACATATTCGGACATATATTTGGCTCTGTGTTAGTGGACAAACCTTAGCAAATTTTTAACTAACTATTTCTAAGTAACCCTTACAAAAAGTTATAAATATTTAAAATATAACATTTCTGTTTCAAATTGCCCTTTTGCTCAGAGTTTCATACAAGTGATTCAAAACATCTTTTTGATTTGGAAACATTATAGTCTGCTGAGGTGGATGGGGAACGATAAAAGCTCAAGAATAAAACAAAGCATGTCATTTTAGGAATTATTCAGTATTTTTTCATTAGGCTAATTCTTTTTGCAAATATGTATTTATTACTACCAGGTAAATTAACATAAATGTTGTCAAGTAGATTTGCTGAAGCAAGCAGCATATGTTTTGTGTATTATCCTTGTTCACTAATGTCAGATATTAATAAAGCTTTGTGTTCATCTTGTTATTAGTCAATTGAGTTTACCTTAAAATGAAAGATACCTTTATTTATAAACAATATTTCTTGTTTTTGAAGGTATGTCTTGAGAAACTGAATGACATTCAGTTGGCTCTTGTAATAGCAAGACTCTATGAGTCTGAATTTGATACATCTGCAACATATAAATCTATTTTACGTAAAAAAGTTTTGGGAATTGATTCTCCTGTCAATGAACTCAATTTGTTGAATATAAATATGCATTATGATCCTTTTCTTCGGAGTATGGCATATTGGATTTTAGAAGATTACAGTAGTGCTCTGGAAACATTAATAAAGCAACCTATCAGAGAGGATGATGGTAAGCTATACTTCTAAGATGTTAATGATTAAGAGTTTTATTAGTGTTTGTCAGGTTCAGAGCACACTGTTGGGTGCTAAGGATAATGCAGAACAAATTGAAGACATACATGGTCTAAGACTTTATGGTTTAGTTGGGGAGACAGAGTTATGTATACAGTTTTTTATTTTTTATTTTTTTCCCCCCGGGAAGCTAAATCCTTTGAAAACCAAGGACTTTGGATTTTCTTATTGAACATAGATGTTTTCAACGTTTGAATATAAATGTTTTGAAGAAAATAGTGATAAACAGGGAAACAGAAGTGGTTGGATTTCAACTATAATTTTAAGGTTGACTAGATAAGACTGAATTGGATATGGAATATGAAGGGAATGAGAGTCAAGTTTAACTCCTGGGTTTTTAGTTTGAGCAATAGATAAGTGGTAGGGGGAAGGCTAGGAGCAGATTTTGGAGAGTGTTGCTTTAGATAGAAAAGACTTCTCAGATAAGGTGACCTTTGAGATGAGACTTGATTGAAATGAGTGAGTAATCAGTCAGCACAGATATCTGGTTTTTAGGCCAAGGGCACAGTAAATAAAAAGGCCTCGAGGCAAGAATATGTACATGTAAATGGAAACATAATGTAGGCCTTTGGATATAGTATTCTAGATTTACAGGGTGAAGTTGCTACTAGAAATAGAGATGTGCACGTTATCACGTATAGATGGTATTTAAAGCCATGGGACTGTAGGAGTTCACTCAGGGAGTGTAGATAGAAAGGAGGTCAAGTAGTGAACTCTAGGACACTCAGCATTTAAAAGTAGAGAAGATGAGGAAGATCTAGCAAAGCAGGCTGACTGAGAAGAAGTGTCCAGGAAAGTAGGAGAAAAAGAACTAAGAGTGTGTAACTGGATGTTTTAAAATGTCTTAGATTGTTACCTGAAGAGATGTGAAATCAGCATAATCTTTGTTTTCCTACTATGTTAGAACGCTTTCATTACAAATGTGTTCTTGTCTATTCAGTGCTATGTATTAGTTTGGTCTCTTAAATTTTTCTCACAAGACCAGGTAGATAAAGGTGCCATGGTACAGAAAAAGGGCTACAGTACAACCCTTGAAGAATTTTTCTTGGCTCATAAAATGAATTTACTTTCAGATCAAGTCATGATGTCAGCCTGCAATCCTGCTGTTTTTAATTTCTACAATTATCTAAGAACACATCCTCTTTTGCTGAGACGTCATTTTGGATCATCTGATGCGTTTTCCACACACATGAGTTTAACAGGAAAAAGTGGACTGGCAGGAACAATTAATTTAAGTGAAAGAAGATTATTTTTTACTACTGCCAGTGCTCATTTAAAAGCTGGCTGCCCTATGTTGGCTTTGGAAGTATTATCAAAGATGCCAAAAGTCATCAAAAAAACGAAACCTTTTTGTAGAACATCTAGTTTTCTGGATACTAGTAAAGTCTGTTCTCCTTCTTCTCCATTCAAATTGGATGCAAGGGAAGATAAGTCTTCTGCTATTGATTGGTCACAGTCACTGATGAATGGTTTTGGATCTTCTTCAGAGGGTTCCTCAGAGAAGCAGTCAAACTCCACTCTTTCTTTTGACTGGAGCCAACCAAGTATTGTATTTCAGGATGACTCTTTAGAATTAAAATGGGACAGTGATAACGATGAAGAAAATGAGGATCTCCCTGTTTCAATGAAAGAACTAAAACCTTTACAGAGAAAAGTAGGGAAAAAAATAGATGAAACAAGTTCTAAGTACACAGACTCTCTCAGCACACTAGATGAAAATGACATTTTAAATCCATCAGAAGATATCATTGCAGTTCAATTAAAATTTAGAGCATGTTTAAAGATTCTCACGGTAGAACTTCGCACTTTATCTACTGGATACGAAATAGATGGTGGAAAATTGCGATACCAGCTGTACCACTGGCTTGAAAAAGAGGTGATAGCCCTTCGGAGAACTTGTGACTATTGTTCAGATCCTGAAGAATTACAGTCTGCATTTGGCGAAAATGGAGATGCATTTGGATTAAATGAAGATGCTGAAGATTTGCTTCATCAAACCAAAGTGAAACAACTGAGAGAAAATTTTCAGGAAAAAAGACAGTGGCTTTTGAAATATCAGTCACTCTTGAGGATGTTTCTTAGTTACTGCATACTGCATGGATCCCATGGTGGGGGTCTTGCATCTGTGAGAATGGAATTGATCTTACTTTTACAAGAATCTCAGCAGGTATGTAACTTACATGATAACCAGTCAAAATACTACTTGTATGAAAAACAGTTTTTGAGATTGCTTTTTTAGTTTTAAAATGTTAAAATTGTTGATTTTCTTAATTATGGTTGCTTTAAGGAATTCTGTTTTTTGTGTGGTGCTTCACATTATGGATTTCTAGAGTTGTGAATGCATTGTGGTTTAAGGACAGTTTGATATCAGACCCTGTGATCTGCTTAATTCATATTAAACGTTCTTATACGAATGCCTTGTGAATTGATGATACGAGCGTATTGTCCCATCATTTTTCATTATAATTGGTGGAAGATTGGTCTCCTCAGGTCCCTTCTAACTCTGTAAAAGTTTGTTATGCTTTTAATTTTTAATTGTTCTGAAGTTTTTCAAAGAGACCCTGAATTACTTAATGGATTATAACTATAAATAGTTGATTAACCTTTTTTCCCTTTGTTTTTTAAGGAAACAGCAGAACCAATATTTCCTAGCCCTCTTTCAGAACAAACCTCAGTACCTCTCCTCTTTGCTTGTACAGCCAGTGCCAAAACAGTAGTTGCCAATCCGTTATTGCACCTTAGTAATCTAACACATGATATTCTGCATGCCATAATAAACTTTGATTCACCACCCCATCCTGATATCCAAAGCAATAAAGTAAGTATGCTTGGTTTCAGACATTTAATTTACCTATATACTATGATAAAGCTAAAAGATAAGTGTTAAGGCTTTTTATAAACAATTTTAAACATCATCCTATGCATAGTGATTGTTTCATTGCCAAGTTTATATTGGTTTTGATCAAAGAAAACTTTTGGTTATAGGCCAAGTTCATCTTACTTGTATTACTTATACCCAATGGGGTACTTCAGTTTTTAAGTTTGACTTCGTCTTATTTAACTGCATCATTTTGGTAAGCGTAATAGTGTGTATGCACATTTATGAGTAAATCTTTAGCAGTACACTTAGCCAAAAAGCTGGGGTTTTTTTAGAGACAGAAACTTAATATTATGTAAAAGTACTAGTATCTCTTTTTCTTCCTCATAGTCTGCATTTGATTCTCTCCCCCACCTCACAGGTTGTGATATCATGCCATCCATTTTCTTTTTGTCTAGTGGTAGCCTCTCCTACAGTTTTACCTTCCTGGATAACCTTAACCCCTACAAATTAATTTTGTCACTTTATTTCCTATACTGCTCAGTAGAATAAATGCCCACATTGCATATTACACAATTAGGAATTTAATGTTCTTTAGATTGTGCTGATTTTAACCAAACTTTATTCCATATTTAACTTTAATAATAAGCAAATAATAAGCATAACCCTGGTGTATCAGCTTTTGCTGCTTAAGAGCCACCCTGAAACAATAGCTTAAAATAGCCATGATTTATTTTGCTCATGATTCTGTGGGCCAACTGGACTGATAGCTGGATACCTTCATTTGTCTTTGGTCAGCAGGCAGGTTGACTGGATTCTGGATGACCTAGGATGGCCTTATTTACATTTCTGATCGTTGGCAGACTGTAAGGCTGACAGGAAACTTTGGGATGACCAAAGACTTTGGGATGTGTCTCATCCTCCAGTAGGCAAGCCTAGAGTATTAGCCTGGGTTCTCTAAAGAAATAGAGCCAATAGGGTGTGTGTGTGTGTTTTTATAGAAAGAGCCTTGTTGTAAGCAGTTGGCTCACTTAATTATGGAGGCCGAGAAGTCTCAGGATCTTCAGTTGGCAAGTTGGAGACCCAGGAAAACAGATTGTGTAGGTCCAGTCTAAGTACAAAGGCCTGAGAACCAGGATAGGTAATAGTGTAAGTTCCAGTCCAAATGCCAGCAGGCCTGAGACCCAAGAAGAGCCAGTGTTTCAGTTCTAGTCCCAAGGTAGGAAAAGACCAGTGTCCCAGTTCAGTGCAGCCAGGCAGAAGTTCCCTCATACTCAGCTTTTTTGTTCTATTCAGGTCTTCGATTGATTGGATAAGGCCCACTCACAATCGGGAGGGCAATCGTCTTTACTCAGTCTACCAATTCAAATATTAACCTCATCCAAATTTACCCTAACAGACACATCCAGAATAACATTTGACCAAACGTCTGGGCACCCCTTGGCCCAGTCAAATGGACACATAAAATTAACCATTTCACCTGGATTATTTCATATAGTGGTTCCAGGGGTTTAAAGAACAAAAGTAGAATTTGCAAGGCCTTTAGAGAACTCGGTTCAGAAATAACACATCACTTCTGCTGTGTCCTCTGGCACAAAGGAAGTCTCAGCCCAAATTCAGTAAGTGGCGAAATAGACTCCACCTTTTGATTGGAGAAGCTAGAAAATATTATCATTTTTTTAGTCTGTTGTATGTGGTCTTCGCTGTCTTCATTCATATTATGCTGTCCTTGATTTTAATTCATATCACGTCTATTGATAATTGAAGGAAAAATAGCAATTAGATTTTAATATGCACAAGAGAGTATCATACCTCATAATTAGATCAAGAACTTAGTCTTTTAATAGTCTAGCCTCCTTTCTTACCTAGATTAAGCTTCTCCCTCATCCTCAGATCTACTTCGGTTACTTCTCTTGTCATGCCATGTTTAGAGCCCTGTCTTCCTCAGTACATGTATTTGCCTTTCAGTTGCTGTCTTTCATACCTTCTTTCTCTAAAATTTCACTCTCTTCAAATTGTTTTCTGTAGTAACTCGACTGTGTGATAGCATATTCTTCAGTGATCTGTTCATAAGTGAACTGTCATTTACCAGGCTGGACTTCATATTTTGGTTGAGGAAGGAGCAGTTTGAGTCTTGGAGGGCTTGCTTTTAATGCATGGCTCATTGCACTACTGAATAAGCTAACATCTGTTCTCGTTTGCCCTTAAAACAGAAATTAGGTAGTAGGTGTCTGTTTTATAATTTCTGCCAAAGTCCTCAGGTTTTGTATGTTTGTGTGTGTGTGTTTTTAATTTGTTTGTCACAAGACCTCTCAGAAATGAGTATTAGGGAGAAAAAGGAAATAGTTTATAAGGGCAAAATAGTTTTTTCATCTTTTTAAAAATGCTGATTATATTAGGTCTTGAAAAAAAGCTACATTTTTCAAAGTTATAAGATAACTGTTTTTTTTTTTTCCAGGTATATGTAATGCATACTTTAGCAGCTTCACTTTCTGCTTGTATTTATCAGTGCCTTTGTGGTAGTCATAACTACAGGTAAATATTTTGTGAAATTTAAGAATGTTTACAGTAACTGATGAGGTTTGAGAATTTGTATGCTCTTGCTCTAGAAATACTGTGTACTGCAGTCCACCTTAAATAATACAAAAAGCATATGGCTGAAGTGTTGAGTCCTTTTTTTTCATCTTTGAAATTTTAGCATATGTCTTTATGGCAAATGCATCTCAAGTAAACTCTTCACAATATAACTTATTTAGCAGCCTTTTATTGATCACTGTCTAATGCTAGACATTGTGATATACGCTGGAATAAGGTCTCCTTCCTTAAGGTCAATCTAGTTAGAGACAAACATATGAAATGATAAATGATATGTAACATGACATCATACTTAAATGATATGTCCTATAAGATGATAGGTAGTAAAATCTCAGGGAGCACAGAGGAGGGACTGACTGACTTGGAACTGAGAAAAATTTTACAGAGTAGTTGATGTTTATGATTTTTCTCTTTATGTCCTAAGGTTTCACTATAATTTATCTAGGCTTTCAAAACATGTTGTTTGACACTGTGGGGGTCTGTATCTTTCTTTAGTTCTTTGAAATTCCCTTACTCTGTTTCTTCAATATTTTATCTTCTCTCTTCTCTTTCCTTATATGAGACAGATATTGGAACTTGTGGGTCCCTCTTATTTTTCTTTTAGCTTTCCCCTCAAATGATCCCTTTCTTTTTTTCTTTATTTATTTTTTGCTTCATTTCAGGAGAAATCCTAGCTTCATTTTCCAGACACTAATTCATTCTTCAGCAATGTCCTATCTTTTATTTAGCCTATTTGAGTTTGTTTTAGAAATTTTATTTTTCAGTTTTAATATCTCTTTATTTATTTCAATAGCCACTTTAAAAAAATAACTTACTGTCTTTGTTTTTAGTTTTATTTTTTTTTAATATCTCTGAGTATAAACCACTTTCCTTAATGTTCTGGTAAGTCTTCGCTTCCTCAGGTGTAGGTATGTCACTGAGTTTGTTTTCTCTTACATGATGTCAACCTTCCTTTGTGTTGATTTTTGATTATCTGTTTATCTTATGTGTTTGAATTCTCCCAGGGGTCACCTCAGCTTACTACTCTGGTTATGTATTCCCATAGTAGCTTCAACTTGATTTCTTTGACCTTGGTCCTCCAAAAGTTCACTTTCTTATTACTGAGTATGGCTTTGTTTTCATCAACATATTTTTATCTTTCTTATCATTTCCATAGGCTTACCTTAGCAGGGGAGATTTTTGGTTTTTGTTACTCTGCCATCTTGAAAATGGAAAGTAAAACAAGAGAAGCTATTTCCATACGTATCAAACTGTTATGACTAAGACAACTTGCCAGTTAGAACAGATCTAAACAAATAAGTGTGCTATTTTAAAATATTATATTCATTTACTTAACATATGATACAGGAACTACTGACAGGGTTTAACAAATTTTTCATGCCATTTTTCTGTCATATTTATTTTGTAGTTTGTGTCAAGCTGTAATTTATTTTGTCCATTGATCAGTTTATTTAGTTTTAGCTTAAAGTACCATTTAATTAGAGAAGCTTACCCTGAATTCCCAAACTGTGTGAAATCACTCCTCCCTTTTGCTTTCATATCACTGTATGCATAGGTTTTGTCTTTAAAAACAGTATGATAAAATTATTTGTGTCTGATTCCCCCACCAGACTATAAATTGCATGAGGACGGAAACCATGTGTTTCATTAAACACCTGTTATCTGGTGCATATACCTGATATAACCTACCCTAGTGTAGGGTAGACTAGCCATTAAATATCAAATTGAACCTAAACTGACTTCTTCAACTCAGTAACCTTGTTTTAAATTTTGATATATAAGCTTGCTACTTGTGGCCAATAATGATTTAGTTTTTTCATTTGTACATATTTTATGTCTTAACAGTAAATATATTTAAAAGCTATCATATCTGTTTGAATTTAGAAAATTTAAAGGACACTTTGTTTTATTATAATACTAGACTATAAAGCACAGTACTTAGGTGTAAAGCAGTATAACTAATACACAAAATTTTGTATTTAAGGTACCCTAGATGATAGATCTAAAACATGGAAGTATTACATGTGAAATTCATTTTAGATCATTGTATGTTATTATTATTGTTTTATTATATCGTTGTTATTGTAGGTCATTATAGATTGTTATTATTTAAATTTTTTTCTCTTAGTTCATTTCAAACAAATCAGTTTACTGGAATGGTGTATCAGACAGTACTGCTTCCCCATCGACATTCTTTGAAAACAGGAAGCTTAGATGAAGCCATAACTCCCAATACATCACCAGCTCAGTGGCCAGGTATAAATAATTTATATATGTGTGAGTGTTTTTCTTAGCCTTATTGAATTTAATCAGATGAGGAAAAAGTAGGTTTGGCTTGGTTTTGCTGTATGATAATCATTGTTGTTAACTATTGTTAGAATTGATACCAGTTTATTATTCACCACTTATTACAAATTATCCAGTTATGTAATATTAGTTTTTCCTTTATCATCATACTAAAATAACTCAAATATTTTGTTATATCACTTTTTTTAATTTTGCTTTTGTCATAATACAAAAACATTTGTTATGGCAATGAAATTTTATCTATCAGATTTGAATCAGATTACAGATTTCCAGTGTTTGTCTAAATTGAACAAATAGCTCAACATTTATGCATTAACTGCAATAACCTCTACTAGTCTATGAATCTGTGGCAGAAAATATTTTAATTCTGATGCTGTAACTTTTTTCAAAAATTAGGAAATGTGGATTATTTATTTAGTTTATTGTCAATGGTAGCTAATGGTAGCTATGTTTGTTGTTTCTCCTAGGAATAACTTCTCTAATTCGACTTTTGAATTCTTCTGGGGAGGAAGCCCAGTCAGGGCTTACAGTCTTGCTCTGTGAGATTCTCACAGCAGTGTATCTTAGTCTCTTCATCCATGGCTTGGCAACACATTCTAGTAACGAACTATTTCGGATTGTGGCCCACCCTCTAAATGAAAAAATGTGGTCTGCTGTATTTGGTGGAGGTGCACATGTTCCCAGCAAAGAACAGACACGCTCAAAAGCTTTACCTGGTTAGTTTTTAATCTGTTTTATTTTATTTTTTAAGGCTACAGCTTTATTTATTCATCTGAATGATAACTTTGTTAAATGTAATTACATTTTAATTCATTCACAGGAAGTTCTGTTACAGACCATTTTCTTAAAGCATGAACAAATAGTTTTGTGGTAAATATGCAGTATAAAGTTTCTGGTGTAATTATCAAAGTTTAAGATACTCATGCACCAGTGATTAGAACTATCTAATGTAATTTAAAATCTTTTACTATTGAAATTTTCATTTGTTTTGAAATATACTGTAACATTGGTTTTTGTTCTATCCCAAATCAGATCTCTCTTCTTTCTTTGGCAGGAAGGTACTTTGCTATGCCTAGCCCCCACCAGGTAGTGGTATTCTCCATGGAATGTGTGGGCTTTTCCAAAGCTCTTTCAACCATCAGTTCTCATAGCCCTCCCAGTCTTGCAGGCAAGATATTAGCTTTAGAAATAGGCTTTTACAGTTCAGCTTGCTTTGTGTTGTTTTGGAGGGGTTGGGGTACAGTGGGCCAGTTTTATTCTGTTTGGCACTTAGCAAACTGAAAATTTTCCATTAATCAAGTCATATTTTTGATTTAAAACAATGATTAGCATTTTAAAAAACCATCCTGCTTTTTTATTATGCTTTAAGTTCTTCATTTTGATGTTTTCTATTCCTTAGACTTTAACATATTTTTAAATGTGTAGAAATAAAGAAACGTCAGTGCTAATCATGATAAATCAGACTATGGCTTGAAATGACTGGAAAAACATTTCAAATAAGGCTGCTTTATGTTCTGCATATTATGATTCCAGCCATTAGGGTTTTGGATTTCTAAGTGTTCATAATATCATGTAAAGTAAATATTTTAAACAATTGTATTACCTTTTCTTAACTTTCTAATGTTGTAACTGTAGGTACTGTATTTATTTAAACACAAAAGATTGAAACAAGCTTTTTGACCTGAAAAGAATCTTCATGATGCTTTCTGCCTTTAAGTTTTCTTTTTTTTATTAGCCCATATGTGATAATCTTGGCTGTGAAATTTTTAACAATATTTTAATTTTTGTAACATCTCCTTTCTAATTTTTAAAGAGTAATTTCCTGTGCTTTATTTTTTATATGGATAAAAATAGAAAAGACTAACTTATGAAACTCATGTTGGAATATATACTTCAGATATTTGAATTCATTTAAAAAAATTTCAAAGTCTGAGAGGGAGTACGATTTATAGGTCTACTGAGATTAAAGACTGTGATCTTGTTATTACAACATGTTATAAAGGGATACATTCTTGAAATAGAATGTCCACATACTTGTAAAAAATTAAAAATACATTTTTACTAACCAGTCAGCAAGCCTCAACTTCAACAATTCCTGGAGCATTTCTGAGCACAGATATATAAAAAACCTTACTCAAAGTCCAGGTTGTTCTTTGTTTAACCACTCAGATATAGCTATTTGTAGTTACAAATATCATATAATCAACTCTTATCTCACCACTTACTGAATCCAAAATAATCAAAGTGAAAAAAATTATCTGCATCTGTGTGTTTAACCTCTTGCGTTGGGACATGGTAGCCAAATAATACAGGATACTTAAAAAATGAGGTTTACTTAGTGATGGGGCTGGATATAGCCACATATAGATTATGTGATGCTCATCTGTCTATAAGAACCCAGAAACTATTCTGAATGCAATCAATCATGGATGTAACTGAAGGAGCATGTACAGAAAACATAAATGATATGATTCATCAGTTTGCTAACCAGAAAAAAGAGTACACTCATTTAATGATGAAGCCAAAGTTCTGCTTTTTCTAAAGCTGATTTAGTTTGTGAAGGAACAAGTAGAAAAAGAAAAAAATAGAAAAACAGAGTAAAGGGAAGAAGTGAAGATAGTAGGTAGTAAAGGCAGTAATAGTAATTAGAAGTAGCAGTCCTGTGAGGCAGATAAACTGACAGTTGGAGAGACAAAATCTGAGAACAGAAAATCAACCAAGACAAAGGGACAAGGAGGGGTGGCTTTCAGTATAAGGCAGAGTTCTGAAATCTCAGTTTTTGAAGGCATTATTATGTTGTTCTGAAAGCACACCAACTAAAGCAGCACACCAGCTTGATAAATTTTAGGTTGTAAGTAAGCAGCCCTGTATGTTCAAATTACTGTTGAATGTAATCATGATGTCCTAAGAGTGTAATTAAATTAGTTAATATTCAGTATACATTGTTGACCAAGGGAATAAAATGATGTGTTTTAGAAAAGTTGATCTGAATTCAGCCAAAATTGTTATATATATTGATATATTTTTAGTTTCTAGTGTTTAAATATGGCCAAGTGAAAACTGACAGGTCTAGAATATTTCATTTTCCTGACAACCTATTCATCTATTCAGTGTCAATGTATTGTATATTGAAGATGAAATACATGCTTAGAACCCTCAAAACTCTGTCTTTTAAAAAGTGTTTTCAGGGCTTCCCTGGTGGCACAGTGGTTGAGAGTCCGCCTGCCGATGCAGGGGACACGGGTTCGTGCCCCGGTCCGGGAAGATCCCACATGCCGCAGAGCGGCTGGGCCCGTGAGCCATGGCCGCTGAGCCTGCGCGTCCGGAGCCTGTGCTTCACAACGGGAGAGGCCACAACAGTGAGAGGCCCGCGTACTGCAAAAAAACAAAACAAACAAAAAAAGTGTTTTCATAAGCTTAGTACTATGAGAAGATTTTAAAAGTTACCATTGTTTTCCTTGTTCTGGTATAAATTCTGATTTTAATTTTCTTTGCAATAATGGTCTTACAAACTAAATTATTTTTCTTTCTACATGTCTATTATATACTTAATGCACTTTTAGTGACATAAAATTTAAATATGACTTAAGCTTTGTAATATAAGAAAATGGTAGATGATTTTTATTAGACTTTAACTCAGGTCAGAATTCTTAACAAAAATGTTAAGGTACATAAATCAGTAATTTATTTTTTAATCAAATTTACTTTGTGATTTCTACATATGTTAATGAGGGATTTATTTTTTCTAATTAATTAAAACTATAGTGTGGGTGAATGTTCATGGAGTTCTGAATTATTTTATTATGGTTAATTTTTTTTTTTTTTTGCGGTACGTGGGCCTCTCATTGTTGTGGTGTCTCTCGTTGCGGAGCACAGGCTCCGGACGCGCAGGCTCAGCGGCCATGGCTCACGGGCCCAGCTGCTCCGCGGCATGTGGGATCTTCCGAGACCGGGTCACGAACCCATGTCCCCTGCATCAGCAGGCGGACTCTCAACCACTGCGCCACCAGGGAAGCCCTATTATGGTTAATTTTTAAAGTAGACGATCACCTAAGCAATAGCAGTTTTTGAAAAATTACTTTCTTTTCTGCTAACAGTGAGAAATCCATACTTTTGCTTTTTATTGCATATTGTAAAGCAAAACAAAATCTTTTAAGAATTTTTGTTGTGTTTCATAATAATGTTTGCAGGTATAAGAATTGTCATTATTCCTGTGCATACCTTAGTTTTTCTTTACCCGCTTTCTAACTTCTTCATGCCCCTTATAATTCATAAGCTCTATCTATATCCAAGTTCCTTTTCATTTCTCCCTAATGCTGATTTTTTTCTTTTATTACTAGTAAAGTAGCCATTTACTACCTTAATAATGGAACAGTAGAATCAGTTTGTATCCAAGGAGTGACACAGTTCTTGATATTTTATTATTAGCTTTTTTCAAAAACAAATGGTTAAGCACCCAGCAGCTACACAGTTTCTATTGGTGCCCCTAAGCTTCATGACCACTCAAACCCAACGTGATATAAGCATAAATTTGTCTTAGGTCTTGCTGCAATTTGAGGGTAAAGAAGAGGGAGCATCTACCCTAATGATAAGCTTCAAATTATTTCTTGTTTGCTAGGAGGTATCACTAAGGTCTTAATTTGTAGCATTTCAGGTAATATAACATTCGGTACTGTGAACCTATTTGCCGTTTTTCCCCTGTTGTCCTTGTACATCAGAAATGTTTCGATAAGAAGTTTTATACTTCTGGAATTGAGTCTGTAATTTTAAATGTTTCCCCTCAGTGTGGTTAATTTCTTGTTTTCATGTCAATTATCTGGGTTCACACACTGTACTTGCAAATGTTTTTCTCTCTTAAAAATTTTTTTTTATGTTTTGCTTTAAAAACTCTGCTTTTTTATGACATAGCAAGCTTGGTAAAATCTGTGAATTTAGCATTGTAAGTTTTATTTTTCCCTAAACGTCTGTGTTCATATCACATGCCTTCTAATAATCTAAAAACAAAACAAGCAGAATAGTAATATTTGTCAAGTGATAAATTTATTTTAAAACATAGCATTAATTTTTTTGACAGATTAAAAAATACCCTTATATTCTAAATTTTTTACTCAATGAGAATTTGGTAAAACCACTGTTTAAGTTTTAGAATGTATATAAATGTATACAACAGATATATTAGAAACACGATTGTTAATTATCAATTGCTTATAAGATCAGAGAGAAAAAATTACACATTGAATATGATGGTTCTTTTTAAAGTCATTTGAATGATTACATACCACTTTTTAGCAATCCCTTTGTATACTAATTTTATTCATCTTAATTTATTTTTTCTGAAATAACTAAATTATTCTGTTAGACTCAGCTTGGCTGTAGCTTGATATAATGCATGAGCATGCTGTTTATGCAAGCTAAGTAGCTTCAAGCAATAAAACAAAATTGTATTAAAACACAAATACTTGTATTCCTTTGGAAGGTAAGTGACTTCTTGCTGTAACCATTAAAGAACAATATTGGTGTGCCTTAATATGGGGTCGTTTACCTATCTATTAGACCATGACTAAGTCCAGGAGATCCTTGATTTTCTATTGGTGATTTGCATCTAGTGACTTAGTATTGATTAAAGATTTGTGTAACTTGTTTTTCTTTGCTAATGCCCTTAATACTCTAAGGTAAAATACTAAGAGAATATCGACTGTTAAATGTTTAGAAGTTAAAACAATAAAGATTGCGTTTTCTCCCTCTTCTTTGTTGTTCCATTGACTAGAAAATTCTATCTCCAAGCCATTTCTAAAAGTCTGAATCAGTTTAGTAGGTAGTTTTGGTGTTTGAATTTTTTAATATTTTCAGTGAAAAATTAGTAGTAGTTTTTTAGTAGATAAAAGGCCAAGTGATTACTGAAGAATCTCATAACTGAGTTGTTGCCTTTAATTACCACGGACATCCCATGATATTCTTCCCCCCCCCATGATATTCTTAAAAAACAAAATAGGAAGATGTAGATAATTTAGATAAGTCAACATTCAGAGAGTAAGGGACAAGATGAGATAAAAACAAAGATCGCTATACAAGATGATTTTTGTCTCACTTCCTCCACTATTTTCTTACCTTACTATCATAATAATCTCAGTTTTGTGTATGTACTTATTTGTAGTTAACCTTAGGTCTTATGTAAAAATAGGTGAAATCAGAACAATGAAAATTTTACTTATTTTGTAATACTTTATTTTGTTCTTGTTAGTTTCTTCACTAGTGGAAGAAGGAGAGAAACAGAACAAACGTTTTAGGCCATCAAAAATGTCTTGCAGAGAATCTGCCTCAGTGACCTCTTCCTCACCACCATTAAGCCAGGAATCACTGATAGTTAAAGAGAAGTTCATTCCACCTGAGCTCAGTATCTGGGACTATTTCATTGCCAAGGTAATACAAGTGTTATCCAGATGATTATTTGTGTAGTTAAACAGAAATGAAACTGTTTAAAATAAGTGTAATTGTTGGCGTTTCCAAATATTTTTCCACACTGGTTAAGAAAATTTTCATTTTATCAGGGTACATTATCACAAAATATACCCTAAAATATTTTGGACATATTTCAACCAGGTTTTAAGGCAGTTCTTTTATAAATTATGATTTTTGCATTTTAAACAAAGCAAAGATGAAAAGATAAATTGGTTAGCACCTTAATGCTTGATAGTAATTAAGGAATCAAGACTGCCAGAAGTCAAAGTGCCATCCATACTCTAATTCCTTTTCTATACCCCAGGCAGTCCTGCATTGTCCTGATATACACAGATTTCAGTTTTTAGTTAAATAACATCAGTCCCTCAACAACACTGTTCAACTTTAAAGTTACCACAATTTATTAAATATGAGAAATCGCATAAAGTACAAACTTTCCTGCTAGCTATTCAGTCCACAAATCACTATGTAAATAACAGTTGCACCTCATGATCAGTGACCAATCACAACAGTTCTTTCAAAGTCTGTCAGTGATTGGTCATTTAGTACCTGTTATTCAGTATTCAGTTCATACACAGAAAAGCATGTGGTTGTCTTGCCTCCTTATCTCCCATAATAAACACAAGTGACATTTTACAAAACTGGCTAATCAGAAGAGGGAATTGGCTAACACAGATAAAAGTGCAACTGAAAAATGAAAAGTGATAGTACTGGAAGTGAAATTCAAATCAAATATAGGTAAAGTTATAGAAGAAATAGCTAACTTTGGGAATGCTGACATTGCTGCCATTTGATAGACTGTAGATGTACAGCCAAAGGCAATTAGTAAAGGCCAGCTTATCAACCTAAATGAGGAAAGTGTGACAAAAGGATGAAGATGTCCCAGAGATAGTGAAATTGGCAAAACACTTCACATTAAAAGAACTCTGGGTAATATTTCACAACATTGAAAGTGCAAAGAGTAAAAAGTTGGATGCTGATACAAACTTAGAAAGGAGTATGACTATTTGCTAACGATTAGAAAAGAAGCTTGCTTTGATTCCTGAGTTAGAAGAAGGCCAGCACTGTTCAAAGTACTCTTGATAAATTTCTTACAAAGAAATAAAACACTTTAATTCTCACTGTTTCTAATTTTTTAATTACAGTGTACTAAATAAGTATTATTTTTACTATTTTTTTCATTTTCCTATACATTTATAGCTGACATTTTTAATGTTCTGACAAATCTTTAAATGATCACAGAACATTTGTAATTTTTTCATGCTTCAGGGTAAAAAAGGGCATTTATATCACCTTGTTTCACATTGCCTTTTGCAGTCATTGATTCATTCAACAGATGTTTATTATGTACTCTTTATATTGGAATATCTTTATTTCATCTTCATTTTTAAAGCATAGTTTTACTTTTGCTGGGTATATGATTCTTGATTAGCAAGGCCTTCTTTAGTTGTCTTGTTCCTGGATCTGGTTAAATTTCTGGCTGGTCTGCCCTTGCTCCAATCTGTATCTCAGCCTCAGGCTAGTTGAAATGTTAGCCTTCCCTAATTGTTTGCTGCTGAGAACTCTTGTTTATGACAATGCTGCTGGGCATGGAATTCGTTTTTTTTTTTTTAATTGAAGTATAGTTGATTTACAATGTTGTGTTAATTTCTACTGTACAGCAAAGTGATTCAAGTATTCATTTATATACATTCTTTTTCATATTTTTCATATGGTTTATCACATGATATTGAATATAGATTGAGGACCTTGTTGTTTATCCATTCTCTGTATAATAGTTTGCATCCCCTAATCCCAAACTCCCAATCCCTACCCCACCTCCCTCTTGGCAACCACAAGTCTGTTCTCTACGTCTGTGAGTCTGTTTCTGTTTCGTAGATAAGTTCATTTATGTCATATTTTAGATTCCACATTTAAGTGATATCTTATGGTATTTATCTTTCTGTTTCTGACTTACTTCACTTCTTATAATCTCTAGGTTCATCCATGTTGCTGCAAATGTCATTTCATTCTTTTTTATGGCTGAGTAGTATTCCATTATATATATGTGCCACATCTTCTTTATCCATTCATCTGTCAATGGATATTTAGGTTGTTTCCATGTCTTGGCTGTTGTAAATGGTGCTGCATTGAACATTGGGGTGCATGTATCTTTTCGAATTATAGTTTTCTCTGGATTTATGGGCATGGAATTCTTATTAAAGTCAGCCCCCTCTGGCCAGGCCGCAGAGTTCTTTGTCCTCACAGGCTGCTGGCCCTGATAGAACAAATGGGCCACAGAGGGCAGGGGTTGGGTTAGGAGTACCCCCTGGCCAAAATGCCAGATGCTCACTTTTTACCAGAGATTCAGTAGTTTTTCTTAAATAAATACTTCTCTGTGTGTTGTTTGTATTTGATCAGTTTCCAGTATCTTTAAATGGTTGTTTTTGACAACTTTTTCCAGTTTTATTACTGCTTTTTGGGAAGAGGACTTACCAAACTCATCCCTCAGCTTTTCCAGAATTTCTGCCCTCCCTGCTATATTTCTTCATTGGGCTTCTTTGGACCCAAGATTTTATAAGTTTTCTTTTCAAATTTCCCACGTCTCTTCTTTCATCCTCACTCTTAACTGATGACATCATCTTATGTCATTAAAAAAAAAATAGAACCAGACAGAAGTCTTTCATCATTCTGTCATGAAGCCCTCATCTTGTTCTCTCTTGTTACTATCAAGGAAGCATCCTTCCTATCAAAGATTCAGTGCTATTCTGAATCCTATCCTTGCTTTTCTTCTCTAGTCTTCTCTCTTCACTATTGGCTCTTCCCATCAGAACAGAAATGTGCTCTACTGTCTCCCATTCCAAATCCTGCTTTGATCCCAAAACTTTTTCGAACTATTATCCTATTTCTCTGCTTCCCATCCTCCTTCAGCTTTTCAAAACTGTAAACACATTATCTTTCTATTACCATAGGTCCCGTTCATATTTACCCATTGTATGACTTGTGACACAACTACCCCACTGAACCTGCTGTTGTTGAGATTCAGGTGGTATCCATGTTATCAAGTATAGGAAACTTCTTTGTCATCATCTTATTTGACTTCTTAGCAGTATTCAACCCATGTGACTATTTCCTCCTTTTTGAATTACTTTTCTCTCTTGTTCTATTGATACCAGTCTCTTCTAGTTTATTTCCTAACCTTACTATTTATTCCTTCATAGTCTTCTTTCTTCTTCCTTTTCTACCTGACCTGTGAATCTTGATCTTCTTCAGGATTTAGGTTTCTGATATCTATTTTCTTTAGTACTTCCCATGTCACAACCAAAGTCCTCCCATTTTAGTAAACGGCATCTTCATCCTTATAGTTGCTCAAGCCAGAAACCAAGAAATCGTCTTTTCCTTCTCTTTCCCTTGCTCTCCAAATTGATCAGTAAGTCTGTGCTTTCCCCCAAATATACCTTGAATGTGTTATTTCTCTCCATCTCTATCACACACCTGTATCCAGACTGCCAACTCTTGCCTTAGTTACTGATGTCTCCATTTCTTGTCTTGCCATTTGACTTTTCTCTCATAAGGCTATGGTCATAGTAACATTCCTAAAGTATAAATCTCAATACCTATCCTCTTAAAACTCATCAGTGGCATTCCATTACACTCTTTACTGTGTTGTACAAAAACCCTACCTGATCTGTCATCTGCTGTTCTCTTCAACTTTTCTCCCAACATTATCCTCTTGCTTTAGTAGGCTTCAGCCAAACTTCTTTTTTTTTTCCATACCAAACTCTTTTACCTTATTAAAGCCTTTTTACATACCATATCTACTACCTAAAATGCTTTTCTTCCCTCTTGTTAAATGGCTTATTCCTTCTTGTCCTTTAGGTCTCACTTAAATGACACTTTTCAAAGAGGCCTTTCATGATCAGCTTATCTCACCTCTTGTTAATATTCTTTTTTTTTTTATCATATTAGGTGTTTTCTTAATATTTATTTTTTTATTTTTATTTTTGGCTGAGTCTGGACTTAGCTGCTGCACGCAGGATTTTTCACTGAGGCACACGGGCTTCTCTCTAGTTGTGGTGGGCAGGCTCCAGAGTGTGTGGGCTTAGTTGCTCCATGGCATGTGGGATCTTAGTTCCCCGACCAGGGATCGAACCCACCTCCTCTGCATTGGAAGGCAGATTCTTAACCACTGGACCACCAGGGAAGTCCCTTGTTAATATTCTTGATCCCAGTGCTATTTTCTTCTTTATAACAGCTAAATACAATTTATATTTAGTTTTCTATTATTTGCCTGTTTTTTCCCCCACTAAAATATAAGTGCTGTGAGAACAGTGACGATATATATGTCTTCAAATTTCTTACATTGAGTATACTTTTCACACATAGTGGATACTTAATAAATTTTTGTTGATTGGATGAATAAATAAGGGAATTGTGTAAAGTGATGTTGAAGGCATAGAATGTCAAAAAAGTAGCAGCCAAGTACTGGTTACTTTACTTTTTTATAACAAAGTACCCAAAAATGGGATAAATTGCTAATATTAGACTATATAATTGAATGTGTTAAATCAGATAGTTGGATGATAAATTCTGTAACTTTTTTATTTTAGCCTTTTCTACCTGCTTCTCAAAGTAGAGCAGAATATGATTCAGAAGAGAGTCTGGAAAGTGATGACGAAGATGAAGATGTTTTAGCTTCAGATTTCCATCTCCAAGAGCATTCTAATTCAAATTCATATAGGTATGGAATATTTCATTTTAAGCTTCTTTAAAAAAATTCATTATTTTGAAAATAATACATGAAATTAATAGCTTGGTGAATTATATTATAACCCAGATCTATTTAGCTGAAATTGTTAAATTCCTTTCCTTAACTATAATTCCACAGTTAAGTTTTGATTACCCTTGAATGGACAATCTGTACTTTTTTTCAGTTCTCATAAATCTTGCTATCATATCATTCCTTACCCTTTGCTCCCTACAATAAACAAACTGCATTGTTTTAGCCTAAAAGATCTAATGTCTCTTCAGTACACTAGTACTCAAAGATGTCAGTGATTTCTGTCTTAAAAATGGCGTATGTGGAACACATATAAAAATTATAAATGTTCAAATACC
This sequence comes from Hyperoodon ampullatus, assembly GCF_949752795.1. NCBI lineage: Eukaryota > Metazoa > Chordata > Mammalia > Artiodactyla > Ziphiidae > Hyperoodon > Hyperoodon ampullatus. Next base: position 77,650,354 of record NC_136917.1, on the reverse strand, counting down.
CTCAAAGCTCCAATGCTACATTATTATCCTTACATGTGTAAGTGATAGTATGATATGTTGTTTGTATCTGAAAGGTATATATATTTTATTATGACATGGTATGTTAATTGTGTGATGGAAAAATATAAATTTTCCAAAAGAAACAAGTAAGTATATTAGGGAAAATGAAGTACTCCTTTATCGAAAAGAAAAGTTTTTATGAGATTTTTTAAAAATTAATTTTTATTGGAGTATAGTTGATTTGCAGTGTTATGTTAGTTTCTGCTGTACAGCAAAGGCAATCAGTTATACATATACATATATCCACTCTTTTAGATTCTTTTCCCATATAGGTCATTACAGAGTATTGAGTAGAGTTCCCTGTGCTATACAGTAGGTTCTTATTAGTTATCTGTTTTATATATAGTAGTCTGTATATGTCAATCTCAGTCTCCCAATTTATCCCTCCCCCGCTTTATCCTTTTTCACCTTGGTAACCATAAGTTTGTTTTCTACATCTGTGACTTTATTTCTGTTTTGTAAATAAGTCCATTTGTACTATTGTTTTAGATTCCACATATAAGCGATATCATATAGTATTTGTCTTTGTTTGATTTACTTCACTCAGTATGACTATCTCTAGGTCCATCCATGTCGCTGCAAATGGCATTATTTCATTCCTTTTTGTGGCTGAGTAATATTCCATTGTATATATGTTCCACATCTTCTTTATCCATTCCTCTCTCAGTGGACATATAGGTTGCTTCCATGTCCTGGCTATTGTAAATAGTGCTACAATGAACGTTGGGGTGCATGTATCTTTTCAAATGATAGTTTTCTCCAGATATATGCCCAGGAGTGGAATTGCTGGATCATGGTATAGTAGCTCTATTTTTAGTTTTTTAAAGAACCTTCATACTGTTTGCGATAGTGACTATCAATTTACCAATCTACATTCCCACCAACAGTGTACAAGGGTTCCCTTTTCTCCCCACCCTCTCCAGCATTTATTGTTTGTAGATTTTTTGATGATGGCTCTTCTGACCAGTGTGAAGTGATTCCTCATTGTAGTTTTGATTTGCATTTCTCTAATAATTAGCAGTGTTGAGCATCTTTTCATGTGCTTTTTCGCCATCTGTATGTCTTCTTTGGAGAAATGTCAATTTAGATTTTCCACCCATTTTTTGATTGGGTTGTTTGTTTTTTTGATATTGAGCTACATGAGCTGTTTGATATTTTAGAGATTAATCCCTTGTTGGCCACTTAGTTTGCAAGTATTTTCTCCCATTCTGAGGGTTGTCTTTTTGTTTTGTTTATGGTTTCCTTTGCTGTGCAAAAGCTTTTAAGTTTAATGAGGTCCCATTTGTTTATTTTTGGTTTTATTTTCACTACTCTTGGCAATGAGTCAAAAAGATCTTGCTGCAATTTATATGAGAGAGTGTTCTGCCTTTGTTTTCCTCTCATAGTTTTATAGTATCCTGCCTTACATTTAGGTCTTTAATCCATTTTGAGTATGTTTTTGTGTATGGTATTTGAGAATGTTCTAATTTCATTCTTTTACATATAGCTGTCCAGTTTTCTCAGCACCATTTATTGAAGAGACCGTCTTTTCTCCATTGTATATTCTTGCCTTCTTACTCATAGATTAGGTGACCGTAGATGGGTGGGTTTATCTCTGGGCTTTCTATCCTGTTCCATTGATCTGTATGTCAGTCTTTGTGCCAGTACCATACTGTTTTGATTATGGTGGCTTCATAGTATAGTCTGAAGTCAGGGAGTGTGATTCCTCCAGCTCCGTCTTTCTCTCTCAGGATTGCTTTGGCTATTCGAGGTCTTTTGTGTTTCCATACAAATTGTAAAATTTCTGTTCTGATTCTGTGAAAAATGTTATTGGTAATTTGATAGGGATTGCACTGATTCTATAGATTACTTTGGGTAGTATGGTCATTTTGACAATATTGATTCTTCCAATCCAAAAACATGGTATATCTCTCCATCTGTTTGTGTCATCTTTAATTTCTTTCATCAGTATCTTATAGTTTTCTGAGTACAGGTCTTTTGCCTCCTTAGGTAGGTTTATTCCTAGGTGTTCTATTCTTTTGATGAGATGGTAAATGGGATTGTTTCCTTAATTTCTCTTTCTGATCTTTCATTGTTAGTGTATAGGAATGCAAGAGATTTCTGTGTATTAATTTTGTATGCTGCAACTTTACCAAATTCATTGACAAGCTCTAGTAGTTTTCTGTTAGCATCTTTAGGATTTTCTGTGTGTAGTATCATGTCATGTGCAAATAGTGACAGTTTTACTTCTTCTTTTCCAGTTTGGATTCCTTTTATTTCTTTTTCTTCTTTGATTGCTGTAGCTAGGACTTCCAAAACTATGTTGAATAAAAGTGGCAAGAGTGGGCATCCTTGTCTTATTCCTAATGTTAGAGGAAATGCTTTCAGCATTTCACCATTGAGTGTGATGTTAGCTGTAGGTTTGTCATATATGGCCTTTATTATGTTGAGGTATGTTCTCTCTATGCCCACTTTTCTGGAGAGTTTTTATCATAAATGGGTGTTGAATTTTGTCAAAAGCTTTTTCTGTGTCTATTGAGATGATATATGGTTTTTATTTTTTAGTTTGTTAATGTGGTGTATCACATTGATTGATTTGCGTATATTGAAGTATCCTTGCGTATACTGAAGTATCCTTGCATCCCTGGGATAAATCCCACTTGATCATGGTATATGATCCTTTTAATGTGTTGTTGGATTTGATTTGCTAGTATTTTGTTGAGGATTTTTGTGTCTATGTTCATCAGTGATATTGGCCTGTAATTTTCCTTTTTTGTGATGTCTTTGTCTGGTGTTGGTGCCAGTATGAGATTTTTATTTGCTGGTGTCCTGTGTTAACCTGATTTTGTTTTTTTGAATATATGGAATATTTACATGGCTCAAAAGTCAATCTGTGTAACTCAACAACAAAATAACCCAAATAACCCAATTAAAAATGGGCAAATAAGTTGAACAGATACTTTTCAAAATAAGCACATGAAAAGATTCTCACTATCACAGATTATTGAGGAAATACAAATAAAAACCACAATGAAAGATCCCCTCACACCCATTAGATTGGCTATTATCAAAAAAAACCAGAAAATCACAATGTTGGCAAGGGTGTGGAGAGATTGAAACCCTTGTGCACTGTTGGTAGGAATGTGAACTGGTGCAACCACTGTGGAAAACAGTATGACAGTTCCTCAAAAATTAAAAGTAGAATTACCATGTGACCCAGCAGTTTCCCTTCTGGATATATACCACAAGAAGTTGAAAGCAGGTGTTGAACTGGTAGTAGTACACTCATGCTCATAATAGCATTATTCATAATAGCCAAGGGATAATTGCAACTCAGGTGTCTGTCAGCAAATTGAATGCAATAAAGAATGTGGTAGATACATAGAGTAGAATATTATTCAGCCTTTAAAAGGACGGAAATTCTGACACATGCTACAATATGGATGAATCTTGAGGACATTTTGCTAGGTAAAATAAACCAGGCACAAAAAGACAAATGCTTGTATAATTCCACTTATGTAAGATACCTAGAATAGTCAAATTCATAGAGACAGAAAGTAGAATGCTGGTTGCCAGGGCTTAGGAGATGGGGAAAATGGGGAGTTATTGTTTAATGGTTATAGAGTTTCAGTTTTTCAAGATGAAAAGAATTCTGGAAATGGATGGTGGTAGTGGCTGCACAATATGAATGTACTTAATGTCACTGAACTGTACACTTAAAGGTAGTTAAGATGTCATATGTATTTTACCACAATTTAGAGTAGTAAAAAATCAGTGCTCTAAGAAATAAATTTTTTGCTTGAAAAAAAAATGCCAAAGTATCTTTTTTTAATTAAAAAAAGGAAATCTGTATAAAAATATAAAATCTGAAGTCTCATATCCCTTCCACTTGAGTCCTCCTCTACACCCTTTACAGATACTTACTAGTTTCTGGTTTATCCTTCTGTTTTCAAAAATAAGGGTGTGTGTGTGTCTCTGTGTGTGTGTAAAATTTATTTCCGCTGCTTTCTTACACAGAAGGTAGCAGGTAGCATACTATATATAATGTTTATAACTTGCTTTTTACTTATTAATACATGCTGGGGTTCACCCCATGTTAACATTTAGACATCCTTTTGGCTACCCTAAAATATTCCATGATTCAGAGCTAGTTATTCAACTATTACAATTACTCTGATGGGTAATTTGGTTGTTTCTACTCTTTTGCTGTTCTAGATAATGCTGACATGAGTAACTGCATGCATATATTGTTTTGTTTTTGTGGAGGTATATCTTCAGGGTAGATTCCTGGTAGTGAGTTGTTGGAATAAAGAGTGTGTAGTCTTCTCAATCCCTAAGTAAATGTTTAACAGATCTACTGTTGCTTTGTTTTTAGTTGGTCATTGATGCGTTTGGCAATGGTGCAGTTGGTGCTCAGCAATTTGAAGACTTTCTATCCCTTTGCAGGTCATGATCTTGCAGGTAATAAATAGCTTAACATGAACTTATATTGCATTGCTTTTGATTGACTTATTTGTATTTTTTTCAAGTAGTGGAGAAAACGTTTAGTAACTTCCTAGGGGTCTATCATATTTTTAGGTGCTTTTAGGAGGACAGGGTCCAGGAAAGCAGGGAATCTGAAGCTGATGTGATTGACTGTATTGAGACTGGGTTTATAGCTCTAGCCAAGGTGTTGGAGATTTAATAGTTGTAGACATGTAGGAAACTAAACAAAAGCAAAAATTTAGTAATTATTAACTCTGAGGGAGAAAAAGATTTTACAGGAAAGAAAGGGGCATGATAGTATACCAAGTAGTTCAGCTGTGATCTCTATTTACATATATATAAAACAAGGTAGACACTAGATTATCAATCTAACCAAAAGTTATTATGGATTGTATTGGAATGATGGAGAGAGGGGAAGTTTATTCTCATATTTCATAGTAGTAAATCAGTAGATCATTTCTAAAATAGAAAAAAATCATAAGCATATTATTTAGATTTTTGAAGGTAAACAGTAGGAATAGCTAAAAGTTGAAAGGGGGATCAGGATTCAGCAGTATGGAAGTGTAGAACTGGAAAGTGCTGAGTTTTGTAATAAGTATTATTTCACTTTTTTTACCTTGTATATTATTTTAATTTTCAAAAGAAGTCTAGCTATGTGCTGTACATAAATTGGGCTGATACAAAGACTTAAAGCAATTAATTTTCCTCCCAAACATATTTTTATAATATTCAGGTACATTTTTTGTGCGAAATTAAAGTCAAAAGCAGTGGTTGCTATAACAGTTATTTATTTAGTTAGTTAGTTATTTTATTTATTTTTGGCTGTGTTGGGTCCTTGCTGCTGTGCGTGGCTTTCTCTAGTTGCGGTGAGCGGGGGCTACTCTTCGTTGCAGTGAGTGGGCCCCTCACTGCGGTGGCTTCTCCTGTTGCAGAGCACGGGCTCCAGGCGCACAGGCCTCAGCAGTTGTGGCTCGCAGGCTCTAGAGTGCAGGCTCAGTAGTTGTGGCACATGAGCTTAGTTGCTCCACAGCATGTGGGATCTTCCTGGACTGAGGCTCAAACCCATGTCCCCTGCATTGGTAGGCGGATTCTTAACCACTATGGCAGTTATTTAAATCACAAGTCACAAATGTTATTCCAAGTTCTAGTAGTAAAGGTATGATGTAATTTTGACCTAGATTGCCCTTTTTTTCTGTTGTCCTAGGCCACTAATTATGTTGAAATGCTATACAGATTTATGACATTCTTTTCAATCCTCTGGATTTCTGTGCTCACCTCTCTTTCACATCGCCTCTGCCAAAATGTGTGTTTATATCTTATTCTCTACATTGATTATAGCATTTTACTGCAGAAGATAAATGTGGGTCAATTTGATTTTCTCTTTATAGAGCTTCCAGTTAGTTCACCACTTTGTCATGCCGTTCTAAAAACTCTTCAGTGTTGGGAACAAGTTCTTCTCCGACGACTTGAAATCCATGGGGGGCCACCTCAAAACTATATCGCAAGTCATACCTCTGAAGAGAGTGTGTCTGCAGGTCCTGCAATTCTCCGCCACAAAGCTTTGCTGGAACCTACAAACACTCCTTTCAAGTAGGGTTTCATATGAGTACTGTTCTAATACGAGTTTTATTAAATCAGAAGGTCATCAGGTGGTATTTAAAGAAAAAATATTTTAGTACTTCAATATTTAATTTGCTGTTCTAGGCTCATATCTGTGTCTTTGTGTGATGCATATTGTAGTCCGGATGTTAGCAAACATTTCTTGCAAAGGTTCATATAGTAAATATTTTAGCCTTTACTGGCCCTACAATCCTTTTTGCAGCTATTCAACTCTGCCATTGTAGAGTGAAAGCAACCATAGACAGGAAATGAATGGTCATGGCTATGATCCAATAAACTTTTTTTTAATCTTTATTTTATATTGGAGTGTAGTTGATTAACAGTGATGTGTTAGTTACAGGTGTACAGGAAAGTGATTCAGTTATACCCATGTAAGTATCCATTCTTTTTTGAATTCTTTTCCCATTTAGGCTATTACAGAATATTGAGACAAGTTCCCTGTGCTATACAGTAGGTCCTTGTTGCTTATCTATTCTAAATATAGTAATGTCAATAATCTTTATTTTTGAATATGAAAGGTAGGCTGGATTTGAGCCATGGGCCAGTGTTTTCTGACACCTACGTTGGAGCAGAGCTATTTGGAATAGCTAGTTAGCAAACTGTTTTACTGTACATGAGGAGATAAAGCATTTGCACCAAGAGGTAAATCAATTCATTGCTTGCTTCGTTAAGAAACCTTACTACAAAAAATGTTAACTGAACTAAACAGTGTACTTAGTGGCTTAGTGACATAGTTGATTTACATTCTTTCGTGGGCTCTTACCTCACTGCACATCAGTAACAGAGTTCATGGTCCAGTATGTGTTCACAAACAACACTTTGAGTAGTTTTGCTTCTAGATCTTTTGTAGGAAGCATACCTCTTTTGTTAGATCTTATGTTCTTAGGTTAAAGGTCAGCAAACTGCATCCTATGGGGCCAAATCCACTCTCCTTCTGCATTGTAAATAAAGTTTTGTGGATTACAGCCACACCCTTTCATTTTAGTTACCTATGGTTGCTTTCCCACTTCAGTGGTGAAGTTAAGTAGTTGGGGGAGAGACCACATGGCCCACAAAGCCTGAAATATTTACTATCTCTTTTAAGAAAATGTTTGCTGATTGCTACCCTAGATGATGTGGTCTGATTCTAGTTAATTTATTATTATAAACATTCATATAGCACCAAGGAAATATAGTCAGATTAACCAGAAATCTCTGAAGTGTATGATGAAATATATTGTCTCTCTGTAGATCTAAACACCATCTGTCACTGTCTGTGAAGAGACTTTGGCAGTACTTGGTGAAGCAGGAAGAAATTCAAGAAACCTTTATCAGAAATATATTCACAAAGAAAAGGTGTCTAAATGAGGTCTGTATAAATTAAAACTTGTTTGCTATTTTATTATTAAAGTCTTTTGTATTTTTAACTATAAAGAATAAGTTGCATTTTACAGATTTTTAAAAAACTCATTATTTCATAAACATGTATTATGTAGTTAATACATAGAAAACGAGAGGGTCAGTATTTTCCTAACCAATTTAATTTAAAGTAACTAATTCAGATGTATTTGGGACTTTTTTTTCCCAAAAAGATACTGTTTGACTTAAGATTTTTTGTCTTGTTTCCTGGTTTTGAGTTGTCATGATTACCATTTTAAGAGGCAAAGTGGAAATTTCCCATCATTTTCATGTGATAAAGTTTATCTTAGAAGTTTCATTGAAACTAGGTTTGTATACTACAAACATTTCAAATATGTACATTTTCCTTTTTTTGTATTGATTATACTTCTTAGTAAAATTTTGCAGACTGAAATTAATTTATAATTATACTGTAATTGGTTGATTATACCTTGATGTTATTATCATAAAGATTATTTTTCTCATTTAGTGCAGTGCTACTGGTAAGTCCAGTTTGATGATATGGGGAACCTGTACTGGAATATAAGTTAACATATTGCCTCTTCTTTGAAATAGTTTTGCTATTAAAAAGTTTTAGATAAATTGAACAGTGGACTTAGTGATGCAGTTAATTCCTTATCTTCTCATGGATCAGTAACAAAGAGTTCAAGCCTGGCGGCTGGTTTGTGGATCACACTTTGAGAAGCACTGAACTAATCTAAAAGCAAGCTTTGCAGTTGTTGAAGTGGGAGGAGAAAAGGAAGATATTTTAGTTGGAAAAATAAGGAAATAGAATGGCTTTTTAATAGACAAGTTAGCAAAAAGCAAGATGGCATCTAACCTTATTGAAAAAGGAAAATTACATATATCTCATTGTCTCTCAGTTTAAGAACTAATTTGTAAGAGGCAACTGCATGTGTTGTTATTTACTATTTGACTAATTGGGTAAATATATTTGAATAGCCAAGTCAGGAAACAAAATATATAGTGTTCTTGCTAATAACTTAGAAGACTTTTGACATGTGTACCTTAGTATAACATTGAAATCTAGGCAAACAATAGATACAATTAGATATAATACAAATTAATGTATTTTTTTAACCTATGTCAGATATATCTTAAATATTTAGTATATGAATTCCCTTTAAAACAGTTTAAGAAATTTTTTGGATAAATAAAATTAAAAATGAATGTGCTAGATAAGAGTGTCAGAGTAACTATAATATGTTTACTGCTGAGGTAATGTTTCTTATTTTAAATATACTTTTGCCTAAAATAATTTATTTCAAGTTAAAGCATCCTGATAATGGTATATGAAGCACTGCTGCATTCTGTATAAATAGCATGTTTACTCTGCTTGTTATTACTTCTTTGATTTCTTTGATGCACCTTGTAATATGAACATGCAAATATGGCATAGTAATTTCAAGTACAAAATCATTTTTTAAAAACCGTTGCCATATTTGATTAATATAGTTATGAAGATAAAAACATTTCTCCACTGCTGATATATTTAGTGCATTTGGGAAATGAAATCTTTCTCAAAACAAACAAAACAGAAAACTAGTTTACCACTGGATTGTCTAGTTGATTCAGGAAATAGAGTCATTAAGGAAATAGAGGAGCATAACCAAGCCAGAATGCATATGGAAGGATAATGGATAAATGAGTACAACTATACCTGTTAAATTCCTCTGCTGTTTTATTCTTAGTTTTCTTAGGAGTTTCATGATATCTTAAGAAAATTTTAGTTATTTTTGTATTGTAATTATTTTAATCAGAAGCATGAATATGAATGTTGCACTGAACGTTTTATAGCTATCATTAAGCTAAATATTTTCTCCGATTTTAGTTTTTTTTAATCTCCAAAATGAATATGATATACCTTACAGTACTTTGATTAGCAGATTTAACTTATTTAAAACCCGGCATGATTAATGGTAGTTATTAGAAATTTATTGTTACTACTTTGTTGTTTTATTCTTGATGATGATAGTGACATTTTGATAAAGGAAATATGAAAAGAAAAATTTTATGTAGTAAAACATAGATTAGATGGAATTAAACAAAATATTAACTTTATAGAGTTGGTACAAAGTTATTTAATCTTTACTGGAAAGTTGACCAGCCTTTTTGTGTTATTAACAAAATTACCTTCCATTTCTCTGCTTTATAAAATGATGATTATACTTAAATAGTTGAGCCCAAGTCACTGACTTTTCAGATGGTTAGGAAATATTAATAAATGTGTGATAGGCCTTGAATTTTCAGTGGGAGATGTTGGAGAGTATTTTGAGAATGCTGCTGTTTTCTTTATTCCTTTACATGTTTGGAAATGAAGTTTTCTTCATCTGACATTAAAATCCTGGTGTATCCTCAGTTCTTTTCTTTTCGTATATAATGTAGTTTGCTGGCACATGCATTTTTAAAATAGAAGTTCTTTCCTGTTTGTGCTTATTTGGAAGTAAAGTATAGATAGCTGCAAATAGACTATATCTGAATCATAACCAACAAAAAAAAAAATGCTTGGCAGCTGTCATTTTTATCCCCAATGCCTTTTTCTGTTTTTTTTTTTCATTTTCTGAGAACTAAAGATCTTGAATCATCTCTTTCTTTAACAAGTGCTAATATCCCCTTTTAAAAATGATACGTGTCTCCAAGTATTTTATTGACTGGTTCTGGCTAAATCAAGAGAAGGAGAGAATTAGAAACCTAGGAATCAAAAATTTTCTAATCAGGAGGTCTTCCTTGAGGAATGAGGTATCATAATGGAGACAAGACGTAATAGTGTGTAAGAGAACAATTTGACTTTAATTTTCAGTTGATAGTACTCTGGCACTAGTAGCTCTGAAATTTGTAGTATAAAGTACTTTGGGCTCAATCTTGCTTTAATGTCAACGTTTCAAATGAGTTAAGTGGGTAAAAATTTCTTAGGAAATAGAATAAAATTTATAGTGATAGTTAAGGAGTTCCGACGGATTAAGTTTTCCCCAACCCCCAATCATGCATCCCCACACATGCTTCTTTTAAAATATATGAAATTTAAAAAATAATAACTCAGTCCAGTGTTGTTTTTTAGTAAATTTAGTTAAAAATAAAAATTTAAAAAATATCCCCAGTATTTTGCATGTTACATCTCATCCTTACTCTTTGTCATGTGGTTATTCTTTCTTGATGAAGTCATTAGAGGACAGCTGTGAAACCATCAAAAATTCTATGATGGAGGAGCCAAACATCAATAAGGTACAAAATATCATTCAACTGAAGTTAGAAATTGCATTCTTTAACAAGAAAAACAAAGTGTTTGCATTTTAGTTTTGGACTGGACTTTGTTTCTAATGCAATTAAATTACTATTCCCTCAAATTATTCTTTTTTTAACAAGTTAAATATTACAATCATAAAAATTGTTTCTGTTTTCTTATTAAGACAATGCAGTTTTAAAGGGAGTTGAATGTATTCTATTTTGGCTGCAGATTTTTCTGAGTAAATAAAACTAAGGTTCTTAATAAAATGTAATTACAGTAGGTATTATAGAAGTATAGTAGTATTGTTCTGTTTCTGAAAGTATCAGTTTTGAAGTTAAAATTCTCTCCTATGATGTAAATTACTTGAAATATATCAAATACTATTATGTAGCCTTTGTTTCACTGGTTCCAGTAGCATATAGCACATTGCCTTATGCATAGTAAGTACTCAGAGTACTTGAGAATAAGAGCAGAAAGGATGAGAATTTGTACAATCATAAAATAACTCCCAGATGTTCTGTGATCAGACATTCAAATACAACTTTTAGTAGGTTGGTGTTTAATTTATATGTTTCATATTCTTATTTTAAGACAATCTCAACAGAGTAATTTTTAGGGGAATGATTTCTCAAAATATTTTTTTTAAGGCTACTAATTTCCACTTCTTTTTCTTTCCCAAAGGATTCTATGCAATTAATTTAAAAAGACTGATTTGATATAAAGTGTATATTGTAACTAAAACTTTGGCAAAGTAAATATATGCTGTACATACTTTGGAAATTTCTAATGGCCTTCAGAAGCTTTGAGGGAATGTAATTCAGACTTTTAATCAGTTAACAATATTCTTTGCCTGGGTAATCATTAATTATTATAGTCTGTACATTATCATGAATTCTTATCCTAAGACTTTTCTTTTGACAGATTTTATAAAATGTTAATAATTAGAATGTTGTATTTCTGTAGTCATCACACTACATCAAAAGTCAGTCATTCTGTTTGGTTAACATCATAACCATTTTGGCCAGAATTTTCCAATCCATCTGCTACAGTTTTATTTTAAACAGGTTTGTTAGGTGTACCTGACTTAAAGTAACTGCACATATTTATTAAAGTGTAGAGTTTGGTCAACTTTGACATATGTATACATTGGTGAAGCCATCATCACAATCAAGATAATGAATATATCCATCAACCTCAAAACTTTAATTCCTTCCTTGCTTCTCCCTTCCTACCTTTGCCCTCTTTCTCTCAGGCAACTACCAATTTGCTTCCTGACATTACTGATTAGTTTGCATTTTCTTGAATTTTATGTAAATAGAATCATACAGTATGTCTTTTTTTCCCCGTGTCCTTTCTCTTAGCATAATTATTTTGAGATTCTTCCATATTATATATTTCAGTAGTTCATTCCTTTTTATCACTGAATTATATTCATTGTATGGCTGTACCAGTTTGTTTGTCCATTTACCTGTTGATGAACACTAGAGCTGTTACCATTTTGGGGCTGTTTCAAATAAGACTGCTTACCATATTCATGCACAAGTTTCTTTGTGCGGGCATATACTTTCATTTCTCTTGTGTAGATGCCTAGGAATGGAATGACTGAATCATAGTGTAGGTGTATGGTTAACTTTTTAAGGAACTGCTTAAGTATTTTCCACTGTACCATTTTACATTCTCAGCGACAGTATATGAAATCAGTTGATTAGCATTCTCACCAACACTTAGTATGGTCAGCCTTTTTATTTTAGCCATTCTAGTAGATGTGTAGTGGTAGTTTGTTATGGATTTAATTTGCATTAAGCATCTTAATCATGTGCTTATTTGCCATTTGTGTAACTTTTTGGTTGAAGTGTCTTTTCAGATGTTGTGTCTGTTTTTTATAGGGTTGTATGTTTTCTTAGTTGAGTTTCAACAGTTCCTTATATATTTTAAATACAAATCAGATATGTGATTTTAAAATACTTCCTCTTAGATGATTTCTTGTCTTTTCATTCTCTTTACAAGTTCTTTTAAACTGCAGAAGTTCTTAATTGATACATTGGACCTCATCAAAATTTGTTCTGTGTATGGATTTTCTTTCTATAAGAATTTTGCCTAACCTAACGTCACAAAGATTTTCTCCTGCTTTGTTGATGTTTTATAGTCATAGTTAGGCCTATGACCCAGTTTCAGTTAATTTTTTAATACGGTGTATTGTAGTTACTTTTTGTTTTGTTTTGTTTTGTTTTGTTTTGTTTTTGCTGTACGCGGGCCTCTCACTGTTGTGGCCTCTCCCATTGCAGAGCACAGGCTCCGGACGCGCAGGCTCAGTGGCCATGGCTCACGGGCCCAGCCGCTCCGCGGCATGTGGGATCTTCCCAGACCGGGGCACGAACCCGTGTCCGCTGCATCGGCAGGCGGACTCTCAACCACTGCGCCACCAGGGAAGCCCTACTTTTTTTTTTTTTAATCTGTGTATCAGTTGTTCCACCACTTTGATTATCCTTTCCTCCACTGCATTACCTTTCTCTCTTTTAAAAAGTCAATTGACATATATCTGGAAGTTTATTTCTGGACTCTATTTTGGACCATTGATCTATTTGTTTATCTTTAGGCTAATACCCTACTATCTTACTGCACTGACTAGAACTTCCAGTCTAGTATTGAATAGAAATGGTGAAAACAGACATTTTAATCTTGTTCCTGATCTTGGGGGGAAAGCATGCAGTCTTTTGTCATCAAGTATGATGTTATCTGTAAGGTTTTTGTAGATGCCCTTCATAAGATTGAAGAAGTTTCTTTCTCTTTTTCAGGTTGTTGGGAGTTTTTAATCAGGCATGGATGTTGGAATTTGTCAAATGCTTTTTTTTCCTCCTGTTGAGATGATCATATGGTTTTTCTGCTTTTAGTCTGTTAATATGGATAAATAGATTGATGGCTTTGTTTGATGTTAAATCAAGTTTGCATTCCCAGGGTAAGAACCATATGGTCATGATGTGTTATATTTTTTATATATTAATTAGATTTGATTTGTTAAAATTTTTGTTAAGAATTTTTGTACCTGTGTTTACTAAAGATACTGGTTTTTAGTTTCTTTTAATGTTTTTTGGGGTTTTGTTTTATCTTTTCTTTTTCGTGCTTGTGTGTGTGTGTGTGTGTGTGTGTGAGTGTTTTGTTTTTTGTTTTTTTTTTTTAACAAATGCTGGCCTCACAGAGTGAGTTGGAAAATGTTCTCTCCTTTTAATTGTTTGGAAGAATTTGTGTAGAATCAGTATTATTTCTTCTTTAAGTGTTTGGTAGAATTCACCAGAGAAATTATCTGGGCCTGGAGTTTTTAAATCTACAACTTCAGTTCCTTTAACAGATATAGAGCAGTTCAGGTTTTCTGTTTCTTCTTGAGTGAGCTTTTGGTAGTCCATACCTTTCAAGAAATTTATCTGCTTCATTTCCGTTGTCATATTTATTGGTGTAAAGTTATGCATAATATTCCCTTATCCTTTTAATACACAGTAGAATCTATAGTGATATTGCCTCTCATTTCTCTGCTATAATCTTGAAAACAAAATTATTTCTTAGTATTTATATTCCCTAATACTTTGGGTATTGGTGTCATTTTATATTCATCTGACTGCTTCCCATTTCCTTCTAGTATGCCTTTGATAGTCTTTAGATCTCATCTTCATGTTGTTTTATTATATCATTAGGGTAGTGCTGAAGTACTCCAGGTATACAGCTTTATATTGTAGAAAGTCTTAGTAACTGAAAACAGCTAATGAGACCTGGAGTACAGCTTTTCTATAGACCTGTTCTGTGACACTGAGCTCATTCCACCCTTGAAGTCTTATTTACTAATAATGTAAAATGAGAGTTGATAGTTTTAAACATGCTGCTGCTTTAATTGAAATAGTAGTAGAATCCTGGAGTTAGTCTGTTAGTACTATTCCCTACTTCACTCCTAAGGGAGGCTTTGTGGAACCCAGACACTATTCAGATCAGTTTCCACAAAAAATTTCCTTTTTTAAAAATTGTGGTAAAGGGCTTCCCTGGTGGCACGGTGGTTGGGGGTCCGCCGGCCGATGCGGGGGACGCGGATTCGTGCCCCGGTCTGGGAGGGTCCCGCGTGCCGCGGAGCGGCTGGGCCCGTGGGCCGTGGCCGCTGGGCCTGCACGTCCGGAGCCTGTGCTCCACGGCGGGAGAGGCCACAGCACTGAGAGGCCCACGTGCCGCAAAAAAAAAAAAAAAAAAAAAAAAATTGTGGTAAAATATATGTATAAAATTTAACGGTTAAATCATTTTAAGTATACAGTTCAGTAACATTAAGTACATTCACATGGTTTTGCAACCATCACTACCATCCGTCCCCAGAACGTCTTCATCTTCCTAAACTGAAACTCTTTACCTATTAAACAGTAGTTCTCCATTTCTGCTGCTCCTCCCCCCAGCCCCAGCCAATTACCATTTTACTTTCTGTCTATGTATTTTACTTCCCTAGGTACCTATATAAGTGGAATCGTACAATATTTGTACTTTTGTGACTGGCTTATTTCATTTAGTGTAACACCTTCAGGGTTCATCCATTTCGTAGCATGTTTCAGAATTTTCTTTCTTTTCGAGGTTAAATAATATTCCATTATATATATATAGCATTTTGTTTATCCATTCAGCTATTAATGGGCATTTGGGTTGTATCAGTCTTTTGACTATTGTGGGTAGTACTGCTGTGAACATTGGTATACAAATATCTGTTCCAGTCTCTGCTTTCACTTCTTTGTGTATTTACCTTGAAGTGGAATTGCTGGATCATATGGTAATTCTTTGTTTACTTTTTTTTTACTTTTTAAATTTAATTTCATTTATTTTTTTATATAGCAGGTTCTTATTAGTCATCAATTTTATACACATCAGTGTATACATGTCAACCACAATCGCCCTGTTTACTTTTTTTATCTGCTTAATCTCATAAAAACTCTTTTAGCATTCATATTTGGATTTTTTTCCCTCATTTATCCAGCCCAATCACATTTTATAAGCATGACTTGAAAGCTTATATTAAGAAGACCTTTAAGACCATATTCATTGTGATTTTTTTAAACATTTTTATTGAAGTATAATTGCTCTACAATGATGTGTTAGTTTCTGCTCTACAACAAAGTGAATCAGCTATACACACACACATCTCTCGACATCTCCCGCCTCCTGAGTCTCCCTCCCTCCCACCCTCCCCATCCCACCCCCGCAGGTGGCCACAGAGCACCCAGCTGATCTCCCTGTGCTATGCAGCTGCTTCCCACTAGCTATCTGTTTTACATTTGGTAGTGTATAGATGTCCATGCCACTCTCTCACTTTGTGCCAGCTTACCCTTCCCCCTCCCCATATCCTCAGGTCCATTCTCTAGTAGGTCTTCGTCTTTATTCCTGTCTTGCCCCTAGGTTCTTCATGACCATTTTCTGTTCGTTTGTTTTAGATTCCATATATATGTGTTAGCATACGGTATTTGTTTTTCCCTTTCTGACTTCACTCTGTATGACAGACTCGAGGTCCATCCACCTCACTACAAATAACTCAGTTTTGTTTCCTTTTATGGCTGAGTAATATTCCATTGTATATATGTGCCACATCTTCTTTATCCATTCATCTGTCAATGGACACTTAGGTTGCTTCCATGTCCTGGCTATTGTAAATAGAGCTGCAATGAATATGGTGGTACAAGAATCTTTTTGAATTATGGTTTTCTCAGGGTATATGCCCAGTAGTGGGATTGCTGGGTCGTATGGTAGTTCTATTTTTAGTTTTTTAAGGAACCTCCATACTGTTCTCCATAGTGGCTGTGTCAGTTTACATTCCCACCAACAGCGCAAGAGGGTTCCCTTTTCTCCACACCCTCTCCAGTATTTATTGTTTGTAGATTTTTTGATGATGGCCATTCTGACCAGTGTGAGATGATATCTCATTGTAGTTTTGATTTGCATTTCTCTAATGAGTAAAGATGTTGAGCATCCTTTCATGTGTTTGTTGGCAGTCTGTATATCTTCTTTGGAGAAATGCCTATTTAAGTCTTCTGCCCATTTTTGGATTGCGTTTGTTCTTTTAATATTGAGCTGCATGAGCTGCTTGTAAACTTTGGAGATTAATCCTTTGTCAGTTGTTTCATTTACAAATATTTTCTCCTATTCAGAGGGTTGTCTGTTCATCTTGTTTATGGTTTCCTTTGCTGTGCAAAAGCTTTTAAGCTTCATTAGGTCCCATTTGTTTATTTTTGTTTTTATTTTCATTTCTCTAGGAGGTGGGTCAAAAAGGATCTTGCTGTGATTTATGTCAAAGAGTGTTCTGCCTATCTTTTCCTCTAAGAGTTTGATAGTGTCTGGCCTTACATTTAGGTCGTTAATCCATTTTGAGTTTATTTTTGTGTATGGTGTTAGAGAGTGTTCTAATTTCATTCTTTTACATGTAGCTGTCCTGTTTTCCCGGCACCACTTATTGAAGAGGCTGTCTTTTCCCCACTGTATATTCTTCTCTCCTTAATCAAAGATAAGGTGACGATATGTGCGTGGGTTTATCTGGGCTTTCTATCCTGTTCCATAGATCTATATTTCTGTTTCTGTGCCAGTACCATACTGTCTTGATTAATGTAGCTTTGTAGTATAGTCTGAAGTCTGAGCGCCTGATTCCTCCAGCTCCGTTTTTCTTCCTCAAGATTGCTTTGCCTATTTGGGTTCTTTAGTGTTTCCATACAAATTGTGAAATGTTTTGTTCTAGTTATGTGAAAAATGCCAGTGGCAGCTTGATAGGGATTGCATTGAATCTTTAGATTGGTTTGTGTAGTATAGTCATTTTCACAACGTTGATTCTTCCAATCTGAGAACATGGTATATCTCTCCACCTGTTTCTATCATCTTTAATTTCTTTCATCAGTGTCTTATAATTTTCTGCATACAGGTCTTTTGTCTCCTTAGGTAGGTTTATTGCTAGATATTTTATTCTTTCTGTTGCAATGGTAAATGGGAGTGTTTTATTAATTTCACTTTCAGATTTTTCATCATTAGTGTATAGGAATGCAAGAGATTTCTGTGCATAAATTTTGTATCCTGCTACTTTACCAAACTCATTGATTAGCTCTAGTAGTTTTCTGGTAGCATCTTTCGGATTCTCTATGTATAGTATCATGTCAACTCCAAACAGTGACAGCTTTACTTCTTCTTTTCCGATTTGGATTCCTTTTATTTCTTTTTCTTCTCTGATTGCCGTGGCTAAAACTTCCAAAACTATTTTGAATAATAGTGGTGAGAGTGGGCAACCTTGTGTTGTTCCTGCTCTTAGCGGAAATGCTTTCAGTTTTTCACCATTGAGGACGATGTTGGCTGTGGGTTTGTCATATATGGCCTTTATTATGTTGAGGAAAGTTCCCTCTATGCCTACTTTCTGGAGGGTTTTTATCATAAATGGGTGTTGAATTTTGTCAAAAGCTTTCTCTGCATCTATTGAGATGATCATATGGTTTTTCTCCTTCAATCTGTTAATATGGTTTATCACATTGATTGATTTGCGTATATTGAAGAATCCTTGGGGCTTCCCTGCTGGCGCAGTGGTTGAGAGTCCACCTGCCGATGCAGGGGACACGGGTTCGTGCCCCGGTCCAGGAAGATCCCACATGCCACAGAGCGGCTGGGCCCGTGAGCCATGGCCGCTGAGCCTGTTTGTCCGGAGCCTGTGCTCTGCAACAGGAGAGGCCACAAGAGTGAGAGGCCTGGGACTTCCCTGGTGGCGCAGTGGTTGGGAGTCCGCCTGCCGATGCAGGGGGTGCAGGTTCGTGCCCCGGTCCGGGAGGATCCCTCATGCCGTGGAGCGGCTCGGCCCGTGCGCCATGGCCGCTGAGCCTGCGCGTCCGGAGCCTGTGCTCCGCAGCGGGAGAGGCCACAACAGTGAGAGGCCCACGTACCGCAAAAAAAAAAAAAAAAAGAGTGAGAGGCCTGCGTACGGCAAAAAAAAAAAAAAAGAATCCTTGCATTCTTGGGATAAACCCCACTTGATCATTGTGTATGATCCTTTTAATGTGCTGTTGATTCTGTTTACTAGCATTTTGTTGAGGATTTTTGCATCTGTGTTCATCAGTGATATTGGCTTGTAGTTTTCTTACTTTGTGACATCTTTGTCTGGTGTTGGTATCAGGGTGATGGTGGCCTCGTAGAATGAGTTTGGCAGTGTTCCTCCCTCTGCTATATTTTGGAAGAGTTTGAGAAGGATAGGTGTTAGCTCTTCTCTAAATGTTTGATAGAATTCGCCTGTGAGGCCATCTGGTCCTGGGCTTTTGTTTGTTGGAAGAATTTTCATCACAGTTTCAATTTCAGTGCTTGTGGTTGGTCTGTTCATATTTTCCATTTCTTCCTGATTCAGTCTTGGCAGGTTGTGCATTTCTAAGAATTTGTCCATTTCTTCCAGGTTGTCCATTGTATTAGCATAGAGTTGCTTGTAGTAATCTCTCATGATCTTTTGTATTTCTGCAGTGTCAGTTGTTACTCTCCTTTTTCATTTCTAATTCTATTGATTTGAGTCTTCTCCCTTTTTATCTTGATGAGTCTGGCTAATGGTTTGTCAATTTTGTTTATCTTCTCAAAGAACCAGCTTTTAGTTTTATTGATCTTTGCTGTCGTTTCCTTCATTTCTTTTTCATTTATTTCTGATCTGATCTTTATGATTTCTTTCCTTCTGCTAACTTTGGGGTTTTTTTGTTCTTCTTTCTCTAATTCCTTTAGGTGTAAGGTTAGGTTGTTTATTTGAGATGTTTCTTGTTTCTTAAGGTAGGATTGTATTGCTATAAACTTCCCTCTTAGAACTGCAGTTGCTGCATCCCATAGGATTTGGGTTGTCCTGTTTTCATTGTCCTTTGTTTCTAGATATTTTTTCATTTCTTCTTTGATTTCTTCAGTAACCTCTTGGTTATTAAGTAGTGTATTGTTTAGCCTCCATGTGTTTGCATATTTTACAGATTTTTTCCTGTAATTGATATCTAGTCTCATAGCGTTGTGGTCAGAAAAGGTACTTGATACGATTTCAGTTTTCTTAAATTTACCAAGGCTTGGTTTGTGACCCAAGATATGATCTATCCTGGAGAGTGTTCCATGAGCAGTTGAGAAGAAAGTGTATTCTGTTGTTTTTGGATAGAATGTCCTATAAATACCAATTAAGTACATCTTGTTTAATGTAGCATTTAAAGCATGTGTTTCGTTATTTATTTTCATTTTGGATGATCTGTCCATTGGTGAAAGTGGGGTGTTAAAGTCCCCTACTATGATTGTGTTACTGTTGATTTTCCCTTTTATGGCTGTTAGTATTTACCTTATGTATTGAGGTGCTCCTATGTTGGGTGCATAAATATTTACAATTGTTATATCTTCTTCTTGGATTGATCCCTTGATCATTATGTATTGTCCTTCTTTGTCTCTTGTGATATGTCTTTGTTTTAAAGTCTACTTTGTCTGATATGAGAATTGCTACTCCAGCTTTCTTTTGATTTCCGTTTGCATGGAATATATTTTTCTGTCCCCTCACTTTCAGTCTTTATGTGTCCCTGGGTCTGAAGTGGATCTCTTGTAGACAGAATATGTACAGGTCTTGTTTTTGTATCCATTCATCCAGTCTGTGTCTTTTGGTTGGAGCATTTAATCCATTTACATTTAAGGTAATTATCGATATGTATGTTCCTATTCCCATTTTCTTAATTGTTTTGGGTTTGTTATTGTAGGTCTTTTCCTTCTCTTGTGTTACCTGCCTAGAGAAGTTCCTTTAGCATTTGTTGTACAGCTGGTTTGGTAGTGCTGAATTCTCTCAGCTTTTGCTTGTCTGTAAAGGTTTTAATTTCTCTATCAAATCTGAATGAGATCCTTGCTGGGTAGAGTAATCGTGGTTGTAGGTTTTTCCCTTTCATAACTTTAAGTATATCCTGCCAGTCCCTTCTGGCTTGCAGAGTTTCTTCTGAAAGATCAGCTGTTAACCTTATGGGGATTCCCTTGTGTGTTATTTGTTGTTTTTCCCTTGCTGCTTTTAATATTTTTCCTTTGTATTTAATTTTTGATAGTTTGATTAATATGTGTCTTGGTGTGTTTCTCCTTGGATTTGTTGTAATGGGACTCTCTGTGCTTCCTGGACTTGATTAACTATTGCCTTTCTCATATTAGGGAAGTTTTCAATTATATTCTCTTCAGATATTTTCTCAGTCCCTTTCTTTTTCTCTTCTTCTTCTGGGCCCCCTATAATTCAAATGTTCGTGCGTTTAATGTTGTCCCAGAGGTCTCTGAGACTGTCCTCAATTCTTTTCATTCTTTTTTTCTTTATTCTGCTCTGCAGTAGTTATTTCCACTATTTTATCTTCCAGGTCACTTATCTGTTCTTCTGCCTCAGTTATTCTGCTATTGATCCCTTCCTGAGAATTTTTAATCTCATATATTGTGTTCATCACTGTTTTTTTGCTCTTTCGTTCTTCTAGGTCCCTGTTAAACGTTTCTTGTATTTTCTCCATCTACTTCCAAGATTTTGGATCATCTTTACTATCATTATTCTGAATTATTTTTCAGGTAGACTGCCTATTTCCTCTTCATTTGTTAGGTCTGGTGGGTTTTTACCTTCCTCCTTCATCTGCTGTGTGTTTCTCTGTCTTCTCATTTTGCTTAGCTTACTGTGTTTGGGGTCTCCTTTTCGCAGGCTGCAGGTTCATAGTTCCCGTTGTTTTTGGTGTCTGCCCCCAGTGGCTAAGGTTGGTTCAGTGGGTTGTGTAGGCTTCCTGGTGGAGGGGAGTAATGCCTCTGTTCTGGTGCATGAGGCTGGATCTTGTCTTTCTGGTGGGCAGGTCCATGTCTGGTGGTGTGTTTTGGGGTGTCTGTCACCTCATTATGATTTTAGGCAGCCTCTCTGGTAATGCGTTGTGTTGTGTTCCTGTCTTGCTAGTTGTTTGGCATAGGGTGTCCAGCACTGTAGCTTACTGGTCGTTGAGTGGAGCTGGGTCTTAGCATTGAGATGGAGATCTCTGGGAGATTTTTGCCGTTTGATAATACATGGAGCTGGGAGGTCTCTTGCGGACCAGTGTCCTGAAGTTGGTTCTCCCACCTCAGAGGCACAGCCCTGACGCCTGGCTGGAGCACCTAGAGCCTGTTATCCACACGGCTCAGAATAAACATGAGAAAAAAAAGAAAAAAAGAAAGAAAAGATAAAATAAAATAACATAAAGTGTGTAAAATACAAAATAAGTATTAAAAAAAATTTTTTTAAGGAATTAAGAAAAAGAAAGAAAGACAGAAGAGAGCAACGAAACCAAAAAAACAAATCCACTGATGATAACAAGCACTAAGAGCTATACTAAAAAAAAAAAAAAAAGTACCAACTGAACCCTAGGACAAATGGTAAAAGCAAAGCTATACAGACAAAACCACACACCGAAGCGTACGTATACACTCTCACAAAAAGAGAAAAAGGGAAAAAATATATATATATCGTTGCTCCCAAAATCCATCTCCTCAATTTGGGATGATTCGTTGTCTATTCAGGTGTTCCACAGATGCAGGGTACATCAAGTTGATCGTGGAGATTTAATGCAGTGCTCCTGAGGCTGCTGGGAGAAATTTCCCTTTCTCTTCTTTGTTCGCACAGCTCCTGGGGTTCAGCTTTGGATTTGGCCCCACTTCTGTGTGTAGGTCGCCTAAGGGTGTCTGTTCTTCACTCAGACAGGACGGGGTTAAAGGAGCAGCTGATTCGGGGGCTCTGGTTCACTCAGGCCGGGGGGAGGAAATGGTACGGAGTGCAGGGCGAGCCTGCAGCAGCAGAGGCTGGCGTGACGTTGTAGCAGCCTGAGGCACACCGTTTGTTTTCCCAGGGAAGTTGTCCGTGGATCACGGGATCCTGGCAGTGGTGGGCTGCACAGGCTCCCAGGAGGGGAGGTGTGGATAGTGACCTGTGCTTGCACACAGGCTTCTTTTTTTTTTTTTTTTTTTTTTTTTGCGGTACGCAGGCCTCTCACTGTTGTGGCCTCTCCTGTTGCGGAGCACAGGCTCCGGACGCACAGGCTCAGCAGCCATGGCTCATGGACCCAGCCGCTTCATGGCATGTGGAATCTTCCTGGACCGGGGCACGAACCCATGTCCCCTGCATCAGCTGGCGGACTCTCAACCACTGCGCCACCAGGGAAGCCCGCACACAGGCTTCTTGGTGGCTGCAGCAGCAGCCTTAGTGTCACATGCTCGTCTCTGGGGTCTGCACTGATAGCCGCGGCTCGCAAACATCTCTGGAGCTCCTTTAAGCGTAGCTCTTAATCCCCTCTCCTCGCACATCAGGAAACAAAGAGGCAAGAAAAAGTCTCTTGCCTCTTCGGCAGCTCCAGACTTTTTCCTGGACTCCCTCTCGGCTAGCTGTGGTGCACTAGCTCCTCCAAGCTGTGTTCACACGGTCAACCCCAGTCCTCTCCCTGGGATCTGGCCTCCGAAGCCCTAGCTCCCAGCCCCCATTGGTTCTGGTGGGTGAGCAGACAAGCTTCTTGGGCTGGTGAGTGCTGGTCAGCACCAATCCTCTGTGCGAGAATCCCTCCGCACCCCTGTTGGCTGTGTTCTCCTCCGTGACCCCGAAGCTTCCTCCCTCCGCCACCGGCAGTCTCCGCCCGCAAAGGGGCTTCCTAGTGTGTGGAAATCTTTCCTCCTTCACAGCTCCCTCCCAGTGGTGCAGGTCCCGTACCTGTTCTTTTGTCTGTTTTTTCTTTTTTCTTTTGCCCTACCCAGGTACGTGGGGGAGTTTCTTGTCTTTTGGGAGGTCTGAGGTCTTCTGCCAGCATTCAGTAGGTGTTCTGTAGGAGTTGTTCCACATGTAGATGTATTTCTGATGTATTTGTGGGGAGGAGGGTGATGTCCATGTCTTACTCCTCCGCCATCTTGAAGCTCCTCTCCCCATTGTGATTTTTTTACTCTGATTTTATGTCATATGACTTTCAGTGTTTGTAGCACATGTGAATTATGTATTTTTATTTGCCTGTATCATGTCCTCAGTTCCTTTCTTTCCCAGCTTAGATTCCATGATCCATCATTATGATCAGCCCCTTGCAAACCTCAACATTTTTGCCCTGTTCTCTCTACACTGTACTTGCCTTGAAAATTCCCAAACCTATTTAAACCTAACTCTCTGTCTACTCTGTGTCTGCATCCAAATAGCTGAACATGGGTGAAGAAAAAGCATAAACCATGGGGGCTTGCCTTATTTAAAATTTACAGCCACAATCCCAAATTAAACTATTCCACCATCATAATTGTTTCTTCATTCTCTTCCATTCTCCCCACTTTTTCCCTCTTACCTCAAACTTCCAATATTTCTTTACTACTTTCTATGAATGACCTTGTTTTGCTGTCAAAATAAGTACAGTCAGCAGAGATTTAGCCCACCATATTGTCCCACCATCAAATCTAACTTCTGCTCTATGTACAGATGTTTTGTTCTGCCTCCTCTCACAGTAGATGTCACTGTCACTCTTTTATCCAAAGCCAGATCTTCCACCTGTGCACTGATCCTGTGTGCTCTTACCTCCCCAAGGACTTTGCTTCAGTATTTATTCCTCATCTCACCTCCATGATAAATTTTTACCTTTCTTAAATTATTCTCCTCAACATAAGCAAATATATTTTATTGTCTTACTTTAAAATGAAAACCAAAAAATCTACCTTTGAGAATCTATTGCCTGATTTCTCTAAGCCTTTACCTAGGAAAATTCAATTACAGAGTTACCTGTAAAGTTATTCAAGAAGACTTAAAGAGTAGTATTGCAAATAACATGTAGGAACTACCCAGCTTCAGAAATAAAACATTATCAACTCAGTTGAATGCCCCTGTGAACCTTCCCCAGTGGACTTCCTTCCCTGTTCACCAGATGTTACATGTTTCTCTAACCTAGTTAAGTATTATCTCCAGCCCTCTCCACTGAGATTGTCCTAGTGTATGACTACACTAGTTTCAGTAGTCAATTCTCTTTTTAAATTCAACTTTTCAGTATTCTTTGGTAGTGTTGATCCCAGCTACTTTTTTGAAACTCTTATTTCACTTGGTTCCCATAACATCATCTTTGATTATTAAGTTCATAGTTGGAGAATGTTTCTTGTTCTTTCAGTTTATTCAGTGTCAGTATTTATCTTTCCCAGTGCTGTTTCCCACTCCTGAAATGACCAGTCTTTTTTTTTTCCTATCTTTGGAATGTTAGGTGCTCGAGGACTTAGTTCTCTAACCTTTTCTCTTTCTATCTTTACTTTCTCTTTGGGTTACCTGATGGCTTAAATATCATCCATTGGCTGACAATTCTTAATTCTCTCCAGCCTCACTCATTTCATGAAGTCCAGACTTGCATATATAATCTAGTAGTTATCTCCCCCTCAATGTCAAAACATAGAATTTTCTATCTTACCCTAATCCCAACCTGAACCTATTCTTTTTTTTTTTTTTTTGCGATACACGGACCTCTCACTGTCGTGGCCTCTCCCGTTGCGGAGCACAGGCTCCGGTCACGCATCCTCAGCGGCCCTGGCTCACGGGCCCACCCGCTGTGCGGCATGTTGGATCTTCCTGGACCGGGGCACGAACCCGTGTCCCCTGCATCGACAGGCAGACTCTCAACCACTGCACCACCAGGGAAGCCCCTTAAACCTATTCTTTCCTTCACTTTTGTCTCAGTATCATTTTTTGAGAATGGTCTGAAAGCTGGAAGTCACCCTTGCTTCCTCTCTTTTACTCACTACTGTAGTCTCAGCCCATTGGCATAATTTATCCTAATGCTAACCACTTAATCAGTACCACCATTCCTACTCCCCTAGTCAAATTCACCACTGCCTCTTACTTCAGCTACTGTAGCTGCCTCTTAACTAGTTTCCTGGCAGCCAGTCTCACGCCCTTTATGTTTTGCCCCACAACATCCAGAATTATCAAAACCCTCCAGTCATTTTCTAACCTTAAAATAAAATCTGAATTCTTTATTATGGCTTTTAAGGCCCTGTGCAAACTAAACTCTGCCTACTTCTCCAAATTCATCTCCTAGAACTTACGATTTTTCTCAAAATTAAATGTGCATAAACTCTTTTTTTTTTTTTTTTTTTTTTTTTAATTTAAATTTACTTATTTATTTTTGGCTGTGTTGGGTCTTCATTTCTGTGCGAGGGTTTTTTTCTCTAGTTGCGCGGGCCTCTCACTGTCGCGGCCCCCGTTGCGGAGCATAAGGCTCACGCTCAGTAGCTGTGGCTCACGAGCCTAGTTGCTCCGCGGCATGTGGGATCCTCCCAGGCCAGGGCTCGAACCCGTATTTCCTGCATTGGCGGGCAGACTCTCAACCACTGAGCCACCAGGGAAGCCCCTGTGCATAAACTCTTGATGCCAAACACCATTCCTCCTACCCCACCCCACCCCCTTTAATTGATTCTCATGCAGGTCTTCTTGGGACCACACTATTAAGAAACAATGTTTCAGTAAATCGATAATGAAAGGACAGGAATGTATTCCCACACTGAAGAAGCTTTTATGAAGTTCATGCTTTCCTCTCCGTGAGTGTAAAGTTTGAAGAAGTGCTGCCGGTGAAACTGAAATTTTCCACCCACCCATTCATTACCAGCAAATAGCATATCCCTCTGTTCCATGGAAATATCATTTGTCTTTATTTCCAATTTCTTCAAAACCCAGTAGTGGACACTTAGTGTACGTTAGATACCAGGCAGATAGGTGGTTAAGTTGGGATTTTGGTCATGAAATTACAGAATTTGACTTAGACATACTTACTGGATGATGGACCTCAACCAGAACTAAGACTTTATTTAGAAAAGAAGTTGACCCTGAAATCAACCAAAATGCTGGTACGAGCAGTTAAATTCTTTCATGTTTGTTATCCAGTTGCATTTAAGATTAGAGTATATTTGACATCTTTACATCCAGTGACTGTGAGTTTTGATTGCATATGGTTATTTTGGTTTGATTATATTATGTCTCTTTCAACTTTGCAAATGAACTGTCATCTTAGTTGCCATTTTTAAAAATACTGCTCACCCTACTCAGTTCTGTGGTCAAACAATGGATGGGGATTGGTGATATTTTATCTAAATTTTCCAGGAAGTAAATTTGTTTTCTGATTTCAAATTAATAACTTCTGCACTGCACAATGAGTTGTGAAATATTTTATAATAATTCATGTTAAAGGTTGAAGGTTAGAGAGGATAAAATAAAATGAAACAAAGTAGTACATTAAGTAACATCTCCAACTCTTAACAATTGCCTCTTCATTTTACGTCTGTTTATTTTAGTAAATGTTGATTTTATACAGTACTCTCTTCTGAGTTGAAAGGTGTATATGCCTTCTGTGGGATAAGCAAAAGGTCAAATATATTTCCCTTGTCTAAAATATATTGAATTATGGTTTATTCAGCTATTAAAATGATTACTGACTTGGGCAAATTACTGTGCCTTTCCGGATTTCAGGGTTCTTTTATAAATTAAAAGTTATTTTAGACAAAGAGTCAGCAAAATATACTCAGCTGGCTGTGTCCTACTTGTTCTTCTGTAGGCCATGAGCTAAGAATGGTTTTTATATTTTTGAAAGGTTGTTTTAAAAAAGAATATGCAACATAATTCTTTACTGGTCTTCAAAACCTAAGATATTTACCTCCTGACCTTTTAATATTAAAATATTTAAAATATTATCAAAGGATTATAATACTAAGAAACGCGGTAAACTTATCTTAACGTTAATAATTAGAATGTCTTAAAGTTAACTTATCGCAGCTTAAGAACATAAGCAGTTAATGAAGTTGTATATCAATGATCTTTTTATATGTGAAAAAGCAAATTTGAAAAGATGTAAATTCCTCTTGCCAAATTTTGTTTTAGAAATAAGTAACATGTAAAATAGTACCTTTGGATTTGAAATATCTGAAAAGTTTCTTAATTTATGCAAGTATTAAATGAAAGACTGACATATATTATGTTTTTTCATTTACTAAAATCACTGTATTTTTGTATTTTCTTTCCCTCCATTTAGATAGAAGCAGATTCGGGATATCCTGGAGGTAAAGCAAGAATTATTCATAAGGAATCTGATATCATTACTGCCTTTGCTGTTAATAAAGTAAGTACATAGACATTTTTCTTATCTTTGATTAAGTATTCATAGTTGGACAATGTCTCCTGTCTGTCAGTTTATTCAGTAGCAGTGTTTCCCTTTCCCAGAGCTACTTTCTACTCCTTAAATTGCAATGTGAGTACATTTTTTATTTTATAAAGTGATTATATTGTTTGATAACTTAATTTATTTGATCTTGGATATATAGCAGATAAAATGTTTTATTACTACACAGAGAGAGGTCTCAAGTATTTATATATGCAGTTGCCTTTAGAATTTATTTATTTTATTTTTTATTTTTATTTTTTGGCATGCGGGATCTTAGTTTCCCGACCAGGGATTGAACCCATGCCCCTTGCAGTGGAAGCACAGAATATTAACCACTGGACCGTCAGGGAAGTCCCCTGCCTTTAGAATTTATACAACACATGCAGCTAATCCAAAGAAAATGTTTCCTGTTTTCTTTATATGAATATGTTGAATGTGGTTCTTCGTATAGATCAAAATTAAGCTTATATGTGACTCACAGAGATTCTCCCTCTTTGACTTTCAGCTATAATAGCTGCCCAACTAGAGTGTTTTCTTTGTATTCCCTAGCTTTCTTACTCAATATCCTCCTTAGAGGAGTCTATAAGCTACTTACAGAAGAGGTAGCCTTAGGTACAGTGGTCCAAGGTTGAAATTTATCTTAGTCATTTTCCCCTCCTATCTTCCCTAATTGCCTTACTGCAAAATGTATAGGGACTTCTAGTTGATTCTTCATCTTCCTATGCTATGTCTGTCTTTTTTTTTTGCCCGCACCATGTGGCTTGTGGGATCTTAGTCCCCTGACCAGGGATTGAACCCACACCCTCAGCAGTGAAAGCACGGAGTCTTACCCACTGGACCACTGGGGATCCTTTGTCGTTCTGTCCTCATCTTTCCCTGTGTTCTTTGTCTCATATTCCTCATAGACTCTCCCTAACAGTGACTAGTTCTGTTCATAGCAGGCAAGTTTGGGATTAGCCCCTTAGCCAGGCAGTTCTCATGATGTAATATCTATATAATATGATATATACATATTACACAACTTCCTTCCCCTGAAGAAAATAAGATTTTAATATTTTGTGCTATAAAACAAACTAGCTTTGTTCTCTTACTTGGATGTATTATATAAGTAACTAGTAATGAACAGTCATCCACATATACAAAGTCTCCTGTTGATTCTGTAAGAGTGTACTTGTTTAATTTTTACTTCTTCAGATATATTGTTTTTACATCTTTGCTAAATTTGTAGCTAAGAAATATCCTTTGCTTTAAATTGCAGTAATTTAAAATGCTGATGAGATTGAACTTTTCCCCCATTTGTTCAGTTGTGAATTATCTGTGTCAAGCACTGTGAAGGATCTGAGATTTCCCCCTGCATTCAATGGAACAAGTTAGCTTTCACAGTTTAATGGATACTGTTAGAAGACACAAGACCAGAGACAAAGGACAGTTTATTACTAATAGCAAAAACTAGAATGTAGCATTTTTGCTCTGGTTCCCTGAGGTACAGTTCCCACAAAGTGACAGCAAGAAGGCCAATGATACCCAAATCTTTTCTAATGTACATTAAGCATATCTGCCTTTTGATCTGGAGGGAGAGACTATAACTATATAGACATCCTGGCAATAATACTGTGAAACAAAGTCAGTCATTGACTAACTCACAAGACATGCAAAAGTGGAGAGTCCCATGGAGAATTACCTTCCAACAGTATAGTTAATATCCTTTTCCCACATATCTCTGGGGTCTCAGTTTTTTCTTATTAGTTTGTATTTAGCATTTTACATAATGGAAATACTAATCCTGTTTTCTATTTGCTGCCAATATCTTTCCATTTTCTGTTTTAGAGATATATGTTTTAAATTTGTAGATGTTTACATTTTTCTATCACTTAATCTGACCAACTTTTCATTTATCATTTTTTCTGACATACTTCCCTCACTCTTCTTCACCTCTTCTTTGTGACCCTTTCCCAAATTCTGTTTGTCTTGCCTAAGATTGAAAGGCTTTAGGTGAAAGTGATACCATCTTATTTGAATAATTCACCATTATTTCTTTAGTTTGGAGTTCCTTATCTCCCTTACCTTTCTTTACCTCCCAGGGCCCCTATATTGTTCAACATCTCACTCCACATTTCTGAACTGTGTAAACCTTAGGGAGATTGTACCATTCTAGTAGACTAGAGAGATAGTGCTGGGAGAAGAAATGAAGTGGCATATGTATTTCCATTTATAGCTGGCTTTCTGTTGGAAGCTCTGGAATTTTTAGAATATAAACATATCTCCAAGCTCAAGCTGATGATTATTTCACTCAAAGTTATTTATTAAAATTAATTTAAAATATTTATTTGTGAAAATACTATTTATTCTATACCTTAAAGTTATCATTTCTAGAGGCTGTTTTGTAGTCTCCATTTTCAAAAGTAGCACATATACACGTTATGCATTTTTATTTAAAATGTACTGTATGATTTATTTTTCAGGCGAATAGAAACTGCATAGCAATTGCTTCAAGCCATGATGTTCAAGAACTAGATGTTTCTGGAATTCTGGCTACACAGATCTATACTTGGGTAGATGATGATATAGAAATGGAAACCAAAGGGTACCCTTATACTTTGTTTTTATTTGGTGACCTTGCAGTATGAATAATGACATCCACAGGACTATACCTTTCAAATGATTTTTTAAAGGAATAGTCCTAGATTGTAAGCAAAGTGGAAATTGATATGCTAAAGAGTAAAGAAGGGGTGGCTGGAGCTTTAAAGAGGGAATCGAGGGTTAGAAGAGAAGGTGAAGGAATCTGAAATTGTTCATGTATGAAATTATTGTCTGTGAGTTGAGAGTTAAGAGCTGAAGAAAATTAATTTTAAAGGGAAATACAAAGTCATATGTTAGAGCTTTCAGGTATAACAGAAGAAATAAAGAACTGATGGGTTGCTTTCATTCTGGCTGATACTCCTTTGTAGGTCAGAAGATTTCTTGGTTATACATGCTCGTGATGATTTAACAGCTGTGCAGGGTACAACCCCATACACACATAGCAATCCTGGTACTCCAATTAACATGCCATGGCTTGGTAGTACACAGACTGGCAGAGGAGCATCAGTGGTATGTAAAGTTAAAAATATTTGTGAATAAATGTCCTGTTTTTCTCTCTAACTTAATAGATAAAAGATGATGTAAATATTTTTTTTTAATTCTTAATTTTTTTAATAAGTCATACTTGTTGGAAATTATAAATTTTGATTTGAAGAATAATATGTTTTCATTTGAAAAGGATAACAAAAATTATTTTAAATAAATAATTGAAAATACAAAGAGCTGTATTTTAAGTAATAATTATTTAGAACTTACTGCTCCAAATTAGGCCTCAGCAAACTATGGCCTATGGGTCAAATCCTGCCTACTACCTGTTGTGTCGACAACACGCTAAGAATGGTGTTTGTATTTTTCAGCCGTTGAAAAAATATCAAAAGAAGAATGGTATTCTGAGACACATGAAAATTATATGAAATTCAGATTTTATTGTTTATAAATAAAGTTCTATTGGAACATAGCCACACTCATTTTTTAAAATATTTTGTTTATGGATGCTTTCACATTACAGTGGTAGGATTGAGTATCTGAGCAGAGACTGTATGCCCATAGAGTCCAAAACATTTATTATCTAATTCTTTACGAAAAAGGTTTGCCAACCCCTAGTCTAGATAATATTTTTAAATGATTATCAACTAATAACTGTTAGTTGATGCTGAGACAAATAAATTTTTCTTTTTTTGAACAAGTAAAAATGATACAAATTTTTTTTAATTTAAGCAAAATATAATATGCAGATGAACTGAAACAATTTTTCTGAAGTAATGGAGGATCTTCTTGAGCCCTGATTACCTAAGATGTGATCCATGTTTATACCCACATGAGATTCCTTTGTTGACACTTAGGGTACAGGAATTGATACACAGAACCAAAGAAACCCAGCACCAGCAATTCTTTCCATGGCTTTCTAGGTAGTAGGTGGTTTTTGTAAGGGTAATTATATAAGTAAAGTCTCAGTCATCTTTAATAATACCTGATAATATTTTATACTTAATGCAGTTCCTTTATCACTCATATAACCTTATTATTGTTTGAGATATCTGTTGTAGCTGTTGTAATTACTTCTACTTAGCATTCTTTAGATGAAGCTTGAGGTCCAGAAAGGTCAAGGAATTTAACTCAGGTCACTATCTCAAATTGTGGTAGAGCTTGTGTTAAAGCCCTCCATCCCCCTTCACTCACTGATTTCAGGTAGGAGTGTTTTAAGTATTAAGAATTTGAAAAGCAATCTAGTGATTATTCAAAAGAAAAGAGTTGGTCATTAATAGTTAAATTTTTTCCAACAGACAGATACATTAAAATTCATTTGTAAAACCTACTGATATTATTATCTTTTAAATAACTTAAAGAGAATATACAAAATATACAAAAAGAAATAATAAGCACTTTTTCCAACTCCATTTTCAGAGAATATGATACAATTCTTCCTGTAACAGCTTTCTTTCTGGTCTCTCTGCTTCTATACTGCTCCCTCTGTTTTGTACATAGCAGGCAGAGTTACTTTTTTCTAAAACATCATTCAGGTTATCACTCCCATGCTTAAAACTTTAAGATTTCCCAGTACAGCTTTAAAACAAGTCCTTAACATGGCCTCTAAGGCCCTATGTGATTTAAACTCTGCCAGCCTCTGCAGCAGCATCTCCCTTGTTTCCATACCTGATTCTCTTTGCTCTGGTCACAGTGGCCTTCTTTTTGTCACTTGAGCACATCAAGCTCAGAGCCTTTACCTTGTTTTCTGCTTGAAATACTCTTCTTCTGTTTACCATTCAGATCTCAACTCAAATTCCCAGAGATTTCCCTTGCTTCCTTAGCAAAGGTATCTGCTCCTCCCTACGCTACTGCCAGTCATACTGTTATCTCATTTGATCGTCATATTATCCCATTTTATCATCTCATCATCAGATGAGATAATAGAAATTAGATAATGGAAATTATCTATTCATTATTTGGTTGTCTTTTTTTATACCCTCTGCAATGCAAGCTCTTTGAGAGATTATGTTATGCCTGCCTTATATATTGATGATCTCTAAGTAGAATAGTGCTTAACATTTAGTAGGTGCTCAGAAAATATTTGTTTATTTTCCAGAGTATTATAATATGGAAATTTACCTCTGTTATTCCTCTTAGGACTGAATTTTCTTCCTATTTAAATGTTAGAAGGACATCTTTTTTAGTTGGGGTCATTGTGGTTTGTAAACATAAGTATTAGGATTATCCCACTCCATCCTCAGGAAAAAGACACCAATATAATAAGGTGGTTCCTTTTTATATGGATCTTCTAAAATAATTAATGATTTCTTTCCCTTATAATATTCTACATATGCTTTCAGAAACTTATTTAACTTTCTTTTATTTTTTACTCATGATTTTCCTTTGATACTCTTACCAGAAAAAAAAATGATAATTAAAAGAAAGAACAGGAATCTTTAGACTTTTTCTAAATTAAGAGGGGCAAGGGATTTAAACATGAAGTTTACTAAACAGAAGTAACATTCAGAAGTTTGTTTTTTGTGTGTAGAGAATTTGATCAAATATTTTCTTAATCCTATTATTTTATTAAATTATGAATGCTGATGAAAAGGGATACTAGTTATGACCAATTTCTGCTATTTTGGAGTATAACTGCAGCCGTATATATCTTTCAGTGTTTCTATCCCTCACTGGTTCTGCTGGCCTAGTTCCTTCCCTCCCTCCCAAATCCCCACTTTACTTACAGCTTTAGACTAATTGAACAAATTAAAATCCAAAAGAACAATAACAAAATGTACATGAACTGGTGCTACAAACTTAGGATAACCTATAACTATAGTTACAGTTATAAGTAGGAAATAGTCTATAAATTAAATTATCCCTTTAATTTCACGTATTTAGTTTACTCTTATTTGACAGGCTATGTAAATCATTCAAAGCATAATTTTAAAATGGGTAAATAAATAGTTCCAAACTATCAGTTAAAAATTTATACAGTTTTCTGTTTACCTCTTTTTTTTTTTTTTCACATGCTTCTGTCTGTCTTTTTAACCTTATACTATTCAGGATTGTTCCAATAAATTTAATGGGATAAGAAAAGAATTGGCAAGAAAGGAGGTAAGACTAAATTCTTGAGGTGAATTTGTTCTTAGATACTAGGTAATGATGCAGAAAATGTATGTACACTTAAATGTTAGAGAGCTGAGCTATTAAATTTCATTTCTGTTACCATGTTTAGTATTTTTAGCACCCATTACGATAGTTATGGAATCATGTAAAAATAAATAAATGTTATTTGAATCTCCTGTCACAATTTAAATTTTTAATACTACTTTTTATTGTAACTGTAAAAGAATGATTTTTCTTTGTTAACAGATGATTAAGAAAGCCATTAATAATGTCAGAAGAATGACTTCTCATCCATCTCTTCCTTACTGTAAGTTGATAATAATTAGCCATTATTTTAAGGAATTTAAAGGAAACTTTTAGTTTCAATTGAAAGGCAGTCAACACTTAATTTTTTTGTAGGGAATGTTTGCTAGCAAGTAAAATCACTTCAAAATTGGGTAAAAATAGAAAAAGTGATTTTCCTGAATTAATAGAGAAGGCTAACTTAACATGTACATTTTTAGCATTTTGACTGAATATTTCTGTTATCACATTTTATTTTTGAACATTTCTGGACTCTGCACAATGTTAAATTGTAGTTGATAATTATTGTTTTAATAACTGGATCACTCCTTTTTTATTACATAGAACAGAACCATATCTGGGTCATTTGTAGCCTCCTCATAATCAGTTTGTATTTTATTAATATTTTGTCAGTTTGTCTTTTATCAGATACACTAATAGTAAGTATAGGAAATGGTTATTACTACATTCTTACATTCTGAGGAAGGATATATTTATTTTTAGTTAATCTTCCTAGGAATCTCAAAAGTTTTTCTTCCTTTAACAAAGATTTAATGGGGAATTTATTGGAAGTATTGAAGCAGAGAAGAAATAATAGAGACAACTTTAACTGGTGGGTTGGAATCAGTATTCATATTGGCATGTGTGTATTCCAAGTTTTTTTAAATATAATTTTTAAGTAGTGCCCTTCATCAAATTGTCCTACTACACAGTAACAAAAATAGTGAAAATAGTGCATGTTAATTAAAAGGTACTCATGTCCCTCCAATTTAATAACCTATAAAAAATTGTACCACCTTTTTTATGAGAGATGTTTTGATAAAATAGGAGTGGCAAAACCAGTGTTCTTTTCTACCTAATTATAATAAGTGCTGTAAGCATCTGTTATCAAAGTTATATACCAGTGTCTAATAAAAGGGTTGAAGAGAACCATATATTTAAGATGAAGAGGGTAACTTCTGTTACTTATGCTAGAGGTATAAAATAATATTGAAAATTAGCCTGTTTTCACTATATCAAATTTATTCAACACTAAAAGTATATGTTTTCTATCCACAAGTCTAATGTAAAGTAAGAACTAAAAACAATCATGAAGCATATAGAGGAAGGAGTCAAAGGTGTTTTATATACAAAGCTTAAATACTATTAATCCTGCAGCAAGAAAATTTGGCATTGTTTAAAATCTATCCTTACTCTGTACAATAGGGTTTAGAAGTTTCCTGAAATATTGAAGGGATTTCATTATTTCTCAGTCCCAAAGCATGTATAATGACAGGTGACTAGTTTATAAATAGGCTCTACCTCAAGCCCATAAATTTAAATAAAATAATCCCTAGCTTCAAAGGCAATTAATGGACTTATTTTCAGAGTTATTAGGTAATATCATGTAACTTCTGTCTTGCAGTAAGTACTTTCTCCATTCAGAGAAGAACTACTGTAACTGGCAGATAAGAGACTTGAAAAATTAAATGCTAATTAGATTAATCACTGAAATTTTTTTACAGTATATTTTTTCATGTCATGAACAAGTCTCACAGATAGTAATTTAGTTCAACAATAGGCTCCTTTCATATACTGGAAATGTTTTGAAACAAGTTTTTTAAAAATTTTACTCTGAATTACAGATACCTCAAAATAGTTCCTTCCTTCCTTTGGAGTAGATTTTTTTTTTAAATCTTAGTCATTGTAAACCAAAACTTTTGGACTTCTACTCCAGGGAAATTTTCTAGAAGTTAATCTAATAGGTTGAACTGAAATAGAAATGTAAGTCTTAAAAGGAAAGCCCCATTTCAAAAACAAAAAAATGAATATATTAAGATTTTTAAGGTTGCATTTAACTCTTTCCTTACATGTATATGATGTAACATACTTTACTTACTAATAAGGAATATTTGCTCAGACGACCTGGTTATAGGAACGTTTGTGGGTTTTTTGTTTGTTTGTTTTTGTTTTTTAAAGAATTAATTTTGGGGGCTTCCCTGGTGGCGCTGTGTTTGAGAGTCCGCCTGCCGATGCAGGGGACACGGGTTCGTGCCCCGGTCTGGGAAGATCTCACATGCCGCGGAGCGGCTGGCCCCGTGAGCCATGGCCACTGAGCCTGCGCGTCCGGAGCCTGTGCTCCGCAACGGGAGAGGCCACAACAGTGAGAGGCCCACGTACCGCAAAAAAAAAAAAAAAAAAAAGAATTAATTTTGGGCCGCATTGGGTCTTCGTTGCCGCGCACGGGCTTTCTCCAGTTGTGGCGAGCGGGGGCTACTCTTCGTCGCGGTGCACGGGCTTCTCATTGCAGTGGCTTCTCTTGTTGCAGAGCACAGGCTCTAGGCACGCGGGCTTCAGTAGTTGTGGTTCACGGGCTCAGTAGTTGTGGCATGCGGGCTCTAGAGTGCAGGCTCAGTAGTTGTGGTGCATGGGCTTAGTTGCTCTGCGGCATGTGGGATCTTCCCAGACCAGGGATTGAACCTGTGTCCCCTGCATTGGCAGGC
Source organism: Hyperoodon ampullatus (assembly GCF_949752795.1). Lineage (NCBI taxonomy): Eukaryota > Metazoa > Chordata > Mammalia > Artiodactyla > Ziphiidae > Hyperoodon > Hyperoodon ampullatus. The sequence continues at coordinate 77,613,503 of NC_136917.1, read as the reverse complement.
AGATTCTTATCCACTGTGCCACCAGTGAAGTCATGAAACCTTTGTTTTTTTAAGTTTTAGTTTATAAGGCTTTAAGAGAGTGTTTCATTTTACATATAAGCTACTAATAATTAGGGATTTTTTTCAAATTTAAATAAAACCATAAATAATAGAAAAATTTGAGTGGTTTTTAAATGCATCTAGTCCAATTAATTTTTTTGATTAAGCTAGGCAAGACTATAGAAGAGAGGGGGGATAGAATTAACAGCCCTAGTCTCAAGAAATTCTACCCACCCCTCCATCCCAGCCCAGTGTTAAAACATGTCAAAATGGTTGAAGCTCCTTTATTTTTTATTTATTTATTTATTTTTTGCCGTGCGCGGGCCTCTCAGGGTTGTGGCCTCTCCCGTTGCGGAGCACAGGCTCCGCACGCGCAGGCCCAGCAGCACGGCCCACGGGCCCAGCCGCTCTGCGGCACGCGGGATCCTCCCGGACCGGGGCACGAACCCGTGTCCCCTGCATCGGCAGGCAGACTCTCAACCACTGCACCACCAGGGAAACCCAGAAGCTCCTTTATTTTAAATACTTGGAAATGAATGAGGAAAAATTGACTAATGTATGACGAGCAATATGCTAGATACTTTACTTTTACATACATTAATATAATTTCTCACTACCTCTGTACCACATTAATACTGATAACTACTCTTAATGTAAATTTAGCCCTATATGTTAGGCATATTTCTGAATGATTTATATGAATTATCTCATTTACTTCTCAGAACTGTCCAGTGACTTATATATCATTAATGATATATATCACTATTGTAGTGACTTATATACCTTTTACTAGAAGGGAATAGGCTCAGGGAGATTAAGTTTCCTAGTAACACACAATTAGTAAATGGTAAAGAATTTAATAATTATTTAGTTTGTTCATATTCCTTAATGAAACAGATAACATATATTTGAGATATCAGATCAGTCACAATAACTATTAGAAATGATTTTTTTAGCATGACTTTCAAGACCTTCTACAATCTTTTTCTCAGAGAAAAATGCATAAATTTAAACATCAGTAGTATGACTGATAAGAATTGGCTGTTAAAAATCCCAAGATTTTATACTGCTGAACTGAATGAATAAGCATTTTCGGAACGCTAATGGAAAACTGATGAATTCATAAAAGTGCTAACAAAAGATCAAGATAAAAAAAAATTAATTACATGGGACTGAGTGAACTGATGAGGATGATTATAAATTTTGTGACTTTCTGTTTGAATAAAAAAAAAATCCCACAAGGACTCAGAAGCAAAAAATATACAAATCAATTTTAAGTGCAAAGTAAAGGAGCTGTTACCGTGGAGGATTACTGGACTGAATGTCAATATTATGACATAGTATGAGTGTGTTTCGTGTTTGGTAATTGCAGTCATTGTGCTTTTGTTGTGGTCATCCATTTACAATGCTTGGTGTCAGTTTATTTATCTCTTGTAAAAATAAAATACAGGGGCTTCCCTGGTGGCGCAGTGGTTGAGAGTCCGCCTGCCAATGCAGGGGACACGGGTTCGTGCCCCGGTCTGGGAAGATCCCACATGCCGCGGAGCGGCTGGGCCCGTGAGCCGTGACTGCTGAGCCTGCGCATCCAGAGCCTGTGCTCCGCAACGGGAGAGGCCACAACAGTGAGAGGCCTGCGTACCACAAAAAAAATAAAAATAATAAAAAAATAATAATAAAATAAATAAATAAAATACAGTGTGTGTGTGTGAAAAAAAAAATCCCAAGTTTTTTTTTTTTTTTAAATACGGTTGACTTGTTAAAGTATTGTGTTCGTCTCAGGTGTACAACATACTGATTCAGTATTTTTATACATTACAAAATGATCACCATGATAAGTCTAGTTACCATCTGTCACCATACAAAGTTAAGTAATTCCAAGAATTTGATTCTTTATCATAAACATTATCTACTAAAGGCTATTAAAGTGTAACTGAGATAATTTCAAAAGGAAATAAAGTTTATAGAGGTCTGATTTAATTGCTTCTGTTGTTTTGTGTGAGGATATGTTCTATCAGATGAAAGAACACCATGTAATTATCTGTTTTTAAGATTGAGAGTATTCAAGTGAAATTTCATAAAAAGGTAAATTCATGTGAATTGACTATGATTCATTTCTTAGGTATTTCTTCCATAAAGATGTTCACATTGGATTAAAAGATAAGTTTGCCAAAGATTCCTGAAATAAATTTGCAATTTTTTCCCTCTTATAACGCAGATCTGACAGGAGCTCAAGATGGAAGTGTGAGAATGTTCGAATGGGGCCATTCTCAACAAATAACCTGTTTCCGATCTGGTGGCAATTCAAGAGTTACAAGAATGAGATTTAACTATCAAGGAAATAAGGTAGTTTATAAAAATGTAAATAGGGAAAATGATTTGATTTCTTTAAAGGTTTATGAATATTACTCATTTGGGTTTCTGAAGAGAACAGCTCAATGAGCTAATGGTGAAGTATTAATCCATCTTATATGAATTCTTTTTAAAGAAATTCCTCTCAAAACTTAAATTCACTTGGTTCTTCCTGGAAAGACATTATACACATGTCCATTAAAATTCTCTTATATGACGCTTAAGGACCAAATGATTATAGGACCATCTTATATTACACATTTTTTATTAAATACATCTGCTTACTTTACCCTCTGGGACCTACTCAAAGTATGGTCAAATACCAACTAGTAAGTAACATCTGGGAGTTGATTAGAAATGCAGATTATTGACTCTAGTCCAGACCTATCAAATCACCATCTGCATTTTAGCCAGATACTCTTGTGATTTGTACACAACATTAAAGTTTTGAGAAGCACTGCTCTAGAACAGGGTGTTAACAAACTACGGCCTAGCCACCTGTTTTGTAAATAAAGTTATACTGGAACACAGCTAACCCATTCATTATTTGTTTTCTATGATTATTTTCCCAGTACTGCAACAGAGTTCAGGAGAACAAAGACTGTAGCTGGCAAGCCTAAAATATTTACTATATGGGCCTTTTAATAAAAGTTTGCCAACCTGGCTCTTACCAGCTTCACTTCCCATAATCCTCCTTTCCTCAAACTGCCTCTTTCTGCTACTCCTATCTTACTAGTACTTTAAACAACTACTGAAGGGGTAATCAGCCTGCTCTTTGTCTTCAGGGCCATGCTTCACTAAAAACACTCACACTGGCCCTAGCTGATGGTTCATCTTGCCTTTCGTTTTCCCTCAACCTCCAAACCTTCCACCCTCCTTACGTGTTACTTGTGTCATGGTGTGCTGCAACCTTTTTGCCTACCACATTTATCAGATGGCTCTTATTATTTCACAGAAGTCAGTGATAATTTTTCATGTAGTTATGAAACAAAATTGAGAGCTTATAATTTATTAATACCAATTAGCAGCATTCTTTGCTCCTTAATGGGAAATTAAGGGGATTTAATCTAAAAGCCTTTAGAATTCTACTGTACTTTCAGCTGTATAACCTATCCATACCACTTATGTACTCATATTTTTCCACTTTGGTTGTCAATGTTACATTGTTCCTAACTAATCTCTGTACTTCGACCCAATCTCTCTAATGCATTCTTTATGTTGTCAACAAAGTTATATAACAAATAGCATAGGGAATTCCCTGGTGGTTCAGTTGTTAGGACTCACGTGCTTTCACTGCCGAGTGCGTGGGTTTGATCCCTGGTCGGGGAACTAAGATTCCACAAGCTGTGCGGTGTAGCCGTAAAAGAAAAAAGAACAAATAACATAATTATATAACTACACTATAGGTGAGATCATATTATCCTTTTCAAGAGCCTGCAGCCTCCTCATTGTGTCCAAAGGCCCATATTCTTTAGTGTGGCATTCAAGTCCTTCTACACTTGGAGTTTTTATAGATTTTACACTCACTACAACCTTCTATATAGGCTATTTTAAGTCACAACAAACTTCCTTATTGTCTGCCCAAGTCTCTTTGATAGGCAGTCAGCTTACTGTTGATTCACCTTAGCCATGATGGTGCCCAAGAGCACAACACCTAAGCGTGCTATCTCCCTTAGTAGGGGAGCCTACTGGAGTAAGTGGAACAGATAACTCATACTACAATATATCACAGTAATGCTGATCATTTTGTCAAAAGTCATTGGACATTGCAGAAAAACCAAGAGGCTAAAAGGGAGCATTTAGCAGAAAAAAATGACCTGTGAGGAATAATTCCTTGGATTTAGGAAGATCCTACATTGTAAAACAAGAACGGGATTCTATGAACCAAAGGCAGTAGAACAGTAAAGAATTTTTGGAAGTTAAAAACATGATACCCTAAAATTAGGAGAGTAGAGGAGCTACTGATTATAAGGGCTGAATAGCAGAATGGAAGTATTTGAAAATCAAGTTTGTGACTGGGAGGTACAAATTTGGAATTTATCCCATGATGAAAATAACCCAAGAAGTAAATTGAGACTAGACCCAGGAAAATTTATAAAAGAAGTTTAAAAGATAGAAGAAGAAAAAAGGTGATGGAAGAGAAACATTATATTAAAAGGAATAATAAAATAAAAATTTCCCCAAAGCAAAACATGGAATTTTAGAAAAAGAAGCGCCTACCAAGTACTAAGCAGAAGTATTGAGAAACAGCACATGCCTAGACACAGCCTGATTATTTGATTTTTGGTTTTTTTAACTGAAGGATAAAGAGAACTTCTAGGAAGGAGTAGGGGTAAAAATGATTGCTTACAACCTCTCCATCCCCCATCTAAAATTAATGGCATTGGCCTCAAAAATAGAGGTTACAAATAGACAATAGAACAGTATGCACAGAATTCTGATGGATAAGGAATGGGGTCGATGTCTATCCAAACTGTCATTTAAATTTGGTGGCAAAATAAACACTTTTTTTTTTTTTGCGGTACGCGGGCCTCTCACTGTTGTGGCCTCTCCCGTTGCGGAGCACAGGCTCTGGACGCGCAGGCTCAATGGCCATGGCTCAAGGGCCCAGCTGCTCCGCGGCATGTGGGATCTTCCTGGACCGGGACACGAAACCATGTCCCCTGCATCGGCAGGCGGACTCTCAACCACTGCGCCACCAGGGAAGCCCTTAAACACATTTTTAAGTATGCAGAGAATTAGCACATTCCATATACCCTTTCTGAAGAACGTACCTAAACCTACTCCAGAAAACATAGGATAAACCACAGAAAGGATAAACGTCAGAAAAATATCTGTAACAAAAATAGTAAACAGTGGATTAATATTCCTATTATTAGTCTTATCAGGTTTGTAAGAAGACAATGAAAAAGAAGGCAAAGAATGTGAACAATTTATCAGAAAAACAAAACCCTATGCATGACCAATAACCCTCACTAATAACTGAAGAAATGTACATTAAAATGAGACTTTATTTCTGTTAATCAACAAATATTATAATTTTGTAGTATGCAGTGTTGACTAATGTGTAAGAAAAATGGGTGTGTAAATTGATATTACCACTTAGGATTTAATTTTGGCTTCATCTACCAATTTTAAATGATGCCCTTTGACAGAGCTTTTTCTTTTCTAGATGTCTATCCTATATAAATACTCAGAGTTGTATATGCAAGAATGTTCAAAGCAGCACTTTTTATTATAGGAAAAATTGGAAATTCTATAAGGAAAAGCTTTAAAAAGTTGCAATGCAACTATATAGTGTAATACTGCACAGCACAAGAATGAGGTAGATTTATACATACCAATGTGAAAAAATGGCTCTAATAAGTAAAAAATGTAACTGTAGAACTGTATATTATCATCATAATTTTTAAAAAACCTTGTATCCTTGTATGTATGAATGTTTGAATATTCATAGAACAAATCTGAAAGGGAACACTATCAAATTGTTAATAGTTGTTATATCTGTAGATGGGAGAGGGCAGGAGTCCGAATTAGACATTTGTTTTATTTTAAGATCTGTATCATATACTCCCTTACTGTATTATTTTGTCATCTTTCCAGTCAAAATGCTCTGAGTTTCCATAGTGGAATTCTTTTACTATGATAAACTTTGTTTCATTTTCTGCTGTTGTTTACATGTTTTCCTTGTTGTATATCTCTGGAAGTCCTTACTTTGTCTTTTTTAAGATGAACAGTTTTTTATCTTATATATACTAAAACTTTGTCACATGGCTTAATGTGTAAATCCAGTATCCTATTTTTGGAGTACTTACAGAGAATATACAGACTATGCTGTCGGTTAGTATAATAAATTGAGTGTCTGATGTTAGTTTCCTTTATATCCACCCTGGAATTTTTTAAAGCAATAGCTAAATGTTTTTCTGGACTAGATCCATGCATAGGTGAAGTGAAAAGGCAAGCAACTTATCAGTCAAATGTTTAAGAGTTAAATTATGAGATTCACAGTGAGGGTAAGGGTAAATATGTGCTTTTTTATTTGTATTAAATACTTTTAAATATTTTTTTTCTCTAAGTTTGGAATAGTTGATGCTGATGGATACTTAAGTTTGTATCAAACAAACTGGAAATGTTGTCCAGTTACTGGAAGTATGCCTAAGCCATACCTGGTAAGCCAAGAATTCCTACCTTTAAAATTTTTTGAATTTTTATTTTAAAGAAACCAAGAATATATACTTGCAAGAAATATCAAAGCCAAAATATAAAATCTATCTAGTCCTGTGTATTCAATCACTTTACTATAAGTTTCTGTCCTTGTATTGTGTTGAAAATTACACTGTGAGGTATAAAAATCCTTAGTCTCCGGTAACTTGGAAAATAAACCTGTATGAAAGTACCTGGTTCTGATGGCAAGGGGAGATCAGATTTGTGATTACTCAGAGGCAGGGGTGGAGAGGGGAAATTGGATGGAGGCAGTCAGAAGGTACAAACTTCCAGGTAAAAGGTAAGTAAGTACTGGGTATGTAATGTACAACATGATTAACATAATTAACACGGCTACATGTTATATATGGAAGTTGTTAAGAGAGTAAATTCTAAGCATTTTCAGAACAAGGAAAAATATTTTTTCTTTTTCTTTCATTTTATATCTATGCGAGGTGATGGATGTTACTAAACTTATTTCGTGATGTATGTAAGCCAGAACATTATGCTGTACTCCTTAAATTTATGCAGTGCTGCATGTCAATCATTTCTCAAAACTGAAAGAAAAAAAAAAAAGAAAACATAGAAAAGTAAAAAAATCTCACCAGAAAATGTAAATAAATAATAAAGCTAGTGGATTAGTCACTTGATAAAGACCAAAGTAGTAAAATTAATTAAAAATGCAATGATTAGTCAAGGGATAAATAAAATAAAAAGATGTAAAAAAAAAAAAAAAAAAGAAACCTGTATAGAACCAACATGGTAACTCTGGAGACCCATGCGACCCATGAGTTACTCAAGCCCTTTTCTAGCCTCACTGAATGGCAGTGGCTATGATACCTAAAAAGAATGATCAACAGACCAGTGCATCTGGTTGTTTTTCTGCAGTTATTATCCCTTATGAACAAAGTAGAAAGGGTATCCTATAGCTGGTGCTATTTTCTTGCCCATCTCTTTAAAAAAAAAAGATACATCTCTATTCAGGACCACACAGGTTTAGTGAACCTTCCGCAGCTTCATAGAACACTGAATTTATATTTCATGGATTCTTTAGTGAAGCCCTTTATAGGACTAAGCAATATCTATCAAGAAAGAAATTAAGAATATGGGTTAAAATTCCAGTAATTCATCCAAGGTTAAATGCTAGAATAAAGTACTGGTCTAAGTGAAAGCAAGCAAGGGAGTGTTGGTGAGGGTACCTTGAAAGAATATTTATTTTTCCTCATATTTTCATTCAGGCAGCAGATTAAATGTACAGGTGGGCCTTGAACAACACAGGGGTTAGGGACACTGAACACCTCACCCTCCCCAAGTTGAAAATCTGCATATAACTCTGCAGTCAGCCCTCCATATCCATGGTCCTGCATCCACAGATTCAACTAACTTTGGATCATGTAGTACTGTAGTATGTATTTATTGAAAAAAATCTGTGTATCAGTGGACCCATGCAGTTCAAACCTGTGTTGTTCAAGGGTCAACTGTACAGGTTTATGTTTCTTAGGGGACTGCCTTTTTTTAAAACTTCTAAAAAGACAAATTGGATTAAAAACGAACATTATTTGCTTTTGGGGATTAAAGTAGATTTTGTTTTAAAGACATATCATCTAGCCCAGCTGCAGTGGTGGTTGGGGGCAATGGGGAAGTGACTCACAGGAGAAATTTTTCATATGATGATTTTGACATATTTTAAAATTTTATTTTTTATTGAAGAGAAACATCTGAACAGACATAAATTGGAAGCCTTTATAACTGACTAAACCTCTCATAGTAGTTTGTTATTGTTTGATGGAATATTGAGAAACATTGTAAATTTTCTAATTTGTTGACTATTAGTAATATGTTTTTATTCACATATTTGAAAAAGTATTTGAAAGCTTAAATATTTCTGAAAATAAATAATTCAGTCTGAGATCATCTAAAATGCTAGTTTTTGTTTTCTAAGACAAAAATTTTCACAAGTATTCTAAGAAAAATGTTTGAAATTAACCTTTTGTTTCCCTTTGAACTTCTGGTTGAACAAAAGCGGAGGTCATAAAAGGTCATAACGTATCCATCTTATTTAAATGGTTCAGGGAAAGGGGTGTGTGTGTGTGTGTGTGTGAAAAAGAAGAAGAGGCAAAACAAATGTGCCAGAATGGTAAACATTGGTGAATCGGGGTAAAGGGTATATGAGAGTTCTCTGTATTACTCTTGCAACTTTTCTAAAATCTGTGGGGGAAAGAACACAAGGATTTAAGTAAGCCACAAATTACATGATCGCTTTTTGATTAATACATCTACCTGCTTATAAAATTGTTTGTGACAGCAATAAACATGTGTTGTTTATAACCATTCCAGACTTGGCAGTGTCATAACAAAACAGCCAATGATTTTGTCTTCGTTAGTTCCTCCTCTCTGATAGCTACAGCTGGTCTTTCAACTGACAATAGGTAAGAGATTATAACTGAAATTGAAGTCTGTGTATGTATAACTAAGCTTTATTTTTTAATTGCTTAATGTCCTTATATCTCAATAATGTCGTAATTAAACCTTTAAATATTTTTATTTAAAGAGACTTGTTTCTTAGAGCTTTTTTAGTGTTTTAATTGTAAAGCTAAGGAAATTCTGGTGACATTAAAGACAAAATCCATTCCTTCTGGATTTTTAGTATTCTAATGTTAAGACTTTAGTGTAGGATAAAATAATTTAATTGTTGGTAGAGTTTTTCTCCATATTATTTGCTATGTGTTAAGAAAGCTTGAGGCCAAAAAAAAAAAAAGAGTATTATTTATTGGCCATGCTATTTAGTTAAACCCTCACCACAGCTTTATTATATCACATTATCAATGTTTTCACAGTAAGAACACAAGAAGCTGAGAAAGACATGTTAGTTGTATAATAACTAGTAAGTGACAACCCGTCCCCATCTCCCCAAATAACTTAAATATGCAAAAAACCAAATCTCCTCCCTCCATGTCCAGGCACACTTTTTACTTCCCTCCTACAGCTGAGTTCTGAGATTAAGGCCTTCTGAGGTTGCTGAGCTTTTGTGTTTGTCCTGAGGCCTCACTTTACACTCAAAGTGGGAATTTTAGGAATATGGAGTTTTCAGCCCATTTTTCATAGAAATTCTTATACACATTTGTGCCTCCTTTGTAACTCACAGAATGGAGTAGAAGCTGCTCTCTTTTGTAGTAGGAATAAGTTTTCTTTGTACTCAAGAAAATTCGGTGTGTCCTGCTATTTATGTATGCAAGTCGAACTGTTAGAAAATCAGTGAATACAAAAAGTGGTTTCCGTATTCAGACTTCATATAGTACTCCTTGTAATTACATGTTAATCTAAAGTTATTCAGTTTGGGAAGCTATTAGTTTTTTAAATTTTTGTCTAAAAATTAATCATACATAAATATATTGGTTTCTTGTATTTGATGCTTTATAAATTTAAGAACTTTCTGTATGAGCAAGGTTCAAGCGAGCTATAATGAGACATACTGCTTTTTTTCATTGAAGTATACTTGATTTACAGCATTATATTAGTTACAGGTATACAGCATGGTGATTCACTATTTTTGCAGATTATACTTCATTATTGGTTATTACAAGATAATTGTTATAATTCCCTATGCTATACAGTATATCCTTGTTGCTTATCTATTTTATATATATTAGTTTTTATCTATTAATTCCATATTCCTAATATGTCACTCACCCGTCTTCCCCTCTTTGGTAACCACAAGTTTGTTTTCTATATCTGTGAGTCTGTTTCTGTTTTGTATATACAGTCATTTGTCTTTGTTTTTAGATTCCACATGTAAGTTATATCATATAGTATTTGTCTTTTTCTGTCTGATTTATTTCACTTAGCATAATATTCTCTAGGTCCATCTACATTGCTGCAAATGGCAGTATTTCATTCTTTTTTATGGCTGAGTAGTATTTTATTTGTGTGTGTGTGTGTGTGTATCACATCTTCTTAATCCAGTCATCTGTTGATGGGCACTTGGGTTGCTTCCATGTCTTGGCTATTGTAAATAGTGCTGCTGTGAACATTTGGATGCATGTATCTTTTTAAATTAGTATTTTCATTTTTTCCAGATATGTACCCAGGAGTAAAATTGCTGGATCATATGGTAGTTCTATATTTAGTTTTTTGAGGAACCTCCATACTGTTTTCCACAGTGGTTGCACCAATTTACATTTCCACCAGCAGTGTACAAGGGTTCCATTTTCTCTACACTGTCTCCGGCATTTATTGTTTGTAAATTTTTTGATGATGGCCATTCTGACTGGTATGAGGTGATAACTCATTGTTGTTTTTATTTGCATTTCTCTAATAATGAGTGATGTTGAGAATCTTTTCATGTGCCTGTTAGACATCTGTATGTCTTCCTTGGGAAATCGTCTATTCAGATCTTCTGCCCATTTTTTTAATGAGTTTTTTTTTTATATTGAGTTGTATGAACTGTATATATATTTTAAGTTTTAACCCCTTGTCAGTCATCATTTGCAAATATTTTCTCCCATTCAGTAGGCTGTCTTTTCGTTTTGTTGATGATTTCCTTTGCTGTGCAAAAGCTTTATGTTTAATTAGGTCCCATTTGTTTATTTCTGCTTTTATTTCTTTTGCCTTAGGAGACTGATCTAAGAAAATATTGCTACAATTTATATCAAAGAGTGTATTGCCTGTGTTCTCTTCTAGGAGGTTTATGGTTTTCCATTCTTACATTTAGGTCTTTAAACCATTTTGAGTTTATTTTTGTATATGGTGAACAGGAATGTTCTAATCTCATTATTTTATATGTGGCTGTCCAGTTTTTCCACCACCACTTGTTGAAGAGACTGTCTTTTCTCCATTGTATATTCTTGCCATCTTTGTCATAGATTAATTGACCATAAATGCTTGGGTTTATTTCTGGGGTCTCTGTTCTGTTCCATTGATCTATGTGTTTGTTCTTGTGGCAGTACCACACTGTTTTGATTACTGTAGCTATGTAGTATAGTCTGAAGTCAGGGAGTGTGATTCTTCCAGCTCTATTCTTTTTTCTCAACATTGCTTTGGCAATTCAGGGTCTTTTGTGATTCCATGTGAGTTTTAGGATTATTTTGTTCTAATTCTGTGAAAAATGCCATGGGTATTTTGATGGCGATTGCATTAAATCTGTAGATTGCTTTGAGTAGTGTGGCCAATTTAACAATATTAATCTTCCAGTCCTAGAGCACAAGATATTTTTCCACTTCTTTGTATTATCTTCAGTTTCTTTCATCAGTGTTTTTTATATTTCAGAGTATAGGTCTTTCACCTCCTTGGTTAAGTTTATTCCTAGGTATTTATTCTTGTTGATGTGATCTTAAACAGGTTGTGTTTTACTTTCTTTTTGTCATATTTCATTATTAGTGTATAAAAATGCAGATTTTTAAATATTGATCTGTATCCTGCCCCCTTGCTGAATTCATTTATTAGTTCTAAATTTGGGGGGTGAAGACTTTAGGGTTTTCTATCTAAAGTATCATGTAATCTGAAAATAGTGACAGTTTTACTTCTTTCCTTCCAATTTGCTTTTTTTTTAATTTAAAAAAATTTATTTATTTACTTTGGCTTCACCGGGTCTTAGTTGCAGCATGTGGGATCTTTAGTTGCGGCATGCAGACACTTAGTTGTGGCACGCAGACTCTTAGTTGTGGCACGCGGACTCTTAGTTGTGGCATGCGGACTCTTAAGTTGCGGCATGCATGCAATATCTAGTTCCCTGACCAGAGATCAAATGCAGGCCCCCTGCATTGGGAACATGGAGTCTTACCCACTGGACTGGAAAGTGTTACCCACTGGAAGGAAAGTCCCCTTCTCTTCCAATTTAGATACCCTTTATTTCTTTTTCTTGTCTGATTGCTGTGGCTAGGACTTCCAGTACCATGTTAAATAAAGTGGAGAGAGTGGACATCCTTGTCTTGTTTCTGAATTTAGTGGGCAGGCTTTCAGCTTTTCACTGTTGTATGATGTTGGCTGTGAATTTGTCTTAAATGGCCTTTATTATGTTGAGGAATGTTCTCTCTATACACACTTGGATGGAAGTTTTTATCATGAATGGACATCTCAGTAGACAGTTTTTCTGCATCTTTTGAGATGATCATGTGATTTTTATCTTTCCTTTTGTTAATGTGATGTATTACATTTATTGATTTGCAAATGTTGAACTATCCTTGTGACCCCAGAATAAATCCAACTTGATCATGGTGTATGATGCTTTTTATGTATTGTTGGATTCGGTTTGCTAATATATTTTGTTGAGGATTTTTGTATCTGTAGTTATCAAAGATATTGGCCTGTAATTTTCTTTTTTTGTAGTGTCTTTGTCTGGTTTTGGTATCAGGGTAATGGTGGCCTTGTAGAATGAATTTGGGAGTGTTCCCTCCTCTTCAGTTTTTTTGGAATGGTTTAAGAAGGATAAGTGTTTGTTCTTCATATGTTTGGTAGAATTCCCCTGTGTGGTCCTGGACTTTTGTTTCCTGGCAGTTGGGTTTTTTGTTTGTTTTTTTTTTTTCCCTTACAGATTCATTTTCGTTTCTAGTGATCAGTGTGTTCAAACTTTCTGTTTCTTCTTGACTCATTCTTGGCAGGCTGTATGTTTCTAGAAACTTGTCCATTTCTTCTAGGTTGTCCAATTTGTTGGCATATAACTGTTAATAGTATTATAATTCTTTGTATCTCTTTGGTATTGGTTGTTATTTCTCCTCTTTCATTTCTTATTTTGTTTATTTGGGTCTTCTCTTTTCTTCTTGATGTGCTGGATAAAGGTTTGTCAATTTTGTTTTCTTTTCAAAAAATCAGCTCTTGCTTTCATTGATTGTTTTTGTTGTTTTTTTTTTAAGCTCTATTTTATTTATTTCCTCTCTGATCTTAATTTTTTTCTTCCTTCTGCTGACTTTGGGCTTTGTTTGTTCTTTTTCTAATTCTTTTAGGTGGTAAGTGGTAGGTTGTGTTGTTTATTTGAGAAGGCCTATATTGCTATGAACTTCTCTCTTAGAATTGCTTTTGCTGCATCCCATAGATTTTGGGTTGTTGTGTTTGCATTTACATTTGTCTCAAGGTCTTTTTTGATTTCCTCTTTGATTTTTGTCATTGACCCATTGGTTTTTTAGTAGCATGTTGTTTAGTCTCCACGTGTTTGGGTTTTGTTTCCACTTTTTTTTTCTGGAGTTAATTTTTAGCTTCATACTATTGTGGTCAGAAAAAAATGCTTGATACAATTTCTATCCTCTTAAATTTGTTGAGGCTTTTTTTGTGACCTAGTATGTAATGTATTCTGGAGAACATTCCATGTGTGCTTAAAAAGAATGTCCATTCTGCTGTTTTAGGGTGTAATATTCTGTACATATCATTTAAGTTCAGCTGGTCTATTGTGTCACTTAACACCACTGTTACCTTACTTTCTTTCTGGATGATCTGTTCATTGATGTTAGGGGGTGTTAAAATCCCCTACTATTACTGTATTATTGTCTATTTCTCCCTTTATGTCTATTAGTATTTGCTTTATATATTTAGGTGCTCCTGTATTGGGTGCATATATGTTAACAACTATAATCTTTCTGTATTGATACCTTTATCATTATATAATGTGAGACATTTATTTTTATTCTGTTGTTAACTTCTTATGTCATTCAATAAGTAATCTTTTTTTTTTTTCAGAAACATATGTTTGTGGGACACTCTTGTAGCACCTGCCAATAGTTTAGTCCATGGTAAGTTTTGAAAGCATTTTATAAATCACAAATTCATAAAGTAAAAGTGATTTTTCTTTTTTTTTTTTTTTTTTGCGGTATGCGGGCCTCTCACTGTTGTGGCCTCTCCCGTTGTGGAGCACAGGTTCCAGACGCGCAGGCTCAGCAGCCATGGCTCACGGGCCCAGCCGCTCCGCAGCATGTGGAATCCTCCCGGACCGGGGCACAAACCCGTGTCCCCTGCATCGGCAGGCGGACTCCCAACCACTGCGCCACCAGGGAAGCCCAGTAAAAGTGATTTTTAAATGGATTTTTTTTTTAATGACACACTTAGTAGCCTATGAGGTTTATTTTTGACCATGGTGGCAAAGTTTAAAAGCAGAAAAAATGCTATATATGTAATTAACTCTTCACTGTACTTTAATGAAGGACAGTGCAGCATAGATAATATAAAAATCATTTGTTTTTACTTTGAATCTGATAGCACAGGTCATCATTGCGAACATCAGTTACAGTATTATATCCCCTCACACCACTCTTACTTAACTTTGTACTTGAAGTTCTAAATAAAGCAATAAGACAAGAAAAGGAAGTAAAAGTTATACATATTGGAAGGGAAGAAATAAAACTGTTTATGCACAGATTACATGATGGTGTAGAAAACCCCAAAGAATACAGAAAAAAAACTGCTGTAACTGATGTGCAAGCACAGCAATGTCACAGGATACCAGGTCATTATACTAAAATTAGTTGCTTTCCTTTATCAACAATGAACAATTGGAATTTGAAATTTAAAAAAATATTACCATTTAAAATAGCACCCAAAATAATGAAATACTGAAGCATAAATCTAAATATGTATAGCATCTGTTGTGAAAAGCTACAAAAAAAGTAAAAGAAAAAAAGATCTAAATAAATGGAGAGATAGGCCATCATGTTCACAGATTGTAAAACTTGATATTGTTAGGATGTTACTTCCTCACAACTTTATAGATTCAGTGGAATTCTAATTAAACCCCCAGCAATCTGTTTTATATATATCAACAAACTGGTTCTAAAGTTTATGTAGAGAGGCAAGAGACCTAGAATAATGCATACTGAATAAAAACAAACTTGGAGAACTCACATTACCTGATTTCAGGACTCACTATAAAGCTACAGTAATCAAGCCATTGTGGTACTGGCTGAAGAATAGACACAGATTAGAGAGCCCAGAAATAGACCCACACATAAATAGTAGACTCATTGTTAATAATGGCACAAAGATAATTCAGTGGAGACAGATAGTCTTTCAACAAAAAGTGCTAATAACAATTGGGTGCTTATATGTGGAATAATGAACATAGGTACAAACCTTACCCCTTTCACAAAAATTTACTCAAAATGATTCATGTAAAACATGTAAAAACAAAGCTGTAATACATCTAGAAGGAAATATAGGAGAAAAGCTTGGTGACCTTGGGTTTGGTAATGAGATTTAGATACAACACCAAAAGCACAATCTATTAAAGAAATGATATATTCAAGTTTTTTTAAAATTACCATTTTTCTCAGTACCTGAATAGCAAATAAGCATATAAAAGATGCTCAACATCAATAGTCATCAGGGAAATGCAAACTAAATTCACCATAATTTATCATACTACTCTGTATACTGAAATGGCAAAAATTAAAGATTCTAGACTACTAAGTGTTGGTGAGGATATGGAGAAACTGGAACCCTCATGATTTGCTGATAAGAGTATAAAACAGTACAACTCCTTTGGAAAACTGTTTAGCAATTTCTTAGTAAAGTTAAACATGCACGTAGCATGACCCAGTAATATATAGTTTTACATATATACCCAAGGAAAATGAAAACACGTGTCCACAAATAGACTGGTATTAGGAATGTTCTTAGCAGCTTTATTTATAATAGCCAAAAACTGGAAACAACATAAATGTCCAACAGGATAACATGGTATATTTATGTAATAGAATACTATTCAGAATTAAAAAGCATGACCTACTGACAGATGAGACCTACTGATACATGAGACAACATCTAAAATGTTATGTTAAAGAAAAGCAGGCACAAAAGAATATATACTATAAAATTCCATTTATGTGAAGTTCAAGAATTGGCAAAACCAATTGGATAGAAATCAGAATAGCGATTGCCTTTGAGGGAGAGGCATGAGGGAACTTTCTGGGATGATGAAAACGGCTGTGTTAAAAGCCGTATTTGGTACAGGGCTAATTTTGCCCCTCTATTGAGGCAGTACCCTTCTCAGTACTCTATACAATGCCTTGTGAATTATGAGGGTTTTTTCCCAGTATGGCTGGTGGAAATAGGAACCCAGATCAACTTGGGTTCCCCTTTCTTATGCCACGGCCAGAAAATACTCTATAGGCAATAAGCTGGGGCAGTTATGTTGGTCACCCAGTTTGTTTCCCATTTTGCAAAGATCATTCTTCATTGCTTAGTGACCGGTGTCTCAAACCATTGTTTCCTGTATATCATTTGATATTTTAATTGTTTTAGGCAGGATGGCAAATCTAATCTATCATTCTACCTTGGCCAAAAGCCAGAAGTCTGTTTCTTATACTATTAAATAGTTTTTACTTTTTTTTCCAGCTTTTACTTGTCATGATAGCGGAGCCACTGTTTTAGCATATGCTCCAAAACATCAGCTACTAATATCAGGTGGCAGAAAAGGCTATACATGTGTTTTTGACCTTCGGCAACGACAGCAGAGGCAGCTTTTCCAGAGCCATGATTCTCCTGTTAAAGCCATTGCTATTGATCCAACTGAAGAGTACTTTGTTACAGGATCTGCTGAAGGCAACATAAAGGTAAATACAGTAATGCCACAATATCTATTACAATATGAAAAGAAATCTTTAGAAACCTTAGATCTTTAATCATATTGATGACACCAGTCTCTTTAAATAATAGAAATATTAATTCCTTTGTAGTCAACAAGGTTAATTGCTATTTAATAAGTCTTTTAATGAATGAAATTAAAATATTTAACTTGAAAAATGCCTGTTTTTCAGTTGTTTTCAAATATGCTTAACTAATGCATGCGAAAGAACTGGATTTTCCATGGATATGAACATATTTCAGACATTAGAATTAGTCTTGACTCCATGTTCAGAGTTACTGAATTCAGTTTCAGGGGCTGTGAGATATACTGACATTTTCCCTTATCCCAAATTTCTCCCCATTTTGTCATTCATAGTATCAGCATCCAAACAACTCAGTGCCTGATTCAAGAATTCTGATGTACCTGGATAAGCTCTGCCTGTAACAGTCCTTCTCAAACTCCACTGTGTTTCAAACTTAGAAGTTTGAATGTTAAGCAGCTTGTTAAAAATGTTAAGCACCTTGTAAAAATGCATCCCACTCCAGAAATACTGTTGCTAGGTCCTATCCCAAACATACCCATTTGGTAAGTCCAAGGCTCAGGAATGTGCATTTTTGGAACACAGAAATAGTGGTTTTTTTTTTTTTTTTTTTTTTTTTTTCTGGTACACGGGCCTCTCACTGTTGTGGCCTCTCCCATTGCGGAGCACAGGCTCCGGACGCGCAGGCTCAGCGGCCATGGCTCACGGGCCAAGCCGCTCTGCGGCATGTGGGATCCTCCCGGACCGGGGCACGAACACGTGTCCCCTGCATCGGCAGGCAGACTCTCAACCACTGCGCCACCAGGGAAGCCCAGAAATAGTGGTTTTGATGGAAGGTTCTCTGGCTACACTCAGAAGGATCTGCAGGGATAAGACTAGTCCCTAAGTTACTCTAATGGTCAGCAACCCACTGGAGGAGTCTAGTTTCTTAGAATCCATTAATTTAAGTGGTACTGAATACTTAGTACAGGTAAGTTGGACTGCTTTGTTAGAACTTCCATATTGTTTTCATAATTCTCAGCCAGAGAAATTGAAGAATTTCAAAAAGGTTTTTCTTAAATATATACACCAGCTTCCATACAGAATTCTTTTTTTTTTTCCAGTTTGAAACTATTTTCTTATTTGAACTGCCCTCAGTTTAGAATAAGTCGTACTATGTTTTAGATTATTTAGATTAGTTTGTACTTTCATTCTGAGGTTTATTATTTAATTAAGTTATAAGATTTCATAGTATACCAGGTAGTATTCAGGACTTACAATTTAACAATCATGTCTAGAGTAATATGAATTTCTTAGGGAAAAGAAAGAAATATTTTTTTAAAATGTGATGTCAAAACATCAGAAAGTTGTAATAATTTATCTTGCAGCTGGAATATAGTTTTGACTGGTCTGAAGGCCTCTAGGTGTTTGGTACTTTTCTCTTTCCAGTGGTTCTGATCCCTTGGTGGGTACTGTATATTATGGGGAAAGAATTACCCCACTATACAACTACACAACAGAAACTTCGCTGAGAGATAGGAAATCTTGACTGTAGTTCCTATAACATTACAAGTTTCTGTTGCATTGTACACTTAACCTCCTTGTACCTAAGTTTTCTCGTCTCCAACGAAGGGTTTAAAGTACCTCCTCTCTTACTGGATTGATTTTTGAAGAGTGTGATAATATCAAAGAGCTTTGGAAAATTGCAACACCATATACGGAATCAAAATGTTATGACTGTAAGCCTACACAGATTTTTCTCCATTTTTGTTTTAGAAATTCCTTATTTGTACAGGAAGACAGACGTGAATCTTTTGTTTGGATTTTTAAGGTAATCGTCAACCCCAATTTTTATTTTGTTCTTATATATTTCAGATTTGGAGTCTCTCTACCTTTAGTCTTCTCCACACTTTTATCAATGAACATGCTCGGCAATCCATTTTCAGAAATATTGGAACCGGAGTGATGCAAATTGAGACAGGGCCTGCAAATCACATTTTTTCATGTGGAGCCGATGGAACAATGAAAATGAGAATACTGCCAGATCAGTTTAGCCCATTAAATGAAGTGTTGAAAAATGATGTGAAATTTATGCTGTAACATTTTAACAATAAGATGTATAATGTATTACCTATTCCATGAAGTGGCCAACACATATGATGTACAGTGATCAGTCTCTATGCCACAAATAAGTTAATGCTTTCTTGTTTTCATATTTATTTTAGGGAGCTTTGCCCTTGATGCACTGATGCCTTAAAAATTAATAAGGTCATTCAAAATTAGACTACATTGCCTAAAGTAGAATGTATAAGTAATGCTGTAATAATACATATTTATAGTATAGTGAGTATATCGTAGTGTTAAAGGAGTTTTGTTTTCTTGTTGTTGATAAATTCTTCTGCAGATATCTCTGCATGAATTTGTTTCACAGTAAAAATACCCTTTATGTAAAGGCAGTTGCACATCAGTCATCACTTAATTCACCACACTCTCACTGCCTTTTTCAAACTTACACATCTCACACTCCTCTCTTAATTAATGATAGATTGATATTTGGGTAAGAATCAAAAAATAATGAACATCTCCATTAACACTGTCTTTGGGACTTTAGTGACAGATGAGCCAAATGCCTCGTTATGTAAAGTTTTCATCAGTTTCCCCTGTGGAGCCCAAGTTGTGTGTGTGTGGTCGTGTATATATATGTAATGTATCTTATACATCTTATTTGAACTTTGTGTGTGTGTGTGTGTGTGTGTATGTATATGTGTGTGTGTGTGTGTGTGTGTGTGTGTGTGTGTGTATGAAAACTACAAGTCTTTTCATTTGTTTTTGTGCCATAACAACTACTGCCACCAGAATAACAACTTTTTCTGCAACTGTTTTTTTCACCTTTTTTTTTTTAATTTTTGAATTCCCATCCTAATTTTCAAATAAATTTCAGGAAAACTTCCAAGATTATTATTTTAAAGATTACATTGAGTCAGATAAGACTTAGCAGGCAATAATGATTCTGTGTTGGCATATATGAGATACTTAAGCTTATAAATGTGTCAAAGGATTTTTAGGCACCATACATTTTACTTAAATTTTATTTTCTTTCTTATTTTTTAGGTGCTTTTAGTCTCAAAGTTCTGAAAACCTTATAGCAGTGTTTTTAGAAACATGTGAAAACAGTCAAATTAAATAGATAGTATTTACAAATGTAAAATACCTGCCAGATCTACCATTAAAAGATAATAAACTAAGCCTTATATTTTATTATTTTTTGCCAAAATATATTATTTTATTATAAAATATGACCAAAATATTAAAAATGCACAATGCTTTTAACTTAAATGTGCTAACCCTATTTCTGTCTGTTTTGTGCTATACCTTTTCTGATTCAGAATTATAGAAAACTTGATAATACTTGATTTTAACCAAGAAGACTGGAGGCAGATGGGACTAAGTGTTTAAGGGACAATTATATACTACTTAGCTTAAATATATTTTAATAGGAATATTAATAGAACATTTTTATGTAACAAAATATGGAAAGCTATTATCTTGGAAACTAAAGAGTCAAATGAAGCAATGAAGGGCTGGTAAAATGAATTTTGTAATATCCTCAGGATACTTTTAAAAGTATATTGTTAAAAGATTTTGTAAATTGTATTCATAATTTTAAATGTGTTGAGCAAGTTGCAGTGAAGACACTGTTATTATGTAGAGAGTTTATGTGCACATAATAACCTGTACCTATAAATTGTGCAATAACGATATGTGACTATTTTGCCATGGAGAAATCTGTGACAACATTGCAAACAATACTATTGTTTGATGTAGTAAATATTAAGTTATTCCTCAGTAATTTCTTCATGAATCAAGATTCAAAAGGCTTTAAACACTTTCAGTGAGATAGAAAATGTATTATTATGCTTACTAGGAAAAAGACGTGGATGAAGAATTAAGCGTTTTAATTGAGGGTTTATATGAACAATAAATTATGTAAGCCCATATGTATTTACATCCAGAGTCATAATATTTTAAATAAACAATCATGCAGTAACTATTTTTTTAGCATGCTATTGTTTTAAGTAGTATTTATGCCACTTTAGTTGACTTGAGTGTATGTGACATTTTAAATTGGAGAACTTCTGTATTTGGTTAATGTAGGAAGAATTGCATAATTTTCCCAGATACTCTATTCTTCCTTTTCTATAGTCTTTAACTTAATGGATAAGCATTATTCAAAAAAGGTGAGAATAAAAGTAGTTGGAATGTATGTTTAAGTATAAAATGATATACATATATGTAAAATTTCATCCACACTAATGAAGTGGATACATCAAAATACATTTTTTAAATTGTGTGCTTTCTGAGAATGAGGCTTTGTAATGATGGAAGAATTCACAACATTGTGAGTCTCATTTTCTAAAATGTAGGATTTTTCTTATGTAGAATCATGGGACAGTCAATTCCATCCTCCTTTCTTGCTCTCTCTGTCTTGCCCCAATTCATTTCTTCTCTTTAAAAAAATTTTTAAAAACCGTTGAGGAATTTCTCAAAATGGTCTCAACAAATTGGAACGAAATACAGAGATATACCTACTTAAAGAAAATCCTTATACAACCTTAGAGTGGTGATGATCTTTTTATAACAGTGTTGGAAACCCAGAGAGACATATTTACTAAACAAAGAGTTTAAATGTCATATTGCAAGAGACCACAGTCAAAAGAACAGGTAGACGAGAAGAAATATGTGTATAGGAATAGGAAAAATGTTAACGTCCCTAATACAAAGAGAATTTTAAAATGATAAGTAATGGAGAAATCACACAATTCACAGAACAGGACATGGAAAAGTCAGCAAGCACAAAGTATGTTCATCCTCACTAATAGTTAAAGGAATGCTTTAAAAAAAAATGTGTTACCACTGTTCACCATCAAATTAATATAAAGTCAAAACAGTGACATCAGTTTGGTGAAGATGCAAGGAAGTGGGCACAGTGAAACATTGCTGGCAGAACTAAACTACAAAGTTTACTACAAAGTTTGCTACAAAGTTACCTAGATACGTACTAAAATTGAAAAACTTACTTTCACTGAGCAATCTTTTGAGAGATTATCCTTTAAGATAAAAACACTTATGCATAAAAATATATGTATACGGATGTTTATTGAGACATCTGGTGGAGCAAGAAAACTGGAAATCTAAATGTTAATTAGTGGGTAATTTGTGGCATAAATTTTGGTACATCCATACAATGGAATATTCTCAATGGTAAAAGAATGTTAGATTTGTATCTGTTCATCTGAAAAGAGGTTGGTGAGATAAAATTTCGAAGTAAAAGGTGTTATATCCCTTTTTGTTTCAAGTTTTTTCAATCTTTAGTTTTAGTATATATGTAGGAACATAGAAATATGTATGGAAGAATACATACAAAGCAAAACTTTAACATGGGAGAAGGGAAGAAGGAGGTAATACTTTTCTAAACTCCTTGAAACCCCACTTGGTAACATGATACCAGAAATGGTTGTGTATGTGTCGGTGAAGAAAAGCTGTATTTTCATACCAAAAAGGACAATGACTTTGGCAACTGCTCTGTTGAGTGAAGTGGTCTTGTGTCAGGAATATTCCTCTTTGAATTGTTGAGATATTTTTGATGCTTAATATTAAGTAGAAAGGTTAAGATGTTACCCTTCAGGGTACTTGGAAAAAGTTGAACATAGATTAGTTAAATGTACTTGTCAGCCTTAGAAATGTGTATGGCTTTTGCTACTGTTATTTTCAAAGCTAAATCTGTTTTGAGTTTTTTATGACTTCTTCCCCTTCTGCTTACTTGGTTGTCTCCTGTATGTCTGTGGCCTATAAGTCAGGGAGTTAACACAGAGTTGCAGTGTGACATTATTTCACAAGTCTCCTTGGAACAAGAAAAATTTCTTAATGTTCTCCCACTGCAAATACAGATAGGTGATAGAAACAGTTTGGTGGTACAACCCATTTCTTTCCACAGTGAAAATGCCTTACTCCTGTATGCCCTTTGTAACAGAATCTAAGCAGTGCAGTGTATCAGCCCAGGATATGTGTTTTAAAAGTTTTAAAATCTATTCCTCCCACATGCAAAACACTCCTCCCAAAAAACTCCAATGTTTTCATCCTATTACTGCATCAGGGTTAGGCTTTTGAACCCCAGGGTCCTGATGTCTAAATCAGGTTCAGGTGTATATGTGGCTCCTTAAATGAGGTTCCTTAAGTACAGTACTGAGTTTAAAGATCCATGAACTAATGAGGCAAGTTATGTGTCTCCTTAAATGAGGTTCCTTAAGTACAGTACTCAGTTTAAAGATCCATGAACTAATGAGGCAAGTTATGTGCCTCCCACATGTGAAACGTAACAGTGGTGAGACAGAGAGGGGATAGGTATCTCCCATTCTAAAAGAGGAAAAGTAAGTGACATGGTAGGTCCTTGTCCAGAGGGATTCTGGAATTTAGCTGGGTACATGTCACCAGTTTCTTGAGTACTCCTGTTCCCTTCAAGTAATTCTCTACAGCTCTTGGCTCCACCTTCTGGGCTGCTTTTTTCTAACCTTAAGTTATTCTTTTTCCATAAAAGTGGCCCAGTGTTTTTAAGGGAAGTTTTCTCAGCCTGTTTTCCTGGATAGAGAAGTTTGAGCATTCAAAGACCTCTTTACATTTTGTACTGTCCTGTCCCCTATGGTTCAGTCTAGTAAAATTGCTTTTTAAAACGCTGTGGGTTTCTAAAAAAAAAACAAACAAAAAAAACAAAAGTGGGTTTCTTGTATATTAAATTATAATCCACTCATTAGACAAAAGCCACACCCGTATTTTATTTCTCTACCTTGGGCCCCCTGTGAGGTTGCTGTGGTATATACCACCTTAAGATTCTTAGAAATCTTAGTGTCTCACAAAAACGGTATACATGGTGCACCCAAAAATCTTTCTGAGATCTTAACAAAAGGACTTAACAACCATAACCTTGGCTGTGTCTTTATTCTGAGACCGTTTGCAATCCACCACAATATTGAATACATTTTTTTAAAATTCATGTGGCCATTTTTATGTAGAGGGAGACAGATGAACAGACCCATGTACACAGAGAGGGGAAGCACAGGTACATGGAAATAACTAGCACACCAACTCTTTACTCTGAAGGTTGATAATGAGAGGGAAAAAAGTGAGGCTATTGAAAGAGGACAGTGTGAAAGTCAAAACCCACTAGGGGAGGGTGCTGTGCTTCGAATATTCCAGGACTAAGGTGGGAGCCTTTTTTGTTTAAAATCAAATAATGCCTTGCCAATGTGGGCTAGCATTTCATGGATGTAAGCATAGAAGAAAACTCTTGATAGAGCCAGGAATTTAGACCCATATGTATAGAAAAAGCCTTTCAGAGTAGAATTATGCAGCTAAGGACAAAAAAATAGACTGTAGTATTGGGGATAGGCTCAAGTAAGATTTGAGATGGTCAAAAAGGAGAAAACAGTTCAGGTGAGGAAGAACCCACATAGATGAAGAATCCAGTGGTGCAATCACAGAAAAATAAGGGTTCTGGGTAGGGGCATCACTATATTTTCTATAGAGGAATGGCTTAAGGGGTGAAAACCTGGAAATATGCAGGGAACTTGGTTTCATGTAGAGGGTGGCTGATGGAATTGGCTAAGACTGTGGATGAAGTTACCTTTAATGCAGGCAACAGTTCTAGCAAACTTTCTTAGGAAGAGGTGTATTTTAGTAACATCATAGGTAAGTAATTCTGAATAAAAAAGTGAAAAATGCTCTATGATGAAGGTATAATCACTAGTGGTGTATAATAGTTAGGAGTAGGGGGTTGAGGTATATGGAAGTAATAGGAAAAGATCACTGACCCCCAAATCTTGATTTTTGTTCTATCCCTGAGATTCTAGTTTGCATGACATTGAACAATTCTCCTACCCTACCCAGTATGCACCTTGACTTCTGTTAGGAAAAATGTACTCTTTACCATACCCATATTGTTACTCTAAGAACAAGATTACATGTTATGATAAATCTCTGAAAAGAAATGGGACTGGGAATAGAGTTGAAGCAGTAGACAATCAGATAGTGACCTTAGAGAATGGTGAAGTTATAGCCATGTTTTGAATCAGGCATGTTCATTGATATAGTCCCATGAAAATGTAGTTAAAGCACAAAGGCCACATAGATATTTCTGTGGGCTGTGTTTAAGGTGCACATCCTTGCTTCAGTGATTTTAGCACCAGAAAATGTTAGACCGTATCTTTCTTCTCTCTCCATGATGCCTGGAGTGCCCTTCTGCTGGGCAAGCTTGAGTTCATCCTTTTCGACTTGGTTGGATGGAACCTCCTTTGTGAAATCCTCTCCATTCCCCCAAGGAGTGTGAGTCACTTCCTTTCTTCTCCCAGAGTATTTATGCATAGATTTTTATTGTATGTTTCACAGTGCCATGTAGTTACTTCCTTACTCTCAAGAAGGGGGCTGACACTGAGTAAGCAGAGAAGAGGCTTGAAGCAAAAGAAGAGTACAAGAGGAAGCTGGGTGAGAAGATTTTTTTGACTTTAAGCTGTCTGATGTTAGTTCCTATACCTTCGACTGGGCAGAAGTAAAAATAGAAGGTATGCACAGAGGTATTTTTGGCACACAGCTCTCGTTACAGCTCTCTCCACTTCATGTGATTTATAGGGTTTGGGGGTTTTTTGGGGGGTGGGGTTTGATCTGAAAGGATTCAATTAATCCAGAGACAGCTGCAATTATTTTAAAATATAATTAGCCATTGAATAATGGATTAGTTATTAGGAGCTTCCTAGATTCTATATGTTTTTTACAACTCTGAACTGGAAGTACGCAAGTGCTAGTTTGAAAATGAAATGATCCAAGTATCTTTTGGCCCAAGTAAGATAGGAAAGGTAATTATATTATTAATTTCTAAATATTATCACTCTGTGTAGTAAGGTGGAATCCAATATCTTTATTAGAGAGAAGACTGGTTGTTCTTTGATGACAATGATGCAAGTTGCCTGGGATTGTACAGGCCCCTTACCAGGCCTCCTAAAGTAAGCGCTGAGGCAGTGCCCACTCTGAATCGTTTCAGCTCCTGTAGTCACTCAGGTCTAGATGGCCCTAGTAAAGAGGGTTGCGGTGAGAGAAGGTGGTAGGATTCATGGAGATTTTTAAATTTTATCATTTTAACATTTTAGCATTTTTAAATATTTTATGGGGGAAGCACAGAAATTGAGAGGTCCAAGATAGAAAAGAAGGGATATTCAACAGAATGTGGCCCCTGTAGATAGAAGGGAGGGCTCCTTGGGGACCCAGAGAACTGGTGGATGGGTTTGCTCTGATCCACTGGGATGAGAGAAAGGAAGTCAATGTGACTGTTGATATAGATGGCATTTTTGGTAGCTGGGATAGGAAGTAGAGAACATTCTCTATTGATGATCTATATATTTCCTTTGGGGCTTCCCTGGTGGCGCAGTGGTTAAGAATCCGCCTGCCAATGCAGGGGACATGGGTTCCAGCGCTGGTCCGGGAAGATCCCACATGCCGCGGAGCAACTAAGCCCGTGTGCCACAACTACTGAAGCCCACGTGCCACAACTATTGAAGCCCGTGCACCTAGAGTCCGTGCTCCGCAACAAGAGAAGCCACCGCAATGAGAAGCACACGCACCACAACAAAGAGTAGCCCCCGCGCACCGCAACTAGAGAAAGCCTGCGCACGGCAATGAAGACCCAACACAGCCATAAATAAATTAATTAATAAAAAAAATTTTTAAGTTCGCTCTATATTTTATTTGAAATAGGAGGTGAGATTATATATCAAGAGCAGGAGGGGTTAGGGGTGCAAAAGATGTCTTGAGGAAAGGGATAAAGATGGAACACACTTCTCCTTTCCATCCATGATGCAGGAGAAAATCCTCATGAATCTGCAGAGCATCAGGTTTTACACTTTTTGGTTCTTCTTAAGTACAGCTTATGAATAATGTGGGTGGCTAAAAATATTTGCCAGGTAGTAGAAGGAAAAGACAATGTAGTAAAGCAATAGGAGGCACTAGCAGTGAGTGACTGAGGTATTGGCTCTTGGGGTTAGGCTGTCTAGGAAAGGAAGCCAACTGGGAGAAATGCAAGTCTGCATGAGGTAAAAAAAAGAGTGTGAGGACCAAGGATGAGAGGCTGCAGTAGGGGTGTAGAATGATGGAGATAAAGAATCTTTTTCTATAAAGGTAGAAGTATCTCTGGGGATTGCTGCTCCAGGGTGCAGCTTGAGACAAGGGAGACTGAAATGAAGAAATGGTGAGAGTTACTGGGGTTGAGGTTACAGACACCATGACATCCTGGCTGACTCTCCTGGCAATCACACAGATGGGGCTCCTATCTCACACAGTAGAAGAAGCCATGTTTCATTAAGGCTTTGTGCTTTGTCCAAAGTATCCAGCTTACACAGAGCAGATCCATTATTAGAACTCTCAGTTCGTGGTGACAAATATCACTGCCCATGGGCTTTCAGGGTTTGTTTCTAATGATTTTGAGGAGTAGGGGAGGCCTGGGAGTGTACAAACTTTTTTAATCCTAAAAGGACCTGCCTTTATTACTTCCTGCACTGTGTGGCACTACCAAAGACTGAGCCTGGCAATCCAGAAACCCTATAAATCGACCTAGATTACTCTCTTTCCCTTAACCCTCACATCCCATTAGTCTCCAGGGCCTGTGTTAAGTCTTGAATCCATCTTCTTTCCATCCACTTAGTTTAAGCATTCAGCATCCGTAATTATTACCTATTACTGCCACAACAAATTAACAGCAATTTAGGGGTTTAAAACAACATACATTTATTATTTTACAGTTCTACAGGTCAGAAGTCCAGTATGGGTCTCACCAGGATAAACTCAAAGTGTCAGTATGGCTGGGTTCCTTTCTGGAGGCTCCAAGGGAGGATCCATTTCCTTATGGTGGTAGAACTGAGATTCCCATTTTGTTGTTGTTTTTGTTGTTGACTGAGGTCCATTCCCAGCTTCTAGAGACCACCCACCCTCCTTGGCTCCTGACCCAGGTCAAGCCCTTCTCATACTTTGAATCTCTTTGACTCATTCTTCCACTTTAGGGGAAGCATATGATTAGATTAGATCCACCCAAATAATCCAGGATAATCTCCCCATCTCATTATCTTTAACCTTAATCACACCTGCCAAGTCCCTTTTGCCATGTAAGGTAACATATTCACAAGTTCTGGGGATTCTGGTGTGGACATCTTTCCTGGAGTTCTTATTCTGCCTACCACTGTATCCCAACCTGACTTATTTCAATAACTCCATAAGCCAAGTTTCCTGGCTCTGATTCTCTATGCTGTTTTCAGATTAACCTTTCTAGAACATTTGACATGTCTCCCATGCTTAAAATCCTTCTGACTTTCTCCGAACCAAGGGTCAAATTAATGTTCTTCAACATAGGGGTAAGACAGGAATAAAGACACAGACCTACTAGAGAATGGACTTGAGGATATGGGGAGGGGGAAGGGTAAGCTGTGACAAAGCGAAAGAACGGCATGGACATATATACACTACCAAACGTAAGGTAGATAGCTAGTGGGAAGCAGCCGCATAGCACAGGGAGATCAGCTCGGTGCTTTGTGACCGCCTGGAGGGGTGGGATAGGGAGGGTGGGAGGGAGACGCAAAAGGGAGGGGATATGGGAACATATGTATATGTATAACTGATTAAATTTGTTATAAAGCAGAAAAAAAATTAATGTTCTTCAGCTCCTATTGGAAGAAAGCGCTTAGATTTGGTCCTTTTCTATTGTTTTAGCTTCATTCCAATCTCCACTTCTTCCCTAACCCTCCTGAATGCTTGAAAAGTGTTTACTGTGCCCTTTCTCCACCTATAGGTGCTGTGAGGCTCCCATTTCTTCTTCCAAATTGAGCTTAGACATCACCTCCTTCAGAAAAATCTTCCTAACACTTCCCTCCCCATAGCTATAACCACAGGACAGTGTCTTAAACATCTCTGTTTAAGAGATGTTTACGTCTTCTGTATACATCTTCTGTATATTCCTATTTTGGGCATTAAACCCAAATGTGTTGTGATTTTACTCTATTTCACCTAACAAGTGTTTACTTTCCTGTGTCCCAACCATGCTCTGCCACTTCCTAAATGTGTAACTTTGGGTAGGGTATTTTACTTCACTATGCCTCCCTTTCCCTTTGTAAAACTTAAGGTGCTACAGGATCTACATTTATAAGTTGTTGTGAGGATTATAAGTGACCTGCATTTATTAAGTTTTGCTAGTATTATTCATATTCCCAGCCCTCTGCACAGAACTACCATATAATAGGTGCTTAATGGAGGACGGATTCATCACACTCCTATGAAGGTCCAGCACCTTCGCCCTTGAGAATGGCTACCCCGGGTCAGGGCTCTTCACCAGAAGGAAGGCCCAGATTCTGTCCCATTCCAATGAATAGCCAGCCTTCGGCTCCGTGGGCAGGGGCAGTCACTGAAGTCCACGGGGGTGCCTCAGACCAGACTGGCTTCCCGGGAGCCAATGAGCCTTTTAACTTTGAGAGGGAGCCCTGCACCCCCCGCGAATAGAAACTAGGAATCGCTAGCGCGTCAGGTATCGCCAGGTAGACTTGAGGCCAGTAGAGGCTGAAACACACACACACACACACACACACACACACACAAAGTTAAGAGCAGGCGGGATTTAGGGGCTTATATGGAAAATGAGGAGGAGGATGATAACGGCAACAGATAATAGATGATAAAATTCATGCGTACTTGTTAGGTGACAGGCATGAGCTCACTTAACCGACTCAACTCACTACGAGGTTGGTATCTCATTTTCACAGTTGAAGAAACTGAGAAACCCGAAAGGTAACGTCTTCCTTGCATATCTCCCAAGCCTATCCTGGCTCCTCGCGCCCAAAAATCTTGCCTTGCAGCTCAAGTCCAGCTCCCAGGTCGCTGTCCAGCTTTCTTCCGCGTTCTCCGAAGCTCTGGCCACTCCTGACCCCCAACGCCAGGCCCAGTCTGCTCAGTCACGGCCGCTGGGGTTCTCCTCCCCTCCCCTCCCTGGCCCGCTAGATCCTCCTCTACCTTGCCTCCCAGGCTGCTCCGCTCCTCCTCCTCCACACGCTCCGCCCCCGACCTCCCGGCTCCTCCTCCTTATCCGGCTCCGCCCCCAGCCTCCTAACTCCACCTTCCGCCCCGCCCCCGGCTCCTTAGCTCCTCCTCCTATCCCCGCCCCTCGTTTCTTTTGCCTTGCTGCTGGCTCCCTTTCTCCCGCCGTCTCTGGCCCGCGCTCTGCTCGTGAGTCCGCGGGGCCCCGCGAGCGTTCAAGAGTCTAGGCAGCTCCGCACCGTCGAATAGCCCAGCTCGCCTCTTGGCGTCCCGGCGCCACCGGGCTCCCTCTTCCGAGTAAGTGCCTCCCGGGCGCGCCGGTCCCTCACACACCCTCTCAGGGCTTCCCGGGCTGCTGGGCTGTGGGCTGCTCCTGGGGGCGCGCTTTCAGCTCACCGAGAGTCTCTGGAGTGGGTGGGAGTGGGTGTGAGTGCGTGTGAGCGAGTGTGTGTGTGTGTGTGTGTGCGTGTGTGTGCAGACGCGCACAGCTCCGAAAACTCCCCAGAGTTTTACCCAGTTCCTGCAGCGCAGAGACAACCTGAGACCTCCAGCTCGGGGCCCTTACCGATTTGGGCTGACCCCTTAACTTCCACCTCCTGCCCTGAGCCCCATCCCTATTCCTTGCTTCCTTCTGCAGACGCAGCCCCCACTACGTGTCACGCCCTCCTGGTAACAGCTCCTGCTGTCGAAAGGACTGGCCCGGTTATCAGGATGCCCCAGATTGCAGACCGAGATGCTAGCCTGAGATTGTAATCCAACCCTGCATTGTAAAATGGGCAGGGACTAGAGTTTTGCCTTGAGATCGTTCGGTGGAGACTTCCTTTGAGGAAGAAAGTTTGTGTGTGTGTTTGTGTGTATGTGTGTCCGTCCGTCCGTGTCTTTGCGCGCCCTCTTGACTCTCAGCCTTCAAAACCTGATGCAAGAACACTTGATGAGCGCCCTCGGACCCAGGGTGGCTGATAGGCACGTTCAAGACCACGCTGACCAACTGGGCTTGGGCGCCTAAAAGATGTTTATTGATTCAGTGACACCCTATTGCTAAAGCCAACTGATAAAGCACAGCCCTAGGTAGGAAGAGCAGTACCCTGAGAGAATCATAGGAGGAGGGAGACAGTAGATGAGTGCTCAGTGTTGAAACAAAGAAATCCTGGAGTTAAGACTGATAATTCCATCCTTGCATAAATTATTTTTATTGGGGGTCAATACTATCTCAATGTAGGGTGTATTTCTGCCCTAAAAAACAGATTTAATTGATAGCAGTACAGTACTTTAATTCATCGATAAAATGATTCCCTGGTTGCTGAGATCCCATTCAATTATAATAGTCTCTGAATTCTTCTGTATCTCAGTTTATTCTTGCTATGTTCTTGCTGTGAAAGTAGAGATACCCATAAAATTTCCCCACCTTCTTGATAAGAATTCATTTAGGAGATGCTGGTAGGGAAATGACCTGTTGAGTAGAAATTATTCATTGAGGCATAAGGAAAACAAAACTATGTGGTTAAAGGAAATAACCAGAACAGAGCAGGCTTTAAGTTGCCATTGTGAAAGTTAGAGCTGATATGAAAGTTAGAGCTGATAAATCACTTTAAGTGCCGCTTATCACAGCAGATATTTTTATCCTGGTTTGAATCCTGTGTTACACAAAAGTGTTTCCAGTGTTTTAACTAAGGAAACATTATGCTTTGAAATGTAAACATATGACTCTATCTGTCTTTAAGGAAAGAAATAATTATCACACTTAATTAAACACCTGGAAACACTTATTGCCACCTTCTAATTAGATCTGTCATGGGTAGTTAAGTCAGCAAGTTATTGTTAATATTCTAGCTGGTAACACAATTGGCTTTTTTGTAGATTTTTGGGGCGGGGGATGCCAGTTCCCCTTCATATACATTACTTGTCTCTGCCACTTCTTGCTCAGCTTTTGAGTTTTTAACCTGTAATTTGAGTAAATAAAGTTTAGGGAAGTGGACTACCATCTACCTCCCTGTAAAATATGAATACCTTAGGTATTGAATGTTTGGTATTAAGGTCTTTGCATTAACAGATATAGGTCTTCTAAGCCATTATATCCATCTAGATTATCTGCTAACTTAAGAATCATTAATAAATTATTGAATATAAGAAAGTTCTCCGGGCTTCCCTGGTGGCGCAGTGGTTGAGAGTCCGCCTGCCGATGCAGGGGACACGGGTTCGTGCCCCGGTCCGGGAAGATCCCACATGCCGCGGAGCGGCTGGGCCCGTGAGCCATGGCCGCTGAGCCTGCGCGTCCGGAGCCTGTGCTCCACAACGGGAGAGGCCACAACAGTGAGAGGCCCACGTACCGCAAAAAAAAAAAAAAAAAAAGAAAGTTCTCCCCAAATTGTAGTGATCCTGCACAGATGCTCCTTTAAATTTTTTTCTTTAAGAGAGACTTGAGGGTTTCCCTGGTGGCGCAGTGGTTGAGAGTCCGCCTGCCGATGCAGGGGACACGGGTTCGTGCCCCAGTCCGGGAAGATCCCACGTGCCGCGGAGCGGCTGGGCCCGTGGGCCATGGCTGCTGGGCCTGCGCGTCTGGAGCCTGTGCGAGGCCCGCGTACTGCAAAAAAAAAAAAAAAAAAAGGAAGAAAAGAGAGAGACTTGAATCTGTAGTGCCTTTTGTTCTAATGTGTTTAAATTCAATGAGAAAAGGGGTGGCATGAGCTGGAAAATCTGCTTATCTTTATTGCCTCTTAATTTTCTGTTTCTGACTCTATTGCTGGATATAGTCTTCATCTGTGTTGTGAGTGTTGCACACAGGCTGTTCTGGGAGTCCAACAGAACAGCAGAAACTGAGGGTGAGCATGCATACTGCAAGTGCCAGGAACAGAGTATTTTATGAGAACTGTTCTCTGCAATTTTGTATTCTGTTGAAATTGGAGGAAAGGGTGTGTGGAGAGAAATGATTGCACCCAAACAGTACTCATTAGGAAATGCTGTTTGGGGGAGGAGGGCATTTCTAGGTGGTTTACGACTTGGGGAACTTCAGGTAGCTGATCCTTGAAGCTGAGGCTGCCACAGTGCCGGGCACTCGCGAGACCTCACAGTTCATTGATTCAATGAATCCTTGTCTGCTTGGATCAGCCCCTTGGAATGAACACATTTCCTTCTTGGAGATTTCTTTCGTCCTCAATCAGAACTGAGCTTTGCTTCCACACCATGCAGAAGAGTCCATTCTCCACCCCCTCCATTCTTGCCTGGTACAAATTGAGGGGTTGACCATGGGATGACCTCCAGGAGGCAGGGGAGGGTGGGTGATAACAAATAAAGACCACCTGTTTTCTCACGGAGGGAGAAGGAGAGTTAGCGCAACCCCAGTACCATGGGCACTGACTCGGGCACTGGGGACATGCACAGGGGCCAACCTGGACAAAAATGGGACAGTTTTCCTCAGTTTGGCATTCACAGAGATAATCAGCTCTGCTGCAGAGTTTAAGAGAAGACACCATGTGGTGCCAGATAAACTTTTATCACCTCAACTCTCCTCACACTGCCCACATCCTGCATTTAATACCAAATGCACAGAGTAAGCATTCAACAAACACCGAAAAGGAGCTTTTAACACCCCAACCTTCATGTTTCCCTGTGAGAAGCAGTTTACTTCCTGCTCCCCCATCTCTGGTTTTGATGACTTTGGCCCTGGGGCCTGAGCCAACAGCAGTTTCTAGACTTTTGTTCATCAGTGGGGCTTCCCGGTAGCTAAAAACAGATGGTTCATTGAGGGTAAAAAAAAAAAAAAAAAAAAATCAGTGAACCTTGTTGCAAAATGTAAACGAGGTCAAGTAGTAACCAGTGAACGTCAGTTCGCATTCTATATTTTGGCCTTAAGAAAAGGAAGTGAGCTACAAGTAGGAGGTAGATAATTCTAGAATGTGAGAGGCACCATTTGGCCCATGAGTCTTAGACTACAACAGTGGCCGTTATACAAGTTTGGAGGCGCATCCCCTCTGTCCAGCTTGCAGGGGCACCATTCATTCACACAGCAGGCATTTATTGAGCTCCTACCGTGTACGTGGCACTGTGCAACCCTCTCACGTTCGCACCGAGGCCTGGGATCCAAGAGGACCGGTGACTTGCACGAAAATGTTTGCTGGTAAGAACGAGTCCCTGAAGATAAATTTATAATGGCAAAGATGGGTTCAGAATTCTTCTGAGTTTCACAAAAGAAAGTAAAGGCAATTCCTTAGAACAGTAGATGAACCATTTTCAAAATATTTTTTATTTCTCAATAATAAGAAGTTGAAATAAGTGTCTTTCATCTGATGTCTGTTTCAAATCACTAGTAGTATAACTGCAATAAACCTGATTCCATAAGATTTGGTTTTCTTGGCCTTGCATGTCAAGCATGGAAGTTACCTGAGAAATTTGTTTTAAAATGTCACATGCTCTGAAATAATCAAATAACATCCACCCATCCTTTTAGGGATAGGTTGCTTTTTCTCTAGAAGAAAGTGTTCATGGTTCAGAACCAAGGTAGCAAAGATTCAGAGCCAACTGCAAAGCTGGATGGGCATCAGCAAGTTGGTTTTCCCAGGATTGTGGAGGTTTTTTTGGCCGCCCATGCGGCTTGTGGGATCTTAATTCCCCAACCAGGGATGGAACCCGGGCCCTCCGCCATGAAAGCTCAGAGTCCTAACCACTGGACTGCCAGGGAATTCCCGGATTGTGCTTTTTTTATATAGAACAAGAAGGGTGATTGACCAACATGATGATATTTCACTCAAGGTGACCAGGGGCTAGGCATGCAGCCACCTTCCCCACCAAAAAGAAACAAAAAATGGCTGGGGGGTCACAGGAATGGGCCTCCTCTGGAACAACCCAAGCTGACTTATAAGCACATTGGGGTTTGTTTCTTTAATAACAGAGAATGGAATTAAGTCCAAAATTCCACTTGTTGTCATTTCCTTAAACATTGGGAATGAAAATGACTTTTAGTTTA
The DNA here is from genome assembly GCF_949752795.1 of Hyperoodon ampullatus. Taxonomy (NCBI): domain Eukaryota; kingdom Metazoa; phylum Chordata; class Mammalia; order Artiodactyla; family Ziphiidae; genus Hyperoodon; species Hyperoodon ampullatus. The sequence continues at coordinate 77,578,274 of NC_136917.1, read as the reverse complement.
GTCAAAAAGTGGTTGGGTCATGTGACACTATTGGAATTAGCTGTTCATATCTCAGCCACCACTAGCTGTGTGACTTGGGATAAGCTACTTCAGCTCTCTGAGCCTATTGCTTTACCTAAAAAGTGGGGATGGTATTTCTATCATAGGATTGTTGTGTGGATTAAGGCAGGATGTTCCTCTCCTGGTGTCCAATGTGCAGAAGCAAGTGGTCTACTTTGTTGGATTGGCCAAATTGCTCTCATTTCAAGACGACGGTGTTTGTACTGGGCCATAGTGGAGCAGAGAGGGAGAGTGGTGACTGTTACCACATGTGCTTTTATCATGAACTTTCCTTTTTTTGCCTCTGATGATGCCAGAGAAGCCCAGAGAAGGGGGTGCATGTAGCGCAATTTCAGTTATGCCCAGCTGCAGGGCCATGTGATTATATAGGGAAATCTTGCTGCTGCCGCCGCTGCTGCAGCTGCTAAAGAGAAATGAGCCAGAGCAGGGCATCTGGGTTTTATGTGTCTGAGCAGAAGAGCCATGGCATCCAGTAACCCTCCCTATGCATGAGAGACGCTTTTAAAAGGCCCGTTACAGTTCATTTGTGAGCAGTGGGTTGGCCTTTAGCCTATGGAGGCCCTTATTTAAAACAGGTAATGGATATGAAACCAGGTTTTCCAAGCCAGACAGGAAGCTATGTCTCAGCTGCCCTTGGTGTTGCAAAGGGACTCGGGCTGGCATGTCCTCAAGAGAAGTTGTGAGAGTTTCGAGGGGCAGAGGGCAGGGACATTATCTTCAAGGTTGTCCACTGGGGCAAGCTCTTCTGGGAACACAGCACTCTGCAGGGCACACAGGACACTCATGAATATTTGAAAGGAGCCAAAAAGGAAGAACCAGCCCACCTGGCCAATACCCTCTCTAAGCCTGGCTCTTATTCCTTCAAGCCAAATTCATTTAGTTCAAGCCTTCTCCACTCGCAGCTGTTATTTTATTTATTTCAAAAAATTAGTTCCTTATAACATGACTGTCAACCAAAGTGAGGGAGACAGAGGTTGTGGTGTGTCCTGGTGGAGTCCTCACTGTCCTCATCCTTTCCCGTCTCAGCCTCTTGAGTTGTGCTCAGGCTCTCACATACATGTAGATGCAACATGTTCTACGGAACATGTTGGAGTAGGGAGTTCTATGGAAATGCCACCGTCTTCTGAGAAAAACTGCAGGTACGATGTTGGCCAGAGGTTGCAAAGTTCAAAACAATCTTTGATGACTCAGACCTTTAAGAAAGAAGTCCAATACCTGATTCCACCCCTCTGTGATTGGGAAACAACTCCCTTTTTCTCCCTTTCTTCTCTCTTTAAAAAGATGAGGTAGTTTTCTGGGAAGTGGCTGGTGTTTGATTCAATACTATCACCGCCCTGGAAGGGCAGAGCAGTCTAGACTTAACGTTGAAATTCTTTCTGCCTTGGTGCAGAGATAGGCCCCCGGTGACTCACAGAGTGTACCTGGGAGAGGTGATGAGCTCAGCCCTCCCTCCCCGAGCATCCGGTGATGGTCTCTGTGTTGCACATACTTAGCCATTTTGCTCCTTTGCTTTTATGGCCTGGAACACCTGAAGGTTCTTGAAAGAACGGCCGCTCTTTTTGCCAAGGAGCAAAAGGCTCCTTGTCGATAAGGAGCCTCCCAGGTCCCTGCCCTGGGTTCCTGCCCTGTGGTTTGAGAATGCAATTATCTGGGCAGCCACAGAGGTGATCTCCCAAATGAAATTTTGAACTTGTCCAGTGTGCTATATTTTAGGGCTCACCTGGGGCCATAGTTCCACCTACTGTGACATCACCAAAGCCGGGCCAGGGAATCTGCATTTCTAACAATTCGCTCCGCCACCACCCCCATGCCCACCCCTGGTGACTGATGCACAGCGAACTGAAAACCCCTAGCCTGGGAGATCGGTTGTAATGTCTCGTTCTGTAAAGATTATTCAGGCAGCAAGTATCTGTAGGTGTTTCCCCCCCTCTTTTTTTTTGGCAGCGGAAAAGTGCAAATCTCTTGAAAGTACAGAGTGACTTTAAAGTTTAAAGAAGATTAACATGAACGTGCACAAAATGAACACCTGTGTTCCCGTCCTAGGAAATAACAAAGTGGTTTTTCAAGTAGATCCTAACTGGGTTAAAAAATGTTGACCAACAACCAGGTCAAGAACAAAAACTAACAACCAAAACCAGTAGTGGCATCCCACAAATAGATCCAGGAATTGAAAGCCACGAACCAGAGACACCAGGGAGTCTGCTCACTGTTCATTTGTTCACAATCTAGATTTCGAATCACTGGCAATGCTGACCTCATCCTTTAGTGTGCTGCTGACTTGAGGACACCTCACGTTGCTTTGTAGATCACTGACATGGGATGGGCGCCCTTTTTCTAGGAGTGGCACCTGTTGGGAGGAGCCCCAGGCCCAAGACTCTTGAGTTGCCAAGTAGCCTGTTTTCCCTTCCCTGGGTCTACTCCCCCGTCCTGAGGTCCTGGCACCTCCAGGAAGCTATCCTGTTCTGAGAGTGCCCCTCTCATGTTGAAATGGTGGGTGATGGGAAAATGGAGAATAGACTGCTTTCTTTGAAGCTGTCTTGCTGTAACTTCCTCCCCCTCCTCCCCCTTTCTCCTCTACTTCCTCTTCCTTCTCTTCGTCCTCCTCCTTCTTTTGCTTATTTTTGCATTTTGAGTTGTGTAAGTACTCGAGACTTTCTTCCCTACTTCTGAATTCTGGTCAGTTTTCAATTTCTCACTCTAATAGGGGCCTTGAAAATTATTGAATAATAGTGGTCTGCTATTGATGATACAGAGTCCTAATTTTAGTAGAACAACTATTTTTTCCCTCTAGGTTTAAATATTTGACCAGGGACCCACAAGTATAAAAATGGACTGATTTGAGTCTTGCCTCAGCCTTCCTCTCTAGCCAGCGATCCTCCAGGTTTGCTGCTCCCGAGTCCAGCACACGAGGGGCCTTCTAGCCTCACAATTTGGGAAAAGGGGCAGGTGGAGGAGGTTGGGAAGTGACTTGCAGAGACGAACCACAGGGCAGAGAATGAATCACCACAGTCTTCCTGGTGCATACCTGGTCTCTGAGTTCCCTACAAGCATGTCCACCCCAAATTTTACCCTTCAGTCCATCTTTTCTAAGTTCTGTTTCCTTTCATGGTTGCCCTAGTATTTGTAGATGGATGATAACAGATAGTATACCAGATCACTGTAACAGTTTGCTAGGGCTGCCATAACAACATACTACAGACTGGGTGACTTAAACAATAGAAATTTATTTCTCACAGTTCTGGAGGCTGGAAGGCCAAGATCAAGGTGTTGACAGGTGTGGTTTCTGCTGAGGTTTCTCTCCTAGGTTTGCAGATGGTCACCTTCTCATTGTTTCCTCACATGGTCTTTTCTCTGTGTGCATGCCTCTGTGGTATCTCTCTCTCTTTCTTTTTATGAGGACAGCAGTCATATTAGATTAGGGCCCCACCCTTTTGACCTCATTTAACCTTAGTTACCTTTTAAAAGGCCCTATCTCTAGTCACACTGGGGATTAGGGCTTCAGCATACTAATTTGAGGGGGAGGGGGCAGAATTCTATCTATAACAATCTCTTTTATAAAGGTATTACAGGGAATTCCCTGGCAGTCCAGTAGTTAGGACTGGGCACTTTCACTGTGGTGGCCTGATTCAGGAACTAAGATTCCAAAAGCCGAGCAGCGCAGCCATAAAAAAGGGGAGGAGTATTACAAATAATACCCTTTGTTTTATTATTATATGGTTTATGTCTGCATATATAATCTTCAGAAATCATGGTTATTATTTTTTACTTTAAACAATGATCTTTTGAAGAAATTAGAACATGAGAAAAAGTTTTTTGTATTTATCCACTTATTTGAGGCTCTTCATTCTTTAGTGTAGATCCATTTCCATCAGGTATTTTTTAATCCTTCAGCCTGAAGAACTTCCTTTAATATTACTTGTAGCCCAGAGCTGCTAGCAACAAATTCTCTCAGCTTCCTTTGTACATGTGCCCCTCATGTCTGTGTGTCCAAATCTCTTCTTATAAGGGTAACAGTCAGGTTGCATTAGGGCACACCAGAAGAACCTCACTGTAGTTGAATCACCTTTTTAAAGACCCTATCTCCAAATACAGTCCCATTTTGAGTTACTGGAGGTGAGGACTCCAACATATGAATTCTCTTGGTGGGGGGGACACAGTTCAGCCCATAACAGGATGCTTTAGGCTGCAGGTAAGAGAATGCCCAGCTACCAGTGGTTTGAACAGTAAAGACATTAAATTATCTTACATGAAGGGTAGTCTGGGGTTGATCCAATCCAGAGTTGAATCAGTGCCTCAAACAGTATCATCAGGGACCAGGTTCTTTCCATCCTTCTCTTCTCCCATTCTTAATATGTTACCTTTTTTTTTTTTCTGCAGACTTGCCACCTCATAGACAGAAAATAGTTTCTTCTGCAGTGGGTATCACAGGCTTCTCCAAACTCATTCAAAGACAGGAGGAGCTTGTGGATGTGGGGAGAGGGGTGGGCAGAGAGGGCAGCAATAAATCTGTTCTCTTGTAATGTCCATCTCTTTTTTTTTTTTTTTAACATCTTTATTTGAGTATAAATGCTTTACAGTGATGTGTTAGTTTCTTCTTTATAACAAAGTGAATCAGCTATACATATACATATATCCCCATATCTCCTCCCTCTTGTGTCTCCCTCCCACCCTCCTTATCCCACCCCTCTAGGTGGTCACAAAGCACCGAGCTGATCTCCCTGTGCTATGCGGCTGCTTCCCACTAGCTATCTATTTTACATTTGGGAATGTATGTATGTCCATGCCACTCTCTCGCTTTGTCCCAGCTTACCCTTCCCCCTCCCTGTCCATCTCTTTTCATCAGAGGATAAATCTTTCCTGAAGCCTCCTCAGGCCTCACTGACCAGAACTGAGTCACAGCTGCAAGGGAAGCTGTGAAAGTAAGTAGTGGACATTAAGGGAAAACTTCTACTTTGGGAGGTTGGCTGTACCAATGGGAACAAGGGAGAGAGGCATGATTATTGGGCAGATAAATAATATCTGCACCGGCCCCAGGCTCCCATGCTCTAGAAGCTGTCTAGCTGAGCCATCACTATTACTGATAATAATAATCCCAGGTTTTATTGGAATTAAAATTATCTACCCATGATGAGTAGTTGGGAGAAAAACAAAGATGTGGAAGGTGTTAATCACATATATGAACTTAATTACCTAGGTAGTGACTTTTTGATGTTGTGGGTTTATAAAAATAGCAGTATTTACTTTGGAGACAGCATGCTGCATTGAAACCCAGAAGATGTTCATCAAATAGAGAGTTCTTTATGTTTATGGAAATGTTTACACCCCCAATAACAGTAATCATGACAAACACTTTTTGAGTACTTATGATGGGCTGGGCACTGTGCTAAATGCTTTATACACATTATTAAATTCATCTTCCTAACAGATCTGTGAGAAAGGTATTTTTGTTAATCTGCATTTGCAGATGAGGAACTGAGGCTTGGGGAGGTTAAATAACCTGCCATAGATGCCTGGCTGAGCTGGGAGTCACACCCTGGCAGCTCAGCTTCATCCCATACCTGTGCTCTGAACTGCTACAGGATATTACCCCGCAACAAAACTGCTAAAAACTCCCTCATTTTCTGTAAGCTCTCAAAAGCTGTTATCTTTCCAACCAGTCAGAGCCTACCTCATAGTTTATGTCTCATTTTATTGTTCACATTTTAAGGTTGAGATATAATTGACATTCTGGTGTTTTTAGTAGTAGAAAGAAGAACCTTGAGAGTGTGCCCAGCTGACACTGACTCACCTGGTGACCTTCAACAAGCCACCACAGTCTCCTCTGTGAGGTTCAGATTAAGACTGAGTCTGCGGGGCCACATCCCGGCACTTAGGGTCTGTTGTTCACAGACCGTTGCCCTCAGCAGATTGTATTAAAAGTCCTATGTTTATTTCAGATGTGATTCACAAATGTATTTCAAAGTAAGGATGTGGAAGTTCAAGATCAATGGAGCTGTACTTCCCAAATTGAGAAGATAATATTTATATCCTTTTTCATATTGGGAAGAAGTTGGACAATTTTAATAACCCAGAGGAATGTGTCTTTCATTATTGGCTTGTACAGAAGCGTGCCAATCTGAGTGATGGCAAATTTGTCCTCAGGTTATAGAATCTTTGTGTGAGGCAAATTTAGTAAAAGCTGGGAAAACTTCCTGATGGTCATTGTGCAGAGACTGCACCCTGCAGAATGCTTGGGCAGCTGGGGATTGGCCTTAGCAGAAGCAGGGTTATGTGTGCTTCCATCTGGTGACTCTAATAACAGGGATGCAGTGGAGACGCTGTTCCAAATGCAGTGCAGACATCGGGAGCCTGTGTTTCTTCTCTTAGTCCTGAATTCATGTTGCTAAAGTTGTAATAACATCTTGCGTGTGGTAGTTCCCTTAGACTTTAGGATGCTTAATGTTTGGGGAAGATTGTTTTGTTCATTTGTTTTTATTTATTTATTTATTTATTTTTTGCGTTACACGGGCCTCTCACTGTTGTGGCCTCTCCCGTTGCGGAGCACAGGCTCCGGACGCGCAGGCTCAGCGGCCATGGCTCACGGGCCCAGCCGCTCCGCGGCATGTGGGATCCTCCCAGACCGGGGCACGAACCCACGTCCCCTGCATCGGCAGGCGGACTCTCAACCACTGCGCCACCAGGGAGGCCCTGTTCATTTGTTTTTTAATCGACTATTGCTAATAACTTGAGTCTGGAGCTGAGGATGGGAGTAAGGGGTGTTAAGTTTCTTGTCTAATTCTGGGAACTCAAAGCTGCCCTAGGTTGGTATGCTGAGTGCTACAACTCTGAGTCAAGTGATTAATCTTATGTCTGTGAGAAATCAACAACCAACAGCTCTTTGCAATTCCAGTTAGGCATCCTAGAGGTCATTTTGAATTAAGAGCACCTTTGAGATATTTTGGAGTACATGATTTGCTATAAGCTTTAAAAAATGATTTGAAGTGTTATAATGCAAATTTTCATTAAAACAGTATAGATGAAATCATTTACTGTCACCATGAGCAGTTCATTGAAACAGAAGTCCTTCATAAGATACTGGCTCCCAGCTGACTGGCTGCTTGGCCCCTTCCCCTCCTCTATTGCCTTGCTGGGTTTTCCATCAGTCGGCTCTTATTGTGCTGACTTGCCTAGATTCTTTTTTTCTTTTTTTTAACTTAGCAACATTTTTTAAATTTAATAATTGAAAATCCATTCAATGTTTCTGGTCAGAAAAGTCCACATTGTAAAATTAAAATTGTGGTTCCAGGCAATTCAGATGAAGACTCCAATTGAATTTTTAACTTGAAAACTAGCAGATACTATTTTAAAGCACATCTGGAAACACATATTCTTTTTTTTTAACATCTTTATTGGAGTATAATTGCTTTACAATGGTGTATTAGTTTCTGCTTTATAACAAAGTGACTCAGTTATACATACACATATGTTCCCATATCTCTTCCCTCTTGCGTCTCCCTCCCTCCCACCCTCCCTATCCCACCCCTTAGGTGGTCACAAAGCACCGAGCTGATCTCCCTGTGCTATGCGGCTGCTTCCCACTAGCTATCTACCTTACGTTTGGTAGTGTATATATGTCCATGCCGCTCTTTCACTTTGTCACAGCTTACCCTTCTCCCTCCCCATATCCTCAAGTCCATTCTCTAGTAGGTCTGTGTCTTTATTCCCGATTCTTTTTTTATAGCTTAAAAAAAAAAAAAGAAAATGTTACTTTATTGCTTTTTCTTAATTGAAGTATAGTTGATTTATAATATTATATTAGTTTCAGATGTACAACATAGTGATTCAATATTTTTATAGATTATATTTCATTTAAAGTTATTATAAAATATTAGCTATATTCCCTGTGCTGTATGATATATCCTTGTAGCTTATTTATTTTGTACATAGTAGTTTGTACCTCTTAACTCCCTCCCTTTGTCTTGCCCCTCCCCCTTCCCTCTCCCCAGTGGTAACCACTAGTTTGTTCTCTATATCTGAGTCTGTTTATGTTTTGTTATATTCATTTGTGTTATTAGATCCCACATGTAAGCGATAGCATACAATATTTGTCTTTCTCTGTCTGACTTATTTCACTAAGCATAATACCCTCCAGTTCATCCATGTTGTTGCAAATGGTAAAATTTCTTTTTTTATGGCTAATATACCACTTCTTTATCAATTGGTCTGTCGATGAGCTCTTAGGTTGCTTCCATGTCTTGGCTACTGTAAATGATGCTGCTATTAACATTGGGGTGTTTGTATCTTTTTGAATTAATGTTTTCAATTTCTTTGGATATATACCCAGGAGTGGAATTGCTGCATCATATGGTAGTTCTATTTTTAGTTTTTTGAGGAACCTCCGTAACTGTTTTCCATAGTGGCTGCACCAACTTACATTCCCATAACAGTGCACGAGGGTTTCCTTTTCGCTACATTCTTGCCAACATTTGGTATTTGTGGTCTCTTTGATGATGGCCATTCTGACAGGTGTGAGGTGATATCTCACTGTGGTTTTGATTTGCATTTCTCTGATGATTGGCGATATCGAGCATCTTTTCATGTGCCTATTGGCCATCCGTATGTCTCATTTGGACAAATGTCTATTCAGGTCTTCTGCCCAATTTTTTTATTGGGGTTTGGTTTTTTGATATTGAGTTATATGAGCAGTTTGCATATTTGGATATTAACCCTTTATAGGTCACATCATTTGCAAATATTTTCTCCCATTCAGTAGGTTGTCTTTTCGTTTTGCAGATGGTTTCCTTTGCTGTGTAAAAGCTTTTAAGTTTAATTAGACCCCATTTGTTTATTTTTTTGCTTTTGTTTCATTTGCCTTAGGAGACAGATCCAAAAAAATATTGCTTCGATTTATGTCAAAGAGTGCCTAGTTTTCTTCTAGGAGTTTTATGATTTCCACTCTTACATCCTTTATCATTTTGAGTTTATTTTTTTATATGATGTGAGAAAATGTTCGATTTTCTTAACACTTTTCTTCAAACTTTTTTATTGTAAAATAAAACACAAATAACAACAACAACAAAACACACATATAACAAATGCACACCTTAGTGAATTATTATAAGGCAAACACTCATATAACCATCACTCAGGTCAAGAAATAGAACTTTGCTAGCTACCCCAAAAGCGCCTTTCACATACCCTCCCTAATCACATTACCCTTCCTTCCTCCAAAAATAAATGCCATCCTGACCTTTATAGTAATCACTTCCTTGCATCCCTTTATGGTTTTATCACCCAGGTGAGCAGCCTGATTCACTGTAGTTTAGTCTTACCCATTTTTTTAAAAACTTGTATCTTTTAAGTCTCTTTTAATCTATGGATTTCCTTAACATCCTCCCTCATTTTAATTATTTAAAAGATTATTTAAAAGAATAATTTTTTGGAGGGAGGCTGTTTGATCTGTAGAGTTTCCACAGTCTTAATAACAAGAAAAATGCACCCCCCCAGGTACATTTCAAGTTATTCCTTTGCCCTCTATTTCCTGCATCTGGGTCCAGAGGATTGATCAGACTCAGGTTTGATCCCTTTGGTCAGATTACAGGTGCTGTTGTATCCTTTCATTGGAAGGCACACAACGTCTGTTTTTTCTACTCTTTTTTTTGCCTTTAGAAGCTGTGGTTCCTCAATGTCTAGGCCTATTAATTCATTGGAGATTGCAGAATAATGATATTCTAATTCTACCATTTTGCTTTACTTTATTAGCTGGAATAATTTTATAAAGGTAGACTTCCCTTCAATCTGTTATTTGATTACACAGTGGTACAGGTCACATAGAAAAAACAAGGTAAATGCTCAATTCTTTCCTTTGATTTACCCAGTTTTTGAGAATTGGTTTCCTGTCATTCTCAGAAGGTGACCAATGGTTTTTTTAAATTGGTATGATCATGGAATTAAATATACTTAATAAGACTCAGATTGTCCCATCTTTGACCAGTGGGAGCTTCTTCATGTTGGCTCCTAGGTCCTTCTGACATGACCTTAGCTTCTGTGTTATCTGGTGTGTTAAGGTGATCCAGGCCTGTCTTGTACATATTCTGCCTAGACCTGGATTCAACCATTTCTTCAAGAATCCCTGCTTTCTTTTAATGAGAATGGTGTTTCAGGACCATAACCCAGGCACTAGAGATGTGCATTCACTGCAGTGGTCATTGTTTCTAGGCTGTTTCATTGGTCAGAGCTGAGAAAATACACACTCACACACACACACACATTTACGTACAAACATATGTACACATATAAAGATAAAATACTTTGTGAGTTCATATTGATATTTCCAAGTCAAATTCGAGACTACGGGGTTTTGTTTAACTTCTTCTGTGTTACGTTTGTATTTCCTTTCTTTCATACTTCGAATCTTTGCTTTTTAGTCCCAAGGGAGATAGAATATCTTTTAATTACCCATTGATTACCCTGTATTACACATACACCAGTCTCCAAGTAATCAGCTATGATTAATGAAAACAATAAAAATAATTTATTGGGCATATGCCCTACTCATTCTTCCCCATTTTTTTTATGGGTTGTACTATATCTGCATTGTCAGATCATATAGCCATTATATACTAAAGTATCTCCCATTCAATGCACATTTAGTCTTATTTCTACAGGTAACTATATATGTCATGCTTATCATCAGTCCTCATATCATTGTCTCTACAAGTTTTGATTGAAGCTGTTTCTCTAGTGGATTCCTTAGGTAGGGCTTATGGGAATAGTATTCCCTAATTCCTTTTCTCCCCCTTATTTATTTATTTATTTATTTTTGGCTGCGTTGGGTCTTCTTTGCTGCACTTGGGCTTTCTCTAGTTGTGGCGAGCGGGGGCTACTCTTCGTTGCAGCGCGTGGGCTTCTCATTACGGTGGCTTCCCTTGTTGCGGAGCATGGGCTCTAGGCACGCAGGCTTCAGCAGTTGTGGCACAAGGGCTTCAGTAGTTGTGGCTTGTGGGCTCTAGATTGCAGGCTCAGTAGTTGTGGCGCACGGGCTTAGTTGCTCCGCAGCATGTGGGATCTTCCCGGACCAGGGCTCGAACCCGTGTCCCCTGCATTGGCAAGCGGATTCTTAACCACTGCACCACCAGGGAAGCCCACCCCCTAATTTCTTGATAAAACTTTGTGACCTTTATACTAAAGGTCAGTTTTGCTGGATAGAACATACTTGGCTCACATTTTCTTTCTTTGAGAATCTTAAATATGTTACTTCATTTTCTTCAAAGTATTGTTGTCAAAAGTCTGATAAGGATGATAATCTAATTTTCTTAGCCTCTATAGTTCGTTTTTGAGAGCATCCACTATACATCTTTTTCCTTCAATCTACTATCTATCTAGCATTTCTGCACAGTGAGTAGTGAGCTTGTATGTTACCAAATCCAAGTTTATGACTTGATCAACCCCGGTGCCAAATAATTTCTCTCTCCTGTTAACCTAGAATGAGCCACTTGCTCTTAGTAACTGTAGTTTTTTATCTTTGTAACCTCAGCTGTACCTTGTAAGGTGTACAGAGTTAGCACTAAATATATACTTGTTTATGACATAAATGAAGTGGAAGGATGTGGGTTTTTTCCCCTTTCCTTTAGCCTGTTAGGAACTGCCCCTCCCCCTTGACTCTTTTCCTCCAATCAGGCGTGGCCTTGCCTCAGACACAGCTGTGCTCACAGAGGCAGGCTCTTCCCTGAGCAGGTGTGTGGGCGCTGCACCCGTGGGACCTTGTCCCCATATTCACCGTGTCAAGTTGTTAGACCATGTTCTCATGATACTGCTTTTTCAAGATGAGCAAACTAGGAAGCCCTGTCTCAGAGTGTTGGCTCCACACCACATGCCAACCTGGTCTCCACACCTGCTTGCCCTCTGCGTGGTCAGTACTTTGACTTCTCCTTGTGGATGTTATGGCTCAAGCCCCTGGCATATGGGGCCCAGAACCCCTCCTCTCTGAGGATGCTGGGGCTGCTGCCTGCCCTTTTCTTTCTTGGCTGACCTTTTTCCCCTTCACTTCTTGGTCACCAGAACCCATGGCAGGACATCATATTGGGAACCCTCACCCAGACGTGATCCCTGATACACTTTCTTCAACATACACACTGTTTAGGTTTTGAAATGTAAATTCCAGTTAATTGGCATGCATGCCACTTTGGCCAAAGCCTCTTTTGCTTGTAGCTTTACTACCTGGATCAGTCATGCATTTCGTTTATCTGTTGCATTTGTGACCTTTGACCTCTGGTATCCCACACTTCTCGGAGCACTATCATATGGGCATGACCTTGCCTGATTTTAGGCCTGGCCTGCACTATAATCCAGTGATGTCCCTGCCCTGGCTCTCCTTGTTAGGTCTTGGCCTGTGGCCGTGCTTTTTTTTTTTCTTTCTTTCTTCTTGAGTACCTCAGGGTGAAGAACATGGTGATAGATGGCTTTTTCTTCTTTTTCTACTCCCAGCTGCCTGTGTTTTTGTCTTTTGCCTCTCGTTGGCTCCTGGTGAGCCAGCTGTGGTGGTAGAGGCTCAGTATTCATTGAGCACTTACTATGTGCCAGGCATTATACTAAGCTCAATAAATGTTGAGCCTCTACCAAATCCTAGGTTCTATCATTATTATTCCCATCTTAAAGATGAGGAAACTGAGACCATGAGAGTTTAAGTCCTTACCAAAGGCCAAAAGCAGAACTGATATAGATATTCTTTGGTTCTTAACCACATTGCTGTACTTCCTCATGAAGAAACATAGGCTCAACAAGGACCTACTGCATAGCACAGGGAACTATATTATTCGATATCTCGTAATAACCTATAATGGAAAAGAATCTGAAAAAGAATAGATAAATATTTATGTATAGCTGAATCGCTTTGCTGTACACCTGAAACATTGTAAATTACCTATACTTCAATAAAAAGATAAAAATTATATATATAAAAAAAACCCACAGGCTTTACCGAGGAAGCTTGTGGGTCTTGCCCAAGGTCAGTAACCTTGCTGGGCTCTGGAGGTTGGAGGGTGGAGCTGACAACTCTATAATGTTTAGATCTTGAACAGAGTTTTCTCAGAGCTATTCAAGATCCCTGATTTAGACTGTGCAGCATGAATGGGAGGGGGAGTGGGGAGTAATAGAAATATGGCTCCAGAGTCTCACAGCCTGGAATAGTCCTGGGTCTGAAAATCTATTGTCAGGACTGCAGACAACTTGAGAGCTGCATGTCTTGCTGATAACAAGTCAGTGGTGTTAGCAGCACTTGCTTGTTAACGCCTCCACAAGGGGCAGGAGAAGGCAGGTGAAGCTTAAATATGTCAATATTGACACTTGTTAGACATTCTAGTCGTGAATTTGGTGGAGGAAGGAGTTAAAATTATCTAAAATAAGGTTTTTAAGAATTTCTTCCTATCCGTGCTATCTCTACATATGTTCTCAGAATTTTTTTAAGCATTATTATTTCTACCCAGAGAAATATTATAGACCCATTTTGCTTACATGATGTTTTTGAAATAACTGAGCAGAAGATGCAGATGTTATTCGGTACCACGTAATGGAAAAAGCTCTGGATAGGTGAGTGGGTGCTTTGCGGCAACTGGCTGGGTGATTTTGCTGAGGCAGTCACGCCTCTGGGTCTTAATTGCCACATCTAAGGAATGTAAGGTGTAGACTACATAATCTCTAATCCCTTCCAGCTCTAAAATTCTGCACTTCTGATTGTTGATTGTTATCATCTGCACTTTTCATTGCCATTTTAAGCGTGGAAACCAAGCCACTGGTAGAGCAAGAGGGGTAGAGCAAGAGGGGTAGAGCCCTGGATTCTTCTGGAAGGAGGAATGCCACCCTGCCCCAGTGTGGAATGAGGAATTCTATACCAGGGGCTCAGGGTGGGGAGCTAGAGCTCTGACCCTGAGTCTTTCCAGGAGGCTTTAGGACTACAAAGTGAGATACTCCTGTGAGTAAATTTATTTTTAGGTTATCTTTGTGTTCCCCTTCATAAGACAAGTGACTGCTAACTATACTAACATCCTAGGAAATTTGCTAAATGATGTCTTACACCAGAGATCCCACCTGTGACTACTCAAGAAGCTGATACGTGTGACCACAAGTGAATTCAGTCTGAGACAAAGAGTTCATTGCAGTGTTGTTTTTAGGAATAAACAAAATGAAAACTTTAAACAACTTAAATATGCATCGACAGCTTATATACGTTACGGTACTTCTGTGCGATGAAACATTATGCAGCTTTAGAATAAGGTTGGTCTTTGTGCACTGATATGGAAAGATCTCCAGGACAGATTAAATCAAAAAGCAAAACAATGATCTCATTATGTTTTTAAAAATGTATATTATATATTTATGAGTGCATAAGCTTTTTTTTTTTAAAGAATGAACAATACACTATTAATAGTGGAACTTTGGATTTGAAGAAGGGAAAGGAGGTTAACTTTTCATTTTATACCTTCTATCATTCTTAAATTTCATAATACAGATACATTTGGAAAAGGAGAGAATTTAGATTTCAGTTGAGTTTTTGAGGCAGTCTAATACTTCCTTAGAAAAATCCATATGAACAAAGCATACTGAGCAAAGCAAGGTGTTGTCTATAAACACGTCTCCCAGCTTTAGGTAACCCCCCCACCTCCTCTTCTTAACACACAGTCTCAGATTACACGTCCTCTAACCCCAAATTGTCAATGGCACCCAATGTCTATCAGAAACAAGTCTGGAAGAGCAATATGGCAGAGCGGCAGCGCATGGGCCTGCTGACTTGTCATCCATGCATTCGGCAGTCTTTGTCGTGGACCTGCTGGGCACCGGGCATAATGTAGCACCGGGCATAATGTAGCTCCGGGATAGGTAGGGGATGGGCATGCTTTTCGGAAACTGTACGTGACTTCTTGGAGCCTCAGTCTTCTTACTTGTAAAACAAGTTGTTGGGACTAAATAGAACAGCAAATACAAGACTCCTTGCCCAGGCCCCAAAGAACAATATTTGCTCATTTGCTCACCCTTCTCTCCATGTTCAAGGCTAGGTCTGTTCCCCCCCGCTCTTCTGCATGTTTCCTTTGGTTCCCGTTCCTAAATTGTGCATTGTTCTAGAACACATGCCCATCTTCCCTGCTTTTGTCTTTGCTGGTTATATCCCCCCTTCCTGCATGCCCATTGCTTCTCTTTCCTGGACAAACTTAAATTTTCCTTCAGGATCCAGTTGAAATGTTGCCTCCTCCATGCAACTTTTCCTGGTTCTGTTCTTTACCAGGAAAAAAAGTCCAAAAGTAATCTCTTCCTCTTAAGAATGTGAATAGCTCATTCTGGTCTTCCTATCTTTATGTTGATTATAAGTTATGACATTGCACCTTAATTTGCAGCTGTCTTCGCCGTACTAGATATCTTTCCTGAGAGCAGTAACTAAGTTTTGTTCATCACTAGAAGTTATCTCTGTCCCCATGTTCTCAGGAAATATGAATGACTTCATTTTTATGATTACCCAAATATCATTTTTACATTCATTTAAAAGATTATTTTAGTTTCATTTTCTTGAAATCCACTACTAACAGCAGGTTAGACAGAGTTTCTTTCCCCCTGCAGGGATTAAACTTGGAAATTGTGGAGTTGCTATCCCTGAAGAATGTTCAGGAAGAGACAGGCAGGCATCTTTCTAGGGTGGTCCAGGCAGTTACCACCCTTTACATGAGTAACTGGCTCATAAGATCTTGTCTGATGAGGTGAGATCTTATCCTGATAATTTAAAAAAGCAAACAAGCTATACCCACTATTAAGACAACTCCAAGCAGAAGTAAAGGAAATGAGAAAGAAAAAAAAATAGTAAGATTTTAGATGTGTGTGAACCAACAACTTGTTTCATTTCTCCTATTTCTTTCCATCCTTATCCATAGTTGAATATTATAGCTGTGACCATAGCATAGACACAGTTTAATATTCTACTTTTCTCTTAACATTATTTCCTACACAATTTCCTATGTTTTTATGGACATTTTGATTCTGTTTTCTCAGTGAAATGATTGGAATTCAGTTGATACCTTTCTTGAGCAAGAAATGGAGATTATAAAGCAAAGATGTAGCCTGAGGGAATGTCAGCATTGTGTATTTTTAAAAGACATGATCTTATTCTGATATTGCTGAGATATACTGGAGCAAAAATATTAACAAATGATTTGATTGAAGTTTACAGCACAATAAAAGAGATTAAGATCGTAAGCCACTTTAAAATGTTTTCTTAAATGAAATACACATCTTTAAGAGATTAGACAGAGTTTTGCCCAAGCAATGGCTCTTTATTTACAAAGGCATGTTGGGAACAGCTGGAAGACAGCCTTTCCTTATCAGTAGGTTTGTATAACTAGCCTCAAGTTGTTTGCTAATGAAGTTCAGGTCTCCCACACTAATAGAATGGAATAATTTTACATGGAAGAATCAGACCCTAGCCTCCTTTTTCAGAAGAAACTAATCTGACTGGTGCCTATAAGCAATGAGGTGTGTTTAACATGTGGAAATCATTAGACTAAATACCAGAATCTCTTTGAGGTCTGTGGATATAGTCTCTAAAGAGAGAGAGAGGCATTTAAAATTAAGCTGCACAGAATTCTAACAAGCACTGTATACTCATTCTTGGAACGAATCTTCTTTCTCTGGCCCTAGGCTAAATTGACTAGATTTGTACTCCCTTTGTTGATTTAAAGCCACATTCACTCCTTTTTAAAATGAGAACCAACTGTCTTCTAATGTGATTTTGTAGCTTTCCTATCTGGAGGTTCTTAATTATTTTGCTATTTCTATCATCTGTCAGAATCATTCATACAAATGTCAATTCAAGGTAAGTTTACCTTCTGGGCCATCTTGCCTGTTAGGAACTATTATATTTTATAATTACAGACGGTCCCTGATTTACGATGGCTCGGCTTACAATTTTTTTTACTACAGTGGTGGGAAAGCCTTGTGCATTCTGTAGAAACTGTAGTTCGAATTTTGAATTGTGATCTCTTTCTGGGTTATTGATAGATGGTGCGTACTCTCTTGTGATGCTGGGCAGTGAGCCTCAGCCACGTGATCACGAGGGTAAACTACCCATACACTTACAACCCTGCTGTATCCACACGACCATTCTGTTTTTCACTTTAAGTACAGTATTCCACAAATTACATGAGATAGTCAACACTTAATTATACGAAAGCCTTTATGTTAGATGATTTTGCCCAGCTATAGGCTAATGTAAGAGTTCTGAGCACATTTAAGGCAGGCTAGGCTAAGCTATGATATTCCATACATTGGTGTATTAAATGCAATTTCAACTTATGTTATTTACAACTTATGATGGGTTTATCGGGGCCTCCATTGTAAATTAAGGAAAATCTGTATCCTTGCTTTACTCTAGTTATTGTGTATAACCGCCTATAATTTAGCATAGGAATGATGATTGGATTTCTTTGTGTTTTCTAGAGGGGTGACTGCATCCTTGTGTGATTATCTATGGTTTGGTCTATAAAAGGACCCCAAAAAATTGGTCCTGGGTTTTTTTTTTTTCTGCTTTCATTTATAGCTTAAAGAGAGGTATTCAGTCTTACTAGTCACCCAGATCAGCTACAGTGAGTCCCAAGAAGACCTACGAGGACTCTGTTAGACCCTAACTTAGTCTGAATTCCAAAGAGGACCTGCACTGGGCTGGAGCCTCTCTAAAATATGAGAGGATTCACAAGAAATCTTCTCAATGAGAAACCTATGAAATACCTTTGGTTCTGGGGATTCTACCAGATTTAGGCTGTTTAGACACAGGCTGACCAACAGCAAACCCTTTAAGTGGTTACTATTTATTGTTGCCAGTCTCCTCCCCCCCATCCCATGCCTGACTCCTGCCCTGCCCCACCGCCTATGTATCGCCTGTGACACTGTGAAGCTGCTCTTGCCTTGGGGTAATGTCAGGGTGGGAGGCAAGACCTGAGGTAGAGATGACACAAGGTTTCTCTGTATTCCTGGCAGTGTTTCGTAAAAGCCAGGGCTGGGATCAGAATCCAGACTACCAGCTGTTACAACTTTCATGCTGCCAAGTCCATAAAGTTAAAAAAAAAAAATTACAGAATCATCCAAACTGATATGAAGTCAGCCCAAGGCACAACTTCATCAATGGTTTCGTTTGGTTTTTCTGTTCTTTTATCATTTAGTCAACTAATGATTACTAAGTGTCCTACTAAAGCATGGAGAGAATTGAAAAATGACAAAGAAGGTCCCTCCCCTCCGGGAAATGTTAATCTAGTTCTAGGGAAAAGGTTAAGATGCAAATAATTGGAATGCTGACTGCTACTGAGAGGTGTATTAGTTATCTATTGCTGTGTAACAAATTGCCCTAAAACTTCGCAGCTAAAAATAACAATAAGCACCTATTATAACACACAATTTCAGTGTGTCAGGAATTTGGGAGCAGCTTAGCTGGGTGATTCTGACTTGGATTCTCTCATGAGGTTAGAGTCAAGAAGTTGCAAACATCTGAAGGTTTTTCTGGGGCTTCTTCTGGATTTTTTTTCTGAGGATCCTATTCCAAGATGATTCACTTACATAGCTGGCAAGTGGGCGCTGGGTCTGAGCAGGAGGCCTCAGATCTTCACTGTGTAGCCCTCTCCATAGGTCTACAGGAGTGTCCTCATGACATGGGGTGGATGGCTTTCCCCAGAGTGAATGATACAAGAGAGCAAAAAGTGGAAGCCTCACGTGTCTTTTATGATCAAGCCTTGGAAGTAACACACCATCACTTCCACAGTATTCTATGGGTTACACAGGTCATTGTGTTCAGTGTGGGAGGAGACTGTATCAGGGAGTGAATATCAGGAAGTGAGAATCATGGGGGGGTCAAGAGGAGACTGGCTATCTTAAGAGGCATAGATCTTGTGCACTAATGAAAAAAACAGTGTTGGGAGTGCCCCCGGGAAGGAGATAGAATGTAAAACTGATGGATTTTCAGTAACTGAGGTGGTGGGAAAGGGTGTTGAAGGACAGGGTGTCAGGAGATAAGAGGGGATTGAACAGCATTAGGTATTGGTGTGCTCAGGGAACATTCGGCTGGAGCAAAACCTGGCAAGGCGAAAGACGCAGGGCCTGTGAGGTCTTGAAGGCCAGGCTGAGGAGTTTGGACTTTCTTTGATTCTTAATGATGAGCCCATTGAAGGTTTTTGAGCAGGCGAGTGACATAATCATTGACATTGTTCAGCTTTAATCTATGTACGAGCTTTAGGGTTTTGGTGCCCTTACTTCCTTTTTTTCCCTTGGTATTATCCAAGTTGTCAACTCTGTAATTTCTAAAATTCTGTAACACTTCTAACCATGCCCCCTAATCACATACTTCCTTGCACTGTTTAACTTTTCATGCTTTTGTCTTATCGCAAGTAGATTACAAGGGTCATAAGGGCCATATCTTTATCCATTTCTATTTCTCCTGCTGTGCCTAGCGCACTGGGTACCCAATAAATATTTGTTAACTGATTGGATAATAACAGCCAATTACTATATTTAAGTATAGCCACCGCTTCCTTCCTGTGGTGCATAATTTGCAGCTAAACATTTTTCAAAAGAGAGAGCAATTGTAGTAGATTTGATTGATATAGATTAAAAAAAAAGTGTTCAGAATCACTACTGTGTCCTTGGTATTTGCCAACATATTTATAGGAAACTTGGGATAATAATTTTATTTTTAAAATCCCATGGATTATTTTCAGCCTCAAACAGAGTTCTAATTTTGCCTAAATTAGGCAAATGGAGTAATAACCAGCCACAGAGTGAAGTCAAGGCTGCTTGCCTCTTTGAATAGTAAAGAGCAGCCTTTTTTCACGCACATGTGAAGACACTGATGAAATAAAACTCTTGTTTAGAATTTGGGGCAGGGTTTTATCTCCTTCCCCTTAGCTTGAATGAAATTTTCATCATCCCTGTAATTTCATTCACCAGGTATTTCACCACAGTCTCATGACTGTTGGAGACTCCTGGTTTCAAGCTAGCAAAGACAATTTTGCTTTCTTCTCTTAAAAATCCCTCCAAACAACTAAAAAAGGCAAAAGATTAGGAATATTCTCTACACACTATATCCTCATAAACTTAGGAGATGTCTATAACCCTAAACCACACAGGACTTGAAGAAGGAAAGCAGATGAACTGATGACAAATGAGTTTGCAGAGAGAAATGGTCAAGAATAAAATACCTGCAGGAGGGTGAGGGGGGAGGACCAGAAGCAACTGATGTGCTCACGGAATCCCAGGAGGGCTCAGAAATGAGTTCCCAGATTCCCCAGAGGTGAGCAGTGGGCCTTAAGATGGGAGGGAGGATGTGAGAGTCGACAAGAGGTGAAAGGGAGTCCGATGTTGACTAAGGAGAGAAATTCTTCAATAGCAGCTCTGGAACAGAGAGAACAGCCAGTCTGGAATGGAGCAGAGTGAAGAGGGTCTCCAGGAGAGATGTTTCTGGGGAGGGAGGGGAACAATGAAACTGACTAAAAAAGAAGAAAAAAGAAAAAATGGGAAGTTCTGGGTCTAAATCCTGTCTCTGTTACCAGTGAACTGTGAATCTAAGCAAATCAGTTAATACCTCTGGACTTCAGTTTCCTCTTTTGTTAAATAAAATGTTGCAACATGTGATGTTTAAGGTCCATTCAAACTCTGATATTTTGCGATGCTATTGGGTAGAAGGCAGTAAAACCCCAGCAATTCCACTTGTAGCTATCTGCAAAGAGAAATAAAGACATATGTTCATACAAATACTTCTATGAACATATTCGTAGAAGCATTATACATAAGAGCCAAAAACTGGAAACAGCCTAAATATCCATCAATTGGTGAATGGATAACAAAACGTGATATATTTATACAATGGAAAAGTATTTAGCAGTAAAAAAGAAGGTACCATATCTGCTGCAACATGGATGAACCTTAAAAATATTATGCTAAGTGCAAGAAACCAGATGCAAAAGACTACATATTATATGATTCCCTTTATATGCAATGTCCAGAAAAGACAAATGTGTAAAGACAGAAAGTACATTAGTGGTTGTCTGAAGCTGAAGTGAGAATGGGGATTAAGGGCAAACAGGCCCTTGTGGGATGATGAAATGTTCTAAAACTGGCTTGTGGTGATGCTTGTAGAACTTTCTAAATTTACCCAAAACCATTGCATTGTACCTGGGTTATAAATTACACCCCAATAAAGCTGTAAAAAAGAAAAGGTAACCAACAAGGGGTAAGGGATGGAAAGGTGTAAGTAAAACAAGATTGGCAATTTGTTGATTATTGTTGAAGGTGGGTGATTGATAGTAAGGGCTCATTATACTCTTCTTTCTACTTTTGTGTATGTTTGAAATTTTATGTAATGAAAAAAGTTTAAAAATATAAGGATAAAGAGAAAAAGGCAATCACAAGCCTATTATTGTGTGGATGTCAGATAACACTTGCAATATGTATTTTACATGTTATAGTGGGGAACGTCCTAGACATTCTTGGGATATAATTTAACCCCCATTGACAGCAAATCCACAGTATATCAGGTCACTTTTTTTTCTTTTTTAACTTTAAAAGAAAATTGAGATATAGTTGTACAATATTATATAAGTTACAGGTGTACAACATAGGGAGTCACAATTTTTAAAGCTTATAGTTCATTTATAGTTATTATAAAATATTGGGACTATATTCCTATCAAGTCACTTTTATTATTTATTTATTTTAAATAAATTTATTTATTTATTTTTAGCTGTGTTGGATCTTTGTTGCTGTGTGCGGGCTTCTCATTATCGTGGCTTCTCTTGTTGCGGAGCACGGGCTCTAGGCGCGCACGCTTCAGTAGTTGTGGCATGTGGGCTCAGTACTTGTGGCTTGCGGGCTCTAGAGCTCAGGCTCAGTAGTTGTGGCACACAGGCTTACTGGCTCCACGGCATGTGGGATCTTCCCGGGCCAGGGCTCGAACCGATGTCCCTTGCATTGGCAGGCAGATTCTTAACCACTGCGCCACCAGGGAAGCCCCAAGTCACTTTTAATGTGTTAGCCCTTCCCTATACCTCATAAGGCACTTGAGAAAATCATGGTGATCACATTGTCAGAAAGAAGGTTCAATTTTGATCAGCATATTCCATTTAAGTAAGTGTCACATATTTTAGAGAGGATAAAATTAAAATAAGCTTGACGGCTTTACAGGGAACCCTCAATCTTAGAAAAGCAGACCATCTAAAACCATGTCATTTGTAACAGTTGTCAGTAGCTCAATTTTTTTTAAGACTTGAAACTTAGAATCAGTATCCCATTGTAGATGCTTTTTATTGTCAAAAGTGGGTAAAAGAATGAGTATTATTTTCCATGCTTACTGTATACTTGTACAAAGATCTATTTTTAAACCTCATATCAACATTCTGAAAAAGATCATTTTTTGGATCCTATTTTATGATGAGGAAAGTTAAGGCCAGAGAGGCTGGATAAAGTACCTGAGATCAGGCAGCTGGTAAATGTTAGTGCTGGGACTGCCTGTGACTTGACAGGCTGTGCTCTTATCAATTTTACTCTCCTGGTTGTATTGGAACATATTTTCTGTCAAAGGCCTTTCTTCCACAAACCTCAGGCTAACTGATGTGATGTACTCCCTTTGTGGAATGCACTTGAGGTAGATGAGAAAGAGGAAGAGGCATTCTTCTGGGGTGAGGTACCGTAGGTGTGGATGCAAATTATGGCAGTGATCATCTTTCAGGCAGGTTTTAGGCTGCCTCACGCTAAAAATGTTACAAATGGGTCCCAAGCTTTGATTTGAAAGTGATGGAGACAATTGTCTGGAAGTCAGATCGCTAATTATAAGCATGATTATTGTCTTCTCACCTCTCCCTTGGCTTCCAGTCCATTCTTGCACTTGTCACCCAGTTGTGTTACTTCCATGTGTAAAAACCATCAATTAATCAACCACATTGCCTACAGATTAAAGTCTGACCTCCTTAGTGTTCAGAGCTCCTCATGTCTTGCTTCACCCTGTCTTTCTATACTCCCTCCCACCGTTCCCCATTGGGCACCCTATTCCCGGGCCATCTGGAATACTCCACAGTTTGTATCCTTCTGTGAATTGTTTTGTTCCTACTGATTATCTTTCCCTGGTCCCCCTTCTCTACTGGGCCAGCTCCTAATCAGCCTCCAAAGGCCCAGTGAAACATCATCTCCTGCGGGAAGCCTTCTCTGATCCTCCCTCAGCAGCCCTAGGCACTTTCTTCTCTGGATCTTCATGTTACTTTCTACGTAACTCAATTATATGTGATTTTTGCCTGTTATTTATGTGCCCCAGCTCCTTCAGGCTGAAGACCTGGTAGCCCCATCTTTGTGTCTTATCACCCACTTCTATGTCTGACATTTACTAGGCCCTCAGGGAATGTTGGTGGAACTAATTTTTCCATAGAACCCTGATTTACAATTTTTAAAGACTTTTAACAAATTGTCTTTATGTGGAAAAGAAATGGGAACTGGCCTGGAAGTATGAAGACAGAAAGGCAGGGTTGGTTAATCATTCACTAGATACTTTGAATCATAGGACCAAATGTGGTGACCTATTTGGGGTCAGACTGGCCAGTGCATTGAACTTGACCTTCAAACCAAGTCAAGTATGTTCAGGTCATTTTGTTCTAAGCTCTAGTTTCCTGTAACTGCTTACTGGTATTTTATGGGCCGGAAGATCCCTGTGCTTTCCTGGTGATAACCTCAAAAGGCTTATATTCCAAGGGAGATAATCCAGAAATATGGGCATCTGTTTATGAGAGAAAATAATTTCTAGAACCTTGAATAGTTATTTTTTTTCCTCTGCTTCTAGTATGTTTCCTGCTAGTCACTGGGTAAGTGTTAAAAATAAAAATTCACCTTTCTTGGGGAAGGATGGGCTGAAAATGACTTCTGTTTCTCTTGAGAATTGGTTCTGCAGAACTGTCAAATTATTCACCCATATTGAGCAGGGGGGCCTCTGGTTTTCCACCGTGTCCCCCCTCCTCTTTAATGGATGTTTTATGAGCTCATATGGAGGGTGTTTCTCATCTGACCATCATCTTTTCATCAGGGTTAGCTGGCTCAGTGCATTAATTTCCATTCTTAATTAACACTTGAAGCATATGAGCTAAGACGGTTCACCTACAAAAACAAACGAAAACCCCAAACTGCAAAACAAAGCAAGTTTCCTGTCATGTGCTGAGGAGAAAAGGAGAAAACTGAAAATAACCCTGGACTTTCTCCCTGTCCTCATTTTGCATCACCATTGAAGGAGAGATACTTCCTAACTTGGATTGTCTACTTCTCGTTAGATATTTGATATCGTAAATTGTTATACTTTGAGCCATTAAAACTATAATTTCTGCCTTCATTCATTTGATTTTATTATGTTTTAGAACTTTGTTTGGGAAGACCCACCTGTCATGCCTGCCATATCCTACTCTGCTTCTCTTCTCTGAGAAAGACTCTTCCTATGCCCTAGAGCCCTATAGAGCAGAAACCACAAAAATCGGAGAAACTGGGGAACTGGGGCCTGGTTTCCGGGTGGATTCCTTTAGGGGAACAGCTCTGCAGCCAGAATAAACATTCCAATTTGGTTAGAGATAACTACTTGGTGTTCCATTACTCACACCAGGGAGGTCATAAAGAGTATGCTTACTGTAATGAGCATTGTGTTTTGCTTAAAGTATTTGTTACTTGGCGGAAAATGCTCAGAGTTCGGAAGCCAGAGGATTTGGTCCCAGTTAATGTTTTGCTACTGACAACATGTTACGCAGAAAACACTTCGCCTCCTTCCTCTTCCCTCTGCTGTCTCCTGCCGTGTACAGCGTGAGGAAGGCTGTGTGCTCCGGGATGGGCTCAGGTAGATGGACCTGAGCCTCTGGAGGGTCAGCACCACTATGCATCTTGACTTGAATCTCAGAGCCCTCAAAGATAGGAGACAGGGCTTTCTCTCCCGCCATACTGTGGGTACAAGTGGGTGAAGTAAACCCAAGGAAATATATAGTAGAATAGAAACCAGAAGTGTTGAATGCTTGCTTCAGACAAATAAAACTGAAAGGAAAAACAAGTTGAATTCAGCAGACGTTCCACGCAGGAGCAAGAATAACCATGGGTAGAACAGGAAACGATGGGAGGAAAGGGCGAGCCTCTCCCTAGCACTGGCACATTCATTCATGAGATGGTCACCCTTCCTGTAAGTTCTCGCCTGTCGCATTGTGTAAGTGAACCCAATAGCAAGAAGTAAATATAAAACAATAGTTAGTTTCTCTCACCTTGTGCAATAGTTTCCCACCATTGTTCGGGGGTGAAATATTTCACCTAAGTAAATTTACCAGGTAAGTGGTTTCCAACTGTCAACATTTCAACCAGTTTGAATGGAAATATTCTCAACCTTTCTGCCCTCTGTCTTCTGAGTATAAATGGAGAGACTGCCCTCCGTGGGTCTTCCTGCTGAGGGCTCTTTTCTAGGACAAGAATCTCATCCTGTCCCGCCCAAGCTTCAAATTCTCAAAATTGCTCCCCCTGCTTTCAGGATGAGTTCCAGTCCAACTTTCCAGCCTCACTTCTCCTTTTCCAGAGGCATTCTGTACTTCAGCCCTTCTGAACTATTTCTTACAGTTAGCTGACTCTAAACTTTTCACACATATTGTTCCTTCTGCACTGATTGCCCACCTGCCACATTGCTCTGGACTCCTGATTTGAGATGCTCCCAAGTGTGCCCTCCTTCTCTAAACCCCCGATACCCCCATATACATTAGATGCTCCCTTTCTGGATTCCCCCAGGGCCTTGACTGTACTGTAGTTGTGGGTCTACTGGCCTACCTCCCCCACACCAATAATTAGAATAGAATTTATTGAGCAGTTACTAAATACTAGGCACTTTTCTAAGGCTTTAATTTGTATTAACTCATTTAATCCTCATAGCGACATTTTGCAAGAGATGCTATTATTTTCTCTATTTTAAGGATGACTAAACTGAGTCACAGGACATTGTACAACTCACCCAAGGTCTTGCTGCTACTGTTTTCTTTTTTTTTTTTTTTTTTTTTTTTGCGGTACGCGGGCCTCTCACTGCTGTGGCCTCTCCCGCTGCGGAGCACAGGCTCCGGATGAGCAGGCTCAGCGGCCATGGCTCACGGGCCTAGCCGCTCCACAGCATGCAGGATCCTCCTGGACTGGGGCACGAACCCGTGTCCCCTGCATCGGCAGGCGGACTCTCAACCACTGCGCCACCAGGGAAGCCCCTTGCTGCTACTGTTGATAGAAGTAGGATTTGATCCCAGACACGCTGGCTCCACAGCCTGAATCACTACACCCTCTGCCTGTCTGAAGGGGCTGGATCCCTTGTTAGGGAACACAGTGGGCATGCTGTGTTTAAGGGAATGAATGAGTGAGTGAATGCAGTGATGCACTGTGAGCTTACAGAGGCCAGTTGGTCTGAAACAAGGGATATACCAGCATGGCATTTAAACGTCTTCTGTATAACTTGACTTCTTCCTCATTGTAGGTTGTCAGTTTTTGATGTGCTCCATACGAATCTTACCTTGACTAGTAAGAAAAATCCTTATTGTCTTCTTGTTTAAACACAGATGGAGTTGCCTAGGGAAAAGAGCTTATGGGGAGGTGGTAGAATGGTGACTTCTGCAGAAGATAGTGATGGCCTTTTGGGAACTTGTGGCCCTCCATGACCCACAAGGAAACCTGAACTCATTCCCTACTTTGATGATTCATGGTGCAACCAAAGTCCTCGAAGCCTTCACTTCGGAATCCTTATCTGAATATAATGCATAGTCATCACCATTACGGGCTTATTGGCGATGTTGTGAAATCAAAGGCCGTTATTACATGAACTCACTTCTCTCAGATGAAAGTAGCATAACTACCCCTGTTTTCTTTTCAGGGAATAATTTCCTTTCAACAAGCTGATAGTATCCTCTTAGAAATTATTTTAAGTGATCTTCTGTATAAATCTTATAGCACAGGTTCTGTTTTGGATGCATCAGGAAGCAAGTCAATACATCTCTGTTTAATACCAACTGATTTAAGTGATATATTTCCCTAAATTCTAACCCTGTGTTTGAAGCTGCACTGCACCAGAACAGAAAAATCCTGAAGGAATGGTGAGGTGAAAATTATTGTTGAAAGAGGACATGTAATTAAATCATTTATAAGTAAGTCAATGTAATATGCCTTCTATCACGATATAAAGAGGGAAAAAATGCCACATTGCTTAGAGGGAGGAAGGAGGTAAACTTAAATCTTTAAACTCCAAACTGAAACAACAGAGGAAGAGGCATTTGAAATTAAGTTTTGGTGCTGTGAGCGCTCGGGTAACAGGCTCACCCTATGAGCAGAACTTAAGTAAGCTGATTTGCAAAAGAAAATGGAAGGTCTGAGAAAATATTGGGTATTTAAAACATCCTGATAGTCATTTTAGGAGTTGCTCCCCTCAGAAATGAACTTATTTTTCAAGCGGCCATTTTCTAATTTTAATAAATGGGAGGAGAGGTATACTTTCTCATCAAGGAGGAGATGAAATTTCCAAGTGTTTGCTTCGGTTTATAACAACAGTTAGAATATAAAGGTCTTAATCCCAGGAGATTTAGGTCCTCCCTCTTTGAATGGTAGTATCAATTCTAATTTTTATTTTTTTGCTTTTATTTGTTTTTTTTTTTCCATTTTATTTTTCAATTCTAGTTTTGAAAATCATTTAGAACAAAATTTGTTAAACTCTGTTACCTCTAATCTATTTTCTTTACGCATTATAAAAGTTACCCACCTTATGTGACAGACGCAAATATTCAGATCATGGTAACTCAGGCCTCTGTTGGACTGCTACTGGAAATTTCTTTGCCTTAGACTTGGGTAGGCCAGAGGATTACCATCCCCGCCTCCTCCGCCCCCTCACTAGTAATTCCAAGGATGGAGGACCACAAGGTGAGAAACACTGCCCTAAAGTTTCACCTTCTGAGGGTTCTCCAGGGCCTGAGCTTACCTGTGCTCAGGACCTGGCCCTTGTCCTTCTGGGTGCCATCCTCTGCTGGTGTGGTGGATCTTGGCCAGACTCTGTCTCTGCCCCCGCCCCCCTCCTCCCTCAGAGAAGAACACTTGCTTGCTTTGCTTCTCCATCTCCCCAGAGGGCAAGACTTACTCTGAATTCCCAATCCCTCCACCCCCAGCATGAAAACCAAGCTATAGCTTTTGGCAAGACTTGCCTCAATGATCAGAAAGGTGCTGCAAGGTGCTCAGGATTCCTTAGTGAACTTCCCCCTTCTTCGTCCTTGCTTTTCATTTTTTGTAAAATAAAAAATCTCATTGGGGCGGTTTTCCCAAAAGGGATAGCCTGCTCCAATGGCTGTCCAAGCCACTGCTTTTTAGGAACCTAAGAGGTTCCTAAACTACTTACATGTGGTTTGTTTTGTTTTTATTTGGAAGTGATATGTTTTCAAGGAAACACCTCAAACCTTAAGAAAGAATATAGGAAAAGTAAAATAAAACAAATAAGCATCTGTTTCTTCTCCTCTGTTACGATTAGAAGTAATTTTCCAGAAAATTTTTATGCATGTATATTCAAGCATGTATATTATACGTGTACACAAATAGGTTCATACCACTGTATTTCATGAACTCTAAGATGCCATTGCTTGGACACTAATTTCCCAGATGTTAAGATATGAAGAAATGTGCATTTTGCAGTCAAGAAGATATGGAATGTTACTTTTAAAACTTAGACCTTTCTCTTTTCACACATATTCAGTATCTCGAGCATCAGTCCATATTAGCAGAGAGATCTACTTCATTCTTTTTACTTCATGGTATTCCGCATTCCAAATCTATGTTCAAATACATATGCCATATTCCAAATCCATGACTGTGTCATGATTTGTTTAAGAATTCTCTTATTGTTGAACATTCATGGTTTTTTTCGTTTTTTTTTTTCTTGTTTGTTGCAGTACGCGGGCCTTTCACTGTTGTGGCCTCTCCCGTTGCGGAGCACAGGCTCCGGACGCACAGGCTCAGCGACCATGGCTCACGGGCCCAGCCGCTCCGCGGCATGTGGGATCCTCCCGGACTGGGGCACGAACCCGTGTCCCCTGCATTGACAGGCGGACTTTCAACCACTGCGCCACCAGGGAAGCCCCAGTATTCATGGTTTTATAGGAATATAGATTCTTTGTTTTTTTTAAATTTAATGAAACATTCTTTAAATTCTATAGCACTTTATAATTTTCAAAAGTTTCACACACATGATTTCATATAATCCCATAATAACCCTTTTCCCCTGCTACCTTTATATTGCCCCTCCCCCCTTCCCTCTCCCCACTGGTAACCATTACTTTGTTCTCTGTATCTGTGGGTCTGCTTCTTTTTTGTTTTGTTCACTACTTTGTTGTATTTTTTATAGTTTCCACATATAAATGGTATCGTACAGTGGAATATAGGTTTTTATATTCCAAGTAATGCTACAGTAAACATCCTTGTTTATATGTCACTGTATTCAAGCAGTTATATTTATGTTTCTAAGAGGTAGAATTGTTGGGTCAAAAGGTGTACACATTCATTGTACTTTTTTTTTTTTTTTTTTTTTTTTTTTTTTTTGTGGTATGTGGGCCTCTCACTGTTGTGGCCTCTCCCGTTGCGGAGCACAGGCTCCGGACGCACAGGCCCAGCGGCCATGGCTCACGGGCCCAGCCGCTCCGCGGCATGTGGGATCTTCCCAGACCGGGGCACGAACCCGTTTCCCCTGCATCGGCAGGCGGACTCTCAACCACTGCGCCACCAGGGAAGCCCTATTGTACTTTTTTTTAGTGCAACTTTTATAAAATTCTTTTACTGGCTTTTGTGTTTTCAGTGTCAGGATGGAGCCAAACACACAGATGCATAGCTTCTGCTAGGGGTCCCTTGTTGAGAAAATTTCCAGAAAGGTGGATAGACACATCTAGTTAAGCATCCATATTTATCCATTCATACCATAATCTTTCATTCTAAGTTGGCTATTTTTCATTTTTTTTTATCGATTCTAATTGGAGATGCATTGTAATGTTGTAGTCCTTCCCCTAAAACTCCTGCTATTAAATTGTGTATCCTGCAATCAATTGAATCAAAATACGATGCATTTTAGTAAGTGTGTGTGTATATGTATGTAGATGCCCTTCAAGACTTATTTGGAAATTATTCTTATTCTAATTTAATGATGAAAATATAGTTGTTATTTTCGCATTGAAGCAGTCTTGAAACAAGCCAGAGTTTTACAGCCACACTGTGTTTATCATCAGCTACTACTCTCCTTTAGAGTCTGCACATGTAATTTAAAAACACACATTCATTTACTGAAGAGCCCCTTTTCAAGGAGAAATCAAGTCACAAACAGCACCTTGAGAAATACTAATGCCAGTTCACTTAGAATTACAGAATTTAGAAGCTGATTCCAACCTCCTTAACTTACAGAGGAGGACTGTAACTCATGACACAACACATGGTATCTTGTGCATCATGCCCAATGGATAATTGATAGTAAAAGAATATTATTAAGTGAATATTGCAGAGCTCTAAGGCACACTTGAGTCATGAAATGACAGCGTCAGTGCAAACGACAGCTTTCCCTCCTGTCCTGCTGACGTTCTCACAACCTTCTACCTGCAAATTCTTTTAGGGTAACCTGTGTCATTTCCCAGGGGTTTGGCATTGGCAAGTCTAGCCCCTCACACCTGTTTCTCGCTTTCTGTTTAATTCATACAAATCTCCTGTATTTTTCTCTCCACCACTCTTCTGCCACCTTTAATTTTTAGTTTCTCAGCTGGTGTGCAGTACATCACACAAGCTGCCCTCTCCTGCCTCTTGGCACCAAAAGGCTTCCATTACATCAGGGGTGGCCTTGTGAGTAGGTCTTAAACAGTGGGCACTTAATAAATGTTCTTGGCTGTCTTAGCTTTTTTGGTTTCTCTCAAGACTGTTCCAGTAGTGCACTGGCAGGCTTTCTGAGCCAGTGTGCCCCTCTGTGCCCCATAGAAGCTGACTTATTTTCTTTCCAGCTATCTATCATTTACCTAGTTGAAAAACAAAAGTAGTGCATGTGTGTAATAAAATGGTTAAAACTGCTTCTTGTTCGCTGTCAACCGGTATTGAAGGAGACGGTTATTTACATTTTCAGTTGCTTTTTGTGAAATGCAAAGATCAAAGACCTCTGCTGCAGTTTCCTCCTCAACTAAAACCACAGCTTCCTTCCTCTGGATTAAAAGCCTCTGTAACATGCAGAAGTATTCGGTTTTTCTCACCCTGAGTGGCAAATAATAGTTTTATTGGACCAAGAAGACATGTGGCCACTTCATCTGTGGGTGCCCCTGTATCTCTGAACGGAAGCCCTTGCAACACACTTAGAGGTCTATTTAGAAGCATATTTTGTTTTTCTTTCTTACAGGAGAAAAAGACTTTGTGGGCGTGCTCCTCACTAGTTTTCAACATTTTTTGGTTATGGACCCTTCTGAGCATCTGATGAAAGTTTGAGGGGGGGTGAGGCTTGGTGACCCAGGATAGTCGTGGTTCATTCCAGCACATTCTCTGAAAGTGATACCCTTTCAAGAGTTGTTTAAATAATATGTTAACAAGATGGCTCCTCAGACTAATGAAAAGATAACAGTAGAGGAATTAGGGTAAGAGCAAGCGTGGGCAGTTCTACACCTGATTGAAGCATCAGTGCTCAGCCTGTGGGAGGGGCAAAGGAGACCAAGTGGGGTCATTTGGTGACACCCCCCCCAACAAAAGACACAGCACCCCAGTCTCAGGACATTCTGATGCCCCCAGAGCCCACTCGGGGGCTGCTAGGGAGCTGCAGGCCTCAGGTTGGAAAGTTCTGCTCTCGGGCTTGATGGGAGTTATGTGTGGACCCAAGAAACCTAGGGTGGGCCATTACCTGAATTTCAGCTCTAACGCTTCACAGGTGTGAGGCCTTGCCAGTCAAGTTACTTCACTTCTTTTAAGTCATTGTTTTCCCACGGAAAGTGGAAAGAAAGAAAACCAGGCACACAGGATAGTGGGAGGCCTAACTGGGATAACATGAATAAAACACCTGGCACGTTCAGCAAATGGCTCTTCTTTTCCCTTTCTTTGTCCATCTTTGGCTTCTTTTGTGGGGAGACATTTTCTTCCCCAAGGAGATGGATTTCACAGAGTAACAGAAATCCCTAGCTGCACTGGGGCTAATTGTATCTCAGAACTCAGATGCCTTTGTAGAGGTTGGGAAATAGATGTCACTCCTTGACGCTCCTCTCCCCCAAGATGTCCCCGGGGGCACTGGAGCTGGCTCTGTCTCTGGTGGGCACTGCATGAAGACTGGAAAGGCAGGGGGCCTATCCTGGGAGGGCCCCGAGGGGAGGGAGCCTGGTGCTCACTCGTGGAAATGGAACCTCTCCCTAGGACAGTAACCCCAGCAGAAGACACTCCACTGGGGAAGGCAAAGCAGGGCAGCGCCCCCTAGAGGATTCCAGCTCTCCACCGTAGAGGGAAGGAAGGTCTCAAAGCTTGGAGAACACAGAGAACCAAACCTGGCTGGGCTAAAGCCTAGTCTTAGAGCTGATGAAAATGCTCTGAGAGCAGGGGTTCACCCTTCCTTTCCTTCTCCTTTTCCTTCCCCTTCTCTTTTCTCCAAGATTCAAAAACACTATACTCCAAAGGCTTAAATATAACCAGCTTTGGTTGGTGTTTGTTTTAAAGGAAACAGAAGGAGTAAATGGCAACATGACTTTTGAAAGGTAAAATGAGTATAAGCCTAATGCACGAACCCTTTTATATCAATAGAAGGGGAAAATAAGGTGGTTAGCAAAAGTGGAATAAAATTAGTAGGAAGTGCTGATGCAGGGACCTTGTGGGTGTTGATTCAGGAAGGAGGAACAAAGCTCAGGTTTGTGGAGTTTGGGTATTAAGCAGAAGAATACAAGTATGTACAGACCAGTGGTCCTTTTGAGGTTAGGCAGAATGTTACATCTGTTGCTTCTCCAGGATGATTGCAAAGTACAGAACTGGCTTCCTCCTTGCAAAGTATTTCTTCATCCACTTTCCATCATATCCTTGAAGGACCTCTCCTTCCCTCTTTGGATTCTCCTTCTTCTGCATCCTTTGTATTTCTTTCTTTTTTTTTTTCCCCCCGGGCTCTTTTTGTTGTGCTGTTACAAAATAGATGTAGCATAATAATATGGACTATTGAAAATAGCACTAGCTGATAACCCTGTAATTATAACTCAGAATCAGTGTAAATGGAATTCTTATCTAGAACATTTTCAGTAGGAACCCAGGCATTATGTTTATCAAGGGCAAAATGTTGGCTAATGCAGAGCTGCACTAGATCTTTGTGCTTTGGGGTGTTAATTCCCACTTTTCTGATAGGCAGAGTTTGATAAGGCCCAGGGTTGGGGGGAAGGTGGACAAACAGGGGCATTCTCAATCTCAAACACTATTGATAAGATTGCAAATTGGTGACTTTCTGGGGAGCAGTCTGGCAATATGTATCAAAATTTGAAACACGTATACCTTTTGACCCTGCCATTCCACTTCTAGGAATTCATCCTCAGGTAATAATTGGACACATGCACGAATGTGTTATGCTCAAATGTATCCTTAGGATATCCACTGCAATATTATATGTAACACAGAAGGATTGGAAACAGCCTAAATGATCATCAAGTTTAACCAAACCTAGATTAACTAAACTTAAATTAGTTATGACACTGCCCCATGGTGGACTAGTGTTGAGCCATGACAGGAGGAAAAAGACCTATATATTCACTTTGAGAGTTGCTCATAATATATTATTGAATTCCAAACTAATGTGTATAGTATGATATTTTTTAGGTAAGAGTGAAGGCATTGAGACAAGGAGTAGGCATGCTTGTTTGACATTTAAAATTTTGGAAGAGGGAGGTGGGGGAAACCAGTGAAGGTGGTCAAAGGATATGAACTTCCAGTTATAAGATGAATAAGTTCTGGGGATGTAAAGTACAGCATGCTTACTGTAGTCAACAATACGATATAATATATCTGAAAGTTGCTAAGAGAGTAGATTTAAGAAGTTCCCACCTTAAAAAAGAAAAAACTTGTAACTGTGAGGTGATGGAAGTGTTAAGTAACCTTATTGTGGTTACTTATATCTTGCAATCATCTCTTACTTATACCTTGCAATCTACACATTTATAAAATCACTGTGTTGTACATCTTAACCTAATACAATGTATATATCAATTATATATCAATAAATCTGGGGAAAAACTTTGGAAGGACAAAACCAATGTTATCAGTGATTCTAACTGGAGAAAATTGGGAAGGATACTATAGTTTGACACAGCAGCTTGAGCTAGAGTTTGCATTTGTTGTTGTTGTTTGTTTTGTTTTGTTTTTTAAATTATGTTTTGTTTGAGCCAGGGTTTGGAAACAGAGATCTGGAGTCAAATCCCGGCTCTGCTCCTTCCTAGTGTCGTGACCTTGACATTTTGCTTAACCTCTCTTTCTCTGTGCAGTGGAACTCATCATGGCACTGACCCCATATTGTGAGGATTAAAATCAGACTAAAAAATATAAGGTACTGGGCTTCCCTGGTGCCGCAGTGGTTGAGAGTCTGCCTGCCGATGCAGGGGACACGGGTTCGTGCCCCAGTCCGGGAAGATCCCACATGCCGCGGAGCGGCTGGGCCCGTGAGCCATGGCTGCTGAGCCTGCGCGTCTGGAGCCTGTGCTCCGCAATGGGAGAGGCCACAGGAGTGAGAGGCCCGCGTACCGCAAAAAAAAAAAAATATATATATATATATATATATATATATATATATATATAAGGTACTTAGTTCAACACTTGGCACACAGTAACTAGTAAGTGTTCAGCATACTATAATGTTTATAAAGAAAATGTCTTACTTTTATCATTACAGAAAAAGGAAAGCTATTTCAGTGGGAAGCGGTGGTTTGGGTTAAGAAGCTTAAGTAACATTCTCAGGAACTAAAATGTAATCGCCACAGGGGACAGATTTGTTAACAGAGAAGAGTAAGAACTTGTCAAGTTTGGGAAGTAAGAATGTGAAAGATTATCAAAGGGCAGAGGGAACCTAAAGGCAAATGGAGTAAGTTAAAGTTCTGTAGACACAAAGCAGGGTACAAATCTTTAAAGAGAAAATAAAGTTAATTGGGACAATCTGTACTTGGAAAAAAGGCTATTCAATAAAAACCAGGACAAATACTTGTTTTGATTGTAATTATAATCTTTATTTTGGCTTCAATATTAAAAGGGGTTAAATATATTGAAAGGATATTATATAAAGTAAAAATGGTTGACAATACTCTGGGAACTTTCCAGAACAATTGGATAAGAGTGGAGAGCTTTGTATTTGTCATTTTTGTCATAGATAGTTAGTTCAAGGACAATAATTTATATTTGATTTCAAAGCTACTTAAAAGTTCCAAAGAAAATTATTTTCTACTTATTTTTAAAGTCCACTTTTTGAAATCAGCCAGTCTCAAAGGATTTTTCCAGAAACCTTAAAGACAATTGGAAGTCTGGCTGGGAGCGCTCAGTTTATAAAAGGCACAAGGCTTGGAGCAGCTTCTGTCGGGGCCAGGGTGCGGGTGGAAAGAGAGAGGAGAGCGGGGAGACCACTATTGCCAGACCTGCCAGGGTGCTGAGGCTTCCTGAAGGATCCCATAGTAGGCACAGGTTTTACCATTTTGTTTTATTCTACAGGTGCCCTACAACAGGGGAGGGTACAGCACTTGCTGAAGTTTAATACACTCTAGAATATGGGAGCTGCCTTATTAACCTGTGATTGATTAATAGAATTCTCAGCACCTTTAATAACTTCATTAAAGTACAGACAATGTATGCTTCTTTTCTTTTTTTCCTAGTTTTATTGAGGTATATATGGTATCTAACATTGTGTGAGCTTAAGGTATTCAACGTACTGATTTTATATATGTATATATTTCAAAATGTTTGCCACAATAAACTTGGTTAATGCATCTATCACTTCATATAGTTATAATTTTTTTCCTCTGGTGAGAACTTTTAAGATCTGCTCTCTCGAATATACAATACAGTATTGTTAAATTTAGTCACCATGCTGTATATCTCCATGATTTATTCATCTTATAATTGGAGATTTATACCCTTTGATTACCTTCACCTATTCCCTCCTCCACCCCCTCCCCTCTGGCAACCACTCTCTGTTTCTGAGTTTGGGGGTTTTTGGATTCTATGCATAAGTGACATCATACAGTATTTGTCTTTCCCTGTCTGACTTATTTCATTAGCTTAATGCCCTTGAGTTTCATTCCAATTGTTGCAAATGGCAGGATTTTCTTTTTTATGGCTGAATCATTTTCTTTACCCATCATGCATTGATGGACACTTAGATTGTTTCCATGTCTTGACTATTGTAGATAATGCTGCAGTGAACATGGGGGTGCAGATATCTCTCTGAGATAATTTCATTTCTTTTGATATAACCCAGAAGTGGAATTGCTTGATCATATAGTAGTTCTGATTTTCATTTTTTGAGGGACCTTCATACCGTTTTCTACAGTGGCTGCACCAACTTACATTCCCACCAGCAGTGCACAAGCCTTCCCTTTTCTCCATATCCTGTCAGCAGTATCTTGTCTTTCTGATGATAGCCATTCTGACAGGTGTGAGGTGATCTCTTATTGTGGTTTTGATTTGCAATTTCCTGATGATTAGTGATATTGAGTACTTTTTTCATGTACCTGTTGGCTATTTAAATATCTTCTTTGGAAAAATGTTTATTCAATTCCTTTTTCCCATTTAAAAATCAGATTATTGGGACTTCCCTTGTGGTCCAGTGGTTAAGATTCTGCACTTCCACTTCAGGGGGTATGGGTTCGATCCCTGGTCGGGGAACTAAAATCCCACATGCCATGCAGTGTGCCCCCCACTAAAAAAGTCAGATTATTGTTTTTATTAAGTTATATGAGTTCCATATATATATATATATGGATATCAACAAAACTTATCAGATATGTGATTTGCAAATATCAACAAAACTTATCAGATATGTGGTTTGCAAATATTTTCTTCCATTCCATAGATTGCCTTTTCATTTTTGTTGAT